>NC_138203.1:143682198-144882198 GCF_964194415.1 Vipera berus | reverse complement strand
GTACAAGCAGTGGTAACTGTTGCTGCTACGCTCCGGTTTCGGTTCCTCGGGCAAGCCGCCTCCCTCCTCGCTGCTCTCCAGCTCTCTCTCATCTCCGTCTACGGACTCCTGAAGGGAAGGCAACATGTTTGCTCGCGAACTCGAAGCAAAGAAGATCCGTTCCCCCGGTTGCCGTACAGCGCAACGCTCTATTCTTCTCGGCTCCGCACTCTGTCCACATAGCGTCACAAAGGTTCCGGTCACAAACACGTTGTCACGGCCGACAGAAGACAGAGGCAGCCGTAGACTCCTGAAGTAGTAAGGATGTTGCAGGCGCGGGCGCGCGCGCACACACACACACACACACACGTGTCTCTTCAAGACTCGCGTTGGTTCAGTTAACATTCATTCTCCTAATTTTACGGAGTTTTTAAAAAATCGGCTCAGCACGCTGCACTGGATCGGCATTAGCTTATTGTCACTGAAATCAGTGGGATTGAGATTTGTCTAAATAAGAGTCTAATTGTAAACTTGTTTATATTTACTTCTGACCTTTGGGCTGTAATTGATTTCATTTACACTCGGAATTACTGATCTCAGTAGAACTCAAATAAGACATTTATGTGACGGGTCGGTCAAATTGTTAATTAGTCCTTGTCTAACTTAACGCTCTTTCAGAACGCCACAGATTTTCTCAATGTTCCAATTATAATACCGCTAGCTTTCCATTGAATCTTAAGGGGATTTATTTCCTAGCACGCACGTACAAGGTCGAGCTACATAAGCCTTCGAAGATGCAGCGGCATCCTCGCTGCTTTTTTTTTAAAAAAAAGATCTCATCGAGATGGAAGAATCCGATTCATTTGCAGAAACAATCTTAATTCAGGCGGAAGGAACACGAAAGTCATCGTTATTTCTAAACTAGAGAACGGCAAGCAACAATTTTAGGACAAGGGCATTGAGCCCCGCTGCCTCCTACGCATCTCTCTCCCGAAGAATCGCTAAGTCGCAGAGAGGGGAAAGAACACCCGCAAAAACCAACCCACGCGGCCAAGAAGCGCGACTAGAGAATTTCCGCTGCACCGCATGCCGGGAAAGAACGGATGACGTCACAATTCGGGAGGTCTCCTCGACCATACACGTTGCCCTCCTCCCCGCGTTGCATTTCGGGAAGGCGAGGGATTCGGCGGAGGAGCGGCCATTTTATGCCTGGCTGAGAAGCGGGGAAGAGGGGGCTTCGCGCGGTCGGCGGTCGTGCTCCGTCACATTCGCTGTTTTTCGACGTTTTTGCCGGCTGAGCCGTTGCCTTTCCGCCATGGGTCGGAAGAAGAAGAAGCAGCTAAAGCCTTGGTGCTGGTATCCTTTTCTAGGCGGAGGAGAGCCGCCGCCTCGTTTCAGATCGGGAGGGAGGCCCGACTGGCCTGCTTCGGTAGCGGCCTCTTTCCTCTGGTGTTGGAACGCCTCGGCGGCCTGTTTTGTTGAGAGGAGGGGGCGACGGCAGGAAAGACGTTTCAAAAAAGCTCCCGCTTTTCACTGCCGTATAATAGCGGTGCGGATTTCTTCGCTCCAGAGCCGGAGCCTTAAAAGAGCTTCAGAGCTGCCGCCTTATGGGATTCACGCCCCACCTCCTTTGTTCCTGCACCATTTGGAAAATTAGAAATTGTAGACCTGTATTCAAGAGAAAATGGGTTAGATTTTGTGTGTGTGTGCCTTTTTATTCAGCAGCATATCCGTTCTTAGAGTAGGGGCTTATGCCGTCGCTAACCTTACACCCTGCGACTATTTGCTCTATTATTTATGGATACAAAAGGCATATTTTGTTAAATTATGGATATCGTGCTGGTGTAGTAAGCCGAAAGTGTAGCCTGCTTTTGCTGTATGTTTGCCAGATACCTAGGTTTTATTTCCCTTTGCCTCTCGGTAGCTTAAGTTGAGAAAGTGGCATGACTTATATTATTGGATAGTTTTGTTCTTACTTTGTGGTAGCTTTACAAACACACTTTATATGCTATCCATTTCCCAGATAAGGTGACTCTTGAATGGCTAACTGTAACTATATAAGCTAACTATGTAACTATATAAGCTGACTGTCCACTTTTTTTTCAAAAAAGCAAAACCAACAGTACAGTTGAACAGGTTGAGAAACAATACTGTTACTTCTGTGTGTTCAGAGAGTCAGCATGGCTTTCCCTTATCCCAAACTCAGTATGGGCAAAGAACATATGTGCGAAATAGTATTGTAAAGTGTAAACAGTGCTTGGCTATTCACATAAAAAATAGTGGGGTTCTAACCTTGAAAATTCCTCATCCTATCATTTAACATGGGAGTTATAGTCACTTTATACACCTTTAGCCTGGATGATTGAGTCTTCATTGACACATTGCAAGCCATTTTGGGGGAGAACCCCCTGAAGTTGATTTGGCAAGAGTTGGTGCATTCTAACAACTCTCTACGTCTGCCTAACCACTTTTGCTCTGACTGATGAAGTTGCTTGAATGAGCAGTGAAACATCTCAGATTAACAAAGTTTGGTCTAGCCATGATTCAACCTTTAGAATCACTTTATAAGTTAGTAACTGCTGGATGCTTTGTAAGTTGCCTTTCCTGATGAGAGAATATATCAGATTTGTGAAATCCTGACTTACAAAAGTAATTGAAATTTAATTGGAAATGGGTTACCTTTATAGCTTTCTTTAAAACTGATTATAGCAATGTTGATTAACACATAGGTTTAAGTTTAACTCATATGTTTGACTTCTTTAACAATGTGGAATAGGTATTGTAACAGAGATTTTGATGATGAGAAAATTCTTATTCAGCACCAAAAAGCAAAGCACTTTAAATGCCATATATGTCATAAGAAACTGTATACTGGGCCTGGTTTAGCTATACACTGTATGCAGGTAAGTACCATAACATACCCACATATATAGAATTATTTGTGTTATTGTTTATATAACCTTTTGTTTTATAATCTTTACATTCTTAAGAAAATGAAAGCTTTAGTAATTTGTTATTCACAAATGCCTTCGATGTACAAGTAGTCCTTGACTTTTGACTGTAATAGAACCCAGAGTTTGTGTCTTAGGTCATGCTGGTTGTTAAGTGGGTCATGTGGCCCATCTGATTCTACATTTTTTGCAATGGATTATTAAGCAGCTTACCATGATTGTTAAATAAACCCATTGTCCACAGTGGGCATTTTTTGTCAGAAATTGGAAGTAAATGCCAAACATCCAAAATATGATCACGTGAATGGAGCATTAGCAGAACTTCAAATCAAGATCGTATGTACCTTTTGGGGGTTCATCACAACAGCAGCTAGTTATAAGTCGAAGATTACCCACATTATAAGAATGACTGCATCAGTAGAAGATTGGAGTTATTTGATCAGAAAATAAGCAGAATTGATAATAGGTATACATGGAGAGGTGTCACTTAATGTTTTGAGGGTATCCATTAATAAAAGTGAAAGACAAGTTATGTAGAACGTTCCATGCTGGCGTGATTTGGTACCTGTAGATTCTGGTGTTTTTTTTAGAATGTGGTGGTCCAAGCATTTTTGAATTGGTTTGCAGATTTCCAGAATTGTTCACGAAAACAGAAGCTAGAATATTCAGATCCCAGTTGAAAAAGATTTGAAAACACCAAAAGTGTTGGCGTGTTTGTTCTGTTGATAGCAGCTTAAGGAAGCTATGGCTCTTCCTGGTGTTATGTAGTAGCTAAACTAGGAAAAGGTTATCTTTTAATTTTTAACATTAAATTAAGATACTGTGATTGAATCTGGTAAGCTTCATAGCTAAATGGACATCTAAACTTAAAGCTCTATAGTTATAGTCTCTAATATACGTCCTGTTTAGGTTAGCTTGGATTTCTCTTTCTTAAGGTACATAAGGAAACAATTGATGCTGTTCCAAATGCAATACCAGGAAGAACTGATATTGAACTGGAAATATATGGTATGGAAGGCATTCCTGAAAAAGACATGGATGAAAGGAGAAGGCTGCTTGAACAAAAAACTCAAGGTAAATGGAAGCACTAACATATTTTTACTGAACCTTTGCAGTGTGATCCCTGTTTGATTAGGCAGACCATTCAGTCTCATTGTATTTGTAGTTGTGTCGCTGCATCATATTCAAAAACATCTACATGGAAAATGTAGAAATTGATATGAATAATAGTCATGGATTGACATGGATAATGTTGAAAATATTAGGTATTGATTATACCTGGAGTGATATTACAATAATTTATATATTTTAAAATTCTCAGTGCTTACAGTAGTAAAGCATTAAAAGTATATGACATAAAATTTGTCTCAGTTGCCATCCTCCAATTAAAACTAATTCTTTTAAAACTAATTCTGTAGTGGAAAATCATTTTTATCAATTTACTGAAGGATAAAAGAATGAAAGTTAATCCGATCTTATGAGGCAAGCTTATCACTAATTAAATTATAAATTAAAGTTGGCAAAACTTTATTGAAGAATCTGGATTGGGATAAGATGAGCTTCATTTTAAAATGGAGGCATCAATAACCTCTGCTTTGCTGATGATACTACCCCTCATAGCTGAAAATGCAAAGTTTCTACAAGTTTTAATAATAAAAATGAAGGAGCCCAGTGGAAAAAAGGGACTAAGATTAAATATAAAGAAGATGAAACTAATGACCACAGGTAGAACGACCAACCTTAGAAATGGCAATGAAGATATCAGAGTGGTGAATAGTTTCTGCCTTTTAAGATCGACAAATAGTGAAGAAATTTGCTTCAGACTTGCACTTTGGTAGAGCAGCTATGAAGGCCATGGATAAGATATTCAAATGCTATGAAATGCCTATACCTACAAACAACTAAATAGTGCAAGCAATGATATTCCCTATAACGCTCTAAGGAAGCAAAAGTTTGACTTGAAGGATAGGAAGTTTATTGTGTGTCGGTGTTGGTGACCAAGTTCAAATTATCGTACTTCGGACATAATTCTTTGAAGAAGGCTGTAATGCAGACAGAGGTGAAAGAGAAGATGACCAACAGCAAAATGGGTGGATTCAGTTACAGTGGTGATGAATGCCCTGTTGGAAAACAGGTTTACGTTCTTTGCAGCTTTATTTGCTGCCCACATGGAATAACTCACCAAAAAATGGGCATAATAGATGTTTAGTATGTACTGGTTTCGATTTCACCAACAGATGCGTTGGGCTGATTTTGCTGTGAAATGGGGGGAAACAAGTATTTAAATGGTTTTGAAAAGGATCTTGCTCAAAATGTTTGTGATTATTTTTTTCTTTTGTGCAGGAATATCTTACAACATAGAAATACGATAATTATATTAAAAAGAATGGTTACTTTTTGTGACACAGCATTAACCTGAACGTTGAAACTTTTAGCAGAAAGCCAGAAAAAGAAACAACAAGATGATTCTGATGAATATGATGATGATGAGTCTTCAGCTTCCACCTCATTTCAAGCACAGCCTGTGCAGCCACAGCAGGGATATATACCACCAATGGCACAGCCAGGTTTACCTCCTGTGCCAGGTGCACCCGGAATTCCTCCAGGTAGTTATACAGATAGAAGTAATTACGTCAGCTTTAGAATTTTTTTTACTAATATGAAAGACTTTAATAGAATATTATTTTGAATCAGCATGGTAATGTTTCACTGTATTTTAGCTATGTTAATCATTTTCTTACTTAACATATAAGAACCAGAAAATGTTCAGTGGGGATTAAGCCTAAATTAGAGAAGTAATGTCTTTTGCTTCCATCTGTCCTCAGAGACTCTTCTAGCTTTTTTTTTAAGTTCTCAATGTGATCATAAAAGTGAAATAATAATAATAACAACAACAATAATAATAATAATAATATAATTTTATTTGTATACCGCCCTTCTCCTGAAGGACTCAGGGCGGTGAACAGGGCAATACATGTTAAAAGACAAGAATACAAAAATTAAAAGAGATTAAACAAGATGCCCAAGAACTATAACAATAAGTTAAAATACATAAAAAGCAATAAAAACCCAAACCCATCAACCATCAGGCCAGGCCGGCTTGTTCGAACAGGTAAGTCTTTACGTCGCGCCGGAAGGAGCGAAGGTCGGGCGCCATCCAGAGCTCAACGGGAAGATGGTCCCATAAATCCGGCGCTCCCACAGAGAACGCCCTCCCCCTGGGGGCCACCAGTCGACATTCTTTGACCGGTGGCACCCTGAGGAGGCCCCCTCTGTGGGAGCGCACTGGGCGGAGGGAAGTTGATGCCGGCCGCAGGTGCTCCCTGAGGTATTCCGGACCCATGCCATGAAGGGCTTTGTAGGTCATTACCAGCACCTTGAATCTCACACGGAAGACAACTGGGAGCCAATGCAGCTCGCGGAGCAGCGGTGTAACATGGGAGTATCGGGAAACTCCCAACACAACTCTCGCGGCTGCATTCTGTACCATTTGGAGCCTCCGAGTGGTCCTCAAGAGAGCGTTGCAGTAGTCCAAACGAGAGGTCACGAGCGCATGGGTGACCATACGCAAGGCATCCCGGTCTAGATAGGGCCGCAACTGGCGCACCAGGCGAACCTGGGCGAAGGCCCCCCTAGTCACATTTACTATATGCAAGATAAAATAGGTATTTTATCTTGCAAGACTTTTGATTTGGTTGCTGCAAAGCATGTTAACGTGGTCCGTGGACATTCCCTTAATTTTTGGAATTGGACTGTCTTTACAGAGCGGTATCTGAGCATGGTAAAATACAGGGAACCAGATCTGAAGGGTAGTTTTGAGCATTTCATAAACAGTTAAATTAACACTAGAAAACCTAATGATGAAATCCAGTGGGTTGTAGTAATTGTTAGTTTTCCATGGCTTCATATATTAAAAGAAAGTGGTCAAGAGTTTCACATATTGTTTATCCACTAAAAAAAATGGACTATTCATTTTCAGTTAATATACATTCTGACTTCTAGGTATACCACCATTAATGGCAGGTGTTCCACCAATGATTCCAGGAATGCCTCCAGTCATGCCTGGAATGCCACCTGGGTAAGTGTGATCGATGTTTAGGCAACAGCACGCTTTATTCTTTCATTTGACTTCCTTTACCTGTGGGGCTTTGTGTTTACAAGCTGCACTATTAGTGATTTGGCAGTCCTGTCCTAACTTGTCAGGACATCCCTTGTTTATTCTTTCAGGAATGCTCAGTAGTGTTTTCCAATGGAGTTTTTCTAACTGCTAAGACTTTGACAGTATTTTGAGTTGTAAGTGAGATTGAGAGGGGATAGCCACTCATCTCCTGTGTTACTGGGTTCTGTCATTACCTAGAAGAGAATGGGAAGGACGCTGAAATCAAGTGAAGAAGTAGGTAGACAATTATTTCTTACATTTTTAACTCAAAATACTGGCTTTTGCAGGCATAGATACTTTTTTATTTATTGCGATTTTTTTTATCCCACCTTTAATATTTTATAAATAATCCAAGGGAATTATTATTTATACACCTCCTCCTGTTTTCCCCACAGCAACAACCCTGTAAGGTGGGTTGGGCTGAGAAAGAAAGTGACTGGCCCAAAGTCACACAGATGGCTTTCAGGCCTAAGGCAGGACTAGAATTCATGGTCTTCTGGTTTCTAGGCCAGCACATGAACTCGACCAAACTGGAGCATGTATAGGTTGCTTCGTTCTATCTTTTTCCTTCCCAAAAAGTTGGATTATGATAGCTCTACTGCTTGTGTTTTGAATTAAGGCAGGAAGGTGTGCTAAAAGTCCGATGTAGCCAAAGTTATTTGAAGGCAGGTATTTACATTGCTCAGCTGGTAAAAATCCTCAGAGCGCCGTTCTTTTTGAGAGGCCTCATCGGAGTCTTTTGATTTTACAGGATGATGCCAATGGGTGGGATGATGCCTCCGGGACCAGGAATCCCACCTCTCATGCCTGGTATGCCACCAGGTAGGTCAGGAATGACGAATCCCTATTGTGGTGAGAGTTATTTTAATTTTTTCAATTGGATCTAAGGTTGCTACAGTTCTGGGATAAAAGACAGGGACAGAGAGCAGCCGTTCATGGGAATTAGAGGGTGCACAGGAACGAAAATGTCTTAAGTGCAGACAATGGCGACTGCAGACAGGAGCTTTTTCCATCCTGCTCTTGTCGACTGATAAATTTCTATTAACCCATAAGCTGCATTTTTGATTGAAACATGAAAGCCCTTTTGGCTGACGACTTTGGAATAGTTCCGAAAGAGCCTATATTAAATGTTGATGTTGAAGTTAATTTGATCCTTTAACAATGGTTTTTAAAAAAATCTGCTTCCAAGAATGTGCTATTAATATAAGGAGTAGTTTCTACATGCATTTCTCTATGACATTTCTCTATAAAATGTTTTTGGGAATTCTTATCACTGCTTGAATTGTTTAATAGTTGTGTATATTTACATACTTTATTGTTTACTCAATTTGTCTTTATGTTACTTATTTTTATTTGGGTAATATTGTAAGCCATTGTAATATACAAGTAGTTTCAGCATGTTCTCAGAATTTAAAATAGATGCATCTTTAACCATCCAGTGAAAGAATAATAACATTGTTTGCAAGGAATTAGAAAATGTGATAGATTCTCACCCTGGGAATAGTTTGGCCCTTGAGGCCTAAAAATATTTTGTATAAATAAATGTTATCTCCAAATGTTATTTTCTAATAAATAAAATATTACAGTTTTTCAATGATTAAATTAAAATTGATATGTTAAGAGCATCCCTTAAAACAGAATCGGAATCTAAATTCCAGTGTCAGAATCCATTTATATCACATTCATAAATGTATGTTTAAAACATTATTCTCCCCCCCCCATGGATTCTGCCATCTCCCAAGGAAGGAGGAGCGTATGTGGATTCAGCCTGCCTTAGGTTATTTCAAAGACCAAGGGAAACCTTTTGAACTGGGGGAACAAAAGAGAGGGTTAGAGAAGAAGGCATCTGACCTGTGTCTCCATTTCGTTCTGTAGAGGAAGAAGGCAATAACCATAAAGATTCGAAGTTCCCTTTTTCCCACGAAAGGGATGACACAAAGTAAATGATGGGGGGCTGACCAAATGGGGTTGAGGGAAGGGGGGTTGAACCGGGAACTCTTTATAAAGTTTCAATTTGTAAAACAAATTCCACAACCAAGCATGTCCTAGTAAAAATTCCTTTTGGACTAGAACTGACTCCAAGAGTTTTTGTTTTCCTAAGACGTGGATTGGGGTGGGTCCTGACAGTAGACAGGACTTGGTATTGTTTTACAAATTGAAACTTTATAAAGAGTTCCCGGTTCAACCCCCCCCCCTTCCCTCAACCCTATTTGGTCAGCCCCCCCATCATTTTACTTCGTGTCATCCCTTTCATGGGAAAAAGGAACTTCGAATCTTTATGCTTATTGCCTTCTTCCTCTACAGACCGAAATGGAGACACAGGCCAGATGCCTTCTCTAACCCTCCCTTTTGTTCCCCCAGTTCAAAAGGTTTCCCTTGGTCTTTGAAGTATAACCTAAGGCAGGCTGAATCCACATGCGCTCCTCCTTCCTCTGGAGTTGGCAGGATCCATGGGGGGGGTGAATAATGTTTTAAACATACATTTATGAATGTGATATAAATGGATTCTGACACCCAGTATCCTTTGTACTCTTATGACTGGGCCCATACAAAAGACATGTCTCTCAGGGATTTAGGATAGACTTTCCAGTGAGGGTTTCTCAAAACCTTCTTCTCCTTGTTACTACGTAGATAGACTGATTAGTTTTACAATCATATCAAAAATATAAAACAAAGAGACAGGATCTAATTCCAAGGTGAAATAGATGAAAGAAAATACAGTAATGAAATGCATATGTGGTAAATACAATCAACATTAGGTAAATACATCATTTTTATAGTATAGCCCAATCTGTTCAATATAACAGGTCCTTAGATCAGTTGCCTTAACTATAAACCTAGCAGTTCTACTCAATCTAAACATTACCAAGTATATCTCTGCATTTAATGCTTCTTTGTCTGATGTGTTAGCCCTCTGACGGAAGGTCAGTGCTTGTGATCTTGACTGTGGTATTAATAAAATCCTCACCAAAGCATAATCAGAAATAATTATGCTACAGGTATGCCGCCACCTGTTGGTCCTCGTCCTGGAATGCCTCCAATGACACAAGCCCAGCCTGTGACTAGTCCGGGCGTTCTTAATAGACCTCCAGCTCCTGTCATTGCAGCACCAACTCCCCAACCGCCAGTTACCAAACCATTGTTTCCTAGTGCCGGACAAGTAAGTTTTTAAAAATCTAATTACCAAAAAGCTTCAGTATGTTAATTTTCTTTCTTTTCATATACGTTGAAATAGTGAATTACGGTTCAAAAACAGTGGTGTGTTAAAATTGCCAAATGGTATTATCTCATACTTCGTATTGCATTTTATATATGCTGTATTCTTGTCAAAGTTTTCCTATTTACATCTAGGGTTTTTTTTTCTGCAAAGAACGTAAATACTTCTGTCAGTCCAAACTCAGAAGAGAGGGAGGGAGGGATACTGCTAAGCTTGTAAGCCGCCCTGAGTCTTCGGAGAAGGGAATTAAAATAAATAAATAAAAACGTCTTCTTCAGCACATATTCAGGAAATAGTTCTAATACCCACTTAATAGCAATTTTATTCTTAAAAACATGTTTTCTTATAAAAATGAAAGAGGATTCTGTTCTGCATTATTTTTTTATACTAACTTATAATAAATTATATGTTGATACTGGAGAAGAAAATAGTTACATATGGTATATTAACTATTTAAAATCTAAAGTAACAATTATTTTTGCAAGTTAACGTAGTACCAGCTCTTTAACAGAATTGAGAGTGGATGAGTTACGTCTTCCGTTAGCATTATAAATGAAGGTTTTTGTTGTTTTTTTTAACTATGGACTTGCAAGCAGAACTTTTGAATTTCTGCAAGAGGGAGAATCTGTAGGGTTCTGTGTAGAAGGTTCACTCACAAGCTGCACCAAACAGCTGGTTTGGAGTAGTTCATGTCCAAACCAAAACGTGTATGTTTGGCCTGAGAATGGAATGAAATGCTGTTATTTTCTTCCAGATAAGGATTGAAACACTGTTGTTAATAGGAAGCAGTGTTTAAAAAGGCAGGAAAGGGGCTTCAAGGGCCACGGACAGGTGGGGCTGATGACGTGTGTCTTGTTGGGAGCTACTGGAGGGACAAGAAGAGGCAATACACACTAGCCTTGTTCTTATCCTGTAAAATCATCCAGAATCCTTGCTGGTATATTTTAGCCGAAGCATGGAACGGCGGAAACATCCTGTTTTTTTTTCTTTTTCTTGAACCACAGCCCAGCTGGAACAAGTGTGTCAGAATTTATGCGTGGTCCTTGTTTCAGGCTCAAAACAAAAGGAACATGTTACGTGTTGTGCGCCTCCCTATTGATATACAAAAATCGGTCTGAGCTTTTCCCTCGGTTATTTTTATGCATTCATTTGGAGACTGTTTTACTGTTTCCTTTCTTTTGTGCTACAGATGGGGACACCTGTCACAAGCTCAAGTACAACTTCATCCAATTCAGAACTGTCAGCACCTTCTAAAGCTCTGTTTCCTAGCACAGCACAAGTACGCAGGAAGTTGCAGTTAAAAATTGCTTTGCCAATTAACCCTTTAAACCGTTAATGTATGCTTTAAAATCTTCTGCCTAAACATTGTCAGATAATTGTGGTTTCCTGATTATGTTTAGTTGTTCAGCGCAATCTTGAGAATTCATGCATAATAATTGGGTAATAAAAATAAATAAATAAATTCTACATTGTGGTTCTAAAGGGTTAAAAAGAGAGCATGAAAGCAGTTAAGTGCATTTAGTGGGCAGTGGTTTACTTGATGCACGGTTTATTTTTTCTAATTTATGCTACTTTGATACATCATGTTAAATGTTAAATGCATCATGTGCTAAATCCCACCTTACCCAGTCTTGTTTTGGAGTTCAGTGATTAGTTCGAAATAATGTGCTGTTTGCTTGCCAAAGCATTGTGTCAAATGTGAAACTTAAGAGCTTTTTTGTTGTGCATAAATAAAGCCTTTCAAGCTTGTACTTTCCCATTGAACTTAAATATAGCTTTCATGGGTTGTAGGACAGGAAAATTGAAAACTGCAAGTGAAAATTTGAGATGTCTCAGAACATCAATGTATTTTTATGCGAGGGATTATTTCAAACAAATTTAACATAAAAGTTGACATCCTGAGGTTGAGCCTTAAACATTCTGTTTGAATACTAATTTATCTCAGCTGATATTCCTAGATTAAATTGGTTTTTATTTTGAAAAACCAAACATCTTATTGTACGGTGTATAATACACAAAATGACAGATGAAGATAGCTTGTTCCTATTTGTTCTTGACATCTCAAACTTTGCAGTATGTTTGTGTTGTAGGATTTATTTTATTTATTTTTAGTTTGCTCCTTTTTTGTGATAAAAAAAGAACTTTTATTTTTGGGTTAATTTAGCTGTATCGGTATATGATAACGTTAATGAAGTTTATTTAAAAGATAATGTACTTATATTTTTAATTTTGTATTTTTAAATACAGGCTCAAGCGACTGTTCCAGGCCCAGTTGGTACAGATTTCAAACCTTTGAATAATGCACCTGCAACTTCTACAGAACCACCCAAACCTACATTCCCTGCTTACACACAATCTACAACATCTACCACTAATACAACAAATAGTACTGCAGTTAAACCTGCTGCTTCTATAACAAGTAAGCCTGCTACTCTTACAACAACCAGCGCAACCAGTAAGTTGATCCATCCAGATGAGGATATATCCTTGGTAAGTTAAAGATAATTTTCCCATGCTTTTTCTCTATGATAGGATTACACCTTAAGTAAAAGTTTTCAACTTCCCATATGATTTACCATGGTTAAAACAGCTTAATTCTCAAAGCCTATGTTTTGTAATATTTGGAGTGCCTCATTTTTGAGAGTTCAGGTGTTTTAATAATCTATATTTTAATTCCCGCTTTTATTGAGATAGCAATTAATACAGAATTTCATAAGCTGAATTTATATCCTAGAATACATATCTACTTAATATGATTTGATTACCAAAGTTTATCCATTAGAATGTCCTTGAACTATAATTAACTACAGCCATGAGAATAGTGTCTCAACTGTATCTGTGTTTCAGAATGAAGCTTATTTTGATTTTGCACTGATCAGATATCCTCCATGTGTTTCCCTTCATAGGAAGAAAGAAGAGCTCAGTTACCCAAATACCAGCGTAATCTCCCTCGACCAGGGCAGGCATCTATGGGCAATCCACCAGTTGGACCAATTGGAGGTATGATGCCACCACAGCCAGGAATTCCCCCCCAGCAACAAGGAATGAGACCACCAATCCCACCTCATGGTAATAACAAATTGAGCTGTGTTGGAAGCTCATGAAATGTATTTTAATTGTGGAATTGAGTGACATATACTAATAGCAGTATTGCTTAATGTAGATGTAACTTCATTCTTTCAAATTTTGCTTTTCAGGTCAGTATGGTGCTCATCACCAGGGCATGCCAGGGTATCTTCCTGGTGCAATGCCTCCATATGGTCAAGGGCCCCCAATGGTGCCTCCTTATCAAGGTGGACCTCCTAGACCGCCAATGGGAATGAGACCTCCTGTAATGTCGCAAGGTGGCCGCTACTGATGCTACTGCAAACGTTCTAATAGGTTTGGAGATTAAACCTTTTCTCATCTTGTGCTGTTAATATAGCCAAGCTTCCATCAATTAAAACTTCGTTGTGACTTTTAGGGGAAAAATCTTTCCACATACGAGGAACTGTTGGACATTATTTTACATGGGAAAAATTATTTAGAATAATAAAACGGAACTTTCCCTGATGTTGCAATTTATACTGTATGGCTTCTTTTTCATGTTTCATCTAGGTTTTTAGAAGTGAAGTATAGTAAATATGGTTCGTTAAATTGTGAAGGCGCTGGAATTACATGAACGTACCATCTTTAAAGGCAAGTTCTGTAACCTTATGTTGCTGTTCATAAATGATGCCTTCACAGCACTTCAAGTGCTGTTGGACTTCATGTCCCCAACAATAGTTTGGTGAGGGCTTTAACTGTTGTCATCTAGTTGTACACTTAAATCTGGATTGTGTAACCATATTTAATGTAGAGTTCCTCCTGTTCCAGGGTTTATAGAATTGACCCACTAAATTCATGTGATTTTCTGTATTGTTTAACTTCATTGTAATAAAACAAAAGAAAAAAATTGTCCTTTTATTCATGACCAGCTGTGGACATCTGCCTGAAGGTTTGTACTGATGCATGCTACGATAACGTGTCGTATAATAAATACAATACAATTCCTGATGCTACATTGATATTTCCTGAATTGTTTGATCAAGTAGAAATAGACCTGTACACTTATTAACAAGACACAGCAAATAAATTTGTCCAATTTTCTTCCTGGATTTTTAAGGGTTTGACATTCAGTTGATTAAAATTTGCTTGTCACAAGTTGTTGATATACGTTGTTTTCTACGAAGTACATTTTATTGTTCGATACTTTGACTCGGGTTTCTTAAGGTAATATTTTATATTTTAGTTATAAAATCCTATTTTTAAAACAATCCTGATGTAGAGAAAGATATTGCTTAGAAATTGGAAAGTGAGGACTGGTCTATTAAAAGCTACAATACAGCTGAGGTTGTCCAATATAATATCTTCTATGATGTGATTTACTAGACTTGTGGAGGGTTAGGCCTACGTGACAGGATCATTCTGCGAAGGATACGGAATTGTATGAAATTTTAGCTGGTTCTTTAACTAGACTGATTCCCATTTATGAAACTTGACTGGAAAGTAGGAACAAAATTCTTTCCTTCAGAAGGTGGCAATGAGTGGCTGTTGACTGTCCAAATACTTTAGGCCTTAAATTGTGAATGTTCTAGTTTTATATCTGCTATTAATGTGGTGAAACCTTTCCTTGAGAGCCAGACATAAGAAGACATGCTTGAGTATTCTTTATTAATTGATATTGTAAATGAAATATTTTCTTTTTTTCTGCTCCAGTGGCAGTTATACATGTTAATACCATCAATTATTAATGTCTGAATTACTGCTAATTAGTTTTTTCAACACTATTGGTACATATTTGAAAATTCTGACTTTGTGGTACTCACAGAGTCTTATTAATTCTCTATGTCTCTTTTTTTCCTTAATACTCTTCATCAAATGCAGAATTGTATAATTGGCATTCTAAATATGTGTTTTTATGATTTGATCACTTATTCAAAGAAGATATAAAAATAGACAATCATGGTCACTTGGGTGTTTATTTTTTGTTTTGTTATGTTATATTTTTGCCCCATTGCAGTACCCTTTGTGTAGTTAGATATCTTAACCACCTTCCAAAGAATTTATATGGTCACATGGGTGAGAATAGCTGGTATATGTGGAGCTTGCTTTATATAGATTTTTCTATTAATGTGGCAAGCAATTCCACAGTTTAAAAACAGCTTATTAAAGAGCTATTACCTGTGAAGTTTGTGGATACATACATGTTCTTTGGATTGTGCCATTTGTTTGCTAGTTTTCAGTTCATACGATGGTTGTAAGATTTTTCCCAAGAACCTTGTAAAATGTAATAGAAATTTTTTTACACAATACACCAAAAATGGTTTTCTGAAAGCATGGTTTATATCACATGAGTTCTTCAGAAACAGTCAAATAGTATCAATTGCTTAACTTAAAACTCTGTACTTTTAGTTATAGCATACTCTGATAAGAATTTTTATTGTCTCAGAGGTTGTATTGTTCCTTTAGCACTGCAGAAAAATTGAGTTCTGCTTGTACTGTATACTTGGCTTGTTAATACTTACTTTGTTTTCAGTGGGAGGGGACAATTTGGAGCCAGTAGATCTTTCCTTCCAGGAGCAGATCTGTTTGTCTCCTCCTGATTGGGAAAGGGCCACATGGCTTCTGTCAGGAAATAAGGTTGCGTTTCCTACTATAAAGTTAATAGAACAACTGCATCTTCAAGGTGTAAGCAAGGTGTTTATTTTTATTTTGGAGAATTCAGATACTCGGTAAAACTTTTTTTTTAGCGTATAAGGGCTTATTCTGTTTTCTCTGTAGCCTGGGTTCAAACAGTACAGAATATAACAGGTACCTTTTTATTTGAAATAAAATAAATAATTCTTGGCCATAGTGAAAAAGAACTATGGGAACATAATTTTGGATTCTGATTTTATTTATATTTAAATGCATAGTCCTGGCATTTATTAATACATATCACAATTGTCTTAATAATTGTACCGGTCTAGCTACTTACATAAGTGGTATAAGTTTTTGAAAAGCAGATGGATGTTGTTCTAACATTTAAAAACTTTTATTGAATTAGTACAGAATAATCCATTGCTTACAACACTTGCTGTCAACTGTGTTACATAGCAGTTGTCAATTTTTAAGGTGAGCTCAATTGGAAATTTTTCCCCAAAGAAGTCAAAGCTGATTTATAAATTCCATGTCACATATGGACCTAAAATTTTGAGACCAAACTTTCATTTGATCACTGGAATTCTGTTACTATTGATTGCATGTACTTTTAGCCTTAATTGGATCATGTTTTTCTAAAATTTTAAATTTTCTTCTTCCTATAGCCCTGCCATAGGACAGGCTGAGGCAGAGTCTCAGTGTTGCCCTGTTCAGTCTGAGGCAAGTGGGATTTATTTTATTCATTCTAGGGGCTTTCACAGCTTTATAGCTGTTGGATATTTATGTCCCCAAACTTGCAGCAAGTTTGGTGAAGGCTCCTATGTTTAATTTAATATAGGATTTTTATAATATTTTGATGGGCTCTATATTAATATTGATATAGTATAACACTGCTGCTTTCAATTTACTATTAGCAAGAAGTCCTAACGTGGGATAAACATTTGCTGAACTAATCTCCTTGATATCCCCCTCTGAAATTTTGGTTAGCGGTGAGATTCACGAGTTCTGTTACCTGTGTTTAGTGTTTTAAGAAAATGCCTATGTTACAATTTGCGTTTTCTTCATTGATACCTGTTTCTGAGACTTGGAGTAAATAATCTTTGCTGAAGCTAAATTTAGGTTAAATTATTTATCATAAATATTAATGTAGAGCCTGAAGAGAAGAAAAATGTAGATAATGAGTTTTGTAAGAAAAACGGGGTAAATATTTACAAGGAAACCATTTCTTTATCAACCTTTCTTCTCAAGATAAACAATTTGCAAAATTTATATGCTCTGGAAAATAAATGTGAGCTTTTTTCAGTGTTATTTGAACGCTTCAGTAGAAATGGCCTTACTGACTTCTTGTAAAACATGCACAATCTGTAGTTTGTTTTAAAGTAATAATGTAATTTCTGAGGAATGCTTGTAAGATTTCAAAGAAAAATTAAGAGCAACAGCTCTTGAAAGCAAATACAACTACAAAAGTTAGACTATCCACAGAAAAATCCAGATTTTCCTGGCAGCCTCTTCACTTGCCCTTGCAGAGTCTCAAACTGCTCCTTAAAAAATTGATTTTTTTAAAAAAGCTTGGGGATTTGACATGAAAGCTCTTCTAAAGGGAAAATCTGAGAAAAGTACTGTGCTCGTTGGTCATGGTTTTCCCTGATGTGGTCTTTAGAGTCCTCAAACTGCTTTTCCAGCTTCCAGTTTTTCTGCCATCTTAATAGCTACAGATATAAAGTGCTTACCTTGATGGGGTTTTAAATGTTTAAAGCTGTTGCTGTTATAATGCTTAATAGCATGGTTGGGTCCCTGTTATTTTTCTCACAGGTATCCAGAAGCATCTGTGATTTCTTCTAAAATTCTGGACAGATTAATTTGGAGATTTTCCATACGATTTTGTCAGCTCAGTACCAGTTGCATTCAAATTGTTCAGTGTTTAACACACAAACCATAATAGTTTAGATTAAAAACTATAAGATAAAATAAAATGAACAGTTTTTATATGTTTTGAAACCTCTATTCGGTTTAATATTCATATAATAACCTAATGTTTTATTGAAATAGTAGTGTTGAACTCATAGCTTTTGTTAATTCAGTTCATAAGAAGAATAGCCAGTATGTTATAATGCCTTTTTTGTCTTCATATTATAACATAAATATAGGTTATAAGTATGTCTCTTGATCTAAATGTATTAGCTTATAATGTCATTACTAGATAAATAGGGAAAGCAAAAATGTGTCATTAACACTGAATGTCTTCATCCACATTAGGTCTGTTTTATTACACACCACTGACTTTCTAGCCTAAGCCTTTGCTTTCAAGTAGCGTTCATAGTTATAATAGTATGGATAAATGCTTCTTGTTGAGCACCTTTGACTATTTTAATCACAATATAACCAGGAATTACCACCTTGACATCTTTGGATTCATTCATTCTGATCATTGAAAATAAATGTTCTACCAATTCTGTGAACAAATATCACCACAGAATTTCAAAATATTACCCAAACTCTTCTGAAAAAGCAGTCTGTGGTTTGTGTTGACTAGCAATTCAAAGAGAAGGTGCCACCAATTCCCACATTGTACATTTCCTTTCTCAATTTCCCTGTAAGAGTTCTAGTTTTGAGTTGTTTCTTTTCAAAGTTTAAGCAGTGGTTTCAGAGTTCTAGGAGGACAACTGTAGAGTGAAAATGTATGCATGTATTGATGCATGCATTGTTAGAATGCTGTTTTAATCCAACCTAATAATCTGATGTCACAAATAATGCTGTTGTATTGATGGTGCTTGTGTTTATGTGAAACAGTAGAAATCCATTATATTATGCTACAAAACATAGCTTTGCTTGGGTTGGACTGTTGCTGCCGGAATGCAATGCTTATCTTGTCTAAATCTAAAAAGATACCTCAAATAATTTATAATTAGACCAATAGCCTGAGTATATTATAAGTTAATTTAACTAACAACCCTATTTAGCAAGCAACAGTTTGACTAATGTAACATGGTTCTTTGATTTTGGCCATTTTCATTATTTTAACCTAGGTTTAACAGAAGCACATAATTGGTATTAAAATTGCATGTCCGTACATCATTGGATTGATTTGCATTACAATAATCAGTTATTTCCCAAGTGAAAAATATTTTATATAATTAAAATGTTATATATAAATGTGATACACAATTTATAAGAAACTATAAAGTTGCTTCTAAAGTATTTATTGCACTGAATAGCATTAAAAGATATCAGATCTTGCTGTATGAAATATATTAATGATGTCTCAGCTACAAAAATATCCAAGCAATTATGAATGGAATAAAAGAATTGAGTATTACTGAAATAGAGAAACCTTGTATTCTACTTCATATTTTTACAAGGAAGTTTGGTATTACATTTCAGCTCTGAGACCTGAAGATTTGGACTTACTGTACTCTGTTGTGAAGTTAAAGCCAATTTGTAGGCTTGTTTTGTGTTTGTGAGTTTTTTTCATTCATTATCGAGAGAAATTCAGTTACAAGATATGTGCTGGCCTTGAAATTTGTGTTCAAGACACATTGTCAGTTAATTTTTATTTTTAAATTAAAGTCACTGCACTACTGCCACGCCTGCTAGGAAAATACATATTTATGTCAGAAATATGTTGATGGACAGTGTAGTTATAATGCAGATAAGGAATTTCATTATCGGTAAAGTCACTAATATCTTTTGCTGACAGTTCTTGAACATTGGTATGTTCTTGCCAAACGTTCCTTTCAAAATTTTGTATTTGGCATAATATGGGCTGAATGTTTGGAGTGAAGTATAAATTAGGTTGAATCTTAGAAATGGACATCCTTTTAGGTCAAATTCAACTAGTGATTCTGTTTTTATTCTGCACAAACACAACCCATTCTTGAGTGTTTAAATGTTCCATGTATATGTTAGAACTGACAGAAAAACACAGTCTTCACTGAAGCTCTTAAAAGATTTCCACATCATAGCACAACAACCATTTAACAGTCAAGTGTTTAACTGGCTAATTAATCATGAGGATTTTTTTTAAATTCAAATAAGCATAAAACCTGGGGTTTGATTTTTACAATTTAAACTTAAATCATGATATAAGCTTTTTATTTAATATAATTTGTGTTTTTGTTGACTAGCAGCAGAATTTCAGCATTTGCTTCTTACTGGTAGAGAAGAAAAAATCCCACAGCACTGCCAGTACAGGTTAGTTTAATCTGTAAGTACCGTGATGTTTGTTTGAAATCCTGTACTACAAATAATATGTTAGTACACGAGGATGGAGTCACTAGTGATATTAGGAGGGAAATATCTTCCTGCATCTGAAACTAAGACACATAGACATCCATTTTAAAAGGGAGTGGGGGATTGCAAGATATATATGTGTGTGTGTGCACATTGGGTTAGTATATGGATTTATTTTAGTCAGACCTAGAGTGATGTGTACTTCTTTGAAGTTGGAAACCATTTGAGTGGAGTTGGTTGAAAAATAATCTTGTAGTTTATGGGGGGAAATGAATATGTGCCATAAACAGAAAAAGGATAAATGAAATATTCTTTCTCTTTACATACACCCACCAGCATTATTGATGAGAAGCACATCTTTGCTATGATGAGCTTTTAGTTATGAGTCACTATATTCTGAAGTCTAGGCCCCTAATTCAGAACTCTGCAGAATATAAGCAGTTCCCACTTAAATAGTTTCATCTCTCTTACAGCTGCTTCTGGGTATCTAGTTTTCTTTCAAGTAAATGTTTTTGTAGCACTGCCGTACTGAAAATGGTTTGTGTGAAGCTGTAGTTGCATCTCACTGGAATTGCATGTTTCTGTATCTTTTAATTTTCTGCTTTGTCTAGCCAACAGCCGCTTATAAAAACTGTAAATGTAGCAGCTCAAGTTATGTTTTAAGTAAGGATTATCCACAGCAGACTAGAAATACAAATTGTTCAACATGACTACACAAATGTGGGTTTTTTTCCTAAGCATTCTGTATATGTGAGAGTGTTGTTTCTTTGCATTTTTGGTCTTCTCAGTGCCATCTGTGGGATGTTTATGAAACAATGGATATTCCATAATGATGGAGTTCCTTTTTGCCAAAATCTCCACCTAGAAGCAAAGGGTTTAATAGATTTTTCTTAAAACTCGCATTGTAAAGTTAAGTCAAATATGCCAGAGTTAATATAATTTAGTTCACTTGAATTTGATTCTTACTAATTGATTATTCCTTCCATATCAGTAACATTTGCTTTGGAGTTGAATTAGAATGCAGCTGAAAATAACCATTTTCTGTTATCAGCATGGGAGATTTTTCTGTTGTGCTGGATTATATGGGGCTAAAAATTACTATGATTCTCAAAACTACCAGCTTAGAATATAGATGTATTTCAAGTATTTATTCCATATTAATAGATCGTCAAAATAATTTCATTATAATTTCACCATAGATACATCAGCAAGATTTATTCATAATTTATGAATAAAGGCCGCCTATAGAAATGTACCCTATTTATCATCTTAGCCTAGATGTGAAGACAGTACAATTTTTGAGGATATAGTCACAGTACTGATGTGATCACCATTATCAGCAAGCTATACTTAGCACTGTATTTACTTATCTAAGTATCGTGTCCAAAATTCCCTAAGATAGAGAATATACACAAAATAGAGGGAAAAATTTGTTTTAAACCCAGAATAAATTATGTTCCAAGGGAGTTCTGTTGAATTGTTTCGGATCTGCTGTTTCAGAAGAATCAAAAGCTCCAGTCTTCCCAGCACCTTCTGCCTTTGCTTTCATTAACCATTGCTGTTGCCAGTGTCTCATCCCACTGGCTGGTTTGCCCTTGTTGATTCCCCACCACCCCCACCCCTGGTCTCCCTAATTCAGCTAATGTTATCCTTGGCTTTTTCCTTTACCTCCCATAATTCATTTCTGCTCAGATCAAAACAGCTCCATTTTGTTCCAGGTATACAACATTCAAATATATATATAGTTCCATTTAATCACAAAATCCGAAATCAACTGCAGCATTCCATGCATGAAAGATGTTGCATATCCCTGTTAAGATTTAGCTACTTTTACTCTGATGGAGGAGAAAAGAAATATCGAAAAACAGTCATTGATATTACCCTTTTAATATGAATCTCCCGAGATATTGTTAAATTACTATCTTTCTGAGGAAATAAGAGTTCTTTTAACTAAAAAATGTTACACTTTAATTAGTGTGTGAATCCATGTACTACCTTGGTGGTGCAGTTGTCATCAGAATCTCATTATATGGATACCTGTATTGATTACAGAATGTAAAATAGTGCTTGCAAGTTTGCAAAATTTTTGATTGTTTAAAGGAACACCTAATGGCAGAAGGGCAAATGGATTATGCAGTTGCACAGTTGAATGTTCATATAATTCACAAATAATAATGCAGTTTCATTAGCAGCTTTTCATTTATGATTATAATGATACATCTCAAGCAATGGTACTACAAAATAAACCATATGTTAGTACTGATTAGAGTCATGCTATTTACTAGCTGTTAATAATTTTACTTAGATTTACAAAACAAGCCTCCAGATTTTGAAGCAATACACACAATACATAGGTCCTTTATTTCCATTAATGTTATAAATAGTGTTGTATGAAGCAGCAGGCTTTTGTCCTTTTTTACTATTGGACTTCAGCTTTGCAGTGAGATGGTGAGATCCATCGAAATATATTGTTAGTTTGAATGTTGTAACAGATCCTCTGATCTTGTTTTGATCAAATAAATGCAACTTATATAGTCCTGCAGACACCAGCAATTCCCGAAATCAAGAGAACTCATTTCAGAACTGGGAAACTGGTAAGTATTTTTAAAAAATGCTATTTATCAACAATAAATGTTTTACTCCTACAGCATTTGGTTGATCAGTGATGTAAAGATGGAGATGAAGTAGAAAATTAGTTTATGTATGCTCCAGTGAAGATGATTCTTATTGGTAGCATTTTCAGATGTACAGTTTGAGAATTTTATACCTTTCATTCATTAAACTTGAATCAGTTAATTCTTTGGTCTATATGTTATCTTTTGTGTCATTTTACTTCTGAATGTAAATGAATGAATGTGTATGCCAAGAAAAATAGACAAATCGTAACTCACAAAAAATATATTAAAAAAAAACTGTTACAGCTGCTCAATTGCAATTATATTACAGATAAGTTATTATTTTGTAGAGAATCCCATTAAATCCCATTGAATAGAATGAGGTTCCATGACTGAAAATTTCCATCAGTTTTAGAGCTGTTTTTAGTGAAATTTCTTCAGGCTTTCTGAAAAACTATTCTGGAATATTGGATGCAAGAATGTCGGCCACCCACCATAGTCAGTGATGAAGGATGCTAAAAATATTACTTCAGCCATATGGAGAAGACAAAGGATTCCCCTCTTCTGCATTACAGGAACTCTCACCATCAAATATATCCTTCCTCTTCCAGTAGGGAATCTCTGTTAGATCAGGTCTCTTTCAAACTATTCTTTGAAACACAACAGTTATTATAAACAAGAGGGTGGTGACTGTTAAAGGGATACTGTTTGCCTCAACTGAAAACAAAGTTCCTCTTCCCTCACACAAAGACCTCCACCTATTTTTTTAAAAACGTAGTGTATTTTATTTCTTAATTAAATTAAACATTTTCATTATCACATTCCAGCAGTATATCTTCTATATGCAAATAATATAAAAACACTTTAAACGTAGTTCAACTATTCTCGGCAAAAGAATCGTCAAAACGTATTGGGAAAAACTAATAAAGCAGAATACTGAGTGATAGACATTTTTTGATTTTTCCCCCCTGTAGAAACAAAAAAAATTGGCTGTATTTGAGCATGTGGTAGTTACACTTGGTCATAAATCATTGCAACAATACAATACACTGAATGAACTGAAGGATTTATTCATGATTTTGAGAACCAAAATAAACTAAAATTAGATGGGAGCAAAAGCTGGCAAACATTACAAGATGACAACTGCTTTGCTGGCTATCTTACAGTTTTTTAGTTTCTTGTAGGTTGATCTGTGTGATAATTAGAATAATATTCTGACTTCTGGGATAGGGGCCCTAGCAACAGAATGCAAAAAACAAAATCATTGCACATACATAAAAACTTCACTTTTATGTATGTTGCCTTGCTTTTGGAATAGAACGGAACAGAACAATAACGAGTTGAAAGTCCAACCCCCCTATACTATTTCAGACAAATGGTTGTCTAATCTCTTCTTAAAAACTTCCAGTGTTGGAGCATCCACAACGTCTGGAGGCAGGTGGTTCCACTGATTAATTGTTCTGTCAGGAAATTTCTCCTTAGTTCTAGGCTGCTTTTATCCTTGATTAGTTTCCATCCATTGCTTCTTGCCTTGCCTTCTACTGTTTTGGAAAATAGGTTGACCTCCCTCCCCCTTCTTTATGGTAGTCCTCAAATATTGGAAGACTGCTATCATGTCACCCCTAGTCCTTTTCATTAAATTAGACATACCAATTCCAGCAACCATTCTTTATATGTTTTAGCCTCCAGTCCCCTAATCATCTTTGTTGCTCTTCTCTGCACTCTTTCAAGAGTGTCAAAATTGGATGCAGTATTCCAAGTGTGGCCTTACCAAAGCATTATAAAGTGGTATTAACATTTCACATGATCTTGATTGTATCCCTCTGTTATTGTAGCTTAGCGCTGTGTTGGCTTTTTCGACAGCTGCAGCAACTGCTAGCTCATATATAAGTGATTGTCCACTAGGACTCCGAGATCCCTCTCACAGTTACTACTGTTGAGCGAGGTACCAACTATACTATACCTGTGGATTTGGTTTTTCTTCCCTAAATGTAGAAACTTATTTTATCACAATTTAATTTCATTTTGTTAGATAGTGCCCAATGTTCAAGTCTGTCAAGATCCTTCTGTGTCTTATTCCTATCTTCTAAAGTGTTAATTATTCCTGCCAGCTTGGTGTCATCTGCAAATTTGATGAGTTTCCCATCTATCCCCTAATCCAAATCATTGATGAAGATGTTGAAGAGTACTAAGCCTAAAACAGAGCCTTGGAGTATTCCACTGCAGATTTCCCTCCATGTAGATGCAGTTCCATTGAGGACTACATGTTGAGTACGGCCAGTCAGCCAGCTACGAATCGCATCTGGTGGTGATGCTGTCTAACCCACATTTTTCTATCTTATCTAGTAGGTTGTGGTCTACTTATCAAATGCCTTGCTGAAATCCAAGTAAATTATATCCGCAGCATTCCTCTGGTCCACTAATTTTGTCATCTTGTCAAAGGATGCAATAAGATTTGTCTGGCATGATCTGTTTTTGACAAATCCTTCTTGGGTTATGGTTATGGCTTTGTTTGCTTCTAGGTGCTCACTGATTCATTGCTTGATTATCTTTTCCAGAATCTTCCCAGGTATTTCGGTCAGGCTGATAGGTCTGTAATTTCCTGGATCTAATTTTCCTTTTTTGAAGACGAGAACTACGTCAGCTCTTTTCCAGTCCTCTGGTAGTTCCCCAGTGCTCTAGGATCTTTAAAAGATGTAGTTCAGTGGTTCTGAGATCACATCTGCCAGTTCCTTGAGAACCTTGGGATGTAATCCATCTGGTCCTGGTGATTTGAACTCGTCTAGGGTGGACAGGTGCTCACTTACCATTTTCTTGCCTTTCTTAATTTGTGTTTCTAATCTCTACAGTACTGTTTTTTCCCTTTGTGTAAAGACGAGTGAAAAAGAAAGAGTTAAGTAGTTATGCTTTCTCCCTGTTGCTTGTCACCTTCCCACTTTCTCCCACTAATGGACCAATTTTTTCCTTGCCTTTTTGTTTTTTTACATGTTGAACCTTTTTTTGTTATTGACTTTTGTCACAAGTCTTAGTTTATTTTGAGCGTTAGCTTTCCTCACTTCATTTTTGCAGGCTCAGGCTATCTGCTGATATTCTGCCTTAGCTTTGTGCCCCTCTTTCCACTTCTTATGCTTGTCCTTTTTTCAGCAATCTTGCTATGGGCCTCATCCAAGAAGTCAAAATGTGTGCTTTTATGAACAGTTATGAATTTCAAGAAGCAAAAACAGCTGAAGGAAAGAAATATACTGATGTAGTTTGAAAAAATTAGTATTATTATTTTAAATCTTCATTTAAAAACGTAAAGGTTCCCCCGCACATGCGTGCTAGTCGTTTCCAACTCTAGGGGCCGGTGCTCATCTCCATTTCAAAGCTGAAGAGCCAGCGTTTGTCCGAGGACGTCTCCGTGGTCATGTGGCCGGCATGACGCCAAAGGCACACGGAACGCTGTTACCTTCCCACCGTAGTGGTCCCTATTTTTCTACTTGCCTTTTTACGTGCTTTCGAACTGCTAGGTTGGCAGAAGCTGGGACGAGTAACAGGCGCTCACTGTTACACGGCACTCGGGATTCGACCCACCAAACTGCCGACCTGATGGACAAGCTCAGCGTCCTAACCCACTGAGCCACCGCATTCCCTAAATCTTCATTTACTACAAAGCTAAGTTATTGATACAAGGATATACAGAAATTTGTGAGCAAAGCAGTGCCCTCCAGGTTCAAAATACCACATATTCTCCTGTCTCATAAAATATGGGAAAAGACGACTGATAATCTTTGAAACCTGTGCGTCAAAGAAGGCAAGATTAAAAAAGAATAGATCTTCAAAGTGGGTGGATTTGTAAGGGCTCAGATAGGTGGCAGCACTTAGCTACCAGAAAAACTACAGTAGGATTACACTGAAGTTGAGTAAACTTAGGAAGGCAGTAGCAAATCACTTTGGGATAAAACAAAGATATCAGAAAAGGTACATGATCATGTAAATGTCACTAAGAATCAAGCTCAACTCAAGATTTTACGTCTATAATTTATATGGATAGATTCACATTTAGTTTCAGCTGCTTTCCCTTGTATTTTAATAAAGATACGCACAACATTAAGACACAATACCAATGTGTTGTGTATACTCTAGGGTTTCTATATGTAAGAATATATTACATTTAAATCAAAATCAGCTGCAGGTGTATTGGAACAACTAAAGAGTACAGGAGGACTTATTTTGATCAGTTCTGTCACCATTAAATACTAGTAATTCTTGAAGATAAAAAATGCCCCAAATTTTCTCATCAAAATGTGTAAAATGGGAACTAGCTGCACTAGTGCGATACAGTTGCATATCAACCAAAAATAGGTCAGACCTTACATTAACTAGGCACATGATGCATAAGTTCATGGGATTGTGCAATAGAATGCATTGGTAACATTGCATGATTCAGAATTAATCACTGGGAGGTTTTTTTCCATGTATGTCACTAATCATGTGATGGGTTTTGGGTAATTCTGCATTCTAAAGAACTGGGTATAATTGGGCAAAGTTAATGAAATGTAGCAATATAACCATACTACAGTGCTTCACAAAATAGTGTTCTAATATGTAGAAGAACATTATGTTCTCTGAAATCCAGGACAGAAGGGTTTAACTTATTAAATATGTGTTAGATGCAATATTGTTACAGTATATGTTAACTCAGACTTGTGTCTATTAAAGATCATCAGCTGATCAAGTTTCTAAGAAATGGGCACATAGAGTCAGAAGTAGATTCCACTGTCCCTCTGTCACCTGACTGGTTCAAAATTAATTGTGAGGTACAATTACAGGTAGACTTCAATGTATGACAATTCGTTTAGTGACCAAAGTTACAACGGCACTGAAAAAGTGAATTGGACCATTTTTCACAGAACTGTTATGGCATCCACGTGGCCACATGCTTGGCAACTTATTCATATCTATGATGTTGCAATGTCCTATGGTGGTGTGATCATCTTTTGTGACCTGAGAAGTAAAGTCAATGGGGAAGCCAGATTCACTTAACAACCAAGATTGCAATGATTCAATTAACTCTGGCAAGCAAAGTCATAAAATGGGGCAAAACTCACTTAACAAATGTCTCACTTAGCAACAGAATTTTGGGGCTCAATTGTCATAAGTTGAGGTCTACCTGTACTTACTTTTATTACATTATTCTTTCACTGTAGAAAATCCTTGCTCTTGGAACCTGTTTGTATGGAGATGCTACATAATTACCCTGTAAACTGCATGGATTTAGAGCTGTGGGAGACATCCGGACAATTGTGATGATAGATTTTAGATGCCAGTGTAGGTTTATATAAACTTTACTGCATGTAAAGTTTATACGTATATAAATATATGACACATTTTAACAGGATTGGTTGGAAATTTATCCTGTTCCAAAGAGAGTAGCTTCTAGCCATTATTATTTTGAGTGGACAGGGGAAAGAGGGACAAGAATTTGAACACTGATTGCTGTAGAAGTTGAACCTCATCTGAAGTACAGGTAATCCTTGTCTAGCAAACAATGGGATCCACAACTCAGTTAAGTGAAACCGTGACTGCTACAAACTCACTTCAGATTTTCTTTGCTTTACAGACTTGCAAAGGTCATAAATGAGGGGATTGGTCATAAAATTATTTTTCATCAAAACAGTGGTCATTACATAAGGCAGTCACTAAACAAGGACTGTGTATAGCAGTCACTGCAAAAAAAAATTAAGGGCTTCTTGGTAAATGTCAGCCATCCAGGTAGACTAGACAGGAAACACAACCAGATGAGACAATTCCACTTTATTGTACAATTAACAGAATTTCCAGGTGCACTCAACATTTGGGGTAGCATGCAGCCTTGAAGTTTCTAGTTTTGACGTTTCCTCTTCTGAAAGAAACATTTCCTGTTTAAAGGTTTCTTTATTTAATGGCAGGAAAATGTTTACAAAGAGCTTTCATAATATTCAATGTGTAGATGTTAAATTGAAAATTAGTAGATCTGTCTGAGTACAAATGTATATGCACCCATGTTCAGGCCTACTCTAGCATTAAGAACAACAAATCGCCTTAATTCCTCCTCTTTCTCCATCAACATCTATCTTTTCAATAGCCTTGTTTAGGGTGCCTAATTCTCTGCAGAGGATGAAGCCAACCAATATGATCAGTTAAAGCAACGTTATGCCAATAAAATTGCTGCATTTTACTCGACGTTGAGTCCACGTGGGCAGGGCCTAGTGTACTGACTGTATCAACATCTTACTAAATTACCTGGGTTTCTTTTTGGCCTATGAACTATGAGGAACTGGACAAGATACTCTCTGGGATTTTTATTTTTATTTTTTTAAATTCCATTTATATCCCGCCCTTCTCCGAAGACTCAGGGCGGCTTACAAGCTTAGCAGTAGCCTTCATTCTATGTATATGCCTGCTTATTAGGGCTTTCACGCACACCCCCAAGCAGCATTATTACAAAGTCAGCTTAATTGCCCCCAACAATCTGGGTCCTCATTTTACCTACCTCGGAAGGATGGAAGGCTGAGTCAACCTTGAAGTCTGAGTCTGCCCCTGCCATGTGTGGCTCCTTCAGGTACCTTGGAGAAAGGGGAGTTGATGTGGTACTGGATGACTTGTTGGTACTCAGATGAGGTAAGTGCACAAATCTTGGTCCTTTTAAACCTCTCAACAGCTTTTGATATCATTGATGGTGGTATCCTTCTGCACCACTAGGGGGGTTGGCAGTTGCACTTTTCTGGAGTGATTCTATCCCTTCCATCTATGGTTTCAGTTGGGGGATGGGGGAGAGATTGACTCTGGCTGTTCCTGTTTGGGGTGCCACAGAGATTGGTGCTCTTCCCACTGTTGTTTAACATCTATGTGAAATCACAGGAAGAAATCATCCGACAATTTGGGCTTTTATACTATGCCAATGATAAACAACTATACAATGCATCTCCAGGTCTGACTGGTGATACTGTTGAAGTCCTGATCAGATGCCTGGAGACTGCAGGTCTGGATAGGAGAGAACAAGGTAAAATGGAATCCCAACAAGACAAGAGCTACGATTTGTTCATCAAGGCCAGGGATAGACAACCATGGCTCTTTTATGACTCGTGGACTTCAACTATGCTGGCTCAGGAATTCTGGGGGTTGAAGTCCACGAGTCATAAAAGAGCCATGGTTGCCTACCCCTGATCAAGGCACTCTGCCTACCCCAGTGGTGTCTTGATGGGGAAGTACTTCTCCTGAAGGGGCAGGTTCATGACTTGGTGTGTCCCCTAGACCTTACAGCTCCTGCTAGAAGAGCAGGCTGAGGCCTTGGTTAGGAGTGCTTTGCTTTGATTGATGTGCCAGTGGGTTCACATTGAATTGGTTGAAATTAAATACCTATTAAGAAACATTCTCCCCTCTCTGTATAACAGTGGCCAAAAACACATTCTAATGAGCATTATTGAAAACAAATGCCTGAAAGCATATTGCCCTAATTCAGATAGCAGTTGATGTATAAGAAACTGTAAATTGACTGGAAACAACTTGAAAAACTTATTTTCAGAAGGGGTTTTTCTCTACACATGTACAGATGTGGCCAATTGGTACTCCTTTTTTTCTTTCTAGGGGGAATTTTAGTTCAACAGATGTTTTGCTTAGTAGTGATTGTATCAGGAATTCAATTAGGTTAATGTATGTAGAATTCTTAGCAGATATATAATGTTAAGTTAGTTACTCCTGGTAGGCTACAGATATTACACAGTAATGTTTTGAGAATTAGCCTTAAAAGAATTCTTTTTTTTTTACATTAACAACATTTTATACTTGAGAAAATGATCAAAACCAATTAATAATCCTATGAACAAAGCTATTGTTCTGAATTATTCTATGTACAATGATCTGTTATACTTTCTCTGCTGCCCGCTCAGCTGATAAGGCCATTAAAAATTAACAGTAATTTAATAAACACTTCAATAGACTTTATTACAGAAAGCCAGGCATTTCCAGGTAAATTACACAGTAGTCAGGCTGGTTTTCCCAGCCATTGCCTGATCACAATGGTACCAAAGGCAGTTACTGTAGTTTTGTTAACTTCCTCATTGTACTTCTGCTTCTGTATTTTTTTCCTAAACTATCAATTAAAAGCATTCTCATTTACCCATCTGCGCACATAATGCCTTTTTAAAATATTTAATCCATTTACACAAGTCCACAGAAACATCATTCTTTAAAGCAATTTTAAAAAAAGACCAGTTTGGCTGTAGCTACTGATCCCTTCTTTTAATCTAATTTTTTGGCCCTGTCTTCCCTTATCAAGTCTGAATTATTATTTTTTAATGATTCACTTTTATTCTTGAATGAGATTTGAAGGGACAAGACAGTTAAGAAGCATATGATACAGGTAGTCCTCGACTTACAACAGTTCATTTAGTGACCGTTCAAAGTTACAGTGGCACTGGAAAAAAACTTTCACACTTAACAACCATTGCAACATCTCCATGGTCACATGATCAAAAATCAGATGCTTTGCAACTGGCTCATATTTATGACAGTTGTGGTGTCTCGGGATCACGTGATCCCTTTTGCAATCTCCTGAGAAGCAAAGTCAATGGGGAAGCCAGATTCACTTAACAACTAAGTTAATAACTTAACAACTGCAATGATTCACTAAACTGTGGCAAGAAAAGTTGTAAAATGGGGCAAAATGTCTCACTTAACAGAAATTTTGGGCTCAGTTGTCATAAGTCTTTCCAAAGCAGTTCTGAAACATGTTCATCTCAGTTCCTGGCAGATGTTGATCTGAGAATACTGATATGCTAGTCTTAATGGGAAAAGATTCAGGATAAAAATTCTATATGGTGAAATTCCATCTTCTGCACAACTATTAAAAATATGCTAACTCCTGAAAGTTATTTCCCATCTCATTTCCTATTTTTATTTACATTGTATTTAGAAATCAACCATCTCCCTTGTACAACAACTCTGGGAGGTGACAAATAGACATAAAAATTAAAACATGGCTGCATGCTCCTCTGTGGGCCTTAAGCCAGCAGCAGAGCCTGGCCATCAAGCATTTCTAAAAGGCCAGGAGAAAGTTGGCATGGTCTCTTAGCAACCACGTAAGATTTTTCTTCATGATGATTTGTCCCTAACCTGGTCTTTCAGGTCTTAAAAAGGCAATCAAATACACACCCAAACAAGTTTTTGGAATTAAGAAAACAGTCCAGGAAATTGAAACTTTGAGGTGGGACATTATGTAGGCTTACAGATTTTTATTTATTTTTTATTTTTTTGAACTACAATTCCTAGCCCAGCCAGGGAGGAGGGAGGCTGGAAGCCAATGTGATGTAGTGGTTAGGGATGCTGAATTCAAGTTGGGAGACTCCCATGGAAGTTTACCATGAGCTCACTGGGCGATTTGGGGGCCAGTCAGTACCACTCAAGCCAATCTACTTTGCAGGGTTGTTTTCAGAGGGACAAAACTGGATACAGGTAGTCCTCAACTTACGACACAATTGAGCCCAACATTTCTGTTGCCAAGTGAAACATTTGAGTGAGTTTTGCCCCACTTTGTGATTTCTTCCCATCGTCGTTAAGTGAATCATTGCAGTTGTTGAAGTTATTAACACGATTGTTAAATAAACCCGGCTTCCTCATCTGCTTTGCTTGTAAAGAAGGTCGCAAAAGGGGATTTACATGAGGACTCCAGGACACTGCCACCGTCATAAATATGAGTCAGTTGCCAAGCATCTGAATTTTGATCAGACGACCATGGGGGATGCAGCAAGGTCTAATGCCTCCCTAAGTAACACCAGCTGCCTGCAATTAGTGCAGGTTCGAGTCCCACCAGGCTCAAGGTTGACTCAGCCTTCCATCCTTCTGAGGTAGGTAAAATGAGGACCCAGATTGTTGGGGGCAATTAAGCTTTGTAATAATGCCGCTTGGGGTGGGTGTGAAAGCCCTAATAAGCAGGCATATACATAGAATGAAGGCTACTGCTAAGCTTGTAAGCCACCCCAGTGGCGTAGCGTGGGTTGTCAGCACCCGGGGCAAGGCAAGTAATTTACGCCACCTCGCTCTCGCACCGCACGCCTGGCACCCCCCTGGCGTAAGAAGAATCGAGCCTCCCGCGATCTCCCGTTCCCCCCCCCCTGAAATTCTCGCCCGCTTTCACAGACTTGTTCTTTTACACCGGCTGCAAGTACCAGGAGCCAAAGGCAGCCTCTCCGAAAGCCTCACACCCAAAGACGCAGGCACGCCCACACCGAGGAATGCCGCCGCTGGCGAGGCTCGCAGACGCCGCCGCTGCCGTTCTTTCTTTCTCGTTCGCGGGAGCGCGCGGCGGCGTGCGCATACAGAGGCGTATATAGACCCAGGGAGCCGCCGAGCCTTCCCCCACCTGGAGAGAGAAGCGTTTCTGTGTCGGCGCAGGCACAGATACCCCTCGCTCGCGAGCAGCCTTGCCCTAGCCCGCCGGTCGCGCCCCCCCAGATGTTGCGCCCGGTGCGGCCGGCCCCCCCTGCACCCCCCACGCTACGCCACTGAGCCACCCTGAGTCTTTGGAGAAGGGCGGGATATAAATGGAATTAAAATAAATAAAAAATTTCGCCGCCGTCGCAACTTCGAACCAGTCACTAAGTGAACTGCTGTAAGTCGAAGGCTTGTGTATTACATCCTGCACCCCTGCCTTCCCCTCATTCCCAGGAAAGGGGAATTTAGAAAGCGGACCCGAGTGCAGGAGTCACTCGGGCAAGCGAGGAGAGTGTTTTCCCTATGGCCCTGTTTGTTTTTCCTCCCTCGCCGCCTTTCCAACCCGCGAGTTGACAGCTCGCTAGGTCAGATCCGAGAGGGAGCGCACGGAGCCGCCACCGGCTTCCCCGCCACTTCCCCGCCAGTCCCGTCCCGAGGCGGTTCCTCCTGACTTAAACGGGCGGAGGGAGCGAGGAGGGAGGGAGGAAAGGCCGGAGAAAGTCGGCGCTCCTCTGACGCGGATTGAGTCAGCTGCTCCTGCTATCTCCCCCTTCACGCGTCCTGTTGACTTAGCTGGCGGAGCCTCGGCTGAGGTTGCGCCTCCCCGGCCGCTTTTTTTTTCTTTTTCTTCCTTCCTCCCCTTCACATGACCACCAGCAGGCGGGGAAGGGGAAGGGAGGGGAGGGGACGGAGCCGAGCCGAGGCAGAAAGCGCACGCGGGGCGGAGGAGAAGGGAGTGTGTAAGACGCGGGGAAGGCGACGCTTTTTGCTTTTTACTACCGAGACGTAGCCTGTCGGCGAGGGCTTCTTCTTCCCCCGCCCCCCACTTACTTAAAGAGGAGAAAGGTAAGCCAAAGGACAACCGGGGGGCGGTTGTTAACGAATGGCCGGCTTGGAAAGTAAAAAGCGGGCGAGGAGGAGGAGGAGGGAGGAAGGGAGGGGGGGGAAATGCAGTCAAGCGGTCCGCTAGTTGCCTTGGACTTGGGGGCTTTTTTTTTCTCCGCTCTGCCCCCCCCCGCCCTCCTCCCTTCCTCCGGCCCGCTCCCTCCCTCCCCTCCCCCGCCCCTTCCCCAAGGCTCTCGGTTGTGAAATCTGCCGCTGCTTAGGCAAGAGACGGAAGAGCGGGGAGGGGGGGGGTTGTGTGGACCCGACGCCTTAAGTAGCGGACGGAGTTTTTAGCTCGGCGAGGCAGGCCGCTCTTTGCCACGCTGCTCGGGGAGGGTGGAGGGGCTCTTTTTCCTCCTCTCTTCGCCCTCGCTCTCCGTTCCCCCCCCCCTAAAAAAACACCCCACAAAATTTCCAGAGGGTGAGAGAAAGGACCGGCCTGCGGGCAGGGAGCCGGCGCTGCGAGGTGTAGCGCGGGGGATTTACGTAAGGGAGCAAAGTGGGGCGGGAGAACGGGAAGTTTGGGTGTTGTCCCGGATTGGGAACTTCTTGACTGGAGCGCGTGTCCTGTTTTTAGTCCGCTCGCCGTTTTCCCCTCGAGTAGCCAGATACTGTCGAGTTACTACCTAAGCAAAGGATTTCGGCCAGGGTTTTTCCCCCTTCCTTCAATAAAGCTGATCACGATTCCTGGAATTGCGGGTCTCTGTTTCTTGATTGCTTTGTCTACTACGGTAAACTTTCCCAAGTTTCCTGTTTCCTTTTTGTTTTTTTTAAACAACCTCCATTTTATTATTAGACTGTTTCTTTTCCTTGACCCTGTAATGATTTCCTCTCCTTCCCTCCCCTCTCCTCCTTTTCCTTACAGAAACAAAAAACGCAAGATGGGAGTGGAAGGTGGGATGAAGTGTATTAAATACCTGGTGTTTTTCTTCAACTTTATATTCTGGGTAAGTTAATAAGGGGGCTGATTCTGGTCTTAAAGGGTGAAGATTCCTTATTATTATGGATATCCTCGCTGGGCCCCTTCCCCAGCCAAGATTTCTGGGGCATGTTTACGTGGAATATGTTTGACTTCTGTTTGTACTATCCCCGGAGAAGCATTATGTATATCAATCGGGGTGCTAGTTTAAGCTCCATCTGCTTGTTCCTGAAGGCTTGGCCAGACATTTTGTTGACTTTTAATAGGTTTTAAAAACAGTAGAAGAACTCCATATTTACAATTTTATCCTGCTGACCTGGTCAGTGTTTGGGCTTGCACTGTATTTCTACAGAAGTCAACATCTGAGGCACTTATATTTGTATATCTAAAACCTATTAAATCAGCAATTTTCCTGATAACTAAACTGCTAGGTTTGGAAGAAATACTAATACTAATTTGTAATACTAATTCCTTTCCAAGAACAGTATCCTTTTCAATACAAAAGCCCCAAATGTAAAATCCTGGATCGAAAACAAAAATAAAACTGGATTAGAGTATAATTCCATGGCACCTAACAATTCACAAACAGCATAAATTAATTTACCAATGGAAATTTAAACTTCACTTTAACGGTATTCCTTAAATAGCTGAAATCTTGTAAAAGCACCAAATCTCACAAGGTATTGGTGTTCCTGATTGAATTGTTGTGAGATTTTGGAGAAGAGTATCAAAATCTTTTTTTTTTAAATTTGTTTTTAACTTTTGTATCTTGTTTTTTTTAATCACCCTGTAAACCGCCCTGAGTCCTTCGGGAAAGGGCGGTATATAAATGTAATAAAATAAATAAATAAATAAATAAAATCTCATGAGATTTCAACTGTATTTCTATAGATTAATTTTGAAATCCCTGGGAGAATATCTGAAAAAAGGCTGGTTGTGCTGTGTTGCCCATAGGATTTGCATTGCTCACCTAGACTTATGCGGTAATCCTCCAAAGATTTCAGTGAAAAGGTTGGAAACCACTGTTGTAAGAAAATGGTTTGCTCAATCATCATGTTGAGTAAGCCACAGTTCACTCAACTTCTGTAAAATGGGCTTAAACCAAAACAATTGGATTTACATGGCCTGTTAAGCCAAACTAAACAAACCATATTATTGCTATTATTACAATGGGTGAATATAATTAATATGCTAGAAGGAAGATGTGCTTCTCTGTCTTTCCATATAGGAATGGGTTCATATGGCAAACTACTGACCTAGTATAAAGCCAGCCAATGCACAAATAGCTCTCCATAAAAAACATGAAGAACTGCTGAAGTAGAAAGTTCAGCCCACAAATAGCTGAACATTTTGAGACTTCGGTATCAGTTTGGCCAATGAAATTGCCGAACACCAGGGTTCCAGAATTTGGTGGTTTCCTGTTAGACTAGAAGCTGCATATTATCCTTTCAGTGACTGATGTGGCCGAAATTGCTGCTTTTACCATAGCAGCCATTGCGGTATTCTCTGTATGGCAACAAAGCCTGCTGATCTGCTTGCAGCACAGGGCCAGTTTCTAGTGTTGGCAAGGCGAACAAGGTCCTGTGGAATGTAGCGAGACTTTCAAAGCACTTTCACTGATCTGGATTACATATCCTAATTCTGCAGAAATAACATGACTTGCTACATTGCTCAACCACAGAAATAAATTGAACTTTCTACATCCCTTTTCAATACCTACTGTGACAAATTCTGGGCGTTACAGACCAGACAGTTTTAAAAACTGACTCTCCATTTTGTTGCAAGTGTAAAATAGGACATTTGTTCACAGGAAATGGATTTGCCCTATAATTGCCCTGCGGGTTGTATCTTTACTAGCTCCTTAACTCGAACACATCCAGGATTTTCTGGGGGTCTCAGTGACTGTCATATGAGCTCCAAAAAAGGAGCAGTTTTTTAAGGGAATTGCTGACAGGTACGTGAGTGTGCCCATACAAGACCTGAATAGCTTTCTCACTTGGGTCTAAATACCTCAGTTTCCATTTTTTTTGTTTCTATATTTGTTTTTAATATATTTTTATATTTTGCATATATTTTTTTCTTTTTTATGAAGGAAATTCTGCAAAAAATATAGTTTTTTTTTAAAAATTCAGTACCCTTTAACACAGGGGTGTCAAACTCAATTTCATTGAGGGCCGCATCAGCATTGCGGTTGCCCTCAGGGGGCCAGGTGGGCGTGGCCTGCTGGGTGGGCGTGGCCAGCTCTACATCATTCGCATCAAGGGTGCCTATGGGGGCCTGGGCAGGAGTGGGACAGATCTGAGGGTCTCTGGGCCAGGGCCAAGGCAGAGGGGGCTGTTCCCTCACTGTTTCCAGGATGGCTTTGCGGGCCGCATGAAACCACTTCGCGGGCCGGATCTGGCCCCCGGGCCTTGTGTTTGACATGTCTGCTTTAACACATAGATACAGCTATGGAGTAATACTAATTTGTGGGTGAATTGGTGGAGTAGTATGAAAAAAATGCATGCACACAGAAAGTTTGGTGTGGGCTTTGCGAGGGGCAGGTGGGAGCAAAGGATGGAACCCTGGGATCAGTTGGGGTTTTGTATTTAAAAAAGGATGCTGGTTTTTCCCAGAAGCACTTGGGAGTTCTTTATGTCGATGCAGTTGGATTAAAGTAGCTAAAATGCAAGAGCTAATATATAAGCAAGTTACTCAGTGCTCTTTACCGCTCCCCAATACCCTTGTAAAACTTGGAATTTCCCTTTGGAGAAACAGGAGTTTTTTATTGGACGAAATAGATGATAGGAACTTGACAATTGACCTTTCTTAGTACTGTATAGTGTTTATTTTGCTAACCGCAAAGGGTGAATTAGCCATATGTTTGTTCTCTTTCTCTCTCGTAATGCAATCAAAATGATAAATACAACTGGGTGAAGAGCATTCTTATGGTATGGAACAGAAAAAGGAGTTACAAATGTGAAATCTTGCTTTTTTTAAAAAAAGTCTTCTGTCTAGACTTCTTCTAGACTCCGAAATATTTTGTAGTAGTATTATGTCCCATATATACATATCAGTATCTACATTTCAGTAATGAGATGCATCTTGATAATCTGATTTTGTGTACATGTTTTTCATTGTATTTGAACAGTGAAAATACATATATACAAATATACTTTGGCAAAATGGCATTCGTTCTTGGATTCAAATATCTATTTGCCTGTTTTTGAAGAAATGCATAACACAATTTTTCTCTTGGAAAATTATCAAGATACTAAATAATTGTGGGAGAACCCTTTTTGCGCACCCCTGCCCGAATATGTGCTAGGTTTCCACTGTTTTGAGTTTTATAGAGGAGCAGTTGATAGTTACTGGAATTTTACCTTCCAGAGATTTCTTTAAAAAAGACCGCATTTCGTGCGTAAGAACCTGTGTCTTAGGCTTTGTGTAGGCTTTGCAATTTAGATAGTGTACTAGTTTATTTCCTGTTGTTAGGCCCCATTTACATAAGGGAAACTGTATGATCTGGAAAGTCATTTGTCAGCGTAACATTTGGTGGCCTTATGCTTAACGAGAAAATAAATTATGACTGCCTCTCTTTAATTCTGTTTGGACCAAAGTCACAAGAATTGGCATCTATCTCAGAACAGGTTTAGCTGCATATCTGGGGTGGTTCAGGAATCAAATCATGAAAGTGCCAAGTTATCCTTTTTCTACTTTGGAAAAGCTTCGTAGTTGATTTTTGTTCTCTAGAATGGTAAGCAAACTTTTATTTGGCCAAACAGTGAAGTTGGTGGAATTATTTCTTCTAATGTACGCAGCAGCCAGATGTTGCCTGGCTGTAATGCAGAAACAAAAAATAGACTTTGATAGGCACTGTTATTTTAAGATAGTCTGTTTATGCTTGTCCAGACATCATTGCCCCTTCACAATAGAATAATCTGAGTGTAAAAGGGAAAAGCAAATGTAGAAACAGTAAGTGGTGTGGATTTCTTTGCTTTTCTTTTTTGTTTCTGGTTGCTGTGCCACTTGTGTTGAACTAGTGATTAATGTATTTTTTCATAGGACTATGGAAAACAACTAGTAGCAGGTAATAAAAGAATAGGATTGATGGCTGTCTGAAAGAAGCCTGATAGTAGAAGGCAGGGAACTCCAGACCTGGCAACATTAAGACTTGTGAACTTCAACTTCCGGAATTCCCCAGCCAGCCGGTTCCCAAGTTCTTAAAGTTGCCAAGTTTGGAGATCCTTGGTATAAGAGATAAATCCCCTGATATAAGGGAAAACCTAATGCGGGGGTGTCAAAATGCCAGCCCGCAGCCTGGATGCATCATGGCGAAACTGCGCCCATTGCCGGCAATGGAAAAAAAGTCACGATACATCACGTGACTTTGCAAGTTTGACACCCTTTACCTAAGGTATGCATAAGGTCAGGTTAGACAAATATTCAAAAGAATGTTTCTCGGTATTCTGAACAAAAAATTTATGAGAAAACTGTTAAGGAAGAAGGCTACCATGTGAATGTGCTAGTTTAATCAGGAAATCTATATCATTGTCATGAGGAGTCTGTCATTTTATTTTAGAAACAATTTGAGTGCAGGGGGGGAGGTTTAAAATCTTTTCTTAACTCTTTTGTTATAGAAACATTAATCCTAAAGTACCCTGTTGATCAAAGCAGTATCCCTAACAGAGAAGTTAATACTGTTCTATTTATTCAGTGACAAGGAACAAGGAGCAGCAGAGATGATATTTTGCATTTAGGATTTTTTTTTCATTTGAAATGCAGTTATTTTGCATCCTTAGATCGTAGTATCAAACCCCATTCCTGATGCTGGAAAGCAAACATCTTTCCTCTTGACCCTTAAGGGATTGCTTTACACAAGAATTGAAACCACTTCTGCAAGGCAAATTAATTGTGGCTCCGATTCGCTGTGTTCCATTGCTGTGTTTTTTTTGCTTGTTCTTTCAAGGAGTCCTCTATAGTGTGTGTGTGGGTGGTCCCTTGGTGCTCTCTGAGCTTGCTTGTTTTCTTGGAGTCGTTTCATGACCCTAACTAGGTTACTGTCAAGTTTCCGACCTATGGGCTTTTCAAGTGACTCTGAGTAACTGCTTGACAGTTACATCATCAGTGCTAGTAAGGAGTGCTGTTTGCTGTCGGTTTATATTCTGATGTCACTGATGGTGTTACCTAGTTAGGGTCATGAAACGTCTGCAGGAAAACAAGCGAGCTCATAGAGCACCAGGGAACCCTCATTTCAACCCTGAGCTACAGATATTCTCCTTCATCTACACATGTGTATGTGTAAAATATGTGCCCTGAATATGTTGAGACTGGTGAATCATAACGAGTGTGGGTCAGTCTATATTGTAAGTGACAGCCACATCAGACCCGGGGAATTTCATGTACCCTGGAGTTGGGCCAAGAGGAATTTCTGCTTCTGGCTGCCAATGTTTAGTGGTGAAGGCACCAGGCTAGAAAGCAGGAGCTGGTGAGTTCCAGTCTTGCCTTGCCTTGGTTTTGGGTCGGTCACTCTTTTTCAGCCCAACTGATCTCGCAGGATAGTTGTAGAGAAAATGGGAGGAAGGCATGCTGGATGCTTGCCTCCATGAGCGATTGGTTAAAATAATAAATACAGGATACAAATAAAAATATTCTTGTTACAGTAGAAATAATTCCACTGTGTCTGCCTTTCACGCTTGGGCTATCATGGAAAATAGCTAAGTGTGCTATCAGGATATAGGCTGAGTCTCTTTGCTTTGGGTGGGTCCATCCTGCTGTGATAGGGTAAAAGATAAACACTAAATCCAGGAAGTTCTAATTATTTGGGAAATGTGTGGCAAAGGTTGGAGAGAAGACCTTCTGTGTTTTGGAAATCCAGAACTTATTTATTAAGATTAGCCTTAATGCTATAAGAAGGACTCTCCTTTTAAAAAAAATAAAAATAAAATCTTTTGCTTGTTTTTTAAAAATACTGCAGTTCCTGTTCTGAAGCTTTTAGTCTCTTTGTCCTTGCTATCCTTTCTTCAGAGACCAGTTAGTAATTTGATTCTATTAAGCACATGTGCCAAAGTGTTTTCTAATATACAACCTGCTGTTTTATAGTCTGGGGCCATGGTTTGTTTTGAACACAACTATTTTCTGCCTGTATATCTGTAACAAAAAAAAGCAAGCAGATTTTAACATGATTTAATCCAGGGGTGTCAAAACTGCCAGCCCACAGGCCGGATGTGTCATGCAGAAGCCACGCCCACCCCGATACATCGCGTGAAATCATGTGACGTCGCAGGTTTGACATATCTGATTTAATCCAACCCAAACAGAGTCGACTCTCAAGTGCAAAATGCAAATTTTCCCCCATCTTAGTCATCTTCGTAGAGAGTTTCCATATGCATCGTGAGTTCCAAATTTGTGGCATGTGCAACCAGATCCTTGGTAGGATTAAATAAGCATTTGTTAAAAAGAAAAGGAAACCAAGAGACAGTGTATTTCCATATTTGATTTCATGAGCCACATAAAAACAGGCTATTGCAAAACGAATAAGATTTGCCGGGGAAAGGGAATTGAAAGACCTTTCATTTAAGTGAGGGGGGGGAAATAAATATTGAGAATTAAATATTATGTATATAAAATGTGTTTGATTTTCACTGGAATGGTGAAAAGAGGGCATGGTTTTGAAAGTATTTCCCTGAGATCCATACAACACACTAGACTGGCTAAAATAAGTTTGTGGTCCTGGCCCAAACTTCTCCCACTGACGTGTCCATGGTGGTTCATCATTATAAGTGCAGGAAGCGACCTCATCTCATTTGGCAGTGGCTGAGCTTAAAAAAGTTGGACTTAGTTAATATTTGAATGAAAGTGCAGAAGCTTTTGGAAACCCAGTTAAGACTAATTTAGAGAGGAATTCATCAGCACTTAGTTGCCCATCATGAATTATGGCTGGATCTGTGGTGAATTGTTCATTTGGATTGTATTTAGTGGATTAATTAGTACTAGTTGATTGATATTATTGTCGTGTGGTAGTTTCATAAACCGACCTTGGTTGGTTTATGAAATGTAGTACAGAAAAATTGAAGAAGTGGAGAATAATGTAAACAGATTACGTCCATGTTTTCTTGCAGAATTAAGATGGAGCTTTTTGATCAGACCTGCTAATCTTGGAAGAGGAGGTAATGTAAGGGGATAGGATACCTTCTTTTACAGCAGCATACAGTATAACAGACTCCATAAGATGGTAGAGGACAGGAAGGCCTGGAGGAACCTTGTCCATGGGGTCGTGATGGGTCGGACACGACTTCGCAGCTAACAACACAGTATAACAAGATGAGCTTTAAAAAGTTATAAGAAGATTGATTATGCTGGAAAATAGCATGATATATGTGTTCTAAAGACTGAAGTTATAAGTAATTAATGATTAAAGCAAGCAATTTTTAAGTACTTTAATTCAAATATAATTGTATGGATGATTTGATAGCAAAAAAAATATACAAGTCTTGCTTTCTTTATTTTGTCACAGTTTTGCAGGATACTGTCCTATTACTTTTATCTACTGGCCCCATTTCATTTTTAAGAAGCTTGTTCTGATGTGGTCCATAGAGTTCAGGAAATTATTACTTTACTGTCACTTAAAATCTCTTAAGAGTCACTCTGGAGTTGGTTGGTGCTGAAATTAAATAAATGAATGAGTCAATTTCCCTTTGTGATGCTGTTCAGAATAAACAAACTGATACCCTGGTTACTGTGTTCTGGACGGCAATACACACAATTTCTAACTACTGGTTGATATTGTAAGCAAACAAATCTAGAGGATATCTGATTGCTCAAGCTATGCTATTGACACAAACAATATATGGCAAAAATAGCTAATGCCCTCTTTCTAGATGGCTACACTGCTTAAGAATTGGACTTCAAAGTCCCCCTCATTCCCTGCATGATCCAGCCCACTTGGGCTGATGGGAGTTTCACTCAGCTTACCTGAAGGCAACTAGTAGAGAATGACTTAGCAAATTATCCAAAGTTGGCCCTATACATATAATAAGAGATGGAAGGCTTTCATGGGAGGACAAAACATCAAGCATTCCAAATGTATTCATTTGCCTATGCCACCATTTTGAGGGTGAGGTTGAAGCTGGGTTAGTTGGAGTTAGCATTGGGATATATAAAATAGGGGAACTTCTCACATTAACTCTCTTGCTTGAGGGGAGGACAACGTTTGGACCAAAGTTGATAAGGATTCATTTATATCAGAAGAGAGGAACGTGGTTGGGGAGTTGCCCTGAATAAGAGCTAGTTGGTATGATGTTTGAGTTGTTGGGCAGGGATGATTCAGGTTCCAAACACAGTCAGCCCTGAAAGTTCATTGAGTAACTTTGGGGCAATTGCTGCCCCTCAAGCCAACTTACCAGATTGTTTTTTATAAGAAAAATAAGAGGAGGGAATGTGCATATTGAACCTTGGACTCCGGAAAGAAAGGTGGGATCTAAATTAACACATAAACAAGGCCCCCGGAGGATGTGGTGATAACGCGCAGAACAGCATCACCCACACATTGAGATGTGGTTTTCTGTTTTCCTGAATTTAGCTGCTGGTTTTTGTTTCCTTTCTTTAAAAGATAGAGAGAGAAAAAAACCCGAAGCTTCCTTGAAATTAAAGCTTTGCGGCACCATAGCTTCCCATTCGATTGTTTTGCTTAAATTTTAAACATCTAGAAACAGCAGAATAAAACCAGGTAGGACCTAGTGCCTTATGGGTACCAGAGAGGTTGACTACAGGTAAAATAGTAGTTATTTTAGTTTGCTTATTTCGTGACTCAAAGAAATAGGAAAGCATGCCGCCAATTTCTGACCCCCGTGCCATTAAAATTCAGGAGCAAGTGGGTTTTAGGAGACGACAAACTGGTGGCTTAAAGGTCTTCCCCCACCTGGTGTCTTTAGCCTATTTTCCTTCCTAGATGCAGCCCTTCTAAGATTATGACAGAATCTTAGAGTTGGAAAAGCCTATTTAAGTCCAGCCTTCTGCTTGGTGCGGTCATGTAATTAAAACATCAACACATACCTATCTGGCCTCCTCTGGAACACGTCCATTGAAGAGAAGGCACCACCTTCTCTACATGGCTGTTTCCCTCCTTCTCATCATCCCAATGCTGATGCTTTGTTTTCCTTCTCCACAGCTCTGCGGAATTGCTCTGATTGCCCTGGGGATTTTCGTACAAATCGAGCTCAAAAACACCCTGGTGATGACCGGCCCACCATCAGCTTCTGCTGCTCCCATTGTCATCCTGTCCGTGGGCGTCATAGTGTTCTTCATCTCCTTTTTTGGTTGCTGTGGGGCAGCGAAGGAGAACTACTGCATGGTCACCACGGTGAGGGGGTGATGGAGAAGAAACCGGGGGGGGGGGGAGGTCTATGAAATTGCTGATGACCTTATTCCAGGTTCTGAGAAAGAATCGGAACCGTAGTGTTATTTTTTGGAGCTTGGGAAATGGGAAACGTGAGAAATCAAACAGACACTGTTATGCAGTCACTTTGCAGATTTATCTGTGTCTCATTGCGGAAGTGTTACTTAGGAATGTGCCACCTGACAATTCTTTGCCACAGACCCCTGGGGCTGAAACGTATGTCATCTGGCAACTGCTATTCCTGGTTCCTTGAATTGGTGAACATACCTGGGTGATGTTAAGAGCATGTTATTTTTTAAGGATGCTTGTGGGGTCCAGAAGCTTTAATTGGATTTAATTGGACATTAGCATTTTACTTTTTAGCATGCCAGCTTCCCATTTCATTTTAAAAAACATGTTCAATAATGAAGTGAATCAGATAACATGGTGGGCATGGCCACAGACCATATTATAGTAATACTTTTGCCGTTGAGAAGAGGATTCACAAAGGAATATTCCAATCTAATCCAGAGCCTTTTAAAAATAATTTAGAAAGTACATTTTTATTTATTTAATTTTTATGCCATCCATCCCCCTACAAGGTGACTCCAGGCAGGCTTACTAGTTATAAAAGAAGTAAAATTAAAACATTAAAACTACGGATTTAGATATTTAAAACTTTGAAGGGCTATATCAGTACTTTGTCAGTCATTAATCTTTGCACTTTAGAGAGTTGGAGAAATCGTAATGAGAACAGAAATATTCAGGGCTTAACAGTACTTGTGAAATCCATTCAGGAGATTTATTTTGGCCTTTCTGTTAGAAATGAACATGTTGGGTCAAAAACTGTATTTTAAAATCATTTAAAAACCTTTCTTTGCTAAAACTTCTGTGCGAAGTCATGTCAACAGCTGTGTATATCTTTTGCATAATTTAGGTTCCTGGTTGCTTCATGGAAATACATAGAGCATGATGTGTTATTCTGTGGAGAAATGCCTCTTGATTCCCAACAGAAATTGCCTTTAACCTGTTTTAAAATCATAGTGGCAAAAGGTCCCCATTGGCCAAAGTCTTGTAGACTGTGCGTGGGTGTTTCTGGATAAATCTAAGGTCTTGGCAAGCTATAGATTGGTGATGAATATTAGAAGGGCCCACAAGAGATGTAGAGTTTACATGTTTGTCTTTAAAAACTTTTTTTTGTGTGGTGGGTCTAATCACGCTAAAATTGTTGCCCTAAACTGAAGTGCATTGGCAAACACTGGAGAGAAGTATAAAGTTATAGGGCAGAGGGTCATTGGGAGGCTAAGAAATTTGTTTTTCCTAGATCAGGGGTAGGCAACCTTGGCTCTTTTATGACTCGTGGACTTCAACTCCCAGAATTCCTGAGCCAGCTTGGCTGGCTCAGGAATTCTGGGAGTTGAAGTCCACGAGTCATAAAAGAGCCAAGGTTGCCTACCCCTGTCCTAGATGAACATGGAAGCCTCTGAATCAAGATGGCCCTAGTGGCTTTATTTGGTGGTGCAGCCCTATTCAATTGGTGCCTTATAGATATGAGTGAGTGGGTGGTCATATACATAAATAAGTAAAGAAATAATAATAATAAAAAGCAACTTATAAACTCCCCACCAAACATTCTGATGCAGAAGAAGCCTAGTTTATGGCCATAATAGAGAACCAGAATTGAAAACTTGTTTGCCGAAATATTTTCTAGTTTGGGGATAGTTCTTTTTTTCTTTTTCTTGAATAGAGACAACTTTATCTGGAGGTGGGTTATGTGAGCCAAACTCATTTTTGTCTCGTTAATCCCAAATAAAGGGAGACACAACAGTTGGGATCCATTTGTTCCTCCAGAGTGTTTACAGATATTTTTTTTTCCTCTTTAGTTTGCTGTGCTGTTGACTCTAATCTTCCTGGTGGAGATTGCAGCTGCCATTGCAGGATACATCTTTAAGGACAAGGTAACAGAGACCTTCACGAATGATGCTAGTGTAACCTACCCAGTGGTGGGATTCAAATAGGCGAACAAACGGTTCTCTGTGTGGATGCTGATTCCGGAAGTCCGTTCTGGGCCTGGGCAACAAGAAATTAGCTACCGGTTCTGCCGAACTGGTGCAAACCAGCTGAATCCCACCACTGCTCCCAACCCTTAAATAATGAAATTTTCTAGGGGGGAAAACAACGGTATTGGACCACGGTTCCAATCATTCCCCAGCCAGCACAGGCAAAGGCTGGAGTAGAGGTTAGGCCCTAGATTATGATGTCCATCTTTAGAGAATCCACGTTGAGGTTGATTCATTCTTTATATGAGATCCTATGGAAACATTTTGAATCTTATTACTTCTCTTCCTTTGTTTTCTTTCCCAGGTCCGAACAGTGATTAACAATGAAATCCAGGAAGAAATGAATAACTACAGCAATAATACAGCTTTGGATGACTTGCAGAAGAAAGTGAGTTTACCATAACGGTCTGCTTCTAGACTCAAGGGCTGGCAAAGCAGTGATGGTGTTATAAATAGTGGATTTAAGGAGGGGGGAAAAAAGGTTTCCTAATATCTTTGCAGATTCCCCTTTCCTGATTTTTAGTATTGCCTTCGACAGTCCTTCACTTTCCAAAACGTCCATAGTTACAGTCTGTGTGATATTTGTTGCATTGCTTTTTCTACACAAAATTGAGCGAATCCACCTGCAGCTGATACCTTGCAGTTTAAGAGCGGTGGAGAACCTGCATTTTCAGTTGAAACGGGACAACTGGGGGAAAGGCGGATGAGGCTTCCTCCTCTTCTGGAAGAGGAAGACGAAAGGCATAGGAGAGATGCAGGCTCAAAGTGGCGGGAGCAGAATAGTTGAAATATGCGTCAAAGAAGATTTACCATAGATGTGATTGTTTTCTGTTAAAAAGGGAGAGGAAAAGGCTGAGCTCTAACCATTCCAATTCTGTATGTGTGAGAATGAAGCTGATGGGTGGCTGGCCGGCCTGGACGTATACTGGGGCTCCTGGAGCCCTGTCCAGCATTAGATGAGGCACAACAACGGGTTTATTTTTTAAAAAAAGCTTCCTCTTAAATCAGATGCAAGTCAGATATTGAAAACTTAGAAAACTCAAAATATTAAAATATTCGCCTCTTTTTTCCTCTTCTCTTTTCTCATTCCCCAACTCTAGTATTCCTGCTGTGGAGTCAACAGTTATACTGACTGGTTTAATGTCACAAAATTCAAGCCTAGACATGTACCCGCCTCCTGCTGCAAGAATGCCACAGACTGTACCCAAAATCCCACCAAGGACAATACTTTTGAAGAGGTTTGTATGACAAGAGTGTTGGGGTGGCGCATTTATTTATTCATTCCGCTTTGAGCTCTTGATGAAAGGCAGAGCAAGTGGAAATCTGCCCTAGTAGCCTTCCTGCTGCAACTCTGTGAAGTAGGCTAGGTTTAGAGAATATGGCTAGTCCAGGAGTGTCCAACCTTGGCCTTTTTAAGACTTGTGGACTTCACCTCCCAGAATTCCCCAGCCAGCATTCTGGCTGACAATGCTGGCTGAGGAATTCTGGTAATTGAAGTCTGCAAGTCTTAAAGTGGCCACGGTTAGGCATCCTTGGCCTAATCCAAAATCATCTAGTGATCTCTAGTTCACGTAGGAGCTTAATCCTAGTTTCCCCAGACCGGCCCCCCCCAAATTTTGCCCATGAAGCTACTTTCTGCTCCAGCTTGAGTCTTTTGAGAGAGTCCTCCAAATATTGTTTTCTTTCCCTGCAGGGTTGTGTGACAAAAATAGAAGAATGGTTGAAGAGACACATTGTGATTGTGGCTGCAGTTGCGTTGGGCATTGCCTTCTTTGAGGTACAAAAGCTGTTGTTTGTGGGAACGGGTTCTCATCTGAACATGCCTACCTGCATCTGTGTTTTGCTGGAAAAAGCTAATAGCCTTGTTCTGGTTTGTGTTCTTGAGAAAGTGAATTTCACAAAAGCAGACTTCCGCAAAGGGGATTATATAGATATATGGCTGTGTGCAGAGTTTGCCTTCAGTCTTGCATTCCAACCAATGCACCCCCACAGCTCCTACATTCTTACTATTTCTGAAGAAAACATCAGGACTAAATAATTTTTCTCTCGTTTTTTTTCCAGCTCCTGGGCATCATTTTTGCCTGTTGTCTCATGAAAGGAATCCGCAGTGGCTACGAGGTCATGTAATCGTTTCTGTTCCTGTGCATCTTGGCTGTTACGAGGCCCAATCACAACGCTCTGGAATACTTTCATCTCCACTTCTCTGGGGATACAGTTGACCATCATGTGCCAATGGGACAGGGTTGGGTGCATGCCTCTTCTTCTGTTGCCTGTTAGGAAAATATATGCTGCCCTCAAAGGATTCACATGTTGCCTTATCTCTCTTCTTTCTCTCCCGTAATGGGCAGATTTAAATCCATTCCTTGCACCTCACTGTCACTTGTAGACCTTGCATTATCTTTCACGTGAGACTTGTGTGCCACCTAGTGGGCATCTGGTGATATGTTCCTAGTGCCCTTAATAGATGTGAGCAAGTATATTTAAAGACGTTATTCTACCTTTTGAGTCCTTTCAAGTAGACTGTCTTATGTGTTCAGCTATTTCTCTTTTCCTTTGGAAAGGTAGACTCTTCATTCTATATAGATCATAATAAGGAAAATTTATCAGGGCTAATATTTTTAGTCAGTAATTTACTATTTGGAAAATAAAAGATATTGTTTCACCCATGTGTTGTGACTTATTTGTATAGTGCCTTTTCTCCATTGACCATTTTTTAGCTTTTCCTCACCCTCTTGTCTCTTAAAAAATAGAGGACGGTTGGTAGGACATGGCTTCTTTATGTAATATTGGAATAATATATTGAGTTATAAACAACTCCTGAACTGCTCCAGAAATGTAGGGGACCTTATTTAACATGGAGTTGTGCAATGTGTTTGGATCAAGAGGGTTCTCGATGTGGATATATGTATTTTTACCCTTTACAGGTAGTCCCTGACTTACAGCCATTTGCTTTGTGTCTGTTACTAGAGGTTATAGGTAAAGGTAAAGGTTCCCCTGCACATGCGTGCTAGTCGTTTCCGACTCTAGGGGCCGGTGCTCATCTCCGTTTCAAAGCCGAAGAGCCAGTGCTTGTCCGAGGACGTCTCCGTGGTCATGTGGCTGGCATGACTAGACGCCAAAGGCGCACAGAACGCGGTTACCTTCCCACCATAGTGGTCTCTATTTTTCTACTTGCATTTTTACGTGCTTTCGAACTGCTAGGTTGGCAGAAGCTGGGATGAGTAACAGGCCCGCTCACTGTTACGCGGCACTCGGGATTCGACCCGCCAAACTGCCGACCTTCTGATCGACAAGCTCAGCGTCCTAACCCACTGAGCCCATTTAAAAAGTGACTTACAACTAGTCCTCATACCATCATAGCGTCTCTAGTTCACATGATTGAAATCTGGGTGCTTGGCAACCGGCATTGTATTAATGATAGGGACATGGGGTCGCCATTTGCAACCTTCCCCTGCCAACTTCTGAAAGCGGTTAATGGAGGAAGCCAGATTTGCTGAACAAGCATGTGATTTGCTTAACAACCATGGCAAAAAAGGTAGTAAATTAACAACCATCTTGCTTAGCAATGGAAATTCTGGTCCCAATTGTGGTTGTAAGTCGAGGAGTGCCTGTATTGGGAAATGTGAATTGTATTCCTTTGTTCTTCTCCCTCTTTGGTTTTCCACAGGGCTGTAGTTCTTGGTCATTATTAAAGCACTTCCTTTCTGGGCTTTTACAAGCCATGACAGTCGCAGCCCTGCTCCTAGACTAGCGCCGTGAAAGAAGATTCATCAGCCTCAGTTGGCTGTAAAAGTTACCCTTTCTCGATTAAGCTAACGTCATATTAAACTTCAATATTAAGTAATAGATTATGTTTATCAAATTAATGTGGTTATACAAGGAACGTCCCATGGTGCCAAAATCACCCTCTTGATTGCCGTTGGGGAGAATTGCAAGTTCTATCTTTTCCCTCTTACCTCTATCTCCAATCATTGGAGGCAATCTGCTTTCAGTATTTTTGTGTACCTGGATGCCCATTCTTAACAGTTGCTGCTAAGTATCATTACATTGTGCTAGGTTTGCTGACATTTTTGAAAAATCAAGTTAATATACACACTCCTTAACAGAGCTGCCTAGCTAAAAAATAGAGTTCTAACTTTTAAGAACTATTTTTGCCTGAAGCAGAGTCAAAGAAAGAATGTTAGGTCATTCTTTGAGCTCAGTGAAAAATGGAGAGATCCAGTTGGTTGAATGTAACCTAAACCGCCATACTGAATCCTAATGAATTTCCATCTATTATCCCATCAGGATTAAAACTGGGAAAGCATGATAACTCTTGTCATAACCATGTATTTAGGTCTCCATTTCTCCATATATTCACCTAACATACAGGTGAACTTTTGATATCTATTCCACCTCTAAATAGAAGACGGGCGTGTATATGATAAGGTAGCAAAGGTTTTCAGATTATGGGCTGTAGAGTCTTTGCGCTCTCTTAGATATTAGAGAGTTCTACAACAAAAAGATCAGTAGAGCTTCCTACTTGTAGCTTTAAAATTCCCCACAGAGTGTGTGGATGCATGAAAGTTGGACTGATGGGCAATCTACAACCTCCCACAACAGTTAGTAGTCCCCCGTCTTTTGCCAAAGTCTCTTCAAGTTCTCTCTCTGAAATTCTGCAACGGTGGTGTGATTTGGTGATGGAATTTAAGACGAGCGTTTTGATATTCAGAACAACTGAGTTTACTTAAATCCTTTCCTCCAAGGCTGCAATTAAGATTTAAATATTGCCCTTTCCTGCATTGTCATGTGCACTTCAGAGATTCACTAAAAAGATTTTGCTTGAAAAAAAAATGGTGCCCACTTTTTGTCAGGTGCTTTTATGTTGGCACCGATTATTCAGTTAATCTACCCAACATTTCCCTTCTGCATCCAAATACCCCTGTTCTTCACGATTTCTCAGCAACTGGATAATAAGAGGGAGTAAACTTACAATTTGGAAATGTTTCCATACCACCCTGTGAAACCAGATCTGGTGAGACAACAGCTTTCTCTGAATAATCCTTTTATTTATTATTATTTTCAGGAGTATGATTTGTCAACATTTAAGCCTCAAGCTTGATCATAAGCAGGCAGCTTTCAGCGCACCCGCTGAGCTGGCTTTGGTAAGATGATAGACAAGGAAATATCCACCAGAAAGGAAGGTAGATAAGAGATTGGCAGCCACAGAAACTTAGCATCCCATCCTGCACTGTAACGAGAGCGAGGGTGCTTAGCTTGAAGGGCGTGCTCCATGCAGTTTGTCACTTTGCTGAGATCAGAATCACAGATGATGTTCATGATGAACCTCTGGACTTTCAAGTCTGGAGAGAGATGGAAATCATAGAAATTAAACTTTTCGCCTGATAAGAGGTTACTGTTACTGTTTCAGGATGTCTTTTGTCTTAATGTAAGATACTGACTCTTGGTTAGCTGGTCCCATAAAGCTAACACTTGACTTCTCCTAGTCCTAAATTAACAGCCTTCAATCAGATGGTCTTCAGACAACTAGTTAAAGACAGGTGTTTATGCTCCTGACAGTATAAAATGATGGGAGTTCAATTCTTCTGATGGGCACCATGTTGGGAAAAGTGTTCTCCATTATGTATTTAACCAACAAACTGCAAAATTTTGCTCAAATCTTGGCTGGGATGCAAGACTTACCAGCACAATTCTTTTGGTGGTGTTAGGACAAGTTGCACATGCAGATGCAGTGGTCTAGTACTCTACATGCTGAAGAGCCACGCTGGCGCAGTGGTTAGAATGCAGTATCGCAGGTTAATTCTGCTGACTGCCAGGAGTTCGATTCTCATAACCCAAAAGTTGATTCCGCCTTCCATCCTCCCGAGGTCGGTAAAATGAGGACTCAGATTGTTGGGGGCAATAGGCTGAGTCTAAACTGCTTAGAGACTGCTGTAAAGCACTATGGAGCAGTGCATTACTGTTGCTATGCTATTGAAATTTAGGAGCCAAATATCAAATTTTGATAAGTTTTTTTAAAAAACACAAAAATAAGGATGAAAATGGGAGCAAGGCCTATCCAAAACCTCTTTTTTTCCCCCAGAATGATTTCAGTCACTTTTCGGCAGGTTTTAGTGTTTTAAGTATGGGGATGGGAACGAAAGTTCTTGTTAAACCCTATCGCCACAATGCATTTCTTTGGAAGAGATTTTACAAAACATGGCTTCAAATGGGAGTAGTTTCCCTCCTGCTTCCAACCATATTCTAGTATGCCTCAGTACTCACAATTACGAAAGTAATCTTCACCATAGCTCTGCTGGACTTCAGGACTCATTCGGTCCCAGTAGTGCCGCAGGGCAACCTCTATTGTTTCAAGATTAGTCATGGCTGTTTTGAAAAAGCCTGGCTCTACAATGGAGACTTTTACCCCGAAATGATACATGTCCCTCCTAGGGAAAAAATATATATATTGTGAAAGATTTGAATCATATTCTTTATACCTATCTGTAAAGATCCTTAACATTCCTTGAGACCCCGATAATGGGGTAGTTAGTTGTTGCCACAGATTATGCATGATCAACATGTCTATTTAGCGATAACTTTCCCTCTCAAGAAACAAAGGGCACCATGAAATCTTTGAAAAATGGGGAAAACAGCCCAGTCTGGTTATCGCATGGGTTGCAGAAGACATCTGTTTTAATAACAATAATTGTTACATTAAGAGCAGGCACTAGGGTGAAAGGCTACTGTGGACCTGAAGAATGAGCGCACATCCAGCCCACCTACCTGAGGCTGTCGGAGAAGGCCTCCACTGTGTATTTGGACACGCAGTAGCCACCACCATTGGCTGAAACCCGCCCCAGGACGCTGGAAACATTGACTACTCGGCCACGTGCTTGCTTGAGCAATGGCAGGAAGGCCAACGATACCTCGATCATTCCAAAGGTGTTAACAGACATGACTTTGCGGTAGTCTTCCACGGTCATCCATTCCGTGGGGCCAATAGAGCTGCCTAAACCTGCATTGTTCACCAGACCAAAGAGTCCTGGGAGATGATAGATGGATAGATAGATAGATAGATAGATAGATAGATAGATAGATAGATAGATAGATAGATAGATAGATAGATAGATAGATAGATAGATAGATAGATAGATAGATAGATAGATAGATGATAGATAGAGAGATAGAGAGATAGAGAGATAGATAGAGAGATAGAGAGATAGATAGAGAGATAGATAGAGAGATAATAGATAGATAGATAGATAGATAGATAGATAGATAGATAGATAGATAGATAGATAGATAGATAGATAGATAGATAGATAGATAGATAGATAGATAGATAGGGGAGAGAGAGAGAGATGAGAAAAATCACCCTCCTGCTCACCAAACAAACTGCGAAGGGCTTCCTCTTCAAATACTGTATGGTGCAGTGTTTTTGTGTTTATGCTACAACCTCAGTTGTAGGGAAGCCAACTGATCATGGCCTCGTGTGACCCCAGTTTCTCCGGTTTGTGCACTCTGTGGCAAGCCAGGGTAAGTGGATGGATGCAATTCATAAAAATAATCTTTCCCTTACCAAGATACCTGTGAGAGACCTGGACCCATCTCTGATCCCACATCCCACACTGGATCATTGGATGCAAGTTGAACAATGTGTGTGCAACTTAGATGTCGGATCAGAGATAGACTGGGAGTTCTGTTAATGAAACTCCCCACTCTGCTGGCTAACAGAATGATGGACTGAAATGAAAGCTGGACTTGGAGTTGGTGCTGAAGAGTTTCAAAATCTACTCTGGTTGCTGGTCTGTTCAGGAGTTCATAGCACCCATGACAGCTATAGGTCTATCCCAGCTGGGAACATGTAATATAGGTCATGTGTTTGTATTGGAATTTTGTTCTGAATATCCGAGATGGTCAGCAGGTGTTGGGGGCACCTCATTTTTTTTCATTGTCTTGGATGGATCACCGTATGGTTAAGGTTGAATTAGTGGCAATGAACTAATAGTCCAAGATTCCAAGGCAGCATGGAAAGGTTTCAGACTAATTGCACTAGTTATCCATTATCCACCATTAGGGTTAATATATGGAATATAGAGCTTGCTAGATCCATCAATATTGTTGCTCTTGACGATTTTGTTTCACCCCTTTTAAAGGTAGCTCTATACTACCTGACAGCCTGGGTTGGAGACCCAAGCGCCGCACATTGGGGTGAACTCCCATCCTTGCCCCAGTGCCTGCCCATCTAGCAGTTCGAAAGCATGCAAATGTGAATAGATAAATAGGTACCACTTCGTTTAGAAGGTAACAGCATTCTGTGCCCCTCAGCGTAGTCATGCTGACCACATGACCACAGAATGGTCATGTCTTTGAACAACGTTGACTCACTCAGCTAAGAAGCAGCTGAGCACTACCCTGTAGAGTTGGACACAAATGGACAGGGGAAACCTTTATCTTTATACCACAGGTATGAAATGTGGGCTGAAGCACCAAGGCAGACTCAGAGTGCAGGTGAAGGAAGAGTTGACAAATCAGATAAATGGGCAGCAAAACAGCAGTGTTCTCCCTGAATGTATTGCATAGGCAACCTCATGGCCTATTGAGTTTTGTTTGTGAGGGAAGTACCTAGTGCTCTTCCACTTCTTCCTCCTCTCAGACCTCTGGAGGACTTATTACAGTATACCATTTTCTATAAGGGATTTATTTTTTTGCCGATGAAGGCATTTTGAGCCCATCTGGATGTCATCTTTGGTATACAGTTAACGGTGTGGCATCTTTGTCACATTTTTGTATATAATAGATTGGTTTTATGATACAGGAAGACATGGATTGACTCCTTGAAATGGTACATACCACTGCTTGTCTTCTGGATCCTTGTCCAGCTTAGCTTGCAACCAGTGGTGGGATTCAGCTGGTTCACACCACTTCAGCAGAACCGGTAGCTAATTTTTTGTTGCCCAGGTCCAGAACAGACTTCCAGAGGCGGCATCCACACAGAGGACCAGTTGTTCACATATTTGAATCCCACCACTACTTATAACTTAGCCTGGAGCTTGTTAGTGACACCTGGTTAACATCATGAATGCCTCTCTGAGGGAAAGCAGGATGCCTCCTTTCTTTAAAAGAGGCAATTACCAGGCCATCTTTAAGAACCTTGCCCTGAATTTCTCAAAAATGGCAAATTAAAAAAAGGCGCTAGCCTCCCATAGTTGGGTAACCTAAGAGAATGGTGACTTTTCAGGATGAGACAAACCAGATCCAATTAGACTCCGGGCAGGCTATGAGGTTGAGACTACTTTGATGGATCTGCTGGAAAAATCTGATTTTGTTGGGATTTCCAGTGAAGGTATGGTGAACTAAAGACAGCTTTATGAAAGCAGACCCCATGACCACAACAGAAATGAAGAAGCTGGTGAATTCTCAGAATTGAAGTCCACATGTCTTTAAGTTGACAAGGTTGAGAAACATTGGCTTATAACAGGGGTAGCAAACCTTGGCTCTTTTATGACTCGTGGACTTCAACTCCCAGAATTCCTGAGCCAGCCATACTGGCTCAGGAATTCTGGGAGTTGAAGTCCACGAGTCATAAAAGAGCCAAGGTTGCCTACCCCTGGCTTATAAGAATAGAGAATTGAGTATTTATGTAGGAAAGCTGAAGGAGTTCCAACAGCTATAATTCTATTCCTGGTTCCACATATTCTCCTGTCTTTCCTTTGATCCCTCCTGGGGTGAAACTCACCTTTTCGACCCACTTCAGCTTTCACCCATTCCACTGCTTTGCAGATGCTTTCGGAGCTGGTAACATCAATCAGTGTGGTGCGCAGGTTTGACGAGCTGGTGCGGTCCAAGTTATCAGCTCCTTTCTGAGTCAAGCAGCCTGCCAGCACTCGGAAACCCTTTTTGTCAAGTTTTTTGGCTAGCATGTTCCCAAAACCTGTGTCACAACCCGTGATGAAAACATACTTGTCTCTGAAGTTGCTCAAAGTCTGCTGGTCAAGGAAGAACCAGACCACAGCCCAAACCACACTGATGAGTAGAATGCAGCACCACATTGTTGGTTTAAGGCCTGCGGAGATGGGAAAGGATTGGCAAAAATAGAATGGGACCCCAGTATTCCCACCTCATCCTCTTCCAAAAGTTCAAATGGCACTTATTTAACTCAATCCACATACAACACATTCTTTTTGTCAGGGAGAAGCAATATGAGGTTTTCTATTTATTTAGGAACCTTTCACTTCTCATGCAGGAAGCTTCTTCACTGCAGAAGCTTCCTGGATGAGAAGCAAAACATTTTCGAAGAAACCCCCCCAAAAAGTCCAATTGTCTTTTGGAAAAGCGTCATTGGGACAAGTGGCCACTCATTAAAGGATTTGCACTCCCAAAGAGATGGAGATCATGAGATTGTCTGAGCCTGCATCAATCACTAGGCTTCTGGTGCGAGAATAATTTATTTATTTATTTATTTTATTATTGGGACTTATATGCTGCCCTATCTCCCGAAGGACTCAGGGCGGCTAACAACAATAACATACAATAAATACAGAAGTTAAGATAAAATTAAAATTAAAGGCCTCTGTACAATAAATTAAAATTAAAATTAAAATAAATTAAAAATTAGAGTTAAAAAATTAAAAACATAATTAAAATCCGTGTCAGTCCAGGTCAGAATAATGCCCTTGAGGGACATTGATCAAGTTGCTGGTATTTAAGCAACCGTATTCATTCTCTTAATAAGCATCTATGCTAATTGAAATAATGAGAAACAGAGTACTCCAAAGCAGTTAATGAATCATCGAGCCTTCCAAAGAGGGAAACTTGAAATGAATTTGTTCTCACTCAACAGCCTTTGTGTTGCAAATAAATAAAAGAAATGCATGAATCTGATCCAAATTAGCACTGTGCCATGATGTGGAGTGAGGGTTCAATCTGTTGATTTGGTGCCCAAGTAAGTGTGGACTCTTGTATTTATTTCAAATAGGGGGAAATTGCTTAAGAACTCCAGTGGGATGTTCTCCTCAATTGTAAACATCAAATGTGTTTCTGCCTGGTTTAAATTTGGGACTCCATTTTAAGGCCCAAACTGCACCATTCTACCATCAGTGTCATCTAATTTGTGACACTTACACTTAGAAGAATTATTACACACAACTCATTAAGTCTAATTCAGTTCCTAAGAATCTGATATCCAATTTTCTCTCAAAGGGAATACTAGAGGACAAGACTCTCTCCTCCAGAATTCCAGGTTAAACTTGTTAAAAAGGTTTAAAAGGGCAGTTTTGTAACTGGCTTTGGTCCTGCTTAATGTGTCCAGCTCTATGCTGCATTCTGGTAAAGCTCAGGAGGAGATTAAAGGATTAAATTGACATCTACACAAGTTGCAAACAGTACACACTTTGGATGATTTTTCTTACCCTGGAATGGATCACAACTCTAGGGTCTCCCATTCACATTAGGATGAGGATAATTCTGCAAGAATATGTGTCATATGTCTTATGATCATCACCACACCTGATCTTAAGCTAATGACTTTACTTGAATGCACATTACCACAAACCTTTTGCCTACGCTTGTCAGTAACTGTATTTATATAAAATGCTAGAATATAGTGTTGAGAAACGTGTTGTGAGAACCCAGCCATCTTCTTAACAAGTTTTGTGAAGCAGGATATCACATTGGGGTACTTGTTTGTGCTATAGCATGTTATACAAATTATATTTTATTAATATAAGCATAGCATTTTGCATGCTGGGTGAACAGTCAACCTGGTCTGGGTTTAATCCTGCCAGGTGCAATTCAATACAATGCAGTTCAAAAATCTAGCTGCTAGTTAGAGGGTGACATTGACACCAACACATGCATACAAGGCTACAGATGTTAAGGAATTGTGCTTCCAAATCCAGTCAAATTATTGTGGCATCTGAATTTCTTCCCTATCCCTGACAGTTTAAATGCAACAAAAATAACATAAAGAAGCATTTAATGCACCAATTCTATTGCCTATGACAATTTCCTTATTTTGCCAGATTGGGCTAGCCTTGACTTCACTTGGCACAAGAATAAAGTAATAATTTCCCATCAGAGTATAAGAGCAAAGATGAGTAGTAATACCCAAAAGATGGATGCAAGATGCAAAAATGGCTTTTTGCTTGGCTGAAAAAAGGTACATTCTAAATCTGTCAGCATTTGCTACTTCACAACAAAGCAGCGTCTCCTGTTCTTCAATCAGGTACATTTTTTTCTCTGCTGCCACAATTAATTATATGCTCTTTTTGCACTCTTTAGAGCATCGTTAAGACAATTTTTTCCTTCCCTTCCTTCAATGAAATAGAAAGTATTTTGATTTGATAGTTCTTTATTGGCAGGAATAGATGCCCATTCATGATTGGTATCTGTCACTGATATCTCCATGTTTCACTCAATCACCGTGCTTTTTTTTCCCCTTGTAAACTACCCAGAGTCACTCAGGCGAGATGGTTGGTGTAAAATTTAATAAATACATTCTAGAAAATGTAGAGGTTAGGTGAAATAGGTATATATATGATTTTCACTCCATTCCTGGCCTACTCCAGGGATGTCACAGTGTCAATCTACCTTCATATATTAATGCATTCAAGAAACAGATATCTTTGTATTTTAGGATTGGGACCCAAGACACAAACACAATAGAGGTGAAGAAAGGAAAAAATGATTGGCAGATTGAGCTCTATCCATTAATGGAGAACATAACAAAATGATTACTCTTTAAAATGCTCAAGATTGTTGCTATTTTTCTTATAATCCACTGTTTTCTTTTAATCAGGCTATAAATTGGAATGCTAACAGCTCTTCTCCTCAAGCAAACCGAAGGAGACAAAATTCTGTAAACCAGGTATAAGGCAAAAGAGATAAGGTCCAGTTAAAGACATGCAGTGGCAGAGACAAACAGTACATCGTATTTTAAAGAAGAAATTCTGTTTTTCCTCTTAAACAATCCCTATTTTCTCCCTTTCCTTCTGAAGTTTGAATTTGGGATTCCAATTTCCCATTTCTGTTTTCATCTTGCACAGATCAGCATTTGATTCCTCAGATAGCTCCTGCCTACAGAGCAAACTAAGAAGATTTTTTTTTTCAGATCAGGTGGTTTTTCCCCCAGTTTTACCCGGTTGTCAGCCTTGACTATACCGGCTGAATTTCCTGGCTGTAACATCCTATTCCTCCTTGGCTTGCAGTCTTGCAAAATGAAAAATATAATGAGTCAATTAGAAAACTGACTCATTGGACACAGAGCAACGTCAACTCACCTCCCACCCGTTGTTCCTACTTACCTTCTCTGAAGATAAGCTTATAGAGATAACTGAGCAAACTGCACAGTCAAAGCAATAGCAAGTCCCTACCCAGTTTAAGAGCCTTTAGCTTGCTTAGCGTCTGCTGCACACAGCAGGCAAAAGTTCTGCTCCTTGTCAAAGTCCACGAGGGGCAGAAACAGAGCCCTTCCTAATCAGGTCTCCGGTGGAGGATGCCAAGGGCAGCGATTCAGCCCAGCGTTAACTCTTGCGGTTGCTGCTAAAACACTGCACCCTCCGATGGCGCAAGTTCCAATTCAGTCTCTTGAGAAAGTGAAGGTGGAGAGTAGGCTGAGTTCTTGGAAAATGAAGCAGGCCAGAATGGCAGTCAAAAGATAGTCAATATTCAAGCAATGACTCACTCATTTATAATCCCAGGAGCACAAAGTTAGTGTGTGTTCTGTTTCAGAACTTGACAACAAAGGAGGTAGATGTAACCGAGAGACTGCCTATTTCCCAGAGTCCCCAAGAGAGCTTCATGCTTAAGACCACACACACACACACAAACATTTTATTATATTCTCTTCCTATCCAGAGCTGGCAGGAAGTCATGCTGAATTAAATCTTATTGCCTCTGCAGCTTGCCCTTTATATACTACCTTGAATGGCTTCATGTTACACTATTATCTACAGCTTTTAACTTGCACTATTCTAAGGTTTCAAGAGTTTGAAAGCACCTGAAACTGACCAGCAGACCTTTTGATCACTAGGGGGCAGCAGTGAATTAGGTTTTTATTTGTTTCTTGACTGCCATCAAATGGTCCTCTGTCTTTGTGCAGCCACTGGATAAATGGTGTTGAAGAATTGGGCTTGGAGAAGGGGGATAAACTACGGAGATCAGAATGGGCACTGTAAGCTAAAGGTAAAGGTAAAGGTTCCCCCGCACATGTGTGCTAGTCGTTTCCGACTCTAGGGGCCGGTGCTTATCTCCGTTTCAAAGCCGAAGAGCCAGCGCTTGTCCAAGGATGTCTCCGTGGTGATGTGGCCGGCATGACTAGACGCCAAAGGTGCACGGAACGCTGTTACCTTCCCACCATAGTGGTCCCTATTTTTCTACTTGCATTTTTACGTGCTTTCGAACTGCTAGGTTGGCAGAAGCTGGGACGAGTAACAGGCGCTCACTCTGTTACGCAGCACTCGGGATTCGACACGCCAAACTGCCGACCTTCTGATCGACAAGCTAAGCATCCTAACCCACTGAGCCACCGTGTCCCTATGTTAAGCTACCTTAACATTTTTGCGAGAAGAGAAATTGAGGAGCTAATGCTCTTGGGAGCAGTAACTACTAGGAAGGGAATTATCTTCTAGGCAGGCTACATAGTATAAGAGATAATTCTTTTGAATTACACTTCCAAGTAAGCCAGAGATAGGCTACTCAATTTCACATTCTGTGTTAACCAGCCTATCTTTTTTTTTTTAGTGACTGTAAAAGTTGGGATGCTGGTGTTCCTCAGGGGCAAAAGGGCGTAGAAGGGCATAAATCATATGGGAAGGGGTGATTCCACAGGAACCTGGCTATACCAACTAGAACCACCAACTAGAACCACAATTTTGCCAACAGATCATGTCATTTCAGGCTCCCTCCCCATGTGCATCAATGCTCTCTACTTTGCCCAGATGTAGTATCTGGAGGTGAGGTAAGATGGAAAAACACCACTTTCTACACACACACACACACAATTCTCAGGCATATTTCAGCAGGAGCCCTGGGTTGAAAACCATTCAACTATTTTAGAATGATGTGGGAACTCATTCCTTGTCTTAGTGCCATTATAAGCAAACCACTCCTTTCCTCTTGCTGAGCGCTCATCAGAAATACAGCTCTAAATAGATGGAAGTTAATTCGAGGTTATCCAAGGTGACGTACATATGTTCTTATTTAATTTCTCTTTAGCATCTGCCCTACCCTTTTAAGGACCTGGGAAACAAAAATTGGAATTTTATTCTTAGGAAGGGAACACCAATTCCCCTCTGCTGGCTGCAAGAAACCATTAGAAGAGGGGAGAAGATTTCTGTATTCTCTTGAACACTCCAGTATTGATATATCAGTAACTTACTCCTGTTGAGCTGCATAGCATCACTTCAGGATCGGTATGCCAACCCGTATATAGATAGTTGTTGACTTGCAACTATTTGTTTTGTCACTGTTCAAAGTTACAATGGCACTGAAAAAGTGACTTTATGACTATTTTTCACACTTATGACCATTGCAGCATCCCCATGGTCACGTGACCAAAATCTGGATGCTTGGCAACTGACTCATATTTATGATGCTTGCAGTGTCCCGGGGTCATGCAATCCCCTTTGCGACCTTCTGACACAAGCAAAGTCAATGGAGAAGCCAGATTCATTTAACAAGCTTGTTACTAACTTAACAACTGCAGTGATTCCCTTAACTGCAGTAACAGGTCATAAAAAGGGGCAAAACTCACTTAACAACTGTCTTGCTTAGCAATGGAAATTTTGAGCTGAATTTTGGTCGTAAGTCAAGGAATACCTGCAGTACATTTACAGAGTCTCACTCATTGCTGATAATGTCAAGGATGAGGGGTAAAGAGAAATGAAATCCAGGCCTCTTACAAAACCTAAGAAGGATTTTATGCTTTTGCAGAAGAGAACAGAAGAGAACAGGAGAGAGAGAGAGAGAGAGAGAGAGAGAGAGAGAGAGAGCTTAGAAGTGAAAAAGGCCTTTAGTTCAACTTGTTAGGAAGCTTCTAAATTAAAGAAGTCTTAAGCTGCTGAGCTTTATGCAAGTAAAGAAAGCAGCTATGAATTCTCCATGTGTGAAAGTCCCTTACTGGCAAGATATCTTAACAAAATGGAGAGTAGGGTTGCTATTTTTGCAGCTCTATAGGGTGCTATGCAAGAAAAAAAAGATCTTTAAATCCAAGAAAGAATACTGAGCTTGTGGCCTAGAAGTTGAGAGTTTAAGTCCCGCCTTAGCCATGAAAACCAGCTGGGTGACTTTGGACCTGTCTCTCAGCCCACCTCATCACACAGAGGCATTGTTGAGGGGAAAATAGGAGGAGGAAGGAGCATATTGTGCCTTTTTGTCACATTATAAAAATAACGATGGGATATAAATAAACAAACCTATGACTGAAATGCCCAAGTATTTCAGGTTATCCAATTTAATCAGCAGAGAAAGGGAAAGAAAGGTAGATAACTCAGAAGTCAATTCCAACTGGGTTTGCCTCTCCCTCAACAATCATTCAATATTGGAAGAAGGATTGCCTGCCTACTATAGAGGAATGGACCCTTAAAGTGTCAAATTTAGCAGAAATGGCTGAGATTTCTGCTTACTTGAAGGATCATTCACAAGATACATACATTTCGGTTTGGAGAAGTTGGATAGATTATATTCAGAAAAAATATGGGACCAAAATGTTCCATTTAGCTTATGAGTAAATTTTAGATTGTTATGTTTGTAATTATGTTATAGACGGGTTAAAGTGCATTATGTATTTGGTTATTTATATACCGTATATACTTGAGTATAAGCCGACTCGAGTATAAGCCGAGACCCCCAATTTCACCCCCCAAAACTGGAAAAAGTTATTGACTCGAGTATAAGCCGATCCGCCGTTCTGCAAGCCTGAATACACAGGAATACCCTGTGTGGCTGCGGCTCGTCGGCAGGTCTCCGTTCCTCCTGCCGACCTTTGGGGAGGTTTGGGCGCCTCCCCAAACCTCCCCAAACCTCGGCAGGTCTCCGTTCCTCCTGCCGACCTTTGGGGAGGTTTGGGCGCCTCCCCAAACCTCCCCAAACCTCGGCAAGTCTCCGTTCCTCCTGCCGACCTTTGGGGAGGTTTGGGCGCCTCCCCAAACCTCGGCAGGTCTCCGTTCCTCCGCGCAGACCTGCCGACCTTTGGGGAGGTTTGGGCGCCTCCCCAAACGTCCCCAAACCTCGGCAGGTCTCCGTTCCTGTTTGGGGAGGTTTGGGCGCCTCCCCAAACCTCCCCAAACCTCGGCAGGTCTCCGTTCCTCCGCGCAGACCTGCCGACCTTTGGGGAGGTTTGGGCGCCTCCCCAAACCTCGGCAGGTCTCCGTTCCTGTTTGGGGAGGTTTGGGCGCCTCCCCAAACCTCCCCAAACCTCGGCAGGTCTCCGTTCCTCCGCGCAGACCTGCCGACCTTTGGGGAGGTTTGGGCGCCTCCCCAAACCTCCCCAAACCTCGGCAGGTCTCCGTTCCTGTTTGGGGAGGTTTGGGCGCCTCCCCAAACCTCCCCAAACCTCGGCAGGTCTCCGTTCCTCCGCGCAGACCTGCCGACGTTTGGGGAGGTTTGGGGAGGCGCCCAAACCTCCCCAAAGGTCGGCAGGAAGAACGGAGACCTGCCGAGGTTTGGGGAGGTTTGGGGAGGCGCCCAAACCTCCCCAAAGGTCGGCAGGTCTGCGCGGAGGAACGGAGACCTGCCGAGGTTTGGGGACGTTTGGGGAGGCGCCCAAACCTCCCCAAACAGGAACGGAGACCTGCCGAGGTTTGGGGACGTTTGGGGAGGCGCCCAAACCTCCCCAAAGGTCGGCAGGTCTGCGCGGAGGAACGGAGACCTGCCGAGGTTTGGGGAGGTTTGGGGAGGCGCTCAAACCTCCCCAAACAGGAACGGAGACCTGCCGAGGTTTGGGGACGTTTGGGGAGGCGCCCAAACCTCCCCAAAGGTCGGCAGGTCTGCGCGGAGGAACGGAGACCTGCCGAGGTTTGGGGAGGTTTGGGGAGGCGCCCAAACCTCCCCAAACAGGAACGGAGACCTGCCGAGGTTTGGGGAGGTTTGGGGAGGCGCCCAAACCTCCCCAAAGGTCGGCAGGTCTGCGCGGAGGAACGGAGACCTGCCGAGGTTTGGGGACGTTTGGGGAGGCGCCCAAACCTCCCCAAACAGGAACGGAGACCTGCCGAGGTTTGGGGACGTTTGGGGAGGCGCCCAAACCTCCCCAAAGGTCGGCAGGTCTGCGCGGAGGAACGGAGACCTGCCGAGGTTTGGGGAGGTTTGGGGAGGCGCCCAAACCTCCCCAAACAGGAACGGAGACCTGCCGAGGTTTGGGGACGTTTGGGGAGGCGCCCAAACCTCCCCAAAGGTCGGCAGGTCTGCGCGGAGGAACGGAGACCTGCCGAGGTTTGGGGAGGCGCCCAAACCTCCCCAAACAGGAACGGAGACCTGCCGAGGTTTGGGGACGTTTGGGGAGGCGCCCAAACCTCCCCAAAGGTCGGCAGGTCTGCGCGGAGGAACGGAGACCTGCCGAGGTTTGGGGAGGCGCCCAAACCTCCCCAAACAGGAACGGAGACCTGCCGAGGTTTGGGGAGGCGCCCAAACCTCCCCAAAGGTCGGCAGGTCTGCGCGGAGGAACGGAGACCTGCCGAGGTTTGGGGAGGTTTGGGGAGGCGCCCAAACCTCCCCAAACAGGAACGGAGACCTGCCGAGGTTTGGGGACGTTTGGGGAGGCGCCCAAACCTCCCCAAAGGTCGGCAGGAGGAACGGAGACCTGCCGAGGTTTGGGGAGGCGCCCAAACCTCCCCAAAGGTCGGCAGGAGGAACGGAGACCTGCCGAGGTTTGGGGAGGCGCCCAAACCTCCCCAAAGGTCGGCAGGAGGAACGGAGACCTGCCGAGGTTTGGGGAGGTTTGGGGAGGCGCCCAAACCTCCCCAAAGGTCGGCAGGAGGAACGGAGACCTGCCGACGTTTGGGGAGGTTTGGGGAGGCGCCCAAACCTCCCCAAACGTCGGCAGGTCTGCGCGGAGGAACGGAGACCTGCCGAGGTTTGGGGAGGCGCCCAAACCTCCCCAAACGTCGGCAAGTCTCCGTTCCTCCGCGCCCTGCCTGCCTGCTTCTTTCCGCTGCGGAAAGAAGCAGGCAGGCAAGGCGCGGAGTTTGGGGAGGTGCGCGCGCACCTCCCCAAACCTCCCCAAACTTCGGCAGGTCTCGGACGGCGGTGGCTTGGGAGAGGTGCGGGCGATCCCGGAAGCACCAAAGCCTCGGCCGCGCACAAGTCCTCGGTAAGTTTTTTTTGTTGACTGGAGTATAAGCCGAAGTGGAATTTTTCAGCCCAAAAAGTGGGCTGAAAAATTCGGCTTATACTCAAGTATATACGGTAGTTGGTTAATGTTAGTTAGATTATGATTATTTTATATTTGTAGCCCTGTAATCAGCTTTGGGAAGTGGGGGAGGGGGGTTTAGGGGTGGGTTGGGGATGGGATAATATTGTAACTTTTATAAAACTTTTCAATTAAAAAAAAACAATCATTCAGCAACCTTTTACTGGGATATAGCTGAAGGAGCGATAGAGTTCCCTATACATTAAGAATTGGTTTCCAAGTATGTTTTTTCCTGTCGTGGATATTTTTTTTGTCTTTTTTGCTGTCATGTTTGCTTTTTTGAATGTCAATATAACATTAGGGACTCTCTTTTTATTGATATAGAACAGGGGTCTTCAAACCTGGCCCTTTTATGACTTGTGGACTTCAACTCCCAGAATTCCTCAGCCAGCATGGCTGGCTGAGGAATTCTGGGAGTTGAAGTCCACAAGTCATAAAAGGGCCAAGTTTGAAGACCCTTGATATAGAAGCTGCCCTGGGAGTCTTTCCAGCTGATATGTGGACATAAGTGCTTTAAGAAAATCATCTAAGTTTCTTGCTTGGAACTAAAAACTAAACAAAAGCAAAGTAAATCCATCCCTTGCTGCTTTTCAGCTACAAAGAAGGGAAGCAGTGGGAGTCCCCACAGTTTAGATTCCTCCATATGTCCCAACTCTTTTTCACCTACCACTGAATGAATTAAGGAATATAGAAGGAAATGAGAATAAATAAATAGCCATGGGGAAATCCCAATTAATTTTCTTTTTTAAAAAAAATATTTTATTGATTTTTTTAACAAGGCATAAATCACTCAATAATTGGTAAACAGTGTGTTGTCTGGGTTACATTTGTAGACCAATCTTTAGCAATTAATTTCTATAATCTGTGTTCCATATGTTAATCTGGTTGATTTCCTCTTTCCTAAAAATATCCTTTTTTGCAAACACTGAGTTAATACAATTCTTATTGTTTTGATAAATAACAATTGAGTATATAGTTTTTCCAATATTCCTAAAGAATAATAATCATATTAGTATAATATTTCTTTTCTTATTAGTCATTTTGGTTGCCTTATCATAAATCCTGTTACAGTACTTATTTTAGTTTATTTCTCCCACCAAATTCTAAATATTCTTACCAGTGAAAAGTTTCTCAACGATTAATTACATTTACACTGACAGATTTAACTCTATTTTTTTTTCCATCTCTCACTTTTATATTTCTTAAGAAATGAATAAAAGAATGAAAAGAGAGAAGAAGAAAAGATGAAAAGAAGAAAAAGAAAAAATAATAATTTTCTTGCCTCAGGGCTCACAATTAATTTACGAATAGCTTGGTCTAGTGATTATGGCCCCAGACCAGAAAGCAGGTGCTGGTGAGTTCTAGTTTTGCCTTAGCCATGAAAGCTGGCTGGATGAACCTTGTCTATTCACTCTCTCTCAGCCCAACCCCTCACAGGCTTGCTGTTAGGAAGAGAATAAGTGGAGGAAGGTGTGCTAAGTATGTTCACTGCCTTGAGTTATTTGTAAAAATAATCAGGCAGGACACAAACACATTTAAGAGAAGGCATATTGGGAACTTAAGCCCAGCAGTTGAAATCAAATGTGAACCTACGATTGAAAAGGATTTCTAACTCATCTTTGGGGCAGAAGGCCAAGACTCCATTTTTCACTGCTTCTTTTAGAACGAGCAATACAGGGAGTCCTCGACTTACAACAGTTCATTTCGTGACCATTCAAAGTTACAACGGCACTGGGGGAAAAAAGACTTATGGCCATTTTTCACCCTTACATCTGCTGCAGCATCCCCACGGTCATCTGATCAAAATTCGGATGCTTGGCAAACTGACTCTAATTTACGATGGTTGCAGTGTCCCGGGGTCATATGAGTTTGGGATCTTCTGACAAGTAAAGTCAATGGGGAAGCTAGATTCATTTAACAACCAAGTTACTAACTTAACAACTGCAGTGATTCACTTAACAATGGTGGCAATGTAGGTTGTAAAATGAGGCAAAACTCAATTAACAATATAAATTTTGGGCTCAGTTGTGGTCATAAGTTGAGGACTACCTGTACGGTCTGGGCAGAAAGCATTTGCATTCAGATACGAAAGCTGATGCACAAAAACACTCAAGACGTGTGGTTTCCTGATCTCCAAATGAAGCGCTTGTGGAAAGTGTTTCCATATAAAGGTGCCTTGATCTGATAATTAGAAAGACCCATGATGTAACAAAAGGCCTGGTTAAGCCAAAAGGTACAGAAGATGTCATAAGGAACAAAGGAAAATAAATTATTTAAAATTTCACAGTCAAACTCTGCCCTAGGCTTGGGAGTCTCAGTACTGTTGTAAGAAATGCAACAAGAACTCTTATGATTGTGGCGAGATGGGCAGAAAACAACTTTCATAAATAATTAGCATCATTATTGTTTACTCAAAAGCTCCCCAATTCTTGCAGCTACACACGCAGATGGAATGTACACTAGGTCAGGAAAAGAGAAGCAGAAGACTTGCTAGCTGGAGCCCACTCAAGCCAGAGACAGAACTGAACAGACTAAAGGCAACCCATCTGTGGAACCAGGGGAATATGGGCAAATTCCTTGAAAGGAGGATATTCCTGGACCGTATTAAAATATCCAGCCTCCTCTACCACAAAGCTAATGAAGGGAGAGGCAACGCTTTAGAAATGGAAGCTGAACCCTTTTGGCATTCCATGTCACACCCCTCTTACCCAAGTATGCAGCACATGCCGAGTTAGGAGAGATTAGGACAAATTAAATCCAAGAAGGGTACCTTTGTTTAAGGCTTGCAAAACATCAGGGGAAAGATTTGAAAATTAAAAGAGGATGAAGAGGCCAGGCTGGGTGACCTTGTGAGAATAAGCTCCAGCCACACTAAGGTTCTCCCATCTCCAGCCCATTCCTCTGTCTGAGTAAGAGAAGGCAGCTTTCCATCCTTCTTCACATTCACCCAGATGGGGTTAAGCGGTCGATAGAACCAACACCCCCTCCAATGACTCACATCAAGACTTGTCGTTAAGCCACCTGTTTTTATTTCATTCTACCTTCATAGCACAGACTGGTCCATCTTACATGGAAAAAGCATGGCTTCTTTTCCTTCCCGTAGGTATGTGCATTCCCGTGTCAGGCTGCTTCATGATTCCTCCCAGCCAGAGACTGCCCATGGATACTCAGCCAAAGCACAAGTCAACGCAAAAGGCCCAACGGCAACTCTTATATGCCGTCTAGATGGGCTGGAGTGGTGGTGGGGAGCTTACTCGGTGCTGCAAAAGAACAGTCACCGAAGTAGAGGAAGAGGAAGGACTCTGCCATGATATACCTTCAGTTGGCAATGTAGCATGAGAGATGGAGCCCAAGCAATTCCGGTGACCGAGAGAATCCGGCCTCTGGATCAGGATGTGGAAGGCTGCAGTTGCCCTTTGTAAACATATTCCAGAGCAGTGGCAATGGTCCGCATATCCATCTCGATACTCCGTGCCCAGTTCTCGACATCACCAATTTCCTGCCCAGAGAGCAAAGTCAGGATCAAACAGCTGTTCTTTGGCTTCTCAAAGCCAAGCATGCCTGGATCTAATTTTCTAGAGGATCCTTCTGCTCTTGCACTTAAAATAAGTTTAGATGAAACTCAAGGATAATGTACAGAAAACAATTTACCATTTTAACAGACCTTTTTAGCCCCTTATCTCTTTCATTAAATACACTACAAGGCTCAAACAATCTTTCATTTCCTTATCTATTAGACCACATCCATCCATCCTCTCCCTCCCTGCCATTTAGGATGAAGAATGTACAGATACAAATTCCACAAATGCAAACCCCTTTTGTCCTTTTTACAGAATCAATATCTTGAGCGAGCAGCCTATGACCAGTAGATGGCGCTCTCCCATTACACTCAGGATTAATCACAGCTTGAAAAAAGAAATAGGTTTGAGAGATCAAGTTAGCATTGTTTTTGATACTGAGTGGCTGACAGTGAGCTTTAAATAAAAATGTAACTACACCAGTGGTGGGATTCAGCCAGTTTGCACCAGTTCGGCAGAACCGGTAGGTAATTTTTCGTTGCCCAGGCCCAGAATGGACTTCTGGAAGCGGCATCCACACAGAGAACCGGTTGCTCACCTATTTGAATCCCGCCACTGAACTACACCTGCTCTTCTCAGATGTCCCAGAAGTCCACCAGGTTGCTGATCCGTGCCCAGTCAAGGTGCAATTTTAAATGGGCATGTTGCATTAGATTTTTGAAATAGAAATTATAGCATAATTCATATTAAAGAGGTTATAAATGACAGGCCAGGGAGAGACCTTCTTGTGGAAATGCTTGCTATTTCTTTCCCCTTCTGGAGTTGCCTCTTCTTTCGTATCTGTGACCCCATGGCTCTGTATATGCTGAACCCACCTGTGATTCCCCTTATCCACACTCACTGAGCCCAGCCCAGTCCTTTAAGGTTGCCCTAGAAGAGGCTGCATAATATATGAATCACTGCCATTCATACAGGCACTGTGCTCACCTTCAGAGCTTGATTGAAGTTTTCTACCATGCTGATCCACTGGCCTGTTTGCTTGGCAAACTGAGCAGCTTGGATCTGCAATGTCTTCACCTCGTGGTCCAGCTTCCTTTGATTCACATAAGCCTGGGCCACCCTGGGAACGAGAGGCTCGGTTATTCCTTAAGACCACAAAGGAGGAACAGAACAAGCTTCCTTTCTCTAAGCCCTCCATCGCCCTATTTTCTGTTCAAACTTTTCTCCATGTTAAGTAGCTTCCCGGCTGAGAACAAGCTAATCCCAGGGGCAGAGGAAGGCGCTGGGAGCTTGTAGCTGGATAAATTCCCAAGGATATAGTAGATTAAATATCTAAGCAACATCTGGCAATCATTATTGTATACTAAGAGCATCTGGGTCCATCTGTGAATAAGGCAAAGTCAGATGAAACATTCAGCATGGTGAGGAAGCTGAGCCAATTTGAGTTGAAAAAATTGCCCAAAGAAGGACAGCTATAAGGGAAGGGCAAAAGTAATAAGAGGTTGTGATAAAAAGCAAACAAACCCGTAAGCAGCCAGGGTGTTTCTAAACACTGGCTGCTGTATTAATGGCATATAGAAATAAAATCATCTTGAGAATTCCTTTCACTAGCACCACGTTTTAGGAAGCAAATTTTCCAGATTGAATAAAACTCTGTTTCATGAAACTGTGATATCCTTCCCGTATAAATTATAGCTTCTGATAACACCTAGTCTCATACCTTACCCGGCTTGTTCTGTTATGTCTCAATAAATGAACAGAAATACTTTTCCTGCTTCACTGAAGGAACATTCTCAACTAATAAGGGTCTCTCTTGCAGACAGATGGTTCTTGCATGGTTAAGAGACAGAGAAAGCAAAACACACTAAGGCAGGGCTTTTCAACCAGTGGTACGGGTACCACCTGTGGTACATTGGCACCTGGCAGGTGGTACGCAACCATCCTAGAAAAGTGGTAGCGGGGGAGGGGAATGAGCTGAACCGGTGGCAGCACCGCACAAGCCTGAGCAAGATGGCTGGAGCTGCAGGGCTGTCAGGGCTCAGCGGAAGTGCCAGGATCAGTGCCGCTTTCCAGCTGATCGGCGTTTCTTTGGGGCTGTCAGGGCTCAGTGGAAGCGCCAGGATCAGTGCCAGGCCCCAGCTGGAGCTCGGCACTGATCCTGGTGGTTTTGCTGAGCCCTGAAGAAGCACCAATCAGCTGGAAAGCAGCACTGATCCTGGCACTTCTGCTGAGCCTAGAAGAAGTGCTGATCAGCTGGCAGACCACCATCCTTTGATAGTAGAATGGAAGGGGTCCACCAGAAGAATGAGATGGTCTATGAGGGCTGAGATAATGAAAGACGAGGGATTTATAAACATGATTAAAAAAGAATCAGGCTTTTTCCCCCCGAAAATAAAAAAGAAGATACATCTCTCCAAAATATTTGGGACACGGCCAAAGCTGTTGTCAGGGGACTGGTAATAAAATATACAGCTGCTAAATGGAAAAAAGAAAAGGCAGAATGGATAAAGTTACTGGCCGAACTGGAGACAGTTGAGGAGGAGCTACGTTTAGATCCATCTAATAATTTGACTAAAGAGAAAATAGATCTGATTAGATATGACTTATCTATTTTAGATCAAAAAGATTTGATGAATAAAATTCGGAAGTGTAGACAAACGCAATTCGAGTATGCCAATAAACCTGGCTGGTGGTTATCTTACAGATTAAGGAAAGAAACAGAATCTAGGAAGATTGAAATGCTTAGAGATTCCACAGGCAATTTGGTCGGTACAACAGAACAAAAAGCAAAGGTGGCGCAAGAGTTTTACTCCTCTCTCTATAGCCAGGAAATTTACCAGGGAGATAAGGTCAGGAGCTATCTCCAGAATTTGCAGATTGAGGCAATCCCTGATTCTTGTAAAGAAATTCTAAACACAGAAATTACCAGCGGGGAAATTGCAGTAGCTGTTAGGAAACAGGCAGGTGGTAAGACCCCAGGACCGGATGGAATCCCTAGTGAATCTTATAAAGAGATTTTTGACTTACCGGTAATTAATTTACAAATGAAGGACCTATTCAATGAGGTCCTAATAGAATCCAAGATACCCCGGTCCTGGACAGAGGCCTATATTTCCCTAATCCCGAAACCTGATACCGACAGAACTTTGATTCAGAACTATAGACCAATCTCGCTCCTGAATGTGGACTATTAAGATTTTTGCGACAATTTTAGCTGAGAGGCATTGGGTGTTTTTGTCCCGTTTCATCCACCAAGAGCAGAATGGTTTTTTACCCCACAGGCATCCGAGGGATAACTTAAGAGTAGTACTGAATGCCTTAGAATACTATGAGACCCATCCAGACAAATCTATGGTAATGATCTTTCTGGATGCTCAAAAGGCCTTTGATAGAGTCAACTGGAACTTTATAATACAACAATTGGAAGTGATGGGCTTTGGTTCCCAATTTACAAAGGCAGTTCAAGCTATCTATGCTAAGCAGTCGGCAAGGTTGCTGCTCAACGGATTAATATCAGAGGAGATACAGATTTGTAAGTACTAGATAAGGATGCCCTCTTTCACCACTGCTTTTTATCTTAACTCTGGAACCATTTCTTCAGACGATTAGACAGGATTCGGAAATTAAGGGCTTAAAAGTTAAAGGGGAGGAATATAAACTTCAAGCATTCGCTGACGATTTGGTTTTTATATTAGAAGATCCTCTGACTACAGGGCCAAAACTACTTGTAAAATTGGATAACTATGGAGAGGTAGCGGGATTAAAAATTAATAAGGATAAAACTAAAATGCTAACAAAAAAATTGTCCTATATTCAAAAGGAACAGATCCAAAATATTATGGGGATTGTGTTAAAAAAATTAAATATTTGGGTGTTTGGTTGACAAACAAGTGCTCCACCATCAAAGAGCTTAATTATTCAAAACTGTTAGTAGATACAGCAAATGACTTTGATAGATGGCGGCATATACAGATCTCGCTCTTGGGTAGAATTGCCGCGATAAAAGCTCATATCCTACCGAAATGGATCTTTTTATTCCAAATGGCCCCTGCAAGATTGGGGAATTTTTTTTTTTAGGAAATTAGATGAAATTTTGGGTAAATTTATCTGGCGAGGGAAAAAACCTCATATAAAAAGGAAGATGTTGCAGGAGCATAAAACAAAAGGTGGCTTGGGGCTCCCTATGTGGGAGCTTTATTATCTTCCTTAGTTTGGATAAAAGATTGGGTGACCCTTTCAAGGAGCCTTGGTGGAGCAGTGGGCTAATGCCTCCTTAAGTAACACCAGCTGCCTGCAATTAGTGCAGGTTCGCATCCCACCAGGCTCAAGGTTGACTCAGCCTTCCATCCTTCCGAGGTAGGTAAAATGAGGACCCAGATTGTTGGGGGCAATTAAGCTGACTTTGTAATAATGCCGCTTGTGTGTGTGAAAAAGCCCTAATAAGCAGGCATATACATAGAATGAAGGCTACTGCTAAGTTTGTAAGCCGCCCTGAGTCTTCGGAGAAGGGCGGGATATAAATGGAATTAAAAAATAAAAAATAAAAAAAGGAAACTTATTTTGACACTTGAAGGGTATGATTTGCAGCGAGGTTGGCATTCCTTTTTATGGCCACAGAAGGATAAGCAATCTAAGTATTTTACCACTCATTACATTAGAGGAAATTTGCAAAGGGTTTGGGAGGTGGTTAAAAAACAAGTGTATACACAGATCCCCAAATCGGTATCTCCACTAGAAGCGGTGACCCTCCCGACTGTACACAGCATAAAGAGAAATTGGACCTATGGTGACTTGTTGGATGAAGGTGGGAGACTTAGATCCAGAGCTGATCTTCAAATTAGAGGATGCAACATAGATTGGTGGTCCTATGCCCAAATACAAACTAGAACCGCCAGAGACAAACAAGAGTATGGTATCACTCTTCAATTACAATCAATCGATAAACTCCTCTTGGGTAGTCAAAGGAAATTTATCTCTAACGTATACAATCTTCTACTGTCCAGTTTCATTGAGGAAGAGATTGTAAAAGACACGATGATTGCCTGGGGGAGAAATATCGGGAGGACAATAAAGCTTGATATGTGGCAGAACTTATGGAATAAGACCATGAAACTGACTCTATCTTCCTCCTTTAAGGAAAATTTCTATAAAATGATCTACCGTTGGTATCTCCACACTGTTAGAATCGCTAAAATGTTTCCAGGATCTTCTGACAGATGCTGGAAATGTTGCTCGGCCAAGGGCACCTTCTTCCACCAATGGTGGACCTGTTTATATGCCAGACGATATTGGAGAAAAATTCAACAGTGGCTGTTGGAAATAACCAGCGTGAGCTTCCCTATGCAGCCAGACCTCTACTTTTTGGGTATAAGACCAGACAATATTGACAAAAGAGATTGGTATATATTTGTTCATGCCTCAACAGCGGCAAGGATGGCCTTTGCCCAATTGTGGAAGGACCCAGGTATACCCCCTGATCATTTGATAATAACAAGATTCTCCGTTGTGTCGAGATGGACAGGTTAACGTACATTTTAAAAGATAAACGTGAATCACTATATAATATAAGTTGGAACAAATGTTTTGTCTGGCTTAAAAGAAGGCTCAATTTAGGAGACGAGTGATGAGATCGCCCACTCAATTGATTTGTGTAATTTATTAGGCCTACAAGGTTGATAAGATATGACCAATGGTAGTTTTGTTTTTTTGTTTTTGTTTTTCTAACGATAAGGATATTCTATGTATTGGAAAGTTTAGCTGGGATGATATATTTTTTGTTAATAGAATAGATACAACTCTCGGTCTGTTTTATGTTTTTCACGATTTGTACTATGTGATTATATGGTTTGTGTCTTTAAACCCCTTGTCCCTTTCCCTATATATAATTCTGTTGTCAATTTTACTGTAAATAATTAATAAAGATTTTTTTTTAAAAAAGGAAGAAAACAGCAATATTCTGATAATGGTAGCAATATTGATTGAAATGATACTTTTGATACCGCTACTGTTGATAATAGGCTAATAAGATATTTTCATCATAGACATTTCAATGTACGTGTTTTCAGTTAGGAAAGGTTGATATATTTTTGATATATGTTTATAAAAGATACTTCTATGTGAGATGAAAATCACATATGTAAGCTACAATAGAAAAATCCATCTTGTGCCAATAATAAAAAGGTAAACATTTAAATAATTGTACTGTATTTGACAACAATACTTTTGAAAACTAAAGGAATGGCTTGTAGAGGTGTGACAATTATAGGGAAGATTCTTGAAAATGATTGGGCTGTGGTCTTATTTGATTTGTTTTTAACATATTTGCTTGGATGTAATACTTCTGATGGAATTCTTCACGCAGGTTGCTTCACTAATCAACCAGGAAGAGTTAGATGCCATATTTGCAGATATCTTTCATCATTTGCAACCCCTAAAAATTACTGCAAAAGACTGAAAGATCCCAAGTGCCCCAAATTCTATAAGGAGATTCAGTGAGGATTTAGTTGTTTCTTTTCATTTTTTTTCTTACAGAAACCTTGGAGAATCCTGGACGTTTATCTGAAAGAAAGGAATCTTTCCACTCATATCCAGACTCAATCTACAAATTAAACTTATAGAAAAAGGCTCTGAGTATTGCCAGGCTCCTCGGAAGAAAAAAAAAAGTCATTTTGAGATGGATTTGTTAGATCAAATGAAATGGTTTTTTTAACACTCGCCTGCAGGGGGCAGGGCAGGTGCTTCTTTGAGCCCTCCTTCCCGTTTGCTTTTCATCGCCTCTAATTTGAGTCTTTGCTCGGCTGATCTTTGTCCACTGAAGTCAGTGGCCCACAGAGCAGGAACGGATTGGGAAACACAAAATATACGTACTGAAATAACTTGTGGGGCTGATGATACAAGACAATATTTGTAGTTCAGTGTTGAACTGTGGGGGGTCTTTGGTACTCTGAGCTTGTTTGTTTTCTTACAGATGTTTCATTATCCAACTAAATAACATCATCAGTGTGAGCAGAGAGTGGGGTTTACTCTATACTAGTGCAGGGGTAGGCAACCTCAGCTCTTTTATGACTCGTGGACTTCAACTCCCAGAATTCCTGAGTCAGCATAGCTGACTCAGGAATTCTGGGAGTTGAAGTCCACGAGTCATAAAAGAGCCAAGTGTTTTTGGTCCTTCCTTGATTAGGCTGTTGATTACTGTTAGCTTGTTTGTCTGAGTTGGTAGTTATAACTGGTGGAATTATATCTCAATTGGTTGATTTTCTAATGAAAAATATTCATCCAATAATTTTATATACTAATCCATGTTTTGTATATGTGCCCCCCTCCCATGTGTGAGGCAACTGCTTTATTGCATTTCCATCCCATCTCGCCCTCTTAAAAGGCCCTGAAAGCATTTGAGAACCGATTATTTGTTTAAAAAAGCCAGGCCTAGAATTCATTCAAAAATTCTTTTTGTGGCTATAGAAATTAAAAGATGATAGTATTCTAACATGTTTGCATGGAAGAAAAGTGTTGTTCTGCATAAAAAGGAAATTTTAAAAAGTTGTCTTGATTTTTATACACAGAAGCACATGCAAAAAATAACTTATAGCTGCCTCCACTCGGAAAGGGATTATGAATAGAATATTAATCATAGGCAGATGCTTTTAAAGCTAAGATAATGTCATTTGAGCTTTTCAGGAATGGGAGGAAATTACTTTCTCATGACAGTGCAACGCTGAGTACCAGATAGACAAATAGTTCTTTAAATACACTGGAATAATTAATGATGGCTTTGGACTAACTGGATTTTGTGAAATAAACAGAAGAGATAAAAGACTGACAAATGGTAAAGTTTCAGTGCATTCTTCCACAAAATAACACAAAACAGTCACACTTCTATTGCATTGTCTTCACCTCTTGGTAACTTCATGGACTTGTAGTTTCTTGGCATCGGTATAAAAAGAGGTCTATTATTCACCAGTAATAATAAAAATTACTATAGACAATCGATGAGGGCCTATCTATAACTAGTAGGCAGGGTGAGTAAAAGGTAGAGACCAAAAGGCAGAGACTTATTGGTAGCGTGTGAAAGGGAGGATGATCCCTTTCTTCTTGATTCCAAGGGGATGGAAATAAATTGAGTAGTGTTAATAAACTGGGTCTAGAAGACTCTGAACCTTTATGTGAAATATACCTTACAGTTCGAGACTTCCTGTTTGGCAGCCGTCGGGACAACTGGGAAAAGCTGGTGCTCGGCTTTCCAGCTTGGTTTTTCTTCGTCTAGCAACCCTTAAAGGGTCAGAAAGTTGCCCTGGAGGGGCAATGAAGGAGGAGGGATACTTCAGGAGCTCAGATCAGGGGAACAATACAAGGTATAGACTGGACTCAATTTGGAAAGCAGAAGACTTTGAAGTGAGGAATAGGTCAATTCTAGATGAAGGAGTAAAATTAAGTCAAGGGGAGAGTAAGGAGCAGAAACAAGCAGAAGAGAGGACTCAAGGAGCAACTGCACAAACAGAAGAACAGAAAGAGGAAGATGACCAAAAGAGCAAGGATGAAGGACTTGCTAGAGAACAAAGGATTACTAGATCTACTAGACCAAAATATAAATAAATAGAAATGGATACAGAAAATGGAATCTTCTCAGTAAACATAAATGGACTGAATTCTCTAATTAAAAGAAATAAGATTTTTAGGAAATTACAGAAATTGAATTTGGATATAATTTGTTTGCAAGAAAAAAAGGAAAAAAAGAAATATACCTTACAGTCCACTGTACACACTGGGAGAAGGAACCTCAGGCTTGCCAGGATATACCTCAAATGAATCCCCTCTGTAAAGGAATTTAGAATGGGCCTTGCGGAAGACAGGAAAGAGATGTTAAACAGGGACTTGGACAAGAAGTTACACAGTCCAGGCACTGAAGCAAGCATAAGGAAGAATCTCAAAATATTCCTGCTTTGATTTTGTTTCATATTAAGATGGAATAGAAAGAAACCTAGATAGGCTTTCAAGATTTTGAAACTTTTGAATACTGATGGATGGGAAAGAGGAATATGAACTGGGATACATTCTGGGTTATCCCAAACTAGAGAGGTCACAGGGGAGGGGGAGAAATGACCACACTCCACACTTTGCACAACAGTTCCATCTGACATTCCTGTGCAAGTTCTGTCCTTGTGACCTGCTGTCACTATTAATAGAGAATGAGCCCCAAGATGAAGGAGACTCCTTACTGATTCCCAGGATAAGCTCTCCTGTACCATTTGCTACGAAGTGGGAAGAGTGGGGGAATTTTACAGATGACTCTTTGGTGACTCTTGTCCACTGATAAAATGGACGCTCTTGTCCTCTTGGTAAGATGCCAGGCCCATCTTCAGATGAGGGAAGGAGGGATTTTTATCTCCTACACATAACAATCTGTCTGGCTCATCTTCCTACATGGGAGGGAAGAATGGTTCTGATAGGGGAGACAGAGTAAAGGAATTCAGAGCTGATCTTGCAGAAGGCATGAAGAGCCAGTTATGCAGGGACTTGGATACACAATATGCAGTTCAGCATCTGAAGCACAGGTGAGAAAGAAAGTCAAATTAACCCTGCCTTGTTTTTGTCCAATGTAAAGTTGGAAAGAGAGAAATTTTGATAGGTTTTCAAGATTCTGTTACTGCAGTCCATAATAATAAAAGAACATTCTTAAGACTCCAGGCTGCTTCTGTTTCTTGACCTGGCCTGTCTGGAAGGGCTGATATCTCTCTCCCTATTGACTTTAGCTACTCTTATAATAAAAGGGACGCGGTGGCTCAGTGTGTTAGGACGCTGAGTTGTTGATCAGAAGGTCGGCAGTTTGGTGGGTCGAATCCCGAGTGCCGCGTAACAGAGTGAGCGCCTGTTACTCGTCCCAGCTTCTGCCAACCTAGCAGTTCAAAAGCACGTAAAACTGCAAGTAGAAAAATAGGGACCACTACGGTGGGAAGGTAACAGCGTTCCGTGCGCCTTTGGCATCTAGTCATGCCAGCCACATGACCACGGAGACGTCCTCGGACAAGCGCTGGCTCTTCGGCTTTGAAACGGAGATGAGCACCGGCCCCTAGAGTTGGAAACGACTAGCACGCATGTGTGGGGGAACCTTTACCTTATAATAAAATAAAAAATATGAAGCCATTGGAGAAGTCTTTGGGGCTTGATTATAGAGTAGGCAAGGAGAGCTTGCTTTCTACTCTTAAGTTTAAAGGTACTAATGAGGAAGAGAAACATGGGAAAAGTTACTTTTATGTTCCATTATCAGGATCTCATATGTTGGTGTGGTAAAAAGTTAGAACAACAAAAAGTAGTCATTGCACACAGAGTTAGATGCAGCATTTCGGGGGCGGGGGGAGAAACCTACACAAGGCTCACTTAATCATTTGCTCCATTGTCCCAAAGAATTTCTATGGATCTGTGGTCTGTTGAAAGCCTCTAGGGAAATGTAGCCTGAAGAATAAAATTATGATTCCCACTCTCATCCATTAACCACAAAACTAAGTGGCGCCAGCAATTGTGGAAGCTTGTCAAGGACAGTAGTCATGCTATGAAATGTTGCAGCTTCTATTTCCCAGTGTAAATAAACATTTCAAGCTAGAGGGTGGTCTAGTTTCAGTCCCATCCTCTTTCAAAATAACTGTTATGTAAAAGGGTGAAGAGTGTGATACAGGCCACAAAGAGTTAACAGGAAATCACACCCTTCCAATCAGTATTGCAGACCTTGCTGAAACATACAATTTTTGCCTTAGATCTGGGGTGTCCAACTTTGGCAACTTTAAGACTTGAGGATTGAAGTGGTTGGCTGGGAATTCTGGGAGCTGAAGTGCACTAAAAGTTGCCAAGGTTGGAGAATTCTGCCTTAGATGTTCTTATGTCACATGAATATTATTCCTCCAAGATTTTGCCATCATGTTGAGGCTATGTATTTATAACACGATTGTTGTTGTTGTTAGCTGCGAAGTCGTGTCTGACCCATCGCGACCCTATGGACAATGTTCCTCCAGGCCTTCCTGTCCTCTACCATCTTCTGGAGTCCATTTAAGCTCACGCCTACTGCTTCAGTGACTCCATCTAGCCACCTCATTCTCTGTCGTCCCCTTCTTCTATTGCCCTCAACCTTTCCCAGCATTAGGCTCTTCTCCAGTGAGTCCTTCCTTCTTATTAGGTGGCCAAAGTATTTGAGTTTTAGCTTCAGGATCTGGCCTTCTAAAGAGCAGTCAGGGTTGATCTCCTCTAGGACTGACCGGTTTGATCGCTTTGCAGTCCAAGGGATTCGCAGGAGTCTTCTCCAGCACCATAGTTCAAAGGCCTCAATTCTTTGGCGCTCGGCCTTTTTTATAGTCCAACTTTCACTGCCATACATAGCAACTGGGAAGACCACAGCCTTGACTATACAGACTTTTGTTGGCAGGGTGGTGTCTCTGCTTTTTAGTGTGCTGTCTAGATTTGTCATGGCTTTCCTCCCGAGGAGCAAGCGTCTTTTAATTTCTTGGCTACAGTCTCCATCTGCAGTGATCTTGGAGCCCAGGAAAATAAAATCTGTTATAACACGATTACTTAAAATCTATTGGGGGGGATGAATAGTCATAAGTTGCATCAATTTGTATCTGAAACGGCGTAATCAGGTAGGACTTTTTTTTCTGCCTCTTTTTTAACAGGAGACTTCAAAGTGACCTAAAGATGAATCATGGGCAGCACAGAAGATATAAAGGAAAGCAATATTTACATGATACTTAAACTATAGAAGTCAGTGTTTTAAATTGTGATTTATTTATTTAATCAATTTATATGTTTGAGTCTGGGCAGCTCACAACACATTAAAAACAAGCAAAAGAATGGTATCAATGAAACATAAGGTGCCAAGGCTAAAGCAGTAAATCCAGTCCACATAGCTAAGACAACTGTGAGAAGTTCCTGGAGACAACTATCAAGAGACAGTTATAGAAAAGGACCCTCATAAAAAAGAGAGGTCATTTTCCATTTGCATTCTTCTGCATTACCACATGGATTCTACAAAGCTATTTTTGTTAACCTGCAACAAATGGTGAGAATCATATTAAGTATTTATTTATATAGGGCTGTGAAGTTTAAAGCTGATTACACTATTTAGGCATTCTCACAAAAGTCCCGTATTATTTTTGGAATTGGTGAGATAAAGCTGAGTGGCTTGTCATATGCATATACTATGTTTACAGTCAAGGCAGGAAGATTGAACTGTTCTGTCCACAGATTATATCATTCACATGACTGGCTCTTGACTATTCCCTTATAAGGGCACAATTCAGGAACCTAAAGGTGAAAAATAAGTGTCCTTTTCTACCATCCCAATCTTCTGCAATTTGATTCTTCCCCTTGCCCCAGAAATATAAGTGAATTATTAAATAATTTTTCAGTAAGTCTGCACAAGACACTTTCAATTTCCCTTGGTTAAGAACTTCATTCCATGAATGCAAAATGAGTTTTCTTTGTTGAAATGAAGAACTGATTTGAGTTCATAAAGTGCTTCCCAGCCTTAACAAACATTTGCAGTAGCTAGAAGTGGCCTCTACTGACTGCAACTTCCTTAAAGAGAGCAGCCTTGAATGAAGTAACCATTTGCTGTTAGAAGTGAGAAGGTATCACTTTTCTGAAGCAGCTTCAACAGGCTGGTTCACTCAAGCACTCCTCAAAGCAAAGCACCTCTTTGAAAATTTGCGTAGAAACCTTATATTTTGGCAATACAAATTTCAAAGAGGAGGCATGAGTCAGATGGCAAAATATTCAAATTGAAGAAGGGCACCATAGATGGGTATAATAGAATATCAGTTTGATCTTAAACCGTGTACTGGATACCAATACCCATGTTATGTAATTTCATGGATATTTCATATAGTTTCAATCACTCCCCACTCCTCAATACTACTTACCCAACATTAAGATGATCAACCAGGGCTTCTGTTAAACAAGTTGCTGCAGCAATAGCTTCTCGCCGCCGCCATTCTAGAAAGCAAGCAAAAGTCTCTTCTATGACATCATTAAAGTAAACAGGTCTTTGAAATGGCTCTACATCTACATTCTTGGTATGGGTTCCGTGTTACGTCTTTGCTCTCATTGTGCATTAAATTATGTGCTTGGAATACTAAGGTTCCCTGCTTAGTAGAGCATTGATTTTGTACAATCATATCCATCTCAATATTTTGAGACAGGCTTCAACCTCATATCTACCTAACCATGGCCCGAACATGCCTCAGGATTTTATTTTTTTAGTGCCATGTCCCCATGATATTGCCCTTGCTTTTTTCCCTCCGCTCACACCCAAAACAACTCAGTCAACTTTAGTTGATCTAGCTGTAAACTAGTGGATTCTCTCACAAATTTAATCAATCATATTATTGCTTATATCAGCAGCCCCCAACCTTTTGGGCACCAGGGACCGGTTCCGTGGAGAGAGGTTTTTCCACAGATAGGAGCGGGCATGGTTTCGTGTTCTGCCTGCATCCCACGGATGGGGCTTCGCTTGTTTGTGCAGGCCGGTTTCGGGCATGCGGCGGCCCAGTGCTGGTCCATGAACCGGGGGTTGGGGACCCCTGGTTTATACAATCAGGGATTGAGATGGGCCCTATTGTTTATCATTTTGGAATGCTACAAGCATCTGTTCTGATCACACAGTCTCCTTATAAACATGAATTTGAAAGAGAGCAGCCTATCTTTAAAACTTTTTTCAGAGTCTTTGGTGAGAAGACTATACTGCAAGTAGTCCCCGACTTACAACCATTTAGTGACTGATTGAAGTTGCAGTGGCACTGAAAAAAGTGACTTATGGCCATTTTTCACACTTACAACTTTTGTAATCCCTACAGTCCACGTGAGCAAAATTCAGATGCTCGGCAATTGGCTCATATTTATGATGGTTGCAATGTCCCGGGGTCATGTGATCACCTTTTGAGACCTTCTGACAAGCAGTCAATGGGGAAGCCAGATTCACTTAACAACCAGGTTACTAACTGAACCACTGCAGTGATTCACTTAAGAGCTGTGGCAAAAAGGTTGTAATATGAAGCAAAACTCACTTGTCTTGCTTAGCAACAAAAAAAATTGTGCTCAACTGTGGCCATACATTGAGGACTGTCTGTAGCCTTACACTAGATGGAATGCTGCTTTCAACTGGAAAAAAATGCTTATTTTATTTTTATCCCAACTTTATTTTTATTATAAATAATTGAAGGTGGTGAACATTTGTACTACTCCATCCTCTTCCTATTTTACCCACCACCACCACCGTGTGAGGTGGGTTGGTCTGAGAAAGAGTGACAAGCCCACAGTCACCCAGCTGGCTTCCATGGCTAAGTGGGGACTCGAACTCACAGCTTCCTGGTTTTTAGCCCGAGGCCTTAAAACCACCACACCAAACTTACCAGACTTTACCAAACATTTAACAGCTGCGTACTGGTAGTTCTGCCACCAGTGGATGCATTGCCCCGCTTCTGCCAACAAGGAGCTTGAGGGCTGGGTTTTTTATTTAGCGAAGATGGCGGTGCAATTCAGCCACTATATCAGTGAGACGAGTGGCATAAAAATTTAATAAACAAATCCATCCATCTCCCCGGAGGTCCCAAACTGCTACAGGTCAAGAAGGCAGAATTGGCTTTGCTGCCAAGCCCTGCCATTCCTTTTGCAAGCCTCATACAAGATGCAGCCCACTATTCACAGCTCTTTTCTGCCCGCAACCTGTCGGCTGCTCTTATTTTTGCACATGGGTTTAGCCTCCTTTCAGACAAGAAGTCCAGAGGCTGCGAAATTTAAGCAGTTTACGCCTTCGAAATGTTTACTGTTGTGTTCAAGTACAGGTAGTCCTTGACTTACAACAGTTCATTTAGTGACCGTTACAAGGGTTACAATGGCAATGAAAAGTGACTTATGACTGCACTGTTTTTTTCAGTCACGACCTTTGCAGCATCCCCATGATCATGTGAACAAACTGGCAACTGACTCACATTTATGACCCTTGCTGTGTCCCAGGGTCACGTGATCAGCTTTTGCAACCTTCTGACAAGCAAAGTCCACGGGGAAGCCAGATTCGCTTAACAACCAGGTTACTGACTTGATCAGCCGCAGAGATTCCCTTAACAACGGTGGCAAGGCAGGTCGTAAAAGTGGGGCAAAACTCAACAAACGTCTCACTTAACAACCAGAGATTTTGGGCTCAATTGCGGTCTTAAGTCCCTGTATTTATTTATTAAATATGTATGCCGCCTTTCTCACTCTCCAGAGCGACTCTAGCCAGGCAGTATCAGGTTAGCCCGCAGTTCACACCAGACGGAACTATCAATCCTGGGGGGAGGTTCTCCCGGGCGTCGGGTTCCCAGGTAGTTTGCTCGTCTGAAGCCTTGTGTCGTGAGAATACAGCCGCAGCCACGCTCCAATTGCACCTTCCGAAAATTACGCTGCGAGCCCCGAAACGCTTCGAGCCATTCCTTCATCGAAAGCCACGGGTTCCTTCGCCTCGCCTCCTACCCCGGCCAGGCCTTCCTTTCCCCACGACCTTTGGCTCCAAGAAGAGTTAAAAGGTGGCGTTTGGGGGGGAGGGGGAGGGAAGGAGGGAGGCCGGGCATCCGGAGCCGGGCTTTTTCCCGAGGCTTCCCCCGGCCGCTCACCTTGCAGCTCCTTCCGCTCGCTCTGCTTGGCCTGGTGCTCCCGCAGCAAGCGGGAGAGCATGGCTGTCCCGGAGAGCACCGAAGCGTCCGAGCTTCCTTCGGTCTTCCTCTTCGTCAGATGACTCCGGCGCTCACGTGAGTTGCTGGGCGGCGCTGGCAAAGCGCGGAGTCGGCGGGAGGTTCTCGGAGGTCTCCGCTGCGGGAGTCCCGCTTCGCTCTCTCTCTCCCTGCCTAATGGCTGGCTGCTAAGGACGGAGGCGGTTCATTGGGAATGCTTCCTCGGTGGCCCGTCTGCCGGTCACGCCGGTGCTGCCCGTACCGGCAAAGAATTTCCCGCCTCTTAGAAGCGACTCTCAAGGACTCTGACACTGCCAGCTCCTCTCTCTTTCCCCCCCCCCCTCTCTCTCTCTCTTCCTTTTCCCATCTTTCCTTCTTGCTTGCTTTCTTCCTACCCCCCCTCTCTGTACCCCTTTCCCCTCCCTCCTTTCCCTCCCTCCGTCCTTTCTTGCTTTCTTCCGTGCTTTCCTCCCTCCCTCCCTCCTTCCTTCCTTCCTTCCTTCCTTCCTCCCTCATCCAATCTCATGGCTAGAGTCAACAGATCTTTAGTTTTGGCATTCATATGCTTAGGGGACAAAAATATATCTGAGGATATGTGCATGTGTTGTATTTTCTTATTTAGTTTGGCTTTACGTGTGTGTGTGTGTGTGTGTGTGTGTGTGTGTGTGCCCGTTCAGTTAGAGTTGACACTAGGCAACTGTCTGGACCAGCCCCTTCAATTTTCTTGGTAAGGTTTTCGGAGATGGTTTGCCTTTCCTTTCTTTCCAGAAGGAGAGAGAGTAATTGGCCCAAGCCTACCCAGTTGGCTTTTTGCCTAAATCAAGGACTAAACTCCCAACTCTCCTGGTTTCTAGCCGGGTGTCTTAATCAGTGCACCAAACTGGGTATTTTAAGGGTTTGACTTGGGATATTTTTGTCTCAAGGACCGCCACCCCTCCCATTTTTATTTATTTATTTATTTTGTATAGAGGCCTATTTATACATTTTCATGTTCTGTAACTTCCTATTGATTGCTTATTTTTATGTGCCTAAGTGGATGGGGGGAATTTGCTCACAACAATTACGGCAATAGATGCATTTCTCTATAAAACTAATACGGGCTTCACATGTGCAAGCAGCGCTTGAATATTTTATTATTCCATTTACAATGGCAAAAAACTCATTCTTGATAGGATGCATCATGGAGTGCTGTATCTAGGCAACAAGTCAAAAATTATATTATGGGAAATATCTGAAGCAAGCCTCTCCCATATACTGTAGATTAAATCTGCACTTGTTAGATCATAAGAAGGGGAAAGGCAAATATCTCATGCTCATCAGTTTAACTTGCAATAAAAATATACAACTTCTGTCATTTATTATTTTGCAATTTACCTCATGTGTATGTATCATTCAAGAGATGATGAATTAACAGTAAATAATTTTAAGAAGCTGGCAGTAATTAGAACGTGCGGGAATGAACTTGGCTGTTTTTATTAAAAAACATTAAATTAAGAATTACTGGTAGAGCCTTGTCACAGTGTAACTGAGAGAAGATGATTAAGCAAAATATGATATGGCATCTGAACTCACTGACTTCAGATGCCATATCATATTTTGCTTAATCACAGAATGATGAATTAAAATCGTAGCTGGATCAACAACAAAACTGCTACATTTAGGTGCAAAGAAGTTGTGTTGGCCCAAGTATAGAAAGTAATCAGAAAAATAAGATAAATTCAAAAATCTTATTTGCTAATGAAAAAGGTACATTGATATCATGTTAGATGTGAGAACCTTGAGGCAGACATTTCTATCTAAATAAATTGAAAATGTTTCACAGATTTTGCTTGAGAAAATGACCATTCTGTGTGACACTTCCTGACTGGATTTGTATCCAATTGTTATTCTTACTCTCTTCTACCGTATTTTTTATCTACATCAGGGGTTCCTAACCCCTGGTCCGCGGATCGGCACCAGGCCATGGCATGCCAGAAACTGGGTCACGCAAACAAGTGAAGCCCCATGCATGAGATGCAGGCAGCATGCGAAACCACGTTCCCCCCTGCCGCCGGTTGGCGAAAAAAACCTCTCTCCATGGATCTAGTCCCTGGTGCCCAAAAAGTTGGGGGCCATTGATCTACATAGTTTTCTTATCAGCACAGAGATGACCCACCTACATTGAAAATTGTGTTTTCCATTTTATGGCAGCAGAAGCCTCTTCGTGGAAAATTGAATGTACATATAGAAGAGTTCCATCATCTACCCCAATCCAACTGCCTGTGGGACTGCCCCACTCCCTTCAGGAGGCTTGGTCCTGTCCTTTTCTATCTTCCTCATTTTAGCTGAAGGGTTGCAGCTCTTTTTTCCCCCCTGATATTTTGCTGGAAACATGACCCTAGACTTCGGTTCCCTAGGAAATATCAAGCTTTGCACACTGCAGCTTTCGACTGAAAATTCAGCATTATTCAGCACTATTCACTTTTCCATTTTTTTTTATGCACTGGCCATCTACACTGTTTCCTCAGTATGTTGGTGGATTGCCCACTTCTGCACTGGTAGCAGATGCCGGAGTGCCTGAAATAGTCCCTTGGTACTGTGCCATGGATTCATGGGAGGTGCTGTGAGGGGGAGATTCATAAGGCTTTGTATTTTGGGACAGACACAGTATGGAGGTACCTGTTTGCCATTTCTAGTACCCCCAAAGTGTGATCTGCAGTCTGGTAGGGTTTTTTTTTTAAACTTTCTTCCCTTGCACTGATTTGAAGAAAAAAAACACCCATATCCAACTCTGTTCAGACAGTTTGGCTATCTGTCAAATGAATAGTCTAAATGAAAGTTGAGTTTTCTAACTGACTGACTCCAAAAAAAGGTTTTAGAAGCTAACGGAGTCTTCTAAACAAGGAATTATTTTCCCCTTGTACATTATACAGCTAGTCCTCTTCTTATAATAGTTCATTTAGTGACAGTTTGAAGTTTTATTTATTTATTTATTTATTTATTTTATTACATTTGTATACCGCCCTTTCCCTGAGGACTCAGGGCGGTTTACAGGGAATTAAAAATCAAAACATACAAAAGCTAAAAACCAGTTAAAAATATTAAATTCACCCTGTACACTTAAAAACCCCAGTTAAAATTTTCTCCTCAGCCTGGGCCCGGGAGCTCAAAGAGCCAGGTCTTCAGGCCCCGGCGGAATGATCGGAGGTCAGGGGCAGTCCTCAGCTCCACCGGCAGCTGGTTCCAGAGGGCAGGCGCTCCCACTGAGAAGGCCCTATCCCTGGGTGTCACCCGCCGGCAATCTCTCACCGGCGGAACCCTGAGCAGACCCTCCCTGTGGGAGCGCACTGGGCGAAGGGCGTTTGATGCCGGCAGCAGGTGTTCCCTCAAATATCCCGGACCCAGGCCATGTAGGGCTTTATAGGTGATAACCAGCACCTTGAATTTCACCCGGAGGGCAACCGGAAGCCAATGCAGCTCGCGGAGTAGAGGTGTTACATGGGAGTATCGGGAGACCCCCATTACAACTCGCGCGGCCGCATTCTGCACCAGTTGAAGCCTCCGAGTGGTCTTCAAGGGCAGCCCCATGTAGAGAGCGTTACAGTAGTCCAAACGGGAGGTCACAAGCGCATGAGTGACTGTGCGTAGGGCGTCTCAGTCCAGATAGGGACGCAACTGGCGCACCAGGCGAACCTGTGCAAAAGCCCCCCTGGTCACGGCTCCTATGTGATCTTCAAAATTGAGCCGTGAATCCAGGAGGATGCCCAAGTTGCGAGCCCTATCAACGGGGGGTAACACCTCACCCCCCCATCGTTAGAGGTGGAATAACATGGTTAACCCGAGACGCCGATATGCACAGCCACTCAGTCTTGGCGGGATTGAGACGAAGCCTGTTTCTCCCCATCCAGACCTGAACCGCCTCCAGGCACCGGGACATCACGGAGAGGGCATCACTGGGTTGGTTCGGGGTGGAAAGAAAGAGTTGGGTATCATCAGCGTACTGGTGATACCCCACCCCAAAACCACGAATGATCTCGCCCAGCGGCTTCATGTAGATGTTGAACAGGAGAGGTGAGAGAACCGACCCCTGAGGAACTCCACAAATGAGAGACCTCGGGGCGGATCTCTGCCCTCCTGTCAACACCGACTGCGAGCGGCCCCGAAGGTAGGAGGAGAACCACCGTAGAACGGTGCCTCCCACTCCCAACCCCCTGAGACGCCGCAGCAGGATACCATGGTCGATGGTATCGAAAGCCGCTGAGAGATCTAATAGGACCAGGACAGAGGAGCAACCCCTGTCCCAAGCCCTCCAGAGATCATTCACCAGTGCGACCAATGCCGTCTCCGTGCTGTTAACAATGGCACTGAAAAAGGTGACTGGAGACGATTTTTCACACTTATGACCGTTGTAGCATCCCCATGGACACGTGATTTACATTCAGATGCTTGACAACTGACTCACATTTATGACAGCTGCAGTAACTCAGAGTCATGTGATCCCCTTTTGGGACCTTCTGACAAGCAAAGTCAATGGGGAATCCAGACTCACTTAACAACCATGTTACTAATTTAAGAACAGTTGCGATTCACTTAACAAATGTGACAAGAAAAGTCGTAAAATGGGGCAACACTCACATTGTAACAAATTTCTCACTTAGCAACAGAATGTTTGGGTTCAGTTGTGATAAATTCAGGGATATCGCCTGCCTGCACCTTAATTGTTAAAAAACCCCAAAAAATGCTACTTCCAAAATGTATTTTTAAGCCTAATTTGGAAGTTGGCATTTACATTGTAAAAAACCCCTCACCCAACTTATAAAATAGAACAAAAAAAACCTGTGTCCATGTTACTGCTGTTACTGCTAAGCTTGTAAGCCGCCCTGAGTCTTTGGAGAAGGGCGGGATATAAATGGAATTAAAATAAAAAATAAATAAATCCTAAAAGGAATATATACCCATCTTTCATCTGGAGAAAATAACAAGGATTTATACAATGCATCTTGTTCTTGCTAGACGTGTATTTAGAGCCAGCTAAAAGGCAACCCCCTTGCTCACTACCATAAAGAGTTGAGCCATTTATTACCAAACATGGTAATTCTGTTGGGTTTCAAAGTATGTTTGTATCCTCTTATGGCATGCATGTGGAAATAAGGCATAGAGACGAACAAAGAGAAGGCCGTGACAATTGAGAAACACTGTGGGAGACAAAAAGAGTTAATCTATGGGGAAGGAAAATGAAGATCACAATTGAAAATGTGTTCAGGAGAGTCTTTAATGGGCTGGCTTATGCTTTCAAGAGGATTTTAGCAGTTCTAGCACTGGGGCCTCCACCCATGCCTGTCTCATAAATTGTGTGAAGAAGTTAACAAAAGGGCAGCTATTGGTTGCCCACTGCCTCTGTTCCAGTTCTACTACGCTAAAAGAGCACCCCCTCCCAAATCACACTGTGATGTTGAATTTCCTGCCAGTGCTGAAGGAAGCCTAAACCTAAATAATGTCTTTTTTAAGTTTGCTGCATTTTCAAAAGTGAATCTGCCTCCTCAGTTAAGGCCAGCTTGAAAATGCACATTTCACCACCGCACAAAGTTAAGAGGTGCCTGGATAAAAAGATAAACCTTCACCATAAACTTGCTGTCCCCAGAGATACATTTAATTTCTTCCCTCTTGAGGCTTAGGAAAGCATTTAAAATCTTCCTTTAAAACTGGTCTTTGGTATGGAGTTTTTTTTTAATGTTTTGAAAGTTCTATTTATCTGTTTGTCTATACCCATCTGCTCAAAGAAGAACAAACAAACACACACATACTATATTATGGAGACGTTAGGGGTGGGTGAGAGATGCATTACTGGGTATTACTTTTATCCTATGTTCTCATGTACCGTGGAAAATAGTGTGACTGGGAAAGTGTACAACTTGTTAATCAATCAATGTACAAAACAAAACAAAGCAAAACAAAACACTAATGGGGAGAAGAAGAAAACCTCTGCTAAATAAGGGCTGGGAATTTTAGTGATCATTGAACAATGAGTAAAAAAAAAGGCAGAAAATGTGGACGGGCAGAATGAATTATAAAATATGTGAAACTATAGTTGGCAAAAAATGGGGTAGCCAGGATCCTAGTTGGCCAAAACTGCTATTGTCATATAGCACCTATTTTCTGCCAGTAGGCGTACAATTCAAAGTGCTGTTTTTGACACGTGTATGATTTGGCTTTAAAGTAACTCCTTTCTCCAGGTGGGATCTAGCCAATCTGCCTATCTGCATGTAGAGAGATGACAGACTGGTGGTAGGCTTCCTCCTCCATGCTATGGATTTGTTCCAGGAGCTGGGACTGCTATATAAACATTAGATGACAACAATATCCACGTCCTATAGAAACTGGGGTGAAACTGGTCCACTGAAGTCATGGTCTTAGATCAATACGATCGAAATCCAATTTGCAAGACAGTTTCCATTTGCCCATTCCTAGCCTACACCATCCCAGTGGTCTCAGTTAAAACAATGAATGTTAATCCTACATTAGTGCCAAACAGGCTCAAATTGTGTTGTGGGTTCCCATTCATGTCTCTGTGTGTATAAATATAAACACATGTTGTTCAGTGAAGTTACCAAAGCTCCAGTTTAAGAATATTAACACACAATTCCGCACATACTGTACGTATTTAAAGAAACTCCACTGCATTCACTGTGACTTCATTTTCCTAAATTTAGGATTGAACCTTCCATGGCAAAATTCATCTTTAATAGAGCTAATGCAGAGGGGTCACATTCCCCTCTATTAGTATCATTAGGTTTCTTTGCATAATCCAGTTTTACTTTTGCAATTATTGCTGTACTACAAGCCATGTACCTTCACTTGCAGTTAAGTCCAAGTGCATTTCATAAGACTTATTTATGTGTTCAAAAGCCCTGGCTAGCTCAGAATTTCTTCTGAAGAAAGTAGATACTGGCATTATCTAATCTGATGCTGTCCAGATGTATTTATATTTAATTCTCTTTGATTATGTAGCTAGCTAGGAATTCTGAAAACTGAGTCCAACACAGTCGTTCAGTAGCAGGAAAGGGATGCCTAGTATAAATTCATGGCACATTTCAATTGAACATATAGCAAATCAAAATGTGAAATTATAAGGTGTATTGCAGAGGATATTAAATGAGATTATTTAAGGATCCTCTTACATAGTTTTCTTTGCTTGAACTAATTCCTGTCATTGACATTTTGAAAAATGAATTCCTGAAATATTTGCTTTCTTAAAGTACCCGTCTGCCTGGGCATAGAATTATAAGTTTTTAAAAAATATCCAGCAAAATGATTCTATAGCAGCCAAAATTTCAGTTGCCTGGCAATGCTGTTAAATCAAAGTCCAGTTACTTCAGCAAACCCCATTGGAAATCTCGACATTGTTCAGCTGTGTTTCATAAATCTGTATTTGTAATTATCCAACCTGTCCCAAGATCCTCCCAGAAGGGCAGTTTAAAGAAATTACCCAGTGAGTATTTTAAGCTGAAATATTTGCTGCTGAGTTGCCCGATACGGTGTAGCACATCTATTTAGAGTTTGGGAGCAGGCTGAACATTGGAGAATTGCAGGAATAAAGAAATATGCTCCCTGGGGTCATCAGAAGAAACTGGGACCTTTTCCAGCTGGTGCTTATAATGTCCTTGCAGTGGTTTAAATGAACCAGAGCAAAAACTGGGAGACAGCTAGCTAAGAGAAGAAGCACTCATGTCAAAAGACCAGGCACTAACATGGAGGTAGGAGAGAGTCCTCAAAGATGTGGGTCCACACCTTCAGCTCAACAGAGAAGTCTCATGAATGGCACAAAAGCCCATCCCACTAACAGAAGAACAGGGTCCCGAGAGACAAACAACTTCCAAGTTCCTGTGACATTTGTGCAGCACTCCTCTGCTGTGTCCTGCCAATGTTCTGAACTCTCAGAGATGTAGTGTTTCTGCCAATACTCTAACGTCTCTTAAAACTTTCACAGCTACTTAAAAATAGCCCTCACGTCCTGGAAAATGTGATGGATGCTTTTCCTCCTGGCAGGGTCTCATCGTGTGAGGGTTGGATTTATTTATTTATGTATTAAGAAAATGTATAGGGCTACCCATGTTAAGCAAATAACTCTGGGCAACTAACAATGTGAGCCTGTACTGTATCAAACAACAAAATTACATTTAAAAATAAACTTGGTAAATATCAAATGCAAATGTCCCAGGATCTCACACATAACTCCCTGTCCCAAATGCACATATATTAGACTTGGCTAGTAGTATAACCCAGTCCTAGTGCCTGAGGAAAAAGCTAGATTTTTTTTTCCAGCTTTCTGAAAAGTGAAGAGCCTCAGGGTCACTATTGTTGGTTTCCATTTTGAAATGTTTATAGGCAGTCCTAGGATAACTTAGTGTGACCTAGGCTGACCTCATGCCTTCTCTTTGTCAAGGCTCATGGTTATCTGTGCAAGTCTGATGGCCCTCAAACCATTCATTTGCACTGATACATCCCATTCAGACCAATATTTTTTATCCCCCCCCCCCGCCCCGGATCCTGTATTTAGAAGCCTAGGCAAGCAGACCCCTGAGATTCTTGAACTCCTGATGGTTATGATCCCAGAGCTGACTACTTGCATTCTGCAGGAACTGGTAGTAGCCCATACTTTATTCCTCCCACAGAGTAGTAGTCCTGCAGGACAGGATAAGGCCTGGAGCTTTTACAGTTGAAGCAGAAGCTAACTTAACATTTCTCTCTTTCTGATGGACTTCCCTAGGGAAAATGTTGTCTTTCATTATTTTGCTTCTGATTTCCTTCTTGAAAACTGACATTGTTGGGTGGGGTCCAGGAACAGGATCTGCCTTGGAAGCTTCTATTGTTTGCTTGGTTGATTATAATTTCAGTTGCTGAGGCTGACCACTTGCTGACAGCTCTGGGTGATTCACAGAGGATTAAAAGCAATTTAGCACATGTCCCCTCAGAAAACAACCCAGATAGTCAAAATGACTAAGGAAACACTTAATTTCTTCACATTTAATAGTCTAAAATCATGTTGATAGGCATTTACATCACTGACCTTTAAATGAAACGTAATGGAGAACATGGAGCAAAAAAATTGAAACCTAGTGAAACCCCAACATTCATCCTTCATTAGCTAATTGTCTCCAACATTCCATCTTTTTACATGGACCTTCTCAGCTCTGATGCTCTCCTGAAAGGCCCATTTTGCCTAACAGAACCAGGAACACTGACAAGGACCTGCCTAGAAGAGCAACAAAGACCATTAGGGGACTGAAGGCTAAAACATGAAGAACAGTTGCAGGAATTGGGTATGCCTAGTCTAATGAAAAGAAGGACGAGGGCTGACATGATAGCAGTGTTCCAATATCTAAAGGGCTGCCATAAAGAAGAGAGGGAATCAAGCTATTCTCCAAAGCGCCCAAAGGCAGGACAAGAAGCAATGGATGGAAACTAATCAAAGAGAGAAGCAACCTAGAACTAAGGAGAAACTTCCTGACAGAGCAATTAATCAATGGAACAACCTGCCTCCAGAAGTTCTAAATGCTCCAACACTGGAGAAGAGATAGGAGAACCATTTATCTGAAATGTTATAGGGCAGTGATGGCGAACCTTTGAGAGACCGAGTGCCCAAACTGCAACCCAAAACCCACTTATGTATTGTTGGCTTCCGGGTGGGTGTGGCCCATTGGGTAGGCATGGCCCATTGGGTGGGAGTGGCTGCAGTGAGAACGGCAGACTGGGTGGGACTAAAACGTTCAATCAGTCAATTCCAACTCTGCGAGATCTTTTTTTCCCCCGAGAAGTTGAAATTGATTGATTGAACCTTTTTTTTTGCACATGGCAGTGGAGACCTAAAGTGAAAAGGTTTTATAAAACCCAGCTGAAGGCCTAGGACTGGGGCGACGGTGCGTGTGCCCACAGAGAGGGCTCTGCGTGTCACCTGTGGCATGCGTGCCATAGGTTCGCCACCATGGGTATTGGGTTTCCTGCCTGAGCAGGAGCTTGTATTAAAAGACCTCCAAATTCCTTCCAACGCTGCTATTCTATTAGTCTTGTCATAAGTCGAAGACTACCTGTATGGCCTCTGCTAAATTCTGGGAGGACAGCCATATCCCAGAGTTTATAATTTCAACTAGCTTCCCCAAACTGGCCAGCCAATCAGATCCCTAGGATTTCTTACCATGGCTCTTTTAACTTCTTTTTTTTTAAAAAAAAAACCTCTGCTTTTCTGTGGTTTAGAGTTCCTTTCTTGTAAAGCAGACACTTAACCACTTTTGCCATAAACATATTTCTTCTCAATGTTGTGTTCCTTCTTCATATTGAAGCCACAGCAGAAATGAATTGGTTTATCCTTAATTCAATTAAATTTCTATTTTGTTCCCTTGACCCAGACAAGGAACCTGAACTGACACACCCATTGGGGGTGGTGGTGTGGACATCTACAGAGCCATCAGTTCCACGGGATTTATTTATTTATTATTTATTAAATAATTTGCCACCTATCTGCCCATCTTGTAATGAAATAATTCTGGGCAGCTTCGGACAAGCGCTGGCTCTTCGGCTTTGAAATGGAGATGAGCACCGGCCCCTAGAGTCGGAAATGACTAGCACGCATGTGCGGGGGAACCTTTACCTTTACCTTTATTCCAAAATAATATCTGTGGCTGTGGAATCCTTGCTGGTGTATGAGCCTGGTTGTTTGCTTGCAGACATTTCATTAGTCAACCAAGTAACACCATCAGTGCTAATGAGCATAGTTTTGCTGCCTGTTTAATATATAGTAGCTTGCCCTGCCAGTTTTTTTGGGCAAGGGGTATGATTCCATGGTGATTCCTTATTATTAAACTAGCGGTTTCTACCTGATTGTTTGCCTGGTGTTGATCCCTGCTTACCTGATCAATCTGGAGAGGAAGTGTTTCAGCCTTTTGCTTGAAAAAGTATGCGAGCAAGAAGAAATAAGCCACAGATCTCAATATACAGGTAATCCTCGACTTACAACAGTTCATTTAGTGACCATTCAAAATTACAATGACACTGAAAAAAGTGATTTATGACCATTGCAGTATCCCCATGGTCCCGTAATCAGAATTTGGATGCTTGGCAACTGGTTCATATTTATGACGGTTGCATTGTCCCAGGGTCATCTGACCACCAGTTGCGACCTTCTAACAAGCAAAGTCAACGTGGGGAAGCCAGATTCACTTAACGGGGCTGTTAACTTAACAACCGCCATGGTTCATTAAACACCTGTGGCGAGAAAAGTTGTAAAATAGGGCAAAACGGCCTTAATCAAATGTTTCACTTAGCAACAGGGCTCAAGTGCGGTGGTAAGTCGAGGACTACCCTGCATATGCCAAGCTGCCACTTCGCTTGGAAGTCATCTCTAGTTATCAACCCGTCAGAAGAGAAAAGGTTGCCAAGGAGGAGGAGGAGGAGGAGGAGGAGGAGGAGGAGGAGGAAGAGCTCTTTCTTGCGGCCCTGGGTGACAGACAGTCGGGTTTCTCCTTGTCCTTTTACCTGGGGTTCCCTTCTGACCGCAGCTTTAATAGTGGCCCGTTCGGATCCCGCGGCTTGCGGCGGCGTGCCTGCGTGTGTGAGGGTGGGAGTGGGAGTGTGTGGGGGGGAGTTCGGCACCTGCTTTCCAGTTCTCCGCTCCCTCGTGTCCAATAAGCGTGGAGCGTGGAGGGGGCGTGTTTGTTGTGGGAGCGCGGGGCTCCGCCCAGCGGCACTTCAGAATGGATGAGGGACTGGGAACCCGCGCGCGGGCGGCCGAGGGAAGCGAGCTTGCCTCTCCTCGGGAGTTTGGTTACACGCCGAGGTTGGCCGGCCCTCGGGCAGCGCAGAGGGAGAGCCAAGGCCCGTGACTGAGGCGGACAGCTGGCAGCAAAGCCTCCGAAGGGGACGGCGGGCTGCGAAGCGTTGGAGCCGCGGGGGGCTCGCCCGGCTCGCCTGCAGTTGCTGCCTGCCGCGACGCCTCGCAGGATGCCTGGGGCGCTGGAGTTTCGCCTCTTCGGCTTCCTCAGCCTTTACCTCTGGGGGAATTCCGCCTTCAACCTGGATGTCGCCGAGCCCATCGTCAAGCGGGGAGAAAAAGGCAGCTTCTTCGGCTTCTCCGTGGCCTTGCACCAGCAGCTGAGTCCGCAGCCCATCAGCTGGTAAGTCCCCCCCCCCGCGCCCGGCTTCCAGGACTGGAGATTTGGATGCTGATCCCGGGGACAAGCCGAAAGGGAGGTAGACGGTCGCCCACGGAGGACGATCTCTAGAGCCGCGCGAACGAGGCGATCAAACTTTCGCCTGGTCATTTAGTATCAGGAGGATCACGCATCTTTTCCAGGAGTCTTCTGAATTTAGATTTCTCGGTGTCTTGAGCTTAAACACCGCTCACGTAAATTCATCGGTCCCTGCCTAATTCCCTGGGTACTGCAGTGGAAACACAGGCTGATTCTGGGTGCAAAATATGTGGAATATACGATCGGGAATATTTTCTTTCCTAATGCCTCTGGCTTTGGCAGTAGGAGAGAAGGACCAGATAAAGAGCAATTTGTTTCCTTTCAGTGGTCCCGTGGTGGATATTTATTATTATGTTTTTTTAAAATTCCAATGCAATTTGGGCACATCATCTACAGGGTGTGCAAATTAGATACATTCTCCACTGCCCTACCCCAAATATTTTTAATATTTCTGTAGAGGGAAGGGAATCCTTGATCTTGATGGGTGTGTTGCCAGAGTTTGCATTTTTGGGGTGATAATTGAGTGTTTTCAAAGGTTTGTTTTTTTTAACCTTGCCTTACAGTGTCTTCCCGCAAGCTTTTCCCTAGTTAAATAGATGGTGTATTATTATGAGATGTTTTCCTTGTTATGCTTATAAGCTATTTTTTTGGAAATGCATTTTTCTCCTTTCTCTTTCTTCTTCCTGCCTGAGACTGGAAAGATGGAATTCTGAGAGATGCCGCTGTCTTATTCAGTGCTAAGGCAGCTGAATCATTGCTGAAGGCAAGGTCTCCTTTGCCAGGGCTGTATTCATAATTAGCTCGTGGCTACAGCAATTCTGATGATGGCTTTGCAGGGAGCAAATGCAGAAGCACTGAAGTGGCACAGAAGAAAGAGAGAGAGGGTGGGGAGAGAGAAAAGGGAAGGGATGGGAAGTGAAGGAAGGAAGGAAGGAAGGAAGGAAGAAAGAAAGAAAGAAAGAAAGAAAGAAAGAAAGAAAGAAAGAAAGAGAAAGAAAGAAAGAAAGAAAGAAAGAAAGAAAGAAAGAAAGAAAGAAAGAAAGAAAGAAAGAAAGAAAGAAAGAAATTGTAAATGCCTTATTTTGTGGAAGCAAGGGGCCACGCACTCGGGAAAGTCTGCTGAGATTCCCCCTTTGGAGCTGAAATCAGAGAGGAAGATGAGCCTGTGATCTGAATAGAAAAGCCAGGTCATGACTGTATGAACCTGTCAGCTGGGTAGTTGTGCACATGCATTAGGAAATCTTGGGGATGGCATCACTAGGACGGTTCCCAAAGGGTAGAGTGAGAGTATCTTCCTTCAGTTAGAAAAGAGTGGAGGGAATTCTAGCGACTCTCTGAAGTGTGTTATTTCTTCCATGCTTGGTTTCTCTGGGGACGTTGTGACCTAGGATCCATTTCCCCTGTAATGTTGCTGTGAGGCTACTGACAAAAGTGGAGCTTCTAACTGCTTTGCCTGCAGCTTAATTTAGCCCCTGCTTTTCAACAGGCTGCTGAAGATTGCTTTGGTCCTACTGAACTTTCCATGATGGCCTCATTCACCTTCCTTCCTGGAAGTGTTGCCCTTTTTTCCCCTCTTACTGGTAGTGGTTGTCAGCTTCTTGGACTTTATTGTCTTGTTTTCCTATAATAGTAATGGTACAATGCTTTTTTTTTAATTGCATTTGCAGTCAGGGCTGGTCTGTCAGCAGCCTCTGCAAACAGGAAATGTGAAGGACAAGTCGCCTCAAAGTGTGAGATGGGTGGCATGTATTGTAAATGTAATACGGTAAATAAATAATAAAAGAAATGGTCCTGGAAAGATAGGCTACGAACTGCTCTGGCTAATTCCGGAATCTAAATAATATTGTATTAGAGGCAGCTTTTTCTTGGGCTTCCACAATTTCTTCAAGAGGAACTTGAAGCTACAAATGTGTAACTGCTTTCCAAGACATGATTCTAGAGATGGAGAAATGAACAATAGATAATCCTCAACTTACCGCCATTTGTTTAGCGACTGTTCAAAGTTACAACGGCACTGAAAAAAGTGACTTTGTTTTTCCCACTTATGACCATCGCAGCGTTCCCCATGGTCACATGATCAAAATTCAGATGTTTGGCAGCTGGCTCATATTTGTGACGGTTGCAGGGTCCCAGGGTCACGTGATCACCTTTTGCAACTTTCTGACAAACAGTCAGTGGAGAAGACAGATTCACTTACCAACTGTCTTACTAACTTATCAACTGCAGTGATTCACTTGACAACTTTGGCAAGAAAGGTCGCAAAATGGGGCAAAACTCACTTAACAAATGTCTCTCACTTGGCAACAGAAATGTTGGGTTTAATTGTGCTCGTAAGTTCAGGACTGCTTTTAGTTGTCTTGCTACCACTCAACATTATGGCCTAAGAGGGTAGAAAGATCCAGGTTCTTTAACACTGGTTAACCATGTCATTCATATTTGATAACTTTAAATCTCATTTCTTCACCTATACATGGAAATATTTATGATTCAGTGGCAGGATTTGACAGACAAATGTAGACAGGAAAGTACTTTGCAGACTGACATGTCCCATGAATAATTGATAATTAGGGAAGACAATATTTATATACTTGGAACTCCATTTTACAGATAGTTCCCAGATAAACCCATATGATAGCAGTTAAAAGTCTGCCAAGCTTCTGCAGCAGAGCACCATGTGCTTCCAGGTCATAGAATGTCCATCTTTTCTCATCATTGGTTGGATCTGTTGAGTGTTGAAGTTCGGCAGTATCCACAGAGTCACAGGTCCTCAACCCTATGGTAAATGCTAGAAAAGAAACGATTATCTGGCATGGTTCTTGGATCATGATTTTTAAAGAGGGCATCTATATTTTGTGGATGATACATCAGCTCCATTCCAACCCAACTGTGACAATTTCCCATTGTTTAATCTATGCTGGGATTATGAGCAACCACAACAGAAACAATGTTAAAACTGAGTTGTTCTGAAGTACTTTGATTTTTAAATAAGAATGATCAAGTTGCAGGTTGTAAAAACGGATTTATTTTTCCTGCGAAAGTACTGAGAATCTGCAGACACAGCATATTTTCACCACTTTACCTGACACGGTTGTTATAACAAGACACTTACAAGGTATAACAAATCAGAGCTTCCTTCTTTTCCTTGGAGTTGAGACTCAGGCGTAAGAAGAGCCATCCAACCCAGCATCCTATTCCCAAGTAGTAAAGCGAACACTTAAGAGTCTCATAAACTGGCCATAATAGCAACTTTTGCATAATTAGAAGTTTAAAGCTCTGCAGCACCTCGCAGATGCAAAGAAACAGGGACCATGGCACGGAAGCGGGTTTGCTAACTCAGTAAGCCTATGCTCTGTGTTTGGAAGATGCTTGGAGGTCCGCAAAAGTGCAGCCTAATTTTGGGAAGGAGTCCTCATCTTTTCCTCCAGTTTCGAAGACTTCACAGGCGTAGAAAAAGCTACGTCCTCCCTGAATCCCCGTCCCCTGCTCCAACCTTCCGAGTAGGTGATTTTTGTGGCACACTAAGCAGCTTGTATTGCAGCATGAAAGCAACAAACAAAATAATTCTTTCCTTGAGCTTAATCTGGGGGGAAATAAAGGACAGCCCTGTTCTCAGGCTAATTTCACAGGTATAACATGAAACTGAATGCAAGACTCTATTTCTGGTAGTGCTAGTCTGTGGACAGTGGTCTAAGCACTCAGATGAAACTTTGCTACACAAAAATAATCTTCATTAATGGTATATAGCAGTGTGGCGAACCTATGGCACGTGTACCAGAGGTGGCACGCGGAGCCCTCTCTGTGGGCATGCGTGCTGTTGCCCCAGCCCCGCCTCCCCCCACAACCCCCTCCTCACCAGCAGCCTGCCTGGAGGAGAGGCTCCCCCAGGCGCAGCCCACGTGGAGCAGCGCAGCCAAGCACATGGCAGCCGGACAGCAGGGGCAAGACTCCGCCCTCACACCCCATCATGTGCAGATGATGCTGCAGGGTGCGGGTGGAGGGCGTGGCTGCCATGGCGCTGCAAGGCTACCTGGGCGATCTGTGGTGAGTGGCCCTGCGGGCGGGTGGAGTGGGGGGGCAGAGTGGGGCCGGGCCAGTTTTTGGGCACTCGGTCTCTAAAAGGTTCGCCATCACTGGTCTATAGCAAAAAGGTTTCATAAAGCTGACTAGAGCAGGGTAGGCAACCTTGGCTCTTTTATGACTCCAGCTGGCTCAGGAATTCTGGGAGTTGAAGTCCACGAGTCATAAAAGAGCCCAGGTTGCCTACCCCTGGACTAGAGCAAGAGCATGTATGTTCTGACAGTATACAGGTAGTCCTTGACTTACAACAGTTCATTTAGTGTCCATTCAAAGTTTCAACAGTCCTGAAAAAGTGACTTATGACTGTTTTTCATACTTATGACTGTTACAGTATCCTTGTGGTCGCCTGATAACAATTCAGACGCTTGGCAACTGACTCATATTTATGACGGTCACAACATTCTGGGATCATGTGATCACCTTTTGTAGCCTTTGTCAATGGAGAAGCCAGATTCATTTAACAACAAGGCGACTAGCTAAATGACTGCCATGTTTCACTTGACAACTGGTGGCAAGAAAAGTCGTAAAATGGAGTAAAACTCACTTAACAAATGTTTCAGTTAACAACAGAAAGTTTGGGCTCCATTTTGGTCATAAGTCAAAGACTGTATAAAGTATCTATAAAGGCATTACTGTATATAAATTATAGTGTGGACTCTTATATCTTGCAGTTTGATTTTTTTAAAAAAATTTCGAGTAAAACTTTGGACACATCGCAATCCTAGCAAAAATATGATGTTTGCTAGGATTGCAGAAGCTGGTAAAAGTTACTTTGCAGACTTTATCTGATCTTCAAGTTATTTATTTATTAAGCTTACCTGCTGCCCATTTCGCCTAGAGGCGACTCATCATGATTGCCAAAGAAAATCCCAAATGAAGTCCCAGACAGTTTCTAGACTAGAGGAATTTTGTGAACTCCCCCCCTTGCTCTCTTCTTCATTTGAATTTTAGTTAGCCAGTGAATGAACCAATTCTGCATTCCGTTCCCCCACCACCACCCACCAATGTAAGGTAAAGGTAAAGGTTCTCCCGCACATGTGTGCTAGTTGTTTCCGACTCTAGGGGCTGGTGCTCATCTCCGTTTCAAAGCCGAAGAGCCAGCGCTTGTCCGAGGACGTCTCCGTGGTCATGTGGCCAGCATGACTAGACGCCAAAGGCGCACGGAACGCTGTTATCTTCCCACCGTAGTGGTCCCTATTTTTCTACTTGCATTTTTACGTGCTTTCGAACTGCTAGGTTGGCAGAAGCTGGGACGAGTAACAGTAACTCTGTTACGCGGCACTCGGGATTCGACCCGCCAAACTGCCGACCTTCTGATCGACAAAGCTCAGCGTCCTAACCCACTGAGCCACCGCGTCCCTACCACCAATGTATTAGAAGACAATTACACATCTAGTTGTGTTAAGGGCTAGCGGCAGCTTCCTCTTTTTCAGTGCATTTTATGATTCTCTGGGCTCTTCCATCCTTTGAGAACCTTAATGTACTGTATGCGAAGAACACAAACCCTCTTTTTCCCTGACTGATCTCATGCTTTCATTTCAATTCGTGGATTAAATTGTGTCTTTTTGGCCTTGGATGAGCTTGGGAAATTTTCAGATAATGTAAGTCTATTACCACCACCACCACCACCATCACACACATACACACACTTCTCCGCAAACACAACCATGTGAGGATTTTTTGCCAGTTTGAAAGCGGCTGCAGACCTCCCCATTCCCACAAGGTCGGTGGGATTGGAGAGCTTGAACTGATTGATTTCTGGCTCAGCTGCTGTGTGTAGCCAAAAAGAGATCTGCAGATGGGGTGGGGGAGGATGTAGGATTGGTTTGGCTGCTGATGCATTGAGATGCTGTAGCTCCATTTCTCCATGGGAATACATTCTCACTCACTTCTTCTCTCAGGTCCTGATCTTTATGCCCTGCAATGAAACACTTGTCTTTACAGATTTGCAACTTTCCTCCAAGCGCAAATGAAATGTACTGGGTGTAGGTAACAAAATCACCTTCAGAGGTGGCTCTGAAAAACAAGCTCAACCTAACAACGTGACCTTATTATTATTTTCCTCCAAGCTTTCTTGATTTTAGTCAGCTCATTTAGGAAGTGAAAATGCTTTTTTTTTTGCTTTTTCTTCTATTTAGCCTTTCCTCTTCTACTGTAAATCACCCAGGGGTTCTGCCGCAGATACTGATCTATTTGCCTTGGCTCAAAACGATGTAAGATGTGAGTTTTCTTCTCTTCAGAACTTCACTGTTCACTCGCTCTGCTTCTATGAGACTTGCCAGCAGAATTTCTAGATAATTGCCTTTTCCCTCTGCAGTTGCTGCTCCATGCAGAGAAATATAGCTATGATATATTAGGTTGCAGTAATTTATTATTACCGGTATCCAAATACAGGGTTTATAACCTATATATTCTTGGTTTCCTATTTGCAAATTATTTTTAACATTTAATGAAAAAATATTTACAATAAATTAAAAAAACACACAATAGTACTGTACATTGGGGGAAATTTTATTTATTTTATTTAATTTATATACCGCCCTTCTCCCGAAGGACTCAGGGCGGTGTACAGGGCAATAAATACCAAAAGTACAAAATACAAAAATTAAAAACAAATTAAACAATTGTGCCCGAATACAATAAATTAATTAAAAACAGTAATTAAAACCCCAAACCCATCAGACCAGGCCGGCTTGTTCAAATAAATAAGTTTTTAGATCATGTCGGAAGGAGCGAAGGTCGGGAGCCATCCGGAGCTCAACCGGTAAACGGTTCCAAAGGTCTGGCGTGCCCACAGAGAACGCCCGTATTTCATAATGATGCTGTTGTTCACTAAAACCCCTCTTAAAAATTGCATATTTAAATCCATAAAACTGCAGAAAGCATAACAGTACAACATCATTGTAGTGCAACACACTGAAGTACAGAATAGCCAGAAATGAAGAGCCACTAAGCACAAATGTAGCCCAAAGCCTGAATAACGAATAAAAGCTGATAATGCTTTGCATTCCCTGGAACTAAATTCTGCATTTGTAGTGCTTGTATCAAAATGCCCTCTTCTCTTTTGGGTCTGCTAGTAAAGTCAAATCAAATTTGTGATAAATTTTTAGACAGGTTTGTGCAGTTGTGTTGATAACAACATGCTACTGCCTTAATGTCTATGGAGATTCTCAGTCGTCCAGGCCATGGTTATCCCAAAGGTGTTTTTTCAAGAGGCAACTGGACTTACTTGGTTTTTTTTAAAAAAGACGTTTCGCTTCTCATCCAAGAAGCTTCTTCCGCTCTGACTGGATGATGGGGAATGGAAGGATTTATATTCCTTGCAGACAGCTGGTCATTTGCATTCTTTTAGCCAGTTGTTCAGGCCATTTGGAGATTTATCCGTTGTCCTCAAGGTCACCTGAGTGGTGCAAATGGGTGTGGAGCCTTCTTGGAACTGCTGAAAGGACTGTGTTGTAGACTGGAGAGAGATGATGTCATATTCCCTCCCCCTCTACTGAGAGAAGGCTATTCAGTTTTAACATAAATGGCCTATGACACAGATGGCTGCCATAATGGTAAATGCAGGGCTTTCAAGAAAGTCCCAACCAGATTTCAATTGGTGGGCAGGCACATCAATCAGCAGACGCCCTATCAGAAGCGGTGTGGGGTGAGTACTGAATTTCACTGCAACAATCCCAGCAATTTCTAATCCTATCTGTTCCTTATTACAGTTTGTACAATAACTATTTTTTTTCTTCCATTGTTAAAAAAATCAACCGTGAAAAACAATTAGATGCTACAAAGTCTAACTGAAATTGCACTCAGATCATCACTGGCCTGTGCCAAGATTCAGTCTAAACCAGGGGTAGGCAAAACCTTGGCTCTTTTATGACTTGCGGACTTCAACTCCCAGAATTCCTGAGCCAGCCATGCTGAGGGAAAAGGGAGAGGTTTCCAAGCTGAGCCATGCTGGCTCAGGAATTCTGGGAGTTGAAGTCCATGAGTCATAAAAGAGCCAAGGTTTTGCCTACCCCTGGTCTAAACAAACAATACACATTAGTACAAAATCTCTAGATCTTCTTATAGGAAGTTTTTTTTCCTGCCGAAGAAAAATAGTTTAGAATAATCTTGATTAAGTCATCCAGACATTTGCTTTGAAAGAGCTTCCTCAATCTTCGAGCAGCAGGCAAGAGTCAAGGCCAGGCCTTAGGCCTTTTGACAAAGTTTCAGGATGGCATAGTCTAAAAAAATCTGGTGGACAATAGCTGGGAAGGGTGCTCTACCTCAGACCAGTTGGCAGTGCTCCTTCTTTGACAACTTGCAAATTTCCAGTGCCTCAGTTGCTTTGGGCTCTATCTCATACTTCGGCCATACTGTTCCTCAGATATGATTGATGATGATTTTTTTGATCCCACCACAGAGCGTTAGGCTCTTTGTGTATATTCCTATTATAGAGTCCTCAAGTTACAGCCATTCATTTAGTAACCATTCAAAGTTATGATGGCACTGAAAAAAGTGACTTATGAGCGTTTGTCACACTTATAACTGCTGCAGCATCCCCACGGGAAAGCCAGATTCACTTAACAACCAGGTTACTAACTTAACAACTGCAATGATTCATTTAACTGTCTTGCTTAGCAATGAAAATTTTGGGCTCAATTGTGGTCGTAAATTGAGGACTACCTGTATTGTTGTACTTTGAATATTTTCTACCACAGTTACAGATGTGCGTACAAGCCATTTATATCCTTGTGTACTGTCTTTCACATCAGTAAGAGATAAACACATTGCCGGTGATCTTGTGTAAGGCAATTTTAGTTTAATTTATATTGTTCAGCTCAATAGTTCTACTTTATTTTTCAGGAGCACTCAAGCAATTAAGTGCTTCTTCGGTGTTATATAGAACAGGGCAAGCAGGGTATGCAAATATATAGGGGGAAAGAGAGGGGAATTAAATTCAATTTCTCTTTTCCACATTATTTACCTTATCCTGGCAAAACATACAGTAACAGATAACAAATAATATATACTGCTCAAAAAAATAAAGGGAACACAAGATAAGACATCCTACTATTAAATACAGTACAGTGTGTTGTTTAAGTGTTCCCTTTATTTTTTTGAGCAGTATATTTTGACTTAGAAGATCCCAGGTTCGGTTTCCAGAAATTTTTTCTGGGCTGGAAAAAACTATGTTTGAGGTCCCAGAGAGTCAATGTCAGCTAGCCTCACACACTTCACATTAAACAACAATTAGACCGCATTATATCCTGCCATGATATGTGAACTCAACCAGTATTGCTAATATTAAATTACAGTAATTATCTGATTTAGTATAGCAAATCTGTATGTGGAATTCACATTTGAAATTACAGGTGTTTTTAATGGGAGATTTATTATGGATCTCCTCCATCAAATTCATTTTGATTTCCAAAAGGCTGATATTCATACAACCCTAGAAATCTGGGATGGGAGAGAGAGACATGGGAAATGCTTCTCTGCTCCAGTCTCAATTATTTTGGCACAGAAACATTATCACTGAGGGTATAAACACCACTTTTTGTAGTCCAAGGGTTTGCTATAGCAATGCCACCCTTGTGTATCTCCTTGCCAACCGAATTCAAGGCAATTAGTAAGAACATTGCCTTTGTTGTGTGGAGAGTAATTCCAATATCATTTCTGTAATCCTGTTCCCTAAGATAAGACCACAAAAAGTTTTATTCTTATCTACTGACCTTCCAAGGCTTCTTCAGACATTACAATCTCCCCATGCAGAATGTTCATTGGTGCAAGACAAGGCATGGAAGTTATGTAAAACACACGGTTACCTCTTTCATTATGTATTTGCCCAGTTATAAGTCTTGGCAGGCCACCACCAGCTGCAGTTTCTCAGAAAAAAGATGCTTGATCATAATCACATTTAAATGTCTGTACACCCCTGTTGTCTGTTTTTTTCCATACTGTAGGTTTTTTTTCCTTCTGTGTGAGAAAATTATGAGGGCTTGATCAATTTTATTTCCCACTCAGCCTCTCTGCCAAAGTCCTGAAAGAGTCTGTAGAGAATAAATGGAGGTAATGATGAATATTTATAGCACAATTGCTTGAGCCACTGACTGCACCCAGAATTGCTAATTGGATGTTTAAGCAATGACGTCCAAGTCCAGTTCTCCTTTCTTTCTCTCTTCCCTTCCTCCCAAGGTCCACTGAGCTCCAGATGCTCTATTCTGGCCTTCCTTGAGAGTCTCTGGGGGTGTGTATGTGAAATAATATCTCCCATCTAAATAACCTGGGAAGCTTCTGCTTCCTTCCCTTCTTTGCTATATTTCTTTCCCAGGGAACTGCCAGACACCCCCTCCCCCCACCCCACCTTCCCCTCAACTCCTCAATTATGCAAAGGCAGCTGAAATCAATAATCCAAATGGAGATGGGAATTCTTTCATTCCAGGCCATAATAAGACCTCTGGGTATGTAATAGATAAATAAAATCCTTGTGCTGATTTTAAAATGACCATAAATGTAATGTAGTGTAAGGGAGCAATGGGAGAGGGGTGTGAGAAAAATAACCATTGTGGTTCTGTTATATTTTACCATTTATGATTTGCCACTCTGGACAGTGAGTACCTTTATCCCATCCTAATACGCCGGGGTAGTGCACTTATGAGTACTCAGCTGCCAGTAACAGTCAGCCTCATCCAGTTTATATAACTAGTGAACATAATATAAATACACGCATATAAACCAGCTCATTTATAATCCTAGATGAAAGGTTTTCTACAAAAGGACGGTATGTATCCATATTTACAGGAATGGAATTATTTATCCTGGGATAAATCCAGCCGTGACAAATATAACAAATAGTCTCACAAACTACAAACCTCTTATGTTTTTTTCCTTTAGCACAGGAGAGTGTGTACAACTCCCTTTCCCAGCTGAGCACAGTCTGCTTGGTGCAACCAGTTTTAAGTATCTAGATGCCTAAAGTGGCCTTTCTTTATCCCTAGTAACTTGATAACTTCACAGTAAAAAAAAAGTGATTCTTTGGGTCCCTCCCACCCACCCAAATACATCCGTACTGATGTAAGTTAGGCTCAGAAGAATTTGTCCATCCAGCAGTAGATTGTTCTCTAGGGCTGCATTTATACTGCTGTACCATGAGAAAAGAAAAACATTACATAGGGAATTTATTTCAATTTCTCTATGAAAAAAATACCCAAATCTTTGGAAATGACTTCTTTAATTCCTGGAGATAGATCCTAAAATCTTCTATAGTACATGCAAATTGTCTGATCTGTTCCTGAGAAAACATTTTTATCTGTCTATACAGATCAAATGAGCGATTGCTGGTAAAGGACCAACTTTTCATCTTCCCGCTTTCTTTCCTGCTACACGTTGGCATCTCCTGATTGTCGTGCTTGAGAGCTTGATCGCTGGGGGTCCAGGTAGAAGCTACATGCTTAAGAGAGGAGGCTGCGCGTGCAGGAATTTAAATTTTGTGTTCCCTAAGGGAAGGTGAGTTCCCTGCACGCCTGGAGGACTCTTTTTGAAAAGGTGACAAGGCACATTCAGCAGAATAGACACAAATTTTCTTCAGTTAGGTTTGGGCTTTGTCACTTCTTTGAGATCTAAAGGAACACCTGTCAATCAACAACTGAATCAGAGAAGGTGGCATGCTTGGCCAGTGCCCACAGTCTACTCATTATGACTCAGAGGCTGAGCTGGCGGTTGTGGAAGGAATGTACTGAAAGGGCACCTTGGTATTCCCAGATCTATGTGTGACTCCTTTGTTGGTTGGCTGTCAGAGTCAGTCAGGCACCCACAGAGATTCCAGGACGGTGTTTGCTGGCTTCCTGGCAGGCAGGACTCTGATTCTGGCAGTAGAAGGGACTTTTGTCCAGTCTCCTGCCCACACTGCTGTGAACCTCCTGCCTGTACTGCCACTCTTAACACTAGCTTCAGCCAGGCAAAGTGTGAAAGACAAGGCCTGTGAGAGCCGTGGTAGTATACAGAAGAAAAAGAACTCACCAGCTGCTTCCATAAGCACATCTCAATAGCCTGCATGTACTGTAACACAGTTCCTTTGTTTTAGGCTTAAGTTTCTTCTTGCCTTCCCACCTGGGTCAGTGTTATCCCCCTGCCCTCCAAGCTTCTGCCTGCCTTATCATCTCTTCTTGCTGCAGGGTTGGAGCACTGATATGAAACAGGGGCTTTGGCATTTTCCCTCCCTGCAAGAATGCTGTCCTTACTACAGCAGCTCGGGCGGGGCCAAGGTTTCCTTGTGTTGGCGTCTGTGTGTGCATGTTAGTTAAATGGATAGGAGAGCAATCATTACATAATTCTTCCCTGTTATGTCTGCTCCCCACCTTCCTGCCCATCCCAAGACATTCTCCACATTCTTCATCCTTGAATGGGGTCTGTAGAGACTTCAGACAAGAGATTGAAAATGAAGCAGGAACTTGGCATAAATAAATAATTTCTCCTTTACAAGACCTACTCCGCAGAGGGCTCCAACAGGCCTTGGAGGCTGGAACAGTGCTCCTCCTTTTGTCATCTCTTGTACCAGACCGCTCAACTGCTTATAAAAAAATTGCTATTTTTCTGCATGATCAGCTTCACTTTACTCTGAACTCTCCTCTGATTCGCTGGCCTATAATAGTCCATTGAATACTCAAGTAGATACAAAAGGGCCTTGGTGGAGCAGTGGGCTAATGCCTCCCTAAGTAACACCAGCTGCCTGCAATTAGTGCAGGTTCGCATCCCACCAGGCTCAAGGTTGACTCAGCCTTCCATCCTTCCGAGGTAGGTAAAATGAGGACCCAGATTGTTGGGGGCAATTAAGCTGACTTTGTAATAATGCCGCTTGGGGGGTGTATGAAAGCCCTAATAAGCAGGCATATACATAGGATGAAGGCTATTGCTAAGCACATTGATTTCTGCCTTAGATTGTAAGCCGCCCTGAGTCTTCGGAGAAGGGCGGGATATAAATGGGATTAAAAAAATAAAATAAAAAATGCTCCCTTGCTTTTATCTGATACATTAGCCTACCTGAAAGAGTTCACGTGACTGACTCTCATCCATGATGTTCTTAACGGAGTGATATCTGTAGGACTTCTGTCATCCTTTTGGGTCAGAACCAAGAGTGACGTGCTGGGAAGCAAGCATAAATCTTCCTATTCCAGGATCAAACCATTCTGCCTCCTTTACCTTTTGGGGGGTAGAACAAAATGGTGCCTTCCAGTTCTGTCTCGTTTGTTCACTGGGAAGCTGGTGCCTGGAGAAGCCAGAGCTGAGCAAAATTCTTATCGTGTCTCTGCTTATTTTGGATTGTCCTTGTGCTTGTTGTCCCAAGCAGTTATTTGTGGTAGAGGCTCCTGTGTTCTGTCTTGTTCACTCATGTGTGACCTTTCGGAGAGGGAAGGTACTTTTTTATAGCGTTGCTGCCAGAATTAGGCAAGACTCAGAGTAGGATGGCGGGGTTTATTTATTTGGGGGGGGGCGGCTCTTGGCAGAAGATACCTCCTGTTTTGGCACCTGAAATAAGAAATCCAAAGGGTAATTATCCACTTTAAATTATGCACCATGATAAGGTGCAGCTTTTCATGATACTACCATATCAACATCTGTCTACTGCCTGGCTGTCAAACATCTTGAGTATCACTACCATATTTACTACTGTACTAATATTTTCTGCAATAGGCTACAAGTAGGGTTGACTTCTTTTAGAAGTGGAAAAGGGGCATCATATATGTTGATCTCAGTGTTACTTATTTCATTTTATTTTTTTCTGGAAGGAAGGAAGGAAGGAAGGAAGGAAGGAAGGAAGGAAGGAAGGAAGGAAGGAAGGAAGGAAGGAATCTGGATGTGGGAACTCGAAGATGGATAAAAAAGTATCCAGAGTATCTGATGTGGATTTTGGATATGCTCTTCCCTGGGAAAAAGCTTACTCAGTGCTTCAGTCACTTTGTGCCCCTGCCTTGGCCAGTCACTGATGATACTCAGAGGAACATGTACTCACACACATACAATCTTGCATGAATATTTCTGGCCCTCCTCCTTTTTTGGACATGCTGGGTGCTGAGTTATTTTGAGTGAATTCCTGTTTATTTTTACCATCTCTCACTCTCTCCCCCCCCTCTTTCTTCCACTCCTCCACATGGCCTAACCTTGCTGTTGCTAACTATCCTCTTCCCTAATCCTGATCTAAAGTGTGAGAATGAAATAGGAATTCCTTGCAGAAAATGCTTCAAGAACTCCAGAATTGGCTGGAAGTAGGGACTTCCTTCTCCAACCAATCAGGAAAAGTAAAACAATGACAGCTCAAGCAGTCATAAAAGGCAATAAGGAGTGACAATGAAACAGTGTAATCCAACAGCTATGTAGTAGGATCCCTTATAATGCAACGGACAAATTCGTACCTTCTGCAAGTATGCAGTTGCGTGGAGAGCTCAGTTGGTCTGAAGGTTTTTGTGTTTTTTTTAAATAAATACTATGGACCAAACTGTTGTGTTTACATGTGAACATTTCTAATTAAATAGGAAACTCAGTGTATTTCCAAGATAAAGTCAATTTCCTTCATACTGAGCTGGATTGTGGATGACTTCATGGACATTTTTAGCAATAATGCCAAAATGACTTGTTGCAGCCTTCTTTTTGATGTTCTTTCAATTACTCTGCAGTTTTGAGTTTTCTTGGTGGTTCCATCCAAGAACTAATTAGGGCTAACCCTACTCAGCCTAGATCACCCAAAGCCTGCTCACTGCTGCTTCCTGCAGCGATGCTTTCAAAATACCCATTTATCAGTGGGTTAGGACGCTGAGCTTGTCGATCAGAAGGTCGGCAGTTTGGCGGGTCGAATCCCGAGTGCCGCGTAGCAGAGTGAGCACCTGTTACTCATCCCAGCTTCTGCCAACCTAGCAGTTCGAAAGCACGTAAAAATGCAAGTAGAAAAATAGGGACCACTACGGTGGGAAGGTAACAGCATTCCGTGCGCCTTTGGCGTCTAGTCGTGCCAGCCACATGACCACGGAGACGTCTTCAGACAAGTGCTGGCTCTTCGGCTTTGAAATGGAGATGAGCACTGGCCCCTAGAGTTGGAAACGACTAGCACGCATGTGCGGGGGAACCTTTACCTTTTACCTTTTTATCCAGCCTTGCACTTTTCTTTGCTTCTGTCATTTGACATCCACACATTCCCATGCCTTTCTGAGCAGAAGGTACATTTTGGGGGTGCCTTGTTGTCTCTCACTCTGTTCCCATGAGTGAGCAGAGAAGAATTCAGGATAGCCATTGTAGGTACAGGAGAAAATACTTAGAAATTATATGGCTTGCTTTCGTGGCATTACCAGCTAATGGTTATTGACTACCCTTTGTTAATATTGTTAATACTCAGATAGGATTGTCTGATCTTTCCTCGTTAGACCATCTGGGCTTTAACAAACAACATTTAATGTGCTTGTGTACTCTGCCAAATCCAGATTGGGAGTTGGAGCAGAGAGAAAAATTGACTTCAAATTGCAGCTTGATGTTAGAAAGTCATTTGAGAGTGGGCAGCTGGAGCTGGCTGAAACTGGAGATGCAGTGAGAGAGGAGAGGGGAACTTATCCTAGTAGCTGCTGGAGGTCCTCAAGACAAATAAAGTTATAGAGCCCTTCATAGTATCAAACAAAAGAAGGAAAAAAGGAAAGAAAAAAGGGTGGGAGGGACGGAGGAAGGAAGGCAGGCAGGCAGGAAGGAAGGAAGGAAGGAAGGAAGGAAGGGCAGAATGCAGAGAAGAGCAACAAAGATGAATATGGGAGCTGGAGGCTAAAACATACGAAGAATTGGGTATGTCTAATCTGGTGAAAAGAAAGAATACTGTAGGGGCAACTTGATAGCCGTGTTCCAAGATCTGAAAGTCTGCCACACAGAAGAGGGGGCTGGGGTCAACCTATTTTGAAAAGCACCAGAAGGCAAGACAAGAAGCAGTGGATGGAAACTAATCAAGGAAAGAAGCAACCTAAAATTCAGGAGAAAGTTTCTGAGAACAATAAACCAGCGGAACAACTTGCCTTCAGAGGTTGTGGGTGCTTCATCACTGGAGGTTTTTTAAAAAGAGACTGGACATCCATTTGTCTGAAATGATATAGGTCTCCTGCTTGAGCAGAGGGTTGGGCTAGAAGACCTCCAAGAGCCCTTCCAACTCTGTTATAAGTCAGATGGAAGGAGGGAGGGGAGGGGAGGGGAGGGAGATTAGGAAGGAGAGGGAAAGAAGAAAGAGGGAGGGAGGGAAGGAAGGAAGGAAGAGAAAGAGGAAAAAGAGAAAGAGAGAAAGGGATGTGTGTGTGAGAGATGCATACAACACACCCACCTAAATATTATTGCCATGCATATTATAGCCATAGGTTCTCCGTGATCAGATATTAAATACAAACTGATTTAATAGCCATTCTGTGTTCCCAGCAAATGAAGTATATTTATAGGATGAAACAGAGGCTAACGGACTCTTAAGGATTTTCAGCACATCATCAAGCAACCTTTAGAGAATTTCTGGGAGAGCTAACTCTATCCCCTCTCCTTGAAGCTGCGGTTTGCAGAAAGCAGGGCCAACTTCTACATCAGCGGTGCTTTCTTCCAAATAGATTGCAGGCGATACAAGGAATTGCTAAGCACATTGGTTTGTGCTTAAATTGTAAGCCGCCCTGAGTCTTTGGAGAAGGGCGGGATATAAATGGGATTAAAATAAAAATAAAAAAATAAAATTGTGCAAAGTAGCTTTTTAGAATGGGGCACATTGCTGGGTGAGATTTATACTTCTATTAGTTCTTGAAGTCCACCCCTTCTTTTTTTTTAAAAAAGGGGGTGGGCACTAGCTGAATGGTTCTCCTGAATTTAATGGAGTGCTTCTGAGCTCCAGCCAAATTCCAAAGGCTTATGCATCTGGCCTACATCTTCATGTAACTGTATCATAGCGCTGCTCTGATTCAGCTTTCATCCTCTCTGGAGAAGACAATAAAAGCCCAAATACGGTCTTCTATAATCTGGTTCCCCTCTAGGGCTCTTGGCGCCACGACTCCCAGAGTTGTAGGAAACTACAGTATCAGTAACATTTGGATGGTATCAAATGGGGAAAATACGGTTCAACAGCCCTGGATAGGAAAATTGTATTTAGGTGTTTTTTTAAAAAAAAAAATCCCATTTATATCCCGCCCTTCTCCAAAGACTCAGGGCAGCTTACAATCTAAAGCACAAATCAATGTGCTTAGCAATAGCCTTCATTCTATGTATATGCCTGCTTATTAGGGCTTTTATATATAAATGTAAGCAGGGCATGGGTTTCCCCACGTTCCTAAAGCTCCTGTATCTCTAAAGCCGTTCCTTTCACAACATAACACACACACACACACACACACACACACACACACACAGAGAGAGAGAGAGAGAGAGAGAGAGAGAGAGAGAGAGAGAGAGAGAGGCAGATCCTGCTGGCATTACTGCTAGAACTCTGACAGAAGCAAGGCAGCTTCCCCTGTATCTCATTTTTCCTTCTTACACAGGAAGAAAGAGACAGACAAGCAGGTGCCACCCAGTGTGTTCCCTTTTATATAGTCAATAGGCAAGGAGCAACACAGTGTCAAAGCATCTCTTCATTGTCTCCAGAAAAACAACTGCTCAGCTACAGATAATGGCCGGTAGTTATACACATAAGCCCTCTGGTGTTCCTCCAATTACCTGCCAGAATTCTCCTGCCCCAAATACAAATGTTCCCACTGACCGTCAAGCTAGTTAGCCCTTCAGCTTGGCAGGAAATGCCTACTTAGCTTCTCCACAATAGACGAGGGTCCATGGCTTGCATCATTACATTCCAGTACATGACATTCCCCAATAAGATTCTGCTGGGAGACTCAAGGCAGAGCTGTTCAGCTGGCCTTGGAGGAGAAGATATATGTTAGAAGCAGCAGCTTGTCCTGTTAAACAGAGGAAGATGGCTCTCCATATCCTCTTCCACAAAACAGTAGGTGAGGTCTGTGGTGGGACTCCAGTGACATCACAAGCCTTGTCTCTGCTGGAATCCAGCCCAATTGACTTGGAAGGATTGAATCTCAGCCTTTGGTGAAACCTAATCCGTCCCTCTGTCCTGTTTTGTTTTGTTTTGTTTGGACGAAAGCCATTTTTAGTCTGTCCAACCACATATCTCAGCTTTAAAGGAAACTCAAGCCCACTTCTGCTTCCTCCCAATCTATGAAGACTCTATGAAGTTGGTGATGTTTTGGATTCCATTGATAAGCTTTTTTTAAGCACTCAGGCCTACTCGTAGCTCAAATGTAAGCTTTCGGAGATGGCCTTTGCTCAGGAAAATTTGTGGAAACATTTCACATCTCTCTGTTTTTCCTGCAAGAAAATATTGAATGGGGAATCTGTTGAACTTGTCAATGCTATGAGACAAACGATCAAGAAACCAACTCCTCAGGAAGATCTACTTCTACTTGATTGAGATATTATAGTAACCGAATCTTGTAAGTCTGCTTGTTTTACCTTTCCTCCCTCTCGTATCTTATTAGACAACTCATACCTCATTATTCTGGAGATATTTCCTCACCTAAACAGAAATAGGATGATTAAAAGCAAAAAAGTAGTGGAAGCAACCTCTGACTTCTGACTGGCTGCCCCATTGAGGTTTTTTTGTAGGAATATGGCAGGGACATTGAAAAGTTTCCCTTCCCAACAATCAGATAAATGGCTGTTGCTGGGTGGGGAAGGGAGGAAGGGATTGTTAGACTGACTGGGAAACTGTCATGGAATGTTGTAAATCAGACATGTCAAACTGCGCGACGTATCGGGATTATTTTGCCATTGCCGGCAATGGGGTGGGCGCGGCTTATGCGTGACACATCCGGCCCGCAGTCCGGCAGTTTGACACCCCTGTTGTAAATGAAGATCACATGACCATAGCAGCAGCACAGCAACAGCCAGTAACCCTGAAGCACCCCTAATTTTCTCAAATTTCACTATCTCAGGATTCACGCGTGTGGGATTTTGCTTACATTCTGTAAGTTAGCCCATTTGAGATACCTTAGTTCAAAAATGGTTGCCCTATCATGCAATGTTTCACCCAGTTAAAGGTCATGACAAGGAGAGTTTTAGTTGCATATAAATCGAATCAAGCAGGAGCCAGCTAGAGTCTCTTCTTAATACTATCTTCTTTCCCAGGCTTCTCCCCTTGTTTTTGTAATGGCTTCTGAATATTTTCCTACAAGGCCATGTCTCTGTACATCTCGATTTTTCCTTCCCTTGGCTTTTAGCTGAGATTTAACTAGTGTACTGAATTTTGGCTAGTGTGAAATGTTAACTGGAATGTGTTGGTTGAAAAACTCCATGATAAATCTAATTCCACCTTAACTTTTTCTCTTTTTTAAAAAAAGAGGTGATTCCTTCTCCATCAGCATGAGACACAGAGCAACAGAGAAAGCACCACCTGGGAATCAGCATGTCAGAGTCTGTGAAAATGGAGAATTGTGTCCCTCTGTGAAGAAATTGGCAGCCACACACTTTCCATTAAATTCTTGTAATTTCATTGTCATGACTTCTAGCAATTTCCTCTGTTCCAGGAAATCAGTGTTTTAGCTGAACATTTTTTTTAATTTCCCTTTGGTTAACTGTCTGAAAGCATATTTAACACTGAATATTTCTGTGGCTTTGAAATTCCTCATTTTGTGTTGAGTTTTCCTAAAGGCATAGACTTGCTCGTTGTATCTCTTGGTTTGCTATGGTTTTGATAGGCAAACAGTTTGATGTCAAGTTAGAAAGGCCAGTTTTCCCACCTGTTCTTTGAGTGTTATTCTTAACAAGTCATCCAGATTTAAGAGTGCTCTTGCAACACATGGCAATTCTTGATTGTCCCAATAGTGTTTTTTGCAAGCAGAATTCCCTTTTACAGATGAGAAGTTGGGAATATTGTGTGTTTAGGGTTATTGAATTGATTCGGGACTGCAATGGGCTTTGTGCGGAGATCTCTCAGGCAATATGTCAGGAAAGGGGAAGGAGAGCAACATAAAGCAAGGTTTGGCTCAGAATCTTATCTAAGTTTGTGAACCATTGCTAATAAAGTACTAAAAAAACCAGCTACAACTCCTCTGTCATATACTGCTCAAAAAAATAAAGGGAACAGAAAATAAGACATCCTACTATTAAATACAGTACACTGTGTTGTTTAAGTGTTCCCTTTACTTTTTTTTATTGAAAAGTTTTACAATACATTTTTTTAAAAAGACAAAACCCCTCCCAACCCCCTCCCCTCTCCCCAACCCTCCCCAACACCTCCCTCCCTTCCCCCTCCCTCCCCGACTTCCCAGAGCTCAATACAGGGTATAAAAATACAAGCAATCATAGTCTACCTTATGCAAACAACAATAAAATATTAAATCTATCGCACTTTAACTCTTATAAAATAACTACAAGCAATTTAAATATCACATCAATACTTATTCAAATGCTAGATGAAACTTTTTAGTCCCATATTTATTCTGGATATAATCAATCCATCTTCTCCACTCCACAATATATCTCTGTTGCGAATGGTCTTTCAGGTACGCTGAGATCTTTGCCATTTCCGCCAGATTGGAAACTTTTAAAGTCCATTCTTCTATAGTCGGCAGTTCTTCCTTCTTCCAATATTGCGCTACTAAAAGTCTCGCTGCCGTAATTAAGTTCAACATCAGCTTAGTGTCCACAACAGTAGTATCAGTAATAATGCCCAGTAAAAACAGTTGCGGACAAAACTTTATCCTTTTCTTGAATATCTTTTGCATGTTCCACCAAATTTTAATCCAAAGTTCCCTTTACTTTTTTGAGCAGTATATTTTTTGAAGATGCTCATTTAAGGTTACAGGTCTGTATGCATTTATCTGAAAGAGGGCTGTGAGTAGCTTTCAGAGGTTTGGAGGAAGTATTTGTACTAGACTTCAAGCCCTGTAGGACAAGTTTGATCGATCAGTTCAGATGTCTTCCAGGTGATGTTGACGAAACAGGTAGTCCTTAAGGTACTACCACAATTGAGCCCAACATTTCTGTTGCTAAGTGGAACAATGGTTAAGTGAATTTTGCCCGATTTTACGACCTTTCTTGCCACAGCTGTTAAGTGAATTATTGCAGTTTTTAAGTGCAATAGTTAGTGTCATAGTTGTTAAGTGAATCTGGCTTCCCCCATTGATTTTGCTTGTCAGAAGGTCACAAAAAGGGGATCACATGATCCCGGGACATTGCAACCATCACAACTACGAATCGGTTGCCAAGCATCTGAATTTTGATCACATGACCATGGGGATGCTGCAAAGGTCATAAGTGTGAAAAATGGTCACAAGTCACTTTTTTCAATGCCGTTGTAACATTGAACGGTCACTGAAGGAACTGTTGTAAGTCAAGGACTACCTGAGGCCTTTGAACTATGGCGCTGGAGAAGACTCCTGCGAGTCCCTTGGACTGCAAGGCGATCAAACCGGTCAATCCTAGAGGAGATCAACCCTGACTGCTCTTTAGAAGGCCAGATCCTGAAGTTGAAACTCAAATTACTTTGGCCACCTAATGAGAAGGAAGGATTCACTGGAGAAGAGCCTAATGCTGGGAAAGATTGAGGGCAAGAGAAGAAGGGGACGACAGAGAATGAGGTGGCTGGATAGAGTCACTGAAGCAGTAGGCGTGAGCTTAAATGGACTCCAGAAGATGGTAGAGGAGAGGAAGGCCTGGAGGAACGTTGTCCATGGGGTCGCGATGGGTCGGACACGACTTTGCAACTAACAACAAGAAGCTGTATTTATTAGCATTAGGCTAAATCAGAGGAAAATCGGCCTGGAAATTCAATTCAAATAAGTCTTGATTTGGACATGTCCCTTGTCAGAGGATCAGTCCAGCAAGTGGGGAGGGAAATCTGGGTTGACTACACTACCCCACTGATGTTAATGAGGTTTACTTCTAAGCAATCATTAAGCAAAAAGGTTTCCTTTCACTTTCTCATGCTCCAGATCTAGTGTGAGTCCTCCCCCTTTTCTCCGTCTATGTCAGACATGTCAAACGTGCGACATCACGTGACATCATGCAATGTATTGGGACAGTTTTGCCATTGCCGGCAGTGGGGTGGGTGCAGCTTCCAGATGAGGTGTCCGGCCCGCAGGCCAACAGTCAGTGGGTTAGGACGCTGAGCTTGTCGATCAGAAGGTCAGCAGTTTGGCGGGTCGAATCCAAGTGCCGCGTAACAGAGTGAGCGCCTGTTACTCATCCCAGCTTCTGCCAACCTAGCAGTTCGAAAGCATGTAAAAATGCAAGTAGAAAAATAGGGACCACTACGGTGGGAAGGTAACAGCGTTCCGTGCGCCTTTGGCGTCTAGTCATGCCGGCCACATGACCACGGAGATGTCCTCGGACAAACGCAGGCTCTTCGGCTTTGAAACGGAGATGAGCACCGGCCCCTAGAGTCGGAAATGACTAGCACGCATGTGCAGGGGAACCTTTACCTTTTTAATCATTAATACTGCATGAGACAAAGGAAGATCTACAGTAGGTTATGTAACTTTTTCCCTGGTCTGCTTAAAGACATTTCGACACAAACATAGGCATTTGGTATGAGCTATAAGGATGCAAAAATGATGAAATGCATATCATGACATCACAGTGCAAACCCCAGCTTTATGCCTTTGTCCTAATGCTGGATGAAAGTAGGTAAAGCATGTGGCTTCTGTCGTGTGTTTTACAAGTCAGGGTTGCCCCAAACGTACTCACATGAAAATAGTGCACCAGTTTGAAAACAGCTCTGGATTTCTAGTCAGCTGTAAGAGAGAAAGCAGCCAGTTTAGTTCTGGCTCCATTACAGTAAAACTAGTTATTTTTTATTTTTTAAAAACGCATGACTCTGTGTATCTTATGGATGGCCCATTTTTGCATTTCCAACCATTTCTGCCTCATGGTTCCTGAGCTTCAGGTTTCTGGGAGAAAGTTGGCTTGATGGCTTTTCAACTCCCCCTTCATAGGAACTGCCTGGGCTTTTTTTTTTGCTACTGAGTAAATAATTTTACCCCCTTCATGGATTACTGCCTTGTCGTGGCGAAGGGGCTTGCGTAATTCAATGAAGCTATGAGCTATGCCGTGCAGGGCCACCCAAGACGGACAGGTCATAGCTGAGAGTTCTGACAAAACGTGATCCACTGGAGAAGGAAATGGCAACCCACTCCAGTATCTTTGCCATGAAAACCCTATGGACAGTACCAAAAGGCAAAACGATATGACGCTGGAAGATGAGCCCCTCAGGTCGGAAGGCGTCCAATATGCTACTGGGGAAGAGCAGAGGGCTAGTACTAGTAGCGCCAGAAAGAATGAAGCGACTGGGCCAAAGCCGAAAGGACGCTCAGCTGTGGATATGTCTGGTGGTGAAAGGAAAGTCCGATGCTGTAAAGATTTTTTCTCCATAGGAACCTGGAATGTAAGATCCATGAATCAAGGAAAGCTGGACGTGGTCAAACAAGAGATGACAAGACTGAACATCGACATCTTAGGTATCAGCGAACTAAAATGGACAGGAATGGGTGAATTTAATTCAGATGACCATCAGGTATACTACTGCGGGCAAGAATCCCTCAGAAGAAATGGAGTAGCCTTCATAGTCAATAAAAGAGTAGGAAAATCAATACTGGGATACAATCCTCAAAATGACAGAATGATCTCAGTTCGAATCCAAGGCAAACCATTCAATATCACAGTAGTCCAAGTCTATGCCCCAACCACCAGTGCTGAAGAGGATGAAATTGACCGGTTCTATGAAGCCCTACAGCACCTTATAGAAGTAACACCAAAAAATGATGTCCTTATCATCATGGGGGATTGGAATGCTAAAGTAGGAAGCCAAAAGATAACTGGAATAACAGGCAAGTTTGGCCTTGGAGTACAAAATGAAGCAGGGCACAGGCTGATAGAATTTTGTCAAGAGAATACGATGGTCATAGCAAACACTCTTTTCCAACAACCCAAGAGACGGCTCTACACATGGACATCACCAGACGGTCAACACAGAAATCAGATTGACTATATGCTCTGCAGCCAAAGATGGAGAAGCTCTATACAGTCGGTAAAAACAAGACCAGGAGCTGACTGTGGCTCAGACCATGAGCTTCTCCTTGCAAAGTTTAGGCTTAAACTGAAGAAAGTAGGGAAAAGCACTAGGCCAGTCAGGTATGAATTAAATCATATCCCTGTTGAATATACAGTAGAGGTGACAAATAGATTTAAGGAATTAGATCTGATAGACAGAGTGCCTGAAGAACTATGGACAGAGGTTCGCGACATTGTACAACAGGTAGCAACCAAAACTATCCCAAAGAAAAAGAAATGCAAGAAAGCAAAATGGCTGTCTGAGGAAGCTTTGCAAATAGCTGAGGAAAGGAGGGAAGCGAAAGGCAAGGGAGAAAAACATAGATATGCCCAATTGAATGCAGAATTCCAGAGAATAGCTAGAAGAGATAAGAATGCCTTCTTAAATGAACAGTGCAAAGAAATAGAAGAAAACAATAGAATAGGGAGGACCAGAGATCTTTTCAAGAAAATTGGAGAGATGAAGGGAACGTTTAATGCAAAAATGGGCATGATAAAGGACCAAAATGGCAGGGACCTAACAGAGGCAGAAGAGATTAAGAAGAGGTGGCAAAATTACACAGAAGAACTATACAAGAATGAGCTTAACGTCCCAGATAATCACAATGATGTGGTCACTGACCTCGAGCCAGACATCCTAGAATGTGAGGTGAAGTGGGCCTTAGAAAAGCTGAGCAACAACAAAGCTAGTGGAGGTGACAGTATTCCAGCTGAGCTATTCAAAATCTTAAAAGACAGTGCAGTAAAAGTGCTACACTCAATTTGCCAGCAAATTTGGAAAACTCAACAGTGGCCACAGGATTGGAAAAGATCAGTTTACATTCCAATTCCAAAGAAAGGCAGTGCCAAAGAATGTTCAAACTACCGCACCATTGCACTCATTTCTCATGCTAGTAAAGTCATGCTTAAAATCCTACAAGCTAGACTTCAGCAGTATGTGGATCGAGAACTACCAGAAGTACAGGCAGGATTTCGAAGAGGCAGAGGAACTAGAGATCAAATTGCCAACATACGCTGGATCATGGAGAAAGCTAGGGAGTTCCAGAAAAACATCTACTTCTGCTTCATTGACTATGCTAAAGCCTTTGATTGTGTGGATCATAACAAACTGTGGCAAGTTCTTAAAGAGATGGGAGTACCAGACCATCTTATTTGTCTCTTGAGAAACCTATATGCGGGTCAAGAAGCAACAGTGAGAACTGGACACGGAACCACTGATTGGTTCAAAATTGGGAAAGGAGTCCGGCAAGGCTGTATACTGTCGCCCTGCCTATTTAACTTATATGCAGAGCACATCATGAGAAAGGCAGGGCTAGATGAATCAAAAGTTGGAATTAAGATTGCCGGAAGAAATATCAACAACCTAAGATACGCAGATGATACCACTCTAATGGCAGAAAGTGAAAAAGAACTAAAGAGCCTCTTGTTGCGGGTGAAGAAGGAGAGTGCAAAAGTTGGGTTGAAACTTAACATTAAGAAAACCAAGATCATGGCAACTGGCCCTCTCAATTCCTGGCAAATAGATGGGGAAGAAATGGAGGTAGTGACAGATTTTGTTTTCCTGGGCTCCAAGATCACTGCAGATGGGGACTGTAGCCAAGAAATTAAAAGACGCTTGCTCCTGGGGAGGAAAGCCATGGCAAATCTAGACAGCACACTAAAAAGCAGAGACATCACCCTGTCAACAAAAGTGCGTATAGTCAAGGCTATGGTCTTCCCAGTTGCAATGTATGGCAGTGAAAGTTGGACCATAAGAAAGGCTGAGCGCCAAAGAATTGAGGCCTTTGAACTATGGTGCTGGAGAAGACTCCTGCGAGTCCCTTGGACTGCAAGGCGATCAAACCGGTCAGTCCTAGAGGAGATCAATCCTGACTGCTCTTTAGAAGGCCAGATCCTGAAGCTAAAACTCAAGTACTTTGGCCACCTAATGAGAAGGAAGGACTCACTGGAGAAGAGCCTAATGCTGGGAAAGATCGAGGGCAATAGAAGAAGGGGACGACAGAGAATGAGGTGGCTGGATGGAGTCACTGAAGCAGTGGGCGTGAGCTTGAATGGACTCCAGAAGATGGTGGAGGACAGGAAGGCCTGGAGGAATGTTGTCCATAGGGTCGCGATGGGTCGGACACGACTTCGCAGCTAACAACAACAAAAATAATTTTACATGGAAAATAGGGGGTTTATTTCCCTCTGGCTGGAATGGGAGTGGGTGGGTGGGGGGAATATTTGTTACTGTACAACTTTTAGCAGCTTGGGCTGGAAGCAATGGCTTTTGCCCCCCCCTCCCACCCCGTTCTCAGCATTGGGAGGGTGACAGATTTCACAATGAACTTTGAGGGATTATAAAAGTGGTGGTAGTGGGAAGCCACCCTACTACCATGCAGATTCACGTTATGCCAAGAGTTCTTCGTAGCCTTTTTTTTTCAAATTAAAAGCTGTCTTTCCATTTTCTAAACTATGAGTTTGAAATGACCACAACATTGCAAAGCTGGGCTTCTTGAAATGTGACTGATCTGAGCAATAACCTTTTTTTCCCCTGCAATTATTTTCTCTTTCATTCAGTGACCTCCAGTCTATTAAATGAACCCATATGAATGTCCATGCATTGGGCCTTCTTCTGTCCACTGTACCTCTGTTGTGAACAGCCAGTTCAGCTAGCAGCATTATAGGGAAAAGAAAAAAGGATTCGGTGGGTTTGCTCTTTTTTGCAGAGAACAAATTTGAGATGTTTCTGAGATTTGTGGAGCACTTCTGTGTGGTACATGCATAATTGTGCAGGGAAAGCTACGGCTAGGTTTTATTGTTTCTCCTTGGGACTTCTGCAGAATTCCTGTAGCTCTAGAAATATGTGCATATTCTCTAAAACGGTTATGAAAGAAGGACTAGAGAGATTTTGTTTTAGATCTCAAAATCTAAAGATCTCGTTGATTCCTATATCGCCTGCCACTGAGTGCTCCCTATGAAGATTTTACCTGCGGGGTCAAATGCAAAGGCTCTGGCCAAGCATACACAGTCAGCGGGCGTTCTCCATCACATTTGTCCAAAATGGCGTTGCAACCAGTCAGGATTGGGGAAAAAGAAAAGAAAAGCCTAAAATTGACAAAATGTGTGATAGTTTCTGTTATGTACTGGGCTTTTGGTATCACACTACGTGCGTTGCTGAACAGCTAACGGCTCTCCAGCAACCCAGACAGGATGTCTCCGGTCCTGCAATTGGTCAACCTCGGGCGGCAAGCATGGGTTCAATCTGATTGGTTGCTACCATAGGGTTTGGCTATATATTGTGGTGGGGTGCGCCCCAAGTCCTAGTACAGTTCGAGCTTGAATAAAAGAATGAGTTTCTCTGTACTCAGCTGTGTGTCTTCATTCCTGCTCACCAGAGCCCACGACTTAACAGTTTCATCGGCAGTTTTGCAACCCGTATTTAGCCTTTAAACTGTTGTGCTTTGCAATCACATGGACATTTTGGGAAGAGGAGAGAAAACTTGCCTTGAGCAAACAAAACCAATGTGATGTGATTAGAGCTAATCAGTGGTAGGATTCAGATAAGTGAACCACCGGTTCTCTGTGTGGATGCCACTTCTGGAAGTCCATTCTGGGCCTGGGCAACAAAAAATTACTTACTGGTTCTGCCAAACTGGTGCGAACTGGCTGAATCCCACCACTGGAGCTAATGTGTTGGTTTAGTGTGTCGGGCTTTCCAAATTACCCACTCCCTAGAGAAATGACTTATTCCTGTGTGGCAACAGCTGCAGCATTACCAATGTCTTGGCAAAAGAAGGGGCATGGCCATTTTAAATTCCTCCCATTTGCTGGAAAGGAAACTGGGAAGCTATCATCTTCCCTCAAGGATGGTTAAAAATCTGAACCTCACTATAGAAAGAGATTATTCACCTAAACCTAATTTTTTTGCCAAAAAGGGAGCAAAAATGTAGAAGAGAAGGGAAAGACTATGAAGCTCTATTTTTCAGGAGCTGGCTAAGATTTTGACTTTGTTTCAGCCGTCAGACAGGAGGATTAAGCCTCCGTCAACTCTCGTATTCCGACGATCCAGCTGGGACTCGGGGATTAATAACTAACTCCTTCTACCCATCTCCTGCAGCATTCTGATTTTCCTCATTTAAGTCTGACACGCAAACAGGATCAAGGGTAGCTTATCCATATTTTACTGAATGGCTGCACCAACCCAGCACGCTAAATCACAAACAAACCTGCCACATCACTCTGGCTTAACACAAACGTGTGAACCCAGCCTGAGAAAAACAAATAGCAAGATGAAACGTGATCGTTTAGAAAAGAAAGGGGATTCTGCCAATGTGGTTCAGCACGGGAACCCTTTGCGGGTGAGATTTTGTCTCTGGAATTGGTAGACTACGAGCAAAAATACAGCTGTTTTGGTCAGGAATGCAAGCGTGAAATGGGTTGTGGGCTGTTCCAGGTGACATCATGTCCCTCATTAGGAATTCTGATCGCTGGAGGGAAAGGACAGCTGTGATAAGAGACCGCAGGAACAGGTGACATGTGGTCAGGAGCTGAAGTGGGCCCTGCATCTGCTTGAGGCAAAAAGAGCATGAATATACTCTTCCCCCACCCAGCTGTTCACTGCCTCCTCCTCCTCCTCCTCCTCCTCCTCTATGTGCTCCTGGCAAAAATGCCTAGGATAGAATTTATTCTCTCTTTAACTAATTGATCTTTTCAGAAGGCACATTAACGTCAGAAGGGGGAATACTCAAGGTCGCAGTGGCTTAGCGTGAAGGGGAAAGGAGACCAGCAGCTTTTGCCAGCTCAGCAAGTTCTCCAGTGTGCTCAGCCCTCTTTGTTTCCCTCTCTCACATCTTTGTATCCATCGCAGTAATAATTTCAGTTCCTCCTTCTGTACATCGATTCATATTTTTTTTAACCCTAATTCAACCTTTCCCTTATTTTCCTTCAATCCTGCTTTCCTTTAGTTTCGGTGCCCCGTTTTCTCCTTTTATTCACTGCTCCTTTTTACATTAATCTGTTTCCATTATGCAGTACTTTTTTTCTCTCTCTCTCTCTTAACTACTGCTTAGCTACTGCTAAGCTTGTAAGCCGCCCTGAGTCTTCGGAGAAGGGCGGGATATAAATGGAATTAAAATTAAAAAAATAAAAATAAAAATTAAAAACCAAAACCAAAACTTCAGTTTGTTTATACAACTGACTTATCTGTCTTTCGTTATTAAAAATAATCCAGTGCAATAGGATACAAGATGCGAAGAATAAAACCGTGAAGAAGATACTCGGCAAAATAATAAGAGGTTTAAGAAACCATTTTATGAGACAACTGGACTGCAAGGACCAAAGTGCTAGCCCACGTTCAGCCAAAGGCCTGGTTGAAAAATCAAAGGCTTCACTTAGCATGCCAGAGCTGTCCAGATGCAGTACAGGCAGTAAAAAGCCCACATGTCTGATGGCCCCCTCCCCTGTCTTCCCATCTTTGTTCCTTCCCATCTTATTCCAGCCCCTCTAACTTTCTTCTCCATTCCTTTCAGGCTGTTGGTGGGAGCACCACAGGCTACTGCTCTGCCGGATCAACAGGCCCAAAGAACTGGTGGCTTATATGCCTGTCCTTTGACCTATGAAACTAAGGACTGTCAGCGTGTGCCCATCGATGAGGGAGGTATGCAACAGTGTGGTTAAGCTGGAGTGAAAAAAAATGAACTCTTCCTTCCAGACAACAACATTCCTTGTGTGATTTGGATCAGGCTCAGACTGGAGTCTGCGTTGTCTGTGATCAGAAGGGGACAACCTTGCCATGTAGCTAACTCGCTGTGGCCATGTTGCCATGGCCGACAGGTGAGATGGCCGCAGTGAGTTGGCTACGGCTAGTTGTACGATTCTGATCTCAGACAACCCAGATTGGCAAGACAACCCTGTGGCGAGATGGCTGCACCGGATTGGCGCAGTGTGATGGCTGGGGCGAGCCGGCTCCGATGAGATGGCCGCGGCGAGATGGTCACACGGAGTTGGCTGTGGCGAATTGCACTGAACCCATCTGTGATTCCTCCTGAGTTTACCAAAGGCTAAGCATAGAAACTTTTTCAGTCAGTGCAGGACCTGTGGCCCAAAACACTGGATAATCAAATGCCAAACATGCAGAAGGTGCTGGTTGCTGGCCACTAGAAAAACGTAAGTCACTTTGCCAGCTAGTGACTTCTAAATGTATTGGATTTCAATTCCTTTGGCCATCTACCTATTAGGGGTTGGGAAAGCGGGATCAACGCATCGGGAGACTATTATCACGGTGGGGAACATGGCCATTTGCAGGATTGAAAGCTTTTATAAAAATGACAAAAGCAGGATCTCATCATCATCATGATATAAGCTTCACCCTTTTTGTATGAAATCATGGCACATGTAGAAAAGGGGTGGAACTTGCACCTGCCCTCTTGACCTCTTAGTGACCCCCCTCTCTCTGCCCGCGAATGCCTCTGGTAGGAAGCTAAAGTTAAAATATGTGATGTCCAGAGCATGATTTCATCCTGACAATTTGCATTTCTTTAAAAGAAAGAAGTTCATCTGCATTAGATTCAGTATGTGATCTGGGGGCAATTCCTTGCTGACCTGTGTTATTCATGAGGCAGTGATGAAGAATGATCCTGGAGCTGCTGATTGGTCCTGACTGGACAATTTGCCAGCATAGAATCCTGTCCTACTGCCTCATTCTGGTTTCTAATTGCATTGTCAGAAATGTTCCCAAAAGGGCACATTTCCCTGTAGTGATAAAGGGAAGTCTTTGCAGTTGTCTAAGGGCAGGTGTAATTTGAAGTGGAGCAAGGAGGCTGGGAGGGAGATTAACTTTTTATCCCATGCTGCAGCCATGGTCTAAATTGCTCCTCTTAAACTGCTTAGAACTCATGGAAGAACAGATACGTACACATTGCCCTCTCTCTAGCTAATAATAGCCTTGGTGGAATCAGATACAGAAGATAGTTAAAGCCCCATTTCTGTAATGGTGATCGAAATCAGAGCCACACAGCTACTTTCAATTAAAGAAATTGAGATTGTTTAATGGGTAGTGCTGTGTGTGTGTGTGTGTGTATGTGTACGTGTGTGCGTGCAGTTTTTTCCCCCAAGGAAGAACTAAAGGAAAAATGCTGCATAATCAGTTTAATTTGATCCTAAGGATATATCCACATATCTACCTAAATGTGGCACAAACATGCTGCAGTTTGGTTTTTTTTACTCTTACCTCTTCCAGATTTAAGATACTGCTTTTCCTTTTATCTTTTTTTGCTGTGGATGCAATGTATCCTACTTCATTGATGATGTGGTTGCTGATGCAGTCAAGGTGAGACCTGTCTTGGTTGCTCAAGAAAGGCCTCTCTGGTCACTTGGACCTGCCCTTCTTGGCCATTTTGGCAATTTAAGCTATCATGGTTTGGTTTGGTTTTTTTGCCAGCTCATAGATTAAAAAATCATTTTAACGCAACTATCTGTCTGTGCCTTAGACATTCCTTTATTTGTTGGGATTTGTTGTACCATACATAGCAAGGAAAAGGGTCCTCTGTCCCCCAGTAACAGAGGATTAAATAGTCTTCCTTACTTAATATCTCTCCATTTCCTTCCCACTTTGCAGTTGATCTGAAGAAGGAGAGCAAGGAGAACCAGTGGCTGGGTGTTACTGTCAACAGCCAAGGCCCCGGAGGAAAGATTGTGGTCAGTGGCCATGACTGGATGGGTGGGTGGTCATTCTGTTTAACCTCTTTGGTTCTGGCCAAGTAACCTAACAGGGTCCAGCCTGGCATAGCTAAACTGCATCAGTCTGAGTTTATGAAGAGGTAGCGTGCTCAGCTATGAGGAAAGAGACTTAGGGAGCTATTGCAGCTAAGTCATGAGGGTAATGGAGAAACCTGAAGAGAGAGATTTCAAATGGGTTGTGATGGTGAAGGGTAAAGTTGGGGAAGATAAAATTGGAAAGAAAGCTTTTATTTGCTGTGTTCACACAAATAAAATCCATAAGACATAGGGAAAACCAAAGATACTCTTCCCAAACCCTCTTTGGATTATATTTTTCTACATAAAAGTTTGGGACGGCTACTCTGTGGTAGGAACTCCATCTTCACTGAAGACTTATAGATTTCAGCTTTTAGCTCCATCTATTGATTGCAAGAACCATGGCTTGTAGAGCACATTTTTCAAGCATTATATAGTTCTAACTTATCTGCCACAGTCCTAGGAAGACACTGGCTTATGTCATACCACCCATTCATAGCCTGAAGTGGTACCTTACAGGAAAGAATACATATTGTTTGTATTCATGTTTAAATCCAGTCACAAAGTATATTTCACTAATGTATGTCCATGAAGTGGGTCTGAATATACAGTACACACTATTCTAGTCATGATGTGTAGACTAAGGTGTATGTGATACTTTGGGCCTCCTGAGCAATTGTAGGAAAAGAAAATGCAATTTACCAGTGCTTTTTATTTATGTTTCTATCCATCCATCCATCTATTAAAATAGTATTGGCTTTTTCATCACCGAAGCAATCTCAAAGTGAGTGTTAGGCATTGTCAACTTGTCAAAATGTTTAAATCTTGTCTTGGAATTATCACTGTTCTCTGTTTTGTGCATGTTTTCATATATATTTAAATCTATAATTCATATTTTGGCTATTATTTGATAATTATCATGCCTTGGCTGGAGCTTCCCTACCTCGAGATAATGTTACCTCAGAAAGGATAATTAAAACCATGGTTAAAGCTCTTCCCTATTGCTTCCAGGGGTAGGCAACCTGGGCTCTTTTAAGACTCGTGGACTTCAACTCCCAGAATTCCTGAGCCAGCATGGCTCAGCATGGAAACCTCTCCCTTTCCCCTCAGCATGGCTGGCTCAGGAATTCTGGGAGTTGAAGTCCACGACTCATAAAAGAGCCCAGGTTGCCTATCCTTGGCTTAGGCACTACGAAAGAGAGGCTTATGGCCCAAACCCCACTCACAGCCTGAAATAGTACACTCCAGGGAGGTCCATGAATTCTCCTATGTTAACCTTTGACAAGACTACAGCCCTTTTATAACTAATGTTTGTGCAGAGATTCTAGAGGCAGCATACTTTCTAACTCTCTCTGTCCTGTCTCTTTTCTCCTCCCATGAATCCCAGACCTGCGCTCACTTGTATGAAGCCCGGAACCGTGTGAATGAGTCACTGGAGACGAGGCACGTGATCGGCCGTTGTTATGTACTCAGCGAAGGGCTGCAGGTGGCCGATGAACTGGATGGTGGCGAGTGGAAATTCTGTCAAGGGCGCGAACAGGGGCACGAGCGCTTTGGTTACTGCCAGCAGGGAATAGCCACGGGCTTCACTGCAGATAGGCATTACATCCTCTTTGGGGCTCCTGGCACATACAACTGGAAGGGTGAGCCTTTGCTTTCAACAAAGAATATGAAGTCAGGTAGACCCAACCCACACCTTGGCAAGCAGCGCAGTCATGCCATGCCCCCATTTGAAGCTGCAAATATTCTTCCCCAAACGAATGTCTGTGGGTACCATTCATGCCCTCATCAATTGGTATCCAAATCTGGGAATACGTCCTCCTAAGTGACTTACAGAAAGCCCATGGAGGGGGAAGGGGTGTCCGTATTTTCTGTACTGAATGGCACTGGATGGGTGTATCTTCTAACCCTCCAATCCTACAGGGAGATACCAGGGATTGGGTGGAGGGTTTTCAAATCCAACACATTGCCTCTGAAGGATAGGACCTCCCCAACATGACCAGTACCGGCAGGAGAATTCTTCTGTGCCGGAAAGTACAGATCATGGGCACAGTCACCACAGCACAGCACAACACGGCTACTGAAAAGACAAGCTAAGTCCCAGGATATTTCATGGCACCAATGGACAAGCAAATCTAGGGCTTGGGTCCCTAGGAAATGTTCACTTGGTCTTCTGCTCTTTGCTCCCAGCATTATTCTAGACTAGAGGACATCCTAGTTTTAAGCCTATGCCCAGATAGATTTGATAACAAGCCATTGCCTCTTTAGTTACCCCTACAGAAGGGCAAATCTGAGCAACATCCTTGCTTTCCTACTCTCCTGAAAGACTGGACATTTTCTCCAATGTCTCGCTCACTCTGCCCATCATTAACAGGTGTTTGGTTTGGCAGGGACCATACGGGCAGAGCTGAGTGTCTTGGATTTCAGTCACTACGACGATGGGCCGTATGAAGCCGGGGGAGAAAAGGACCAGGACCCCTCGCTCATCCCCTTGCCAGCTCACAGCTACCTCGGTACGGGGTTGTGCCCAGCAGGCCAAACACTACAGAGCAATCAGACAGGCCATCACAGGGCAGGGTGTTGGGGGCGGGAAGCTAAAAATTGACCAGTAAACATCATCCCAAGCTCATGAGCGGAGTCTTTGATTGGAAGAGTAAATTTCATTTGTAACAAGCTGCTATCTCCTTCTTTTGACCTGGGCAGTTAATATCTGGGAAGCAGAATGGGTTGATCAGCAACCATACGTGCCCTGAGTCATAACTGGGGCTCAACCAGACGATAATGTATGAGCGTAGCCCAAGCCCTGCAAGTCTCCTGACTCCTGCCCAATGCTCTGTGGTGTTTCCCTGCGTGGGCGCCAAACTTTCTCATACCGCTAACCATCTCTCTCCTCTCTCTCTCTCCTCCTATTGGCCTTGCAGGGATATTGTTTGTGACAAACATTGATAGCTCAGACCCTGATCAGTTGGTCTATAAAACGCCAGATCCCAGCGAACGGGTCCCCGGGACTGTTGGAGACGTAGCCCAGAATAGCTACTTAGGTTTGTAAGGTGTTGGTGTGCCCGTCTCCGTGATTTCTGCCTCTTGCCACCTCTTCCTCCCCACTATTATTTTTTTAGCTAGTGTCTGTTGTTTCCCCCTTCTGTTGTGTTTTGTCATTCCCCCTTCTCTGCCTCCCCTAATTCCTCCCCCCAGTTTGAGCATTCAAATTCTCAAGTCCTGCTACTTTCAACCAGCAGAGGGCGTCGGTCCCAGTGCCCGCTGGGCTCTAACTGTAAGAGAACAGGGATCTGATCATGGGGTTTTTTTTGTTTTTTTTAAACAGGCTGCTGTAACAGGGAGCATATGGCTAGAATAGGGGACCTGGGAAAAGCAGTTCAGTAAATAGCTTAATAATGACTGTTCAGCTCTCTCAAGGCAGCCTTTTTTTGATAGGGATCAGCACCACTAACCTGGAATCAAGAATAGCATAGCTTAAAAAACGGAAGTTGAGCTGCCAGGTGGGGCTATATAGGGACAGGGTGTGTCAAGCATGAAAAACTGGATCCACAAGTGCAGAGTTCAAGCTTACTACTTTATTATGTTCTGCCAATAATGCCTATAACTGCAGTTGCTCAGTGGTTAAGACAGGGGTCCTCAAGCTGGGGTCTGTGGACCAGTACCGGGCCGCGGCATGCCGGCAACCGATCCGCACAAACAAGCAAAGCCCCATCCGTGGGATGCAGGCAGCACACCAAACCATGCATTCTGCGGTCTGCGGAAAAACCTTTCTCCACAGAACCAGTCCCTGGTGCCCAAACACTTGGGGACCTCTGGGTTAAGATGCTGGGCTGGTCAGCTGGAAAGCCGGTAGCCCAGGTTTGAGACCTGAGTGGGGTGAGCTCCCTTCCTCGCCCTAGCTCTTGCCAACCTAGCAGTTTGAAAGCATGCAAATGCGAGTAGGTAAATAGGTACCATTTTGGAAGGAAGGTAACAGCACTCTGTGATGTCAAGTAGGCCAGATGACCACAAAAATGTCTTGGGACAGCACTGGCTTAATGGCTTTGAAACCTAGATGAACACCGTCCCCTACAGTCGCAATGACTAATGGAGTAAAATCTCCAGGGATTTCTTCACCTTTATTTTTTTACTTATATTAGAGGAATCTCCCCAGACTGGTAGCTCTTCCTTGGAACAATTAGATAAGACTCCAAGGAACTTGGTGTGTGTGTGTGTGTGTGTGTGCGCGCGCGCGCGAATCCTAACCCTTTTGCGGTTAAACAGAGATTCCAGGCTAACTCTGTGCTCGATCCCTCCTCCTCCCTGTCAGACTGGGTGCTTCTCAACTGGTGCAGAGAAGGTTGGTAATTCTGGATGAGTAGTTCTTGAACCCAGGAACGGGCCTTGACTCTAGTGCTGCTTTGGGCGGCATTCCTCTTACAGGTCCAAATACAGGGGTTCCGGGTGATTTCTGGTTTCAGATTTTGCTGGAGACGCATGTGATGTCAGTGATTAGAAGCACCAGTGCACAGGTTTAGCTGTAAATCATCTCTGGCTGTTTCCAGAAGGAGCTAATCTGATTTTAGTAGTGCACCTGCTGCTCCCAAGTGGATGACTGTAATGTGGCAGTCCTTATTAGTCAGTGCAGTGCAGTGCACTGACGGGCAGTATGGGAGCTTGGAAATGGGTGCAGGTGGCTGCTGTTCTGAGAGCTTGGTACTGATTGCAGATAGAAGACTGGTCCCCATTTTTAATGTGCTAGCACTATTTATCATTGGAGCATGTGGGTCATCAGGCCTTCTCTGTATCAATGCCAATCCTTTGGGGAAAAAAAAATATCCAAGAGGTCTGAATCTGTTTTCTTAGAAAACGGCTAAAGACCTACACAAGTTCTTGTTGCATTTTTGGAGTTGGTACACTTTATATAAAATGCCTACTTGTTTCCTTTGACAGCCCTGAGACTTCAGTGGCCCTATCCAAGCTGATATATAAATTTCTGCATTTTTGATAACAGAATTTAAGGCGATTTTTTTAGCACTGGTATTTTAATGCCATTTGTTGGAAACTAACCTGATCGCTGTTAAAGTGGTATGGTAAAATGTTAATAAATAAGGAAGATGAATGAAAGACCGCTGGGTTAATTTGGACCAGTCATTTTCTCTCAGCCCAAGTCACAGAGAGATTATTGTGGGGAAAATAGGATGAGGGAGTATGAGATAGGTTTGCTGCCTTGAGTTATTTATAAAATCAAAGGCGGGTTAAAAAAAAACCTAAAATAAAAAACCTGGGTCTCCATCATTCCTATTCCAAGGGAATAGGGCAGGAAGAAAAGTTTGCTAGGGCATATTTGTTTAGGAGAAAATGGAGCTTGGGCACTGATTTTGAGAGAGTCTACCTCAGGGGTGTCAAACTGCTGGCCCGCAGGCCGGATGCATCATGCAGAAGCCGCACCCACCTCTTTACTGGCAATACTGCTAAGCTTGTAAGCCGCCCTGAGTCTTTGGAGAAGGGCGGGATATAAATGGAATTTACAAAAAAATAGCAATACTGTCCCGATACGCTGCACGACGTCACGTGACATCGCGAGTTTGACATGTCTGGTCTACCTGGTGATCCAGCAGAAATTGATGTGAACAGCAACTATTGATCTAGTTAGTAAAATAGGAATTAATCATTTTTGATCAGTATTTCACCTCCTTTGCAGTTAAAGGTATTTTAAACATTTTTTGAAATTGAAGTCTATGGTCTGATGTAGGTTGGAACTGTCAAAACAAGGGTGAAGGACCCATTTTCTGGCCCCCTTTTGCCCTCCATTCACTACAGAGAGATGTAGATGAGAAAATTACTAAGTAACATCATCAGTGATAGAAGACGAACCCTGCTCTCTTCTAGCACTGAGGTTGTTACCTAGTTGGGTAACAAAACATCTGCAAGAAAACAACCAAGTTCAGAGAGGACCCAAGACTATTCCAAAGAATATTCCCTTCTATTGTAATATTTTTTGCAATATTTTTTTAATAAAGTCACCAATTTAGTATGACCATTTCTCCCTTATCCAACTCTCTCAGTCATGGGGATATATATGTAATATTCTGTTGTTGGGATCCTCTTCTGATGAAGTAGACTGTAGGCACAAAATTTTATGCTACAACAAAATTCCTAGACTTACAAATTACCACAAGAGCCTACTACTCCATTCCCAGAAGAATCGCAGGCTCTTTCCTGGGAATTAGCTGAAAAAGACTATTTTCTCTCAGATTTTAGAATAGAAAACTCAGTCTTCTGGGAGATTACCAGGGCGTGTATTTAAAGGAGCCTTTGCATTCCTGATCAAGAGCTGTTACTCAAGCCAAAAAAGCTCTCAGTCCCTTAGGAGTGGGAAATGACAACAGACCAAGGCCATGAGAGACTCTAATCAGACTGCAGAGCCTAGGAAGTTTGCCATTCCATTTTCAGAATGGAATGTTTTTGTCTTAAAAGAGATTTTCCCTCTCTAAATTATTCTTTCCCCTGGCCCCCGGTAAGCATGAAAGCAATTTCTTTTTTTCCGTTCCTGGTCTTTAGGATCCTGTGTTTCCTGCTGTTCTAGTTTTAAAGTATTGATTTCCCTCCTCTTCCCAAGCAGTCCTTATGATGGATGCATTCTGGCATACACGGTGGGAAGGGAGACAAAACTGAGGAAATCCAACAATCCCTTTCCTTAATGTGTGGCTCCCAAAGAGGAAGAACAGTACCCTTCACCAGTCTTATTACTGTGGTATAATCAGGGGAGCAGCACTGTTGACACTGCTATATTTTTTCTGTTGGCAGATAACAATTTAATTCAGCCACCAGGAAGAGCCATGTGCCACAAAGGATAAAGGGAAATAGTTGTAAAGGAGAACAGGCATCTTCAGTTCTCCAACCAATTCCACCATATAGAGCAGGGCTTTTCAACCAGTGGTGCGGGTACCACCTGTGGTACATTGGCATCTGACAGGTGGTATGCGACCATCCTAGAAAAGTGGTAGCGGGGGAGAGGAATGACCTGAACCGGTGGCAGCACCGCGCAAGCCTGAGTGAGAGACGGCTGGAGCTGCAGGACTGTCAGGGCTCAGCGGAAATGCCAGAATCAGCACTTCTTTGGGGCTGTCAGGGCTCAGCGGAAGCACCAGGATCAGCTCCAGCTGGAGCTTGACACTGATCCTGGTGCTTCTGCTGAGCCCAGAAGAAGCGCCGATCAGCTGGAATGTTGCAGCATCTCCAGGGTCTTGTGATTTACATTCAGATGCTTGGCAACTGATTCATATTTATTACGGTCACAGTGTCCCAGGGTCATGTGAAGTGACCCAAACCTGCTGCAACCACCTAGCAGAGGGGGGGGGGGAAATAAAAACCAAACACCCCCACCCCATCCCAGCTGCCAATCCTCAACAGAAATGCTCACAACAATGAAAACCTCGGACAGGAGGAAGAGCGCCACCGGGCGGGCAGGCAGGTGTCCTGGTTGGCTGTGCCTTGGGGGGCACTTTTTCATTGCCATTTTAACTTCAAATAGTCACTAAGCAAACTGTTGTAAGTCGAGAACTACCTGTACTTCATCACTTTTTCTTTTCTTTTTTTTTTGGTCATCAAGTTTTTGACACCTTGCTAGGCGACTGGTGGTACTCGGATGTTGCCATATCCTAAAAGTGGTACAATGGGTGAAAAGGTTGAAAAGCCCTGATATAGAGTAAATTGCCATTTGTGCAACACCGAGGCTTAGGTTCCAAAACCAAACCTAAAGACTGGATAAAAAAGATGACTCAAGGACCTTATTGTTCTCAGATATGATTTTAGTGGCTTTCCTCCTCTGAACAATTGAGGAACCAAAATGTCAAACCTGTTGAAAGTAGGTCTTGGGCCTGTGATGTTTATGAATGGTGTGTGCACGTGAGCATGCAGGTGTGTGTGCATGTTTGTGCATTGACGAACTAGGTCTAGAACTGGCATTGGTACTGGTATTGAAAGCTCATGATTTGATAGCCCATCTCATAAGTTTTGGAATGAAAATTCTGGGAATGTTGCGTTAACGCCCAGTAAACGCCTCTTTCTCAAATAACGAAGTTCCCCTTCCTCGGTTTCCAGGCTTTTCGGTAGACTCTGGAGTGGGGATAACCAGGAAGAATGAGCTGAGCTTTGTAACAGGGGCACCCCGAGCGAATCATATTGGATCAGTGGTGATCCTGCATCAAGACAACGTTAACCGCTTAGTGCCTGAGGTTATCCTCTCAGGAGAGAAACTGGCTTCGTCCTTTGGCTACTCTCTGGCTGTAGTAGACCTCAATCACGATGGGTAAGTTATGTGGGATGGAAAGAGCACTATGGGCGAAAGGCTCTTTGCTCCATGCTCTGTTTGATGTTCTACTCTGGTTTCGCACTGGGTGGTCCATTGCCCTCTCTGGCCCAAGTGCCCAGGGGTAAACAGTGGGGCATACTTGGAGCAGAGCTTGAAAAGCAACCGAGGAAGAGAACAAGAAGTGAGCCACACTTACAACTTGTTTCCTTTAGATGGATGGACTTGGTGGTCGGAGCACCAAACTTCTTTGATCGAAAGGAACGAATCGGGGGTGCTGTCTACGTGTACATCAACCAGGCAGGGTGCTGGGAAAACAACCTGCCCATTCGCCTCAATGGCACCTCTGACTCCCTGTTTGGCATCACAGTGGGTGCCACTGGTGATCTCAACCAAGATGGTTTTCAAGGTGAGAATCTGGAACCTGTGGTGGGAAAGAGGGGCACAAGTTCTTAGGCTGGTTCTACGTGGTACAACCTGAGAATCTGAGTTAAATTTAGGGAGGTTCTGGAGGCCAAGCAGAATAGACAAGCTGGGAAGCAAGACTCTCAGGATCAGAGGGACAAAGGTTCAAAGCCTGTGGGTAGGACAGTATTGGGTGGCTCTTGGAGTAGAAAGAGAACCATTAGAAAAGGACACGTGTGTGAGAAAAGAAAGTAGAAGAGAGACAATATCTATGTTAGAAGTTCCAATGCAAGCTGGAAATTTGAAATATAATCACTGTTGCTATGATCTGCAGTTCTTACCTCCGTCTGCCCCAATTTCCTTCTTTCCAGACTTTGCGGTTGGAGCACCAATGGATGGTGATGGGAAAGTCTACATCTATCATGGCAGTAACTTGGGAATTGTGACGAAACCTGCCCAGGTTAGTTCCCTTTCAAGTTAAGTCAAATGACTGAGAAATACCACATCTTTATGCTCTGCCTTGGCTCTACAGATGTAGAAAGTAAGGAAGGTGACCTTGATAGAGATGTGGAGGAACTGTTGCCTAAGCCAATGGTTCTCAACAGGGCCAGATGGCCCCTTGGAGGCCTTGGAATATTTCAAGAGGGCCACAGGTGAAAAACACGTAATGCGGTGACAGCGTGCGCCAAGGAGGACACAGAAAAGCTGTGACCGTGTTATTATTTTAAAAAGCTGTAAATATTGCCTTCTAGATACCAGAAAATGCACTAGTTACTGTCCCGTGTGTATATCTGGTCATGGGATCTGGAAAGGGATCCACAAGATTGGGAGGGCACCATGGGTAAAAAAAAGGCAAAAAAGAAAAGTGGAAGCATTTTTTAAGTCCAAAGCAACAAGATAACATTTAGAAGCGGCTCGTAAAGATACGTCCCTAACTCATTGGAGCACAAGAAAGGGGAGGAGGTACAGCATGACCAGATTTGCCAGACTTTGTCTCAATAAAAGTCATTTAGCCTTCCTGGGGTGATGATATCCTAGTCTAATCTATTCCCTTCCCTCTATTTATCATCCTTACTTTCTTCTGATTACTACACCCTTGATCTCTGTAGATCCTGACTGGGGAGAGCGTCGGCATCAAGATGTTTGGCTATTCCTTTTCTGGAGGGCTGGATACTGATAACAATTTTTATCCAGATCTCCTAGTGGGCTCACTGTTTGACACAGTTGTATTGTACAGGTAAATCTGGGGGGGGGAGGGGGGGGGAGTAGAGAAATGAACTTCGACAATCAAGTTGCTTGAAGGGAAGCTCATTCAGTGATTTTGGGCCAACAAGCAAGAGTGGTCTTGTACAGAAAAACAGGAGGATGGAAGAGTGTGAGCTCCTATACAATAAGCAGGATAAAAAAAAATCTAACAAGTTGCAGCCTCCCACAGAGAAACTAGTGTAGATTTTATGAATAGCAAATATCAGTAACTGAATACCAGGCTATACTTAGGGACTACCAGCCAAACTATTATGTAAAAGAAATGCCCTATATGAGCACATGAAGGAGATGGGATTGGGAATTCCACCACAATTATGATTAGATCAGTGCATAACCTATATGACTGTCATCTCTTACTACTGTAGTGGCAATTGGAAACAGATTTGAGGAAAACATGACAGGAGCATAAAGGACCATATTGTATCTCTGCCATAAGCGTGAGAACGTTTCCATCCCATTTGGATGTTCAGTTAGGATCTTGAGCATTGCCAAATGCCGTCAGAACTCATCTGTATTTAACATTTTGGGCTTCAGTGAGCCTCACTCTCTGCAGCTGGCTCAGTTTCTTACTGCTATCCAATGTATTTTTTAGATCTCGGCCTGTCGTCCATATCTCCAGAAATATTACTGCCAACCCTCAAAATGTTGACCTGGAAAATGTTAACTGCCGCTATATGGAAGGCATCTGGTGAGGAAAATCTCCTCTTCCTTGATTGTATCTCCTTGCTTCTGCAACCTGTCCTAATCCTTTTCTTTGTGAACACCAAGCAGATGTTTCATGAATACGCCTGGAGCTTTGATGCTGTTTCATAGACTATTCTATGACAAGAAAATGATATACGATTATTTTTCTGGGCCTGCTCATTACAATCCCAGACTTGATATGCCATCAGATGCAATACGCACCCACTCTTTGCATGCTCCAAATCACCTTTTCTTCCTTGAATTCTGTTGCTGCACAGCCCAAGTTAATAATCTTCCATTGCTGAATGAGCATTTTTAGAGTGTGCTGTTCTACTGTGTGCTTTGTGATTGGCAAGCAGGACAGAAAACAGGAGAACTACATTTGTAAATTCTTGTCATGAGAACCAAAAGGCTGAATTGGGGTTGCCAGGCCATTGTGATGGTGCGGTAAATAATTAGTTTTTAAAAGGTCAGGGCCTATTTTCTTTCTTTCTTTCTGCTTTCTTTAGCAGTGTGGAAATACAAGCCTGTTTCATCTATACAGCCAACCCTTCAAGCTATAGCCCACCCATCAGTGAGTATTGACTGGAACTTTCCAAGATTCTTGGCTTTTAAATATCCTTATAGTCTTGGTTTTGTGTCACTGTTTCAACGCCTGGATCAGGGGTAGGCAACCTCGGCTCTTTTATGACTCATGGACTTCAACTCCCAGAATTCCTCAGTCAGCATAGCTGACTGAGGAATTCTGGGAGTTGAAGTCCATGAGTCATAAAAGAGCCGAGGTTGCCTACCCCTGGCCTAAATCATAACGGTGTTAGAGAATTAGCCCCATTGTAGTTGGTGTACTATATCCTATGGCCTGTATAGTAGATCAGCCTCTTAAAATTGGGCAAGGGAATTCTGTTCAAGGAATAGAAGACTTCAACAAACTAAATCTGGACACAATTAGAAATAACTTTTGGTCTTTTTTCTTTCACCTTCTTCTCTGCCCCAGCTCACAGCCTCTCCTTCTTCCCCTAGGACTTGAATACAGTTTTGAGGCTGACGGTGACCACCGGCAGCAAGGAAAACCTTCTAGAGCCTTTTTCCGAAAGCAGAAGGAAAAAGACCTTGAGCACCAGTACTCTGGAACGCTGGAGCTGCCTAAACAACAATCAAAGACTTGCACAAAGGCCATCCTGCAGCTGAAGGTGAGTGTCGCAGCGGATATCTTGCCGGGTCTCTTAGCACTTGATTTCTGGAAGCCACCTTAAAGGTAGGTGACTTTAAGAAAGGTAAGTACCTAAGTAGCTTTCCTTGGTCTGTGCTAAAAAGAAGCTGGTTTAAGCATGTGGTTGACAAGATCCAGGATACTATTCTGCGTTGACATAAGGCAGGGGTGTCAAACTCAATTTCATTGAGGGCCGCATCAGCATTGCGGTTGCCCTCAGGGGGCCAGGTGGGTGTGGCCTGGGTGGGCGTGGCCTACTGGGTGGGCATGGCTAGAGTGCGTATGGCCTACTGGGTGGGCGTGGCCAGCTCTACATCGTTCGCATCAAGGGGGCCTGGGCAGGAGTGGGACAGATCTGAGTCTCTGGCAGGAGGAGGGTCTCTGGGCCAGGGCCAAGGCAGTGGGGGCCGTTCCCTCACTGTTTCCAGGATGGCTACGCGGGCCGCATGAAACCACTTCGCGGGCCGGATCCGGCCCCCGGGCCTTGTGTTTGACATGTCTGACATAAGGAGTTCCCCCATTTTGCTTTTTGTGGTTGATGGAACTTAGAGAATAAAAAAGATGGAAGATGGATGTGTCTCGTCACCCTGTATTTGAAGCTTCTCTGTAATCACCACAAGCTGAATTTGGGGAAAAAAAAGCCAAGTAAGTCAGGGTGCTTGCGGTAGATTTTCGATAATAATAGTCATAAAATTCTTTGAGTGAACAAGAACTTTGTTCTAACAACAGAAGATTTTCTATGCTGGGCTATTCTGTAGGTGGGAGGGAAGGCTTGGTTTATTTCAGGCTCCTTTTTGAATTTTTAATTTCCATTGATAAAATATGGCCTGCATCCAGGGTTGTGTCAGTGAATCTCTACTTACACAATGGTATCTCCTCTTTCTCCGTAGATCTCTCAAGCCCCCGAAGCAAATTAGAGGGTGGGGGTGGACAGTGAGAGTCCTTTGTCCCAGCCTCTGGGACCCAGCCTCTGTTTCAAGACTTTTCATTTATTTAATTCCTGTTAAAATACCTTCACTAGGAAGCTGTTTTATTCAGATCTTCCCATGTCATGTCTAAGAAGTCTGAGGCAATGACTAATTTACAAATACTTGGCCCAGTTTTTAGCATCTAAACAACAAATTAACCTATCAGACCCATCTGCATTTAGGTTTTACCATATTGCATTGATTCCTACCATTCCCCCATCCAGTTAAGCTTTTCCACCCTAACATTTCTAATGGCCTGTTATTAACCACCACATCCTGCCTGAAATATTGGCTATGAACTCACAGCTGTGGCCTCTTGTCACCATGGCGCTCACAGGAACTAAGGAGCAAGGGGAGAAGTTTAAGGTATGCAAAATTTGCCGTGAAATATTCCAAGGCGGAAGCAGACCATTCCTCCTGGAATAGGCCATTCCAAATGTTCCAGAAGCCCAGCTCTGAAAACAAAAAGAAGAATCTGTTCTGAATGTTAGTTCGGAGCCCTCAGAAGGACTCCCATTTCCAGACTCAACCAGTTCAAAATCATTTTGGGCTTTTGACTACACTATGGTAAACATTTTGAGAATTGTATTCCAAAATTGTTTTAGGGAAGCAACGCATGTTGTGGTTGTCGTTATTATAGGAGCAAGTCCGGGACAAGCTGCATCCCATTGCTGTGATGATGACCTACAACATCAAGCGCAGCCGCAACAGACGTCAGATCCCAGGGGCCACTCTGGGGCCCCTCTCCCCTGTTTTGAATGCTGTGCCACATAACTCTCAGAGGATTGAGGTAGGCAAGCATCTGAGGACAAGGTTGTGTGAAGGAGACGGTTTTCTCCCCCCTCTTGTTCAAAGGTTAACTAGGAGAGAAAGTGGGCTCTATTAATCATTGTTATTACTGTTTCGGAATCCCTGGGTTAGGAGGTTGAACAAACAGCTGAAGATAAGGAGTCAAATAAGAAAAATCTATGGCTGGTCCTGGTTGTTCTTTTTGAATATAGAATTATGGATTTATCTGAGTGCCACATTCTTCCAAAGCAGTGTGCAATGTATAGCACTTCACAAAGCACAGCGAAGTGGCTAGTAATGTCATAAGCAACTGAGGGCTTTTTTAAAAAAAAAATAGCATGAAATTGCAACATTCCTCCCCCCCCCACCTTTGCCTCGGGCAAACTGTGGGAACATTTAAACACAAATTATGTGTTTCAATTAATTATGCATTATATTACAGGTGCCCTAGGGTTTCTGGGGGAAAGGCGATGATTCAAGCCTGTTTAATGACAAGTTTCTCTTGCCGTTCAATGCGCCTTTTGCTATTTTTATATGTATTATATTACAGCTTAGTTGGATGTTGCTGTGTTTAAAGAATAACAAAAAGTCAGTTAGTCACAGCTTGATAAATTTTACCACCTCTTCCTAAGGAGATAATCTGCAATAATTGCATCATCTATTCCCTTATTATGGCAGCCTCCTTTGTATCAATAACAATTGCCAGTTTTCCTGTTTGCATGACTCATGATTCAATTACGCATGTTACTTTTGGGGCCAATATTTGCAGTTTGATGGGGAGGCCCAATAAGTTTGCAATCAGAAGATGCCAGGATCCTCTGTAGCATATAGCTAACAAATCACATTTCTTAGGAGAACAAAGAAGCAGCCATGTCCACTCACTATGCTCTGAGTCAGTCTGGGGCTTGAACCCAATTCTTTGTCAAACCTAGCAGAATTCCTCTGGAGTGACTTCCCCTTTTAGCTGTGGCTTTTGACTTTGAAGCCCTGTGTTCTTGCAGGTCAATTTCCTCAAGCAAGGCTGTGGGGAGGATAAAATCTGCCAAAGCAACCTGCAGCTGAAATACAAGTTCCACTCTCGTGTTGATGTTGCTGTATTCCAACCTCTACCCAGGTATGAACAAAATCCAAATTCCCATTTGATGGTAACAGTGATTTTATATCCCAAGATTATTCTAGGATGTAGAGTAGAACTATCCCTGTAGCTGATGTACCAAAGAAGAAGAATACAAATGAATCTCCATTTCCAAGGTGGTTTTGCAGCTTCAGCTTTTTAGCATGTCTGAATGGGTTGTAGGATACTACAAACATCAGTGTTATCAGAAAATCAAGAAACATGAATTTTTGGAGGTATTGCCCTTAATTTAGATTAGGGATGAACGGTCAAAGACCATTTGAGGAAAGAATATCAGGAGTTTTAAGATGAACTGCAACAACAGGCCCACAGTTTTCATCCACCCATTATGAAAGAGCACTGGCTGAGGTTAGGGTTAGGTTAATAGGAGCTAATCCGATTAGAAATTTTCATTTTGACTTTCCTCACTTGCCATAATTATGTTAGATCGCTATTTCAATTATCGCCTTTGTTTCTTTCCTCCAGAGGTGATGATGGCTTGGACGTATTCTCTATGAGTGATCAGAAAGGCATCGCCCTTGGAATCTCTATCACCAACTTTCCTTCCGTCGCTGCCGAGCCACAGCGGGATGGTGATGACGCCCATGAAGCCATGCTGCTTATCTCACTGCCCCCTACTTTGACTTACGCTAGTCTGCGGCCCTACAATGCAACGGTACCTTTTGGGAAAATACTGCATGGTGTAGCCCATAGGCAGAGCCAAGGGAAGGGCCAGTCTGTAGGACTGATTACCAGAAGCCTGATGATGTTGGAGAGATGTTGGCAGGGTCACCTGAAGAGGAAAGCTGAGTGAAGTTTAAAGGATTGGTTCTCAAGGGACTGCACACGAGACAACGAAACAGATTGTTAAACACTGTACAACATCTGGGTTTTGGAATTAGTGGTGCTGTAGGTGGGATTTGAAGAAGGATTCCAGCTGGGCTGGCATGCTGGGGCTAACAGTTACGGCACAGAGATGGAATGTGCAGCTCTGTGGGCTATGACTAAAGATACTATTGTTAAGCTGCAGACGCAAAGGGGGAATGCTTCTGGCGTCAGGGGAGCGTTGTACCAGGATAACAGAGACCCACAGAGAGTTGCACAATTATAAAACCCAGAAGTTATGAGGGTGAGAGGGCCAATGAGAGTTGCATTGGAGCATTCTCAGCTTTAGAGGAGAGTGGATGAAGTAGGGATTGTACTTGCATTGTTTAAAAAAGCACCGGCAAAGAGTGATTTTGAACAATGGTGCCATTCTGATGATAATGTCACAGAAGTGCCACTGTGTTTTCTTCTGGGGGTAGAAGCACTTTCAGGGCTGTATGTATTCATTCAGGTACAGATTCAGCATATTTAAATGTGGTTTTAGCTATTAACATTGTCTGAAGGAAGGTAGATGATGTATTGTGAAATTCTCGGTACTTTGTCTCTCAGATGAATGCACACTCTCAGACAAGAAAAAAATAAGACAGGCTACACAAGTTCCTAACATTCTGTTGGGTCAGATCTTGGCTCTATTTTTCTCAATTCCTTCAAGTGCCAGATTGTTGAAGAGTAAGATACGTACTAAGTGTTCAAATATGCAAAGACTGGTTGTAGTTGAACCTTTCCTGCTTTTTCACAGGAGAAGATCCCAACCTGTGTGTCTAACCAAAATGCTACGTATGTGGAATGTGAACTTGGCAACCCCATGAAACGTGGCGCACAGGTGAAGGCAGTTCTACTTGGTTACTCTCCCTGCAAACGGAATTTGCCTTGCTTCTCTATAACACTTACTTCCAACCTTGCTTTTTTCTCTTTCTGACTCCAGTTTCGGTTCTACCTTGTTCTGAGTACTTCAGGCATTACCTTGGAGACCACAGAACTGGAAGTAAACCTAGAACTGACTACGTAAGCAATTCCTTTCTTCCTCACAAGAACCGATCTTTTATTGCTGGATTAAAGTAAAACATTTTCCTTGAGCATTTCTGCTAGCTTTGCTAACTGTTATCCAAATTGCCGTCCTAACTCCTGTACTACCTGTGTTGAGCTAGGCTACAGTTACAGAATCCGGCAAGCCCAGTTGTGCTTTTCCTCCCTTCTCTCTTACATCCCAGGGAATCAAGGAAGAGCTTGCCTGAATCTCTTTCAAAATATATTTTATTTCCAGTGGTGGGATTCAGCCGGTTCGCACCACTTTGGCAGAACCGGTGGCTAATTTTTGGTTGCCCAGGCCCAGAATGGACTTCCGAAAGCGGCATCCACACATAGAACCGGTTGTTCGCCTATTTGAATCCCACCACTGGTTATTTTTCCGGGATTTAAGGAATGTTTCGGTGCTTTTTGCTTATGTAACAATACTTCCCTGTTTCAAGGACATCTCTCTGACACTCTGTATCATGGCCATGTGATCAAATAAAACTCTGACCCTTTCTTTAAGTGCACTGCATGTAAAAAGGAATGGGGCTTTCATTGTAGTGGTTGTAGTCACCCTCCTTTTGACTCCTCTGTGGATGTCCCCATTCCCTACACTAATTACGCTAAGGGGACTAAGATCCAAATATCCCTAGGCCAAAGCTCAGATTTACTTGCAGTTTCCTATATTTAGGAGAGCAGAGCTTCTTCAAATCAAGTTTGCATGCGTGTCAGGGAACAAGTTGAATATGAGTGGCAGAAATTGGCACGCCACGCCCCCTCAAGAGAGATAGGATATGAACTCAATAACTAATAAATACGAATAAAATGCACCCAGTCTTTACCCTGCTGAATGCCTGTATTTCCTTCCTCACAGGATCTCCGAACAGCCTGGGTTGGCCCCTGTGGCAGCTCGAGCCCGAGTGATCATGGAGCTCCCTCTCTCAATTACTGGGTAGAAACAACTTGGGAAGCATTTGTTTTGCCCTAAATAATGAGGCCTCCTCTCCCCTCACCCACCTCAGGTTAAAATATGCTGATAGCCAAGGTTCTATTCACACCGCTGTTGAAAATGACTGAAAGAAACTACTGTTTTCATTCAGCCAAACAGCCTGGGACTGCGATGGTTGAAAATTCTTGATACTCAACATTTTCTGAATGTCGAAAATTCACAAAATGTCTACCTTGACTCTGCTGGCATGTCTCACCCCGGCGCAAAACCAGAAGTCGAGACTAGGCTTTTTCCTGCAACTTCTATAGAGTCCAAAGGCCTTGCAGCCTCAGCAAAGAGCGGGAAAACCCCATTCTCACATACATACAGTCTCAGAGGCCTCGTGAGACTAGGCTTTCTCCTGCAACTTCTATAGGATCCAAAGGCCTTGCAGCCTCAGCAAAGAGCGGGAAAACCCCATTCTCACATACATACACTCTCAGAGGCCTCGTGAGACTAGGCTTTCTCCTGCAACTTCTATAGGATCCAAAGGCCTTGCAGCCTCAGCAAAGAGCAGGAAAACCCCATTCTCACATACATACACTCTCAGAGGCCTCGTGAGACTAGGCTTTCTCCTGCAACTTCTATAGGATCCAAAGGCCTTGCAGCCTCAGCAAAGAGCAGGAAAACCCCATTCTCACATACATACACTCTCAGAGGCCTCATGAGACTAGGCTTTCTCCTGCAACTTCTATAGTCCAAAGGCCTTGCAGCCTCAGAAAAGAGCGGGAAAACCCCATTCTCACATACATACACTTTCAGAGGCCTCGTGAGACTAGGCTTTCTCCTGCAACTTCTATAGGATCCAAAGGCCTTGCAGCCTCAGCAAAGAGCAGGAAAACCCCATTCTCACATACATACACTTTCAGAGGCCTCGTGAGACTAGGCTTTCTCCTGCAACTTCTATAGGATCCAAAGGCCTTGCAGCCTCAGCAAAGAGCGGGAAAACCCCATTCTCACATACATACACTCTCAGAGGCCTTGTGAGACTAGGCTTTCTCCTGCAACTTCTATAGATTCCAAAGGCCTGGCATGTCACCAAAAATGGCATGGTGTGCCGTCTATGACACACATGTCATCACTGGCCTAGAACTATCTGTGGAATGTGGATGGCTGACTTTCTAGCTCTCCGTCCCTTGAGACGTTTATCCATCTCTCTGCAGACTGCCCGAACCCAAGCAACTCTTCTTCAGTGGGGTGGTCCGGGGCGAAAGCGCCATGAAGAAGGAAAGCGATGTGGGCAGCCCGGTGAGCTTCACTGTGATGGTGAGTGATCCTGATACTTTCAGAGCAGAGTTGTAGATTCATGATTACACCTTTGCATTGTAGTCATCTGTTATGTCTGGAGCAGGATGAGGCAGCCTTGTCCCCTCTGGTCAGTAATAAGGATTGTAAGAGTTACAGGTTAATTTTTAAAAAATGGTATTCAAAAATAAATGTTGATGATATTTAAAATAATGATCTCCTATACTTCAGCTAGTTTGGTCTAGTGGTTAAGGCATCAGGCTAGAAACTGGGAGAGGTGTTCTAGTCCCACCTTAGCCATGGAAGCCAGTTGGTGATTTTGGGCCAATCACGCTCTCCCAGCCCAACCCACCTTACAGGTTTGTTGTGGGGAAAATAGGAGGAGGAAGGAGTATTAGGTTTGTTTACTGCCTTGAGCTACTAATAAAATAATAGAGGTGGGATAAAAATCTAATAAAATAAAAAATACTATCCAGGGGGTCTCCCACCCCCAGTCCACGGCCCGGCACTGTTGGGAACCGGGCCGCACAAGCAGTGGCTGAGCATGTGAACGTGCAAAGCTGCATTTGTGCACATGAAACCATTCCCTCTCCCTCACTACCATCCGTGCCGCTGGTCCACAGAGCCGGAAATGTTGGGGACTGCTATCCTAATCAATGGCTCCAGGTTTTAAAAAATAGTACTATCATTATATTTTAACTTAAAAACTTGGTTAGTTTCGAGGGAAAGAATCTCTTTTGAATGTATTGGAACTCTCTGAGAATGTATTAAAAATGGACTCATGCTGTTTTTATGCTAGAGATATAATTTTAAAGGAACTTTGGTACATACACTATGGGCTTCTTCAAAGAGAGTTAAGGATTAAAACAGCAGTATTTGTTAAATTAGGTCTCCAATGTCTGGAAACTTTCACTCTATGAAGAACACTGGATATATTTTACCTGAGCTGTGGGGAAATGTGATTATGTATTAATGGAAGAATATCTGTATCCTCCATTTCTTCTAAATGTTAGCTTAATGAAATCTGTCAGCTCTTAGCTTTTATATCAGTTCTGTACTGATGGAGAGGCAAGACTGGGCAATATGATTTGCTATGACAGGAACTAAATGTAAAAATTGAATCACAACTTGGGAAAAGGTGAAGAAAGTTCCTTCCTTCCTTCCTTCCTTCCTTCCTTCCTTCCTTCCTTCCTTCCTTCCTTCCTTTCTTTCTTTCTTTCTTTCTTTCTTTCTTTCTTTCTTTCTTTCTTTCTTTCTTTCTTTCTTTCTTTCTTTCTTTCTGACATATTTAAATATTTGTTAAAAGATAAATTAGATAAGTATTTTGCTTTGTTATCATGTTTAGCATATCTACTAGATTTCATTATTTCCTATAGAAAAAAATACACAACTGCGAGCTAGAATTCTTTGATGATATCCAATTTTTACTATATATTATTGATTTGCTTCTAAGGAAAAAATAAGTTGAGAATTCTTCCCCGTATTCTTTGAGGGAACCCAAATAACTCTTATTTTATTAATTCTTGGATTATGTATCCTTCAAGATTGTTAAAAATGGCTTTTTAAAAGGCAGGGTTCTTTTTTTTATGATTTCTATTTTGTATTTTCACTTTAAAAGGCTCCGCTAGAAATACTGAATTAGGGAGATGTGATTGACTGTGTAAATATGATCTCCTGAGTTGCTTATCTCTTTCTTTGCCATTATTAGGTCTCCAACAGAGGCCAATCCTTGAGCACCCTGGGCTCTGCCTTCCTCTATCTCATGTGGCCCTATGAAATTTCAAATGGAAAATGGCTTCTTTATCCTCTTAAGATGGAGTTATTGAGCCATTCCCAACAACGTTCAACTTGCACCCCTAATCCCAACCCCCTAGGCCTGGCTCTGGTAAGTACCATGGATACTATATAGCAATGGGATACATTGGCTTGTGAGAACAGTGGACTTCCTTCTCCTACTTTTAAGGGCAGATATATTTAGGGGTGCCAAGTTCCACTGTTTATATAATATAGAAAACACCCCTTAAAAGGAATTTATGATTTCCCCCTTTCAAATATTGGCTGTTTCTTTTTGCGAATATATTTGCTCTCCCTACTACAGATGCTTCACATTCAGGACGTATATCTGTAAAAGGGAAATGTCATTTTTGTGGGAATATTCATGGTTCCAAAATTATTGTTGTAACTCAGTTGGATAAATTCATTATCTAAAAACTTAAATATATCTCAGTTGTACACTGTTTTCAAAAGGACGGTCCGTTTCATGTTCATGTTCTCCCAGAGTTAGAATTCTGCATGGTTTTCTTTTGGAAAAGCTAGATCCATCTCCATTCCTGCAGCCCATGGAAGAATTTCAGATCCCCTCTATCCCATCTGCTTGCATCCTTTCCAACCAGCTTCCCCGTTGACTTTCTGGGGAAGCTGGCAGAAAAGATTGTAAATGGTGATCACATGATTGTGGAGCATTTGGCAACCAGTTGTGTATATGAGCCAGTTGCCAAGGACCCAAAATGATATCATGTGATGGGGAAGGAAGTGGCAATATGGGCGTAAATCACCTTTCTGAGGTCTTTGTATGTTTGAATGTTTAATGATAGATCTTGTTAAGTAGTGGCTGTACTGTAATATTAGCACAACAATGGTTGGATGATGGCAGAAGCTATAAATCACTAATGGAGAAATAACTGTAAGATCCTTTAAAAACATTAATACATATTTATTGATCTGCTTATTTGTTTCTTTCAAGAACCATTATATCACTTTCTGCTTCTGAACCTCTCAAAACAGCTTAAAGGTAAAGGTAAAGGTTCCCCCGCACATGCGTGCTAGTTGTTTCTGACTCTAGGGGCTGGTGCTCATCTCCATTTCAAAGCCGAAGAGCCAGTCTTTGTCCGAGGACATCTCTGTGGTCATGTGGCCGGCATGACTAGACGCCAAAGGCGCACGGAACGCTGTTACCTTCCCACTGTAGTGGTCCCTATTTTTCTACTTGCATTTTTACGTGCTTTCGAACTGCTAGGTTGGCAGAAGCTGGGACGAGTAACAGGCGCTCACTCTGTTACGCGGCACTCAGGATTCGACCCGCCAAACTGCCGATCTTCTGATCGACAAGCTCAGCGTCCTAACCCACTGAGCCACCGCATCCCTTTTCAAAACAGCTTATGTACCAGCAATAAAAATGATGGGTTGACAAACTGAAAAAGACATGACCAAAAGAAAATGGAAAAGGGAAAGGAGGAAGGAAGAAAAAAAAAGCCAATCCAGGAACTGATTCTTGTTGGTTTTTTGTTTTGGGGGCTATTTTTTGCAAACCAGTTGTCTTCATATTCTTTTTCTTTTTCTAGCAAATATTTGCAGTGGCCCTCATCCAGTATTGTTATTTTCCAGGAACCACCTCCTCAAGGAAGGAAGAAACGTGAGACTGAGCAGACAGAAATGTCCAGCCCATCACTGACTTATTGGAAAGGACGAAAAAATGCTACCTTAGTAAGCGAAGCTCGCTGTTTGTCAGGACCACGTGTATTCAACACCATGTGAAAAATGTCCTGAAAGTAGTTAATCAGCTGCTCTGCATGATATTTGGTGTCTCCCCGGCTGTCACTGGGAAGTAGCGGCAAAAGTGCAGGAAATCTGCTAAAGACGAGAAAACTGTGACTTTCTGAAAAAGAGCCTCCAGAAGCTGTACTTACAAGACAAATCATGGGATTTTTTTTTTTAAAAATTAAATATAAATACAGCTGATCTCACTTTTACAGTGACTCTAGACGGCTTACAGCATAATAAAAAGATAAAACAATTAAAAATGAAGAAAAAATAAATAAAGACTAAAAAACCCAGAGGACAGAGGTGGGGTTCTTCTCTCTATCCCATCAGCCACTCCAGCATAGAGTGCGCCAGTCAGGGCTCTGGCCAGCTAACAGAGCCAAGTTTTAAGGCTCTTATGGAAGGGCAGGGGCATGGGAGCTGATCTCAGCTTGGACAGAAGAATATTCCAAAGGGAAGAGCAGAAAAGGCTCTTCTCCTGGGCCCTGCCAACCAAACTTTTTTGGCAGGTGGGATCCAAACTAGGTCTCTTCTGCTGGAGCGAGTGGGATGGACTAATCTTATTCGGGTGAGATGGCTCCTCAAATACCCCTGAATCCATGCCATAAAGGGCTTTAAAGTTGATAACCAATATCTTGAACTGGACCTGGAAGCACACTAGCGACTAGTGTAGTTTGCGCAACAGAGGTGTTACGTGTGCCACCCAAGGAGCCTTCAGACTGTCTGTGCAGCATTCTGTATGGGTGGTAGCTTCAGAATACGCTTCAAGGGTAGCCCAGTGTAGAGCACCAGACAAAGTACTATGTCAGCTGTAGCTATTGCAAAAATCAAACTCCTGCCTCCCTCCTGATTACTCAAATTTTCTGGTCAAAGACTTGGAGCAGATATTGTCTGCTACAGGCTTCAAAAAAACCAAGTTCATGTGTTTTTCTCTAGTCCTGGAATTGGCAGAAAAATATTCTGACAAAACGTGTGCTGCCCCAATGATCAAAACTGCAGTCTACATGAGAAATGAAGATTGCAACGAGTCTGATCCTTAAGTTTAATGAAGGATAATTTATGGGCAGCAGTTGGTGAATTTCTTGACTATCATTTCTTCTCCCATCTGGCATCATCCACCAGCAGAATAATAACCACCAATAACTTTTATTTAATTTGTGGTGTGATGAGGTTTGGCAACTTCGAGTAGATGCCCAGGATAGAGAGTTTTAGTAACTTTGAAGTTGCTGGAGCAATAGCTTGGTGGTGTGGAAGTGCTCCATGCCAGTAACCTGTCACTTCTGAATATGAACCTTGTGTTCTTCTACAAGAGGACTAAAACCATGTGTAGTAAGACTGTGGCTGACAGATTGCTGAGGTGGAGGAAGGGTGGGATAAGATAGGAGGCAGTTTTCCAGTGCATTGGAAGCAGCTCATTTCTGCTTCATCCCACATTCCTTCTCCATCTCATAAACCAGCAAGACAGGCAGAATTGCTTTTATTTTTTTCCAGATTGGTGCTGCCTCCAGAGAGAATTAGTTCTTTAATAAATAAAGAAGCCCAGCGATGTTTCAGAAAAGGAACAAACGTGTATTTTAAAATGAGGTGATCCTCCAGAAGAATTTTAGACCTTGTCCACATAAGGACTTTGCATAATGCCTGAAGGGCACTTTGCTGATGGGCCTTAGGGAAATATATATTCATGTGGAAATCAGGCATTACACAGTTCAAATCACAACTGTCATGGAGGCAATGTCCAGTGACCAGACGGAAAGGGACATATCCATAGCAGTCTAAGGTAGACAACAGGAACTGGGCAGATCTTCACCACATCATTGTTTTTTTTTTAAATATTTTTTTATCCCCAAAGTTAACATTACAAAATAAAAAGAAAAAAAATCTGGGTTTTTGTTGTTGTTGTTTTGACCACATAATTATTGATATTGTGGGGGAAATAAAGCATTATGGATACTTCTTGTGGGAAGGTAGTGTGTTAGGGAAGGGAAACACACGAATAACAGAACAGCTGAAGACAAATTTAAACTGCCTCCTTGGTGGGCTGGGGATGAGTCATAGGTGAGATCTCTAAAAATGGTGAACAAGATACCTTTGCATCCTAGTTAGTGGAACACAAAGAGGAACTACTGGAATCCCTGAAGTCTGTAAACTTATTCTTTTCTGAAACGAAAGGAGAGAAAAACATTCAGGAATGTAATGGCTTCAAGGCACAAATGGGCAACTTCTGGTGGCCAAGTACTGAATTTGGGGGTGGGGGAAAGACGATTACTAAGAACGAGTTAGAATGGGAATGCATGTGTCTAAATCTGCCTAATTTCAACTTAACCTGGCGCCTGCCTCTGTTACCTACTTTTAAAATGACAGAAAATTCTCCTGTCAAGTTTCAGAAATCATAGCCAAATGGGGCTCCAAGGGCTATGAAAGGGATACAGGTGGGCCACCCCTAGCTTCAAGTGAATCATGGGCTATTATACAGACTATTGTGACTGTGGTCAGAAAGTCACGAAAGGACGATGGTCAGCACTGCAAAGCTATTCCAAAGAAGTGTCCTTTATAGATGTGCCCTTCTCCCATTATGCCATAACGGGAGAAGGATATTGGTGCTGTAGATGAGACTGTCAGACAGTGTTTGCCTTCCTGACTTTAATATCCTCAATCAGATTTTTTTTTCTTCTTCTGCTTCAGGACTGCGTCTTGGGCACTGCTCGATGTCTGCTATACAAATGCCCTCTCTACAGTTTTGACCGCTCAGCTGTGCTCACCATCTGGGCCCGTCTCTGGAACAGCACCTTCCTGGAGGTTAGTATGACTCCCCCTGTTGGACATAAGAAGAACAGAATCATATGTAAACTGAGAGACCCAAAGGGCATTTCCTTACAGCCAGTTAATATCCGTTTGTCCTGTTCCTGAGTTGAAGAAAAATACATTAACGTATTTTTGGTGATCCGTGACCAAGCTTTATTGAGCCTCAGCAGCAAAGCTAGGAAGCAGTGCTGTCCTTACTGACTTAACGCAAGTTAATTCCAAGCGGTGGTAGGTTTGCTTCCCTATGCCTTTTTCTCTCCCGCTCAATATCAACTGATGAGAAAAGGAATCATCAGTCGCTCCCTACAATATCTTTATGGGAGCTGCTGTAGCTTTGTCAACGTAGTGGCTTGCAGTCCTGAACTCCAGGGGGTTTTGGAACTCCTTACCACATCGCAAGTGATACAGGGGAGCGAGCACAGGTTGCATTCTTCGTGATCTTATAACTAAGAGACTGTGCTCTTCCCTGGAGGGTACTTGGGTGGTTCTTGACTATGCTGAACCCTGTTCCTTTGGCTCCTAGGAATTTGCTCATATGAAATCAGTGGAAGTGATTGTTCGTGCCAACATATCAGTGAGCTCCGCCATTCGCAACCTGGTCCTAAGAGATGCCACGACTCAGGTGGGGTAGCCGTACCACAACTCATTTCCCTTTTATGTTTTTTCCTTGTGTAATATAAAAAAATGCAGCTCTTTAGGATCATCTTGCCCAACCTGTTGTCCTCCCAACGTCTCGGGACTTCCATTCTGATAATTTCCAGCTAATGAGGTAACATAGTATGCTGACTGAAGATCACGGGAGCTGATGTAACATACATCTGGAGGGGGACCAAGCCATATAAAGTTTAAGATGTCAATTTCCTTCCTTCCTGGACTACCTCCTCTTCCTGAATGAGGGAGGAGGGGGAATGTTGCTAAAATCATTAAGTGCCAGATTTGGAGAAGGTTTCACAAGTCAGTGTTGCCCATTGAAAGAACAAGAAAAGGGCTATGAGGCCAAAAGTGAAGATGGCCAAATCAACCTCTTCAAGGAGCTAGGAGATTTTGTGTCTAAAACCACAGCAAAAACTGTAATGGCTATTTCATTAACAACAGTGTAACCTGTACTCCCTCTTGCATGTTTCAGGTCCGCTCTCTCACTTTCTGCAATTTCTCTTCTCCAGATCCCAGTGACTGTCTACTTGGATCCTGTTGTGCCCTTGACACGAGGGGTGCCCTGGTGGATTATCCTCATTGCAGTACTAGCTGGAATCTTAGTACTGGGTCTCTTAGTCTCCATCTTGTGGAAGGTGAGCTGACCAGAGAAAGAGCCAGTGGTGGCCGAGATGGTATCCCTCTACAGCAGGGGTGGGGAAAGATGGCCCCTTTACGACCTGTGGAGTTTGACTCCCAGAATTCCTGAGCCAGCTGTGCTGGCCCAGGAATTCTGGGAGTCAAACTCCACGGGTCGTAAAGGGGCCATCTTTCCCCACCCCTGCTCTACAGCCTTGACACCAAGGCAAATTTTATCTACAAACATACATGCACGCATGCATGAATTTTAGGTGCTTCTACGCACTCCAGGCGAGCTGATGTTTCCAACTTGTATTGTATCCCGAAACAACTGTAATTGTTGTCTGACAGTATCTTCAATTTAATGGTGATTATTTCTACTGTAACAGTCCATTCCTTAGAGACCATTCTTTATAGCTGAACTGTTCCAGTGATTACATCCTTCCAGAACAATTGCACTGTATCTACTTAGATTCACAGTATCTGCTAGGGAAAGAAGCATGTGTTGATAGGCATCTGGAAACTCCATTTTGGAGCTTGGTGGGGAGACACTATCTGCTTGAAGGCATCCCTGAACTCTGATGGGCGTTTAAAGGAAGACTTCATCTTGAGGAGCAGAAGCGTAGCAAGCCTGCTAATGCTATTCCTACTTCTCCCAATTCCCAGTGTGGCTTCTTCAAGAGGACCAGCCAGGTCTCCAAATACTCCACAAACTATTATCGGGCCCGGCTGGCGATGCAGCCATCTGATGCAGACAGGCAGGCCATGGAGGCCTAGTGGTAATGCCTGGTCTCACCTACCTAACTGACCCTCCCCCGCCCCCGTATGTGCATTGGAGTGTGTGAGAGCACAGATGACACAGAAATAGCAAGTAATGGAATGTGGTTCCTGTAAGCTACCTAAGAGTACTAGTGCATGTGTTCACAAACAGCAATCCCATTGTCTGTGTCCCCAAGCATATATGGAAGCATGCCTGCAGGACTTGGCAGAGCCTAACAGATAGGAGGGTTTACAGTTCTTGTCTGCATGTGCTATAGCTCTGTGGGATGCAGAAATGTTACAGGTCACACAATTGTAACTTACAGGTTGTGTGGCAGCGTGTAACACAATGTAATTCAAGACTGAATGTCATACAACATGTGGATAATGAAGGGCATTAGGATCAGTTGGCAAAACCTAGAAACATTATAGTCCTTGGCAAGATATGTATGTCACCCCGAGTCCTTCTTTTCATTAAATTAGACGTGCCCAATTTGTACCTCAGGGTTGAATTGTGGAGTCCTTGGTGCTCTCTCAGCTTGATTGTTTTTGTGCAGACGTTTCATTACCTGGCTAACATCTTCAGTGTGGAAGAGAGTGGGTTTCGTCCTCTCTTTATATGCAGGAGCTTGCTGTGACAGTGTTAGTGGGGGTGGGGGGTGGGGGCGGGGGCAATGTTTTCTCCTTAGTGGTTCCTTGACTGAGCTGTTGTCTACTGCTTGTTTGTCTGAGTTGGTAGTTCCTTGATTAGAGCATCGTTTATTGCCTGATAGTTTGTTTGTTGTTAATCAGTGCTAACATTAACATTACTCCATTGTTTGTTCACAAGTCACATTAAAGGATATACTTTTTTGGGCTAGATAGATGGGGAGTAGGACTAAGGCGTTCTCTGTGGGCGCGCCGGATTTATGGAATCGTCTTCCGGTTGAGCTCCGGATGGCACCCGACCTGCGCTCCTTCCGGCGCGATCTAAAGACTTATCTCTTTGAACAAGCTGGCCTGGCCTGATGGGATGGGGTTGGGTTTTATTACTTTTAATTGTGTTTTAACCTATTGTAAGAGTTGTGGGCATTCTGTTTAATCTTTTTTAATTTTTGTATTTTGTCTTTTAACATGTACTGCCCTGTTCACCGCCCTGAGTCCTTCGGGAGAAGGGCGGTATACAAATAAAATAAAATAAATAAATAAATAAATAAATAAATAAATAAATAAATAAATAAATAAATAAATAAATAAATAAATAATGGACTGGGGCTTCAATTGAAACCCTTCTGAATGGGTTTAAAGAACAAATGGGCAGCTGTAAACCTTAGCAAGGAAGAGCTGTACTGACACAATACAAGGCCTTCTGATGGCACCTTACCCAAGGCCCCTCAAATTTTGAGTTAGGGCAAGGTGAGAAAGAAGATGAAAGATCATTAGGAACATTTACAGCATATCAGGACACCTCCACGTGTTTTCAGTGGGTGGGAGCAACTTTAATAATTTAATTTTCATCCAATCCAGCTCTATCTGCATTCTTCCCACCATCCGTAAAATGATGTGCGCTTGATCTGGCTGATTTTTTTCATAAGATCAACGGGACTCTGTTGGGTGGGGGGGGGGAAATGTAGTTCCCCATAATTCTAGTTATTAATGATGTATACACCAAAATACTAAAACTGGGATATGGGATTCAGCATCTAGTTGTGTGATAGGAGAGCACACAGGAGGAGACCTGAATATCGTTGGAAAAGCATGTTTATTTATTTATTTATATTTTATTTTAATACCATTTATATCCCGCCCTTCTCCGAAGACTCAGGGCGGCTTACAATCTAAAGCACAAACCAATGTGCTTAGCAATAGCCTTCATCCTATGTATATGCCTGCTTATTAGGGCTTTTGCCCCCCCCCCCAGCGGCATTAAGTTTAAGGTGAATGAATCCTACTGTCTCTATACATGTGTCAGAGAGCTTGATAACAAATCAGCCTTCTACCCTCACCCCTTAAAGTCACCCTCTTTTTATTTGCAATCCAAACTGGAAAACTGATAAAAAAACCCTCTAATAATATTTATTAGAAGGATTGAGGTTAGAATGCAAGTACTCTTATTTTTAGATGAGGCGCCTGTATATATTTGTTGTTCTGAACCAGCCCTCTTCTCGCACCCCTAATCAAAAGAAGAGACTGGAAAGCGTCCAAGGCTAAAAGGCTTCTGCCAAGATTTAATAGTAAACACACAAGAGCTTATCTTCAAGCAAAAGAGTTGCTTTCAGCAACCAGCCCCTCCCCAAACACTCCTTTTATAGAGAGCTCAGGGCGTGGTCTCCCTGTGCCTCCTCCCGAGGAGTCCCATAGCCTTCCTTTGTTTGTCCCTGCTCGACTGCCTCCTGCGTCGGGCGTCCTTGAACAGGGCCAGCTGTGGGTCATCATCCTCCGCACTCTCGGGCTCACACAGCTGAGCAGAGGTTCCCGGCTGAGGACTCTGCAAAGTCTCCAAATCATCATCAGCCGGTTCGTTTCCCTCCTCCCCCACATCTGAGTCCTCCGATACATCGGAGCCGGCTGTCGGACCCACAGGCTGACCCTGAGTCACAACACTTGTCCATTTCCTCTTCTTGTTTTGATGAAAGCTTGCCTTTTTTTTGTGAAGGCAGGACAACATACTGTACATCTGTTCCTTGTTTTTCTTAGTGGGGAAAATAACGCACCCACTTCCCCCTCCAGTTTTTGGACTTTTGTTCTCCGAATTTTTTTCCCCGGAAGTTGATGGAGGTTTGTGACAATTGAAATCGCACACAACTAGAGGGTCCCAAAAGCTCTGTGTCCTAAATGCATGGTTTCCATCCCACTAGATGAAGTATTAATAGGTGCTGGAGTTAACCTATGGCAGTCGATGGGTGGAGCTTATGGCTTAACTGCAGAACTCAAGAAACCCCCCTGTCTTCTAGCATCCATGTGGTAATTGAGGGCAATGCTAACTTCGCTGAATTCACAAAATGACTTCCTCTCTTCCAGCTTGGCTTCTTCAAGCGTGCCCGCTACGAGAAAGCCAACCTACCCCAGTACCACGCAGTCAAGATTCCCCGCCAGGAGCGCCAGTTTTTCCACGAGGAGAAGACAGGCACCATCACCAGGAAAGACTGGGTCACTAATTGGAGTGGAGACAGTGACGGCCATGTTCCTGTTTCAGCCTAATTATTTCTCTACTCTGGCCTCTTCCTGCAAGTTCCTGTCGATAAGAGAGACTGCTTATTAAGGAGGGACCTTTGAGTGGCACCAGCCGAGCTCACTGGAGCTGTGCTCTTGGCGTGCTTTTTCTCTCTAGACGTTGTGCAGGCACTGGATGACCTTTTCAAGGGCGGTAAAACAGACACTTGGGGGGACTGATGTTTAACAGTGGAGGTTGTGCTGATGGATTTGACGAGGCCCAACATTTGAAGAGTTTTTACTTCCAGGGGTTTTGAATTTTCTTGCAAAGCTGAGCAGTATCTGTTGAGAAAAAAGAGCCAGCGTCTGTCTGAAGAAATATTCTCTCAGTCATCAGGCAAGGCAAAAATACCAATGAACTGCACACCCTGATGTTGAGAGCTGGAACTGCATCTACCTTTGGGTATATGGGCCATCGGGTCAACCTCGATTCTAGTCTAGGGACAAGTCCCAGCGGTTTTCTTGGCGACATTTTCAGAAGCGGCTTAACGGTACCGTTTTTCTACAGCCGGGGACACCACTCCAAGAACAGCGTGGATATGCTGCAGGATCCGATCCTTTGAACATGGGTTGCTTGAGCAGCATACAGGGCCTCAAAGCCTTTCTATAGGTGTATGTGTGGTTGTATCTATGTGTGCGTGCACAGGTGTATGCGTATGCAGAGGATGAAAGAGTGACAGAAACCTGCCTTTTTCTGAGCATGAGTGCTGTCTACCTGCCGTCTTTTTGTAGTTTTCATTATCTTAATTCATATTAGAAGCACTGGTAGTCTATTCAGTTGAACATGATAGGACATGCTTTCAGTATCAAAGGTTCTTGTTACTATGTTTAAAGACAACACTAAAATATCTCTTGGTTGCTTGTCTTCTTCCCTGAAAAAAGGTAAGCTTCCTGTGGCCCATCCCTATCCAATCATAACAGATGTCTGTCTTGTTTCTCTGTCATAAACAAACACAGGTATACACACATCTCTCTACCCATTGATTTCCTCCTCTTCTCTCCTCTCCTCTCCTCTCCTTTCCTCCCATCAGAACACAGCAACCTACCTCATCAGCTTACTGTGAGGCTAGAGCTGACAAGCAATACTTATCAGAAAGGTCAGCTGCATTTTGAATAGCAAAACTAACCAAGTTCAAAGGAAAGTCATACCCAAAAGATAAAAGCCCTATTCAATCGAGTACTGTGCCTGCTCAACCACACTGGCCTTTATGCTTAATGGAGATGCAAAACTATTTTCATGCCACAAAAAACAATAAAGTCCAAAGAAAAATGCCGCATGTGGTAGAGGCTGGCTTCTCATCAAAACTATTAAATGGCTTTACTACTTTAGTATCCTGGTGTGCGTATTTAATGAATTTCATGGCAGATACGTCTTTAGAGGCTACTTTTCACTGAGGCATTCTATTATCCAAGTCACCATTCGCTCACAACATTAAATTGGTGTGGTTTGGTTTTGGTTTAACATGACTTGTGAACTAGTCCGTTATGCAGTAGCTGTGCATTATATGCAAACAGTGCTACTGTAGCTTGTTTAACAAACAATGCTTTAAGAAATCTATTTTAGTTTTATATTTTTAATGCAGCTATTGTTTCCTGTCCAGGGGACAAAAAAGCTCTGAGGTCAGCTTTGATTTTATTGATAGGATTATCTCAGATACGTCTCATGTTTCTGTTCTAATGATGTTTGCTCCTAATCACAACATCAAAATGATGAAACGTGCATCATGATAGGATAATGTAAGCTCTTCCCTTTCAGACTTGCATCATGATGTCACACAGAAACACATAAGGGATACAATTTGTATTGTAATGCTGAGATATGAGTTTTGACACTTGCTCCTCTTTACAATTTTTAATGAAGGTGCCTACTGCCCTGTAGGAACCGTTCAAGAAAATAACATGTGCTTAGGGTACCAAGCAAAGGAGGTACCCCAGTTTTTTCCCCTAGTTGTCATGCCTATAATTCTTTCACTGCTATACTCATATTTGATTTTTGGCACATTGAGTCTTATCACTTAAGCCCTGAAAGGGCTGAGGGTTACCATTGTTGGCCTGTCTTAGAACATCTGGGTGCCTATACACTGCTTCCTAGAATTGTGACAATTTCCTTTCAGAATTACCCTTTATGGTTTGTATATATGAAATAAGTTTCACCCTCACTTTCTCACAAATTAGCTGAAATGTAAGAGCTGCTGTGCACAAACATATACTGTATAGAAACCAGTCTTTGTTTAATAGGAACAGTGACCAGAACACAACTGTGATCCAAAAAAAAGGAGTTTCAAAAAATTTGAAGCATTTTTCAAATCATCTATATGGCAAATTGCAGAGAGATCCAAAGCAAGAACTTGCAATAAAACCCAGTAAACTCACTGCTGAAGCACTAGTTGTTTTGTTGGGTAGAGCAAAACCCATCAATAATCCTGTAGGAAACTGAATAGTTATGGAGTATGCTATTCAATTAATGAAAGATTATACCCCAATAAACCTGTTTTTAAGGTGCTACGAAATGTATTGTTGCAACCAGGGCTTCAGCCACAATCAAATTCAGAAAATTCTGATACAGTATGGTCATCGGTCGCCCTGCAGCAGAAGTGACTTCTACACTTAGATCCAGTCTGGCAAAAATCAGGAAGCATTCTCCATTGGAAAAGATGAGCGTTAAAGGGAAGGAGAGGGATGCAGTAACCCATATTTTCATCAGGAACAGATTGATTAAGGTTGCATCTATTTGACAATCTGCAGATGCCACTATTATCTGAAGGATAATGATTCCAAAGGATTTCACTTACATATATATATACCCATGCACCACATGTTCCAAGAGTTTTCAATGAAACTTTATTTTTCAGAATTCATATATGAAGTCTTGATCTCCAGCATTTATCTGCTGTTAGTGTTGGCAGCAAAATCAAAATGCCTAACCTGAGTCAGGAATAAGGGAACAATACATTGATCACAAGGGTTTTCCAATATTGTTTTTTAATCTCTTTTCCGTATTAGCAATTAGAAAGTCTGTAATTACATTTTTATCCTTTATGGGAATAACTAATCCATATCTATCTGTCATATACCAGTTAATTTAGATACCCCTAGTGATAAATCTAAGGAAAATGCTAACGAGCATAAGAATGCTATATACAACAATAAGGTTTTGGTTGTGCCAAATTTCAGTACAATATCCTGTTGTTCAGAGGACATAAAAATATGCTTTGACTTTGGTTTCACCAAAGGAGTGAGCAACTGCTGAGTACTTTTATAGCAAAAAGTGACACTGCTTTCAACCTTACATCTGCTATTAGGCAAATGACCTGATCACCGAGAATAATTCACATGGAAACATTTTGGGAGAAGAGAACCAATTTCAAACTCTTCGCAGCGCTCAGCCTAATAAGCTTCCTAGATTTAAATAAATACAATGCAGATTTTTAAAAAAAACTTCAGTGCTAAAGACATCTCATTACGTAAGCATCGTAGGAAGGGAATCATACCAGTTTATGAGAGTAAAAGAAATCAGTCTCGTAGCACCTTTTCCAACTATCAAATTTTATTAAAAATAAATATCATAAAATTTGTTAGATGAAAAAGGTGCTCCCAGATTCTTTTTTTTTGAGACTTTGTGAAGTGTTACAAACATTCCTGAACATAAAGTAGATCAAGAAGCTATAATCTATTTGGAATATTTCAAGATGTCGCAAATAAGAATTTAATGAGTGAGCGGGTGTGATTCCCTACTGTTCATCTTGTCGAGCTATCACACCATGCAAGTCTATATACTCTTAAAATCAGTGGGGTATATTCATAAATAACTGCACTTCAGTGCTTAGCCCTAAATAAAATGAGTTGCTATGGCATTATTAGCATCACGTATGTGGCATATGGCTGAGAAGCAAGATGGTTATAAAGCAGCTACATTAATTTAGGGATTTAGGACTGGACAGCTGGAGAGACAGGCTCCTACAGCTATTAAAAACACCAGTCCTGGTCTCAGACGTAGTTTAAGAACTTCAGAACACTCTGTTGTTTGTAAAGCAGCTCAAGTGCCTTCTTTATAGGGCAAAGAGATGATCTTCAAAGTATACTGCTCAAAAAAATAAAGGGAACACAAGATAAGACATCCTACTATTAAATACAGTACATTGTGTTAAGTGTTCCCTTTATTTTTTTGAGCAGTATATTTTTTGTGTGGTCCAATTCTATCCCTTATCAAAAGAATGACAGAGCAGGCTTAAACCTCATTTTTTGAATTAAAGATTTTAGTAGAAAAAAAGGAATGAAAACTGTTTAAATACAAAATGTTTAGGCTAAAAAACTTATTCACAGCAAGAAGTAAGTACACCTGTATCATGATCCATCACTGCTATGGCATAGAATTTAGTCTTCTAGAGACTTTGTGGTCCTGCTTGTTTAATGTGAAACACTTCCATCCTGCATTTCACAGACATATGTAGCCACCTGGATTTCTTCCATCCCTGAATATATACAAAAGTACACTGGGTATTATGGAATCTCTCAAGCAATGAAGCTTACACAGGTTTGCTTGCAATATAAAACCGTGCTTAGCAAAATGAAGGGCAGGCCACTTTTTAGATTCAGAAAAATGTGAGGATCTCTGAATTAAATACTGCCTCCCATTATTTTGACTTTCTAAAAGCATGGGAGTTGATGATTTGGGAGAATAAAATAATGATTATAGCTCCATATGTGTATGCTTCCTATTCTTATTCAAAGGCCCTTTGAAGCTATGTTTTAGATACTGTATGTCTCAATAGGAGACAGCAATAGGAGGCTGCTGGTCAGGAACAGGTTCTGGTCAGTGAATGTGGGAAAACTGAGGCACAGCACCGATAGTCTAAGGACTACGCTTTGAGAATCACTAATAAGCATTTTACCCTATAGAATCTATTGCCTTTGTGAAAACATGCAGTAAATATTGTTTACTGCTTGCTTTTGGTTCATTATGTTGTGTAGCCATTATGTTTTATAAACTGCAGCAAAGCATTTTACATGAGCCAGTTATTTTAATAAACCATGTGTAAACAAGGCTTAGATCAGGGGTAGGCAACCTTAGCTCTTTTATGACTCGTGGACTTCAACTCCCAGAATTCCTGAGCCAGCATGGCTCAGCTTGGAAACCTCTCCCTTTTTCCTCAGCGTGGCTGGCTCAGGAATTCTGGGAGTTGAAGTCCACGAGTCATAAAAGAGCCAAGGTTGCCTACCCCTGGCTTAGATGATGAGCAAACTAGGTCTTTACTGGAGCTGTTGATAGATCTGTTCCTGTGAGAGACAAATATCCTCTGTAGGGAGGAGAATGTACCAGATACATATGTTTTTCTAGTAACAGAAACTCTCTGTACTTGGGGTTGAACTGCTCCCTTGTTTGCTTGCAGACTTTTCATTACCCAACTAGGTTATGGTCAGTATGAGTCTGATGATCACTGCCCTGATGGTGTTAGTTGGGCAATGAAATGTCTGCAAGCAAACAACCAAGCTCAGAGAGCAGTAAGAACTCCACATACATTTTTCACATTTGTGGGACTTTTAGTCTTCCTCAATCATCAAAAGAGAAGCAGGCACAGAACAAGGAGACAAATCCACTAGGAGTGGTGGGATGGCTATTTCCAAGTCCAACTTCTACTGTACCTTCTAGACTAGAGTTCTTTCAGGACTGTCTCTTACAAATCAAAAGGTGATTTTGACAGCAGCTGCAAGAATAAGCAGCTTTGGCATGAAACATGAGGAATTGGTTTTCTAAAGCTATCTGGTTCTAAATAACAACTGTGAAATAAAGCTGAAAGGCAGATGCAATGTACATGCATGTAGAGCAAAGGTAAAAAAGATTAAGGTAAAAGTTACCCCGGTCCAGTCATGTCCAACTCTAGGGGTGGACCTTATCTCTGTTTCCTAGCCGAGGGAGCCAGTGTTTTCCAAACACGCTTCCATGGTCATGTGGCCTGTACGCCAAGGTGCATGGAGCGCTGTTACCTTCCCACTGAAATGGTACCTATTAATCTACTTGCATATGCTTTCGAACTGCTAGGTGGGCAGGAACTGGGCAGGGATGGAAGCTCACCTCATCATGTGGTGCTTGGGTCTCAAACTGCCAACCTTCAGTGTCTTCACAGCTAGGCTAATATAATATATAAAGATATATTGTATCTATTTTGGTGATAGCAATAGATTTCTTTTCAAATTTATCAAGTGCACCTCTCTTTTACTATTATGGCACAGGAAGGGAAACTGTTGACAAGCTCATTGTTGATGCTTTAGGATATGCAACATCATCAGTATAATATTCCAGCTCTGATGGCATAGCAGATGCACAGTTCAGAGATATAGAATCCACAGCTTGTTCTTATAAATTAGGTTCATATAATTTTTGTAATGCCAGCTGATTCCTTTAGTTGAAGACAAACTATCACTCCTACAGTTGCTTTAACTTAGTTTGAACATTAACCCTGGCAGTTACCACAGGATTAAATCTCAGCCCCCAATTTCAAGAAAAATAAGTAAAATGCCTTATTTCTCATGAATAGATGAGTCAATGAATACCAGGCCCTTTTACAGAGTGTAGACCTGGCTATAATTAAAAATCCAGATGTCTAAAAAAAAACCTATGGCAACTTAGTGCAAAAATAGGTTTTTTCCATAGCTGCTTTTTCTAAATTAGCTGACTTCAATATTGAGAAAACTCTAGCAAAAGAAGACTGTAATAATAGTTTAACAAAAGCTGCAAATTTTGAAGGAGATTTAATGGCAGCAGTCCTATATGATGATGTGAAGAAATAAAGACTAAATCTTAGCATTACATGGACAAGGCATAAAAAAAATCTATTTTTATGAATTGCCCAGCTTATTATAAAGAGAAAAGATGAAATAAAATTATTTTAAAATCCCTTTTAAAAGGTTCTAACATGCACACTGCATATTTATAATTGTTCAGCAAAGTAATCTTACATATGTTAGCCAATAATTAAGACCGAAATCATATGATCAGCCAAAATGATATTGCATATACAAAAAGGAATGAATTTAACACATTTTATATTTAAGAAATTGCAATAGGCATTCAAATCAGATTGACTAACATTTTCAGTCTTGGCATATAAACCAGCTGGTGTGGTGCACATCTGCAGTGAATTAGAGATTATAACTCTTACTCATAATAAATTATACCCGCTTTTCATTAACACCACCACAAACAGCAGGAACATTTCTGTTCTTGCTGTGGAATCAATATCTTCGCTACCATCTCTAACTGCTATACAGTACCACGGTATTCTTTTTTAATCAAGATCAATTCTAAATTAATTAATCAATAATTAAGAAAAAAGACTGACCCAAGGCATTTTAAGACTGAGATGGTACCCAAATTACCACACCATGAAGACTGCTCCCAGGCCAAAGGACAGCTACTTGTAATCTCTGGATGAATTGCAGTGTCCCAAACTTTTAACACAGGATTTTATAACACTTGACATAAAATGAATGTAACTCAGAATCACGTTTCTTGCTTAACAATCGCTATTTCCGAGACTTAATGATCCATCTAACACAATCAGATGCTATGATGGCTAATTATGTTTGTGCTATAAATGTAAACAGCTTGCTTCCAATTATCCTAGAATCAGCCATTTCCTCCACCCAATGCCAGGACTGAGGTTTAGTGACCGTTTAATGCCAAATAATGCATAAACACTCACTAAATGCCATGTCTTCTGGCTCCCAACTGCTACTTTCTCGAGGAGTCCCAAAAGCAAGGCAAGTGCTATCCAGTTATTTCTCCTCAGCAACTAATATTCAAAGAGAAAGAAGCACGAGTTTATGCTAACAGTTGTACAGCGCTGTCAAACCAAAACGAGACTGGAGTAGATTTATTTGATCCATCTTATAGCAACTCAAGCCACCGTCCCGTCTGCAGTCTGTCCATCCCATTTCATATTTCCCCTCCAGTCTGAGAAAATGATTTTTTAATCTAAAAGCCAGGGGCAGAGCGAAACTTCATGACAATCAGAAGGTGTGCAAATACATCAGGCAACGAGTGACATAAACTGAAATCGCGATGCCCGAAAAAAGTCTTTGCGAGGGCAATGAGGTTTCTACGTTTTCTGGACAAGTTGAAGCACTGGAATGATGCCCTTAACCAAGATGGCCGCTCCCCCACTCGGCTCTCGGGCATGAGACAATAAACCGGAACTGGTCTTTCGCTTGTCTCGTTTTCCTTCCCCCCCCCCGGAAGTTATTGGGATTTTTCTGGCGTTTCCGATATGGACGTTGGGGAGAGAGGCGGGAGTCGTTGTTGTCGTTATCGTAACGATCGGGAATGGTGAGGTAATGCCGCTACAGACTTTAAGTTTATAACATCTTGAGTCTATTGAGATTAGGCAGAGAAAACAGCTTCGCTTCTTGGCTAGGAAACAAACGAGCGAGGCGGACTAGGGACGCATGCGCAAAAAGGCGAAGAGGCTAGAACTGCGCAAGCGCTCTACTCTTGCTCTTTTCTTCTTTTCCCCAAATTCTATCAATCTGATTCGCTTGGGCTGATTGAATTCGCATTGTTTGCATGGTTTCCTTAATTGTGCATGATTCTGCCTTTTTAAGGTAGTTTTTCGTTTTGTAAATAAACGTTGGATCACAATTCCCATAAGGCCAACCTCCTGGAAGGCATAAAATTAGGGAAGGCTGCCCAATTTTGAACAAGATTCTTCACTTTGGATTTCTGTTTTCATCATACCACTCCTTTTCTTAACCTGATGTCCTCCCAATGAATTCCTATAATTTTTGATCACCTAAATCGATGTCTGACACATCTCGAGGGCTCCAGATTAAAGAAGGCTGCACCAATATTACCCAAAACTAGATCAGTTTATTTGAAGTTCTGAGCAAAGATTGTGACTCACCATTGTACCACACTATCACATTTACTTGAAATCTATGTTTATTTTGTTGTATTTCTTTTTAAGTCATGGAATGAAGCAGTGGCTTAAGTAGGGCTGGGATCTGCTATTCCTTTTGATCCAGAACTGTAATAGTGTCATGTTAGTAATATGTATACATCTTAGTTTTCTTCTGGGAGTTATAGCAGAGTGGATAGGAGATTATCCAGAAATCTCAGAGTTGTAGAACTTGAATAATAGGCAACAACAAACCATTTCTGTATTCCTGCCAAGGAAATAACATGGACAAAGTCATGTACCCATCAGGAACTGAGCTTGATATATTTACTTCTAATTGATCCAGCAAGTGGCAGCAACTGTTCATTAAATCAGTCAACAAATTGATATTGAAATAAGCTTAATGTGGTTAATACTTGGATAGGAAACTAGTAGACTGTTTCAAAGCTGTCCCAATAATAAAACAGGAAATTGAAAAAATATCCTGGAAGATATTTGCTTTCATGCTGTTGCCAAATAAACAACATTCACATATGAACAACTTCATGTATCCATGAAATCACCAGGAGTAACTCAAGGGCATCACTCTTTTCTTTTTTAAGAACTCAAGATGGTGTTTGTGGAACTCTTTCATTTTGTCTTTGGAGATTCTCGGTCATCCAAGTCATGGTTGTCCCAAAGGTGCTTTTTCAGAAGGCAACTTGATTTTCTTCTCCGCTTCTCATCCAAAATGCTTCTTCAGTTCTGACTGGATGGTGGGGAATGCAAAGATTTATATTCCTTGCCTATATCTTCCTAAGCTGCTTTTCTCTACAGCAAGCTCACCTGCCTGATACTGAGGTCACCCTAATCAGTTTTACACTAAAGATTTTCTTTAACCTGGTCAGTTCCTGGTCAGCTGGCAAACAAAAAATCTAGTTCATTCTTTTTCAGTGCTTATTCTCCATTGTGTGCCTGCGTTACAGGTAATCCTCAACATACAACTGTAATGGAGCTTGCCCATCACAGTTTTATATTGTGACAGTTGTAAAGTGGCTGCTGTGGTTAAGCAAACACTGGTTAAGTGACCAATGGTTCCTACGGGCACAGTTTTGTTGAAAATTGGAAGTAAGTGCAGGTTTTCAGCAAAAACCCTCGTAAAATGTGTGTCCATAGGGTGCTTTAAACAATTGTAAATGCGACTGTGTGGCAGTCACGTGACTGTTGGGGAGAGCCCAACTAGTGGAATTTTAAATCCTGGTTGTAAGTGGTCCCAAAGTGGGTCCATTGCAACTTTGAAGGTTGCCAAGTGACCAGTCGTAAGTCAAGGAGTACCTAGCTGTGTGTTCTCTTGTAATTGCTTCCTCTCCAATGAATGTATATATAAACATCCATTCTCTCTTCGTTAATTATCTCAGTGCCAGGTTGGGCATTCCAAAGAGCAGGGAATGGGGAAAAAAAATATAAGATTTGCCCTTTTACCTGCGTTTCTTGTGAAATGAGTTCTGTTTGGCTCACCAGACCATTTGGGGTTTTCTCCTTTTGTCAATGTAAAGCAGAGGAAAGCTGAAATAAAATTGTAAACACAATTGCAGTCGTGTGACTTTCACTTAGCAACCGCTTTACCTAATGACTGAGTCTCTAGAACAGGAGTCCCCAACTCCCGGTCCATGGACCGGCACCGGGCCATGGCATGCCAGCAACTGGTCCGCAGAAAAAGGCAAAGCCCCATCCATGAGATGCAGGCAGCAGACAAAACCACGCGCCCTCCAGTCCACGGAAAACCCTCTCCACAGAACTGGTCCCTGGTGCCCAAAAGGTTGGGGACCTCTGCTCTAGAACCAATTGTGGTTGCTAAACAAGGACTTCCTGTAGCTGCTCTTAACAGTCAAGCAGAACAGTAACCAAAGTGGTTATGTCCACTATGATCTTCCTTGAAAACTGTCACGATGGAAAATGTTTTCTGTGCAATACTAATTGTAGTCGTGGAGCACACTGCTTAGAATAATTTCCCCTGAAATCAATAATAGTATATTGCCAAGCCAAAAAATACATTAGAATAATAGAGGGTGCTTAACTTGCTTTTAAGTTACATATTCCAAGTATACAATTTCTTTTAGACTTCGGAGACTGCTGGTTAGTGATGAACCCATAACCAGTTTGCGCGAAAGTTCTTTCCTTTGCTTCCCTCTGCATCAGCTACCTAATAGACATTGCTGCAGCTTGGGATCCAGTCAGAACTAGTCGGTGCTAAGCACTAAACCTGCCTTCCTGTCTCTTGGCAGACACTTTGGATTCCAAACTGATGGCGTCGGGTACAGCTAGCCGCTCCGAAGACGAAGAGTCTCTAGCAGGACAAAAGAGAAGCTCATCTCAAGTATCGGGGGCCATTCCAAAACGACGTAGTTCATCCAGGTACTACGATGGGACGTGGTTGGGAAGGTGATCCAGGGAAAGGAGGACACCTGGCTTTCCAAAGGCGTCTTTAGTTTGGAGAATTGAGAATTTAAAATTTAGAAGTACGGTGCTTGTTGGAAACGAGCGCTAAAATATAGGCAGATGGGCTGGATTCCTTTCATATGCAGATGCAATGTGGCCATTGTTTTCTGAGGATGTTTGAGGAAAACCTATGGAAGTCGCTCTTTTTGGAGCAATCCCAAAGCATTTTGCTTTCTCTTAATTTGCGCCAATTAAGTCAGGAGGTTGGCAACAGGCTGTCTGATCAAACTGTGGTCTCATGTTCGTTGTCCAGCCAAACTTGGTGGTTTCTCTTGATACTCAAGGAAGGATGGAACCTTGGGAATCACCAAATATACCAGAAATGACCAGATTTGTTCTCTTCTAGCACATAAACTGAGCCATGGTAGTACAGTGGTTAGAATGCAGTATTGCAGGCTAATTCTGCCTGTTGCCAGCAGTTCGATTCTCACTGGCTCAAGGTTGACTCAGCCTCCCATCCTTCCGAGGTCGGTAGAATGAGGACCCAGATTGTTGGGGGCGATAGGCTGACTTTGTAAACCTCTTAGAGAGGGCTGTAAAGCACTGTGAAGCGGTATATAAGTCTGAGTGCTAATGCTATTGCTGTAAAAGCAAAGAGAATAATTGTGTAATGTTCTCGGTGATTAGAAAACAGTTTTTGATTTTTTTCCCCAGTACATTTCATGGGGGTCAAATGGCCTAAGGAACAAGGTCTGTTCCTGTAGACTTGCACATGAATTATAAAATATATCTCAAACATTTTGACTACAGAGACATCTTCATGTAATGCATTAATTTCCCTCAGAGTATTTTATCCCATACCCTATGCCAAGGGTAGGCAACCTTGGCTCTTTTATGACTCGTGGACCTCAACTCCCAGAATTCTGGGAGTTGAAGTCCACGAGTCATAAAAGAGCCAAGGTTGCCTACCCTAACCCTGCCCTATGCAGATTTTTAACCACAGCTGATAGGTTTCCCATGATTAAATGCATTGTTTTAACCTGAAACAGTCACTGCTTCCGGCCAGTACTAACCAGAATTCTACACCAACAATTCATCTTAGTCTCAAGTTCTTGTTAGAGCTAACTGGAAATAACGGCTGCTCTTAATTACCGCAAAAATGAGACAATAAAATAGTTGCATGTGGTTGCATATTAATTAGCCCTAGGGACTGGGGATATTGTGCAAACACCCCCCCCCCCTTCAAAAGTACGGTTGTTAAAATTCTGGTTGACTTATTATGACCAATGATGCCCTATTGACGTATAGCTTAGACTTTTCTTAAAAGGCTTCTGTCGAGTGAAAGCATGTCCAACTGAAGTCGCCCATGACTCGCTATTGTTCAAGAAAGTAGTGAAGGGGACAGCTGTTTCCTTGAGATTATGGCAATGCGGATGTTCACCATTCTAGGTTCATCAAGCGGAAGAAATTTGATGATGAGCTGGTAGAAAGCAGCCTTGCCAAATCATCGAGCCGGGCCAAAGGCCCCAGCGGGGTGGAGCCGGGACGCTGCTCTGGCAGTGAGCCATCTTCTAGTGAAAAGAAGAAGGTGAGTCAGTGGCTGATCTGCCTCATTGCGTTTCACTGAGAGAGGGCCTGCAGAAATCCCCTTACTGTTCTCCATGCCACGCATAAGACAGTTTTACCGTAGCTTAACTATGACTCTTTTATTGAATCCACATTCCAGGACAAAAACCTCCATGCATATCTTAAATACATAGGTACGTGTTGAGAAACAATGGCGCCCAACCTTTTAGTTCTTTGGGGTTTTTTGTCATTCGTAAGTCTGACTGGCAGTTTGTTTAGAGGCAGCTTCTTTTGTTTCTCTGTAACTGACAATACATTCTAAAAGCTGGGCTGGTTTGAAATCCCCTTTCGTGTGGAATAAGCCAATCCTGCCAGGCAAAGTTAGATTCCCGTGTCCTCATAGGAAAAGAGGAATCCAAGGGCTTCTGCTTCCTGTCACCTCGCTTGCCTTCTGAATTGAAGGCCTACAGAAGACTCTTTTGAGTAGATGAAATAATCTTCCCTGTTCTTTCTCTCGCCCTATTTCTGCCGCCTCAGTCTTGCTACAGCTGGCCAGACTTCCTGGATCGATTCCTGCCATCGCTTGCTCCGTTGCAATGATAGATCTCTGAGCAGGGCAAGCAGAGGACCTGTCAAGATGACTATGACAGGTCAAACTGTCCCTGTTAGTATAGCCCAGGGGTAGGCAACCTTGGCTCTTTTATGACTCATGGACTTCAACTCCCAGAATTCCTGAGTCAGCTATGCTGACTCAGGAGTTCTGGGAGTTGAAGTCCTTGAGTCATAAAAGAGCCGAGGTTGCCTACCCCTGGTATAGCCTGACAGAGATGCTGCAGCTAGTTCAGATGGGCAATTAGACTAACTGAAGGCTGGTGGTTACCTTGAGTGTTCAGACTGGGTAAGAATGCTGAGGTGTAAACCAAGTTTAGACTGCCATACTTTTAAAACAAGGGACGCGGTGGCTCAGTGGGTTGGGACGCTGAGCTTGTTGATCAGAAGGTTGGCAGTTGGCGGGTCGAATCCCGAGTGCCGCGTAACAGAGTGAGCGCCTGTTACTCGCCCCAGCTTCTGCCAACCTAGCAGTTCGAAAGCACATAAGAATGCAAGTAGAAAAATAGGGACCACTACGGTGGGAAGGTAACAGCGTTCCGTGCGCCTTTGGCGTCTAGTCATGCTGGCCACATGACCACGGAGACGTCCTCGGACAAGCACTGGCTCTTCGGCTTTGAAACGGAGATGAGCACCGGCCTCTAGAGTCGGAAACGACTAGCACGCATGTGCGGGGGAACATTTTTACTTTTAAAACATCACAGCCTGCCTTGCCTAGAACTGGTCTCTCTCTGCCTGGAGCGGTGTTTATTAAACTTTTTTTCTCTCAGGACACCTTTCCCGTTTTAAATATTACGGAGGGTTTCAAAAGAGCTTTTGTTTGTGTGGGTTATATTTATCGCTGTTTTTGACCGTGTTAAAAATTCTGACTACACCCACTGCCGCTCCCGCTTTTCACATTTGTTTAATGGGATTTTAATATTGTATTATTTTTCAACATGCGCTAGAAAATCATTTTGAATTTGCAAATCCCTGAGAAGTTCTTGGGATTCTCCCCCATCCAGGGGTCCTAGGACTGCACTTGTAAGAAACACTAGTCTAGGATGTGAACATTAGTTATTTTATTACTCAGCTGCCTGGAGTGTTTTGGCCTCCCTCATGGCTGTGTCTCTTGTGATTCTGTGTCACTTTCCCACTCTGCCTCTCCAGGTGTCCAAGTCCATCTCAACCGCTGTCACGCCAAGCCCTGCTCCAAATCCCAGCCTGACCAAACGGATGAAGAAGAGCAAGCAGCCCTTGCAGGTCACCAAGGATTTGGGCCGCTGGAAACCCACCGATGACCTGTTACTGATCAATGCTGTGCTTCAGGTAGTGAAATGGGCTTAGAACACCTGTTCCAGATGTTTATCCATAGTGGCTCAGGAAAGGCTATTTAAATCCTTTGGGTGCCATTCTTCTCTCAAGAAAACTAGAATAGCTTACGTGAGGCTCCTAAGCAGTTCCTTTCAAAATACGTCTGGAGGCCATTCTCGCCCTCTTCCAGAATTTTTCTGATGTGTGCTTCTATCAGAACAGGCAGTCCTCAACTTACAACCAGTTGCTTAGCAACCGAAGCTATGATGGAAACCAACCCCCCCCCCCGATCTAATGGGTAACCGCATGTTGGGTGCTTGGCATCTGGCCTGCATTTACTGCCATTTGCAGTGTCTTGTGTCACACGATTGTATTTTGCCATGTTTTTCCCCCCAATACCCGGGGCTTCTGGTTTTCAGCAAAAATGCTCCATGGTGAACAGTGGGTTTGCTTTAGGACTGACTGACGCATGCGCTTTACAACTGCCACATTTGCTTAATGCAGGTACCATTACGGTAGTAAGTCGAGGACGACCTGCTTAGCCGGTATTGAAGCTGGTGGGTCAGTGGCCCGATTCAGTCCACTGTAGCTGCAGAAGTATATTAATTTTCTGAAGCCATCCATTCCTCCTCGGCATTTTTTTGTAATCAGTTTTTGATTGCTTTATCCTTCAGTGGGTTCTGTTTCATTTAAGGTCAAAGTGCTTAGAAGTCAGTATAGATCTTTCTTTCTTTCTTTCTTTCTTTCTTTCTTTCTTTCTTTCTTTCTTTCTTTCTTTCTTTCTTTCTTTCTTTCTTTCTTTCTTTCTCTCTCTCTCTCTCTCTCTTTCTTTCTTTCTTTCTTTCTTTCTTTCTTTCTCTCTCTCTCTCTCTCTCTCTCTCTCTCTCTCTCTCTCTCTCTCTCTCTCTCTTTCTTTCTTTCTTTCTTTCTTTCTTTTGTGTTTCCCCCACCCTAAAATTGAGAGCTCTTTCTCTTTCTCTCTGAAGACCAACGATCTGACCTCTGTGCATCTGGGAGTAAAGTTCAGCTGTCGCTTTAATCTGCGAGAAATCCAGGAGCGGTGGTACGCTCTCCTCTACGACCCTGTGATTTCCAAGTAAGTTTGGTCATATTCACACAGTCCTGATTCTCAAAGGGGGAGAACAGAGCTGTGGTGAGGGGCCTCTCACTCTCTTCGTTTCCAAGATGAGGCAGGTGGCAACCTGACCTCACTACCAGCTGAGGACTAGAAGCAGATCACTCTCTGAGGGGAGGCAAGCGTCCTGGTGTGCTGAAAGACAAATGTGTTTTGGTCTAGTTTCCAGAGAACTTTCCTTTGTGGAGATCCTACATACCTGGGGTCACCAACCCTCCCCCCCCCCCGGTCTGCGGCCTGATACCAGGCAATGGCCATTTGTGCAAGCGGCAGGCCCGTGCGTGAAACCATCCCCTCCTTCCCCCTTGCTGCCTGTCTGCAGAGCAGGAAATACTGGGTACCCCTGCTATGTGTTCTTATTTGGAAGTGAGTTGTTTTGACTGAATAGATTCTACTTTCAAGCAGAGTCTTGGAATAAACGGTTACACGTGGCCAGGTATGTGGCAAAGTATGTATTAGGGGTCTCTCTCTCTCTCTCTCTCTGCCACTCTTATTATTATAATGTCTGGCAAGCATTTTTTTTAAAAAATCCCATTTATATCCCGCCCTTCTCCGAAGACTCAGGGCGGCTTACAATCTAAAGCACAAATCAAATGTGCTTAGCAATAGCCTTCATTCTATGTATATGCCTGCTTATTAGGGCTTTCGGGCCCCCCCAAGTGGCATTATTACAAAGTCAGCTTATTGCCCCCAACAATCTGGGTCCTCATTTTACCTACCTGGGAAGGATGGAAGGCTGAGTCAACCTTCCCCATTCCTTTCAGTATAGCTGGTGCTGCTGCTCTCGTAGCTTTTCTTGCTAGGAAAGCGAACCCCTGAACCAGTGGGGATTCATTGATTGCTAGGTGTGTGTGTGTGTGGGGGGAAATGATCAAGATTGCCATCCCTTCTCCCACTTTATCTGCAGTTTCACAGCTGCTGGGAAGCAGGGGGTGACTGCCACCTCTCACGCTGGTCGATAGGGAGAATAGATGACAAATAGGTGCAATTGCCTCTGTGTCATCGTTTGGGTGTCCCTTCAGCTTGCTGCCGGTGCCATTGCCAACCAAGATCTTTTCTTCCATACCCCAGGGATGTTATCTTAACTTCTTGATCCGATTCTTTCAAGTGGGATGTTGAAAGTTTCCTCTTCCTTTGAGGAAGAAGCAAGCTCAGTGTGTTCCAGTGGAGCAGAGAATTAAGAGTCTCCACGCAGCAGGCCTGGTCTGCTTGCGCCAGTGCCCTTATCGTCTGTGCTCCTGCTGGCTGCTTCCTCTGCAGCCGTGGCTCCTGCTGGTGCATGGCTGTGTCAGCTGGTTCCCTACTAGGCAGAGTGTCCGGGACAAATCCAGAAGGCCTAGTCAAGCTGAAAGAGGAAGAGAAGCTGAGACAGAACTGGTTACATTCCTGCCTGTAGTTCATCCATTCCTTCTACAGCTCTTATACGGTTACGTTTGTTCTAGTTTTATTTATTTTTATTTTTTATTTTAATCCCATTTATATCCCGCCCTTCTCCAAAGACTCAGGGCGGCTTACAATGTAAAGCACAAACCAATGTGCTTAGCAATAGCCTTCATTCTGTGTATATGCCTGCTTATTAGGGCTTTCGGGGGGCCCCAAGCGGCATTATTACAAAGTCAGCTTATTGCCCCCCAACAATCTGGGTCCTAGTTCAGCATGTCTTCATTGTAGAGGTGAATAACGATTCCTGACCATTGGAAAAGGTATTTGGATGTTCTGCTTCCCAGTGCCTATTTTATTTTATTTTATTTTATTATTTTATTTTATTTTATTTTATTTTATTTTATTTTATTTTATTTTATTTTATTATTATTTTATTTTATTTTATTTTATTTATTTTATTTTATTTTATTATTTTATTTTATTTTATTTTATTATTTTATTTTATTTTATTTTATTATTTTATTTTATTTTATTTTATTTTATTTTATTATTTTATTGGGTAAAGAAGGGTTTTCTAATCAGGTGGCCCTAAAGACTGGAATCCTACTAGTACAAAACTAATAAAATTCTTCAAGATGACCGAGAGGGAAGATGGTTTTAAGTTGAGAGAACTAGTTTCTGGTTCATCAGTGCTGGAATTAACGTGAAATGTTTATTCTTGACATCTCCAACCTTTCCTGAAAAAGTCATCTTGCATTTGCTTGGAGTAAACGTCAGGATAGCTTTCTAAAAGGTGGAAAAATCCTTACATACCTCCTTCGAAAAAGATAGGACGTGTAGATCCACTATTTGGGATTTAAATGTATTGGATTTGTTTACGTATTAAGAAAAGAGGCCCAGTGTGTAGCTTTGTTTTTCCTCTTTTCCTGCTGGTCAAATGCTGCTGGAGACTCTTGAGAGACAACAGCCCCACTGAGTCAGGGAAGCCCATGAATTTTTGGTCCCTTTGCCTTCATTCCCTACAGGCTGTCTTGCCAAGCAATGAGGCAACTGCATCCTGAAGCCATTGCATCAATGCAGAGCAAAGTGTTATTCAGCAAAGCAGAGGAACAGCTGCTAAGCAAAGTCGGATCGGTAAGGAGCAATGCCTCTGGGTGTCATATCCCCCAGCCCTAGTATCCCTGGCACAAAGCAGACTTGAGTATCTGAGAGGCCTTTTGTATCAGTCGTTAAGGCCTCACAAGTTCTGCTTTTGCTCCCTGTAGCTCAGGGGTGTCAAACTCAATTTCATTGAGGGCCGCATCAGCATTGCGGTTGCCCTCAGGGGGTCGGGTGGGTATGGCCAGGGTGGGCGTGGCCTACTGGGTGGGCGTGGCTAGAGTGTGTGTGGCCTACTGGGTGGGCGTGGCCAGCTCTACATTGTTCACATCAAGGGTGCCTATGGGGGCCTGGGCAGGAGTGGGACAGATCTGAGGGTCTCTGGCAGGAGGAGGGTCTCTGGGCCAGGGCCAAGGCAGTGGGGGCCGTTCCCTCACTGTTTCCAGGATGGCTTCGCGGGCCACATGAAACCACTTTGTGGGCCGGATCTGCCCCCCCCCGGGCCTTGTGTTTGACATGTCTGAAGTAGCTCATGGCAATTTCCTCCTCTTAGTGCCCAGAAAGGCTTTTAATGAGAGTTATTCTTTGTTTCTGTAGTTAATACACATCATACAATGTCTCAGGCCAGATTAGGTCTGATACCATTGTAAATCTCACTTCTGTGGTCTTTTGGGAAATCTAAAGTTAGTAAAAAAAAAAACCCACAAAAAACGAAACCGAAGCTTGAGTTAAAATTTAAGCCTGATTAAGACCCTTAGTAGTGAAAATGATAATAAACGCCACTCTGTGTAATGGAAAGTTTCCGCTTTCCCTCTCTGCTGTTCACCTAGACCAGCCAGCCTACTTTGGATACATTCCAGGATCTGCTGCACAAACACCCGGAGGTTTTCTACCCTTCCCGCACTGCCAAAGTCTTGCAGACCCATTGGCAGCTCATGAAGCAGTACTACCTCCTGGACGATCAAACAGGTAAGGCGGCCTGCTGGTTCCTGGGCTGAGGCTGAGGCTGAGGCCAAGCTTGGGGTCTGAATTCTAAACTACCATGTGCCCTCTCTGCAGTGCAGCCATTGCCCAAAGGAGACCAAGTGCTCAACTTCTCAGATGCTGAAGACATGATAGATGACAGCAAGCTGAAGTAAGAGAGAAGCTGGTTGATAACTCTTTCTCTCCCCCCCCCCCCCCCAATTGAAGCCATAGAGCATTGTGCCAAAAAATGTGGCTGGGCTGAGTTTAGGGTGGGCAAGCATCCATTCAGTATTTAGAGTGACAGTTTGAAGCCACTCCTGTTCCCTTCCACAGAGGAATGAATGAACATTCAGGAATTGTGTTGCAATAGAACTTAGATCTGATGACAGTTACTGTCTAGCTTTTACAGCGCCTTTCGTCTATTTAAGTTCTCAGTCATCCAGGCCATGGTTGTCCCAAAGATGCTTTTTCAGGAGGCAACTGAACTTTCTTGTTGTTGTTGTTGTTTTTGAAGACGTTTCACTGCTCATCCTTCTGTTGCCTCCGGAAAAAGCACTTTTGCTGTACGGTGCCTTTCATTTTTCATTCATTTTGCGGCCAGCATCCCGGTTGTCCTGGGAAACTCCAGCTGGAAATCGGTAGTCGTTTGCTTTTTGAAATTGTCTGCATTGCACCAGTGGCAGAGTCTTAAATCTGACCCAAGGTGCTTGTAATGGTTGTAATAATGAAATTTCAGTAGCACAGGAGCAAAAGCCAGACTGATACTGGAGTAATCAGTGGGCGGTCTGTGGTCTGCTTAACCTCCTGCGTCTCTCTTTTTCTCTACCCTTTTCCCCTTTCCCTATAGAGATGTACCAGATGAAGTGTTGGAACACGGTGAGTTTAGATTTGGTTTGATAACCTGAAGCTATGTATGGACCGAATGGGAGCTTCCTCTTCAGATGGCTGTGTTTTTGCATTATCGGCTTTGTGTGGTTCCGACTATTCTCTGTTCGGTCAAAACCCTGGGCAGTGCTAATTCTGTGTTGGAAAGCTGTGGAAGAAAAGTAGGGCTGAACTTGTATTTGCTTGATGTCCAAGGAAATAGGGCCACAGGGCATCCTGCCTCCTTTTGGTAAGAACCTCCAAAGTTAGAAGCCCGACAGCAGCTGAGCCAAAAGATGGAAGAAGCCTTGTTGGAGAGATAGGAGAGCTTAAGAACGCTAGTGTTCTTCCGTCGGTTTCTGTCACGTTCTTGATCATTCCCTGCAAAAAAGGGGAGGAAGGAGCTGCCAGGGTCGAATGGTGGTGGGCAATGTAAAGAAGGGGAATTTTTTGGGGGGTGGGGGTGGGGGAAGAAACAAACCCAGGATTTCTAGGAGCCCAAATTATCTTCGCCTTTGTTATCAAATAATGCCATTGCACTTCCTCTATGAAACATACGCTCTCCGTGGTGGTTGCCTTCCTCCTTGCAGAACTGACTATGGCGGACCGGAGGCAGAAGCGTGAGATTCGGCAGCTGGAGCAAGAGCTGCACAAATGGCAAGTGCTGGTGGACAGTATAACAGGTGAGAAAAGGCTGCAGAGGCCTCCTTGCTGTGGAAAGAGCAGCCAGAGAATCTTGAAAGGACTTAGCTGGAAGCCAAGCTTGGATAACGGAAGTGGTATAAATCGGGGAGGGGGTTTCCCCTAAACCCCGATCCGTGGGCTGGTACCGGCCTTGCGGCCCCTTTGGGAACAGATCCACGCAAGCGGTGGGCGAAACACGTGAAGCTCCACTTGCACATGCGCGGGATTAGGTTGGGCAGGTGAAAGTCATCTCCTTCCCCCTCCCCCCCCACTGCCAGTCCGCGGAGCCGGAAAGATTGGGGAGACGGCTGGTATAAATAACGCCCAAGCACGATTTATTTATTTGTTTATTAAACTTACATGCCAAATGCAGCCCTTAGCCGCTAGACGCTTTTCTCTTGCCAAGGTTGCAAAAGGGCCGGCCCCATTTTCCAAAACCTTTGCCCACCTATTTTCTCTCTTTTTCTTCTTCCTAGGAATGAGCTCCCCTGATTTTGATAACCAGACCTTGGCTGTGCTGCGTGGACGGATGGTCCGCTACCTCATGCGCTCCCGGGAGGTGAGTTCCATCTTTCATTTCAGCCGGGCCCAAAACTCTAAGGAGGTGAACTTCTTACCGGCTTGGATCGAGGAGAGGAAGTGGAACCATTTTTTCCAATAGTACAAATTAGCTACCCAGAATCGAGCTGCATTTGATTTTGAGGCACACAGCCTACCTGTTTGTTCTGAAAGGTTGAAGACTCTGGGCTATTTCAGTGAGAACATTTTGAGAGAAGAACAGTTTTTTAATTCAAGAGGTACTGGTATTTTTTTATTATTATTATTCTCTTTCCAGGCAGTGGAAGATAACATCATGCTGGCACTGGAGCGGAGAATTTAACATTGGTTCTGATTTCCATTCCTTTACTGTTACACTCTTAATACGTAATTTACTTTGTGACAAAGTGAAAAGCTGAGAACCCGCGTTTCTTAGCGTAATTTTTTCAATCCTGTGATGAACTTCGCTTTTTTTTCTTTCACTTAGCTTGTCTCCATGCCATCATCTGGACTTTTAGAAAAGTCAGCTTTTGCATAATCAGAAACAAATGTATTGGGTCAGTTCACCTGATTCATTTTGATCGCTGATGCCAGCAAAAACCCTGCTATGCTTGCTGTGCCAAGTGATTATTTTTTTTAATCTAATTTCCTTTTGTAGATCACACTTGGCAGAGCCACCAAAGACAACCAGATTGATGTAGATCTGGCACTGGAAGGCCCTGCTTGGAAAATCTCCCGCAAACAAGGTACCGGAATTAATTCTTGCCTCTGAATTACTGGAAAAAAAACAACTTTTGAGCGAGATGTGTACAGCCATGGTAAGATAGTATTACTATCAGGAACCAGATCCCAGAGTCTTGTTCGTGGTTCCTGATACACTGGCTTCACTGTGTAAGATGCCTGGGAATTTTTTTTGGCCAGGAGAAACAGCTGTTTTTAAAATTTGAAAGCAGTGCAAAAGTAAGATGATCGTTTGCCCATCCTGATGACCCTATGAAGTCTGAGGCATTTGTTGGAATCCTGTGAACCCCTAGCCAGCTCTGCAGTTTTTCCTCATACATTTATTATCCGCATGTGAAAAAGTACATTCAGGTAGTCCTCGATTTACGACCGTGCCTGAGAATGGAATTACCGTTGTAAGTTGAGGCACGACTTGAGCTGATGTTTTTTGGGGGTGGTTTTTTTTGGTGGTCATTAAGTGAACGCCGTTAAGTGAACGCCGTGCCTAAGCAAATCCATTTTATCCAACGGGCGTTTTTTTGTCAGAAACGGGACGTAAACGTCGCAACCTGGCAAAAGCATCAAAACCCACAGTCACATGACCACGGGATGCTACGGGTGGCCATAAAGGTGAGCTGGTTGCCAAGAACCCAAGATGCAATCACATGACTGGGTAGATCGGCGCGTATCTGTCAGAACTTTGAAATCGGGTCACAAAGTAGCTTTTGAGGTGTGTGTGTGTGTGTGGGGGGGCGGAATGTCTGTCATAACTTTGTAAGTCGAGGACTACCTGTATCCAGCGGCCTTTCTTCAGGCTGCATAGTTTGAGAGCCTTCTCTGAGTGGGAGATTGCCTCTTTAACGTTTGAAGGTAACTCTTTCTCAAGAAAGGTCAGCATGTCCTCTAAAGGCAGTAAGTACCCCGGTGGCTGTGGCCTAAATTCATGTGGCTTAGGACCCAGTTACCTTCCCTCATGGCCTTGCTCTCTTCCTCCTGGGGAGAAGTCCAAGTCACCTTAATCTCTTCCCAAATGCACACAGGTGTCATCAAGCTGAAGAACAACGGGGACTTTTTCTTGGCGAATGAAGGCCGACGGCCCATTTATGTTGATGGGCGGCCAGTCCTTTGTGGCAGCAAGTGGAAACTCAGCAATAACTCTGTGGTCGAGGTGAGCAGGGGCTGGCTGTGCTCTGTAGCAGAAAACGTGGGAGTTAGCTGTTGTCTCCTTGCCTGTAGGGATGTGCCAATCACTCTTGATCACTAATGTTTTCTTCTTAGAGGGTGGGAAATTAGAGCTCGGGTTAAATTCGAGAGCATTTCTTGCCAATTTTTGCCGAATCTGTAATTTTTATTCTTGTGTTAATTTTAACATGCTTTTGTGGACTTACTGTACTAAAGTACTGGGATCTTTACGTTGGCTGCTATCGTTCTGCTTTACCTGTGTATTGTTTAAACATTGAATGGCTTAGAATTAACTTGAAGTGGCCAGAATACAAATGTTGCTATACATTTAGTAACAATAGCCGGGGCAAATTAGCAGTGGGTCTACCCCATGCTTACAGCCTCTCTGCATGGACTCAGTTGAGCCCAGAGGCTAACAGCCTCCATCAGTGTGGCACCTTCAGAGGGGCTGGGACTGTGGCTCTCAGATGGGGAGGTGGCCTTAAATGGGGGGGGGCAGCTCATGTTCCCTCCTGGCCAGGAAGGAGGACACATGAGTCACTTTAGCCTAAGAACCTTCTAGTTAGCTGCCATGGAAGATCTCCACACCGGGAGAAAAACTTCTCAAGGTGGCTCATGTCTTAACTGGGCATGAAAGCAGAATCTGTACAAATCAACTGATTGAATTCTATTCTCCCTCCTTCCCTCTTTTTTTCTAGATTGCCAGCTTGCGCTTTGTTTTCCTCATCAACCAAGATTTGATTGCCCTTATCAAGGCAGAAGCTGCCAAAATTGCCCAGCCCTGAGGCTTGGATCAACCCAGACGACCCCACTCCTTCCTCCAGCGGGAACTGCTATTTCCTTTGCTGCTAATGCAGCTTCCTCCAGTTTGCCTCCTTTGAGGCTCGGACAAAAAGCCATCCTGGGCCTTTTCTTTTAGCATAGAGGAACTCTTTGTTTCGTGCGTGTGCACACACTCGACCACCGGAGAGAGAAGGGGTGGGTGGGGTTAAGAGAGGCGGGCTGAAAACAGTGGCTAACGGAAGCCCTTTGCTGAGTACCCTGGCTTGGGCGAGAAACGGCTTCCTGCTTCTATTGACTATTGTGCTTGACTGTCTTTGGGAACAGAGTGACGAGATTTTTCAGGAGTGGACGTGGGGAGAGCCAATGTCGAGCTAATATAATAGTTATCAGTCCTCTCATCGGCACCATGTTAGTGTCATTTTTAGATGTCAGTTTTTCAGGTATTGTCCACTAGAATCTCAGTTCCTCGTGTATGAAAAAACAAAACAGATTTATTCCAAGTAAGGTTGGTTATAAAAATAGAGGTCCATCTGTTCCTATATCTCTATGTGGTACAATATTACTACTTATCAGGGGTGTTGACAGACTAATGAGCTATTTTAGCTTTTGGCATGTGCCTCCTCGGTGCAAGCATATCCTTGCCTGTAACTGTGGGGTAGAATAAGCTTACCAGTTGTCAGTCATAGTTTTGATTGGGGTTTTAAAAGCAATGGCAAAAAAAATGGAAGCAAATCTAATTATTTAAAGTGCAGCCTTTGCATTGCTACCTTTTAAAAAACTAGCTTTTGTGTCCATTAAAATTTCTTGTGCAACAGTGCAGACTGGCTAGTGGCCTGAATTGAACTGGCGGCGAAGTTTATTGCCGAATCTTCTTTTTCCGTACATTTTATAACTGAAGTTTATGATTTTCATTTAACTTCGGTAGTGGTTCTACGTGCCGTGATTTAGCATGGGAAAGGTTGCTCACGAGCCTCAGAAGGACAACACCTGAGCAACAGCAGTTCATAAAGTAAGCAATCAGAGTTCAAAACATACTTTTTATTTTATAAAAAGGGTGCTCAGCTCCAGTCTTACATAGGGCTGGGGATAGTCTTGGACCTGCCTTCCCATTTGAAAATTACATGCTCGGGGGGGGGGACTTTCCACTCCCATTCCACTCACTATCTCCCCAGCAATGTCTTAACAATGCAGCTGCCTGAAGGAAGGTTGTCTAAAATGGAATCATGTACAAATATGGGTACGTTTGCATATTTCAAGCTGTGATGCATGGATGTATTCCCTAGCCCACATAACCACTCAGATGGACCAGGTTTGGCTTTTGACAGTAGAAACTCTTACAGCAGCTTGCAGTTATCTACTTTTGTCGAGACAAAAGGTGCCTTTGCTGTCCCAGGGTGTTTTGTGGCATTTGCTGTCTTTTTCTTCTGTCTCCATCATAAGGACAATTGCAACTCTCTCTCTCTCTCTCTCGACTTTGGAAGAGCTGATTGTGGCCTTTCTCTGTTGCATTCTCTGTCCCCTAATATGGGAGAGCATCCGGTCCCATAAGATAAGGGCTAATCCTTGATATTCCCAGGACAGAAAAATCCCAGGGCCTGATCTTTGTGTAATCGGTTGTGCTCAGCGCACTCATATCCCTGTCCCTTCTTCCTCTATCCAGCAGGGCCCACTGCATGTAGAACCATCGTCCCCAGCACCAATCAGCACCATCTCAAGGCTGGAGGAATCACAGTCTTGAGTCCTAGAAAGTTTGATTTCTGGAGAGCTTGTACGGCATGCTGGATCTGTGGCGGAGCAAGCTTGGGGCACAGAGCGCTCTCTTTGGCTCGGGTTTGGCATCGGTGTGTTGTTCCCTTGGTCCTTGGGACCGTGACCAGAGGGTGAAAGCACTCCCGCCTCAGAATCCCTTGCTCGGCGTCCCAGGGTCCAAAATGTGCCAGGCCAGGGGGAGCTCTGCCCGGCTGAAGGGGCCCACATCCACTGTACTCTGCCACAGGCTCCATTAGGGCAAGGTGCCGGTGGTGCGCTGTGGGAGCAGAAAGCTGGCGAAAGTCCCGTGTCGACCATGAGGGGGCTCAGCAGAGGCGTAGTAGGAGCATCTGAGTGGGGGAAAGAGGCAGGCGGGTCGACTCGCTGCTGGGCTGGTGTCTGGGAGAGAAGGAAGAGCTGGACCGCCTGGCGCAAAGAGTGCAGGCCCTCCCGCATTTGCTGAACTTGCCCGGACAGCTCAGCCACCTGGGAAATGATGCAAGGGAAAGGAGGTCATTTGCTTGCCTTTTTACTTAAGACTGGAGCCCTCCCCGATGACAGAATTGCTTTTCCAACTACTGTAAACGCGCGGAATTTTAGGAGTTCTGGCGATAGACCACTAGGCCTCTGGAAACATACAGGACCAATCAGGAAGCTGGGGAGAAAAGGAGGAAGTGCTATACTTTTTCTCGCACCCGTTTTTGCCCATTGAACGGTTTGATCTTGGACTTTGTGGGGTGGGGGGTTGGGGGGGGGGTGGGCTCGTCCCAAAGAAATACTGGTAGCATGAAGTAAACTCTTCAAAGGCTTTGGACTGGGGTGTGGCTTTTACTCGTGCCTGTTGCTGTTTGCCTTGCCTCGCTTGGAAGATTGCTCTTCGCATTTCGTTTTGGGCCTCGCCCTTCTCTGGTGGCCTTTGCTTCACCGGGGCTTTGGGACTGTGTCTTTTCTGGGACCTGTTTCTCGTCCTGAGGACTGCCCTGGTCTTGTGCCTGGGCCCTGCCTGGTGGATTGGACTTGGAGCCCCAGGGGGACCTTGCCCCTGTGAGCATGCTCCTACTCTGGGGGCTTTCTTGGTACTACAAGGGCTGTTGTTTTGGGGGGGACTGAGGGTGGCTGCCTTCAGGGTAGGGTGAGGGTGGAGCCTTATCGGTTGTTGGAGGGCCACTGTTGTAAGAGAAATAAAGAACTCTTTGGAGGCCTGCATTGTCTTCACCACCTGGGTCATAACACAAAGAAAGCCCAGCGGCTTTTTGAAAAAGCACCTTTGGGACAAATCCGCACTTGGTGGCTTCCGATACACGACTTTCATCTTGATCAGCAGCAGGGAAGCGTTTGTCCAGTTTGGACCTGCCTTTGAAGACTGCCCAGAAACCCACCAAAGCCAAGCCTCTCCACCCTACAAATCAAAGGGCTGTTTTTGACCAATTAAGTTCTCTTAAGGCTTGAGCCCATGTTTGTCTTCATGGCTGCCTTGTCTGCATACAACACTCTTATCCCACAATCGGCTCAGGAAGTGATAACTGGGGGGAGGGGAGAGAGGGAGGGAGGGCTTGGAAGCAAGTCTTTTTTTCTTTCTATGATGACCTCGTCATTCAGGAATACCCTAGCTCCAAAGGCCAGGTCGCCTTCATTCTTAGAATTTAGGAAAATCGCGAGCAAACCATTTTGTCAGTCTTGGATGCTTATTGCATTTTTAAAAAATCTGCTTTTAGTTTTTAAAAGGTGACGAATATAGTTTTTACTTAAGCACTCTGGCGTATGTATGTATGTATGGTATGAGATAAATTATATACGGTAAGTAAGACTACTCAAAAGGTAAATCATGAGTCTGTGTTTCCAGAAAATCGTTTAAATCCACCGTTCTCTGTAGAGAATATTTTCTAGACCACTGTTTTGAGATTTCCAAGGGCAGCCTGCTCACATGTAGTCTGCTTCCCTGCTGAACAAAAAGCAGGGATGCTCCAGGTAAACATCTCTCCAAAGCAACCTTGGCAACTTAAGACCTGAGGACTTCAACTCCCAGAATTCTCCAGCCAGCATTGCTGGCTGAGGAATTTTGGGAGTTGGGAGTCCACAAGGCTGTCTATATACAAGGCTGTTTTTGAGCAGGCTGCTCATGGCAGGCAGACACACGTCCTTAACTTATTAGAGATCAAGGGTGGTAAGAGTAATGCTATCAAATGTACAGACTGATCATTTGAGGTTAAAAAAAGCCTTACCGCCTGGCGCAGTTTCTCGATGGTGTCTGCGCCAGATAACTCGGGAGGGATAGTGAGCAGGCCACTGTCTGGAAGAGGAAAAAAAGCGGAACAAACTGACGAAGGCCACAGATTCAGCCTTCAAGTGCTCTGTTTCTTAATCAACCCCTTGATGATCCCTTCCCCGCACGATGCCAAATGTTACCTGTTCCAGGGGAAGGACTGCTGTAATCCGGTCCCGATGGGCCAAGGCGGAAATTGAAAATAGGCTTGTCCGAACTGGACCCATCCTCGATTCCGTCTACGACTCTTAAAGAAGGGGTGAAAAACCAGCAAGCGTGTCAGAAAAGAGAAAGCACGTGGAGGATCTGTGCTTCAACAGTAGCCTCTGGCTGCCAGCGTGGGGAAGGACATTTCGATGGGGCTTCCTAGTAGTGCCCCCATTCCCAAAGCTGGCCCGCACCTCCTTTGCATCCTGGGGCCTTACCTGGGGCTGAGATCCGGAGGGCCGCTGCAGGGCAGGCTGTGCAGCCTCAGGGCTGTAGGACGCGAGGAAGTTTCGGAGGCCGCGTGGCGTGGAATTCCTGACCGTGAGGGCAGCTGGCTGTGGCCCCCAGAAGACTTGGGGAGCAAGGGGCTAGAAGGCTCGTCCTCTATCTGTGTAGGGAAGCAGGGCATTCTGCGGCGTGGAGGGAATGAAATCTCTGTGTCCTTCACCACTGAAAGCAAAGTGGCAGGTTCGTGGCTGCTCGGTGACGGCGACTCTGCCTGTGGTGGAGGGAGACAGTGAAGGAACCCTTTGCCTTTCCCATTTCAGCTGCCTTTCTCTCTAGAATCGGGAAATCGACTATCCAAAGGTGTAAAATACACTGCTCAAAAAAATAAAGGGAACACAAAATAAGACATCCTACTATTAAATACAGGACATTGTGTTGTTTAAGTGTTCCGTTTATTTTATTTTTGAGCAGTATATATTCCTCCCATTGAGTTATCCCTCTCATTGGCAAACGATTCTCTTTGCCAGTTCCTCCCCACATCCCCACCCCCCTCTCTGGTTTTTAGAAACGATTGCCATAAGGATTCAGAATCCGCTTGATTTTTTTTCTCTTCGCCTAAGGGCAGGTTTGAGTCTGGAATAGTTCGTATAAATATTAGGAATTAACAGCATCGGAGGGACGTCCTGCACAAGCTACTCACGGCTGTCAAAAGTTCCTGAGCAAAGGTGGGATACAATTCAAACTGGTGCATTAGAATAGCTGGAAAGGCATGGAAGGCCATTCTCACCAGTTTCCCCAAGCCCACCTAAGTGGGTTAAGATTTGGATTGGTCAGTAGATCTCCCCAAAATTTTCTTGTTGACATTGAGCGACTCTGGAGCATAAACCGAAGACCTACCCAGCTGTATAGCTACTCCTTTCTTTTTAATGGCAAGTTGGAAGCCCAAGAAAAGCATGCTACAGAGTTATTCTCTGCTAGCCTTTGTGGGTTCTGCGTTGGCTCTGTGCAGATATATATTATCTTTTACTAATTTCAAGTAAACCAGCTGTTTTTGCGATTTGACTCTTGTTCTCCCAGATTGCATTTTGTAATTGGATTGGATATCCAACGTACAGTATCAGAGTGCCAAAATAAAGCCTATAACGGAGACTTGGCTGATTTCCTGTCTGTGACTAATGAAGCAAACAATTTTATCAGTAATCTAGACATGTTTATAATATTTTAGATTTTAGATTTCATGTTTCGTATTTTCATCTCTCTTGTTTTTTTTATTGAAATGTGACGTGGATGTGCCATACGATGAATAATAATTTGTAATTGGATTTACCGCCAGAGAGCTGGCACAAAAACTGAGTGAATCACTACTGCACCCAGAATGTGGCAGTGGCAATGTTGTGATTCAGGGTCAGCCTGTGGGTTCGGCAGTTGGGTCGGACGACTCAGAGGAGGAGGGGGGTGTTGGAGAGGTTGCTGAGGGTTTTGGAGAGCTTGCTGATGAGAGCCCTCAGCCAGGCCCCTCCCACCTGGTCACGACGCAGACCCAGCTGTGTGAGCCTGACAGCGTGGATAAAGATGACCCACAGCTGGCCCTGTTCAAGGACGCCCGACGCAGGAGGCAGTCAATCAGGAGTAAACAGAGGAAGGCAATGGGGCACCTCGGAAGGAGGCAGAGAGAAGCCACGCCCTGAACTGTATAAAAGGGGAATGCGTGGGAGGGCTGGTTTGCTGAAGGCAACCGCTTGAATAGCTCCTGTTTCATGGTTCGTGTCTTGTTCTGTTTGCTTTTGTATCCATAAATTTGGCAGGCTTAGTTTCAGCCTCTTGCCTTCTTGTAAAAGGGGTTGTCCCTGCCTTTTCTGCAGGGCCGGTAGCAGGCTGGTACAGAACAGGCAATTGCTACCCACCAGTGACAAGGATTTCTCCCTATCACCCTGCTCCACTCACCTGGAAGACGCTGCCTCTACCCAGGTTGTAGCTGAGGTCACAGGGAAGTTCACGGCGGAATTTGCTGGCGAATTCCGGATAGAGCTCCAGACTAGCCAGCAGGCCAGGCAAACTCAGGCATTGCAGGTCACAGTAGGTGAGGCCCCGCACATCCGCATTGGCCTGGACCCCTTCTTCCTTGGATGAGATGTGGCAACCAATCAGGTCCCCCTTCCCTGAAAGGAAAAGAGCTAAAGGTGAATCCTTCGTCAAAAGGGGAACAAAATGGAAGCCCCAGAGATGGTTTGGCAGTAGCTGTGCAACCCAGTTTCCCGCTCTTATTCTGGAAAGAGGCTCACTGGAAGCCTCAAATGGAAAGCAGCATCGGGATGAGCTGGATAGCATATAGAACAAAGAAAGTGGGGCAGTGCTCTTGGAAAGAGTTCGTTTAAAAAACAATAATAAAAGGCAAAATCATTTCAAGTCTTATTGCATGGGAGGGGGGGGGAGAGAAACAAGCACCTCAAACTGAAAGCTCCAGCCTCTATTCCCACCTTATTCTCAATACAGAAACCTTTTTCTGCGTGCAAAACTTCTCCCGTTACACCTGGATTCACAAACCATATTTCAATTCTCGGCTAAATGGGATGGGTAATTCGTGGTTCATTGTGTCATGGGAACGGCCACTGTTTTAACTGTGGTGAGAAACAGGCTATAAGATGAAGCTGGAATATGGTTTTATTAGCATGGACCAACCAAGATGTGGGGACACGGTGACTTGTGTGATGTTCACCAAGCTCGAGTGGGCGAGGGTTTCCGAATCCAGCCAACCTTTTGAAACTTCCCAGTCTCCCAGCCTTACAACACGGGAAAGGGGGAAAGAGCAAGGGCTGAAAGAGAAGCATGCGCTACCGAGGATGGCAAGCACGGTGCCATCTTTCAGCACCTCCATGGAGCCAGAACAGATCAGATAGAGACCCTGGAGCGCGTCTCCCTGCCGGATCAGGTATTCCCCAGGCGTGCAGAAAGAGGTCCGGACACTGAGCGAAAGGGACCGCCGGCAGCCCCGGCTGGCCCCCTCGAAGAGGGGCAATTGTAGCAGTTCCTTGTGAAGATGCAGTGCAATATCGGCACGCAGCTCATCCGGGAGGCTATGCAGCAACTGGTGAGAAAGAAGGCACAGCAGCAGGGTTAGAAGGCCTCCTCTCCCTCGGGGACCCGGGAGGCTGCCTTTGTCTGAGGTGGTGTAAGCGACTCCTGCCTTGGGCAGGGGGTTGGACTAGAAGACCTCCAAGGTCCCTTCCAGCCCTATGATTCTGTGAGGCTTCTCAAGGCCACAAACAAAAAAAAGAGAATCAGTTGGAAATGAGTTGAAGGAGCTGCCCTCAGGATAACCAGCAAAGGGGCTTCTTGGACAGAACGGTGATCTGACATCATTTCTAATGCCCCCAATTTTCACAACCGCTCTGATTCATAGCCTCTAGAACTCAACTCCACAAAAAGGCTTTACTGGCTGATGATCACGTTTTAAAAGGCTACTAGACATTTTTGTGTGTGTGTGTGTGTGTGTGTGTGTGTGTGTGAATGCAAGCCTCAGCGGTGAGAACTAGAGAAGGCTGTATCAAACTCTCCAGTCATATTAGAGGGCTGTCAATTGTCTCCAAAAGCTAAAATAACAGTAACAATAAGTTTCTGGAAACATTTCGGAACTTCGTGGAGGAAAAGCGAAACACTGGTGTAAAATGGGGTTGCTGTTTCATTCCATCCTGAACAGATAAAAGGATGTAAAAAGTTCTAGCTGGCATCTAGAACAAGTGTAGAATTGGCTTTGGGCAGGGAATCCAGTGCCCAAAGGAATATCAGTTCTGTAATCAATAGAATTTGGCTTCTAATTTTTATTACTGCAAGAACAAGTTCTCCTCACCTAGAGGGGAGGCTGAAAAAACATCCCTTGGCCAGGTCAGCTCATTATCTGCTATCCAGCCCAGCAGAAACAGTATCGAAACATATGGGCCAAGCTTTCAGAGGGAAGCATTGCTTTATTTTAATCATTTCTACACCACATTTTAATGTTTCCACCATTTCCTGTTTTGTGGTCACATATCGCCGAGATGGCTAGGCAGATGGCCTTGCTTACCTGAAGTTAAGACAGGCGTTGCTCTCCATGTGTCCTCCCCACCCCAAAGCCCCAATTCTGATGGGCAAATTCCATTCATGAAAATACAGGTAGTCCTCGACTTACGAGCACAATTGGGACCAGAATTTCTGCTGATAAATGAGTCGCGACCGATTTTGTGAACTTTTTTTTTTTTGGCCAGGTCATTAAATAAACCATTGCCGTTGTTAAGTGAATCATACGGTTACTAAGCAAATTCACCTCTCCCCATTTTGCTTGTCAGAAATCATCTGGGACAGTTGCAAATCGCAATCACAGGATTCTGGGATGCTGCAAACTTCGTAAATACATGCAGGTTGCCACAATAGCCCAAATGTTGATCATGTGACCATGGGGATGTTGCAATGATTGTTAAGTGCGTAGATCGGTTGTAAGTGTTTCCCCCCCCCCGTGTTGTAATTTTGAACTGTTGCTAAATGAACAGTTGTTAAGTCTAGGACAGGGGTCGGCAACCTCGGCTCTTTTATGACTCGTGGACTTCAACTCCCAGAATTCCTGAGCCAGCATAGCTGGCTCAGGAATTCTGGGAGTTGAAGTCCACGAGTCATAAAAGAGCCGAGGTTGCCGACCCCTGGTCTAGGACTACCTGTATAACAACAGAGTGATAAATAGTGGACAGAAGGTTTACAGTTAAAGCAAATATTGTGTACAGGACGAGACCAATTTCAGTGAGATGGAAGAGGAGCACACACACCTCTTTGTTAACAAAGCAGTCTGTATATGTATACTGTGCTTTTCTGTTTTGCTTTATTTCTCCCACTGGCTGGGCTACCTGTCTCTTCACTTTCACAGCTGAGACAAATGTGGCTTATTTCTTCTACTCATTTGTCAGCCTCCTGACCTTCGACTCTGCTTTTCTTCCAGGAACTTCGAGGTAATTTCCCAGCCAAACCTTGGCCTTTACAATAATTCTGGAAGGCTGCTTAAGGGCAAGGTGGGTGGAAAGGAAGGAACTGGCCTAGAGGTCTCCCATTATTTGCGTAGCTTTGACGGAACGGATGAACTCCTACACTTTCTCTTTGGAAGGCACGGTGCACAGATCATGCTCTAGTGGCCACTCAAGCTTTCTCTGATCTGGCATGCCCCAAACGCACTGGGCTACGACTCTGGTCACACCTATCAGCATACCCATCCGCTTTGCTTAGCTAGGAATGATGGGAGCTGTAATCCAATGCATCAAGCAGGACATCTAGTGCCTCCCCAGCTGCTCTCTCAGAAGATTCAGGTGGCCCTGGGTAGAATCCTCTACCTTGTCCACTTTTCCTGCCCAGGTCTTGCCCTTGCCAGGGCTGGTTCTCACCTCCCGCGTATCAATCCCATTGCTGGCACTCCAGGTGGCTTGGAAGTATTCCAGCATGCGCTGCTTTAGCGGTGGAGGGATCCGATGAATACGGATGTAGTCGCGCAGGTCACGTGTACGGCTGTGATAGAGGAAGCGCCGAGCATACATGCGCTGAATGATGGCCGTTACATTGCCGAAGACAACAGCATGCATCAGTGCTGGGGATGGAGGAGAAAGAGAACAGGCCGAGGCTAGTCCGGCTGAGACGGCCAGGGAGAAGGTGAACAGCAGAAGCATTACCTGATTTTGTGGGGCTAGCGATGGCAATGATGCCTCTGAGAGGAGGAAAAGGGACAACAAACCTCAAGGGCAAAATGGAAAAGAATAAAGAAAGTGTCGGGACTAAAAGTTTTTGGACAAAAACTTTATACAGGTAGGAGAACAATGGGGCAATAACTGAGCTGGAATGGAACTGACTGACTGTAGGACAGATCCAAGAGGCAGATCAAGTTTTGGGATATTCATTTTATATGAATGGTTTTAAGCATGTTAATAATAATAATAATAATAATAATAATAATAATAATAATAATAATAATAATAATAATAATAATAAAAAAAAAATAATAACAACAACAACAACAACAACAACAACAACAACAACAATAACAATAAGAACCTTGGTGGAGCAGTGGGCTAATGCCTCCTTAAGTAACACCAGCTGCCTGCAATTAGTGCAGGTTCGCGTCCCACCAGGCTCAAGGTTGACTCAGCCTTCCATCCTTCCGAGGTAGGTAAAATGAGGACCCAGATTGTTGGGGGCAATTAAGCTGACTTTGTAATAATGCCGCTTGGGGTGTGTGTGAAAGCCCTAATAAGCAGGCATATACATAGAATGAAGGCTACTGCTAAGCTTGTAAGCCGCCCTGAGTCTTCGGAGAAGGGCGGGATATAAATGGAATTAAAAAAATAACAACAACAACAACAACAACAACAACAACAACAACAACAACAACAACAACAACAATAATAATAATAATAATAATAATAATAATAATAATAATAATAATAATAATAATAATAATAATAATAATAAAAAGAGCCAAGGAAGAACTCCTCTGACCTGGCCTGCTCCCTATAATGATAGTTTTCTATTTCGCAAGGTGGTTTTTTGTTGTTGTTTTGTTTCTTGTGTAGAAGTAAGGATTTCAAATAGGTTCTTCTTTATTTATATGACACAGGACAGGTAAGTCCTTAACTTACAGTCATAATTGGGACCAGAATTTTCATGCTAAGCTCAATTTTATTTATTTTTTTGCAAATTAGTGCTGCAGTTAAGCGGCTCGCGTCCTCGTTAAGTAAATCCAACTTCCCCCATTAACTTGGCTTGTCAGAAGCTACCTGGAAACATCACGAATGGTGATTACACAAGTCCAGGATGCTGCAATTGTCATAACACATGTTACCAAGTGCCCCACATTTTGATTGTGTGACCGTGGGTAAGTTGCTACGGTTGTGAGTGCAAGGACTGGTTATATGTGTGGGTTTTTTTTCCAGAGTGGTTGTAACTTTGAACGGTTGCTAAATGAATAGTTGTAAGTTGAGGATTACCTGTCGTCCAATTCATAAACTTTTAATCTTCTCATTCTGTGGACCTGTTTCTGCATGTCCTGGCCTGAGATGAAGTTGTTTATCTGAGTGGTCACTTCATTATTTATTGTGTTTCTGAATGTGTAAATTAGACTTCTTCCCCAGCTGCTGCCTCTTTCTCCAAAAAATAATAATAATGATATCCTAAGAAGCTGGTCTCTCTCACACACATCCTTGCCCCATAACTGTAGTCGTGGCTGTAATCCCACTATTCTGCAATCAATCCACAAACTAATCAAACTAATCCGAATCTTGCAACCTCTAGCTGTCTTGGACCCACAAATATGACAGCCAAGAATCTGAGGAGCTGAGAATCTAGGGAACATCTAGAGCAGGGGTCTTCAAACTTGGCCCTTTTATGACTTGTGGACTTCAACTCCCAGAATTCCTCAGCCAGGCACACTGGCTGAGGAATTCTGGCAGTTGAAGTCCACAAGTCATAAAAGGGCCAAGTTTGAAGACCCCTGATCTAGAGAATATGAGGTGGAAGAAGCAGCAGAAAAACTGAATCAGGAGTAGAATTCCCAGGCAACCGATGGGCCTCCCCTACGCTGGCATCTCTTCTTCTTTTTCCCCTTTCAATAACCTTGCTGAAGGTTAGCCACAGAGCATGTGAACGAGAGGCGCCTGGTGCACCCCAACCCCCCTGTCTCTTATTTCTCCTTGATTTCCTTAGTCTGACAATTAAAAGTCAGGTCTAAATTTAAAAAAAGCAGCTTTCATTTCCCACCACTAATGTGTTCCACAATCTGAGAAGAACAGAGATCAGCCATCTGGTTTTATTTTCTTACTATTGGAAGGAGGCTAAGGACGTAAGAACCACCTTGCTGGTTGTTGGTGATGTACCAAAATAAAACTCACAATAATAGAAGGTGCTTGGCCTGTTGTCATGAGAACTAGATTGCCCAGGAACCTGAGTTAGAAGCGAGGAGGAGGAGGAGGAGGAGGAGGAGGAGGAGGAGGAGGAGGAGGAGGAGAAGGCAGAGGAGGAAGAAAGATGCTGGGGAGGTCTTGCTGGTTCTCCTTGATATCCCACCCAGGGGCAGAGCCCAACTCACCCCCCACCAGCATGGTGCAGATGGAGAAAATCTTCTCTGAGTCTGTGTTTGCCGATACGTTGCCAAAGCCTACACTGGTCAGGCTGCTGAGGGCAAAGTATAGGGAGGTAATATAAGCACTGCGCAGGGAGGGTCCCCCTAAGAGTTCCCAAGTTGTGCCATTCAGGGAGGAAGTGGTCTGGTTGGTGGGTTCTTCTTCACCACTGCTGTTCCTCTGAGCCAGGTAATAGGGAGTCTCCAGGCGTCGAGCAAGCTCCTGCAGCCAACCTGCAAGGGTGGGGAAGAAGGAAGCAAAGCTAGAAGAAAATCCAGGCTAAGATCCTTCCCCTGAATGCTATTTCCTCGCCCTACAGACTGGGTTCTTTTCTCAAAAATGTGCCAGCTGCAGACACAACCTGTTCTGGTCCAGTGTCCTGGAGAAGAACCTAAATAGTAAAGCCTTATAGGCTAGGACAAGGGTAGGCAACCTTGGCTCTTTTATGACTCTTTTATGACTCTTTTATGACTCGTGGACTTCAACTCCCAGAATTCCTGAGCCAGCTATGCTCAGGAATTCTGGGAGTTGAAGTCCACGAGTCATAAAAGAGCCAAGGTTGCCTACCCCTGGGCTAGGAGATAGAAGTTCCAACATTGGTCCAACAGATAGCTTTGGACAATCAGAGCATGCAGGCAATTGCCTGCCTCTGCTGCTTGTCTAAAGTATCTGATCTGTCGTCTTTTATGAGGTTTTACCTGAATCTCTTTTAACACTATCATGTTAAAAAAAAAGTGGGGTACACAACGTATTAGCCTTCCAGGTGTTGGTGAACCATAATTCCTGGCATCTTTCCCACTGGTCATATTGCCCAGGAGAGATGGGAATCAACAACTTCTAGATGGTCAGGTTTTTTGGCTGGCTTTAAAGATATTTTCTGTGGATATGTCATATCCCTCTACAAATATTCCTTTCACCACACAGGGAGGCACACACCCCCTGAATTCATGATTACTACCCTTCTATAGACCAGTGGTTTTTCTATTTGTTTTCCCACCCAAGGAACCTCTTAGTTCACAAATATTAATTAATTAGTTCCTGGAAACCCTGATCAAGTGGTGAAGCTCTTGTTGATAGAAAACTAGCCGAGTTTGGTGAACTTTTTTTTTTAACCCTTCACCCATCACCTTCATCGTTCTTATAAGAACCTGGGGTTCCATGGGACACAGTTTAAAAACCCTGGCAATGGCCATATATACCATAAGGTTTCTTCATGCAAACTGCTCCCACCCAGAATCCATGCTTAAGCAGCACTATTTGTCCCCTGTCACCACACATATAAGCCAGTCACATCCATTGGTATCTAAGTGAAAATTTTCACATAGGGCATTTGCTAAGGCCATTTATGTTGTAGAGAGGGATACCAGAGACCTAGCCAAGCAGCTATGTGCAATGTTGAGAAATGAATGTAGACAGTAGTTTTCTGCTTAGAGCAGTGATGGCCAATCTATGACACTCTTGTCAAGGGTGACACACCATGACATTTTGGTGACATGCCAGTATTCACCACACCCAAGAACAATTGTTCTTGAAAGCACACTCCATTTTCACATAATTCTTAGAGGTTGTGGAAGCTGCCAAGGCCATGGGAGAGGGCTGCGCTCTTGTGTATCCTCCACAGCCTCCAAAAATTGTGTGAGAATGGGGCCTCCTTTCACATGGTTTTCAGAGGCCGTGGAAGAGCATTTCTCCGAAGCTGCTTCAAGAATGAAGGCCTGGTGTGACACATAGGAGTTTTGGGTAGGCTACAGAGCCCTGTCAACAGAAAGACGACACCGTAGGAAGGTAAGTGTCACGTGGCAGATTCTCGTGGCAATTGTGCCATTACCTAAGGCTCACACAGGGCAGCTTTTCTGATAGCAGCGGTGGTGCTAGGGCTGAATGTTGAGGTCCAGACCTCAACCTCAGGCCCAGGTTCATCACTGCTGCTGCCAAGTACCACTGTTCAGGATGCTGTCAATCAGGGGTGTCAAACTGCTGGCCTGCGGGCCGGTTTCATCATACCGAAGCCGCGCCCGCCCCATTGCCAGCAATGCAAAAAGAGTCGCGATACGTCATGACACGTCACGTGACATGGTGAGTTTGACACCCATGCTCTAGATGAATAGAGGGAGGAAACAGAATTGTTTCTCTTTATCTTTGTGTGTGTGTGTGTGTGTGAGAGAGAGAGAGAGAGAGAGAAAGAGAGAGAACAAGAGAGAGAGAACGAGAGAGCAGCAGAGTCAAATTAGTCATTTTCTAAATTCTTGAGATGCTGAGCCCAAGACGTTCGCTATCACTGACTTAGACACTGATCTGAGGCAGGACATAAAGTGAGACAGGACATAAAGTGAAGGCAGGACATAAAAGTGAGGCATAAAGTAAACGTGTGTATTAGTTAGAAAAGAACAAGGAAATGGAAAATGCCAGACCACGAGTTCATCTGTCTCTCACACCTATTTAGTCAAGCATAGAGCTGTGATACATCTAACCACTTATGTCTCGTTTGTAGCTAACCACAAACATGGTGCTGGAAACTTAGGTGCTTCTGCAAGGAACCTGTGACCTCGATCAGTGAACGGTTGCAAGATATTTAGCTAAATTCAGCATAGTAACAAGGGGGGCTAGGGGCTATACGACAAGGGGAGTTGGGGGCTGTAATTCAAGTAACCAATCAATGCTCATAAGTTACATTTCCGTGTTTTGCTACTTTTGAAAACTATATATGTACTTGCTTTCCCATGAAAACGTGTTCAGATGATTCTATTGCTTTTTGTCTGAACCTTTTGCCCAAAATAAAACAAACTTCTTTTGATTCCGGGGTCTGAGTCTCTTGATTCTGCAACAGATCCAGGTAGCAGTATGTCTGAGTCAGGCTAATCACTGTGTGTTTCCATTAAGCCACAGAATAGAATTGCCCCAGATCATTAAGATCCGTAAATCCTGCGATGGTGAAAAGTGAGCTAGAGAATAGAAGGACCCTCCATCCTAATTGCTTTCAGGGATCAATAGAAGTGAGACTGTGAGGTCTCAGGAGCTCCTCAGGACTCCTTCCCCATTCCACTTCTTGCAGAGCCCTGAGGAAGGAGTCGGATAGGAGTTTGAAAAGCCAGAAGACAAAGGGAAGCTCTCTGTACAGGCCCCAAGCCCAAGGCGAACTTTATCCCATTCTCTCTGCAGCTCATCCTCCCAGCATCACTAGCTTTCTCTCTCTTTTCTCTGGGAGATAGTGAGCCAGAGGCAGCATTTATGAAGGATTAAAACAGCATTCCCCAATGAAGTGCCATCTGGATGTGTTGGTTGTCAGTTCCCATCGTTTCACCCAGCATGCTCAAAGGGAGTGGGGCAAATCAGGAATTCGTACTGTCCAAGTTGATAGCCAACATATATTTAAAAGGCACCGTATGGGAGGATGAATATAATTTGAAAGCACGGAGGCAAGAAATCCAACCCTAAACCAAAAATAAATTCAGAGAGATTGGAGATTTCCCAGCTCTCTTCATTTTTAAAAAAGGAAGGGAAAAAAACACGCTTCACCAAGTTGCAACAGATATATCACCCTTGAGCACTGAGTCTCTCCACACACCCCTAGGGATCTGGCAGCCCTATCAAAAAGCCAATGCGGCAGTTACTTGTTAATTTGTTACCATGCAGTCCCCAGAGTCTGCTGGAGAACGGTAATTATGCAAAAGCTCATGGTCCCCAAGCACAAGAGAGGGACTGTGCGGATTATTATTGCACTTGACTGGAGGTGACCACAGCTATTTTATATGAATTGGCCAACACACCACGGCCAATTCACTCCGGAACAACTCAGCACAGGACAACTCATTGCGGGACAAAAGTTACACTAATATCAAAGAAATGTTGGAATAGAATCATCAAAGAAAGGATGCCAAAGAAGGGGCAGAATGAAATGTGAATGGCAAAAATTAAAATATTTTTTTTAATTTATTTTAAATAATTAAATTGAATTGAATTGTCCTGCGGTGAGTTGTCCGTGATGAGTTGGCTGTGGCAAGTTGTGCCATTCCCATTCATATAGGCCCTTCTGCTTCTACTTGGCCTTACGGCTTCCCCTAAGTTGCAACATGCAGTGGGTCTGGGGATTCGAATCTGAGAGAAGAAAGTAACCCTCCCTGAGCTGCCCCCAAGCCCCCCCCAGGAAGGTAGCCCCCTGGCACGCACCTATCCCGGGCACCTGGGAGGGGCTGCTCTCGACCTCCCGCTGGCCGATGAAGTACCAGACGCAGGCGACCCAGTGAGCCAGAAGGGCAAAGACGGTCATGAGTAGGGTGAGCACCACGGCGCTGTACTGGGAGTACCGATCCAGGTTGGGCAGCAGCCGCAGTAACCGCAAGAGCCTCACCGTCTTCAGCAGGTGTGCCCCAAAGTACTGGGTGAGAAAGAAAAGACCGGATATGCCTAGACAGCCCTCGCTGGGGTCAAAGGGGAATGTTGTGCTGGCAGAAGAGAAGAAACATGGCGACATCATAAAGGCCCCTGACCAAGGAATGCTTGTTTTTGAGGAATACAGCTCTCTTGAATTAAATTTATAAAATACCACACCAGTACAAGAAGGGGAAAAAATAATAATAATAATAGAAAAGTCTTACTTCTTCTAACCTGCTAACAAAATTATTTACAGTCATTCAGGTTGTAACTTTAAAATGCATCCAACTGATACTTTGGCTTTTGAAGATTCACGCTGGCTTGTAATGAACTTCAGACCCAAGTGTGCTACTTTGGTCTCCCTCAAGATTTCTGCGTGGCAATTACCTGGGCGAAGAGCTCTAAAGGACGCTTTAGATCCTAGAACTGATCCAAACCCTGCACAATCACCTACAAGTTGGAAATAACCAGACTTAATTGCAGTGAAGAACAAAGAGTCATTGGCACTAAAGCAGATCTGGACAGCCTTCCCAAGGCCTTCTCGGCAATGGTCTGTCGACACTCACACCCTCCTCGTCAATGGCCTGACCTTCTGCTGGAGCAGACACTTTAACAGTTCAGTTCAGTGCAAGGTTCCCTAGCCACAGAAAGTTCTCCCTATTAGCAGGGAGAACTTTTGTTAAAGTATGTGAGATTCCAGATCAGGAGCCATACTTTTGAGGCTGAAACACTCTCCAGCAATATTTTACCGAGAAATGAAATATTGAGGGAAGACCAAGTTCAGTAAGCAATAGCAGAAGAGCCAAAATCAACTAAGTTGCAGCTCTTGACTCTCTACAAAGATAGACTTATGACTGCATGAAATAGCCTTGCAGAATCGACACATCTTCTGTGTGCCCCATTGTGGAGAATCCGAACCCAACTCACCACATTGACCTTGAAGGCATAGAGAAGGTCGAAGGGTAATGCTGCTAAGAGGTCCAGCACGAACCAGCGGGTCAAGTAGTGTAGGAATATAGCATGAGGATCAAAGACCACCTGCCCTGATTTGCTGACAAATGTGGTGCGAAAATTCAACACAATGTCTACAAAACAAGGCAAACAAGAACAGTAAAAGAATGGCAGTTGGCCACCATTATGCAAGCCTTACTTCCCTTGCTGCCTTCCAGGCATCCCAAGATTATAACTCTGACAATCCCTGATCCTGCCACCTGGGAAGTGTGGAAGTTGCAGAAGGACACAACTCAAAGGCAGCTGGTAGGAAAGGCCAGGCTACTTAACATGCTCTCACCAGCTGATGCTTTCGTGCTGTGCCTGCCGTCATCTGTTTTCCTTACTATGCAAAACAGTCACATGAGTGGAAGCTCATGTATATCTGAACACCTGCCCCCCCCAAACAACTCCTTTGCCAGTGAAAGGAGATCACACCTAATGGGGAGGTCCTGGCTTGTTAGAAGTGAATCCGAAGGGTGGGGAGGGAGGCAGAAAGGGCTCCCTTGAAGCCAGCAATGAGCAAGAAATTCTCTGAGCTGGCCAAGCAGGATCTAGCCCCATGCCCCAATTTTGATCTGGGACTGCTGTTGCTAGTTTCTTTAGCAATCTCCAGTTTTGGAAGCCAAGAGCTTTTCAGGTAGATGCCATCCCAAATCTTCACAGGCTCTCCTCAAAACCAGAGACTAGGACTTTTCGATTTCAGTTGCCAAATTCCCAAACGGAGAAACGAGAGTCTTTCTAAAGGCCCCCGCACTCTGAAAACTATATAAGGCACACAGGGCTTCAGAGTAGATCTGAATGGTTGCCCGACAAGTTCAGTATTAAAAGTAGCCCTCAACTTACAACCATAACTGGGGCCAGAATTTCCACCGCTAAGCAAGGAGGTTGTTCAATGTGTCCTGCCTGATTTTGCATTGTTTGTCATGGTTGTTAAGTGAACCACTGCAGTTGTTAAAAGAATCGTGCAATTGTTAAGCAAACCTGACTTTGCTCGTCAGAAGCCAGCTGGGAATGTCACAAAGGGTGATCCGGGACCCCGGGGTGCCACAATTGTAAATATATGCCAGTTGCTAAGTGCCCAAATTTTCTTTTGTGACCATGGGGATGCTGTGATGGTTGTAAGTGCAAAGACCAGTCAGATGTAACCATTTTCAGTGTCTCTGTAACTTCAAGCAGTCACTAAACAAATGGCCGTTAAGCCGAGGACAACCAGTACTTACACTGACCAACTATAGGTGCTCCCTGATTCTCCTCTATCTTGGAACGTCAGGAATTAAACAGGGGGCCCGTTTGCATCTTAATCTGGAATGTGGCCTCCCAGGTGCTGATACCTGCCCCCTTACCTAAGATAAAAAGGATTTCAACAGAGAGATCACAGACACTGGGGGGCGCACGAGAAGCCTCTGGAAGCCCTTCATCCTTGGTGCCATTGAAGCAGACGCTGTAGGGCACCGTGACAGCCACGTACAGCGTGGCCAGGAGAATCAGTCCATCCCAGCCAGCTTTGAAGGTACCATAATGCAGCAGGATGAATGGCGACTTGCGAGCGGCGGCCACTTTGTATTCAGGCAAGGCAGGCTTCTCACCAAACACACCCTGGAGAGAAAGCAATAAGAAAGATTAAATGCTCGGAACGGCAAGGCTAGAAAAACCACAGTGGTACAACAATGGCAGTGGTCACCATGCAAAGCAGGTGGCCCAGCACTGAGCAAAGCCTCTCAACCCAGCCTACATTGGCTGGGGGGAGCAGGGTGTCCCCCAGGAATCCATCAAGTATGGAAGTTAAGAAGTTTGGTTGCATGCTCAAGTAGCTACACACTGCTTTACAACTTAAACCAAATAAATACAAGCACATTCAATGGGGCTGCCTTAGTTTGTTGATATTTAATGTGCTTTTCAGGTTTTTTTGTTGTTGTTTCAGAATCTGTTTTAACTTTTGCAGTGAATGAACCTGATCCATATTTAGTGTATGTTTAATAAAGAAATGTTGATTTTTTGTTTTAAAAATGGGCCAGCTGTTACATTAATCAGGGAGAAGAATTGCCTTGGGCAGTAGATTTTGAGTGTTATTTATAAAATCTGTACCATATTCTTGGAAGACAGAGCTGTATATGCTGCATGACTTATTCTTCATCTTTAAATTAGCCTTGCTCTATCCCAGGGGTAGGCAACCTTGGCTCTTTTATGACTCATGGACTTCAACTCCCAGAATTCCTGGCTCAGGAATTCTGGGAGTTGAAGTCCATGAGTCATAAAAGAGCCAAGGTTGCCTAATCCTGCTCTATCCTAAAAAGTAGTAAAAAATACCCACACCGAAGTGAGAATGAATTGCCAACTGGTTGGCTTCTGCATATGGAATAGAAGCTGCAAAATCATTTCAGAGTGGTCTTCATTAGCATAAATTAATGTCTAGATAATCATGGGATTATATAACTTCAGGGCTTATGGTTCCCTAAAATAGGAGATAGATAAGTGTGCAGGAGCTCTCTACAGAGAGATGGAGGACATCTACAGATAGGATCATTTTATCTCTTGGAGACTTGGAGGGAATATATGAAAAATGCTCACTTGGTTTGCTTGTAAGCTTTTGCACAAATTATCTTGGTCAGCAACAGAGACGAGAGAGAGAGAGAGAGAGAGAGAGAGAGAGAGAAGAAAGAGAGAGAGAGAAGAAGAAGGAGAAGGAGAAGAAGAAGAAGAAGAAGAAGAAGAAGAAGAAGAAGAAGAAGAAGAAGAAGAAGAAGAAGAAGAGGAAGAGGAAGAGGAAGAAAACAAACACTTAAGGAGAAATCAATGCCCTAATCAAGGAACTGCCAAGGAGAAAATCATACCCCCATCAGCACTGGCAGAACAAGCTATGTTGATAAACAGGGAGCAAACCCCACACTCATTAGCACTGATGATATTATCTACTTTGGTAATGAAATGGTTGCAAGCAAGCAACCAAATCAGAGAGCACCAAGAATTCCAAAAGTTGGGATTCCTGCTTTTTAAAATATATATCTTGTTTGACTCTACTAAACGTTAATAAACACGAAGTAAGTAATGAACCCTATCAGCAGTTGCTGATTTTCTAGCAGTTATTTGGCCAACACTTAAATCCTTGAAGAGCCATGGCCATTTTGTATTGACAGGATTTATGGGGACTTTTGAGGAATTACGCACTGAGGAACTGCTCCCCAGTAACAATCTCAAAACTGGATCCCCATTGGTTCAGGAAAGATCTTGGATTTAGTTCTGCTTACAGTTTCCTAGATAAGTCATCATGGTCTCTCTTAGTTACTTTACTACTGATTACTATTGATTTTGAGTCATTTGTGCCTGTTTCCAAAAAAGGACCTGGACACAATCATTCAGATGAATATGTTACAAATACATTCTCTATTGGTCTGCCCATGAAGACAGATGTAGACTTCCATTGCTATGGAAGGTTGTTAAATGTTGACCAAGGCAAACTAGAGGATGCCTGCCATACCTGTATATTGATTGCTCATTTTTCTTCTGAGGCCAATTCAAGCTATTGGTTTTGATCTTGAAGGTACTCACTCATGATAATCTGAGACAGGTGAAATCAAGCAATTTTGAGATCCTCCTTCAAGCATCGTCTTGTTTAGATGACAGAGCAACATCACATCTAGTGTCCTTCAAGGTCCACAATTTTCTTTTCAGATGGGATTCAGGTTGCCCCATATTCATGTAATACCGATAGTGCTGATACATGAATGTTACTTTCATTTTAAAATGCCTCGGAAATATATTTCCATTGATTTCACCCCTCCCCCCCAAGGTTGGATAGCTTTTTGTTTCTGCTTTTCGGTATGTATGATCTTATCTCTTAATCTTTTGAGATTTAATATAATATTTTTGTTTTTTTTAATTGTGATCAAAAGGATTGGAGTACTGGGTGAAATAGTGTTATAGTCCTTGTCCCTTGTGATAAACATTCAGCTCTTTTCCCTTACTCAACAAACTGAGATCCTGTGTGGTCTCTGTACTTCTATCCACTAAACTTCTAAAAGCTGCACTTTGGTCTGTAGTCCCCTGGAGCTTGTCCATACCACGTACCTTGTGGAGTTTGCGCTTTCCTTTGCCCTGCTTCTGGAGATGTCCTGAGAGGTGATAAAGCACAGCCCGGCTTCGCCGACGATTGGCATTGAAGCCTTTAGCTCCAGCTCGGCTGTAGCGTCGCCGCCCACCTAGCAAAAGACAAAACAGCAAGAAGGATGTGTATCTGCTCTTTCAGCAGTAACCAATATATTCTCAATGAGAAAATATCTCAAAATTTGAGTTTTACAGCAATGTTTTTACCCTTGCTTGGAGATGACTTCTACTATTACAGAACCTTACATGGTCAATGCTTATCCTTTAGAGGAAAAACTTTAACAGCCTTCCTTAGAGAACACAGAATAACAGTGTTGGAAGGGACCTTGGAGGTCCTCTAGTCCAACCCCCTGCTCAAGCAAGAGACCCTACCATTCCAGACAAGTGGCTGTCCAGTTTCTTCTTCAAAATCTCCAGTGATGAAGCACCCACAATTTCTGGAGGCAAGCTGTTCCACTGACTGTTTTCACTGTCAGGAAATTTCTCCTTAATTCTAGGTTGGCTCTCTCTTCGTTAAGCTTCTATCTGTTACTTCTTGTTTTGTCCTCAGATGTTTTGCAGAATATATGACCTCTCCTCTCTATGGCAGCCCCTCAAATATTGGAAGACTGCTATCATGTCATCCTTAGTCCTTCTCTTCGTTGGGCTAGACTAGACATTCATATATATCTGTTCATTAATATGTCCAGGAAACTGGTCATAATGAGAAATTAAGATATAGATGCTACTTCAGAAGAAAAGTCTAAATTCAAAGAGCTTTACTCCTAAGGAATTGGAGCCTGAGAATTAGGTATTAAAATGCTTCTTTTTCTTTTGGATACTATCCTAAATGCCACTGTTTTCTTTCATCAGCAGAAATATAACTGGAGAAAACTTGTTTACACCCTGTTCTAATTGAAAATGAGCTAAGCGAAAGTAACAGTTTTACATAAAGAAGACAATAGAGGGGCCTGAATAGGAAGCAAGAGCCACGTTCCCCCAAACACTGCTCTAAACACTTTGTTAGAGCAAAAGTAAAAAATCCTATAGTCTAAGGAAAAGGAAACATGGAAAGGTAGATGGAAGGAGCAGAATTTATTTATTTATAAAAAAATTTGGCCACCCCTTTTACCATAGGGCAGGGGTAGGCAACCTTGGCTCTTTTATGACTCGTGGACTTCAACTCCCAGAATTCCTGAGCCAGCCATGGTTGAAGTCCACGAGTCATAAAAGAGCCAAGGTTGCCTACCCCTGCCATAGGGTAACTCTGAGTGGCTTACAGTAACACAAAATCTAAAACATAAAAAGTTAAAATCAAACATTAAAGCCAAAGACACATGGAGAGAGGGCGGGGCAGAGTGGGGGGAGGGAAGAGAAAGCCTTCCTCCTGGGCCCCACCAGCTGAAATTACCGGGTTGACGGGACCCGCAGTAGGCCTTCACTGCTGGCATGAGTGGGATGGGTCAATCCCAGTGGGGCGAGACGGTCCCTCAAGTAACCTGGAGCCATGCCATGAAGGGCTTTAAAGGGGATCGCCAACACCTTGAATTGCACCCTGAAGCAGACTGGTAACCAATGCAGCTCATGGAGCAGTGGTGTGGCTGGGGCCATTCTTGCCCCCCCACAAAATTACCTGTGCTGCCTCACTCTGCACCAGCTGCAGCTTCCAAATGTTCTTCAACAATAGCCCCATGTAGAGCACATTACAGTAGTCCAGTTGTGAGATGACTAGGGACTGAACGACTGAGTGAACACACATGCAGCATAATAATAATAATAATAATAATAATAATAATAATAATAATAATAATAATAATAATAATAATAATAATAATAATAATAATAATAATAATAATAATAATAATAATTTGGAAGGGACCTTGGAGGTCATCTAGTCCAACCCCCTGCTAAGGCAGGAAACCCTACACCATTTCAGGCAAATGGCTGTCCAGTCTCTTCTTAAAAACTTCCAGTGTTGGAGCATTCACCGCTTCTGGAGGCAGGTTGTTCCACTGGTTAGTTGTTCTAACTGTCAGGAAGTTTCTCCTTAGTTCTAGGTTGCTTCTCTCCTTGACTAGTTTCCATCCATTGTTTCTTGTCCTGCTTTCAGGTGCTTTGGAGAATAGCTTGGCTCCCTCTTCTTTGTGGCAGCCCCTGAGATATTGGAACGCTGCTATCATGTCACCCCTCACCCTTCTCTTCATTAAACTACACATACCCAATTATGTGTAGCTTATAAAGGCAAAAACAAATACAGTTGGTTCTTGACTTAGGACCCACCATTGGGACTGGAAATTTGATTGCTAAGTGATGTGTTTGTTAAGCCAGGGGTCTCCAAGCTCCGTTCTGGGCTGCGGCATTCCAGCAACTGGGCCGCACAAACAAGCAAAGCCCCATCCATGATATGTGGGCATTACACAAAATCACACCTCCTCCAGCCTGCGGAAAAACCTCTCTCCATGGCACTGGCCCCTGGTGCCCAAAAGATTGGGGACCTCTGTGTTAAGCGAGTCGTTATGTAACTGAACCCAATTTTACAATCATTTTTACCACAATTGTTAGGAGAATCACAGTGATCGTTAAGCAAATCATGTGATCATTAGGTGATTCGGTTGTGGTCATTAAGCAAATCCTTCTTCCACGATTGACTCTGCTTGATGGAAGTCGGCTGGAAAGGCTGCAAACTGCGATCCTGTGACCATAAAACACAGCAACTCTCATAAGTGTGAGCCGCTTGCCAAGCCTCTGAATTGCGACGACTTGATCGTGGGGGTGGTGCAATCGTCATAACTTCAAGGATGAGTCATAAGTTACTTTTCCCAAGGCCTTTGTAGCTTCAAACCATTGTTAATGAATAATTGCAAGCTAAGGGCTACCTCGAAGGGCCACTGAGGTCCTACAGTTGTTAAGGACAAGCTGACAATGAATATTATGCTTCATTTGGTCCTCAGATGAAAGTGAGCAGCTAATGACTGGTGAAATCACAGCAGGATTCCTAATTGTCAGGGAACAGGATTCCAATCTCTGTTTAATTCTTTAGTCTTACAGTGATTGCCCAAAATATACAGAACATGCACACGTGGGCAACATGTTGAGCCTGCTGAGGGGGCCCTTATCTGTTCCATAAATCTTACTGAAAATTGTATTACTGCTATGCTTGCTTGGAATATCCACACTGTGGAATTTTTAAGCAAAGCTGTAGTTTCTTCAACTATGAGAAATGCAGAATGCTTATCCTTGGAGATATTATAGATTTTCCAGAAATGGGGGTTGTGTCTGTGATGAACTTTTTTTTTTGCCCTTTTAAATCTACCACCATACAACCAGTGCTACACCAGAATGATTATGGGCAGGAGATACTAACATTACCAAAAGGGTTCAACTCTGCAAAGGCTGACACTACGTGAGTATCCAAGAGATAGCATTTAGAATAACAAAAGAAATCAGTGAAAAAAGGGAGACCAGAAAGTGTAACGTTTTCCCATCATGTCCATACTTTGTAAAGAAGTGTAAACAAGCGAAAACAGACTGAGTTAGCTGCATGAACAGCTAATTAATGAAAGCTCATGTCCCACTAGTGACTTCATATGGTGCTTGGTGAATAATGTATAGTGATATGCCAAAGAACAGCTTTGCCACTTTTGTTTCTGGCAGATCTCCTGTGTCTGTAACAATGCATGACATATCAATAGTTTCACCAGCTTTGAGACAAGGAAGCTACGTCTGTTAGGGTTCTGTAATCCAATTGGAAAAGGGACAGGATCTCTGCCAGCAGACTGAGTCTTCAGCTGTGCTACCAAGAGGTCCCATGAGTCTTTACTTGGCACCTGAAGCCGTTTTATTTGCATGTTCTCTTAACTCCATTTCATTTATGCACCACTGAACATTTGTTTGCAGAATGCTTACTCTTGTTTTGAGAGTTGTGGGCTACAAATCACAGGATGGTAACCAGAAGGAAGGGGGGGGGGAAACACGGCTATCGTCATCATCATCACCACCACCACCACCACCACCACCATCCTTCTCCAACATTTGAAGAAGGACCTTCCTTATTGATCTCACAATCTCTTGAGGATTCTTAAACCTCTGTGATCCAGTAGCCCAGTCTCCCCGGTGTGTGGTAATACAATTCCCATCATGCCATAGCCAGCATGGACAATGGTGCACGTGGGAGTTGTAGTATCCCAAGATCTCAGGAGGCCATGAATTGGTGCCCTCATAGGTAAGGTTGTACCACATCTTACAATTTTATCCTTTACTTCATGGGCTCCATGGCTAGCTTGATCTCACCTCCATCCTTCCAGTTTTCTGCAGATGCTCTGTTTTTGGTCTCTGTGATGTCTTTGTGGGAGACTAGAAAAAGGGCCACTTCCCCCTTTTCATTCTTGATAGGCACCACATCCAAGAGACACCAGAAAGGGACACCTGAAAGATAAGAAGCCCTGTGAGAAGATGATCTTGGTATGAGTGTCAGGGAATGACCTTCCCTACCACCGTCCCCAACTTCATCTTTTTCCGCTGCTCCAAACTCTTTCTGGAGACCTAGGAAATGGCAGGAAAGAAAAGAAGGTCAGCAGCTATTCACAGAAGGCTCAGCGCCAAAGATGTTGCTTTACTGAGCAAAGAGATTTGCTGCTCCCAGGTTCTGAAAATCCCAAATTGGCGGCGGTGTGTGTGTGTGTGTGTGTGTGTGTGTGTGTGTGTGTGTGTGTGTTTGCCAGCTTTCCTCCTCCTTTCCTATACTTCCTGTCCAAGCAAAAGCCATTCTATTCAGCCTGGCTTTTCATCATCAGACTCAAGTGTGTTGTGCTGTGCTTAATGGGTGCTATATGCGTCCTTATGTGTTTTTAATATGATGGGTTGCACATCAAAGCCTTATTAGCTGACTGGTGTTGAGCTTTAATCATAAACATAAACGTGGCTGCGCGAGCAGTTCTGAGCACACTGTTCTGTACCAGCCTGCTACCGGCCCTGTAGAAAAGGCAGGGACAACCCCTTTTACAAGAAGGCAAGAGGCTGGAACTAAGCCTGCCAAATTTATGGATACAAAAGCAAACAGAACAAGACACGAACCATGAAACAGGAGCTATTCAAACGGTTGCCTACAACAAACCAGCCCTCCCACGCATTCCCCTTTTATACAGTTCAGGGTGTGGCTTCTCTCTGCCTCCTTCCGAGGTGCCCCATTGCCTTCCTCTGTTTACTCCTGATTGACTGCCTCCTGCGTCGGGCGTCCTTGAACAGGGCCAGCTGTGGGTCATCTTCATCCACGCTGTCAGGCTCACACAGCTGGGTCTGCGTCGTGACCAGGTGGGAGGGGCCTCTCTGAGGGCTCTCATCAGCAAGCTCTCCAACCCCCTCAGCAAGCTCTTCAACACCCCCCTCCTCCTCTGAGTCGTCCGACCCAATTGCCGAACCCACAGGCTGACCCTGAATCACAACACACACCTCTGCTGCGTGAGCTGCATTAAGTTTCTTCTGGGTCCAGTTCAAGTTGTTGCTTATCAACTTTAAAGCCCCTTCATGGCATGAGACCAGGCAACCTGAAAAACTATCTTGTCCCAATTACATTGGCCCGGAGAGGCAAAGAGGATACATTACAGACTTGTCAGCTCAAAAATTTTGACTGGGGAAAAAGTTTTCTCTTGCCGTGGCCTCTGCCCTAAGGAACATCCTGCCCCCTAAAGCGAGGCTGCCCCCCACTCTTCTGGCCTTTTTGGAACTGGCATGGAAGTCTAATCAAGGTATGCAATCTTGAGGGTGGTTGATGGTTTGAGGGTGCTTCTTCCGTCTTTTTAACTCTGTTTTTTTTTAACTGTGCCTTTTTATATGGCTTTATAGTTTTTAATCTGTAAACCTTTCACTCGGATAGCAAAATAGGCAGTATATAAATTTAACGAATAAAATAAAATTGCATTTTTTTAAATCTTTAGTTCTATTGTTAGTTGCATTACGACCTGGTTTGATGAGAAGAAAAGCAGGAATTGAAGCAAAGAATCAGCCCTGAAACTGACGGAAATTCATAGAAATAATTCTGGTTTCATTTCTGTTGAGCTTTACGGACGCTGAATTAGAAAAGGAAAATGGGAAATTAATACTGTACATATGGATACTGTGGCAAGGTTAAAGTAAAGGTAAAGGTTCCCCCGCACATGCGTGCTAGTCGTTTCCGACTCTAGGGGCCGGTGCTCATCTCCGTTTCAAAGCCAAAGAGCCAGCGCTTGTCTGAAGACGTCTCCGTGGTCATGTGGCCGGCATGACTAGACGCCAAAGGCGCACAGAACGCTGTTACCTTCCCACCGTAGTGGTCCCTATTTTTCTACTTGCACTTTTTACGTGCTTTCGAACTGCTAGGTTGGCAGAAGCTGGGATGAGTAACAGGTGCTCACTCTGTTACGCGGCACTCGGGATTCGACCTGCAAAACTGCCGACCATCTGATCGACAAGCTCAGCGTCTTAACCCACTGAGCCACCGTGTCCCTGTGGCAAGGTTACAGAATGCACAAAGAAGAATAAAGAAATGCCCACGGTTAGATTATAAAATTGATGGAGCATGTAGACAGTGCAAAACTAACCAATTTGGTCAGGGAAAAACAAGAAAGACTTTTTTTTTAAAAAAAGGCTGGAATCCTTAAAAGGACTTTTTGTTGAAATAAGGAAAGACTGAATTGACGATTTATGGATTTGGGGGTTGAAAGGGTTAAAGAGAAGAAGAAAGACTAAGATAGCCATTACTTGGTAGAAAAGGGTAGGAGTCATAACTTGAGGCTCCCTTTTTATAACCTTCTCTGCCCCCCCTTTTTCCTTTCTTCTCTTTTTGTACCTCTTTTTCACTTATTATTTTTCTTTATTTACCATACACCTTTTTCTAAATTTTATTGCCTTTAATCTCTTAATTTAACAAATTATTAAGTTTATAAATTTAATAAAATGTGGGTTTGTGGATGGGTGTGAATATAAAGGGACCCACTGTGATATGCGTGTTTATTAGTACAGTGACATCCACGCTCTACCCGCTGCCCCGGTGCTGGTATCTGCTTCTTACTGTTATTGAATAAACCTCTTTATATCTGTTGGCCTCCTTTACTCACTGGGTATAGAATTGTTATTCCACAACATGGCACTCGCCATCTGCTCTCAAGACATCTTTGGTGTTCACGCAGAAGTGGGAGGGGTGGTGTGAACGAATCTCAGCCTGCGTGTAGGTGTGTGGCTCTGGGCATTCCTAAGCGTGCTAAATAAAATAGCAGTCTTTTTTTTTCCAATCGCTTCCTCCTTGGCAATGGAAAGAGTCACAGGTCGAGGATATATAAGGGGAGACAGACAATGCAACCCAGGGCACTGGTTTGGGGTGCAGTGGATGCCTTTGAGCCCCACACACGCTTTCAACTGAAACGAAAAACCAGGGAAGCAGGGGACAGCTCTGGAAAGCCGCTCCTGTTCATGCCAAACGTGAAGAAATGAGTTGATCTAAGGCCACCGCCAATGTTCTTCACACCTGAAATGCTTCCAGAAGGATCTCTGCTGCAAGAGACAAGGTCCGGATAGACAAGACAACAAGAGCACTGCAGTTTACACAGTTCTGTAGGACAGGGAAGCAGAGCAACGCAACTTGCTTAGCCAGCCCAAGCCACTGACATTCACTTGCTGCATGTTACTAAAGATTTTCTTTCCTAGCTAATTTTCCCTCAAGCATTATTCATAACACACACATACACAGAGAGAGAGAGAGAGAGAAAGAGAAAAAGGAAGAGAAAGAGAGAGACGGGGAGGGGGAGGGGGGGGAAAGGTAGACAGACAGACTCTCTTTCCACAGTATCTATTTCAACTTCCATTTTCCACTCCCTGGTACAAACTCTTCCCCCCAACGGTTCCTTTGCAATTCAAAGTATGTTGTCAGAAACTGGACTCACCGCTTTTCCTGTAGAGGATGAGCTCAGCTTTAAATTCCTTGCGCTCATCAAGGGCTTTGCGTATCTGGGTGCGCACCAGCTCACTGGTGTCAGGCCCATAGAGGAAGTTGCAGGCACAGCAACGTTGCATGACCTCAGCCCGGGAGAAGCCGGTCAGTTCACAGAAGCCATCAGAACAGTACACCACTGGGAAGGCTCCCCGGACTTGGGCATTGCCCAGGACAAAATTACTGTCTGAAGAGAAAAAGGAAAGAAGCAATGATCACTGGCCTGGCTTGACAAGAGTGGAAATCCTAGGATCCACCTGATCTACCTCAGAGAAAATCACTTCACCGACATGGTACCCAATAAATGAGTTGATCTACAGCCAGGTTTCCCAACTTTAAGCCATGTGTACTTCAACTCCCAGAATTCCCCATCCAGCATGAGGAATGGCTGGCTAAGGGAATTCCGGGAGTTCAAGTCCATGTGTTCTAAAGTTGCCAGGATTGGGAGACCTTGTTCTAAAGCTTTCATCTTTGAAACCCCAAAATTTCAGGACTCTTACCTAAATGTTGATATTAAATTGTCACTATTGAAAAGCACTGGTGGACTTTATTCACTAAGACACACGACAGTCAATGCTTTAATTAATTATGACTACCCTGTAAAATTTTTGAAAGGTGTATCTTGAAGCACGAATTGCCATTACCAGCCATGATTAGAATTAGACATCTTAGCCAGTAATCTTATATACCCTTAGGAGTAAGTCCCATTGAAATCAATACGATTTAGTTTTAGATTATAGATTCTTAGATTTACCATAGATTGCAGAGGACCCAGATTGTTGGGGGCAATTAAGCTGACTTTGTAATAATGCCGCTTGGGGTGTGTATGAAAGCCCTAATAAGCAGGCATATACATAGAATGAAGGCTACTGCTAAGCTTGTAAGCCGCCCTGAGTCTTCGGAGAAGGGCGGGATATAAATGGAATTAAAATAAAAAAAATAAAAAATAAATTTACTTAGCTTTAGATATTAGATTCCACCATATATTACATTTCTTAGTTTTCCAGGATATCTGTAACCACACTACATATTTATTAATGACATAAATGCTGTTAGCATAATGTTTACAGTTTAAAACAACTGCTACTACTGAACACAATCATCCACCAGGATTGGGATGACAGAAGGCAAGAACCTTATTTAACTGCTTTCATTGTGATCCCAATGAACATTTTATCCATCTCCCCCAAACTGCAATCAGCTGGAAGAAATATTTTCTCTCATCGCGAGATGTTGCCTCCAATATGGTAAAAAAATAACAATAGCAAAAGAGATGCCATTCTTAAGGCTTATGTACGTCATTTCCTCATAGCCACTTATAGTGTCTTCTAGAGTCATCCAATCACTGCTTTGTCAAAATAGCAGTAATAAAAACAAGATTCATGTAACTCCAACAATGGCTGAATGTTCCTAAGAAGTTGGTTGAAGTCACCAGCAGGGAAATTACCACTATTGTATATGCATACTTTGTTTATTCAATGATTTATTAGCCTTCTAGTATCCTCCTGATGTCCTTTGGGCCATTAAAACCACAAACTGCTAGCAAGGGAGCCAACGTATCTGTGCTGTGTTCCTTCACATCTCAACAGCACTAGCTAGGGGCAGCGTTGCTTCCTTTACTACTATGAATCAGCCTGAGTTTGTAAAGTGGAATTCAGACAACAGGTTATGATAGGAAGGAAGGATAAAGACCACTGTGAGGTCTTTGATGTTCCCTGAGGTTGGAGGTTTTCTTGCAGATGTTTCATTACTAAACCAGGTAACATTATCAGTGATAGGATAGGAAATACTGGAATGCATATCAGATCGAAATGTATGGAAATAATAGCAGTAGCAGCGTGTAGATACTTTTGAGGGCAGACGAAGATAAGGAGGTGGATTGTAATCCATGACAGTCTATGACATATTAAATTTGTTAGCCTTTCAAATGCACAAAGCTCCGGTAAGGCTTTGCTGGGATTATTTATTTATTTGCATCCTTCATTATTATTTTTTTACAAATAACTCAAGATGGCAGAAACATCTACACAACACAACAATCCTGCAAGGTGAATTGGGCCGAGAGAGACTGACTGGCCCAAAATGACTTAGCTGGCTTTCATGGCTATGATGGGACTAGAAAAGGGCTTTTCAACCTTTTCACCCATTGTACCACTTTTAGGATATGGCAACATCCGAGTACCATCAAGTGTCAAAAACTTGATGACTAAAAAAAAAATTGAAAAAAGTGATGAAGTACAGGTAGTCCTTGACTTACAACAGTTTGCTTAGTGACTGTTCAAAGTTACAATGGCACTGAAAAAAGTGCCCCCCAAGTCACAGAGGAGGAAGACACCTGCCTGCCCACCCGGAGGCGCTCTTCCTCCTGTCCAAGGTTTTCATTGTTGTGAGCATTTCTGTTGAGGATTGGCAGCGGGGGTGGGGTGGGGGGTGTTTGGATTTTATTCCCCCCGTCTGCTGGGTGATTGAAGCACGTTTTGGTCACTTCACAGGACCCTGGGACACTGTGACCGTCATAAATATGAATCAGTTGCCAAGCATCTGAATGTAAATCACAAGATCCTGGAGATGCTGCAACATTCTAGCTGATTGGCGCTTCTGGGCTCAGCAGAAGCGCTGGGATCAGCGCCGAGCTCCAGCTGGAGCCTGGCACTGATCCTGGTGCTTCCACTGAGCCCTGACAGCCCCGAAGTAGCACTGATCCTGGCGATTCCGCTGAGCCCTGACAGCCCTGCAGCTCCAGCCCTCTCTCGCTCAGGCTTGTGTGGTGCTGTCACCGGTTCACCTCATTACCCTCCCCTGCTACCACTTTTCTAGGATGGTCGTGTACCACCTGTCAGGTGCCAATGTACCACAGGTGGTACCCATACCACCAGTTGAAAAGCCCTGGACTAGAACTCACGGTCTCCCAGTTTCTGGCCTGGTGCCTTCACCACTAGACCACTCTGGCTGAGGTAGGGATTAAGAACACAACTCTCCAAGAAGACTGGCAAACTGGGAAGAAATGGGAAGAGGGACATAGACAAGTGATGGACTAGAGTTGGGGGTCTCAGGATGCCCAGCATGCCTTGTTCCCCAGATGCCTCACAGGGAGGGAGCGAAGCCACATTCTTAATTTCTTCCCCACTCTCTTCCCAGGAGTTGGCACCATCTGGTACATCTCCAGCTTCTGACTATTTTTACCCTGTTTGTTCTGTGCAGAGCTTAGTCATCGCCTACAGCAGCTGGACTCAAACCCCCAACTTCTCACCAGGCAGAAAAAGCCAAAGCCCATCCCCAGCCCTGCCTGATCCATTTGCATTGATTTGCCTAGGAAAAACAGAGTTCCGATAACACAGAGATGCTGGAGGGACATTTTCATATCCAGAGAAGAAAAAGGGAAACAACCCAATTGGTCCAGAGGAGAAGAGCAGAGAGAGAAGGAGATAATGCAGAAGAGTGTAATCTAGCGCAGAGGTCCCCAATCTTTTGGGCACCAGGGACCGGCTCTGTGGAGAGAGGTTTTTCCACGGATCGGAGAGGGACGTGGTTTTGTGTGCTGCCTGCATCTCGCGGATGGGGCTTTGCTTGTTTGTGTGGACTGGTTGCTGGCATGCCACGGCCCAGTTGCTAGCATGCCACGACCCAGTACTGGTCCACAGACCGGGGGTTGGGGACCCCTAATCTAGTGGCTAAAGCAGGATAAGGGAAAGGAGGAGAGTTCCTAGTTTTAGGATTCCTTAGAAATTCCATGAAAGTTGGACACGTGCACGCCCTTCCTGATTATACCTGAAACTTAAGAACAAATGCTTCAAACAACTTGTTGAAATTGCAGTCAACATTAAAAAGATCCCAAAAGCCACGACACAAGGAAGACACAGAAGATTTGCATGTTAGGAATGGAAGATAACAAACGTTCAGGTATAAGCGAAACTAATTTGTTATATTTGTTAGATTGAAAGAGTACTGAAAACCATCACTAAAGTAGCAGACATAGAGAGTTAATCACAGAAATGTGCTGTTGCCATAATCAGAATATCTCATTTGCATAGACACACTTTTTACTGTGCAAGGACCAGGAGTCCAGTCCTCACGGAGAACTTTATATAGAATTCCCTACCTCCAACAAAACTCTTTTTACTGGTGAACCACCACCAACTGCGCCCCCCCCCCCAAATAAAAAGATCTCAAGGACGAAGGAAGGTTTTACAATCTTTTCTTCTAACCAGGTAAAATTACAGGAAAAAATGTTTGAGAAGACAAGGCCTAAATGAATAAATAAATAAAATAAATTGAAATTTCAGAATTTGGATTTCAGAATTTCAGAATAACTTGAATAAATTGAAATTCTTGGAGCACCGACAAGTTGCCCAGGGCCATTTAATATATCCACAAGTGGCACTAGATTGCTTTCAGGACTAGATTGCTGAAGAGCGGAAGAAATCTTTTGAAGCATGAATATTAAGTGTGGGAAAGTGTAACATGGATTGTATTTACATATGTCTACGACTAAAAAGTGTAGAACAGACATGTCAAACACAAGGCCCGGGGGCCAGATCCGGCCCGCAAAGTGGTTTCATGCGGCCCGCGAAGCCATCCTGGAAACAGTGAGGGAATGGCCCCCACTGCCTTGGCCCTGGCCCAGAGACCCTCCTCCTGCCAGAGACCCTCAGATCTGTCCCACTCTTGCCCAGGCCCCCATAGGCACCCTTGATGCGAACGATGTAGAGCTGGCCACACCCACCCAGTAGGCCATACACACTCTAGCCACGCCCACCCAGTAGGCCACGCCCACCCAGGCCATACCCACCCAGGCCCCTGAGGGCAACCGCAATGCTGATGCGGCCCTCAATGAAATTGAGTTTGACACCCCTGGTGTAGAAGAATGATTTAAAATAGGACTAAAACAAGAATCCACCAAAACAGAAATTGATTGAATCAGAACGTCCCATTTTGAGAATCGTTACAGTCAATTGGTAAAATCAAAATCTTTGTGTTACAAAAAGGAAAAGAATCTGCCAGGCAAGCTCAAAGTGGTTGTTTTTTTTTAGCATTTTACTTCCCATTCAATTTTGAGTAACCAATTATTTCTAAAGACTGCTTCCTGCAAAATATTTTGAAATAGAATATTATCTGTACGTTTTGACTATTGTTTCTAAAATAGCCTTGAGACACTTGTGAAGTGGAAAGATCCATTCAAGCTGCCACCCTTAAAGCAATAGTCAGAACCTTGCATGTACAACAAAATACTGCATTTTCAAAACAGAGAACTTGAAGAGAGCTTTGTTTTAAATGACATATTTTCAGCTAATTGTCTAAACATTGAGAGGTGCAGCTGGCTTCAGCGTTTAAAATTCAGTAGTAACAAATGCATCGAAGACCCAATAAATTCCATTCCAAAAAAACTTGCATCTCTGTGGCTCAAGGAGACATTTGTCAGACCTAAAGAGTCCACCCACCCTTTCTCCAAAAACAGCTCACTGTTCCTCTCTTAAAAAAACAAACCCTGGGTTCACCTCACTCTCTTTCTCTTTTGCCCAATCAATACAGACGTTATCGGGATGTTTGTCAAGATCTCAGCCTTTCCTTCTCCTTCACATCAAAGGGAGGACTGGTGTCCAAACCTGTAGGGAAGACGGTCTTTCAACCCACAAGAGAAATGGTGTATAGGTACCAAGGCAATGTGACACCAGGGAAATATCCCCGTAACTAGTGGTGATGAACAGTGCAACTGAACTGTTTTCAGAAATACACATGTGAAGCTGGGACTGCTAAAACGTCCTCCAAAAAATAAAATAAAATCAGTCCTACAACTACAGGCCAAAATTCTACAGACTTGAAAGAGCGAACGTGTGCCAGCTGGGAACTGTAGTGCTCTGTATGGAGTGCCTGCGAAGAATGCCCCTACATTTTCATCATCAGAACTACAACACCCAGGATTCTTCAGGGAGAACACTGATGGGTCCACTGGTAGAGGTAGATAGCAACTCTTGAAGACAATTATCCATGAAATGGAAGTGTCCTCAGGGACTGGGGTGATTTTCAGGTAAAGCTGATGTTCTTGCTTCATTGGTTTGCAGTTTCAAATGAGGTAGGCAAAGGCCTCAGCCTCTTAGAGTGAGTGAGATCAGGATTAAATAGCTCCTTTACTTAAGGAGTCAGACGGCACAATTGATATGGAAGATACTGAATTAGAATCTGATGGCTGAACAGTTGGGGGGAAAAAAGAAAAACCTTTGATTCCAGCATCCTCATCTTAACAGCTTCTCCTCCGATAGCAAACTACTGTAAGGGATTATCTTCACATTCTGCTTACCACGACACAACTCTTTTTTTTTATTTTTTTTTATTTAAAAAGTTTTACAATACATTTTGGCTTTAATCCCCCCCTCCCCCACCCCCACCCAACCCTCCCTATCCCTCTCCCCCATTCCCTCCTCCCCCCCCCCCGACTTCCCAGAGCTAAATACAGGGTATAAAATCAAAAAAACAAACATAAGCACCCCTATGTTATCAGCAATAAACTATTAGTTCTATCTCCCTCTAGCTCATGTAAAATGAATACAAACAATATTAATGTTACAAATAAAGTAAAAAAGAAAAAGAGGAAAACAGAAAAAGAGCTTTACTCAGAATAGATTTTCTTAATCCCAGTCCTTATTCATATTAATTTCAAAAAAAAAAGAAAAAAAAGAAAAAAAAACCTTTCACCTACTATTTATATTCTCCAACCTTTCTCTAATTTAAACAAATTCTCAGTTACGCGCCAAAAGCGCCTATCTCTATTAACCTTAATAATCTCCAACCAAACTAAACCATGATCAAAAATAATTCTTGCATGTATCACGCCAAATGTCTCGCAGTTAATAAAAAGAGTAGAAAAAAAAGGTTTAAGCAGTCTGTAAGACAACTTGTTGTTAATTAGGAGCTTGCATACCCATTCTTAGTTCAGCACATACTTTTAGTCCATAACCCTAATATACTTTTCTAACAAGCAAATAACATCAATCTTAAATTGTGTTAAATATTAAAAAAAAACTTTCTTTCTCCTCTATGATAAATTTAATCCATTGACATTCTAATTTAAAAATTTAATCACCAATCTTAACGCCCCAAAGCTTTTGGAGCACGTCTGTCATGACCCCCAAAACTTCTTTGGACCGCGCCCCTCCCACATCTTCACTGTAAGTACACTTTGGAGATTCCATAACTTTCTGCTGGTCTTGCTCTTGCTCTCGTCTCGCTCTTCTTAGGGCGGCACGCGTCATCCTCTGGCCTCCTGCAACATCCGATGAAACTGTATCTTGATCCCCTCCAACACCATTGTCCTCTATCTGTCTATCTGCAACATCTTGAAGCTTTCCCTCGCCGTATCCCTTTACAGCTTCCAAAAATGATAGGGGGGTTGCTTTTAACACATTGCTATAAAAATCACGTGCCTGGGCCACAGTAACCAGACGATGTCTTTTACCTTCATGCGTCACCACCAGTCCAACTGGAATCTCCCATCTAAACTTAATATCACATTTCTTAAGTTCCTGTACTAGAAATGCAAAATCTTTCCTTCTCCTTAAAATCTTCGGAGGAATCTCTTTTAAAACCAAGACTTCTTGCTCAGCCACTACCAATTTAGTATCATAAGCAGCTTGAATGACTTCATCTCTAATTACTCTCTTTGTAAAATAGACCACCACATCTCTGGGTAACTTCCTCTGTCTTGCAATCCATGAATTTACACGAAAAATTTTGTCCATATTTCCCTCAATTTCAGATGCCAGCTGGCCCAATGCCCCTTCCAGAGCCTCAGAAATCAGCTGCTTTAAATCTTCTTTACAATTCTCCTTTAAACCCCTGATTCTAATAGCATACTGCATCTGATGATACTGAACAAGGCTCAATTCTCCGTCCATTTTATCCCTTATATTTTCATTTTCTAATACCTTTGCTTCTAATATAGCGTTCTTTTGACTGAGATCCTTCACTTTTACATCCAGCTGTTGCACACATTCAGCTACAGATTCAATTATAGACAACATGTCCACCCTCATTGCTCTAAACTTCTCTTCCATCTTCTTCTCCAATTTCTCCATTTTCTCCTCCATTTTCTCCTCCAGCTTTTTCAACTTTTCATCCATCATGTCAGACATCAATTGTGAATGCTTTCCAAGAGCATCTTGTAAATCCTTAAGCGTCAATGTCGGAGGAGGTACAGGAGGAAGCAAAGCTTGCAATGAGGTCTGTTGCACCAGGGAAGACCCCACACTCCGAAGAGCTTTAGAAGTTTTAGCCGCCATCTTCCCCCACTTTCACTTATTGCGCACTTTCACTTTAAAGCTATAAAATCCATTGAGCTAGAGAGTAAAGATAAGAGTCCACATCACCTTGACCTCCTGTACCGCTCTGCCTGCATCTTAACAATCAAAAGTATTTCCTTTTGGCAGGGGTGGTTGCTAACGCCTGGCTCTGCTCCATAAATCCCGGAGCAGGGGCGCTGCGCAGCTCGGAGCAACCCAGGCTTCGGGGGGGCTCAATCCTTCAGCCGCCCAAACTCTCAGCTCAGGCGGCCCCAGAGAGCTCAACCCCTACCTGGGGCCTCACCCCCTCCTCTTCTCCCGAGGAGGGGGCTTCAAATCCATCTAAACAGCTGATCGGCGCTGTTTACGATGGAAAAACACAGCTGCGGAGTGGGCAGCCCGAAAACGGCTGTCTTCGGCGTCGCGTCGCCACCGGAAGTCCACCACGAAACAACTCTTTATTAACCTTTTGGAAGGAACATGTCCTCCTGACATCACCATTTCATTCCCCAGCTCACAGCTGAGACAGCCCAAGGTAATTTTTAATGTTCTAGTTTGGCAGCTGTGGTTTCTCTCTTCTCCCAACACAAAACTTCCCGTCAGGTCAATCCAGGGTGCCTTGGAAAGCAATCTGCATAACTCCCACTGACCCAGCATGTCTGCTGTATAAATGCTTCTGCCCTTCCAGTTATTGGGGGCACTCTGCTTCTCTATTCATTTGGTTTTGGCTGATCTACAGAATACAGAATGACAGAGTTGGAAGGGACCTTGGAGGTCTTCTAGTCCAGGGCTTTTCAACCTTTTCACCCATTGTATCACTTTTAGGACATGGCAATATTCGAGTACCACCAGTGCTTAGCAAGGTGCCAAAAGCTTGATGACTAAAAAAAAAGGGGGGGGAAATTTGGGGCTTTACTGGTTAGATTAATTTGTTGTTATGGAAATGGCTAGTTTATAATATTATGGAAAAGTAAAAAGTTGAGGTTCAATGTTAATGCTGCCTTCTACTGCAGCAGAGGAAGTCAGAAGTCAATGCCTTTTCTTTTTCCCTTCTCCCCCTCACTTTCCCTTTTTCTCTCACCCTTCACTTGCAAAAGCCCCTCACTCACTCTCTTACTCACTCACACTTTGCTAGCAAAAGCCCCTCACTTGCTCTTTCACTCACTCACACTTTGCTCGCAATAGCCCCTTGCTCTCTTATTTACTCACTCACACTTTGCTAGCAAAAGCCTCTCTCTCTCTCTCTCACTCACTCTCACTCTTTACTCACAAAAGCCCCTTGCTCTCTCACTCACTCACACTTTGCTGGCAAAACTCCCTCCCGCTCTCTCTCTCACTCAACCTTCCCTTGCAAAGGCTGCTCTCTCCTCACCACTTCCCTAACAAAACCCTCGTCTTCTCTCTCTTTCTCCATGTGTTTTTTCCCTCTCTCCCTCTCCTGCCAAAATCTGCTCCTTTTATAGCTTCTCCTCTCCCTGCCCTCCTCCTCCTCCTTCTTTTCTCTTCCGGGTGCGCCAGAAGCTCCAATCAGCATGGAGCCGCAGACGCAGATCCTGGGGCTTCTGCTGAGCCCTGCAGCTCTAGCTGGTCTCCTCCAGGCCTGTGCAGCACCACGTTAGCTTGTTCCCTCCCCTGCTACACTTGGCTAGGGTTTGTGTACCACCTGCCAGGTGCTACGCATGCCACTGGTTGAAAAGTCCTGTTCTAGTCTAACCCCCTGCTCAAGCAGGAGACCCCAAAACATGACAGTGGTGAGGCCCCACAACCTCTGGAGGCAAGCCATTCTAATGGCTAATTGTTCTCACTGTCAAGAAAGTTCTAGGTTGTGTCAGTGAAAACCTTCAAAATAGTGGGCTGTGTTGACAGAAGTCCTTGACTTTCCATACATCAAAAGGGGCGGGCTTTGACTGGAGTGTTGCACTGGCCATCCTGCAGATCTTGAGCATTCTGCTGATGCCTCTGCTTGCAACTCTAATAGTCAACCTTTGTAAGATGGATGGTGCAGTGGAGTAGTGGAAGCCTCGCTCTGGTAGAGCTCAAAGGAGATGGCTCCCCACAGCTGCCAGCCTCTGAATTTGTCAGTCTTCTGCTCTTCACCCTGAATACTGAACACCAAGAAAAGTGATAGCTCTGGTTATTTTGTGTGTGTGTGTGTGTGTGTGTGTGTGTGTGTGTGCATGTGTGCATGTGTGTTGGAGAGATCATAAGATAATAATGGTCATTTACAGTCAAAAGACCTGAATACAAAGAATATAAAGAGTCCTAAAGAGGTATAATGGTTAGGGTGTTGAATTAACTAGGAGACCCAGGGTCGAGTTCACTTTCAGCCCACTGAACCTCACTGGGTATCTTTGGGGCAGTTGCTTCCTCACACCCAAGGAAGTGTTGTTGGGTTCTTGTGGAGAAAATAAAGAGGACGGGGTGTCATGTATGTTGCCTTGATCTCCTGGAGGAAAGATGGGATACACATCTAAAAAGTAAAATATAAACCACTGGTGGCACAGTGGATGAAGTGCAGCATTGCAGGCAAAAACTCTGCCTACAGCCTGGAGTTCAATCCTGACAGGGCTCAAAGTTGACTCAGCCTTCCATCCTTCCGAGGTTGACAAAATGAGGACTCAGATTGTTGAGGACAATATGCAATATGTCTACCTGGTAAACCACGCAGAGAGTGCAGCAAAACACTATGGGGCAGCATATAAGCCTAAATGCTAAATGCTATTGCTTTAAAATTGGGAAAGCGTGACCCCATCCACAAATGTGGAATGGGGCAGGGGAAGGAGAGAAGAGGCTTTTTGTTTGACCAAAACCTAGTTGGGGAAAAAATTGGCATCAGGAAGGAGAAAGGGGGGGGGGAGAAAAAAGACCCAATAGCAGTAGCACTTTCTCATTTTATATTTCAAATCAGTTCTTCCACTCACTCTGACCGATTTTGGTGGAGGAAGTCTCATTTGACATAACATTGATTGAGTAACCCAGATTCTGACATCACTGTATAAAATAAGGGTAGCCACTGAACATGACATTTTTTTTAAAAAATATTAATTTTATAAAAAGAGTTCTAATGCAGTAAACCTTAAGTCCACGTATTGTCCAAGGAATTTGGTTCTCGGGAAGATTATTACTGTATAAAATTCTCTGCTCTCCCCCGAGTCCTGACAGACAATTCATGGGTACAATCTATATAGAAAAACTCCTACAAGATTGGGATATCTTTCAGTTTGTCTTTCTTAACATAATTATCTCTCTATGTAAGTCATTTTAGGGGAAGAAAAAGCTGGCAAGGTGGCTTAAAAATAGCCACACGGTCCTAACATTCACAATGCAAGTGAAAGCATTTAGAAAGCAATTCAAAGTGCTTTAAAATGGAACTCTCTTGGGTAAAACATCTATTTGCTCTTTCTTTCAGTTTTCTATAGTAGTCTTATTTAGTAGAAGTGAATCTTGAGGTCTCAGAAATTGTGCGACTCAATTTATATCTGCAGCCCACATATAAGGAGAAATGCTTAATTTTCCCCCCCATAGGAATTTAAAGCAAAGGAAGTTTGGCAATTGCAGTGTATTGGTGGTAAAAGTAGGTTTGTGACAAATGGCCAAGTCTGCTTGGGAAGAACAAAACTGTTATTACAGGTCATCCTCGACTTACAACCATTCATTTAGCAACCATTTGAAACGATATCAGTGAAACAATAGCAATAGCACTTAGACTTCTACACCACTTCATGATGCTTCACAGCCCTCTCTGAGCAGTTTACAGATTGCCCCCAACAATCTGAGTTCTCATTTTACTGACTTTGGAAGGATGGAAGGCTGAGTCAACCTTGAGCCGATCAGGACTGAACTCCTGACAGCGGGCAGAGTTAGCCTGAAATATTACATTCTAACCACTGCGCCGCCATGGGGACTTACAACCTATCCTCTCACCATCATTGCTGCTTCCCCATAGTCATGTGATCAAAATTTGGGTGCTTGGTAGCTGGAATGTATTTAGGATGGTTGCAGTGTCTGAGGGTCAAGTGTTCACCAATTGTGATCTTCTCAGCTGGCTTCTGACATGCATAGTCAATGGAAGCTGCCGGATTTGCTTAATGACTGCATGACTCACTGAACAACTGTAGTGTTTTGCTTACCCATGGCAAAAATTATTATAAAATTGGCACAACTCACTGAACAACTGCCTTGCTTAGCAATGAAAATTCTGTCCCAATTGTGGTCATAAGTTAAAGACTACCCTACAGCCTAATTTAATAATAAAGATGTGGAGACTCTGGAAAGAGTTCAGAAAAGAGCCACAAAGATGATTAGGGGGCTGCAGGCTATAACATACAAGAACGGTTAGAGGAATTGGGTATGTTCAGTCTAGTGAAAAGAAGGACTTAGGAGTGATACGATAGCAGAGTTCCCCTATCTGAGGGGCTGCCACAAAGAAGAGGGAGTCAACCTATTCTCCAAAGAACCAGAAGGCAAGACAAGAAGCAATGGAGGGAAACTAATCAAGGAGAGAAGCAACCTAGAGCTAAGGAGAAGCTTCCTAACCCTGAGAACAATTAACCAGTGGAATGACTTGCCTCCAGAAGTTGTAAATGCTTCACCACTGGAGGCTTTTAAGAAGAGATTGGACAGCCATTTGTCTCAAATGGTATAGGACAGGGATGTCAAACTCAATTTCATTGACGGCCGCATCAGCATTGTGGTTGTCCTCAATGGGCCGAGTGGGTATGGCCAGGGTGGGCGTGGCCAGAGTGCGTATGGCCTACTGGGTGGGCATGGCCAGCTCTACATCGTTCGCATCAAGGGTGCCTATGGGGGCCTGGGCAGGAGTGGGACAGATCTGAGGGTCTCTGGCAGAAGGAGGGTCTGTGGGCCAGGGCCAAGGCAGTTCCCTCACTGTTTCCAGGATGGCTTTGCGGGCCACATGAAACCACTTTGTGGGCTGGATCTGGCCCCTTGTGTTTGACATGTCTGGTATAGGGTTTCCCACCTGAGCAGGGGGTTGGACTAGAAAGGTCCCTTCCAACTCTGTTATTCTGAAATTCTGAAATCCAAATTCTGAAATTTCCTCTTCTCCATTTCTCATTTGCATGATGTGGATTAAGGTTTAGGAATGACCTTCCCGATCATCTGAGGAAATGAAACTTATAGACAGAATAGCTTATGAACCTCCTAAAATATAGCCTCAAGTGGAGCTTCAAATAGAATTTAATTTGAACCGTAACTTACCAACCCTCAGCCTTAAATCCATCATCCCAAGCTTTCCATGGGGCCCATTACTACACGATTCCAGCCTGACCATTTAATGCAACTTGGCTGCATTATTTATCCAAAGATTACTCCTCTCATCATCATTAAAAATATAGAATCAAAATTTATTCCACTGTATGTCCCAAGAGGCTGTTGTGCTCCAGTTCCCAATAATCCAGACATGAATGGAGATGATGAGAATAAATTCCAGCAACACCCAGATAGCTATAAATTTCCCCTCTTTGATTCAAAGGTTCTGTTAGCTGGGGGCTCAGCCAATTTTATCTCACCATCAACACCGCAGGAGACATGAGACTTGCTCAAGGTTGCACAGTAGGTTTTTATATTAATTAGGAAAAAATAACACGTTTTTCAAATGTTTTGGATTACTCGTCCTGTAATTGCTCATCATTGCGCAGGCTAGCTGGAAGTAGTTGCCAGCCTCTTTCTTAGTCAGCAAAGGGTTTTTTTTCTCTCTCTCCCCCCCCCCCCCCCCCGTCTCATTCTGAAACCTTTGTTGGCTGGAAGATTTAACACCTCTAAGTTTCCCCAGAATGCATTTGCCTCCTTGATGATGTCATTATTGGCTAGGGGATGTGGCCTCCAGATCCCAATTGCCTACCAGCTAGTTATATTCTCATCCAAACGTCTACTTTTGGAAGGATCTGCCAGCTTTCTGAGCAAACATTCCTGATCTCAAAATATCTACTACAGCGACTCACGTCTCTCCAAAATCCTGGATATCTCACCTCACATAGAAAATTCTCATTCTAAAGAACTCAAAAGCATGTATTCTTCACTCTATTGTCTAGTTCAGGGGTAGGCAACCTTGGCTCTTTTATGACTCCTGGACTTCAACTCCCAGAATTCCTGAGCCAGCCATGCTGAGGAGAAAGGGAGAGGTTTCTATACTGAGCCATGCTGGCTCAGGAATTCCTGGAGTTGAAGTCCACGAGTCATAAAAGAGCCAAGGTTGCCTACCCCTGGTCTAGTTAGTTCAATAAAAGATGTTGCTCAGCTGTTGCAAAACCACCTTTAGTGAAGGCTATAGGACTCCCTCAAAAATGTGTCTTTTTCAGCGGTCGCCCTGTGTCATCACTATCCTTAATGGCCTTCCGTTCAACATGGCAGCTTCATTAGGAGCCAAAGAGATTTCCCAGCAATTTATCACCGGGTACATCTATCTTCCAGTCTCGTCAAACAAGATACAAGTTAAAAACTTTTCTCCCCCAAAACTCAGTGACAAGAAGAGCAGGAGAAAGCAGGATTCTAAAAATAGATTTTGCCAGGCGTTCATTTCAAGCTGGTTTCTGCCAGTTCAGCAATTTTGTAAATCACAGGAAAGTTCTAGGCATTTCGAGACTGTCAGAGAAATCAGACTGTTCCAAGGGTTTTTTTTTAACGGATTGCACAGAATTCCTTCCTAAAGGATCCAGCCTTTTGTCAGAACATGCAGTCAAGTCCTTTCTGCTGGAAGACCATCCATGCGTTTCTACTTTTCTGGCTTTTGGTTCCAGGTACTACGGCCCATTCCTAAAACATCAAAACAAAAGCTGAAACCCATACTTGCAGCCCCAACTGTGTAATGAGGACTTGTGCTTTGTGTATTATATTTCAGATATCCAGTCCAGTTATTTTCATTTTCTTTCTGCAATAACACACCGCTTAGCCTCCAAAACACACCAAGTAGAATGTTTTTAAAGGGCAGGGAGATGCCAGAGCCAGCTTTTAGACCAATTACTCGTAGGTGGAACTTAAAATGTGTTAGTGAAAGGCTGATTTTTAAAAAATCAATCTTTGTCCTTTGTCTACTGCAACCTTCTCATGCCATATACAGTTAGTTCTCGATTTATGACCACAGCTGAGCCCCAAATACCTGTTGCTGAGTGAGACAGTTATTAAGTGAATTTTGCCCCAGTTTACAAACTTTCTTGACACAGTTGCTAAGCAAACTGCTGCAGTTGTTAAGTTAGTAACACAGTTGTTAAGTGAATCTGGCTTCCCCATTGACTCTGCTTGCCAGAAGTTCACAAAAGGTGATCACGTGATCCTGGAACATGGCAACCATCATAAATGGGAACCAGTTGCCAAGCATCTGAATTTTGATCACAGCACCGTGGGGATGCTGCAATAATCAGGTGAAGAACAGTTGTAAGTGACTTTTTTCAGTGCCATTTTAACTTCAAACGGTCACTAAATGAACTGTTGTAAGTTGAGGACTACCTGTACATGTGATAGAATAGCCCTTCCAATGGCCCTTCTCCTGTCTGCATTGCAGTCCTTTCAGCAGTCCCAAGGAGGTTCCACACCCATTTGCCCTCTGATTCAGGTGACTCTGAGGATACAGATACCGTATTTCCTTGAAAATAAGACCGGGTCTTATTTTTATTTTATTTTATTTTTTGCCTCCAAAAGAGGCACCAAGTCTTATTTTCAGGGGGTGTCTTTTATACTCAACTCTGGCACCGACAGCCCTGCCCAGCCAGCCCACTTCTTCTGACCGAAGGAGAAGCTTCATTCTGCAGCTGCATTCTGGTCTGCATTTTGCAGTCAGGCCTTTCTGGAAGGCCTGTGCAGCCAAGTACCGAGCTATGGATTCAATCCATAGCTCGGTTCTCGGCTGCAGTGGCCTTCCAGAAAGGCCTGTGACTGAGAAATGTGAGCCTGGCTGCAGAAGAAGAGGGCCAGCGAGGAGAGGCCTGGCTGCAAGTTGAGTGGGTGTGGGGCACGTGGGGCAGCTCCACCCCCCACCCCCACCCTAGCTTGATTTTTAGGTGTGTGCCTCACCTCAAAACTAGGGCTTATTTTGGGGGTAGGGCTTACATTAGGCCCACCCCAAAATCAAGTTAGGGCATATTTTCGGGGTAGGCCTTACTTTCAGGGAAACGGGTAAATCCCCAAGTGGCCTCAGTGACTCTCAGAGTGCTAACAACCAGATGACTGCGAAGAATATACAGTACATCCTTCCATTCCCCACCAGACAGTTGGGGAAGAAGCTTCTTGGATGAGGAGTGAAATATTTTCAAAGAAAAAAAACCACGAAACTCCAGTTGCCTTTTAGAAAAAAAACAACACTTTTAGGACAGCCCCTACCAAACCCCAACCAACATGACCCAGCAGCTGTTGCTGGGGAAATCTGGTCCACTGTATACATTGAGGAGCTGATTGAGGTGTCAATAGCAATTAATTTTTCTGACCCTCAGTTGCCTTATTTTTCTTGCCGATTCTTTTATATGGTTCTGCTGGGACCTGTTCTGCACGGTAGAAATCTTTTCCTCCTTTTGTGGAGGGTTTTTTTGTTTTTTGTTTTTTTTTGCATCAAATTGGCACTGGGTAGAGAAAAGCCATTCTATCTGCTTTGCAACAGAAGTTCTAACGTTACAAAAGACTGCTGCAGGCAGCTACCTATAATTACCTACATGCTTAAGGCTGAAATGGTAATCAGCGCATCAGATGAGGAAATAGTCTATAAATAGCTGTTCCTAGGCCATATCATGTACCCAAAGATCTTGCACTACACTCACAGGTTGCTTTGGTTCACTGACAGGGTTGCTGTTGGTTTGTAATGTCCTCCCAAAGCTGAAATTGTGCCAAGAAAAACCTGCAGTTTGCAACCTATGCGACCTACACGGATTAAGTGAAAGAACAGCCACAAAAAGATGCTTGCTCCCGATATTGTGTTCCTCTTCTACCTATGAAAGGAAGGGGACAAGGAGGATGGAAATTCTACCTCCAGACTACAGCCAGTTTGGTTGGCTGGCTCAGGAATTCTGGGAGTTGAAGTCCAAGGTTGCCTACCCCTGGTCTAATGGTTAGGGCACCGGGCTAGAAGCCGCGGAACTGTGATTGGGTGGGTGACATGGGCCAATCATCCTCAACTCATCTCATAGGGTTGTTGTTATGGGGGAAATGGGAGGAGGAAGGAATGTTGGATAGGTTTGCTGCCTTGAGTTATTTATAAAAAGAATAAAAGTGGTGGCACTGTGGTTAGGATGTAGTATTGCAGGCTAGTTCTGCCATCTGCCAGCGGTTTGATCCTGACCGGCTCACAGTTGACTCAGCCTTCCATCCTTCCGAGTTTAGTAAAATAAGGACCCAGCTTGTTGGGGACAATCGGCTGACTATGTAAACTGCTCAGAGAGAGCCGTAAACCGCTATGAAGCAGTGCATAAGTCTAAGTGCTATTGCTATTCCTATTAAAAATATTTTTTTTTAAAAAAAATCATTCCACCTCCTAGACAGTTTGGCAGGTGTTGCACTTTTCAAACTAAGTGGAAAGGAAGGAGGTCTATGCCCTAATATCACTGAACGCCTTTCCTGTGCTTGCAAGTAGCCTTTAAAATGAAAGGGCAACACTCTAAGCCAGGAAATAGCCTTTGATTCAGGAGAAAGGATAATCTCCCCAAACCAAGTCAGCTCGCTATGGTCCTGCAGCTGCTGTTTTCAAACTCTCCCTTCCTTCCCTCCATCTCTGAGCAAGCTTCTTAATTGCACAACTGACCCTACAAGAAAGCCACTCCCCCAAAGAAAGTCTACTTTGAGCCAAACCGTCTTGAAGTCCCTGCTCCCCATCGCTTTGTTATACACCATTTTGAGCCATGATGCAGCTAGTTGAAATTAAAAGGCAATTAAGATATGGGGGGTGGGGTAGGCAGAAGCCCCCGCTTTCTGCTGCCTGTTTAAACTGCACCACACAGCTCCTCACTACCCTCTAATTATACCCAGGGTGACAGCAGCTTTCAGGCTCTGCGTGCATCCGTTAGATTTGCTTGACTTGGTGCCTACGAGAGCTCTGAGACCTGCTCTGTAATTTGCCTGCTGCTGTTACTCACTATTAGCAGTGTGGGGTGGGGTGGGTATTTATAGAGCAGCCGATTGCTGGTGGGATCCTTGTGAAGTCATTTGATGAAATACAGGGGGGGGGAAAGAGGTAAAGGGGCAAAGGTGGTCACGCAGGCCTGCACCTTCCTGGGCAGTTCCCCAAGCCAATTAGCCAGCCAGGTAGGGGTGCTTGTGTGCCGTGAGCTTGCCAATCCTCATTTTTACAAACCCAGGGACAGTATGCAAGGGTTTGGCTAGTCTAAAGAAAAGAAGAAATAGGGGAGACATGATAGCAGTGTTCCAGTATCTGAGAGGCTGCCACAAGGCAGAGGGAGCCAGGTTGTTCACCAAGGCACCAGAGGGATGGATGAGAAACAATGTTTGGAAACTGATTAAAGAGAAGCAACCTGGAGTTAAGGAGAAACTTCCTGACAGTGAGGACAATCAACCAGTGGAACAGCTTACCCCCAGAATTTGTGGGTGCTCCATCACTGGAGATTTTAAAGAAGAGACTAGCTATTCACCTGTCTGAGATGGTATAGGTTCTCCTGCTGGATCAAGGGGCTGGACTAGAAGACCTCCAAGGTCCCATCCAACTCTTCTATTCTATTCTATTCTATTCTATTCTATTCTGTTCTGTTCTGTTCTATTCTATTCTATTCTATTCTATTCTATTCTATTCTATTCTATTCTATTCTATTCCATTCCATTCCATTCCATTCCATTCCATTCCATTCCATTCCATTCCATTCCATTCTATTCTATTCTATTCTATTCTATTCTATTCTATTCTATTCTATTCTATTCTATTCTATTCTATTCTATTCTATTCTATTCTATTCTAAAAATGGCATGAGGAAATGAGTGACCTTGTAGTCTTGGAGACTCAAAGACATGGCTGCATGCAAAGCTGAGAGTTCTATCTAGATTCTGTTATGCTACTGTCCTCCTAACCCTTATTATAACAGAGAAGTCTCATCTTTCTCTGCTGCTTCTCTTTGGCTCTCAGTCTCCACAGATCTGATCTTTGTTAGCTGGTTCTCATCTAGTACCCTGCTCATTCACAGCATGGGTTTTGCAGCCAACATTTACTCTCAACTGCCTCCCAAGCAAGGGAATTTTTTTTATACAGAATCCTAGATATCAGTCCTCAAACTGAAATGGAGTTATTGGCAAAAAATAGATCATTAAGTTGGCTGGGCTAAGAGCAAAACTATTCTTCAGTTTGAAAAATAGCTATCAGTTAGGTTGATCCAATTCTCAAGAAGGGACTATTCTACAGCCAGATTTGAGTTGCTGAATTCCATGGCCAAATATTGGTGCTTCCATCACTTGCCATGTCATGAGAAGACATGTACACAACACATTGCTCATGTTTTGTTTGACTGTCAATGATATGCCCCTCTTGGGCTTAGATACTTAACATCCTTATTTGAAAGAACTGCCCACTGGGACCTGAACTGCAAATTGTCTTATTTCCTCCTAGGAACTAATCTATGCATTGTGAGCAGAACTGCTAAGTTTATAGTTAAATCAGTTGAGCTAAGAACCTGTTATATCAAACAGATCAGGGTATCCTGTAAAGATGATGTATTTACCTGAATGTTGATTCTTTGTATTCACCACATATGTATTTTATTATTATATTATCTTTTATCTATTTTACTCATGAATTAGAACCTGTATTTTTTTAGTTTTGTATTTTTGATATGGTCGTAAGCCTAATCAGTTGACAAACTAAACTATTAGTAGACTGCCTCATTTGTCATGCCTCAGATTAAGCTTTGATATTTTCTCCACCCTGTCACTACTCTACGCTCCATGCTATTTTATAATCACACCTGCACAGATGAATACATCAACATTGTTTGCATCATGTAGTATAAAACTGGTGCAGAGGATTGTTAAAACATCAGCTGGAGATTTTGATTCTGCGTTCACAGCTATTCAACTGGAATATAAAATCTATTAGCCCCCAACAGTCATACATTACACGTCTATTGCAGAAACAGAAGGATGGAAACTACTCGTTTTGAAGAGAAGCTTCTAATTGTTATGACTGCAGGAAAGAAACATGTTGTATAAGAGATACTTTTAGAGCAGCCATGGCACACACATCTTACAAGTTTTAAGTACAACCAGTTATACTGCACAGATTCACCAAAGAGGGAGTACAGAGGAAAACCGAAAGAATGTAAGCTATCGCAGGGAAATGGTTTTAGAGAACCAGTTTCGTGTAGGGCAGCGTGTTTTAACTTTGGCTGGCTGGGGAATTCTGGGAGTTATAGTCCCCATGTCTTAAAGTTGTTAAGACTGGGAAACACTGGTATAAGGGTTCAGGTATTGGACAAGAACGAAGGACAGCCAAGCTCAAGCTCCCAATAAATGAAAGTTCACTTTGGACATCACAGTGTTCTTATTCAGAGGACAGTCAGAAAAAGTATTAAGTACACTCATGTATGTTTCTGGAGAAAAGTGGGATGCAAATTTAACAAAGACCTTTTAAAAAGTAATGCCTGTGTAAGAAAGTCTAATGCTATGCACCTGTCAATTTACACCAGGGGTGTCAAACTCAATTTCATTGAGGGCCGCATCAGCATTGCGGTTGCCCTCAAGGGGCCGGGTGGGTGTGGCCTGGGTGGGCGTGGCCTACTGGGTGGGCGTGGCTAGAGTGCGTACGGCCTACTGGGTGGGCGTGGCCAGCTCTACATCGTTTGCATCAAGGGTGCCTATGAGGGCCCGGGCAGGAGTAGGAGAGATCTGAGGGTCTCTGGCAGAAGGAGGGTCTCTGGGCCAGGGCCAAGGCAGTGGGGGCCGTTCCCTCACTGTTTCCAGTATGGCTTCACGGGCCGCATGAAACCACTTCGCGGGCCGCATCCGGCCCCCGGGCCTTGTGTTTGACATGTCTGATTTACACCATCATTATATGCTACCTGGAATTTCTTTAAAATATGGTGAGAGTGTGATGGTAGTCAATTGCCAACATTCTATCGGTCAGTTTCCATTCAGGACATCCTTTCCCATCTTAATTGTTTTTTTTTTAAGTAGCCTGATGAAGAAGGAAGAAGCCACCATATCTGCTGTTACAAGAACATTTCAAAGGGCGCAGTAAGAAGGAGCAGGATAAACCCATTTAATTAAGTCCAGTAGGCCTTAATTGAAGTCCACTGAAGCCTAGTGCTTCAGGCTTTAAAGAGAAGAGTAACTCATTGTGTTTGTGTTGCTGGCATGTGCAGCTACAGTATTTGCTGCTGAACTGGCAGCTAGTGTTTTTTCGCACTGTTTTTTTTCCAGACATAGTACTTTTTGCCAAACGCTCCAGAGTCTAGAAAACAGAGTCCATCTCATATTTTATTTTTTTATTTTAATCCCATTTATATCCCGCCCTTCTCCAAAGACTCAGGGCGGCTTACAGTTTTAAAGCACAAATCAATGTGCTTAGCAATAGCCTTCATTCTATGTATATGCCTGCTTATTAGGGCTTTACGTGTTGTGCTTTAGGCAGGATCCCACGTAGACTTAGCATAATGGATAAGGCAGGGCTAGGCAACTTGGAAGGGAAAGGAAAAGCATTCCTTTGGAGCCCTTCCCCCCCAAAAAAAAATAAATAAATCAGGGAGTAAGCACACACCCGTAAAACGAGAAGAGCTAAGACTCAGTTTCTGTGAAGATGCATAAGAACAAAAATCTTCATTGAAGACTTTTTTCAGAGAGTTGCTTCCCACAGTACTGGTGCAATATATTTATCAATAAAAGGGTAGAAAAACATTGCCAAGAAAAGTAGATACTATTTTTTCTGGGTACACCCAGCCCACCATAAGCAATGTCAAATCTGGTAGGTATCTCTGGTTCATTCATGGGGAAAACAAGAAAGCTGAATCAGTGTCCTTAACTCCCAGGGTAAGAGTCTTCAGAGTAAACTTGATCTGCTATTTAATTGATTATATTGAAATATTATATTATGTCATCTGTCTTTTAATGAATTTAACTGAATGCTTTGTACTATTTTATACAACTTTTGTACTATTTTCTTGGCAAAGTCAATGCCACTGTCTTTTTTCATATAGTAAAGAGGCAAGAATACTTGCAGTTAACACACAAAGGCTCGGTATTTTTGTTAAAAGACTATCTTTAACATCTTTGTTTTCCACTCCACATTCTAGCAAAGACTATGTTCCTAAAATAGTTTTAAAAATAAACCAGCATGGCCTTAAATGTCAGCTCCAGTAGTTAAAATTTCCTTTCATAACTAAAATTGGCTTCTACCAATTTAGCCAGCTTTTCTTTTGTTTGATTATTGTGCTGTCTTAACTGGTTTAACCTTAATAATAATTTCTTTATAAAACTTAAGATCCTAATGCCATATTTTGAATTGTACTTGGGAAATATAGAGTGGTGAAAATAGGTTTTTTCTTTCTTTCATAAGTGCTAAAGACTTGCTAGTAGCTAAAATAAGTACATATTCTAGTCCCGTGGTGGCAAACCTAGGGCACACATGCCACAGGTAGCACGCAGAGTCCTCTCTGTGGGCACGTGGGCCATTGCCCGAGTCTTAGGCCTTCAGCTGGGTTTTATAAAACCTTTTTGCTTTAAGCCTCTGCCACCGTGTGCAAAAAAAAAGGTTCAATCGATCAACCAATTTCAACTTCTCTTGGAAAAAAATATCTCACAAAGTTGGAATTGATTGATTGAACTTTTTAGTCCCACCCAGTCTGCCATTACCACCGCAGCCATGCCCACCTAATGGGCCATGCCCACCTAGTGGGCCACATCCACCTGGCACCAGACAATACATAAGTGGGTTTTGGTTGCAGTTTAGGCACTTGGTCTCTAAAAGGTTCACCATCACAGCTGTAGTCATTTGAATGCAAGTTCTAATATCTCTGTGGAGCTGTCCTGGGTCCTGAATGCACTATTTTAGTAAGGTAAGGTAGTGTTCCCTAAATTTAATTCTGGAAGAAAATGTCTTTTTCTTCTTCTTCCAAACCTGGTTTTATTCTGTGAAGCAGCCCACATTTTATAGATATTCCATTTTAATTCCATACACAAACACACACCCTTGTGTATGTATGCATGTGTGTGTGTGTGTGCGTGTGTGTGTGTGTGTGTGCGTGTGTGTGTGTGTGTACACAAGACTGTTTAATATACAAATCTACTTAGCTTTTGTCGGCTAACTGCCGATATCATCAGAGTGAAAACAGGAGTTCTGGGAGTTTGCTTATGTAGCTGGTTGTTTTTGCACCCTGCTCATTGAGCGGGTCACTGGTCTACCCACCCAAATTGACCGTAATGTTTCTAATCGTCCCGCATCCGTCCGCATGTTTGTGAATTTGAGAGTTGTTTTCTCACTTGTAGTCGCTTTCCTGGCACATGTACAAACACCCAAGGGCTGGCTCCCTGGCTGCTCTTGTTTCATGCCCCCCCCTTTTTTGCTGAACCCGAAGGTCTTGTTCAGGATGCGCTGGGTATTCTTCCTTCTTGAGGTCTGCAGTTGTTTCACATGTAGCCACACCATTCCGATCCTGCAAGGGGAGAACTTGTTGCACCCGTCGTGAGTCATAGTGCTGTTTCTCCCACCCCCTGAGTGCCTGATAAGCAGGCAATAGGTCTATGTGACGATTGATCAAATTTTCGTCAGACAACCAGGCCTCCTTGAGCAGTCGGCCACCCTTGGTGGCATCTCGGGCTATGGCCTCTGCATTTGCAAGATCAAACATATGATCATGGCTGGCCATATGTGCCCATACTTGTGAGAGTTGCTCTTGTCTTCTGATCACCAGCTCATGCTCGTGGATCCTGGTTTTGAGCCTTTTGGTTGTTTCCCCAACGTAATTGCATTGGCAATTATTACACTTAATTTTGTATATGTGAAACAACTGCGAACCTTAAGAAGGAAGAATCCCCAGTGCATCCTGAACAAGACCTAAGGACAGGCATTCGTGTTCAGCAAAAAAAGGGGGGGTACGAAACAAGAGCAACCAGGGAGCCAGCCCTTGGGTGTTAGTACATGTGCCAGGAGAGAAACTACGAGCGAGAAAACAACTCTCAAATTCACAAACATGCAGAGGGATGCGGGATGATTAGAAATGTTACGGTCTATTGGGGCAGGTAGACCAGTGACCCGCTCAATGAGCAGGGTGCAAAAACAACTGGCTACATAAGCAAACTCTCAGAACTCCTGTTTTCACTCTGATAATGTCGGCAGTTAGCCAATGAAAGCTAAGTAGATTTGTATATTAAACAGTCTTGTTTATATTTTATCCTGGTTTTCTTTTCTAATATGTGCATAACCAGGATTTGCATTTTTAGTGTAATTAAGGATATATATATATATATATATATATATATATATATATATATATATATATATATATATATATATATATATATATATATATATATAGATAGATAGATAGATAGATAGATAGATAGATAGATAGATAGATAGATAGATATAGATATAGATATAGATATAGATATAGATATAGATATAGATATAGATATAGATATAGATATAGATATAGATATAGATAAAGATAAAGATAAAGATAAAGATAAAGATAAAGATAAAGATAATTTAATCAAGAATGTAATGCAACATAGTTTGTTCAATTATCTGTACTGTATTCTATGAAAAGTTATAGCCAAATAACTAGAAAAAGGAAGCACAACTTGCTTAGGTTGATATCAGGCAGCTTTCCTTCATCTGATTGTAGCCAAAGAGCATGAGTGTTTAGAGAGCCAATCAGGTGTCATCTTCTTTTGGCAATGAGCCAATCAGATCACAGTAGGATTCAGTTATTGATGTCAGGTATTGAAGCTGAGAGGAGGACATTTATCAGTGTGTTATGTGATCGCTATCAAGTTGGTTGGATTTTTTTGTGTTCTTTCATTTAGTGAGCTTGTAAAACGTAATAAAATTAAAGTAATGGTGAAAAGAGTTGACTGCCCAGAAAGTGATGTAAAATAGTATTATTAAGTGAACAAGGCTACAGTTATAAAGAAATTAGAAGAAAAAATGGTGGAAACTTAACCAAAGGTGATATATATAGGTAACCTCAGCTACACAAACAGCAAGCAACCTGACATCATTTCAGCAACCCAAGAAAGTCTAATTTAAACATCTGCAACCTACACCCACATTGCATCTTCTGACGGTAACTATCAGCCACTTTCCTTCTCCCTTTCCCCTTTGTTTTTCTTCTTGTCAAATGAAGAATTTTTGAAGAATAGAAAAGCTTGCACAGAATTGGTGCCTTTGAAGGATTTGGAATAATGGTTGATGAATTATTGTTAAAACTGAACTAGTAGCCATTAACATTGGCAGGGTTTGTTTTAGTTCTTGTCTTAATCTGTCACATGGAATCATGTGTACATATTCACACACACTGTATAGTGATATAAAGCTATTGAACATGAACACACCATATATAACAGCAAACATGGGATTCAAAGACCAACATATTTGCCTGAATTTCCCCATTTTTCAATATCTCCCATTTTCTGTAGTAGCAATCATGTCTAACTACTCTAGAGTTACATTCAGCCTTCAGTGGTGATTTTGATGGTTGACAGACTGAGGAGGAAAGATATGATAGGAAAGCTTTGTTTTGCCTATGGCTTAATGGTTTCCCCAAATTTTTTTCCACCAGTAATGTTGGACTAAGGGACGCGGTGGCTCAGTGGGTTAGGACGCTGAGCTTGTCGATCAGATGGTCGGCAGTTTGGCAGGTCGAATCCCGAGTGCCGCGTAACAGTGTGAGTGCCTGTTACTTGTCCCAGCTTCTGCCAACCTAGCAGTTCGAAAGCACGTAAAAATGCAAGTAGAAAAATAGGGACCACTACGGTGGGAAGGTAACAGCATTCCGTGCGCCTTTGGCGTTTAGTCATGCTGGCCACATGACCACGGAGACGTCCTTGGACAAGTGCTGGCTCTTTGGCTTTGAAACGGAGATGAGCACTGGCCCCTAGAGTTGGAAACAACTAGCACGCATGTGCGGGGGAACTTTTACCTTTACCTTAATGTTGGACTGCAGCCCCAACAATTTCCAAACAGCATCCTCAAGTTGAAGAAAGCTGAGCTAAGCTTTCATTCCATATATTCAAAACTGTGATATTACATAATGAGGGTGGGGAATAAATGAATAAATTCATATTTTTCTTCAAGTTGGGAATTAGTTGGTTCCCAAGTTTATAATTTTGGAACTGAATTGTATTTTTTTCATGTATCCCCAGATTTTGGTAATTTCTTTTAATTGTATCAGATTACTGCTTTTGTTTTTTTAATCCCACCATTATTATTTTATAGATAACTCAAGACATTGAACATGCCTAATTTTCCTCCTCTTATTTTCCTTATAACAACCCTGTAAAATGAGTTGGGTTGAGAGAGAATGATTGGTTGAAAGTCACCCAACCAGCCTCAATGCCTAAGGTGGAACTAGAACTCACAGTCTCCTGGTTTCTAGCCTGATATCTTAACCACTAGACCAGGGGTAGGCAACCTTGGCTCTTTAATGACTCGTGGACTTCAACTCCCAGAATTCCTTAGCCAAGGTTGCCTACCCCTGCATTAGACCAAAGTTCCTGTCACAGTTTGACCCGGTTTTCACTTGTGCATGGTGTTCTAGGACCTTAGCATTCTCATTCTACAGCTGTGATGTAAGACTTGAACAGAACCTAGAATGAGAATGCTAAGGTCCCACAATACCATACACAAGTGAAAAACCTGACCATAATCCAATACAATTTAAAGGATCATTAAAAATTGGGAAAACATGGTAAAATCCTATTAAGCAAGACCGCATAGCACAAAAAATTAAAATACAGAATGCTAAAAAAAAATCAACAGATACAGAAATCAAAATTAAATAAATCTGGAGTGAGGAAGAAAATCTAGAATGTTTTCTTTTTGACCGCTTGGCACGATGTCAAACAAGATAACCACATGAATGGCCACTTCCCTAGGAAGAACTTTTTGAAACAGTAGCGCCTTCAGTGAAACAGGCTCTTCCACAGTAGTACAACTATAGCCTTGCCATGTTATTGCCAAGAAGGACATATGTATGAAGTTACCAGCAAACTGAGTTGAGGGAGTTGAAGGAGATTAGCTTTTTTACATGTGTTGACTCTGAAATCAGTCCACTGTGATTTCTTCCATGATTGCTACTTATTACGGAGAAGTAGCTCTAATTTCAGATATGCTATCTTTCAGGGTCCCCACGAAACATTGAGGTTTCTGTAAGCTTGGGAAATTGAGTAGGTTCAGAAGAAAGCTAGCAGACATTTTATAGGGCATCCTATGGAATGGCTTTCAGGACTCTATACTCACAGCTTCTTGCATTTCCACCCTGAGCCTCCATCACCTCATTCTCTTTAGCTACACCAACAGAAGGTTTTGCTGATTCACTTGTGCAGTGGTGGATTGGATTACTTATTTTATTTCATCATAAAAATAATGGCAAGGAAGAGCAAGTAAGGTGGCAGGGCATGAGTTAGCTCTTCCTGGTGCTCCTTCCCATGGCAGTTATAAAAAGCGTGCTCATTGACTGATAGAGAGGAAAGGAGGATAATTGTGGAGCAGTGTGAAAATGCTGCTTAGAATCAGGAGAAAGGATCTAAGGATAGGCTTTGAATTGATACAAGATGTAGGAGAAGAAGGGACGCGGTGGCTCAGTGGGTTAGGACGCTGAGCTTGTCGATCAGAAGGTCGGCAGTTTGGTGGGTCGAATCCCGAGTGCCGTGTAACAGAGTGAGCGCCTGTTACTCATCCCAGCTTCTGCCAACCTAGCAGTTCGAAAGCACGTAAAAAATGCAAGTAGAAAAATAGGGACCACTATGGTGGGAAGGTAACAGCATTCCGTGCGCCTTTGGTGTCTAGTCATGCCGGCCACATGGCCGCGGAGACGTCCTTGGACAAACGCTGGGTCTTTGGCTTTGAAATGGAGATGAGCACTGGCCCCTAGAGTCAGAAACGACTAGCACTCATGTGCGGGGGAACCTTTACCTTTACCTATAGGAGAAGAAGTGGCAGAACCTGGGGCTGGAGTTAAAAGAGGGAGTAGTCTAGAATCCCTACAGAGCCACAAGTGGACTAAGTCCAACCCCCTTGAATTCTGTTGACCCTTTTCTAACTCCATGTAGATGCTGTTCTGTACCAGCCTACTACTGGCCCTGCAGATAAGGCAGGGACAACCCCTTTACAAGAAGGCAAGAGGCTGGAACTAAGCCTGCCAAATTTATGGACACAAAAGCAAACAGAGCAAAAACAAGACACAAACCATGAAACAGGAGCTATTCAAACGGTTGCCTTCAGCAAACCAGCCCTCCCACGCATTCCCCTTTTAAACAGTTCAGGGCGTGGCTTCTCTCTGCCTCCTTCCGAGGTGCCCCATTGCCTTCCTCTGTTTACTCCTGATTGACTGCCTCCTGCGTCGGGCGTCCTTGAACAGGGCCAGCTGTGGGTCATCTTTATCCATGCTGTCAGGCTCACACAGCTGGGTCTGCGTCGTAACCAGGTGGGAGGGGCCTGGCTGAGGGCTCTCATCAGCAAGCTCTCCAACACCCTCAGCAACCTCTCCAACACCCCCCTCCTCCTCCTCTGAATCGTCCGACCCAACTGCCGAACCCACAGGCTGACCCTGAATCACAACAGATGCTAACCACTAGTTGAGGATATTCCTGTGCACAGACATGCGTAGTAATAAATCAGCTTAATTGGAAGACGTGTGGACCTGATCTTCTGTGCCTGACAATTGGTTACATATCATAAGCCATATGCTAACTGATTGACCCTGCAAGTCATTGGAGGGAACAACTGTCCATGCGCTTCCAGGAATACTCACTTCACAACCCTACTTTTAGAAGAAAAGAAGCTGCTTTTCTGTGTAACACGGAGTATTGGTGAAACCAAATGGAATACGTTCTTTCTTTTGAAATATCCAACAGGTGCCAACTGATGGCATGAGAATACTCAAGCAGGTTAACTGTACCAGGCATATCAGGAGTGCAGGCAAAACAGGTTACCTACTGTCTGTGGCATTAGCTCACCCAACAAAAGGAAAAGGCTAACTTGGAACCCAATATGAGCACGACCAGAGCACGGGAAAGGACGGGAACAAACCCCATAGCTCTCGGCCTTACCTTAATAGAAGATCAGGTAGCAAACCTGCCTGCAAATTTTACCATGTCAGATAGTGGATGGATATTCACAGCACTTACTACTTTTCTATGTTAAAAAAATAAATAAATACTGTAACACCTGGATGTAGAAGACCCATGTTTTACATTAGCCTTGTCTCCGATCTAACAGTTTCCGACTTGCCAGAACTTGAAAAAAATATTTGTTTATGGGAAATGATGGAGCTGTGTAAGCTTCCCACATGCAGCCTAAAATAGCTCAGATTGCAAGCCCCTCGTCTTCTCAAAGAAAATGCTCTTGACCAACTGATTTATCACATTTTCCTCTATTTATAAGCAGCACACAATTTAGGCAGGTGTAAGAAATCTGCAGCTTCCAAAGCATTTTAATAGTTTCCCATGCCTACATTATTCTGATCATGCTGTCAGAAAATCTCTCACATATATAAAGGGGGGAAAAAACTCAACAAAAGGAAATTCCCAGCCCTCCACAGGTACACTTCAGCAATGCCTCATTCCCTATGCCCTCAGCTCCAGAAATCCATGTGAAACCCTAGCCTTCGCTGGTAAAATACATTTTCCACTGGGCTGTGGATAGGAAATAAAAGTTGACTCCAAATGGCCAAGGTAGAGGCATATAATATTACTAATGAAGGCAAATATAAATGTCCCAGGATAATGTTGCAGGATCCAATCTAGGTCGGTCACTGGGACCAGAGGTTGAGTCTTCTGAGCTTTTGGACTTATGCTGGAGCCCATCTTCAAGGAATGTCTAGCACGCTGGCTGAGAAATTCTGGGAGTTGAAGTCCACAAGTCATAAAAGGGCCAAGTTTGAAGACCATTGATCTAGCAGAAGGTGGTAGAGAGAAGTTCTACATTCTACATTCTGCTAGAGAGAACTTCTCAGAGGATGGACTTCAGCATGAGTCTGAAAGCTTGGAAGACTAAACCTTTGGTCTCAGTGACCGACCCAGATTGGATCTTGTATATAATATTCCAGGCTCTGGTCATTTCACACCAAATAATTATTGGACGTTTCCCATCAAGGGGGTCATGAGCATTCATCCCTATCCAGCAGAAGTGTCCCATTCTGGAAGCAGACTTAACACTTTAAAAAAAATCAGATTTGCTGAACACCACATGCAAAGCTTTTTTGGACATCACTGAACTATGTGTAGCTAGCCACATCAAGTAATGCTAACAATACTATACACGTCTTTTTCAAAGTTGGTCCCATCCAGTCCAATCCAGGACTTCATTTTAGTTAAGTGAATACAGGAATTGTTACTAAAATGACTAGTGGGTTGTGATGTTCTGCTTCAGGGGCAATAGGTGTTTCTTCTTGAATGTTTAAGCAGCAAAAAACAAACAAACACAAAACTTGTCACTCTGGCACCTTCCCTAGCAGATGCAAGATGTACAAGTATCTTCAAGATACAAGTGATTTAATTTAATTTAATTTAATTTAATAATTTGATTTCTATACCGCCCTTCTCCCGAAGGACTCAGGGCGGTGAACAGGGCAATACACAATAAAAATCAGATACAAAAATTAAAAAACCATTAAAAACCAATTAAACATCATGCCCATAAAATCAATACATATTAAGTTAAAAACTAATTTTAAAAAACCCAACCCCACCCCGTCAGACCAGGCCAGCTTGTTCGAAAAAGAATGTTTTAAGATCGCGCCGGAAGGAGCGAAGGTCGGGGGCCGTCCGGAGCTCAACCGGTAAGCTGTTCCAAAGGTCTGGCGCGCCCACAGAGAACGCTCTCCCCCTGGGGGTCGCCAATCGGCATTCTTTGATCGGCGGCACCCTGAGGAGGCCCTCTCTGTGGGAGCGCACTGGACGGAGGGACGTTGACGCCGGTCGCAGGTGTTGCCGTAGGTAATCCGGACCCATGCCATGAAGGGCTTTGTACGTCATAACTAACACCTTGAACCTCACCCGGAGAGCAACCGGTAGCCAATGCAGCTCGCGGAGCAGAGGTGTAACATGGGAGTATCGGGAAACTCCCAAGACAACTCGCGCGGCTGCATTCTGCACCAGCTGGAGTCTCCGGGTGGACTTCAAGGGCAGCCCCATGTAGAGAGCATTACAGTAGTCTAGACGAGAGGTCACGAGCGCATGAGTGACTGTGCGCAAGGCATCCCGGTCTAGATAGGGCCGCAACTGGCGCACCAGGCGAACCTGGGCAAAGGCCCCCCTAGTCACAGCTCCAATATGCTCTTCCAAAGAGAGCTGTGAATCTAGAAGGACCCCCAAGTTGCGAGCCCTATCTACGGGGGGTAATAGCTCACCCCCCATGGCCAATGATGGGATAATCGGAATTTCCCGGGATGCCGGCACGAACAGCCACTCAGTCTTGTCAGGGTTGAGTCGAAGCCTGTTCCTCCCCATCCAGACCCGGACCGCCTCCAGGCAACGGGACATCACGTCGAGGGCATCGCTGGGGTGGTTTGGGGTGGAAATAAAAAGTTGGGTATCATCAGCATATTGGTGATACCCAACTCCAAAACCACGAATGATCTCACCCAGCGGCTTCATATAGATGTTGAACAGGAGAGGCGAGAGAACCGATCCCTGAGGAACTCCACAAATGAGAGGTCTCAGGGTCGATCTCTGCCCCCCTGCCAACACCGACTGCGAACGTCCCAGGAGGTAAGAGGAGAACCACTGGAGAACCGTGCCTCCCACTCCTAACCCCGAGACGTCGCAGCAGGATACCATGGTCGATGGTATCAAAAGCCGCTGAGAGGTCTAAAAGGACTAGGACAGAGGAACAACCCCTGTCCCGAGCCCACCAGAGATCATTCACCAGCGCGACCAATGCCGTCTCCGTGCTGTACCCGGGCCTGAAACCCGATTGGTACGGGTCTAGGTAGTCAGCTTCCTCCAAGAACAAAGGGAGCTGATGCGCCACCACGCTCTCAACAACCTTCGCCAAAAACCGGAGGTTGGAGACCGGACGATAATTGTTTAAAATTGCTGGGTCCAAGGCCGGCTTCTTGAGGAGGGGTCTCACCACCGCCTCCTTCAAGGCGGCGGGGAAAACTACCCTGACTCAAAGAAGCAGTAATCACTGCCTGGAGCCAGCCTCGTGTCCCATCCCGGGCTGCATAAGTCAGCCAGGAGGGGCACGGGTCCAACAAACACGTGGTGGAGCTCAGCTTCCCCATGATCTTGTCCACTTCTTCAGGGGTCACAGGATCGAACTCTTCCCAGATTAAATCGACAAGACCGCCCGTATCCTCTTCGACAGACTCTGCCCAGTCGGAGTCCAAACCGGTCCGGATCCGAGCGATTTTGTCCGACAGAAATCGACTAAACTCCTCGGCTCGACCCTGCAAGGGTTCCTCCCTCACCTCCTGATTAAGGAGAGAGCGAGTCACCCTAAACAGGGCGGCCGGGCGATTCTCTGCGGACGCAATGAGGGTGGCAAAGTGGTTAGACCTAGCCACCCTCAATGCTGCGAGATAAGTTCTCGTAAACGACCTTAGTCGTAACCGGTCGGATTCGGATCGGCTGGACCTCCAACAGCTCTCTAGGCCCCGTCTCCGACGCTTCATCTCGCGGAGCTCCATGGAGAACCATGGGGCCCGTTGGGATCTGCGTCGGGTCAAGGGCCGCATGGGTACAACTTGGTCGAGTGCCTCTGTGGCTGCCCTTTCCCAGGCTTCCACCAGGGCATCGACCGAGCTGTGAGCAAAGGAGGCAGGTGGGGGCCCAAGCGCCGTTTGGAACCGCTCAGGGTCCATAAGGCGCCTAGGGCGGAACCATCTTGTTGGCTCAGCAACCCCACGACAGGGAGTGGCAAAACGGAAGACCATCCGCAGGAGATGATGATCGGTCCATGACAGGGGTAAATTAATTGGGGAACCCAATTAATGAGTGCTCAAAGTTAACCCTGTTTTAAAGTTATGATGGCTGCAGTCACCCTGCAAACATTCGCCCTTATGATCCACCACAGGAATGCTACAGTATCTCCCCATCTCTCTCTCACCAATCCCACGTGGCCAGGACACTGCAGTGCTTGGGTCTCCTCTCCACACACCTATCACCCTTACCTTTTGAAGCACTCCTGATTTCATATTGGGAAAGGACAGTAGGCCATGTGTCCCTGGGCTGAGTGGCGGTGACAAAGCCACCGTTTTGTCCCACCTGCTTGTGGGTGGGGAGCAAATGGTGGCCTCCAGACAAAACTCTTTGTTCTTCTGCCTTAATGAGGTCTGCACAGCACTACAGAAGCTTCCGAACACTGCAGAAAGCTTCTGCAGATCTGTGCAGACCTTGTTAACACAGCAAAACAAAGCAGTTCATCCCCGGGCAGTATAGTGTAGTGGTGATCCAAACACAGTTGCCATTTTGTGAGCAGTACAAAATGGTGGCCACTTCCAGAATTGCACCATGCGGTCATGCAAAAAAACAATCCATTCTAGCACTTGGAAGGTAAGCGAGGAGGAGATTGTTTGGCCTGGTGGGGTGGGAAAGTGGCCTAAGGCCTGGGGGTATCAAAGGGGCAGGAAGTGAAGTACGGGGTGCCTTGGGGACTGGAGGAAGGCCTAAAGAGGGCCAGGGCAGGCAGCGCCTAGTTCTTTGCTGGGCCTCTTAAGGCCTCCCCCACCCCTGAGGTACCACATGTCCATTTAACAACCTGCACATTCCTTTAATGAATCATTGGGGAGACCAGGGATGGGAGGGTCATTAGATGAGATGTTTTCCCTAATGACTGTCATGACATGTAACAGTAATGGGCAGGGTCCATTATGGTCATATCTTGAGGACTGCATGTAATTCTTTGGAAGCAAGAGACATTTATTTTGGATTGCTCTATTATGATGTCATAAGGTAAAGGTAAAGGTTCCCCCGCACATGCATGCTAGTCGTTTCCAACTCTAGGGGCCGGTGCTCATCTCCGTTTCAAAGCCGAAGAGCCGGCGCTTGTCCGAGGACGTCTCCGTGGTCATGTGGCTGGCATGAATAGACGCCAAAGGTGCACGGAGCGCTGTTACCTTCCCACCATAGTGGTCCCTATTTTTCTACTTGCATTTTTACGTGCTTTCGAACTGCTAGGTTGGCAGAAGCTGGGACGAGTAACAGGCGCTCACTCTGTTACGCGGCACTTGGGATTCGACCCGCCAAACTGCCGACCTTCTGATTGACAAGCTAAGCGTCCTAACCCACTGAGCCACCGCATCCCTATGGTCCCTATGATGTCATACATTCATGTAATTAAATGTGAATTTAAGCTCAAGCTCTTCATGCCACATTCTTTCCTCTACCAACCTAACATTTGTTCCCCCCAAACAAATGTAGAACAAGACTATGAAATGAAGCTAATCAAAATAGTAAATCCATCAGATTTACGGTAATTAATTAAACACACATTTAAAGATTTCAGGCTAGCACTGATGATGTTACCTAGTTTGGCTAAGGAAATGTCTTCAAGGAAACAACCAAGCTCAGAGAGCATCAGAGATGCCTCATTTCAACTGTGAGCTACAAATATGCTGTTCTATTGGTTAAAGATTTCTGATCTTCCCTCCCAAATCACAGTTTAAGAACAATTATAGTAAGTGACATATCGTTTTATCCTTCTGCTGCCATCAGCCATTGCAAAACCTCTCCGCATTTGTGCCAGAAGGCCAGCAGAGAAATCAGAGAATGAGAAAGTAGGCCTGTCTCCACAATGTGACAATTGCCCTTCCACAATAGACAGCACCCACCCAAGTCCCTTTCCTGCAGAACAGAGCCGTGTCTAACTTTACTTTACTTTACTTTTATTAAATTTGTATACCGCCCTTCTCCCGAAGGACTCAGGGCGGTAAACAGGGCACATATAAATAGAGAATACAAAAATTAAAAGGAATTAAATAATCGCCCAGATAAAAAAAAATACCAGTGTAAAAACCCCATTAAAAACCCTAACATCCCCCATCAGGCCAGGCCAGCTTGTTCAAATAAATGGGTCTTCAGACCGCGTCGGAAGGAGCGAAGGTCTGGTGCCGTCCGGAGCTCGACCGGCAGCTGGTTCCATAAAGCCGGAGAGCCCACAGAGAAGGCCCTCCCCCTGGGGGCCACCAGCCGACATTCTCTGACCGGAGGCACCCTGAGGAGGCCCTCTCTGTGGGAGCGCACAGGGCGGAGGGAAGTCTAACACAACATAGACATGTGGCTTTAGAAAGAAATGCCATAAAAGATGAGATGTGTGTTTAGGCCATCTGACGTATGAATACACTGCTTTTCTGCAACATTCATCCCCACAATAGATGGCTTACCAAGACTGTCTTCTCCTATCTCTATAAACATCACAATAAATAATGCCTCTATAGTTATATTATTAAAAAAAATACCACAAATAAGTAGTGGTGATTTTGACAACACTTTCCATTTTCAAAGCACTTTGCATGCCTTATTGTTCTTACAATAAAGCTCTAAAGGATCTCAGCATTATAATTTCCTCACCATTGTAGAGGCTGAAACTTAGAAGAAGTCCCTTTTCTAAGGACACCTAAGGAAATCTTCATTTTTTAACTGCTGAGTCTTTATAGTATATTAAATGGAAGTTGGAATTATACAAACTCTGTAGCTCTGGTTTTACTAGGCAAACCTACAAGCAGGGCCATAACAACTCTGCGAAATGTTGAGAGATGTGTACACTTATAAAATTAAGACATATGGACAAGGACAAAAATATTCCATGCTGAGCCTGGAAATCACACAATAAACTCTTCTTTTATATCTGGTGGTTTATTATTGGCAATAAAGGAGGAGAGAAGAAGCTTTTCTCAGTAGCTGATTCTGACCTGCTCTTAATCTTATGCATTCTTACCTGGAACCAAACCATGTTTGCAGTGAAAACTTGCACTATTATACCTATTTCACATTGTAGGTCATGAGGCACAGCCTCTGTTTATCTCATTAAGGGAGACATGATAACATTTTAACTACTAACACCATTACAAGATTGGGCTAATTTATCTAGTGATTATGAAAGAAGGACGAGGTAATATCAGCTCACTGCAAACCTGTCAAGGATTTCAAGCGTAAACTAATGAAGAGCCACCCAGGATCTTGCTAGGAATTCAACCTCTGCAATAATGAAACAAGATACACAAGAGAGCCAGTTTGGTTTAGTGGTTAAGGAATCAGGCTAGGAACCAGGAGATGGTGAGTTCTAGTCCTGCCTTAGGGATGATGTCAGCTGGGCCAGTCACTTTCTCTCAGCCCAACTTACTCACAAGGTTGTGTGGCAGAAATAGGGGGAGGAAGGAATATTATGTGTGTTCACTGCCTCACCTTACTTAATAAAGGCAGGATGAAGTATAATAAATAAAAGAACATACATAAACCCCAAATAATGAAAATATTCTTTATTTTCTACCTCTGATATTCCTGGAGAATTAAAAAAATAGTTCACCAGGGTAAAGCTTTTCTCATTCAAGACTAGAATTTGGGGAAAAATAGAAAGTTCATTTGTTATAAAGCCCATATTCTAAATGGTGAGAGACTGCCAAGGTGCAATGGAAGACTGTATCTCACTGTGCTGTTCCCCCCCCACCCCCACCCCAAAAATAAAAAATAAAAAAATTCAGGAAGCAGTGCAGGACAGAGAAGGAAACAGATTGGTTCAGTTAATGTTCAAATTACACAGCAGGCCAACTGAAGTAATATTCCTAAGGACTACATGGGAGGGTAATTTATTTATAGACTGATGCAGATGTTCTCCCTTCACCACCTTCCATGCCTGGAGAAAATTTGCAAATGTATTCCCTTCCAAGTCCTCTTTTCAAATGCCCAGATTGATTTAAAGATTAAACATTACAAAGGCATGATCTGGTAATTTGGATACAACAGATTCAGAGGATTATTATTTTAGGAATTACTGACATTAATAAGTCTAAGTGTGCTATTTTGGATGGCAGCATATTCAGACTCTAGTCAACTGCAGATAGCTTTGCCAGGTTGTTTCTTAAAAGAAATTATATCTTTAGCTGAAGCATGCATTGCTGAAATACTACGGGTATAGCCTGCTACACCCACTGCCACAGAAATGACACCCCTAAAATCAAAGTCAACCAAAAGAGATTTAATTTGCTCAACATTACAGGTAGTCCTCGATTTACAACGGTTCACTTAGTGACCATTAGAAGTTACAACAGCTCTGGAAAAAAATGACAGTTTTTTACACTTATGACCAGGGGTCTTCAAACTTGGCCCTTTTATGACTTGTGGACTTCAACTCCCAGAATTCCTCAGCCAGGCACACTGGCTGAGGAATTCTGGGAGTTGAAGTCCACAAGTCACAAAAGGGCCAAGTTTGAAGACCCCTGCTTATGACTGTTGCAACATCTCCATGGTCACGTGCTTTACATTTGGATGCTTGGCAACTGACTCACATTTATGATGGCTGCAGTGTCCCAGGGTCACGTGATACCCTTTTGCAACCTTCCAACGAGCAAAGTCAATGGGGAAGCCAGATTCACTTAACAACCAGGTTACTAATTTAACAACTGCAACGATTCACTTAACCAAGGCAGCAAGAAAAATCGTTAAACAGGGCAAAATTCACTTAACAAATTTCTCACTTAACAACATAAATTTGGGGCTCATTTGTGGTCGTAAGTTGAGGACTTACCAGTACTTGTTACAGGATTCCCTGCTCAAAGAAAGTAGGCCTATCTCCGGTGGTCCCTATTTGCAGCTTATCCCCCACAAGTGGAACGCCCCTGACTTTCCAGGTATTGCTCTGCCACAAGCTGCAAAGGCCTCCAGCCAAAATGGCCACTGGGAAGGATATGCTTTTCAATTAGAGATCAAGCTACCTTGGGTATTAACAAGGCCTCCACCAGGGTCTTCTCCTTCATCCCAGTAAGCTGGGAATACAAATGACTTTGACTTATGACAATTGAGCCCAACATTTCTGTTGCTAAATGAGTTGTTAAATGAGTTTGGATCCATTTTACGACTTTTCTTGCCACAGTTGTTCAGTAAATCACTGCGGTTCTTAAGTTAGTAGCACGGCTGTTAAGTGAATCTGGCTTCCCTATTGATGTTTGTCAGAATGTCACAAAAGGTGATCACATGACCCCAGGACACTGCAACCGTCACAAATATGAGTCAGTTGCCAAGCAGCTGAATTTTGCTCACATGACCGTGGTGATGCTACAACAGTTGTTAAGTGTGAAAAATGGGCGTAAGTGACTTTTTCCAGTGCCTTTGTGACTTTGAATGGTCACTAAACGAACTGTTGCAAGTTGAGAATTACCTGCATTGAGTTTAATGAGCTTTAAAGATAACCTTAAAGCTCAGATTCAAATAGGCTTACTTATTTATTTTTTTATTTATTCAATTTCTATGCTTGCTCATCTCAGTCAATGACTCTGGATGGCTTACCATTCAAAAAATATATTACAATCAGAATACTGGAAACATTTAAAAAAAAACGAGAAATAGTTGAAGGCAGTCCTGTAGTAACTGGATCCAAACTATTTTTTTTCTTTTTTTGCAAAGCAGAGAATCCATATTTTTCAGTCCTTGGATACATAGGGAATCTTGGGGTTTTCCTGAAATGCGCATCCAGTTATAAAACAGTCATCACCAAGTGGGGTGGACTTTCAAAGAAGACCCTGGGCTACAGTCTGCTTTCCCTTTTGTTGTCTAAAAATGTCTTTGGCACATACATATGCCACCCCAAATAGGATTCATAACAGAAGCTGAGTCAGTTTGCAGCTAGAGAAAATGCAGCGGAAGCCAAATCTGCTTTTCTAGGTAAAGTTGCAAATGAGAATTTTTTTTTTAAAAGTGGCCTAAGATTATCTAGTTATTGCCACAAGTTCAGTGGTGGGATTCAGCCGGTTCGCACTTCGGCAGAACCGGTAGTTATTTTTTTGTTGCCCAGGCCCAGGATGGGCTTCCGGAAGTGGCATCCACACAGAGAACTGGTTGTTCACATATTTGAATCTCACCACTGCACAAGTTGTACTTCCCCAAAGTAGAGTCTGTTGGGAATAAGCCCCAGACCTTGGGCTTATCCTTCCCAAAGACTCCAGCTCTACCAATTCCAAATTAATTACAGCAAGTTGTAATTAATGCCTTTGGAATCTCTCGTCTCTGGTGTGTGTTTATTTGAACTGATTTCCTTTTGAGCATAAATGTTCAACAGTTTTCCCTTCTAAATCCTGTCTTTTGGGGATTAAATCCCCCACCACCCTTTTTAGCGCTGCTGAAATATAGGTTGAACCAGGAATTTACCTGCAGGCAAAGGATGTCTCACACAAACACACACATACAATGTCAGGAGAAAATACTTCCAAATATGTCTGTTTATGAAGCCAATGGTGTAGCTTCTGGTTAGCTCCTTGCAACATGATGGCTATGGAAAATACATACATAGTAGTCCCTGCTTATGCTCTCTCTTTTATATATAATATTTTAAGAGATTCAAAACCAGTGTCACTTAGTGACCATTAAATGCAGAGAAATTGGTATAGAGCTTTGCTGGCTGGGGAATTCTGGGAATTGAAGTCCACAAGTCTTAAAGTTGCCAAGATTGAGGACCCCTAGAATGCAGGTAGTCCTCAACTTGCAACAGTTCATTTACTGACCATTCAAAGTTACAACGGCACTGAAAAAAGTGATTTATGACCATTTTCCACACTTTTGACCGCTGCAGCATCCCCATGGTCATTCGGGTTTACATTCAGATGCTTGACAACTGGTTCATATTTATGACAGTTGCGGTGTCCCGGGGTCACGTGATCCCTTTTTGCAACTTTCTGACAAGCCAAGTCAAAGGGGAAGCCAGATTCACTTTACTAAGTTAACAACTGCAGCGACTCACTTAACAAATAGGGCAAGAAAAGTTGTAAAATGGGGCAAAACTCAGTTAACAAATTTCTCACTTAGCAACATAAATTTTTGAACTCAATTGTGGTCGTAAGTCGAGGACTACCTGTGCAAAGCAAATAAATTCTATTTATCCAGCAAGTCTGTTCTTCTCAAAGGACCAAATATATCCTGCAGGAAAGAGAAAGAAACTAAGAAAGGGTGGAAAAAGGAGATCCTATGACTATTTGAGCAAATACTTTTCAAAAACTGAAGCTCGGCCCTCATTTTCCTTTCCTCACATAGATAGCTGGTTGCAGAAAATAATATATCAGTGTTGACCACCTTTGTAGGCATTCATTTTTTCAGTCAGCCTACTTAAGCTAATTTTCCATAGCCATTATGTTGCCAGGGCCTAACTAGAAACTACAACATTTACTTCATAAACAGAGATATTTGGGAATATTTCTTCCTGATCTGTGTTACACCGATAATAATGTTTGGATCTTTCTTCTTTGGTTAATTCCTCTCAATTGATTGTCATTATTACATCTGATGTGTTTCTAGGAAGATCTTTTTCTGGGCAAAAGACATTTATATGGAGATTGTCATCAATTGAGCTTAGATCAGCCTTTGTCAACATATGTTTCAGAAACACTGGGTCTACATCTCCCAGCCTTAATAGCTAGGATGCTTTTACGACTCAACAGTTCTAGAGGTCCCAGTATGGGAAAGCCTGACTGAGAATGCATGGGGTATGCAAAATGGTTTCTCTAACCAACCACTGTTATAGTCTTCATTTCCAGTATCCTCCTTACTTCTAAGGTGGACAGAGGGGAGTTAGAATTGGGGGACGGATAGAAAGCATTTCAGTGCCTGACTTCAGACCTTCTGCTCACCTGCCATGTGGTTGGTGTTATGTATTGGGCTCAATTGTAATACCACGTGGTTAGCTGGATCATCTAACGGCTCTCCAGCTACCCAGACTCCAGGTCTCCAGTGCTGCTATTGGCTGTCCCTAGGCAGCAATGGTTGCTTTAAATCTATTGGCTGCTACCTAGGGGCTAGGCTATAAATTGCTGCTAGTTGCAGCCCAATTCTCAGTTCAGATCCTGCAAGCAATAAACCATGAGCTTTGTTGAACTCACTTGCCTCGTCTCCTTTCCTGCACGAAGAACCCACTACATAACACTGGCGACGAAGGTGGGATCCTGCTTCCCAAAAAGAGCTGAAGTCCACTAGGGGAGAGGCAGCTCATGCCTGGAGGGAAAAGGCATTCCCCCTCCTACGGTCAGCTAGCAAGCCATGCTAGTGACCACGTGCTCATTCCCTGGGCCTTGGGAAGCAGGATTGGAAACCGCAGGAACCAGCCGAAGACAGAATGCCGAAGGTCGGAAGACTTCGTGAATTCGATGTCAAGCACCCAGAGGGATGGCCTTCCAACTTGTCCCAGGTAGAAAACTACCCATGGGCAAACCAAATCGCAGAAGAGGGAATGAAGGCTGCCACGTTGCTCTGTGTGTGTGGCCCAGCCACCTTCGACCTGGCCGAAAACCTCTTCGCTCCGATACCGCTAGAGTCGATTTCCTATGCGGACCTCAAGAAGAAGCTGGGAGAACATTTTCAGCCAAAGATGTCAGAGATTGCCTGGCGCTTCACGTTTGCTCGGCGAGTACAGCAACCTGGTGAAACAGCATCAGAATTTATTGCGGCCTTGAGGCAGGCCGCACGCCTCTGTAAATTTTCGAACCTTGAAGAGTGACTGCGAGACTGGCTTGTCTGCGGCTTGCGGAACTGAACACTCCAGCAAAGACCTTTTGCCAGACTGAAATTAACATTTTCAGAAGCTCAAGATGAAGTTATGGTAGATGAGGCCGCCAGGGGTGCAGTCCAAACAGTCCAGCCCACCCAAACGATGAAACATGAAAAAACAGTCCACCATGAGGACGCCAAGCGCTTAGAGGAATCTTCGGAGGAAGAAGATCCTGAAGTCAACAATCTTCACAAGCAAACCAACGCACAGCAACACAGCAGAAAACAGCAAGAGAACACTTACAAGGCAGTTCTCTTACCTAGATGTAAAGGGTGCGGCGGCAACCATTTTCACGCTGATTGCAGATTCCGGTCAGCCATGTGCAGGGCTTGCGGTGAGACAGGCCACATCGCAGTGGTCTGCAGAGCTCGCCAGAGGGACCGGCCACCCAAACACCAGTCAGAAAATCCAACCAGGAGAGGTTCCGGGGCCCAGGGTCTATTTAGTGTGGGGTTTTGCAGAAGCCGTAGAAGCATGTGGCACACTGGGGCCCGATGCCCCCTCAAATCTAAACTCAAACTCCTGGTAGAGCTACAAGGAGTCCCATGTAAAATGGAGTTGGACTCTGGCTCTGCTGTCTCTGTTATTTCCCAGGACACCGTCAATTTCGTGTGCAGGCACAGTAACAAATGGGCCAAGCTGAGGCCCTCAGACATAATTTTAACCTGCTTTCAAAATGCTCAAGTTAAAGTTAAGGGAGAATCCACCATGACTGTAAAATTTAAGGGGTTTTATGGGCACCTGGATGTCATAGTAGTAGGGGGCCAGAGAATGAGTCTCATTGGACTCGATTGGTTTGATGCCTTAGGCATTCAGATGACTGGTATCAACCGGACACAAGCTGCAAACCTTTTGTCAGTTTGCGAGGACTTTGCAGATGTTTTTGATTCAGCTCTAGGAACATATACAGGCCCGCCTATCTCATTCAAGCTAGACCCCAACGTAGTTCCCATTAGGGTTAAGCCACGAAGGGTCCCTTTTGCCCTCAAACATAAAATTGACTCAGAAATAGACAAGCTTGTAGAACAGGGCATTTTACAAACATTGGATGGTAGGGAGTGGGAAACTCCTATAGTCACCCCACTTAAAGCCAACGGGGAAATTTGGATATGTGTAGACTATAAATATACAATTAATAAAGCCCTTAAGTAACATGCTTACCCTGTCCCAGTGGTCAACCACATTTTAGCTTCCTTGCAAGGGGGTACTATTTTCGCTAAATTAGATTTAGCACAGGCCTATCAGCAATTGCCGGTTGATGAGGCCACATCTGCAGCTCAGACGATCGTGACTCACAGGGGGGCTTTCAAAGTAAAGCGTTTACAGTTTGGAGTCAGCGTTGCCCCAGGCATTTTCCAGGGGATCATGGAACGCACACTTAAAGGCATTCAGGGCATCTGCCCTTATTTTGACAAGGTTCTTATTGCTGGGGAATCTACAGAAGTGTTAGCCAGCAGGCTCAGGGCTGTCCTACAGAGGCTTCGTGAAGCAGGCCTCAAATTTAAAAAGAGCAAATGTAGTATTGGGGTCCCTTCAACAGAATTTCTGGGATTTTGAATTGATGCTAATGGTATTCACCCTGCTGAATCCAAAGTGAAGGCCATTAAAATGGTTCCTAGTCCTAAATCCAAAGGAGAGCTACAAGCATTCTTGGGCCTCCTCAATTTCTACCATGCCTTTCTGCCTAACAAGGCCACATTGGCAGAGCCTTTTCACAGGCTCTTAGATAAGAAAGCTCCATGGAAATGGACAGGCATTCATGAAAAAAGCTTCCAAGACTTAAAGGCACTCTTGTCAGATAAATCCACTGTAACTCATTTTAGAGAGTCTAAACCAGTCTGTTTAGCATGTGATTTATCTCCTTACAGGGTGGGGGCAGTTTTGAGTCATTTAGAAAAGAATGGAACACAGGTCCCTATAGCATTTTATTCTAGGACACTGTCCTCTGCTGAGCTTAACTACGCTCAAATTGACAAAGAGGCCCTAGCCATTGTTGCTGGAATAAAAAAAAATCCATGACTATTTATATGGCAGAGACTTCACGGTCTTTACAGACCACAAACCACTGTTGGGACTCTTCACAACAGACAAACAAACCCACCACATACTTTCTACAATAATGTTGAGATGGTCTATTTTCTTATCTGCATACACTTTTAAATTGGTTCACAAACCTGGTAAAGAAATGGGCCATGCTGATGGCCTCAGCAGACTCCCACTGCCACTAACGGAACCAGACCCAGCCCCTGCAGCCAGAATTCTGTCCATACAGGACCTGTCTGAATTTCCCCTTCATGCTGGGGACATTGCTGCAGAAACAGGTACAGACAGAACACTTAGTAGAGTGCTTTCATGGGTACACATGGGGTGGTTGGATAAAAGCCGAGGTTCTGAGTTTCAGAATTACTTTGTCAGAAGGCATGAGCTATCAGCCCACAAGGGGTGCATATTATGGGGAAACAGAGTCATAATTCCCTCTTCCCTGAGAGACAGGGTTTTACAGTCATTACATGAAGGCCCTCCAGGCATTGTCAGAATGAAAGCTTTAGCAAGAAGCTACCTTTGGTGGCCTGGCCTTGACAAGGACATTGAGGCACAAGTCCATGGTTGTTATACATGACAGCAATCTAGGCCTGAGATGCCACATGCCCCAGTTCACAGGTGGGAGGAAACGCATACTCCCTGGTCTAGAATTCACATAGACTACACTGGGCCCTTTCAGGGACAGCTCTTTCTCATAGTGGTGGATAGCCACTCCAAATGGCTGGAAGTAATTCCAGTTGCAAACATGACTGCTGCTAGGACCATCCAGGTGCTGAGAAAACTCTTTGCCACACATTGGTTGCCAGATGTCTTAGTTTCAGACAATGGGGCCCAATTCACTGCTGCTGAATTTCAGGCTTTCCTCAGAGCAAATCTCATCAGACATGCAACGTCTGCTCCCTTTCACCCGTCCACTAATGGTCAAGCTGAACGTATGGTGAGGACAATGAAGGAATCACTCAAGCGCATTGTAACAGGTGACTGGCATCACAGATTGGCAGATTTTCTACTCTGCCAGCATTCTACGCCCTGCACTGCTACAGGCAAAAGTCCTGCAGAACTGCATTGGGGGAGGCGTCTGATCACTAAAATGGACAGGTTGCATCCAGATAGAGTGGCAGCAGAAGCCTCTTGACCAAAAACCCCTAGGGGGCTGCAAATGGGTGATTGGGTATGGGCCAGAAACTATGGACATGGGAATCTGTGGGTTCCTGGTAAAATTACCAAATCATCTGGGCTCCTGTCTTACAAAATGGGGCTGGAGGGAGGGCGAGTTGTCAGATGCCACATTGATCAACTCAGAAAACGGTTTCCAGAATGGCCACTAAGCGAGGACTGTGTCATGAGTTCCTCCCAAGGTCCCCAAACTTGCAGTCAAGCCAGCCCATACATGGACCCTCAAGACTCTTCCTTCATAACCAATGAGGAACTGGGCATAGAAGAGGGGAGTCCAGAAATGAAACATGGATCCCCTGAAGGAGCAAGTGAACCAGACTTCAACAACCGCTTTGCCTACTCTGCTGATCAGTCTGACTCTGGGGTGGGCCAACCTGGAGGGGCCAGTCAGAGAGCATGTAATTCCTTTCACTCAGGTGCATCAAAGGACAATGTTCTACCTGGCCCGATGGGTAAGCTGGTAGACCACAAAATGACTGGAACTCCCTGGTGTTCCACAAGGGCATGCAAGCCTCCTTCTTATCTTGCTGATTACCTTGTAAAATAAAGAACTATAATGTTGTCTGTACTGTAACTTGTTGCTGTACTGAAAACTGGAGCTATGATGTTAACTGTCTAGTGTACTGTCAATGAAAGCCTATTCATTCAGATGCTATGATGTTAACTGTCTAGTGTGCTCTCAATGAAAGCTTATTCATTCAGATGCTATAATGTTAACCCTTGTAACTTGTATTGTTTTTTTAAGGTTGCTATGATGTTAAGTCTTATTAATTGTATTAAGGCCAACTATTGCTATGATGTCTGATCTAAGAGGGGAGAGGTGTTATGTATTGGGCTCAATTGTAATACCACATGGTTAGCTGGAGCAGCTAACTGCTCTCCAGCTACCCAGACTCCAGGTCTCCAGTGCTGCTATTGGCTGTCCCTAGGCGGCAATGGTTGCTTTAAACCTATTGGTCGCCACCTAGGGGCTAGGCTATAAATTGCTGCTAGTTGCAGCCCAATTCTCAGTTCAGATCCTGCAAGCAATAAACCATGAGCTTTGTTGAACTCACTTGCCTCGTCTCCTTTCCTGCACGAAGAACCTGCTACATAACAGTTGGGTTGGATTATTAAATAACCAGAGCCACTTGGTGCATTCAGTAAGAACGTGTGCAGTGAAACAAACATTACTTAATATGACATGTCTACCGTACATTATACATAAGAAAACTGGAATTATGAAGTAGTAAAGAATGGGGCCCCTGGGGAAAAAGGGACAGAGCCCCAACAGTCCCCTGTGGAAAAGAGACTCACTGTTCTGGTGGCACAGTTTCTCTAAGGGAATAAGACATGAGAGTTTCTTCAGAACTGAAAGATTAAACTTTGTGTGAGGACAGCACACACACACCAGAGAAAGAAATGTTTTGGGAATATTTAAAAGGCAGAATATTATATTTCCCCAAAGGATCTTAAAGGCAGAAACACTCTCCCCCGCAAGTCTCTCTGCCCCAAACAGAAACCAGGTCTGCAGAAATGCAGATGTGATAATCTTATCAGAAAGATTGGAGCAAGGAAGCTTGGATTAGAAAGACAAAGATCCCTAGAATCAACAATCCCTCATACCAAAAAAATCCAACACAGGCTATAGCCATCAGCCACACCCCCAGGGAAGCAGGATGTGACCTTTAGGACATAATAGGATTAACCCACCACCATCAGAATACCAGAAAGGCACACTCAGACTCAGGTCAAAGTTCATGCCACAGGAACAACTCCAAACAAAAGCTCAAGAAAGTATTTAAACCCACCACTCCCTAATATGTGGTCAGCTTTTCCAGAGCCACGCTTCAATCTGGATCTGCCCTTCAATAAACTACAATCTTCTTTCTAAAGCAGTCTCCATTTTGTTTATTCCCAGTTTGGACTGGACCCTGATGAAGAGTTTTGATGAAGAGTTTTCCTTTAACAATTTGGCACCCCAGATGGGACTTCAAGCTAACCTCTCCAGTGGACTAAGGACTATATAAGCTCCATCTTGACGGCAACAGAACCCTTGTGTCTGTGGATGGGTCACCCAGTCCCTGCCCATGTGGAGTGAGGGTAGTAAAGGGAGTTTTGAGTTTGAGTTCAGGGGCTGCTTTGGAAAGAAGGTGAGTACCTCTAAATTGTAACTTTAAAGCCCAGGGTAGCAAGGGAACTGTGTGTATGTCTGTATGCGTGAATGAGAAGACCATTTTCCCAATCACAGTTGGATTTTGCTGTCTCTGGCCTTTCCTAACCGCAGAAAAGATCTGTTCAAGCAACAGACCCTGGAAAGCATGGGGGTTTGGCCAGAGCGCAGGACCTTTTGTTAGGGAAAAGGGAGAGGCTGTGTGAAAATGGAATGGAATGAGTGAATGAGTGGGCATTTGTACTTGGGCAACTGCCAAAGTCTCTGAGCAAAGTTCCACTCTTCTAGAAGGCACCCTCATACTCTGCAAAAAGGAAGTCAGTGTCCCCCCAGATCCCTTTGTGATCTGAAACTGGGAGAAGGGGCTAGTGCGGCTTCAAAAGTCGCCTTGCCAAGGGGCAAGGGCGGCTTCAAAAGTCACCTTGCCAAGGGGCAAGGGCTGAAAGATTGCCTTGCCAGAACAGGGGACTCCATCCAGGAAAGAGTCACTCTGGGAAAACAAGAGAGCAAAAAAAAAAAAGACTCATTGCAGATAAACGGGTCAGAGTCTTGCCTGAAAATATGGGAAGCTCTGATTCCAAGGTTCTGCCGATGACTCCTTTAGGAAGACTGCTAAAAGCCTGGGATCTTAAAAAGGTTCCCGTCCAGTCAGGAATGAAAAAGAAGCATGCACTATGTAAAGAGTGGTCTTTGCTCAGGGCTTTGCTGGGAAACCATTTTAGCTAAATAAAGGTACTTAAAAGGAAAAGGAAAATAAAATATAAGAATAGTGATTTCTCTCTCTTTCTATGCAACCACGTGATATGTTTAAGATTTGTGCCTTCCCTAATTTGGGTTAACTGAGATTTATGGTGGGAATGACCAGGATGTGTAAAACTAAGAGTTCTATTTCTCTTTTCTGTTCTCTTTTCCTTGTCTTTGTGTATGTATGTCTGTCAAAGTTTTTGTGTGTGAGGTAAATGTAACTGTTGGGTGTCTCTAATCCTTCGAGACAAGAATTTTAAAATTCTGCTAGAAATTCTGCTTAAAATAAGCCACCAAAAAGAAAAATACCTTCAGCCTGTTTGCCTGTCCAGAAAATAGGCTGAAGATAACTGAGTTTTAAGATCATTTAGAAGGAAACATGTGTTCATTTGCTTGTTTTATTTGTGCATTTTCTGTATATGTTGTAAATGGGTTTTATTTGTCTAACCTTCTCCTGAAACATGAGGTGTGTTTACCCATAGGAACCTCATGAGCTCAAGTTTGCTTGTGTAGGGAAATAATCTTCTTATTAAGTTACTTTTCTTATCCTATCACTAATCAGCAAAACTACTATGGAACCAATCCTGGAACATATAAGCATTTTTCAATCTCTAAAATAATGTGGTCTATTTTAAAATGTTAAAGGTGGATTCTCCTACCCATGGCAAAATGTACACCTTAAAATATTAGGCTTTTATTTGGAGCTTTGAGCATTCTGAAGCTGCCCAGCATTTTCAAGTTGCAAGTCCTTAAGTCCTCTTTAATATGTTGCAAATGTTCAGTTTCAGAAGTCAGACCTTTCAATTTTTGTTGTTCTCTTACCAGAATCCAGTCTCTCTTTTGTCCTCATCTGTGGTGTCCCCATTTTGTTGTGATTGGTCTTATCTGTTTCTTTAACAACTGCAGTATTAATGCGTTTTCAAACTTGGCCTGCAAGCTATCATCCCCATTTCGTTTCTCCATTTTTTTATCCTCTGTCCTCCATGCTTAAGTCTGACCAGCAATGCCTCTCCTGAGAGAGTCATTCACAAAGGGTGGAGGGGACCCTGTTCTCATGTCTTTCAGCCCTGCGCAGATGACCCCCCCCACACACACACACATACACAACCTTTGGAAGCAGAGCGCACTGACCCAGGTGCTGCCTCCATCCATTTGAGCCAGAGAATTTGGTTTGAATCCAGCCATCCACTAGAAAGCCACCATGCAACCAGAGTGGAACAGATCTTCCCAAGTTCTACCATCCCCCAGATGCCTGTGAAACCTGCAGAGGAAGGAAAGAGTCCTGGAGCCATTGACCCTCACGTGAAGCCTCAGAAGGCAACTGGAAAGACTATGGGGGAAGGGCAGAAACTCATTCTTTCTTGCCTCATTGGTACTGTAATAAGCCATTTGAATGTATTTATGAAGGGATGGCATTTGGGAATGGTTGGCATAGCAAGTATTGAACACCTTGAATTTCTGTCTGGTGGGTGGGAAAATTTGTTCAGGATGCTTGTACTGCCTGTTTTGTAGACATAGCTGCACACAGACACACACACACACACCCCATTCAGAATCACACTGAGTCTATCCCCTTCACCTAACTTCCGTAAAGCTCCTTAGGCTGGTTCTTGCTCTGTGGCACTAAAGTTTTGCATGCACAACTTCCAGCAAATTCCAAGGGGGAGGGAATCATGCCCCCTCAGGCAATTTGCAATTCGTATGCTCTCACTGAGGAGGTAGCAGAAAAGAGATCTCCAAAACCCAAGCCCTGAATATATTGCACTGGTGGACTCAGAGTGGGAATCCTAGGGCTCACTGTGTGCAATTAAAAAAATTGCACTTCAGAGAGAAACTTGCTTCCCCTCCAACAATCTATACTTGTATACAGTATTTTACATTAGTCATTGATTGCATCTGTTTGTTTCCTTTCACATCAATAAGCCCTGTGAAGTAGCAAAGCCACATAGACAGGTCCAAGGCAGCCCAGTGCCAGAGGACAAAAAACCCATGGTACACCTTTCTAACCTAAACTATTTTTTTAAAAAATCTATCAGAAATTTAGGGAGTTTAAACATCCCTAATAAAGAACGACAGAAGATAAAGGAATCTAAATCTGGAACAGGAGTTCTTTGCTTGTTGCTTTTTGTCCTCTTTTCCAGGTATACAAACTCCTTGGAAGGTAAACACTTATAAATATTATTCTTTTATCAAGGGCCTCTACAGTAGTTTGATGCAGTGGTTTAAGATACCTGGCTAAAAACCAGGAAACCGAGAGTTGTCACTAATGAGAAAAATTTGGATAAGCTTGCCTGGGCATTTGGGTGTCATATTTTGAAAATGTCTCAATAAATGATAGTCATTAAAAAAAGGATATGACCTGGCTAACTAATGAACCTGGCTAACTACCATGTAGATTTCAATCTCTGGAACATGTAATTTATTTTAAATATTTCTGTCCCCATATCACAGCAGATTTCAGTGGCTGAGCTTCTCTTGGTTCCTTGGTAAGCCTGGCCTTAATTTCAATTAGCTTTCTTATTATTAAGTAGGAATAAGGGCTGGGGATATTATGTAATTCATATGGAACCTCAGAGTACTATACCTATCATTCCCAAAGAGCATACCAGGCTAGCTTGACAACAATGGATATTATAGTCTGACACAAACATTTCTGGAAACTAACCAAAAATATAGATAAATATACATTTATTTTTATAAGCATCTATAAATAGCAGATAAAGGGACGCGGTGGCTCAGTGGGTTAGGATGCTGAGCTTGTCGATCAGAAGGTCGGCAGTTTGGCGGGTCAAATCCCGAGTGCCGCGTAACAGAGTGAGCACCTGTTACTCGTCCCAGCTTCTGCCAACCTAGCAGTTCAAAAGCACGTAAAAATGCAAGTAGAAAAATAGGGACCACTAAGGTGGGAAGGTAACAGCGTTCCGTGCGCCTTTGGCGTCTAGTCATGCCGGCCACATGACCACGGAGACGTCCTCGGACAAGCGCTGGCTCTTCGGCTTTGAAACGGAGATGAGCACCGGCCCCTAGAGTCAGAAACGACTAGCACGCATGTGCGGGGGAACCTTTACCTTTATAAATAGCAGATATAAATGTCACTAATCTATTGGCCACAATCTACTAGGACAGCTGTCACCATCCTGGCACTTTCCATCTGTATTGGAGTTTCTGTTGCCAGAATTCCAACCTTCCAGCTAACATAGCTATAGGAAGCTCCACTGCATACGTTTTATGGGAATGAACAATATTTATCCAAACAGACCTATATTAGAAGCTGCTTTTCCTACTGAAGAAAATATAACAAGAACCATCATCTATTCCCCTCCTGATGATTCCAGGTGCACTCTTTTCCAGATTCACTAGCCTGGATGTTTTGTCACTCCAACATTTACAACCCCCACCCCCCCACCCCCCCAGGAAAGTTCAGCTGATTCTGCCAGATCAACTGTTCCATTTGTATTAAGCAAACCTGATTGTTGGAAATCCCTAGTAGTTAAGTAAATCCACCTCCTCTGGATTATGCAAGAAGGATTCAACCAACAAGCAAGCTAGTGCACTAACTCTTTCGAAGGGTCTCCTTGGCTGGATGACACTGAACTCAAGAGTGCAATTCAATGAATCAAATAAACAGAGGTGCTGGATCACAAGACACAGTGAATCCAGAGGCTCTAAATTCTGAAAGGAAGAAAGCTTGGGTCATTTTATTTCTAAAGTATTTATTTATTACATTTATATGCTGTCCCTCTCACCTCTAAGGCAGCTCGACACTCAACAGACTCCCTACTACCACCCACTGCATTAAAGCAGAAAAAAAAGCTCAACCTACACAAACTTCTGCATAAAATGAGGCAAGACGACCGGGAGGGAGAAGGAAATCCCCTCTTTTCTTCTTTAAGAGTCTAGCAGATGTTTCCCCTCCTAATCAGAACAGCCCCTGTTCTTAGATTTGTGAAACCCCTATCTTTACGAAAGAGGTTATTTTCCGGCTTTCGGAGCAGAGCCCTTTAGAACACTTGAGCTCTGAAGAGAAATCAGATCAAATAAAAACACACCGAAAACAAGAGATTCCAAAGGCATTGCAACTTGCTGTCTTTTTTTTCAACCTTTCGCTTGTTTGGATGGCACAAGGGGAAAAAACAACAACAACCCTGTATCTTCTGTAGGAAAGCTAGGCAGAGGCAACATCTGGGCATGGGGTGGGGGGATGGGGTGGTGGTGGCATACAGCTTTGGTGTAATCGGGAAAGCTTTCCCCCCCCCCTCAATTTTGACTGCCCCATTCCTTCTACCAGTTTAGACAGAGGTAGAAGCATGACGAGCAGCTGTGGGAGATAAAAAGAGAGGTGAAATCCAAACGTATGAACCAACAAGAAACATGTTTGCTAAACAGCACCTCACACATTATGCAATCCCTACTCAGAATGTATTTTTGTATGGAAAATACCATGCAGTCTAGATGAAGATGGAGACGTGTGAGAATCAGCCAGATTTTTCTTAACTAAATGGCCTTAGGACATGACGGTGATGTACAAGTTGCAGGGTGAATTACTGAAGACCTAATTCCACATATAGTAAGTTTGCCTGTGGTTTCTTAGATACAACAGACAAAGACTGTGCCATAATTTTGCAATAGGCTTCCGTGTTAAATGCATTCAGTGCTTCAGTCTCCAACAATGGGCATAAACCAGGGGTCCCCAACCCCTGGTCATGGACTGGAACTGGGCCGCGGCATGCCAGCAACTGATCTGCACAAACAAGCAAAGCCCCATCCGCGGGATACAGACAACACATAAAACCATGCCCCCTCTGGTCCATGGAAAAACCTCTCTCCACGTCCCTCTCCACGTAACCCGGTCCCCTTCTGGTCCATGGAAAAACCTCTCTCCACGTAACCGGTGACATAAACCATAGACTTGTCATTGGATACTAATTTGAAGTTGCATTTTTTTTCCTTCTCTTTTTGAAGCCAATGAAGCTCTGATTTGATTTTTTAAAAGTTTCCTTTAAAGGTTGTGCGACTAAAGTATCTTTGGTTCTATTTCCTCATGACAGGATGAGTCATCTTGGCATGTAGAGCAGGAGGGAAAGACCACAATGAAATCCATCTCTCCTATTTCCCAATTGCTGCCAAAATTAGCAATATCTATATCTATATCTATATCTATATCTATATCTATATCTATATCTATCTATATCTATATCTATATCTATATCTATATCTATATCTATCTATCTATCTATCTATCTATCTATCTATCTATCTATATATATATATATATATATATATATATATATATCACAAAAATAAAGGGAACACTTAAACAACACAATGTACTGTATTTAATAGTAGGATGTCTTATTTTCTGTTCCCTTTATTTTTTTTTATACACACACACACACACACACACACACACACACACAGAGCACCTCTATCTTTCAGAAAGTGCCTCCATTCTTCCATAAGCATCGGACAACCGTTGATTCTTTTATTTTCAGCACAATTATTTGAAAGTAATTACAAACCAGGAGGCTCCGAATTCTAGTTCTGCCTTAGGCATGAAAACTGGCTGGGTGACTTTGAAGAAAGGAAGAATGGTATCTAGCTGCCCTTCTAAGTAACTTGAGCTAAAATTACGATAATTTTTATAAGGGTAACAAAATCATTCTCCATAAAGCAAATTATGTGGCAGGAACATGGTTGAAGGTATTGTCCTTCCACACCTAGTTTCACAGAGTGTCCTTTTATCCAAGTTCCCATTTCACAGATTCTACATATAATATCTAGTCTTTTGAGTACCTGTATTTGCTGGCGCTCAGTTCTCATATTTATATGTTGTTGATGTACCTGCATGATATCAGAGGCCCATATATATATATTCCACTACCCACACGTTTTATTCTCTAATAGGTAGCCAACCTGAAGCTTCAGATCTTGAGGGAACAACTGCAAGATATTTGTATTTGGGAAGAACTTTTTCTTACTTGAACTTAAAAATGATGCATTGGGTCAATTTTCACCTTCAAGGATGTCCAATACTGGTTCAAATATACTTCCTGTATTAATGACTGGAGGTGGATCTGTTTGATATGGCAATCTTTGGATGGCCAGATGCAAAGGCTGAGTTCTGCTCTAGTCCTTAGCATGTCAGGTGTCAAAGAGTTTCACTAACCTCACAAGATCCACCTGACAAAATTCCCCATGGATGCAATTATTCCCGGCAACCTTCATGGCAAAGATCAAAAGTTCACATCATATTGTCAAGGCCTCAAGAACCCTTTAGGAGCTTATTAGAAGAAATTCACCAGATCATCAGAGAAGCGTGTGGGAGTTGCACGTACATCCTGTACTGAGGAGCCATCACATCTCACAGCTCCCCAGCATGCCTCCATTGCATGCACACACATGCCCTGGGCAGTAGGTCAACATACAGATGCCACACTAAGGTCGAAACAATGGTTGAGAGAAGCAACCTGGAATTAAGAAGAAACTTCCTAACTGTGAGGACAATTAACCAGTGGAACAGCTTGCCTTCAGAAATCGTGGGCGCTCCATCACTGGAGATTTTTAAGAAGAGGCTAGACACTCACTCACTATAGGTTCTCCTGCTTGAGCAGGGGGCTGGACTAGAAGACCTCCAAGGTCCCTTCCAGCTCTATTCTATTCTATTCTTTCTTGAGAAATACAACTTATGGAAGCCCAGGCAATAGGGGAGGAGGAGGAGGAGGAGGAAAGGAGGAGGAGGAGGAGGAGAGTAAAAAAAGAGTGGGAAGCCAACTCACGCGTGCCATCAAAGCGGGTTGCTATGGTATCCAGGAAGGTGTTTTGGGGAGCCAGGAGGCCCCTCATCACCGGCATTTTAAGACTTGCTCAAGGACATCGCCATCGTCCAGTTGGGGGGAGGGAAAAACCAGAGGTATCGGAGAAGGGAGCCGAGACGGGCCCCTTGGCTTCCTCTCCCGGAGTTAGGGCAGGGCAGCGGGGCTCTCTCCGCCCGCTGCTGCCAGAGGGGTGCCGGGGGATTTGTGCCGAGGCTCCAGGGGCCGCCGCAGCCTCCAATCTCGCTGGCGCCCAGACGGGAGGCGAGCGCAGCCGCGACGGCAGAGACGGCGAGGTCAGAAAGAGGCGAGGGGCGCCCCCGACGAGCGCCGATTGCAGCGAAAGCGAGCGGCCACCCTTTCCCCGGTGCGCGGCGGCCGGGAAAGTTCTGGCGCAGGCTGGCCCGAAGTCCGACGTGACTCGCTCAGCCCTGTAAGCGGCCGGCCGAAAGCCGAGAGGAGGACGCCCGGGCGGCTGCTGCCTCTGGATCCGAACCGCAAACACCCCGCCGCCACCTCCTCCTCCCGCTCAGGCAGGGTCCCCATTCCCCTGGCGGTCCAGGGGCAGAGCTGCTTCCTTTTGGCGGAGACCCGGCTGGAAACCCGAAGTCCCCGCAGCAGCAGCGCCGGTCGATGATGCCTCGCTCTGCTCTGGCTGCCTTCGCATGTCCGACGGCGAGTCCCGAACAAGCCGGGCGTCGCTAGCCAGCCTCGATGGCTCGGGGCGGCATTCCAGGCGCAGCCTTGGGCAGAGCAGAGCCGCCGCGCCGCTCCTTCTCTGGCTCTTGGAAGCGCCGCCGAGCTCAAAGTTGCTGGACTTGGCGGCGAGCTCCTCCTTTACCCGCCTGTTGTATGGGAGCCACCGCGCTCGCCTTCGGAGCAGCCGTTCACACTTTCAGCCGCCCCGAGCAGCAGCAGCAGCGGCAGCAGCACCCAGCATCCTTAACTTGAAAGTTACCATAGCTACTGAAGACACACCCGGCGGCTCTTCCTTAAAGGAACAAGCCGCAGGCTGGGTGTGGTTTGTGTGGCGGGGCCTCCTCGGCGGGGCAATAGTTTCCTAGATCCATTCCAGGCGGACAGGTACAAAACGGGATGGTTCTCCCATTGCAAGATAATTTTAGGAAGACCCAGTGAATGCCAATCTGTGCAATTGAAAGGAAGATTTTACATTGGTGCATGCTACTTGCTCTAACGTAGTATGCCAGCGGGAAAAGGGGACACTAACCTCACGGATCGATACAAAAGCTAAGAGTGGGGCAGGGAGCCATGGAAAGAGCATCACAAGACAAGATAGAAAGACCTGCACGTGGATCACTAGAGAACAAACGAAAGCATACGATGCCATCAGGAGAGTAAAAGAATTGCAGTGGAAACGGGCTGGTCACACCGCAAGAAGAACTGAAGGCAGGCGGACCAAGGCAGTCATAGAATGGGTCCCACTTGATAAAAAGCATCCACGAAAGAGACCCAAAACAAGATGGATCTACGACATCAGCAAGTATTGCGGGCCCAACTGGCAAAGGAAAGCTCAAGACCGTATTGGTTGGAAACATGCGGAAGAGGCCTTCATCCTGCAGTGGACAGAGAATGGCTAGAATGATGATGATGAAGGAAGATTACCAGAAACTCTTTGTAAGTCAACTTCTTCAGACACTGGAGACTGGAATCTCAGGTTTTTTTGTGATGGTTGTGGCTAATGAGAGCTGAAGCACCAATTTAACTACTCCAGAGATGGGATATTACTCTAACCCAGGTTAGGCAAACTTTAAGTGGTTCACTCTGATTTGGTTTGAATGTTGCCTGACTTGAGATTCTTTAAAAAGGAGCAGGAATAAGCCAAACTGGCCTCCCACCTAATACTCAGCAAGTTAAAATGAATAAATTCATGTCAAAGTGAACAAACCCAAACCCAGCATAGCTTTGTGTGTATGAATCAGATCAATGTCTCTGCATAGAATATACCAGAGATATCAATCACTGAAAGAGGTTAGTTTTGATGGGCTTTATTGACAAAACTAAAGGCTTAAATTGGGTGTTAATAGTTTTAAGATTGCCATATAATACCCTAAGCCTTTGGTAATAAATGGACACAGAGAAATTGAATGAAACATTACCCATCACTTGCGTTCCTGCCAGGAAATGCATCATCACTTAGTAAACCAAAATGTGACAAGCTTCTGTTAAGCAAAGGGCCAAAGAAAGTGGCATGTTTGTCAGCCTCTCTACCTTAGGAAGACATTTTCAAGCCTCTTCTGCCCTCTTTCTGTTCACAGCTATTCATATTCAGTAGGCACGGAGAACAAAATCAACCCAATTATACTTAACCCTAATCTTCCTTAAGAGCAGAACATTTTCCCCATTCCAGCATGAGTACTGGGCACGATAGACAGCAAAGTAGGAGGCAGACTGGAAAGTAGAGATTTGTTAGTTTAAAAAATGGGGAATGTCAGTTCCTTACTCTCTGTTCCTGAATATGAAGTGTAAACCTCTGTCGCGATTGAACACGTTGAGTTTGCAATCTTGAGATTGGCTATAAACTGCAGATCTCATGGCTAAAATTGCTGGCCTAATTTTTAGACTTCTCTGCTTTGTGCACTTTTCCTGATAAAGAGTTTGCAGACTTCAAAAGGTGACATACACCTATGAACCATTTTGCTTTGGCCTGATGAGACCAGTACTAGATGCATTGATTTTTTTTTTAGCCATCTTGTTTTACACACACACACACACACAAATTAATCTAGGTGTGAATGCCATTTATTGAATGCTTGTTTGTTAAAACATGGAAAATGTTATTTGTGAGAATGCCTCTTCCCAATTACATCTGTCCATCCCACCAGATCCAGCAAAAGAGGCATGCTGTGGGTCCCATTGTTAGGGAACTACACTTGGCAGGTCCCAGGAGGATAGGCCTTCTCTGGCCCAGCACCTACCTTCCCATTGAAGTGAGGTCAGCTCCATCCTTACATATTTTCTCGAAGTACCTCAAGACCTATTTATGCCTTTGGGGCTGGGGGCGGGGGTCCCAGAGGTCTGGTAAGGTCTTGAGGGGGCTTCATTGCCAATCTAATCCCTTATGGGCCAGGTGCTTTTTAACAATGACTGTTTTTTTTTTAAAAAAAACATATTTATTGTTTTATAGCTTTGTTGTATGCCACCCAGAGTCACTTCTGGGGAAATAGGCAGCCATATAATTTTATATATATAGGTAGGTCTTGCCTTTATCTGAGCTGACTGTGATGAAGACAAGGGGAGAAAACACAGTATCAGCACCTCATTTAAAACCAGGATGGAACTGAAGCAGTGGCTTTCCCCTTCCAGTACAGTCTAAATCTGTGCTGGAAATTTTTGAACCGCCATTTAGGATGTTGCAAGCTGGCCATAAATTGATCTTGATGTGGTATTGAACAGACGTTGGTTTAGGACAGGGGTAGGCAACCTTGGCTCTTTTATGACTCGTGGACCTCAACTACCAGAATTCCTGAGCCAGCCATGCTGGCTCAGGAATTCTGGGAGTTGAAGTCCACGAGTCATAAAAGAGCCAAGGTTGCCTACCCCTGGTTTAGGATTATCACCACTGAAGGCAGGTTTCGTTCTACGCTCAGGCCCGGCATCCTGCTCCACACCCTTTGATACAGATTCTGAGGAAAATACCAGAGAGCTCCAATGCTCTTAATCTCCAATGGAGATTTGCCTGGTAAAGTCTCTCCTGAACTTTCAGCTGTTTGGAGAAGGAGGAGTATATTAACAGTGCCAAAAACTGTTATTATTTTGCTCTTCCAGAGGCAGTAGTTTAACTCAGCAGGAAAGTTTAACTCAGCAGGAAAGCCCTCCACTCTCTGGTTAGCCAAGGCTGGGTTTGCCTCAAATCCCGCTTCCCTCCCTATATTAGTCAGAAAGAAATTTCAAAGGCAACACCTGTATTTAAATTAATTCAGCTTGACTAAAGAGACAAAGAAAGTGTATTCTTTTATTTTTAAATAAATGCAAAGAAAACAATACCCCAAGAAAAAGAATCCAAAATAAAACAAAACAGGAGCTGCTCTATTGTGCCGGTATTGATCAGATGCAGGTGAGAGGCCTCTTCAGCCACAGACCTGCTCCACACACAAATAACACCAAGCAGGTGCTCTCTGCTACACCCCCTCTTTATTTCCATAGACCTGGAGAATGGGGCAGAGCTGTTTAATCAGCTTTTTGTTTTTAAATGCAGGTCTTTTTAAAGCATAGTATATGATACTTGTTTATACCGTTTCTTACTAAGTCCTCAAAATGCTCCATACAGATGTGCAACTGGGTGGTCGCAAGAAAATGGGCCCACCATACGGAGCACTCCAGAGGTATCTGCTAATTCAGGGGTGTCAAACTCAATTTCATTGAGGGCCACATCAGCAGTGCGGTTGCCCTCAGGGGGCCGGGTGGGTATGGCCAGGGTGGGCGTGGCCTACTGAGTGGGCGTGGCTAGAGTGCGTATGGCCTACTGGGTGGGCATGGCCAGCTCTACATCATTCGCATCAAGGGTGCCTATGGGGGCCTGGGCAGGAGTGGGACAGATCTGAGGGTCTCTGGCAGAAGGAGGGTCTCTGGGCCAGGGACAAGGCAGTGGGGGCCGTTCCCTCACTGTTTCCAGGATGGCTTCGTGGGCCACATGAAACCACTTTGCAGGCTGGATCTGGCCCCCGGGCCTTGTGTTTGACATGTCTGTGCTAATTGGTTTAATTCCCTCATTCTCTGTTTTGCTAATATGGAGTAAGGCAGGAGATCTCAGGGAAGAGAGTGTGTGTGTGTGTGTGTGGAAAGGCATTTTAAATTTCCAGAATGATGGTAGTAGGAGAGCATAGATCAAAGATCTAAGTATCAAGCAGATTAAAGGCCTAACCAACCACTCGTAGGCTGGGTTCACACGGCAGATGCTGAGGCAAAGATGCCTTGTGCAATAGGCTAGACTAGAGCCTGCAGATGATCAATGTAATTATGGTTTGTTCAGTTGTTCTATCCTTCCATTTACTAGGGCCCCAGTAAATGAGGGGAATCTTTTATCCTTGCAGCCTAAAAGCACTGGTTTGTCCCCAGTTGTGATTTCTGTGCCTGTGTATTTTCTTTATGGTGCTTATGGTTTGTGGGGAGATGGAGAATGTCTGCACACATTTTTTTAATGCAATCTTTGTGTTTTGCTTGCATGTGTTTTTGTGGAACTGCATTTTATTTTGGCTTCTGGAGTGTATGCAGAGATTCACACAACTGCTGTGTGCTCAGGAGGGAACTGGGTATGGAAGGAATACTTTCATTAGGAAAAATGAAAGATGCAAGGAGAATCATTGATTTGATTTTTTTTATCCGCCTTTCTTAATTTATAAATAACTCAAGGAGGTGAATATGCCTAATACGTCTTCCTCCTCCTGTTTTTTCCTCAATGTCAACCCTGTGAGGTAAGTTAGACTGAGAAAGTGTGATTAGTCAAAGTCACCCAGCCAGCTTTCAGGACTGAGACAGGACTTGAACTCAGAGCCTTGCGGTTTCTAGCCTTGACCATTGCACCAAACTAGCTCTCTTAGCCAAAGTTCCTTTTTTTTAGCTGCCTTTGCCTTGCACCCCTATCCTGTTCATGATAAAAACGGGAAAAGAAAACCACAAGGTGAATAGCTCAAACTTTCAGACAAAGCAACCTTAGGGAATAAACGCTGGATTAATTTTATGTGAGTATGAGCCTAAATGCTTGCACTTTTTGATTTAGCATCAGTTTGTAGCTATGGAAGCTTCTCCTAATATTGGCAAAGAAGCCGATAGCTGGCTCATTTTTACTAATTGTTGTTCAGCTCCATAATGCAGATTTCAGCAAATTGGGGTTTCCCCCCCCTCTCGCTTTAATTTTAAAAAAGGCCTGTTGAGCCAAGCAAAATACATAGGATAGATTCTGTATGGAATTCACTGTCTGGATAGAACCACAGAAGATAAAGTGGGTAACAGCTTCTACAGACACAGTTATGAGCAAAATATATCCACCTAAACTGATTTCTTAGAGCAGCGGCTATTGTTGTTTCACTCAGCTGCTTCACCTGTTTCTCTCCCTGCATGATGAAGGCACACATTTGGCCTTTCAGGTTGTTTCTCAGCAACAGGTCCCACAAGAGCAGCACAACCTGCTCCCTCCAGAGTGGCTGAGGAGTGCATCCGAAACCTCATTTGCAGGAAAGGTAACAGCTCTTGAACCTGGCTACCTATTAGAGAATAACAGCACCTGGGAGCAGAGAATCAGTTGGCTGTTGTTCGCCATTTATATTTTCTTGTAAGAGGGGTGCTGTCTCCTACATTTTGCCTTTTGCCTTGGGGATTTTAAGGATGATAAATTCCAGCAAGTAGAAAGTGTGGAATGAACACAACTGATGTTCTGCACTGTTAGAAAGCTCTCACGTACAGCATTCTCTTAGAAGAGATTTGGGTAGAGTGCGTTTTCATGTTCCTATGCATCTCACCGTTGACATTTTGTAAAATTGCAGACAGTGCCAAATAGCCAAGAATCATAGACGAGAGCCCTGAGGAGGAAGTTCTACTGATTTGAATCATCCTATTTAAGCCATTAAGTTAGGGTGTGTTTTTGTTGTTATTATCAACTCAAATTAATCCACCACAGGATGAAGATCTGTTTACTGAAGTTTAAAGACTATAATCTACCACATTGATCCAGTCTGGGTTGATAGTTATATATTGGCTTCCTAGTCTAGGACTGGCCCCAGATCTCCTAACTAGATTCTGTACCTAAGTGAAGATTAAAACCTGAGTCTCCAGCACCTTAATCACTGCACTGCGTTGGCTCTTCTGTATATGTATATATACAGGTAGTCCTCAATTTACAACCATTCATTTAGAGACCATTGGAAGTTACAATGGCACTAAAAAAGTGACTTATGACCACGGTCATTGCAGCATCCCTGTGGTCATATGATTAAAATTCAGATGCTTAGCAATTGGCATGCATTTATGATGGTTGCAGCATCCCGGGGTCATGTGATCACCTTTTGTGACCTTTTGACAAAGTCAATGGGGAAGTTAGATTCACTTAGTGCTTTTTTTGTTAAAAAAAAAAGGTGCCGGAACTCACACACGTCATGCAAACCGCCTTGCCTACCCTACAAGGTTCCATCCAAAAAAGGTGCCGGAACTCCGTTCTGGGCATTCTATGACAAAAAAAGCCCTGGATTCACTTAACCACCTTCTTACTAACTTAACAACTGCAATGATTCGTTTAACAGCTGTGACAAGAAAGGTTGTAAAATGGAGCAAAACTCACTTAACAACTGTCTTGCTTAGCAATGGAAATTGTGGGCTCAATTGTGGTCATGTGTCAGGGACTGCCTGTATATACACCATACATCTACATCCAGTGTTCCCTCAGGTTCTGCTGAAGTTGGCAAATAGGATCGTCTTAGTCAAGCCTTTTGTTAGGATAATCTTTGACTGGTCTCACTTCTTGCTATTTATTCCGCTAAAGAATTGTCTTATTCTTTTCCCTAGAGAAAGGAGAAGGAAAAAGCAAATGTCTCCTTTAAAAAAAAAGGTACCTTGTTGATGATTTCCCAAATTCATATGTGCCGTCTTTTTTGCTTGTTTCTCTTTTTAATTTGCTATATTTGACAAAGGAATAAAAAGGCCCTCGGCAGTCCAAACTAGGAAAGGGAAAAATTTCTAGCTATCCAGGAGAGATCCTCCCTTTTGTAGCTCAACTGAGTAGTGTCCCCTACTCCTTTTCTCTTCCATTCCACTTCCTCATTTCTTCAGGAGAAGCTCTGTCCATTTCCATCACATCTAAGCAAACAGAAGAGGTGTATTTTAATTCCTAGACCAGGGGTGTCAAACTCAATTTCATTGAGGGCCGCATCAGCATTGCAGTTGCCCTCAGGGGGCTGGGTGGGTATGGCCTGGGTGGGCGTGGCCTACTGGGTGGGTGTGGCTAGAGTGCATATGGCCTACTGGGTGGGCGTGGCCAGCTCTACATCGTTCGCATCAAGGGTGCCTATGCGGGCCTGGGCAGGAGTGGGACAGATCTGAGGGTCTCTGGCAGAAGGAGGGTCTCTGGGCCAGGGACAAGGCAGTGGGGGCCGTTCCCTCACTGTTTCCAGGATGGCTTCAGGGGCCGCATGAAACCACTTCGCGGGCCGGATCTGGCCCCCGGGCCTTGTGTTTGACATGTCTGTCCTAGACCAATTGAGCTCTTCTTTGATTGTCCTTCAGTCTTCACCATAAAACCTACATTAACAAACTCTCTTGAAGTCTACATCCAACATTGCTCCCCAAAGCGTTCCCTGAGGAGTTGTTCCCCAATCCTGTTTCAAAGTCATTCTTGCCCTCCCCTATCCCTATCCTTTCTGCAAAAAAACCTCTCTCAAATTAAAAATATAAATTCCCACTGGAGCATGCTGCATAACTTCATTTTTCATTTTTTTTAAAGATATTGTTTAAATCTCCCTTACAAATATTTTGAACCTGCTTTAATTATTTTGTAATCAGCTACTCTTTTCCAAAGCTCTGTGGGTTTTCTACCTTAGACAAGTTGGGGATCCTGCACAGGCATTTTCAATTCACATCTATGTCATGCACCTGTGTGTCACCAAACACACTTGGTAGCAATATTGTTTTAACCTTGGAGATTGTTTTCTACCCAAAATCATAAAACCATTTCCAAATGCAACTTTGTACACAAAACCGGTAAAGGGTTGTAATTCTGTAACATTGAATGTTACCTCCCCCCAAGTGAGTGATTAATAACAAAGAAATTCACTGAAGTTGTCTGGTCACAGACCAACCTATAGTTATGAAAGCTGGACCTTAAAAAAGCAAGACAGGAAGAAAATCAACATGTTTGAGCTGTGGTGCTGGAGAAGGCTCCTGCATATTCCTTGGGCAGCAAAAGTGACTAACAAGTACTGGCGCGCCTAACAACAGATATGTGACTAGAAGGCAAAATCACAAAACTGTGTCTCATTTCGGCCATACCACGTGGGGGAATTCCACTGGAGAAACAATTATATTTGGAAGAGTTAGCGATAAAAGGCTGGACATCATCAGAGTTGAAACAAGTTAGAGCAGATGGAGTGCAAGATCCAAAGATGTGGAGAGATCTCTCCTGTAGGATCGCCAAGAATCGGACATGACTGACATGACATTATCATCATCACCATTTTTTTTCCAAAGCAAGTCACTAATATCAAAGAAATAAATTCACTGAAGTTGTTTATTCACAGATAAAAGGAATAAAGAGCAAATTTCTCTCTCTTACACAGATACATGCACTATTCTGTCTGACTGTGTATCTGTCCATCTCTCTCTCTCTCTCTCTCTCTCTCTCTCTCTCTCTCTCTCTCTCTCTCTCTCTGTGTGTGTGTGTGTGTGTGTGTGTGTGTGGTGTGTTAAGTTACTGGACTAAGAGCAAGGAGGATATCCAAGTTCTTCTTCTCCCTTAGCCAGAGAAACCAGCTGGATGACTTTGGGACCATCCCTCTCATCCCTAGCTTAGAAAGTGGAAACTATTTATCTACCACACTGCATCAGACCAGCATGGTACATCATTTTTAATGAGGCATTTATTTTATTTTTATTTATATACCACCCATTTTACTATCAAGCACATCTTGATGGCAGTTATCCTGTAAATAATTGGATTTGATAAGAGTAATTATAGAACATAGGTTATTCTATCAATTCTGAATATTGTGGGGTTTTTTTAATTCGGGAGCTAAAGACAGCCTAACATACAACTCCTCACACTAACCACACTGTGAGGTAAGTTAAGATGAAAACTGCGGGCCCTAAGTCATGTAGATGACTTCCTCTTTACTTCAAGAGGAAGTAAAATTGTTGCTGGATGAATTTGATCAGATCCCAAAGGAGAAAGAGACCAGATGTTCAAAGAGCCATGTATGAAAAAGTATATGGATTGATGGAAATAAAAGTGGCTTGTAAGAATAGAAGGGTATAGAGAGTATTTGTGTTAAAAAGACAAAATCAACATTTCTAATCTTTTGTCTTATATTTTTACATTTTTAGCTTACTATCTTACTCCTTTTCTATATGGTGCTATTGCATGTGCATGCAATTTCTCTCAATAGTCTTGCAAAGACTAATTAGAAATTGCATGTATTCAAACAAACCTAAATGTGTGATAACACTGCAGATCAGGGTTAAGCATACGTACATGAAGAACTGACTTTGTTGGCTATTAAGAACAGGCATTTAGTCTCTTGAGGATAAAACATAAGCCGGGAGGCGTAGAGCTGAAATCTTACCTACATTTACCTGGTACCACTAAACTCAGCGTGCTTCTGAATAGATATGAATAGGATTGTTTGCAATTTTAAGAAAAGTACCTGTGTTTCTATGTTAGAAAAAAGCCCTAACTTTTTCTTTTCAGTTTGAACTGGCGCCTTCCTGGTGACATAATTATAGTTATGAAATTATTTTGGATGTTAATTAAATCCTACATGGAATTACCTGGTAGTGTGATTACACTAACTCTGTTCATCTTTGTCTGGGCCTGCGTAGATGATATGGCCAATTTCTCATCTTCAGAGCCAGCACAAGGACAAAATCTATGAATGGCAAGATTGTTAAGCAGGGAGGAGCATAAATCTGTCATCTGATTCTGTTCAAGTTAATGTAAATCGCAGTTGAATGGCAAATTGAGAGTAGGGTCACAAACTGTAAGCTGCAATGTGGAGTGCTTGTTTGTAGTCTTGTGTATTGCTGGAACAAAGTCAGTGTTATTTGAAACCAGCATCTGTAGTTCATTGGGTGATTCCAACTGTGGTTAAGTCAATAAATCATCATTAATACAATGCAGAAGCCAAGCCACGGGGGCGATGCTTATTAATTTACAGTATGTGTTCATCACTGCAATTTATTACAGTTATAGCTTTAAAAGGAGGGTTTTATTATGCAAAAGTACAACTCAAACATTACAATCAGAGGCTTCCACTCACTCACATTTGTGAGTCAAATTCAGGTGGACTGGGATTTCATTTAATAAATACCTGTAAACATTGGAAATTTATGACTATGGAATCCTGGTCCTGGTCTGGCATGAGGGGTTCAGATTGCTTGGTCTGCACACTCCATTCAATAGTGTGTTGTTCCTCAATCTGGAATTCCAGACCTAATTGCCTATAATTCTCATTATCCTTCACTAATGCATGGGTCAAACAAAATAGTTGTGGGAAGTCAGCCCCCTCCAGAGAAGGAAATATTAAAAAGGCAGAATATTATATTTCCCCAAAGGCTCTTAAAGGCAGAAAAGCAGGCCCAGTTTTTCTTAATAGCCCCAAGCAGAAACTAGGTAGAGGCCAGGTCTGTAGAAATGCAGATTTGATAATCTTATTCAGAAAGGTTGGGAGCAAGAAGGCTGGAGCTGAGTGGATTAGAAAAACAAAGAGGACAGGTAACATGACCTTTAGGATATAATAGGATTAACCCACATCAGAATACCAAAAGGACACACTGAACCTCAGGTCAAAGTTCATGCCCCAGGAACAGGAACTCCAAACACAAAAGCCCAAGAAAATATAAAAACCCACCACCTCCCAGCAACATGAGATCACCTTTTCCAGAGCCACATTTCAGTCTGGCTCTGCTCTTCAATAAACTACAACCTTTCTAAAGCAGTCTCCATTTTGTTTATTCCTGGCTTGGACTAGACGCAAATTTTTCTTTCATCATAGTTATTTGAAACACTCCTCTTTAGGAGTGCCACCAAGAGACATAGAGTTCATTTGAGAACCCCAGTTATCTTTTCTCTATTTATTTATTCCTCCCTCCCTCCCGTCCATCTATCCCTGTACTTTAAGTCTTAGCATTATATATTAACTTACTCATTCTGTAACATTAAATGAAAAAGTAATGATCCATCTGATTGTTTCTAACACTAAAGATTTCTTCAGATGGCAATCCCTTTTTTATTGTTAGTTGCAAAGTCGTGTCCGATCCATCATGACCCCCATGGACAACGTTCCTCCAGGCCTTCCTGTCCTCTACCATCTTCTGGAGCCCATTTAAGCTCACGCCTACTGCTTCAGTGACTCCATCCAGCCACCTCATTCTCTGTCGTCCCCTTCTTCTCTTGCCCTCAATCTTTCCCAGCATTAGGCTCTTCTCCAGTGAGTCCTTCCTTCTCATTAGGTGGCCAAAGTATTTGAGTTTCGACTTCAGGATCTGGCCTTCTAAAGAGCAGTCAGGGTTGATCTCCTCTAGGACTGACCGGTTTGATCGCCTTACAGTCCAAGGGACTCGCAGGAGTCTTCTCCAGCACCATAGTTCAAAGGCCTCAATTCTTTGGCGCTCAGCCTTTCTTATGGTCCAACTTTCACAGCCATACATTGCAACTGGGAAGACCATAGCCTTGACTATACGCACTTTTGTTGGCAGGATGATATCTCTGCTTTTTAGTGTGCTGTATAGATTTGCCATGGCTTTCCTCCCCAGGAGCAAGCGTCTTTTAATTTCTTGGCTGCAGTCCCCGTCTGTGGTGATCTTGGAGCCCAGGAAAATAAAATCTGTCACTACCTCCATTTCTTCCCCATCTATTTGCCAGGAATTGAGAGGGCCGGATGCCATGATCTTGGTTTTCTTAATGTTAAGTTTTGCACTCTCCTTCTTCACCCGCAACAAGAGGCTCTTTAGTTCCTCTTCACTTTCTGCCATTAGAGTGGTATCATCTGCATTTCTTAGTTTGTTGATATTTCTCCTGGCAATCTTAATTCCAACTTTTGAATCATCTATCCCTGCCTTTCTCATGATGTGCTCTGCATATAAGTTAAATAGGCAGGGTGACAGTATACAGCCTTGCCGGACTCCTTTCCCAATTTTGAACCAATCAGTGGTTCCATGTCCAGTTCTCAAGAGGTTTCTCAAGAGACAAATAAGATGGTCTGGTACTCCCATCTCTTGAAGAACTTGCCTCAATTTGTTGTGATCCACACAATCAAAGGCTTTAGCATAGTCAATGAAGCAGAAGTAGATGTTTTTCTTTAACTCCCTATCTTTCTCCATGATCCAGTGTATGTTGGCAATTTGATCTCTAGTTCCTCTGCCTCTTCGAAATCCTGCCTGTACTTCTGGTAGTTCTTGATTCACATACTGCTGGAGTCTAACTTGTAGGATTTTAAGCATAACTTTACTAGCATGTGAAATGAGTGCAATGGTGCGATAGTTTGAACATTCTTTGGCACTGCCTTTCTTTGGAATTGGAATGTAAACTGATCTTTTCCAATCCTGTGGCCACTGTTGAGCTTTCGAAATTTGCTGGCAAATTGAGTGTAGCACTTTTACTGCATGGTCTTTTAAGATTTTGAATAACTCAGCTGGAATACTGTCACCTCCACTAGCTTTGTTGTTGTTCAGTTTTCCTAAGGCCCACTTCACTTCACATTCTAGGATGTCTGGCTCAAGGTCGGTGACCACCTCATCGTGGTTATCAGGGACGTTAAGCTCATTCTTGTATAGTTTGCCACCTCTTCTTAATCTCTTCTGCCTCTGTTAGGTCCCTGCCATTTTGGTCCTTTATCATGCCCATTTTTGCATGAAACATTCCCATCATCTCTCCAATTTTCTTGAAGAGATCTCTTGGTCCTCCCTATTCTATTGTTTTCTTCTATTTCTTTGCACTGTTCATTTAAGAAGCCATTCTTATCTCTTCTAGCTATTCTCTGGAACTCTGGGTGTATCTTTCTTTTTCTCCCTTGCCTTTCACTTCCCTCCTTTCCTCAGCTATTTGCAAAACTTCCTCAGACAGCCATTTTGCTTTCTTGCATTTCTTTTTCTTTGGGATGGTTTTAGTTGCTACCTCTTGTACAATGTTGCGAACCTCCATCCATAGTTCTTCAGGCGCTCTGTTTATCGGATCTAATTCCTTAAATCTATTTGTCACCTCTACTGTATATTCACCACGGATATGATTTACTTCATACCTGAGTGGCCTAGTGCTTTTCCTACTTTCTTCAGTTTAAACATAAATTTTGCAACGAGAAGCTCATGGTCTGAGCCACAGTCAGCTCCTGGTCTTGTTTTTACTGACTGTATAGAGCTTCTCCATCTTTGGCTGCAGAGCACATAGTCAATCTGATTTCTGTGTTGACCATCTGGTGATGTCCATGTGTAGAGACGTCACTTGGGTTGTTGAAAAAGAGTGTTTGCTATGATCATCATATTCTCTTGATAAAATTCTGTCAGCCTGTGCCCTGCTTCATTTTGTACTCCAAGGCCAAACTTGCCTGTTATTCCAGTTATCTTTTGGCTTCCTACTTTAGCATTCCAATCCCCCATGATGATAAGGACATAATTTTTTGGTGTTAGTTCTATAAGGTGCTGTAGGGCTTCATAGAACCGGTCAATTTCATCCTCTTCAGCACTGGTGGTTGGGGCATAGACTTGTACTACTGTGATATTGAATGGTTTGCCTTGGATTCGAACTGAGATCATTCTGTCATTTTGGGGATTGTATCCCAGTATTGCTTTTCCTACTCTTTTATTGACTATGAAGGCTACTCCATTTCTTCTGAGGGATTCTTGCCCGCAGTAGTATACTTGATGGTCATCTGAATTAAATTCACCCGTTCCTGTCCATTTTAGTTAGCTGATTCCTAAGATGTCGATGTTCAGTCTTGTCATCTCTTGTTTGACCATGTTCAGCTTTCCTTGATTCATGGATCTTACATTCCAGGTTCCTGTGGAGAAAAAAATCTTTACAGCATCGGACTTTCCTTTCACCACCAGACACATCCACAGGTGAGCACCCTTTCAGCTTTGGCCGACTTGCTTCATTCTTTCTGGTGCTACTAGTACTAGCCCTCTGCTCTTCCCATATTGGACTTCTGACCTGAGGGGCTCATCTTCCAGTGTCATATCTTTTTGCCTTTTGGTACTGTCCATGGGGTTTTCATGGGAAAGATACTGGAGTGGGTTGCCATTTCCTTCTCCAGTGGATCACGTTTTGTCAAAACTCTCTGCTATGACCTGTCTGTCTTGGGTGGCCCTGCACGGCATAGCTCATAGCTTCATTGAATTATGCAAGCCCCTTCACCACGACAAGGCAGTAATCCATGAAGGGGATCCCTTTTTAAAGAAGTTCTTAATTGGATGTAACTACACTGATAGTATTAAATCTCCAAATGAAGTTTTGCTCTGCTATTTTGTGATGAATCCTATTTTAGCCATTTATTTTATTTTGCTGAAGGATGACAATTCTGAAACCACCAGCAGAGGCCCATGGTTTGTGTTCACTATGATTCATTTAATAAGACAATTAACTGGAGTCATCCATAGCAATAACTCATAAAACATGGTTTACAAATCAGGATAGTAGTTAGCAGAAAACAAGATAAACTACAAGAAGACTTAAATGATAGATCAACTCTTTTAGGATGTCCTAGAAAGTTGAAATGTTCCTCTATTTGTTATTTTTGCAATAATACCATTTTTTCTTCATGGGTTGATTGATTAACACTTAGGGTCCTGTTTGTCTAACATGAAGTATATGAAGTGGGAGACTGCTGATGAATGATGCCTGGGAAATGCAGATGTTCTTTCTTAGGTACTTCTGAATCAGCTTGGTTACATTGTCCTTGTTCTAGCAGTTGCTATTCATTTATTTTCAAAACTTAAATGCTTACTGAATTTTGAATGCCTGTTCTCTGGGAAATAATCCCTAGTTACTTCAATACATACTTTAAAATATATTTCTCTCTTTTTGCTCCTGTTAAGTTCAGGGAAACTAGAGCAGAAAATGGTTATTTAACAAAGAAAAATGTCTCTCAAGTATAAAACAGTAAGTGATGAATATAGCAGCCACAAGGTTGAACAGTTTCCAAACATTTTTAGCACAGGAAGGCAGGGGCCCTTGGTGACCTCTGAGCTTGGTTGCTTTCTTGCAGATGTTTCATTACCAAACTAGGTTACATCAGTGGTAGAAGGGAGTGAGTTGGTCTTTCCTGGATTGGGGTTTTGTCTATTTCTTGATTCTTGGACTAGTGTTAATCTTTGATTAACACTAGGAGGAGGAGGAGGAGGAGGAGAATAATCTATTCTACAGTATATACTGTAGTGTAAGAACTGTAACAACCACTATGTAGGACAGACAGGCAGAAGCCTAGCAAAGTAGGCCTTGATTTATCAGACTTTCCCCATGACTGGTTGACATAAAGTATGTGAGAAATCTTCAGCAGGAATAGACATGAAAATCTGCCTCCTCTATTATGTCCCAAAGGTCGTGTGAGTGTGGGGGGTATTTTCTTACCATTGTTGAAGGAAAGGTCTTCATCATGATTCATCCAAGCTGGGGATAAACAACATGGCGACTGCTTTAGGAAGAAGGTTACAGTTTATTGCAGAGGAGAGCCAGACAGAAAGATGGTTCCAGCAGAAAAAGGACTGAGCAGATGTAAGGTAAAGGTAAAGGTTCCCCCGCGCATGCGTGCTAGTCGTTTCCAACTCTAGGGGGCGGTGCTCATCTCCATTTCAAAGCCGAAGAGCCAGCGCTTGTCTGAGGACGTCTCCATGGTCATGTGGCCGGCATGACTAGACGCCAAAGGCGCATGGAACGCTGTTACCTTCCCACCGTAGTGGTCCCTATTTTTCTACTTGCATTTTTACATGCTTTCGAACTGCTAGGTTGGCAGAAGCTGGGACAAGTAACAGGTGCTCACTCTGTTACGCGGCACTCAGGATTCGACCTGCCAAACTGCCGACCATCTGATCGACAAGCTCAGCGTCCTAACCCACTGAGGGAGTAGGTTTTTATACCCCCTGGAGTCTTTTGTTTGGAGTTATTTCCTGGTTCAGGCTTTGTATTTTCTGTGTCATGTATTCTGACCTGAGTCTGTGTATGCCTTTCTGGTATTCTTGATGGTTGTGGGTCAATCCTATTATGTCCAAAGGTCATATCCTGCTTTCCTGGGGCTGGGGTATGTAGATTTTAGGTCTTTGTCTTCCTAAGCTTCTAGCTCCAACCTTCCTGATGGCTTACATTTACATGTCTATAAAACTGGTTTTCTGCTTGGGGAAAGGAGACCTGGGATTATTAAGAAAACTGGGCATGCTTTCCTGGTTCTTCAATATCTTTGTAGGAAATATATTTTTCTGCCCTTTTAATATTTCCTTCTCTGGGGAGCTGACTTCCCATACCATGTACCTGCTTCTCTAGTACCATCTCATTTTGTGTGGGCATGCAGCACCCAGTCTTTTAAGCAAGAGGTCTCCAATCTTTTGGGAACCAGGGACCGTTTCCATGGAGAGAGGTTTTTCGGCAGGCCGGAGGGTGTGTGATTTTGTGTGCAGCCTGCATCTTGTGAATGAGGCTGTGCTTCTTTGTGTGGCCCGGTTGCTGGCATGCCATGGCCCGGTACTGGTCCATGGACTGGGGGTTTGGGACCCCTGTTTTAAGCAAACGCTTTATCTTGAGCACAGCATGTGTGGATAGACAGGGAACGTGCTGACTGTGTAGAGTGGCAGCAGGAAAAATAATTGGAGCTTGTCAAGGACACAGCTGAGCAGAAGTCCATAGCGCAAGGCCAATGGTCTGTTAGCATGCCCTGCAACTTCTGTATAAAGCACACCAAAACCTGGCTTTCATTTTTTAAAAAATAAATAAAATAATGCAGGTTCCTAGCTCTCCCATCAGAAGCAAAATATGGCTCTGAGGGATCAATACTCAGGAGATGAATAAAAGATTTCAGAAATTATTTACAACTAAAAAGCCATTAAGGGCCAATTAACCGGGCATTTGAGTAGTTCAGCCAACTTTTTCACATTTGAAGGAAACTTCCAAAAATGTAGCCAATCAAGAAAGAAATGCAAAGCTTGTTGATATGGAATCTACTTTTTTGTTAGGAAAGCACTTCATTTTAATGGCAGTTTCCAACTATTCAAATTAAAGTGTATTTTCAGGGCAAAAAAAGCCATCAAAAATTCATTTTCGTTTGAAATAGTACATGAAATGTAATTCTGCGAATAGCTTGAAGTTTTGGAGAATATTTTGGCTGATTTCACGTGTGATCTGAAGCCACGGTTAACTGAATCATGGCTATTCAACCTAGCAGGGTTGACTGAGCTTGTAAAACATATTAGACTACTAACCATGGTTTATAAACAGCAGTGGTTGGTTTATACAATATGCTAAGCCAAAACTGAACAAACCACATTAATGATAGATGCAGCAGTTTCCAAATAGACACATGTCAAAATCAATTAATCAGTTTAATACATTTTGAGGCTGCCCAACTCCAAAAAGACTGTTTCATGACATGCACTGGTTACCAGCAAGTTTCCAAATGCAATTCAAGATGCTAGCTATTACCCATAAAGCCCTACCTGGAACATGTTCTGGAGCCACTGGTTTACAGATTAGCGAGTCCAGGACAGAACAGGACCTGGTTATCTGAGATACTTTTTGTCTCCTGTAGTGTCAGATAGAGTTGAAATGCTTTGCATCCTGTTGATTTCTAATCATTTATAAGCTAATGTTTCTGTAGGACTGTATTTCCTGCAGGTGAGTGAGATTCAGTAGACACTATCTATTAAAAAAACCCCAGTCCATTCACTCTAGAATCTAACTGAGAAGATTTGAAAGGCTTTGGACCTTAATAAAAGCAGAAGAGAGCATTTCTACCTCCAAAGATTATTGGAGTGGTATGTCTCAGGAAAGCCAAGCAATAGCTTTAAGTTAACATCAGGCTACGCATGATTATGTCCATGTGTCACTGTGTGCCACACTATCACAAACCTCATTATTTTGAATTGTTCCATATTAAATTAATGAAAGCCTTCCTGATCCAATATAGAGAGTGCCAAATCAGGTCTGGCAGCCTGTCTTGACACTGCCTTTGCCATTTCATCTATGCAAACTCTATTTTACTTATGAAAACATTTTTGGAGAATTGCAAATATGCCTTACCCTAAACATTTGAGAATCATTAGCCTAGGCTTGGTTTCTCCCTTTGTTTCTTTTGTAAAAGGAAAATCATCTGTGCTGCTTTTAATAGTTCCACCACCTCTTCCACCCACAACTGTGATTTTTTTTTTGGGGGGGGAAAGAGATTTAAAAGATACTCAGAGTATATGGGGTCACTTTAGGAGCTTAGATGATTTTTTATTATTCCTGGGAACTTTGGTGCTCTGATGGTTATTCTGGGTTTGGAGGGTTGTGAAAGGATATGGGGAAAAATGTGAAAAATAAAAAGCCACTTGTATTTCAAGCAACATATTTAACACAGGTGGCAGTAGAAAAACATGCATTTGGGAATACATAAAACAACAACAACTTCAGATTCATTCTAAAGCTGGCAGATATGGAAAAGAGTGGTCTGTTCCAAACAGAAGAAACAGTAATTTGGTGTCCTAACTTCTGTATATCTTTGAATTATTGTTCCTCTTGTCGTTGGCACTGTCATTACTTTGTCTATGCTATCCATACTGCTTTAGAGAGCAAAATAAATGAAAGCAAGAGCAGATGTTGCCAGATCTAATTTTGACAAGGGAACCAACAGAAGGAAGGAAAAATTATTTAACAGCGAGCATGGCAGATTATGCCCAAACTGAGTTACAAGGCATTTGAAATTGTGGGTTTCAAACATCCTATTTAGAAATACTTCCAACAGAATCTTCATTGATAAAGCGATAATCATTTAGGAGTTAAAAACAAAGATCTTAAACATATCCGTTTATACAAAACACATCTGACATTTCTTCTCTGCTCTCTGTATTTTCTCTTACCTGCTAAGCCAGGGTGTCCAATCATGGCAACTTTAAGACCTGTCATCTTCAATTCCCAGCATAGCTGGTTGGGGTATTCTGGGAGCTGACGTCCACAGGTCTTTAAGTTGCCAAGTTTGGATCCCCCTGTATTAAGCGAATGACTGAATCTATCAACCTGGCTTCTACATTCAGCCTTCTTAAGGGTGATGCATTGCAGGATTAAAGTACTATCATCCAATGCAGATGTTGGCAGAACAGTAAGCCAGGTTAAATATTTGTACATTCCTGATTGCATTCAATATTACCATTCTTCTCTTAGAATGACTGGTGATCTTCTAAGGAGCTGCAGACACCCTGGGGCCAAAAATTGTGCCCCTTTGCCCCAAGGTTAAATTGGCTCCATGACAGAATGGTATTCCTGTGAGGGCTCTGATACTACCATGACAGCTCCTAAGGCTGAGGCTGCTAATCTCACAACCACCATGCCAAGGATTCCCCAAATGCACCTGCCACCTTGCTAGAGAAGAAAATCACACTTGCTCTGGTAAGAATGCAGAAACAAGATGTCCTACTATTTTGTTGTCCTGGAAGAGCCAACAAAAGAGCCATAAGCTTCAGAAGCACAAGGAGAGGAGTGAGCCCGAGTCTGAAATTTTTGAAGAGTTGAAGGCTTTTCCCAGCTTCGTTGCCTGGACCTTATGCAATGTGGTGAACAACTCCCTCTCCCTCTCCTCAGCTACATGAGAGGACCAAGATCCACTCCTTTCTTCTGATGATGCTAAGACACAAGTGCTCCACAAGGCCAGAAGATACGGCTATTAGATTTGGGCTGCAAAAATCTGGATAGCCATTACAGGAGAGTAAGAAGTAAATGATTCTAGAAGTTCTTTGAGGTTTCATGGCCCAGACATAGCAGCCCCACCAGAAGATTCTTTTTTTACATAGGTGGTGTTAGGCTTCTACTAAAGCAAATGTGGGCTTTAGTGTTGACTCTTGGATCAGATTTCTGGTTTTAATTCCAGCACCGCAAGTCAAAGTGCTGGGCATTATATCTTAAGTTCTTTGTGACTCTTGACCTGGCTACCTCAAAGACTACCTATTCTTAATAGACTCAACCTGGTCTGCTCAACGTATGTCTTTGAAGAGTGCTAGCTGTAATAAGTTACTTAATAAATAACATCTAGGTTTATATATTCTTATTAATAAATAAGAACATATAAACCTACCTTCCCAGAGGGTGCAACATTTAGGTATGTTTTCTGGATTCTTATCAAGGACATAGTCTTTATGAAAGAACTTACAAGCAAGTTTAATAATAATAATAATAATAATTTAATTTGTATACCGCCCTTCTCCCGAGGGACTCAGGGCGGTGAACAGGGCAATACATAGTAAAAAACCGAATACAAAAATTAAAAGCGATTAAACCATTATGCCCATAATAATTAATACATCTTAAAATTAGAGCTATTTATAAAAAACCAACCCCATCCCATCAGACCCGGCCAGCTTGTTCGAAAAAGAAGGTTTTAAGATCGCGCTGGAAGGAGCGAAGGTCGGGGGCCATCCGGAGCTCAACCGGTAAGCGGTTCCAAAGGTCTGGCGCGCCCACAGAGAACGCTCTCCCCCTGGGGGCCACCAATCGGCATTCTTTGATCGGCGGCACCCTAAGGAGGCCCTCTCTGTGGGAGCGCACTGGACGGAGGGAAGTTGACGCCGGCCGCAGGTGTTGCCGTAGGTAATCCGGACCCATGCCATGAAGGGCTTTGTAGGTCATCACTAAGACCTTGAACCTCACCCGGAGAGCAACCGGTAGCCAATGCAGCTCGCGGAGCAAAGGTGTAACATGGGAGTATCGGGAAACCCCCAAGACAACTCGCGCGGCCGAGTTTGGAGATTAGTTTAAACACAAAGGCATAAAACAGAGTCCTAGAACTTCTGATTTTAGATAATCATCTGAACAGCACCAAACTATAAGTAAAGTTCTCACCATATCCTTGGAAGATCAGTCATAAAGGACTCAAATGTCTATACACTAATGCACAGAGTATGAACAGTAAGCAGGGTGAACTAGAAATTCAGGTAAATGAGGGCAGATATGATATTGTTGCCATTATGGAAACATGGTGGGACGAAACCTACAAATGGAACACACAGCTAGAGGGATTTAAACTATTTAAAAGAAACAGACTAAACAAAAGAGGAGGAGGAGTTGCTCTCTATATAAGAAATAACTTTATCTCTACAGAAATAGAGCACAACAATGACGAAAACTGTAAACCTGAAAGCATTTGGGTCAATATAAAAGGGGAAAAAATGACATTGCCATAGGTGTATACTATAGGCCGCCCAACCAAGCAGAGGAAATAGATGAACTATTTGCTAGTCAGCTAACTAAGGTATGTAAGAAGCACATCACAATAGTAATGGGGGACTTTAATTACCCTGATATCAACTGGGAGACAAACTCTGCACCAAGTGGAAGATCAAACAGATTCCTGTCAAACCTAGCAGCCAACTTTCTCTCCCAAAAAGTAGAGAAGGGAACTAGGGGATTAGCCATATTGGATTTAATTCTCACTAACAGAGATGAAATGATAGAAGGTGTCGAAGCCACAGGAACCTTGGGGGGAAGTGATCATGCAATATTGGAATTCAACATTCTGGAGACACAAGCAATAGAACACAGCCAAACTAGAGTCTTTGACTTTAAAAGAGCTAATTTCAATAAACTTAGAGAGACCATGGGAAGAATTCCATGGATGAAAATCCTAAAGGGGAAAACAACTCAAGAAGCTTGGGAAATTTTGAAAAGTGAGATAATAAAGGCCCAGTCTAGTACAATACCAACAAAGAAGAAAAATAACAGCTCTCAAAAGAAACCAGCATGGCTGCATAAAGAACTCTCTGATAAATTGAAAGATAAGAAGGACAAGTATAAGAATTGGAAAGAGGGGCACATAACTAAGTCAGAATATCAGCAAATAGCCCGTGCCTGCAAAGATGAAGTGAGGAAAGCTAAGGCTCAAAATGAACTAAGGCTTGCGACCAAAGTCAAAAATAACAAAAAAAGCTTCTTTCAACATATAAAAAACAAGAAAAAAGTTAAGGAAACGATTGGTCCATCAGTGGGGGAAAGTGGCAAGAAGGTGACAAGCAATAGGGAGAAAGCAGAACTATTTAATTCGTTTTTTGCATCTGTCTTTACACAAAGGGAAAAAACAGTCCAACCTACCCAAACCAGTGCCATAAAAAACAAAATAGAAACGCAAGTTAAGATAGGCAAGAAAATGGTAAGTGAGCACCTGTCCAGCCTAGACGAGTTCAAATCACCAGGACCAGATGGATTACACCCCAAGGTTCTCAAGGAACTGGCAGACGTGATCTCAGAACCACTGAACTATATTTTTCAAAGATCCTGGAGCACTGGGGAACTACCAGAGGACTGGAAGAGAGCTGATGTAGTTCCCATCTTCAAAAAAGGGAAAAAAATAGATCCAGGAAACTACAGACCTATCAGCCTGACCTCAATACCTGGGAAGATTCTGGAAAAGATAATCAAACAACAAATCAGCGAACACCTTGATGCAAACGAAGTCATCACTAAAAGTCAACATGGGTTTGTCAAAAACAGATCATGCCAGACAAATCTTATTACATTCTTTGACCAAGTGACAAAATTAGTGGACCAGAGGAACGCTGTAGATATAATTTACTTGGACTTCAGTAAGGCATTTGATAAAGTAGATCACAACCTACTACTTGATAAGATAGAAAAATGTGGGTTAGATAGCATTACCACCAGATGGATTCGTAGCTGGCTGACAGGCCGTACTCAGCGTGTGGTCCTCAATGGAACCGCATCTACATGGAAGGAAGTGTGTAGTGGGGTGCCCCAGGGCTCTGTTCTGGGCCCAGTGCTCTTCAATATCTTCATTAATGATTTGGATGAGGGGATAGATGGGGAACTCATCAAATTTGCAGACGACACCAAGCTGGCAGGAATAGCCAATACTCCAGAAGATAGGCTTAAGATACAGAAGGATCTGGACAGACTCGAACACTGGGCACTATCTAACAAAATGAAATTCAATGGTGAAAAAAGTAAGGTTCTACATTTAGGCAGGAAAAATAAAATGCATAGGTATAGTATAGGTGGTACCTTGATCAATAGTAGTAACTGTGAGAGGGATCTCGGAGTCTTAGTAGACAATCACTTCAATATGAGCCAGCAGTGTGCTGCAGCTGCCAAAAAAGCCAACACAGTGCTAGGCTGCATTAACAGAGGGATAGAATCAAGATCAAGTGAAGTACTAATACCACTTTACAATGCTTTGGTAAGGCCACACCTGGAATACTGCATCCAGTTTTGGTCACCACGATGTAAAAAAGATGTCGAGACTCTAGAAAGGGTACAGAGAAGAGCAACCAAGATGATTAGGGGGCTGGAGGCTAAAACATATAGGGAACGGTTGCTGGAATTGGGTATGTGTAGTTTAATGAAGAGAAGGGTGAGGGGTGACATGATAACAGTGTTCCAATATCTCAGGGGCTACCACAAAGAAGAGGGAGTCAAGCTATTCTCCAAAGCACCTGAAAGCAGGACAAGAAGCAACGGATGGAAACTAGTCAAGGAGAGAAGCAACCTAGAACTAAGGAGAAACTTCCTGACAGTTAGAACAATTAACCAGTGGAACAACCTGCCTCCAGAGGTGGTGAATGCTCCAACACTGGAGGCTTTTAAGAAGAGACTGGACAGCCATTTGCCTGAAATGGTATAGGGTTTCCTGCCTGAGCAGGGGGTTGGACTAGATGACCTCCAAGGTCCCTTCCAACTTTATATTATTATTATTATTATTATTATTATTATTATTATTATTATTATTATTATTATTATTATTATTATTATTATTATTATTAATAATTTCCAAATATTAGCATCACTCATTACAAAACTATTTTCGTGGTCTTCTCCCAACTGTTAATTCAGTTTTTTCTGCTAATGCACCTGTGCCTTCCCCAAGGAAAGGGGGAAAAAGCAGCTGTCTATTCCATGCAGTTGCAAAGCTGTCCAATTTACACAGGGCTGCCCAAGAGGAGGAGGAGTGTGAAAAAATTAAGATGATGACTGCTATCATATGGTTGAAACCTGCTCATTTTTACCTATTCTCCACTGTAAATCAGGATAAATTAAAGATAGAATATCTGCTACTGACAATCAATAGAAGAAATCAATCCAGAGTCAAGGCACAAATCATTAGATTCAAATAATTGCATTTTGACACATTAGAGAAAGACTTCTCTCTTTTGAAATGTCTGCAATGCTGGGAGAGATGTAAGGAATACATACATTAAAAAAAATGAAACAACACATTGAAAAGCTAAGAAGGTTGCAGATAGCTCCATCTGGATAATTGTCATTATCACAGTAGTCCGAGCATTTATTGAACACTAACCAGCATATATATTACAGAATTTTGAAAGAAATATGGAAGACTGTGGTTAATTACCAGGCTGTTTATTCTTACAAAACTCTTATGTCTTTTAATCATGTATGACAGTAAATTTCCACATCACTGCATTGCTGTGGTGGGTGGGCTCACACTGTGTGTATAATTAAGCTACATCCCCAGCAGTTTCAAGGGATGGTTTTGAATTTGGGTGGTGATGGAAAAGATCTCACAAAGGAAGCAGTGGCTTCTTTTGCTACTGTCCTACTTGAGACACTAAGTAAAGAGAGGCATTCCATAATCTCTGTGCATGCTACTTGGCTGACCCATGAAATCTTGAATGCAACATGAATTATATGTTATCTTGAAATAATTATATCAAGGTATGGAGTGATATTGAAGGGACGTGGTGGCTCAGTGGGTTAGGACGCTGAGCTTGTCGATCAGATGGTCGGCAGTTTGGCGGATCGAATCCCGAGTGCCGCGTAACAGAGTGAGCGCCTGTTACTCGTCCCAGCTTCTGCCAACCTAGCAGTTCGAAAGCACGTAAAAATGCAAGTAGAAAAATAGGGACCACTACGGTGGGAAGGTAACAGCGTTCTGTGCGCCTTTGGCGTCTAGTCATGCCGGCCACAAGGAGACGTCCTTGGACAAGCGCTGGCTCTTCGGCTTTGAAATGGAGATGAGCACCGGCCCCTAGAGTTGGAAACGACTAGCACGCATGTGCGGGGGAACCTTTACTTTTACCTTTTTATGGAGTGATATTAATAAAAATGGGTTGCCTACCTACTTACACTGAATGTGGTTCTACTTATGATCTGAGCATGGTGGTGCTGTGGTTAGAATGCAGCATTGCAGGCTAAATGCTGCCAGCAGTTCAATTCTGATTGGCTCAAGGTTGACTCAGCCTTCCATCCTTCTGAGGTCGGTAAAATGAGGACCCAGATTGTTGGAGGCAATATGTTGACTCTGTAAACCATTTAGAGAGGGCTCTAAAGCACTGTGAAGCGGCATATAAGTCTAAGTGCTATTGCTATTGCTGAACTCAGGATTGTTATGTGCTATGATAGGTTCGATCATCACAGGAACATCTTAGCAGAGGGAGTTGCCAACAGTTTGATCAGTTTTTGGAAGTTCTTCCATTTAAAAACAGCTGTTGAACTGTTGGGCAAATAGAAAGTGCATCCTTCAAGGTTCTTCTCCTTGTGGCAAAATGTATATTAGCACACTCATTGTGCCGATTGTTCAAGCCATTGCTGTTTTCCCCACTGCACTTTCGGACCTGAATGTATTTGGAGTTGGCAATTAGTAGCTTCTCTACTTTTGACTAATAGCTTTCAAATCTAATACTTGGAATATAGCTACACAACTGAGTAACTATGGGTTATGTACAGTAACAGAACCTCTCTGCTGTAAGGGACATGTTCATGTGGATACTTCTTACATTATTTTATTGAGGAAATAAATTTCCACATCACCCTGCCCCAAACTGTACTTACCTTTGAAGGTTTAGCTCAGGGGTCTTCAAACTCAGCCCTTTTATGACTCATGAACTTCAACTCCCAGAATTCCTCAGCCAGCGTGCCTGGCTGAGGAATTCTGGGAGTTGAAATCCATGAGTCATAAAAGGGCTGAATTTGAAGACCCCTGGTTTAGCTAATCCTTTGAACCTCATACTCAGGAATTAAAACTTCCTTAAGGAAACATGTTTTGAAACTTAAGGCAGCACAGCTATAAACATATTGAGAAGCATTAGGGTTTCCTGTCCTTAAGTTTCTCTTGACTGTTTGGAAGAGTCTTTTGCATGGAGCACCAAGTTCAAGCTCAGAAATTGTAAATAGGACAGAATGTTGGAATATGAAGCCAAGTCTCTTACTGGCTATGTTCAAATGACATCGTACAGAAGCTACAAATGAGCCAAGTTTAATCTGGCCTACTCTAGCTATGATTTTATGTAAACTCATGCTGAAGCATGCAGTTAGTTTATATTCTGTACAAAACCAGACAAATAGCATCCAGTTGAGTCAACCACAGTTACATAAATCAGGGGTAAGCATAGTGTGCAAAGAAAGACTCCTTTGTTAGTGTTCCTGGACTTTAGTTCTGTGCAAGATGAGACCACGTGCAGTTACGGTATTCTTAAGACCATCATTTATATTTATATACAACAATCATTTGTGCACTTTTATGTGACATATAATTAAGACCTTTATTCTGGAGAAAGGCTGGATCCATGCTAGGTTCCCGCTGGTTTCATATTATCCCCAGCAGGTCCCAAATCTGCCTATTGTCCCTCAAGTGCATCATTGCTGCCTTGAGGCTGTAGTTGCATTAGTGTGTCATCTTCACATTAAATTACCATGCCAGTGAAGAAAATGCTTTTATTGATATAATGAGAAGATAAAATTGCATCATTTTGAATAAGATTACACATCAATAACATACTTCAGTTATCCAAATTAGTTCATATATATTATTTCAGCAAACCTAAACACATTTATCAGGTAGATTGGTTATTGTCTTCATGTTTAGGTTGTATAAAAGGCTTGAGAAAAGCTTCTGGCCACACAATAACCATATTGACTCCCATAGTGAATTTATGACTCATCTTCATATGCCTCGTCTTAGCCACATGATGGCCTTTTGCTAGCTGAAATTTCAAAAGGAAAAGACTTTTAGGGCTTGATGCAACAGCCAGTGAAGACATTACAATCCATTCAGGCATACATATGGAGTTGGGAGAGGGAAATACTTTTTAAAGTGTTAAATGGGACAGCAAGGGATTTCTGGTTCTTGCTAGTTATCATCTGAGGTAGTAACACATACAACCATTACTGCAATTGTTTCTTAAATCTTACCTACTTCTCCAATTTTCCTTTTCAAACCAATTTTGTCTTTTTTAAGGCTGGTTGAAAAGCTTCCTAATTTAATTTAAAGCTCAGTTCTATAATTGTACCTCTAACTTATACCTAAACAATCTCAGGCTGATATTCAGTAGCCAGATTCAAGTTAGCTTCAATGCAAAATAGAAAGATGAGTGTGATTCTCACTTGTTTTCCTACTGCCAAAGCTTTGGCCATGTAGTTTTTCCCCCCCCAGACATCAAGTCTTCTGGATGATCAATTAGATGCTTTGACTATTCATTTCCATAACTTAGTATCAGGTTTGAGAAACTGCACCTTAGGCAAACCTTTTACTGAGAAAGATTTTATTAACCTGAATACTTCTACTATATGCTTTTAAATTAACCATTTATTACTGCCTATCATCTAGGACCAATCACAGTAAAACATTCTAATCATTCTCTATGATCTAGTATTTTGGTACTCCACTTGTATTTAATATAAATAGTGTGCTAAGAAACTGATCCGAACTTCACTTCTGCAATAAAGTGATTGATTGGTCTCAAGCAAATCACCATTTTCAGTAATCTGCAATATAGGTGCTAACACACAGCATGACTGTGTGAAATCCTCAGATTCTTTGAAGTTTCTTAAACACTCTATCATCCTACACAAAATATTTTGAGATCCATTATTTATCCAAAGACTGATTTTTTTTCTTTTCCTTTACTCTTGTGAGTCCAAGCCTGAAGCCCAAATTGAACATTCTGAATTATCTACTGTTATCGCTAAACGTCTTATTTTTCCTACCTCATTTATCAGCGGCAGCAGCAAACTAGATACCCAAACTAACTATATTCGAAATAGTCCAGACATTTTTTTTTGCTCCTTGAAATTAAACTAATCCTAAATTAATCTAACCCACATCTGTAAGAAACCCATTTACTATGAACTCTTTTTAAAGAGAAGAAATAAGGGCACAAAGTGAAGGCTACTATCTTTTAAACATGTACGTTGCTTTTATTTATACAAGGATAGAGAGACTGTAGCAATCTTTGCTTTTACTTGCGATCGTTTAGGCTTAGCATTACTAATAAATTGCTAGAAATTTAGTTTAGAATCAGATAATGGGATTTTGGCCGGGAAGTGGAAAAAAAATGAAACCTCCCATCCCACACCAAACATTAAAACCAGGGAATATCTAAATTTATACATGACATATAGACAGAATGTTAATTCTCTCAGGAAGAATGGAACTTGCTCAACCATTACTGGAAGAGATATTCCCCAGTGTTCCCAAGTGTAGACTTTAGGATAAGTTGCAAAAAAAGAATATAGTATTTCAGCAATCTCTTGCAGCTTTTCCCCTTCAAATTTTTCATCTTCAACCCACAATTCACAGCAACCTGTTTCACTGTCAGCACCAATAGCTTTTGCTGTTAAAAATAAGGCCTGGCTACTGGCATTCTGGGAGGAGCAGGGATCAGAAAATTTTGGATTAGAACTACTGGAAGACATTCCCACCCCCCCACGCCCCCCCCCACTTTTAGGATACAGACCTGCCAATATTTTAAAAAGGCTGTAATGTTAAAAGGAGCCATTGGACATAAGGACGGGCATCGGTAAGATGTGCCAAGGCCACTCCTGAACGGCAAGAATATGTCTTCCCATTAAAATCTGACCCATTCCACATTGTAGGAAGCAGGGGCAAGAGAAATGCTAAGAAGCTGCTTTCCCGGAATGGAATGATTGGGAAAAAGAGAAAGCACAGGGATAGCAAAGTGTAAATTTTCTTTCTCATTAATATCTCTAGCTAAGTGTGTCCCAGAATCTTGTTCTCCAATTTTGGAAAGTGGCCGGGTTTGCGGTCCTCAGGAATTGGATGCCTCGTATTGGCTTGATCTAGGTTTCCTCTGTGGCAGAGCCTTGGCTTCTGGGCTGAGTGGGACCAAATGTGTCTGTAGGGACGGGGCTGGTGGGCCGGGCTCAGGACCAGGCCTAGTTCCATTGATTCCGGTGGGGCAAGTCTGGTTGAGGTGGTTTGAGTTTCCAGAGGGTGGTCGGGATTTGTAGTTGGACTGGTACCAAGACCCATTTCTATAGCGATTTGAATTGAAATGCGATGAGCCATTTTGGCGTTGTCCTTGGGACCGGTAACCTTGACCAGACCTTCTATTTCCCTGGAACCCCTGGAACAGAAAGAAAGGGGGAAATCAGAGCGATTGGTACCAGTATTACCTGAGCACTCGTTTCCATACTCAGAATAGGATAAAGATCCATAGATGCCAAAGAGATTGTTTTACAATCAAAATCAGTAAAGCCGGTTTCTAAGAGGGTCTGAAAATATAGCACTCCATCCATTGCCTAACTATACACAATTAGAATATAGGCTGCATTTTTAACCTTATATTAATGCACATTAATATTCTTTAATACACAAGAAGATGCAATGGCCTAGAACAGTGATGGCAAATCTTTGAGAGACCAAGTGCCCCAAACCCACCCTGCACCCCCGTCCCGACTCCACGCCCTGCCCCACCCGCGGGGCCACCCACTGCCTCCCTGGCCTGCAGCAGATCGCCATAGCGGCCCAGCAGCACCACGGCGGCTGCACCCTCCATCCATGCCCTGCAGCATCACATGCGCGCGATAGGGCATGAGGGCGGAGTCTTGTCCCTGCTGCCTGGCTGCCATGTCCTTGGCTACGCTGCCCCACGTAGGCCATGCCCGGGAGCAACTCTTCCCCGAGGGGTCTGCTGGCGAGGAGGGGGCCGCGGGGGGAGGCGGGGCTGGGGCAACGGTGTGCGTGCCCACAGAGAGGGCTCTGAGTGCCGCCTCTGGCATGCGTGCCATAGGTTCGCCGCCACCACCAGCCTAGAATGCTTCATTTGAATGCTGTCAATGCAGTCTTTAAAAATGGGAAGTTATTTTAAATTTGGTGCATATTCTATTAGAGTTGAATTATCATTCCAAGCGTTGGCTTAAGACAAGCAACTGTGAGATTAACTGTGCGGCATGACAGCCTACATGTCAAAATGTGGGCCCTTTGCTTTCCCCTTCTAAGTGAAAAACTCTACTGTAAAAAAGATCCAAGCCTGGACAATCTCCAGGAGACTCTCAACCACAGAAACAACATTAAATCATTACCTCCCGGTGGGACTGAGATGGGCGGCTTGTTGCATTTGTGGAAGTTTCTATAGGGGATGATGGTTTCTTATTGGCCATTGTGAGGCTAGGAGAAGAGATAGAGGCACACACTGTGGTAGTGGACTCATTCGGACTGCTCATCGCCACGGAGGTAATAGAGCTGCACCGTGATCTGGTTGAATAACTGTTCTTTGGATGTGAAACTGAAACAAGAATGACAAAAAGAAAAAGAAAAAAAACTTATTTCACACTTTTTTTTTACAGTGGAAAGATGAATTTACTCCTCACCCCATCGGCAACCAGTGATGATACATTTTCCAAATCCTTACATAATCAAATTGCAATAAAAAGAAAAAAAATGCTTCTAGTCTGCTCCTATAATGTTCTTGTAGCAGCCATTGCCACCACTTTACAAATACTCCTCAGAAGTTGTGAGCTAACTGTTGGGGGAGCCATGTGCCTGCTGAGAAATACCCTGATGTATAGAAACAGTAGGCCTAAAAGTAGGGTAAAATTGGAAAATAAAAAAACAGAACTGGCGAGCGGAGAGAAGAAGCTTGCAAATGCATTTTTAGACAAGCTAATGGCTTTCACTTTACTAGTACTGCAACAGGGCTTTGAACATTTTTTTAAATTTTTTCTTAAAACCCACAGCATTGGGCTATGTCAAATGGAGGCTTCCTAAGAGAGGCCCCGTTCCACATGTATTAATTTGAAATATTTACAGTACGCCCATATCCAAAGGATATATAACATATAAATACATATTATGCATAAAATAAGCAGGATAAAGTAATAAATGTAGGTAAACAACTCAGCTCAGGAATTGTAATAATATGAAGACTAACAGTGAAACACAGAAGGGACCTCGATCATTTTCTGAGCTGATAAAATTCTGAGAAGGGCCTTTTCAGCTGAAAGCCACAGAAAAATGTATTTACAGAATTTTAGAAGTGCTTTTATCAGCCAGGGGTGTTTAGTTCAGCTTAGCTTTGCCCCATCGCTGCTGTGTTTTTGTTTTGTGTACATACCCAGGATACACAACGTTTAAGACCAGCTCACCTTGTCCAAAGGATTCAATGCTTTTCTTTAGGGCATCCAGGTCACAAGTGAAGCGAGCCACCCTGCCGAGATCCTCATCATATTTGCGCTCACTCACAAAGTGCTGCAGAGAAATAAAAATGTAGGCATGTTAGCATTATGCACAAAGCACGTTCAGGTTTTGGGAGAGGAGCTGTCAGGTGAATGGCGGGGGTCAACCGAGGCACAAGCTACATACCCTTCTCTCTGCTTCTACACAATTGCAGAAAAATAAACAATTGGATTTATTTTGCAGGAAGACCCCATGAGAAAAATAATAAACAGTTTAAAGTTGGCACTGCTGATAGAACAGCAATTACCAGGGTGAATTTTTCCATGTGGTGAGATTTTTGTGGGGATTTGAACGTAACTTCATTCTGGCCTCTAGTGGTAAGCAAGGGAAGCATTTGTCAGTTGCTGGTTCAGACAACACAACACACTGAGATCAAATTTCGCAGCCACGATCAAATAATCCATCAGCTTTGCGGAGAGTTAATAAGTGTGAAAATGTTTCAGGCAAAGTCTTCAAGTTTGTTCTTTTCAAAAATAATTTTTTTTAAAAAATGCTTCGATTTTTCAGTCAATCCTAAGCTTAAGCAAATGTTGTTGCCAGGTCAGTTATTGAAATTGCCTGCTTCAAATGCTACAGACTAAGATTGACTCTTCCTAAGCATATCCTCTACTGCAGGGGTCCCCAACCCCCGGTCCGTGGATCGGTACCGGGCCACGGCATGCCAGCAACTGGTCCGCACAAACAAGCGAAGCCCCATCCGCGAGATGCAGGCAGCACACAAAACCACGCCCCCTCCGGTCCATGGAAAAACCTCTCTCCACGGAACCGTTCCCTGGTGCCCAAAAGGTTGGGGACCTCTGCTCTACTGTTCAATAGAGCTCTTCTGCATAAGAGGAATATAAGGAAATGTAATTACATCAACAGAACCCGGGGAAGTGCAATTTCCCTGTGCATATTGTGGCTGTACTTTTATAAGATCTCTGCCCCAGCTGCCCAATCTATGTAGATTAGAAAAAGGTGTACGTAGCCCAAAGCAGTCTGGAGATTCACCTTTATATCAGCTCTAAGTTCTACCAGCTGTTCTTCTGACATTCGGACTGCTACATCTGTTAGTTTCTTCAGTGCCTCTGCCTTCTTTTGGCGGCCACTTAGGATTTCCACTATAATGTAAAACAGAAAACCCCCCCAAAGGCAATCACATTTATAATAAATAGAACAATTAAGCAATTAAAGCACAAAACAGAATGTCCAGTTGCTACACATCTAATTCTTGCCAGCCCCTATTCTCCCCTTTCCCCAACATTTTAAGTTTATCCTTCAAAGGTCAGCTTCAGCTCTGCAATACATCTGAAAAATGCTTGAGGCCTTGGAAAATACCTAAGAAGACTGGAAGTTAAATGCCAGGGGATAATTACCTAGGCAACAGGGCGAGAACTCTTAAATTCCCCCAACTGACAAGATTCTTATGTAGCTCAAGCTCAACACATGAAATCTGTGAATATAGGGCCCTTTGCTTTCTTTCTCTGTCTCCCTTTTTAATAATAATAAAAAAAATATGGAAGAAGTTACCAAGTCAAATTGGCTGTTTACTTGATTGCAATGCTTTGGGCAGGGTGCAGTTTATAACTCTTTTCTCCTGTACTTTTTTTTTTGCCAATGAATGATGGCACATCAAAGTAGCTCTTTTGTCTTGGAAGCAGAAAAGCACAATAGATACCACAATCAAACCCTGGGGAACAGGAGCAGAAAAAGCTGCAGTTTCTGAGAGGTCATGGGAATTGCTTCTTTGATATACAGGTAGTCTTCACTTAACCACAGTAATCGGGACTGGAACCTCTGTTACTAAGCGATGCAATCCTAAAATGTGACGTGACCTGCCCGTACTGCTTAGTGACAGCAATCCCAGTGCTTCCCACTGCTGTTGTTAAGCCAGGTTCATGCATCCTTAAGTGAGTCCAAGGTGATCTGCATGCAGGCAGGCAGGCTGCCTGGCAGGCAGGCAAGTGGGGCTGCTGGCAGGTGTGGTAAGGTGCATGGGTGGCCAGCAAGATGAAGAGCAAGCTTGTCGGGACCAAGGATGGCTGCCGCCAGGTGGCAGAGAGTGCGAGCGACTTACTTACAAGAGCCAGCTTCAACCTTTGCGGCTGGCTTCTCCGTTGACTTTGCTTTTGAGAAGCCAGCAGCGAAGGTCCCAGATGGTGGTCATGTGACTGTGGGAGGATGCACCTGCTGTGTGAGCTGGTTGCCAAGCACCCAGACTGGATGGGAGGCGGGGACAGCTGGAACTTTGAGGATCGGTCATACGTAGCGCTTATTCAGCACCTTCAACTAGTCGCTGAGCAAATTTAAGTGAGGACTAGCGCTATGAGCCATATTAATCAAGTTGCATATCAATTAAGAGTCTTCAAGGGGTATGTATTCTCGTTGCCTTGTTCTGGGGAATTTTTCATGGCACCTACAAAGTTCATACTACAGTAGTAGTAGCAGTAATGGTAGCCACAGGTTTATTTAGATATGAAGATTAGAGTGATACAACAACCGGTGATACAAGTCTCAATTCAGACAATCGGGCTGGCTGGGTACATATTTTATTCTTGCACTTTCCTGTATATTTGGACTCTTAAGTTTCATACCCATTGGAATGGTAACAGAGAATGAGAGAGTGATAGTTTTCATCCAGGATAAGTAAATCAGCATATAAATGCACACACAGAAGCCTTAGGAGCACTCTGTTTAAACACTGCGCTTGGTATGAGGAAACCCCACATGCTTTTCTGGTGTAATGGCAACTAGGATTAACCATGGCACTATACTTGGAAATAAATGCATGTAGTCCTTGACTTATGACCACAATTGACCCCAAAATTTCCATTGCTAAGCAAGACAATGAAGTGAGTTGCACCCCATTTTGATTCCCCCCCCCACAGTTGTTAAGCAAATCACTGAAGTTGTTAAGAGAATTATGCAGTTGGTAAGCAAATCTGGCTTCCCCCACTGGCTTTGCTTCGTCAAACATTCACAGAAGGTGACCAGCTGGGAAGGTTACAAAAGGTGACCACACAATGCAGTGGCGGAAATGCATGCCTGTTGCCAAGCACCCGAATTCTGACCACGTGACCATGGGGATGCTGCAACAGTCGTTAAGTGAGAAAAATAGTCATAAGTCACTTTTTCCAGTGCCACCGTAGCTTTGTGCAGTCACTAAATGAATGGTTAAGTCAAGAGCAAAACCAGATCTTATCCATGTATATGTAATTACAAGATATTTGAAACGTGAACCTATACAACTAGATGTGATACAAAAAATAGCCGACCTGTACATATATAGTATGGTTTACATATCTGGAAACACCAGAAATTGAAGTCCTTTGTATTTTGTCTTGGACTGCTTACTTTAAAAATCTGGTAGTCTTATAGTTTCAGGACAAAGATATTAACATAGCTGTGTTTTATAAAACTTACTTGCTTCCGCTTTTACTTTGTCCATTTCACCAAGTAGGGCTACTTCTCGATCCATGAGGCTAAAGGAAGAAAAGAAAGGAAATAAAGATTAAAATTCTCTTATATTCAGAGGCTATAACTTTTAGAACCCAACTCGACAATCAATCAGGTCATTAAATTGGGACAAATCTCTGCCTCCCTGATAAAAAACAGTGTCTTTGTATACATTAAGCTTTCAAAGATGGAATGGATAAATATCACTAACAACTCTTTTTCTGAGACCCAATTTGAAACATACCAGAACTATTCTTTGCAGGAAGTTGAGCCTCATTATAACATGTCGCCTACAAGTAGTGACTCTTGTTTTTCTCCTCAGATTAACAACGGCTATAGTAATGACTGGAACTGATAAAGCAGAATCAAGTATCTCAAGAGGTCCCCAACCTTTTGGGGACCAGAGAGAGAGGTTTTTCTGTGGACCGGAGGGTGCGTGGTTGTGTGTGCTGCCTACATCTCACAGATGGGGCTCTGCTTGTTTGTGCGGCCTGGTTGCTGGCATGCTGCGGCCCGGTACTGGTCTACAGACCATCGGTTGGGGACCCCTGAAATATCTGATATGGGGGAGGGGATCAGTGTCCATTTTGTGAGCCCAGATAATCTCCAGTTTAAGAACAAGTTCCGTTCCCAAGTCAAATTTGTATGTAAAGCCAGAACAGTATTATTATATAATACTGTGTAAATAGTATTGTGTAATTAACTTGAACCATGGTGTATTTAACTCAGATTTTGATAGAACAGGTTCTAGACTGAACTCTGGGTTGTCCCTAAACCGGGGCACTCTTAACCTGAGGGCTTGTTACATACTGGTGACCACTTGAAGAACCAGAGTTTCAGGTTAAAAGTTAATCTCTTCTTTTTCGCTGTGATTTCCTCTGGGTTATCACCAAAGAACCATTCAGACAAAACTGCTGATTGAGAATAAACACTGATGGTACTAGTACAGATCTGTACAATACAAGAATCAGTATATACAGGCACATACGTAGCTGAAGTGGAATGATCTAGTATGGACTGGGCTCCTTTGCCAGCTCACAGCATATGAAAATAGCAATGTTTTGAATGACACAGGTACCACTTCCTTAATCTGTTCAGAGTAGAGGAGAATATACTGTTCCTTATGAAGGGCTTCTAGCCTCTTAGGCATCCCTAGCATATTCCAAAGAGGAAGACAGATTTGGAAAGAAAATAGAGAGAATAAATTCTTGGTTGATATGCAAGAGAACAGGCTTTGCCAGCATCAGTTTATTCCTATGGAATGCCAGGAATTTGTTTATAGGGGGCAAAGCTCATTCACACTCCATGCTGTAATACTCGTGAGAAAAAAAATGGTCTAATAAATGCAGGATAGTAAATGCACAGAGATTATTTATGGGCATCATTAGAACCTCCGAAAGTCTCTGAGTCTCAGCAGAGGTTGGCATGGCTACCAAGAGCTGTTCGCCATACAGCTGCTTCTCTGATCTTCACTACCACCCTCAATAACAAGGAACAAGGAAATAAATAAAACATTATCTGTTGATATTTTATTGTTTATCCACCATATCTCTATCTTCTTTTTTTGTAGCTGTTTTATTTTTGTCCCTTGGGATGTTTTAATAAAAATTCTGCCCCCAAATAAGGCAATTTTAATGGAATCTGGAAAAGCTCAAGAGGTTTCCTAAGGAGGATGGCTGGGTCATGAATCTGAGAAAGAGATAAAGGAACCATCTGATATTTCAGTTTTAACTCCTCCAAGGTTGAGGATAATTCAGAGCAGTTATCTATCACACAGTACTACTAAATCATGCAGAGATGGGTGATAACAGATTTTGAGTATCTGCGTGAATAGGTTTCAGTTTAGATGCATCCAGATGAACAACTGGTAAAGGATAAAACATAATAACTGAAAGCTTGCATCTCAGAGGTTGAACAATCCCAGCAATGATTCAGGGGTTGTGATAATAAAGGCCATGGATGATGATGCAATTGTAAATCCTAGTAACCATCCGTAAATATGTTCCAGCTTCTATTCGGGGCAACAAGCCAAGGAAAGCCAATAAAATCCTTACAGTGAGGAGAATGAAAACCTGATAGATATCAGGCTTTATGCTGCTATTAAACCAGCTACAAAGTTGAGTTCTATTGCTTGCCTTTATGAATGAAAGAGAAGTAGTCCTCACTTAATTGGGACTGGCAACTCCACTGTGATGTGGTTGTGAAGTGCAACCTCACATGACCATGCCAACTTACATCAGTAGTTCTGGCAGTTCTAGTTCCCATCATTAAGTAAATGCCGTGTAGTCATTAAGCAGAACATCACATGATTGCCATTTGAGACTTCCTGCTGGCTTCCCCAGTGCTTGTGGGAAGCCAGTGGGGAAGGTCACAAATAATGACCATGTACCACTGCAACCATCATAAATAAATGCTGGTTGCTAAGTGCCCAAATTGCAATCACATGACCACAAGGATGCTACAACAGCTCTAACTACGAGGACTGCTTGTAAGTCTCCTGGTTCAGTGCCACCGTAACTCTGAATGGTCGCTGAACGAGTGGTTGTTAAACAAGAGCTATCTGTACAGGGGAACCAGAGAATTTGTGTTTGAAAGCAATCCTGATGGCAAGGCTGATGAAGTCACAAGCAATGGATTTGTTTCTCAGACCAATATTAGGTGGAAGTAGGCCTGAAGGGCTGAACTGCCTATGTACTTTGTATTTTATTCTTTTATTATATCTTCAATATCAGATATCGTATGCCTGCTTAATTGTTTGTGCTACATACACATAATTCTAATGTTTAAGGCAGGGGTCGGCAACTTTAAACACTCAAAGAGCCACTTGGACCTGTTTCCCAGATAAAACATTGGGAGCCGCAAAACTCTCGTGCGCGAATGCGGGCACACGCGAGGGGGGCAGCTTGATTGAAGAGTTTAATTAAAAAGAAATAGAGGCTGCTGGGCATGAATTCTCTCTGTCTCTCTCTCCCCCTCCCTCTCTTCCTTTCTCTGCTCACCTGGCAAGATGGCTTCACGCTGTTCTCCGACAAGCTGACACACATTCTTATTGGGCTAGCTCTCCTGAGCTGCTGCTTTCTGCTGGTTTCTGCTGCTTCCTGCAGAGACGCAGCAAAGGCAGGAGCCCCACCCAATAAGCTTGTCAGCTTGAGAACAGCGTGAGGCCACTCTCTTTTTTACACACACACACACACACACACACACACACACACACACACACACACACACCCCTCTCTCTGTCTCTCTGCAAATGGCGGAGGATGACTGGGAGCCGCAGGAGAAGACTGAGTCACATGTGGCTCCAGAGCCACAGGTTGCCGACCCATGGTTTAAGGCACAGGTCTGCAACCCGCGGCTCTGGAGCCACATGCGGCTCTTTCAGCCATCTCCTGCGGCTCCCAGTCCTCTGCCATGTGCAGTCCAAAAAAAAAAGTGGGACTAAAAAAGTTCAACCAATCAATTCAAATATGCAGGGTAGGTGCATATCTCGCCTTGGCTTCACTCAAACCCTGTTCTGCGCATGTGCACATGTACACACATGTGCACACATTTTTTGCGGCTCCCAGTTTTTCCTTTTGTGAGGGAAAAGGTTCAGAGTGGCTCTTTCACTGTTTCAGGTTGCTGACCCCTGGTTTAAGGCAATCACAGAATCTGATCAGAAAGTTCAGAGGACAAATTAGGCTGCATTTGTGATGGGCTCCAACAGACGGATGATTTGTCCTTCAATAGGAATTTCATAAAAATTCAGAAATTATAGACTGAACTAATATATTTAAAAGTTTGAGCAACTTGAGCAGTGATATCCAAAACCTGAAAATCTTCATTCCTGGCAATAACTTCAGGGGTTCACAGCACATTCCTTCCTTTTAAAAGTGGCAAAGAGAGATTCCCATCAGGTCAATGATTTATTGCCATATTTTCTCAATTACAAAATAGCATCTAGAATGCAGGGCCCCCCTAAAAGATCTATTGTGGGTGAACAGTGCCTAACTGATGAAAATACAAATATAAAACAAAAGGTGATAGTATGTGATGACAAGTCAAATAAAAAACTGAAAATACAGTTTCAACTGCAGAGTTATTAAACATTACTATAGAACAGCTAATGTTGAAAACAGCAAAAGAGTAATGCAGAGAATATTTAACATGAGGGTTTTGTTGTGATTCAGTGCCTGTGGTTCCGGCAGCTGAGTCGGATGATTCTGAAGAGGAGGAGGAGGGGTTTGGAGAGCCTTTGGTGTCAGAGGAAGGTTCTGATGCACTGCAGGACTTTCAGCCTGGCCCCTCCCATCTTGTTCTTCATCAGACTCAGCTGTGTGAGCACGAGGGATTGGAAGAAGACAATCCACAGCTGGCTCTGTTCAGGGACGCTAGGAGCAGGAGGCAATCTAGCAGAGCAGAACAGAGGAAGGCAATGAGGCAACTCAGGAGAACGCAATGAGAAGCCACGCCTTGGGACTGCTGATAAAAGGGGAAGGTGTGGGAGGTGCTGGTTGCTGAAGGTAACCGTTTGAAGATCTTCTGCTAGAGTCCTGGTCTGTTATTCTTGTTTAACTCTTGTTTGAACTTTTGGTTTAACTCTTGAACTTTTCATTTAACTTTTGTTTGAACTCTTTGTAAATAAATTTGGTTGGTTTTTTTTCCAGCCTGTTGACTATAAAAAGGGGTTGTCCCTGACATTCAAACAGGGCCGGTCGTAGGCTGGAACAGAACAGGTTTGATCTTCAGAAACCTGAACACTTCAGTCTGTTACACGGCAAGGTGTTCCTAAATGGATCTTCCTCTTTATGCCAAATATTATAAATTCATCACTTATGTTTAAAAAGAAATACAGCCTGCCTAATGAGCACATTATGAATTTCTAAAGCAAAACAATCAAGTTTTCAAGGGATGCTATAAAAATATTACTTGTTCAATTTTAGTTTACAAAATTGTGGTAATTCCTTCGAGACCTCTTCCACCAAGTGACTACAGCCAACGTATATTAAGAGAACATAATATTCATAATACCAACAGTTGCCAGACCAGTTCTCTTGATAGACTTCCTAATTTGAACTGGCAATGCTGCATTTATGTGATGATGTAAATAAGTTTCCTCAGAAGTGACTAGCAAGGGATTTGTATGCTGTGGTTTGAAGGTACACAGCCTCGTTTGCAGAATGGCAATCACCCCGTTTTCAGGAAAGAACAAATAACAAACCCTTGATTCTTTATCTGGAATTTATTAAAGGAGGTTCTGCTGGCTTCCTTCCAAACTAGCCATGCATTTCCCTGTGTCACGGAACTGCACTTCCTGTTTTCTGCCCTTTCTCTGCCCCACAGCAAGCAGAATTATTGAAACAAGGTCTTTAACCTTTTAAAACATGACGCATGATGAGGCAAAGATTAGAGGAGTGACCCAGGAGGTTATGATTTATAAGAAGCACTAGTTTTTTTATGCTGAAGGAAGAGATATCTGTAGGGAAACGCACCATCCACATGAATGCTGGATAATGCTGAATGATAAATCTGCTGGTAAAATCCGCAATCGGTTCTAAATATTAAGTCAAGCAGAGGCTGCTAGCGTTCGTTTGAGGAATCTTTCAAGATTCTTCTTTGCCTACAATCCCAATATGTATCCTTGGAGAAATAAGTCAGATGCAAGTAACCCAAACTAAGAAAAAAATGCTTTCATTATTTTTCTTAAGGCTGTATGTAGGATAAATAGCAAAGATTTTAGTTTAGCTATGTACAAATCTCAGCGATTCAGAGCATTAATTTTACATCAGTACTTAATGGTGGATTTGATAAGCAAGAAATGTGATAGATTAGGTCAGCCTACAAACCCCCTCAAGTCTCTTGATCTCAGATTGTTAAGATTTGAAAATGAAAATGCTTTTTGACATGGGAAATGATTCTGTTCTCAAAATTTCTATTTATTTGGTCAGATTAAACTAACTTTTTAAACTCACTTGGTATTAAGCAGAAATTGTTATTTGTATTGTTCATTCTGTAGCTTTGTGAAAATTGGGAATCAAATTATTTTAATCACCTGTTCATTTGAAATGCAAATGCAATAGATTTCTCAACCATAATGAGGATTCATTATTAAAAAGTTAAATGGCCAGTGAACTCCTGCATATACATACAGGACATTTGTTTCCAAACTCTGTTCCATTTCTATCCTAAGCCAGTGAGAACCAATCAGCCACTAAGAATTTAAAACTAGCTCCAAACAAACGACCAATTGCATGACCAGCTGACCATACTGGCACACAAGACATTTATAAGCTAAGGAGAATAGGACAAGGAAATCCTGATGTTACCTAGTTTGGTAATGAAACGTTCAGAAACTATATGGAAACAAGCTTGTAGAAAAAACCACAGTCAAAATCATGAGCCAGTTTCTAAAAAAATAGGAAAACATAAGTGACTTATCGTATGTTGCAATGCTATAGTATAGATTATCTTTAAGGCATCTACTCTTAGTAACTTTGTATTGCTAAGTCCATGAGTTCCCTACATAAAGTCACCCATATACATAGTTGTTTTATTTGGGGATAAAGTTGTTATTTGGAAGCAGTTTGTACCCTGACTACATACAGTACCACCAGAATCCCTAGATTTTTTACAGAAAACGTGATCATGAACCCATGCGCTAGTATGACTCCAACTAATCATGTTGTATATACACCTTCAGGCAAGGACTAGTTTGGTGAATGAAAAAAGGAAATCTGGAAGGCATTATTCTTAATTAAATCCTTTAAAATCATGCTCACACCAGATTTCAAAGTATTAGCATACCAACTCTGCAGCTCTGCAAAGACCTGCTTCATTTTCTTAATAGAAGCATCCATCTCTTCTTTAACCACAACCCGATATCGGGACAGTGACACGGTGCATCGCTGGAGGTCTTTTACCGATTTTTCAATATTGGAACCTATCCAAAAAGAACACAATATACTAAAGTGTCAGTACTCCTTGTAAATTTTCCAACAGTTATCAAAACTACAAATTGCTTGACATAAAGTATTTGTTCACTGCAAGAAAAAGGGACTCCAAAGAAACTTGAATGCTGCTCTGAGTGCCATTTCGTCCAAATATTTCTGCTAACTATTTATTATATATATATATATGCTGCCAAGAGACAGATATTCCTGCCTCCCCAAAACTATGGATAACGACCATGTTTAGAATCAAGATTTTGAAGGTCTCATTTGCTGACAGGCATAGAAGGGAAGAACAAGAAACTAAAAGAGGGAACAGCAAGGGGTCTGTGGCTTCTCATTTATCCACTGAGGTTATATTGGAAACTTGGCTCACACCATGAAAAAAAAAGTGTGCACAGAAATATAATGATTACGAGGGAGAATGCACTTTCCTAAAACTACGTTGCACACCACGTATACAGAGTGAATCATTGAGCAATGTCAGCTAATTAAATAATCTAAGTCAACTAATTCTCATTTTATTTGTTTATCCAAATGAGGAAAAAATATTATCAATTAATTCTCATTTTATTTGTATATCCAGATGAGGCAAAAATGTCGTCTACAACTTGCCTCAAAGGCTGCATTATTTATATTAAATAATTTACAATCTTTCAGTGCTCCTTGTTAAGTCAGTTAAAACCAGTTTCAAGTAACTCTAGCTGCTAGAGCTAATGTGCTCTGAATATTACTCCCCACTTTTAATACAATGTATTATGTACGAGCTCTCTGCAACCCAAACAGAAATAGATAAAGAAATTCAGGTAGAACTGGAAAGAGATATTGTGCCGAGTGAATGCATTTATTCCCAGAGCAAGCAGGCTTGAACAGATCTGTACCACTTTTGAATTTGAATCTAAGAATCCCTTGCAAAGTCACCATAAAGCTAAATGAGAATTATACAGTGGCAGCAATTTAACCCTGAAATAGGAAAGATGAAGTGATTGATCAAAATCAGAGAGGAGAGAATATGGCAATCAACTTCCACAGGAATCCACTCTGCATTTACCAGTCCCAGTGCAGCAGCTAACATATTACTTATGTTAAAAAAGCAATGATCTGTTGTTCAGATTATATTAAAAGGCTATCAATAAGCATGTCAAGACAGAACAAGGATAATCATACTGAGATGTCCTGAATATTTATCTTCATCTTAAAATTTAAGTAAAATATATTCATATATTTGCACATTAAGTATCCAGAATGAAAATAACTGCAATTTTACATTCCATTTAATTTAATCTTACTGTTTCCCAAGGAATATCTGAAATGCTAGATTAGACTCTTTTCGCTTATCTTTGAAGCCACTGCTGAAGGTTAGGCTGACCTGGTACACGGTTACCCAATGAACTTTATGACTCAGCAAGATTTGAACGGGATCAAAGTCCTGTACTACCCACCACAGCACAACAACTAATGAGATATACACTAAGAATTACAAGCTTTAGAGTTAAAACAAATGTCAACTGGCACCCTATAATTACTTTGCAACAAAGAACGTCTTAGAAAAACTAAAAAGAGAACAGAATCATGTCATAGATCTGTAAATTCTACCTAGTTTTTTGTTTCCAGGGGGCACAGGGACGTCATCCAGCATTGCTAGGGATGAAGGAGCTGGAGATTGGGTGCTGGAAGCAGGTCTGGAAAGTGGCTTGCCAGCGTTTCTCAATTCAGGTTGCGCTCTGAGGGGCTGGGTATTCTGGAAAGTCCGTGTGCTTGCAGATTTTGGACTCAAGTTGGTTATTCCATTTTCAAACTGTAACAATGCTGAGGAAGGGGGAAAAAGGTTACTCTAAACATCCCATAACCATAAAATAACATAAAAAAGAACAATAGGATAAGGAATGTTAGGTAGACTGGAATCCCAAATTATTTATCTAGGGTGTCTCTGTATGGTGGCCATAAGCCTAACTAAAGTTTACATCAGGGCTTGTCAACTAGGGCAACTTTACAGCCTATAAACTTCAGGAATTCTGGGAGATGAAGCAGACAGTTGTAAAGTAGCCATAGTTCCCCACCCCTAATTTACACAGTACCCAATTTTCCACTTCAGTACATTCACTGCCCATGCAATCTATGGATTTCCAAATCAGATTATATATAAAAGGTAAAGGTTCCCCCGCACATGCGTGCTAGTCGTTTCTGACTCTAGGGGCCGATGCTCATCTCCGTTTCAAAGCCGAAGAGCCAGCGCTTGTCTGAGGACGTCTCCGTGGTCATGTGGCCGGCATGACTAGACACTAAAGGCGCATGGAACGCTGTTATCTTCCCACTGTAGTGGTCCCTATTTTTCTACTTGCATTTTTACATGCTTTCGAACTGCTAGGTTGGCAGAAGCTGGGACGAGTAACAGGCGCTCACTCTGTTATGCGGCACTCGGGATTCAACCCGCCAAATTGCCGACCTTCTGATCGACAAGCTCAGCGTCCTAACCCACTGAGCCATATAATTTAGTACGAATTCCAGTTACCTACAATAATTACTGTCATGTTGCTTCCATTTCTACCTCTCTCCCCCTCTTTGGAAACTGGGAAGTCAATGCAATTTGAAAAAGAATGGTTCATCTCCTTCTGTAGCAACTACTGAATAGTGGAAGGGAAATTGTAACTGTTTGGTTATTAAATAATGAAATGTGGCAGAAGGCACTACACAAGTAGAATGGAAGAAGGAAGCCTTCCTACTTATACAGACTTTCTGGTTTTCATAATAATCCAACAAAAAACTAACCTGCCCCATCAGGAGCCTCAGGCACAGCAGGCTCACTCTCCTCTAACTCTCTTGCATCAATGGAAAGCGTCTCCAAGCCTTCACTGAGTGAGTCCACTGACTCTGTGTCATTGGCCGAACCATTGATATGGTAGCCGTTAATCCCACCCTTCTCTGACGAAGCTGCAGACTGTTCTTCTTCAGTGGCCGCTGGCTTGCCAGAATCAGGAACGTTGACACTTGATTCTGCTGGGGTTTTTGATTTGGTCTTCTTCTTTTTGTTCTAGAATTAAGATGTCGACATTGTGGGAGAAGAAACTAAGCTCAACTCCTGATATGAAATGGAACGTTATTACTATTGCCTGAATGTTAAAGAATTAAAACTCTTAAGCAGATAGGTCTTAAGGATGGTCCCTTAAATGTGGGGTGGATTTATTTAACAGCCAGAACTGATAAGATTGTGATATTAATGAAATTCATGTGGGCAGTGTGTAGTAGCCATATATAGAGTGGATCCAAGGGATGTTAAAAATGCTGCATTTTACCCCAAATTAGTCAGAAGGGCTGACTATTCTCAGAAATATGCAATTCCACAGTTCCATACAAATACAGAAAAAATACGCCTTGTGAAATCTTAGAAGACAGGACAATTTCAGAGTCAGGTTTCAAAGAATTAATGGGTGAGACCTTATAATTACACATCTCCTTAAGGCTTCTACATTACTAAAAGAAGCAGAATGAATTAGTGTATGCTTGATTTTTATCATGGATATATATCCATACTAATCTTTGCACACAGAATTTATATAGGTGGTGGTGAATGTTCCTGCATTTACCTGGGTTTTCCACAGACAAGGACAAGGATGGAAAATGCTGGTCAGGCTAGACCTTGTTCTAATCCGGCAGATTAGGACACATACCATATATTCAGTGTTTCTGGGAAATCTCACCTGACGTTACAGAATGTTCTAATATCCCCAAGCAAGTACTGGAATTTTTTTTGCTTCTCTCTTCCTTCCCCAGAGGTATTTTTAAAAAGTCACTCCCTCTTACTTAAACTAGTTGCACCACCTCAGTTATGCCACATGAGAACAGGAGCTAATGGGCCATGACTCTGGATTGGCTATGGATCCCTGCTCTAAGGCCGACCTTCAGCATAAATTATTTTTAATGCTGCCAAAGTGAGAATTAATAAAGGAAAAGCTACAAATGTTTTCATAAAGGCTGGCAATGAGTTTAAGTTTTCCCCTTCAAGGGCTATGTGTCTCTTTTTCATTGGGGTAGTCAGACTTTTGGGACTAGCAGGTACTGTTGGAATTTCAAGATTGTTAACAGCAGGGTGGAGATCCCTGATCATAGTATTAAATAAAAATAAAACAGAATACTCTTCTGTTTCCAAAATGATTGCAAGAGGAGGAGCATCCAGCCACAAAACATCATTTATCAGAAGACAAACAGTTGAGAATGGTCCTTCATAACTCTTTTTACACCCTAATTTACTTTTGTAGGTGTTTTTTTAATTATGTGGGCACAATTCTAACCAAAGCAGTGGACTATAGCCACAAACAGTTTTCATCTTTTAAGATGTGCAGTATCCATTGGTAAATTTAGATCATGCAAGTACTCTGTTTATATAGCAGACTCACTATTTAAAAAGTGGTAAAAGTGGGCATGGAACCTCAAAGTGAAGGTCCTATAGGTGCTTTGGAACTTATAAATGCTTTACTGGAGATGCCAACTCTATATCCTTGGTGGGGAAGGAAGGACCTATGAATGAGGAACTAAAGCCTCTAGAACAGGGGTGTCAAACTGCTGGCCCGCGGGCCGGACGCGTCATCTGGAAGTCGCGCCCACCCCATTGCCGGCAATGGCAAAACCGTCCCGATATGTTCCACGACATCACGTGACGTCGCGGGTTTGACATGTCTGTTCAAGAATATCTGTCATGAAGATCAGAGATAATAATTTACAGCCACAATTGAGTAAAATGCTCTACCAAAGCAAGTTCAAGTCCAAACCAAGACTAACCTTTTTCTTGCCAGTTACCGTCCATTCTTTCAACACTGCAGCAGCACTACCTATTAAGAAAAAGTGCACATAATTATTAAGATTCACATGCTCCTTAGCTAAACAAAACAACAATAACAAAACATAAAGATACAAGAATAGAAAACAGTAAGCTTACATCGCTGATATTAAAATATGCCATACAGACAGAAAATATATGAATTTTATTTTCTGGTCAGAAGATAGAAGACAGTGTATTTTGTTTTTGTTATCAAAAAAAAAGAATGATTGTGGTTCTCAAGGAAAGACCAGAATATGCTACTGAAGTGTAAATTATTTAAAATTTACCTTAAAAATAAATATAATAACAAAAGGCCTATAAATATGTAATGTATTCTTGAGAAGAGTTTGCTTTCTATCATGGTGACACCTGAATTGTTTTCCAGAATAATTGTTGGAATTTAAAACACAAAAGCTTAAGAATACTGGTCTATATGACATTGAGTAAAAGCTAAGTTGCTAAATAGGTATTTTTAGGACACTGTTTAGACAAAGTAGTTCTGTATCATAGTGATAAGGTTTTAGGATTTCTTTGCTTAACAGAAGCCTCATTAAGACCAATTTATTTAAGTCAAAAGCCAATAAATGGCAGCGTCCATACAGAGTTTCTGAAATCATATTTTCCAATTAATTTTAGTACCTAATGAAAAGCATTAATCCATTTCAGTAAAGAACAATCTCAGAAAAAATGTTTCCCTAATCTGGGCCCTGAAATGTACAATTCTAGGCTCAACCAGAAAGCCTTGTTTTCAGAAGTCTGAAATAGATTGTGAAAGAAGTCATAGGATAAAGCCATATTTAAAATTAAGAATGAAACCTTTTTTTAAAAAAGCTATGAAAAAGGATTACATTGTTTAGAAAAAGAGATGCACAGCACTTTCTGGGCTAACAGCACAAGCTAAAAAGCACTGTGTTAAATCACCTCAAAAACATTAATTTCAATTTTATTGTTTTCCCCCTCTGTCACAATTAAAATGACAATCTGATAACAATCTTTGGTGCCTCTGGGGCAGTACTCAGAGCTTCCAAAGGTAGCATATAAACTTCCTAAGTAGTTCCTGCTGAGTCTCTTAATAGGCAAGAAAAATTTCACTTCCCATGAACGTGCATAAATGAGTTAGGGAGAAAATTTGTGAATGTGCTTTGCTACTGGAGAACATAGTACTCAATATCTAAAGCAGAATTTTAACTGAGCACACTGCTCATTTTTCTCCATCTCTAGGCAGCCATTTCTAGTTTTCAACAATGAAAATAGAACTTAGAAATCTTTCTGATAAAAAGGGCAGGCATTTTATATTTCTTTCATAATTAACTTTGAAGTAGAGTGTCTTGTAAAATATACTCCAGGTATCATGCAAAACATGTACATCCTATGCCTTAGTTACATAACTTGAAACACCATAGTATCAGAAAATGAAGAAATGTATATATCTTAATAATTATTTAGCATTCTGTAATTGCATTATACTAAGATTGCATGTTAAATGACAACCCACTGCTTTCCCCCTCCCCCCATCATATTTAGTTTTTGAGGCCTGCCAGAAAATATCTCAGATAGGAACTAAGAACTTACCTTCCATGAAAGCCTGTACAGTTCGATCTACACAATTATCAAAGTGTTGCAGCACTAGGATAATCTCATTGTTGCTGCGGTTAGGGACTATCGCTCTCACAGCACTAATCTGGAAAAATGAGATATGCAGGTCACATGTTAGCCCCTTACTTCCCAGACAAATATGTGCAACCACAAACACAGGAGAAAAATTAAGTTTCTTTTCTCCTAAATTGATGTCAGTTTCATTTTTACTCTGGGAACAGCCCATTCACTTTTCCTCTGGCAGCCTTACAATAGAGTTGCAAGCAATATGAGCCCACAGCTTGAGTAAAGCCATCCAGCTGCCACTGGTTAAGGTGTCACTGAAAAGCAAATGTTATGACTCAATATGCTCTGAAACAGTCTGACCAGAAAAGCTTGTCCCCAAATCAATAGCAGCTAAAAAAAGAAGAGGAAAATAAATGTTCAGCCATGAGACAACAGGAGGCAGGAATAGACGCCAATGATGGAAATTAATCAAGAAGAGAAGCAACCTATAACTAAGGATAAATTTCCTGACAGTTAAAACAATTGATCAGTGGAACAACTTGCCTCCAGAAGTTTTTGAAGAAAAGATTGGACAACGATTTGTCTGAAATGGTATAAGGCAGGGGGTTGGACTGGTCCCTTCCAACTCTGTTCTGTTATTCTAAGACAAGCTATCTGTCAATGAATAGTTAAGATTGTGGAAGAAGCAAGACACCACTTCCCACAGTAAAAGGGCCACAAGAAAAGTTAAGAACTTATTGTAAATTTCCATATATGTTCTATTCATACTTCAAGGGGTGTCATCATACTTTCTGACTTTCAAAACAATACTATATTATTTTCATCTCTTAATGGTCTGTTAAGATATTACTTACCTTCTCTTTCATATTTTCAAAGGTACCTCCTTGGGCCATCACAGTATTTGACTGCACATCAAATATAAATCCTGACAAATCTGAAGAATCAGAAAGAGATGAATGTTCAGAATGAGAGGCAGCCACCAGGAAGAAATTTAAGTTCAGAGAGTAGCTGTAGTTATAGATTGTTCTGTGCAGAATCATATAAATATAGGCTGGAAATTATGCTAGAATAACTCATCCAATCCCTGGAAGCAATAATTTACAGGCACACCCCCCCCCTGGGAGAGGCAGAAAGCGTATCAGTTTCACCTGTTGAACACCACAGCATTAGTGCGTACTTTCTTACAGCAGGCTTCTGAAACAAACGGTTCTGGCAATATTGCAAAACTAGTCAAATATTAAAACATGTGCTAGAAAAGTTTTTAGCTGAATAATTTTCAAAGACAGACATTCAGACTCCTACACCCAACTGCATATTGGAGTTCTTCTTAATGTTTATCACTAAATTCTATATAATTTTCAAGGTAATTCTAGAATTACAGCAAGTTGTGTTTCCTGCTAGCTGTAAAATTTCATGGCTATTCTATGTTTCAAGGCAGCACTGCTGATTAGTCATTAGCTGATTATTTGGAGAAAACACATGTTCCAATGTAGATATAGCTGAGGTCATTGTAATAATGATGAAGAATCAGTTCTTACTTTCAGGGTTGCTGGAGAAAAGTGACTGGGCTTAACTAACCTCTACTGATTCCATGCCCAGGTCCACTATACCCAGCTCACAAAAAATAATAAGTTACTTAGCAGAAGTACAAATTTTATCCCTGAGGTAAAAATACACTTCTCTACCTCAACAGTGGCATTGGGCCACCCAACTCAGATCAGAATTCAACATTTAAAGCAGTGGGATGTGTAAAAATCACCTGGAATGCACTATCTTTGATTGAAAGTCACAGCAGGAATACCAGATTGACTGTGTAGTTTATCAAGAGACACGCTAGTTCTCTTTCTTTCCTAACCCATTTATTTTTGAGAATATGTTGAAATTCTTCTACATTAGCAAGTTTGTCTTAAAAGAAAAATATCCAGAAAGATCACAAAAGCAATGAACGAATGAAACCTTTCTCAAATTGGCAATATCGATTACGGCAACTGGATCAATTTTAACCATATATTTTTTTCTGCTCTTTACTAATACAAAAAATAAGGTATCAAATCTACATATTAGAATCCACTTCAGCTCCAAGACATTACTTAATACTGAATATTGCCTCTCTCTTCAGGATATATAAACTGCATGATTTTTGTAATGCATTATTAGGTCTACTAGTTATCATCATTTTCATGAAAAATGATTAGATATTCTGTTTTTATACATGCCACCAAATGAGGTCTATCCTTTTATCAGTTTCAGACCTAGCAGCAAATGAGTTGATGCCTTAAATATCTAGTTGGTGATGCAGAAATCAGTAGTACAACAAATGGAAGTTGAGATATTTTATCTGAAAATTCTTTAAAGTCTCTAGACCTGAAATTCAAAGTTCAACCAGGAAATAAACATGTAATATTCACCTTTCTTTCAATGATGATTCAGAGATGCATTAGTTTGATGTCTCTTTTAGTTTTAACAGACATTGCTCTGTCTTTTGAATTGCATGAGGAATTCAATAAAACATTGCATGAGGAATAATGGAGTATTAATTTGCATTAATGCCTTTATTCTCTCCAATAACGACTTGAGGTCTTTTTCCTTTACGGAAATCAATTACTTGTTCCTCTTAGATCAGGGGTGTCAAACTGCCAGCCCACGAGCCTGTTGCATCATGCAGAAGCCACGCCCACCCCAGCATCGGTAATGCGAAGTCACGATACGTGGCGACACGTCACGTCATGTGGTGAGTTTGACACCCGTGTCTTAGATCATTAGAAAAATCTCAACTTGTTTGTTAACAATGATTTAACAGTCCTCTTTTCACAAGAATACATTTGCACCATAATGAGGGCAAAATTAAGAGGTCAAGCTTGTATTTTGTTGCTCTAAAACAGGGGTGTTAACCTTGGCAACTTTAAGACTTGTGGACTTCAGCTCCCAGAATTCCCCAGCCAGGCATAACACTTTGTTATTAAATAAGCATATGCAGGCAGTTGCCACAAGTAATTCACATTCAGATTATCATTAAATCATATTTCATAAATACTAAAAAAATTATTAAAATAACTAAAATACTGGAAGCATCCTATTCACCATAGCAACAGTATGTTTGTTACTTGCTGACTGCATTCAAGTAACCAATTACCCTGACACTATTTTAATAAATAAACCTTAAGAAATAATTGGTTTTAGCAAGAGTTCAGTCAGTTGTTCCCAAGCCTTTTTCCCAAGCTCCTCATTAAGATGAAACCCCAAAATGGAATCTTCTATCAATAATAATGCCATCAAGGTAACATTAGGGGCATTTTTGCTTACTTCTAATTTAGTATGCTAGAAAACAGACTGCACATTAATTTGTGATCACGGTTCATGATAAATTTGTAAGACATAGTATAGTCACGTCTTATAAATTAAACATAAACTATGATTACAGGTGATCCCACCAATCTACCATGTCAAAAACTGCAAAAGACAACATTGTATCTGGCAAACCATTTATATAACTTTCCATATGTGATTGCCAAGGTGCAGATCTCAAGATGAGAATTGCAAGGGTGGTGGTGGTGAAGTTGGAATTTCTGTCTATAAGAAAGAGCATGCGGGGGGGGGGGAAGGAAACAGCGAGCTCTTCCTTGTTCCATAACTTATGCCATTTTCTCTGTTCTGAGAAGAATGGATAGAATACCGGAAAAGCTAAAGTGTTTAAAATGTCCCTTAGCATTTTTCTTCAAAGATTGTAGCTTGAAAACCTCTGCTGTAGGTTACACAGAATTTGTTCATAATATAAACCTGTAATACATAGGAAGATTCAGGAGATGTGGAGATGTGCACAATGTCTTGTCCTACATAGTGAGCTATCAGGATTTAAAATCTTGTCTGTCCTGCATATTCCTGTGGACTTTTTGATGCATATCTACTTCTGAGACTTCAAAATGACCATGACAAACTAACCATGTACCTCTATCAGGTCAAGCATGAACTAAACCTTTGCTCCCTGGTGACACTTTCATAAAAGACAAAACAACCTGACAAAGTGAAGAAAGCCCGCTTGGCTTGCCAAGAGATGCTTGCCAAACAGGATGACTATTTAGTCATCCTATTTATTCCCCAATTACTCAGTAGCAGAAACCACAGAAAACAACGGATCAAAGACTGAACTACGGAGGAAAATTGTTGTTATCATCATAACAAAAAATATTAAAGAAATAATCCTTGGGGGAAATTTTATACCACAGAAGAGAAAATTTACTTAATTAGTCATATCTAACTAGGAACTGCCAGAAATTCAAACACCTTCTCTTCAGTTTATTATTCAACAAACTCTTCAAGAACTAACTGATAAGACTTATTGTTTTATATATAATACTTTAAGAGGAAAATAGCAGTAGCACTTAAACGTATATACCGCTTCAGTGCTTTACAGCCCTCTCTAAGAAATTTACTGAGTCAACATATTGCCCCCAATCTGGGTCCTCATTTTACCGACCTCGGAAGGATGGAAGGTTGAATTGAGAATCAGCAGAATTAGCCTGCTGATTATAATCATCTCTTAGGAGGCTCCCAACCACACTCTACTCTCACTCCTCTATGGTTCTGAGGCGAAATATAAGGAAAATGGGAAACATCAGTATTCATTAGTTGGAATTACAGCTAATGCACTACGTCCAGAATTTCCCAATTGCATTGGGTACAAAGACTCTAATATTAACTAATCTATTTCTTTGCTGTTCAGGAAAGTTTATTAAAATCTGTATAGTAGTGTGAAGGTTTCTATAAAGATTTTTGGGTAGGCTAGAGTAGCAGCTACAGGTGTGGGTTTGAGTAAGGTTTTCAATTTTGGGAAAAATGCACAAAGCCTCATTCTTGTTATTGTACTCTTCAAGATGGTAAAGCAACAATTTTTAACTAGGACTGGTTAATGTCTTGTAACATTATAACATTCAAGAAACAGTATGAGTTGAGTAACTAGATTTGCTGAAGGGATTGGATTTGGTTTCCCAAATGGTATCATCGTTCTGGAATCTTATTAAAGCTGCACCTCCAAATGTCACCCATTTCATCATCAAGGCAGACTGAGAAAACCACTCAAAAAAATTGATTTGTATTCTATGAATGGAGAAAGATACATTTTTGAGCAAATGTGCTGCCAAGTCGTGGCTTTTCCAATGGCAGAAGTAGGGGAATGGGCCAAATGAACCCCTTAAATGTATTAAAAGAAACAGTTAAGCAAGACAAAGCTATTAATATTAGGGTTTGCAAGGTCAATTAATTTAGCAGGCAGGTAGGGTGAATTGGACCCAGAAGAGCTCCATTCCTGATTTACAAATTCAGTTTTTAAGAAAGTGGACTTTTCAGCGTGATAACAATAATAAAAACTTTACTCCCCAAATTTGCTTAACTATGTCCAAGTATAAATGTATATGGGTAGTCCTTGACTTACGACATCTGCACCCAAAATTTTCTTTACTAAGCAAGACAGTTGTTAAGGGAGTTTTGCTCTATTTTACGACTTTTGTTGCCAGGGATGTTAAGTGAATCACTGCAGTGGTTAAATTAGTAACATGGTTGTTAAGTGAATCTGGCTTCCCCGTTGACGTTGTTTGTCAAAAGATCGCAAAAGGTGACCGCATGACCTCGGGGACACTGCGACTGTCATAAATACATGCCAGTTGACAAGTGTCCACATTTTGATCATGTGACCACAGGGATGCTGCGACGGTTCTAAGTGTGAAAAATGATCATAAATCACTTTTTTCAGTGCCACTGTAATTTTGAATGGTTACTAAAGGAAAGTCTGTACGTCGAGGACCACCTGTAATTTGGTTTGCATCCTTTATCTTTTAAACAGCTTTCTGGTTCCCCTTGTGGAGAGCAGATAGTCTTGTTAATATAAGCCTTTCATAGGGCATAAGGTTTGACATGTGGCCTTGTCCAATTTATTTCCTATATACAACTTAGGTACTAGAGGCCTTGAGGGATTCATTCTCTCATAGTAATCTATAAATTTTACATTCTATGCCAAGACACCCATATAACGTTAGCTGTCTATATGATTAACTATTGTTAATGGCATGAAAGATTCAAGAGACAAGCGAGGCATCTTGGCCGTCATACTGAACTTCAGGGACCCTTTGGAACTACGAGACTGCTCCCAGCAATGATATAATTGCCATTGCCAACTGCCTTTATACAATAATCTGTAGCATGAAAAAATGACATTTTTCTCAATAAACAGAGATTCTTAAGACTTACTTTAACTGCCAAGGAAACAATATTCTGACTGAAAGTAAATCCAGTATAAATCACTTATATAACATGGACTTGCATTTGCTGTCTTTTTGTTCCTCTATCGAATTCTGCAACTTATGTGCAAATACATTCCCTTTTTAGAAAGGAAAAAAATGAGTGAATTTGAGTGTATGGAGTTACGTTTGTTTAGAATTCTAGAAATTTTAATTCAGGGAGAATAATCTTATAAGCAATATTTATAGATAAACATTTATGCAGCCCTAAATTCAACAAGAACTGCAAGATGGACAGCTATTTTTCTTTGTAGCAGCTTTCCTATACAGCTGAAAACAAATACTGAAACTCTTCTAAGTGAGAAATTCTGATGCAACACAAAAGAGTTATTGCTAATAAAAACAGAAAGTATAGCTGCATATTCCTTTTTAAAAGATGGAACATAATTTTCATTGTTCCATGAATTATAGTCATTACTAAGTCAACATCATGGTGTGATTTTTGCAGGTGCTTGTTCCGTAAACGCATTTTTTTTCAACAAGGGAAGATAAAAAACTAAATGTAACCAAAGCTGTTGTTCCATAAAACAACTGTGGAATAGGCAAATTAATTACAGCTAATAACATAATTTAAAACACAATTGCTCTAGGAAAATAAGATTACATAAAGTTACATAAAATCCTTTTGGCAGAGGTTGGAATAAAGTTATTTTGGAGTATTTTTTTAAAGATGGCAATAACAACTACGACAACAACAGAGCTGGCAGGGACTTTGGAGGTCATCTAGTCCAACCCCCTGCTCAGGCAGGAAACCCTATACCAGGGGTCAGCAACCTGAAACAGTGAAAGAGCCACTCGGAACTGGTTCCCTCACAAAAGGAAAAACTGGGAGCCGCAAAAAATGTGTGCGCATGTGCGTACATGCACGCATGCGCAGAACAGGGTTTGACTGAAGAGTGGAGCCAAGGCGAGATATGCACCTACCCTGCATATTTGAATTGATTGGTTGAACTTTTTCAGTCCCACCCTTTTTTTTTTGGGACTGCACATGGCAGAGGACTGGGAGCCACAGGAGACGGCTGAAAGAGCCGCATGCGGCTCTGGAGCCGCGGGTTGCAGACCTGTGCCCTATACCATTTCAGACCAATGGCTGTCCAGTCTCTTCTTAAAGACTTCCAGTGTTGGAGCATTCACAGCTTCTGGAGGCAGGTTGTTCCACTGGTTAGTTGTTCTAACTGTCAGGAAGTTTCTCCTTAGTTCTAGGTTGCTTCTCTCCTTGATTACTTTCCATCCGTTGCTTCTTGTCCTGCCTTCAGGCACTTTGGAGAATAACTTGGCTCCCTCTTCTTTGTGTCAGCCCCTGAGATATTGGAACACTGCTATCATGTCCCCCCTCGCCCTTCTCACCATTAAACTAGACATACCCAATTCCAGCAACGGTTCCTTCTGTGTTTTAGCCTCCAGGCCCCTAATCATCTTTGTTGCTCTTCTCTGTACTCTTTCTAGAGTCTCGACATCTTTTTTACATCGTGGTGACCAAAACTGGATGCAGTATTTCAAGTGTGGCCTTACCAAGCAAGGTTTTATAAAGTGGTATTAACACTTTACGTGATCTTGATTCTATTCCTCTGTTAATGCAACCTAGCACTGTGTTGTTGGCTTTTTTGGCAGCTGCAGCACACTGCTAACTCATATTTAAGTGACTGTCCACTAGGACTCCAAGATCCCTCTCACAGTTACTACTATTGAGTGAGGTACCTATCTATACTGTAGTTGTGCATTTAGTTTTTCTTGTCTAAATGTAAAACCTTACTTTTTTCACCATTGAATTTTTACTAAATGGCATCTTTCAAAATACAGGGAGTGCAGAATTATTAGGCAAGTTGTATTTTTGAGGATTAATTTTATTATTGAACAACAACCATGTTCTCAATGAACCCAAAAAACTCATTAATATCAAAGCTGAATATTTTTGGAAGTAGTTTTTAGTTTGTTTTTAGTTATAGCTATTTTAGGGGGATATCTGTGTGTGCAGGTGACTATTACTGTGCATAATTATTAGGCAACTTAACAAAAAACAAATATATACCCATTTCAATTATTTATTTTTACCAGTGAAACCAATATAACATCTCAACATTCACAAATATACATTTCTGACATTCAAAAACATAACAAAAACAAATCAGTGACCAATATAGCCACCTTTCTTTGCAAGGACACTCAAAAGCCTGCCATCCATGGATTCTGTCAGTGTTTTGATCTGTTCACCATCAACATTGCGTGCAGCAGCAACCACAGCCTCCCAGACACTGTTCAGAGAGGTGTACTGTTTTCCCTCCTTGTAAATCTCACATTTGATGATGGACCACAGGTTCTCAATGGGGTTCAGATCAGGTGAACAAGGAGGCCATGTCATTAGATTTCCTTCTTTTATACCCTTTCTTGCCAGCCACGCTGTGGAGTACTTGGACGCGTGTGATGGAGCATTGTCCTGCATGAAAATCATGTTTTTCTTGAAGGATGCAGACTTCTTCCTGTACCACTGCTTGAAGAAGGTGTCTTCCAGAAACTGGCAGTAGGACTGGGAGTTGAGCTTGACTCCATCCTCAACCCGAAAAGGCCCCACAAGCTCATCTTTGATGATACCAGCCCAAACCAGTACTCCACCTCCACCTTGCTGGTGTCTGAGTCGGACTGGAGCTCTCTGCCCTTTACCAATCCAGCCACGGGCCCATCCATCTGGCCCATCAAGACTCACTCTCATTTCATCAGTCCATAAAACCTTAGAAAAATCAGTCTTGAGATATTTCTTGGCCCAGTCTTGACGTTTCAGCTTGTGTGTCTTGTTCAGTGGTGGTCGTCTTTCAGCCTTTCTTACCTTGGCCATGTCTCTGAGTATTGCACACCTTGTGCTTTTGGGCACTCCAGTGATGTTGCAGCTCTGAAATATGGCCAAACTGGTGGCAAGTGGCATCTTGGCAGCTGCACGCTTGACTTTTCTCAGTTCATGGGCAGTTATTTTGCGCCTTGGTTTCTCCACACGCTTCTTGCGACCCTGTTGACTATTTTGAATGAAACGCTTGATTGTTCGATGATCACGCTTCAGAAGCTTTGCAATTTTAAGAGTGCTGCATCCCTCTGCAAGATATCTCACTATTTTTGACTTTTCTGAGCCTGTCAAGTCCTTCTTTTGACCCATTTTGCCAAAGGAAAGGAAGTTGCCTAATAATTATGCACACCTGATACAGGGTGTTGATGTCATTAGACCACACCCCTTCTCATTACAGAGATGCACATCACCTAATATGCTTAATTGGTAGTAGGCTTTCGAGCCTATACAGCTTGGAGTAAGACAACATGCATAAAGAGGATGATGTGGTCAAAATACTCATTTGCCTAATAATTCTGCACTCCCTGTATTTCCCAAAGCAACTGTAAGTTGGGGGTGGACAGAATGAATAGGTATAGGAGTGGTGATTTTGGATAGATCTGAGGGTTTTTAATGACGTTCTCTGGAGCTGGTGGAATGTGCCAATGTGGATGAGGTAAAGTTGCATTTTGTAAAGCAGTGCCTTGGATAGATATTGCAGATTTGGGAGAGAGGAAGAACGGTTATTAGAAAATTCATAACGTCCGGTAGGCGCTGCAGCGTGATGGGCACAGGAAGACGGGCTTCATCTTCCATGTTTGATTTTGCTCCGCTGAGGACCCTAAAAAGGGTCAAAAGTCGCCCTGGAGTGGCAACAAAGAAGGAGCGGACCCTTGTTGATTGCGGAGGGGTGGCGGCCCTTCCACTGGATCCGAGGAAGCCCTCCAAACCAGCAGGGGAAAGACTGGCTACATTAATGTAGGGCAGACATGTCAAACTCGCAAACGTCACACAATGTATCAGAACGTTTTCCCCATTGCCGGCAATGGGGTGGGCGCCGTTTCCTCGTGACACATCCGGCCCGCAGGCCAGCAGTTTGACACCCTTGATGTAGCCAGTCAGAAGCTGCTGAAAACCAAAGATAAGCACTAACTACCGTATTTTCCGGCGTATAAGACGACTGGGCGTATAAGACGACCCCCCAACTTTTGAGGTGATTTTAAAGATTTTTCGTCTTATACGCCGGAAAATCGCAGGGCAGGCTGGCGGGAGCCAGCAGGGCAGTCCTGCGCACGCGCGCACTCCCCACCTGCTCCTTAGCAGCTGGGGAGTGCGCGCATGTGCAGGACTGCCCTGCCGGCTCCCGCCAGACGCTCTTCCCTCTTGAGGCAGCATCGCTCCCTGGCTCCTAAGGAGTCCTCGGGGATGCTGCCTCAAGAGGGAAGAGCGTCGGACGGGAGCCGGCAGGGAAGTCCTGCGAGGGTTTGCGAGACAACCAGCAGCTGCCGACCCGAATTATTTCCTGATGAAGACAGAACAAACCCCCGAAGCGGCAACAATGGGCGCTTCTCTTGAAACGACCATAATACAACGGCCAATACCAAGTATGCGCGGGGGGAGGGGAGGAGAGGAGAGGAGAGATAAAGAACGGAAGCCGAGCGTTTGTCTAGAGCTTAAAGCTTCTTAGGAAAAGAGAGGAGAGCCTCTCGCCGAGGACACGACGGCAGCGCCCTCTCACCTTCCAGCGTACAGGCATGACTCTTCGCCTGCCTGGAACTAGACGTGGACAGCGAAAACGTGCAAGTCTTCTAAGGGGAGAGAAAAGAAGGTGGTTGCGGTGGAAGCAGAGAAGGACGCAACAACTGTAAACAGAGGCGTTTCCTTGACAAAAAGCCCCGCGGCCTACTTGGCTCCGGCCTTCGGGTGCCTGCGCGAGAAGTCACCAATCAGAGCCTGCACGCGCGTTTGCCTTCGACGCCCCTCTGACTCTTCCCTTTCCAACTGCCGGCGGCCTAACTTGAGCGGGAGCGCTTTCTTTGCTAGAGGGGGAAGAGTAGTCGCGCGTCCGAGGGGAGAGGGAGGGAGGGGTTAATGTTGCTCTCTTCCCTCTTGGAGAGATCTCTATAATCGTTGTTGAATTCCTCCTTTGGGTGCTTGTAACTGCTGTAGGATAAGGTGGGTTTATGTTTATACGCAGATTCGTGTCCAAATAAACCATTGGTGAATGGGATGACCTTTCGATACTTACCCCTCCCCCCCAAACAGATTGTTGAAATAAAATGAGGCAGAGACGAGCATCACTCCGGGTGCCTTAATGTGTAATTAATACCGCTTCCCTTCCACGTTGCTTAGCCTTAATTCATGAAGCAAAGGAGAATTTGGAGAATTGGAAAGGAGGACGAATGGGGGCAATGCAGGACAGTTGAGGCAGCATCCCCGAGGACTCCTTAGGAGCCAGGGAGCGATGCTGCCTCAAGAGGGAAGGGCGTCGGGCGGGAGCCGGCAGGGCAGTCCTGCACACGCGCGCACTGCCCAGCTGCTAAGGAGCAGCCGGGGAGTGCGCGCGTGCGCAGGACTGCCCTGCCGGCTCCCGCCAGACGCCAGACGCTGATTTTCCGGCGTATAAGGCGACTGGGCGTATAAGACGACCCCCCAACTTTTGAGGTGATTTTCATGGGTTAAAAAGTTGTCTTATACGCCGGAAAATACGGTAGCAATTTTTGAGCAACATGGATGGAATTGGGTGAGATTTTATCCTTTTTTATGACTTTAATACTACTAACCTGGAAAAAAGAATGCCCAAAGCAAAGAATCCTCCCCAATGAGAGAGGGAAGGGAGGTTTATGCCCTTCTCCTTCAGGAAAAGAAAAGCAGCGAATTAATTGCTTTGGGGGAAAATAGAGAAAACTACAAGATCAATTTGGAATTAATACAGTACCAAAAGGCAAAACGATATGACGCTGGAAGATGAGCCCCTCAGGTCGGAAGGCGTCCAATATGCTACTGGGGAAGAGCAGAGGGCTAGTACTAGTAGCGCCAGAAAGAATGAAGCGACTGGGCCAAAGCCGAAAGGACGCTCAGCTGTGGATGTGTCTGGTGGTGAAAGGAAAGTCCGATGCTGTAAAGATTTTTTCTCCATAGGAACCTGGAATGTAAGATCCATGAATCAAGGAAAGCTGGACGTGATCAAACAAGAGATGACAAGACTGAACATCGACATCTTAGGTATCAGCGAACTAAAATGGACAGGAATGGGTGAATTTAATTCAGATGACCATCAGGTATACTACTGCGGGCAAGAATCCCTCAGAAGAAATGGAGTAGCCTTCATAGTCAATAAAAGAGTAGGAAAAGCAATACTGGGATACAATCCTCAAAATGACAGAATGATCTCAGTTCGAATCCAAGGCAAACCATTCAATATCACAGTAGTCCAAGTCTATGCCCCAACCACCAGTGCTGAAGAGGATGAAATTGACCAGTTCTATGAAGCCCTACAGCACCTTATAGAACTAACACCAAAAAATGATGTCCTTATCATCATGGGGGATTGGAATGCTAAAGTAGGAAGCCAAAAGATAACTGGAATAACAGGCAAGTTTGGCCTTGGAGTACAAAATGAAGCAGGGCACAGGCTGATAGAATTTTGTCAAGAGAATACGATGGTCATAGCAAACACTCTTTTCCAACAACCCAAGAGACGGCTCTACACATGGACATCACCAGACGGTCAACACAGAAATCAGATTGACTATATGCTCTGCAGCCCAAGATGGAGAAGCTCTATACAGTCAGTAAAAACAAGACCAGGAGCTGACTGTGGCTCAGATCATGAGCTTCTCCTTGCAAAGTTTAAGCTTAAACTGAAGAAAGTAGGGAAAAGCACTAGGCCACTCAGGTATGAATTAAATCATATCCCTGTTGAATATACAGTAGAGGTGACAAATAGATTTAAGGAATTAGATCTGATAGACAGAGTGCCTGAAGAACTATGGACAGAGGTTCGCGACATTGTACAACAGGTAGCAACCAAAACCATCCCAAAGAAAAAGAAATGCAAGAAAGCAAAATGGCTGTCTGAGGAAGCTTTGCAAATAGCTGAGGAAAGGAGGGAAGCAAAAGGCAAGGGAGAAAAACATAGATATGCCCAATTGAATGCAGAATTCCAGAGAATAGCTAGAAGAGATAAGAATGCCTTCTTAAATGAACAGTGCAAAGAAATAGAAGAAAACAATAGAATAGGGAGGACCAGAGATCTTTTCAAGAAAATTGGAGAGATGAAGGGAACGTTTAATGCAAAAATGGGCATGATAAAGGACCAAAATGGCAGGGACCTAACAGAGGCAGAAGAGATTAAGAAGAGGTGGCAAAATTACACAGAAGAACTATACAAGAATGAGCTTAATGTCCCAGATAATCACAATGAGTTGGTCACTGACCTCGAGCCAGACATCCTAGAATGTGAAGTGAAGTGGGCCTTAGAAAAGCTGAGCAACAACAAAGCTAGTGGAGGTGACAGTATTCCAGCTGAGCTATTCAAAATCTTAAAAGACAGTGCAGTAAAAGTGCTACACTCAATTTGCCAGCAAATTTGGAAAACTCAACAGTGGCCACAGGATTGGAAAAGATCAGTTTACATTCCAATTCCAAAGAAAGGCAGTGCCAAAGAATGTTCAAACTATCGCACCATTGCACTCATTTCTCATGCTAGTAAAGTCATGCTTAAAATCCTACAAGCTAGACTTCAGCAGTATGTGGATCGAGAACTACCAGAAGTACAGGCAGGATTTCGAAGAGGCAGAGGAACTAGAGATCAAATTGCCAACATACGCTGGATCATGGAGAAAGCTAGGGAGTTCCAGAAAAACATCTACTTCTGCTTCATTGACTATGCTAAAGCCTTTGATTGTGTGGATCATAACAAACTGTGGCAAGTTCTTAAAGAGATGGGAGTACCAGACCATCTTATTTGTCTCTTGAGAAACCTATATGCGGGTCAAGAAGCAACAGTGAGAACTGGACACGGAACCACTGATTGGTTCAAAATTGGGAAAGGAGTCCGGCAAGGCTGTATACTGTCACCCTGCCTATTTAACTTATATGCAGAGCACATCATGAGAAAGGCAGGGCTAGATGAATCAAAAGTTGGAATTAAGATTGCCGGAAGAAATATCAACAACCTAAGATACGCAGATGATACCACTCTAATGGCAGAAAGTGAAGAAGAACTAAAGAGCCTCTTGTTGCGGGTGAAGAAGGAGAGTGCAAAACTTGGGTTGAAACTTAACATTAAGAAAACCAAGATCATGGCATCTGGCCCTCTCAATTCCTGGCAAATAGATGGGGAAGAAATGGAGGTAGTGACAGATTTTATTTTCCTGGGCTCCAAGATCACTGCAGATGGGGACTGTAGCCAAGAAATTAAAAGACGCTTGCTCCTGGGGAGGAAAGCCATGGCAAATCTAGACAGCACACTAAAAAGCAGAGACATCACCCTGTCAACAAAAGTGCGTATAGTCAAGGCTATGGTCTTCCCAGTTGCAATGTATGGCAGTGAAAGTTGGACCATAAGAAAGGCTGAGCGCCAAAGAATTGAGGCCTTTGAACTATGGTGCTGGAGAAGACTCCTGCGAGTCCCTTGGACTGCAAGGCGATCAAACCGGTCAGTCCTAGAGGAAATAAACCCTGACTGCTCTTTAGAAGGCCAGATCCTGAAGCTAAAACTCAAATACTTTGGCCACCTAATGAGAAGGAAGGACTCACTGGAGAAGAGCCTAATGCTGGGAAAGATGGAGGGCAATAGAAGAAGGGGACGACAGAGAATGAGGTGGCTGGATGGAGTCACTGAAGCTGTAGGCGTGAGCTTAAATGGACTCCAGAAGATGGTAGAGGACAGGAAGGCCTGGAGGAACATTGTCCATAGGGTCGCGATGGGTCGGACACGACTTCGCAGCTAACAACAACATAGCTTTGAAATTTGGGGACTAAAAGTACTTTTGAGACTTTTAGAAAAGATATTTGAAAGTCTGTAAAATAGGCTTGGATTTGGAAAACTGGAAGACGCTGTCAACGACATCTAGTGGTGAATCATGGCACTACAATTTATTATGCTTAAAGGAAAATTTGGCTTGAAACCCGGACATAGATAAGACTCTTTGTTGTTCCTGGAAACTTTCACTTTTGCAGACTGCAGCTGGGAAAAGGGGGAAAAAAACTCTTGGGCTGCTTATCTGTATTGGGGACCCTATTGGACTATAAAGACAAAAACAAAATGGGTGTCTCATACTTACTTAACCTCAGATGGTAAAAAACCATCTTTAACACTCATCTCCGAAGCCCCCAGCTTGATATACCAACAAGAAAATGTTAATGAAGCTCAGAAAGAAATTCTTTCTATGCTGAAATCAATCTAAGAGACAATTGTTTTATTTCATGATGAAACTAAAAATAATGCAAATGAGATAAAAGAACAATTTTCTAACCTAAACTTACAAATCCAGACAATGACTACAAAGAAGGAACTATTAACCTAGAAAACAGAAGGATAATTAGAAGAAACAGATCCAAAGATGGAGGACCTAAAGGAAGGAATCAACAGATACAGACAAATGAAAAATTAGAAGATGCAGTGATAACACCGGAAATGGAAAAGATCTCTTACTTGTCAAGATCTCAGAACACATTTGAGGATAAGAAAGAAGAGCTGATCAAATGGATGATAAACCTGTTAGGAGAAATGCTGAATGTTGACAAAAAAGAAATGAAAAGAAAAACTGAAGGAGAAGGGTGGAGGCTGTTTAATGAATATAAATGGGTTGGGCATTCTTCCAAAAATACTTCAATCAAATTTTCTTCCTCATTCCAAACAATATATACAAAAACAGAATTATTACTTGATGATTCAAATGCACAGACTTGGAAAGTTATTTGGCAAAGGAAGAAAGCTAGAGTAAGACTGAAGAAAATAGAGGTTTTGACCTATTAGATGGGATATTATACTATTAAACAGTTGTTTGAATATGGTTAAGAAAATAGATAACTGTTAGAAATAAAAATATTATTATAATTAGAAGGATAGGATTTGTAAACAGAATATTATACTTTGTTATGAGATGGGAAATATGAAAATTCTAAAAGGGGTTGAATAAGGGAAGTTTTATGTTACCCAAATATAATTTATTACAAGAAAGCTATAAGCGATAGAGATATTTTGAACATTGATAGGAATTTTTTTTTTTAAAAAAAGTGGGTTGAATAGCAGGGTTGGTGGTATATTGACCTCAAAATACTGGTTTTCTGCTTACTATTAAAACTGAAACTATTTTGTATTGTCCTTTGGATGGTGAAATGGCACCATGTGTTTACTGACTGGCATATGGGATTGGAACCATTATTGGTTTTAGTTATAAATAAACGTATGCTTTTAAGTTAATCACAAAGAATACAACATTAGTATTTTTACAATCTAAACTGCTTGTCTTTGTCACTTATCAAGACTATTCAGTTGCAGCTCAGAGCAAAAATATACTTGAAAACAGTTTCCAATTCCATAAAATTACAATTGGATCCACTTATAACAAATTACAGAAAGGAATATGACACATTAGGGAGCTGCAAATTCTATTACTAGATTTAAAAAAGAGGATAACCTGGAAAACAAAATAACTATATCAGGCTGAAACAGAAAGCCTTTTCAGACAACAATGTCCAATATTAACACATTTACTGTACTCATGTCAGAAAACTTTTCTCAGGACCTAAACATAGGTGGATTGTTTCAATTTTCATTTGTTTCTCAGCCTTTTTTTGGCTATGATCAAATGTAGCCCTTGTAAGTTTCATACAGACACCTCCTGATTTAATTCTTAAAGATACTAGTGACTAGTCCGTTCAATCCCCACAGAAATTATTTGTAAGGATTGCAATTCTTGGTCAAAACTGAGCCCCAGGTATTCTTCAATGTACAACTATTTTGTTCAACTGGGTCTACAATTTCAGTAATTTTAAGGGCAGTTTGCTATCAATAAATGTAAAAACTATTTTAATGTAATTTATTGTTCCAAATGCAGATATACAATATCCATATCTGTATTCACTGTGAAAATGATAAAGTGTTCCTTTTGTTAAAATAGTCAATGAAAAAAATTTGAGTTTTGAACTTCTTATCCAATGAAAGTGTCAAACTTGACAAAAAACCACCCTCAGATTTTTTTGGAACCTCATCCACATTGTATGTATCTTGCCACCATACTCACATTGTTTCTTTCTTTCATACATTACTCTAGATTCTGTTCAATATACTACTGTATACTCAAAATATTCAAGTAGGTTGTCTATGGAGATTTTCAATCATCAAGGTCATGGATATCCTAAAGTTGCTTTTCCAAAAGGCAAGTGGACTTTCTTGGTGTTTTTTTTTTAATATTTCGCTTCTCATCCAAGAAACGTCTCCAGTTCTGACTGACCCTAACCCTATCCAGTGATGCCCGTGGCATACAGAATATTTCTACTTGGAATGTAAGAAAAGGTAGTGGTGTAGATATTAATTTTGGACGAAAGGGTCTTTGGAGAGAAAGCACTTAGCAATGGATATCTCCCCTAACCCCCAATCCAGAGACAGGACCAGAAGATTCAGGCAGTGCTTCTTGGGGAAGAAAGAGATCCATCTCCAAATCTGTAATAACAAACCCAAAAGGAAGTACCCAGGAATGGTGGGACTAGTACAGATGTAACAGAAATTGTATACCAGGGGTCCCCAACCCCCGGTCCATGGACCGGCACCGGACCACAGCATGCCAGCAGCCGAGCCGCACTAACAAGCTAAGACCCATCCGTGGGATGCAGGCAGCACACGAAACCACGCACCCTTCGGTCTGTGGAAAAACCTCTCTCCACGTAACCGGTCCCTAGTGTCCAAAAGGTTGGAGACCTCTGCTGTATACTATTGATTGTGGAATAACTAAGAGTATCAGGGACCTCATCCAAGTATGATGGGCTTTTCTCCTGCACAAAAATGACATACAGGTAATTCCAGTGTATGCTTTGCCTACACCAAAGTCAGCGTCTTTGATATAGGAATATGCTAAGGCTGTCTGTGGGAATGGGATCTTACATCTGGAGGGCTTCTAATCCTTATTGGCAATTATTTTCTGCAACATCGTCCAACTGAAAGATGCTCTGTCTGGATGTGGAAATGAACAGCGCTTTCCATAGGAATATCGTGCAGCAGTTCCACATAAACATTCCTAGATGGCTTTAGTGTAGAGGTCGTTCTAGTGAAATCATTCACAATTTCCTGTGTGCCAGGCTTACTTGGAATTACACAGATAATTTGATGCATGGAGATGCTTTATATATATACATATATATACATACACATACACATATACACATACATATACATATAAAATTTGATGTTTTATTTACTTATATATATGGCTGCCCAACTTGAATGCAACTTATAATAAACCTATGTAAAATAGAGTAGATAAAATGATTCCATTGAAATAACCAACCCTTGATATCAGGAATTCACAATTATTATTGTCTTCCAGATAAAGACTCCCATCTTCCTGGCCCCAATTCCTGAGGAAACAATCAGGTTTTTAATGTCCTTCTAAAAACCAACAGGCTCAAGGTCAATATACAACTGGGGGACATTGTGTCAGGATCACAGCAGTCCACATGGAATTATTGGAACCAAACTGATTTAAGATTGAATTCCTCTTTCTGTTCAAGCAGATTCTGCTCCATTTACCAAGTTAATCCAATCATTTGCTAACTGGATTTTCAGAAGGGAATAGAGGGAGGGAAGGATAATTCCCTGAGGGTGAAAGGGCCAATTCACCTTATTTATGAATAAGGTGCTCCTTTGCTATCCTTGGTAGATTCACTTTTCTTGCATTAAAGATTACCACTTAGAAGGATACCTATTCTGAACCATATTCCAAAGAGAAATTGACAGTCTGGGATTACATCAGTTTCAGAACGGTAAAACTCTCCTTTTTTTTAGAACTCATGGGAAAAATGTATCCTACATTAGCTCATGATTAATTCATGTTTTAAAACATTTGTGATGCAGCAAGATGAATTCATCTGAATAAAATTGCAGGATGGCAATATGCACATTAAAACATATTCTGACACTAATGGTTAGTAGCTCCTGAATTACTATTATTATGGGAAAGTGTTTGGGAAGATTGTAAACTCATGTATTTTTTTAAACAGATCACAGAAGAACGTTATGAAGATAGATACTGATAATTTGCAAGAGAAATGGGAATACCCTACTTTAAATAAGAAGCGGGTTAATGTTTTAAAGAATGTTAAATATGTCTCTGGAAAATGTTTAATAAGGCTGAATATAAATTTTACAGAATGAGAGAACAAAATGGTAGAAAACACATTGAAGTACAGATTTTGGGCATGCTCTATTCGTTTTAGTTTTATATCTATATAATTTTAAATTGTATTAACTGAAGTGCCTAATAGCTGAAGCACTTTGAGTGGTTTACCATGAAATACACTAAAAATACAATCTGAATACAAAGATACAGAATTAAATAAAAAATGCAAAATAAAAACTTCATATAAATTATAAAACACTATTGCATGTAAACTAGACAGCAAGACAGTCATTCAAAATCTAAAATAATACAAATTAAAATGCAATTAAGAGCCCATTAAAAAAAATCTCATAAAACAAAAAGGTATTGTGCCGTAACAAATCACAAGCATACACATTAACTAAAAGTGGAAGCATTAATAGATCTGAATGAAACTGGTCTGATGTTGTGGAGGTGATGAATACATGACTGGAAGTAAAGATCTATGTTTAATTATAAAAGGGCTAATAGAGATGTCAGAGAATACAAACTGGTATAATCTAGGTTACGGTATGTATATACTAAAGTAAGAATTCATAGTTTGATGACAATGGCATGCTGTGCTCCAGAGAATAGCAATAACGAAAATAACTAGAAATGAGTTTTGAGAAAGGTAGCACAATTTACATGAACCACTGTAATGTGTGGGAAACAAATTATTCTGTTGGGTGGCATGAATGGAGGAGGGAGGGAGGGAAAATGGAATGAGGGAGACCAGAAAAAGCCATTCAGAAATCTAAGAAAAATGAGAATGGTGATTACAGGTAGCCTTCAATTTATAAACAGTAATGGAGCCCGGAATTCCTACTGTATAACATGACGGTGGTTAAGTCAAGGCACCCATATGACCAAATTGACTTTACGACATTTTTGTAGCGCTCATTAAGTAAACACTCTGGTTGTTAAGTGAACCCATTGTTCACAATGGGTGGTGGTTTTTTTTGTCAGAAACCAGAAGTAAAGGCTGGTTTCCAGTAAAAAAAAAATCATAAATGGCAGTCGTGCAACTGCGGGACACTGCAAAAGGCCATAAACCAATGTTGAGGGCTACCTGTACTTGCTTGGAAAAAGGCCTTTTCTGAATACTGTATGTAGTTTAAGCATTAAGTTTATTGAGATGCATGTATGGCAAAGAGATTAACGTAAATCTAAAGGAATGATTGATCTCAGCGTTTGTGCTCTAAGACTTAGCAAAGGATACGAGGGGCAATGAGAGGCTTTGAAGGTCAGATGGATCCTCAAATGATGGAAGCCCAGAGATGTTTTTTTTTCAGGGGCAGGACCAGTTATTTGGAACAGCATTCCACTGGAAATAAGACTATTGCCTATTACTGACTGCCTTTCAGGAGACGCTACAAGCCAAACTCTTCCGCAGATCATCTGGTAATCCAACAGTTGTTGCACTGCTGTGATTACGTCTGCTGTCATTTTTATTCTGTATTTTTAATCTCTATCATTTTGCATTTATCATCTTTCTTACTGGGTTTTGGTGCCATGATGAGGTCAAAGAGTATCTGGATAAGAAAAGATAGATTTACGAGAGAATGATTGCTGGAAAAAATAAAAATGAGAGATGTTGTATAGCACTGTAATCAATGTGTAGGCAAGTCCCTGTCCCCACATTTACTATCACAGCGGCCAGCAAATCAGCCCATCTTCGTCACAAGCAGAAACATGCAGGGTATGGCATGTATGCAGCAAGCAGATGCCCCCCAAACCTAATCCTTTTTATAAATTAGGGAAAAAAAGTTTTCTCTTTTTAGAAACTGAGCAGAAGTTGCTGGACAAAAGGCAGAAAACAAGTGAGATTTACTATCTTCCCCCAGTCTCAGATTTAAGCTGGAATTTGCAGGAAGCAGGATTACTGAAGAATAAGATATATTCCAAGGCTAATTGATTCTTTAGAGCAGGGGTCAGCAACCTGAAACAGTGAAAGAGCCACTCGGAACTGGTTCCCTCACAAAAGAAAAAACTGGGAGCCGCAAAAAATGTGTGCGCATGCGCGTACATGTGCGCATGCGCAGAACAGGGTTTGACTGAAGAGTGGAGCCAAGGCGAGATATGCACCTACCCTGCATATTTGAATTGATTGGTTGAACTTTTTTACTCCCACTTTTTTTTTGGGGGGGGACTGCACATGGCAGAGGACTGGGAGCCGCAGGAGACGGCTGAAAGAGCCGCATGCGGCTCCGGAGCCGCGGGTTGCAGACCTGTGCTTTAGAGCTATACAGGAAAATTAACTAAGAACAGAATCTTTAGTTTATTTCCTGGTAGTCGATTCTTTCTGGTTTCTGATATTTATGTTTTTTATACGTGCTCAGTACATTGTTTTATGCACTTCTTCATATTAGAACCAGATCTTTGATTCACTTAGAACAGGGGTCTCCAACCTTTCTGGGCTGGCGGCCCGAGGGATTGGGGTGGAGGCGCCTTTATGTGTGCAAGCACATGCACGCATGAATGGGACTGCGTGCACACAATCGGGGCTATGATTGCGCGTGTGATGCAAAGCCACTAGCACCTGCACAATGCTCGAATGATGCTAGTGTGAGTGGAGATGTTACGCTTGCAGCAACAATAGCACCAGCACAACGCCACAATGCTAGCACGAGTGTGGGAGGGTGCGCTTGTGGCGATGCCAGTGCCTGCCCAATGCTTACGGCATTGCTAGCACCTGCATGACGCCATGACATTGCAGGAATGGGGGGGTGAGACTGTGTACAGGCGTGTGCACTGGCCAGCCACTCACGTGGCCCAGTGGCCAACAGCCCATGGCCCGGTAGCAGACCACATGTTGGTGACCCCGACTTAGAATCATATGTTGTTCTAAGGGAGTTTCTTTTAAAATGGGATCTGTGATTTGAGCATCCCTGTATTTTCTTCTCCAACAGGAAAGGTTTTGTATGGGACTATTTGAAAAGGAAGTTCTACATTCTTTTCTGTCCTCTGGCAAGATAAGCTGTAGCTACTAAGCAACTATGCCAAAGCAGGAAGGAGGGATTTTGAGAAAAGACTTCCAATGTTCAGACTCAGCCCTGATGCTATAAATGTATATACGGAAAAAAAGCTATGAACAATCTTGTTCTGTCATCACAGAACCATAGAGTTATTTAAAAGAAGCAGCAAAAATACAGAGTAGTTCTGATAGGAGTAAATGAAGGCTAAAAATATTAACATTTAAGAAATATGTGTGTGTGTGTGTGTGTGTGTGTGTGTGTGTGTATAAAGGGATACTGTGAAGTTGTAATGGTAAGGTTGCAGATGTACATGGTACGCCTGGAAAAATGTAAAAGTATAGATTTGTTTTTTTCCATGGAGTGCTGTGTAACTTATTTAACATGTGTGAGAACTCAAAAAAACGATTGGAAAAATCCCAATGACTTGAAAAATCCACTGTTATTCTTCTAATTAAAAGGAAAAATAACAAAAGTAAATGTGAAAATTAAGAGAGGGATTAACTTCAAACATAACTGGAAAGATGTGGGCAGAACTCTGATCACAAGCAAAATCTGGAAATCCTGTCAGGGTAGTAGTATGTATTATACATCAGGTATTTGTTCTCTGGTTGCTTAGAAGTGTACAAAAGGGAACATTTATTGCATAATTGTTGATTTAGACCCAGAGTGTGATAGAGTGGGGATGTTCGAAGTGTATTGGTTGTTTGGAATGTAAATGTATAATTTTTGAATTGTTAGCCAAGAACCTAAATCAGAGTTCCCCAACCTTTCCAGGATGGCAGCCTGGAGGAGGGGGGGGGAAGAGAGGAAAGAGGGGATGGTTCTGTGGGAGGGGTAGGCTTTCCCAAAAGAATAAAATGAGCATGTACAAACAAGAGAGTGCTCAGTTACATACTGTTACAATCAATGTCTAGTACTTGTTATTAACATTCACTAAGTGTATATATGAAAAATTCTACTAAGAAAACCTGACTTATTACAGCTTCCCATCACATATAATATACATAATTGAAACATTAGAAATCACATCTGTGTACAAGATGACCATTTTCTACCAGAAAGATATGTACGAAACAAGACCAAATCTTAGTTGGTTCATAAAAATTAAGGTTTCTGCACCCACAACCAAATACAACCAATTAGAAATAAATTGTCAAGATCAAATCGCCATGATGCCTGTTAGCCTTTATCACTAATCAACTTGCCATAGAAAAGCGGGGAGGGGTAGAAACCAAAGGGAGGATATGGAATGCCAAGATGCCGTTCAAGGACCGTGAGAGCCAAGGTCATTGCCGCAGGTGCTTGATGGAGAAGTAAGCCATTCCCATAACAAAAAGGAGTAGTATTATTGGACAGTGTGAACAATTGATGGGTGGGGACTTAATTACCTCGAGGAATCCTTTTGCTGGGTTTGTTAGTGGGACTTCTGACATAAATAGCAAATAAAGCAATTAGAAAATACAAATCAGAACTAATATCCTAGAATATGCATTAAAACATAAATTCATGGCTTCCGGTTTATGATTGTGGCATTGGTAGACATGTGGGGAGATCGTTCCCTCCACTGTCTGGTTTTCTCCCGCCGGAGGACCCTGAAAAGGGTCGAAAGTCGCCCTGGAGGGGCGACCAGCGTGAAGAGGGCCCCTGAGTGATTGAGGAAGGGTGGCAGCCCTCCCGTTTAATCCCAGGCAGCTCTTGGAACTGACAAGGAAAAGATCGGCCATTTATAGCCCATCATTATAGCCAAACTTACTAACAAGGACTTGAAAGCAATGTGAAGAAATTGGGTGAGATTTTATCTTTTCTGCATCCCAAGGTATTTTTCCTGTTAAAAGCTTCTTGGAAATTTATTGCCTGCCGAGGAGAGAGGGAAGGGAATTTTTCCCCCACCCTCTAAAATGGCAGCGTTTGATTACTTAGAGGAAACAAAGCTTTGAAAAAATCAACTTAATACAACTGGATATTTATTTTCTGTCTGGAACTTGGCGACCCAAAAAATTCCTATTCTTATTGGAATCTGTCACTTTGTTTTCAAAAAAGAACTTAAAGTGGATAAGTTTTTAGTTTGGGATTTGAAAAACTCTAAATGTTATCAAGGATATTTTGTGGCCAGCTTGGCACAACAATTTTATTACTGCTGACGAAGAGACTTGTTTACAGCCCAGGTCTGACCCTGGTTTTATCTACGACAAACCTAGCTTTGAGAGAACAGCTGGGCAGTGAAACTGGCTTTTAAGACTGGTGGAGGTGAACATTTACTGACTCTTCCTTAATAAATCGCCTCCATCAGAAAGATCATTCTTAACTATGTCAGAAATGGAGGACGATTTCCAGATTCGGGATATGTTTAAACCTATACTTGAAGCTATTCTTGCAAATATTGAGGAACGTAAAGCTAATTTGAAAGATAAAGGCGCCAGCTTACTTCCAGAAGGCGAAACCCTGATTGCAGCTAGAAAACTACTAACCCAAAAAACAACAGAAGTGGAACAAGTGAACGCCAACACAGAGGGCTCTACAGAACAACAAGCACAATCTACTGAAAATCTAGATAATGACACAATAATTTCAAAACTGAAAATAACCTTCGACGAAAATCAGAAGAAGAAACCTGAGAAACAAAAAGACCAGATCAAATTGAAGACAACTATACCAGAACAAACATGGGGATCTGGGAGATCAAGGCAACTTATGATTATAAATGGGCCAGACCTCTTAGAAAACTAGCAACTAGATGGTCTCCTTTAATCCACATAATACACACAAGAATGAAGAGAGCCCTGTCTGATGATTGAAAAGCACTGATATGGAAACCTGGCTGGCAAAAGAAGAAAGCTAGAATTAGGTTGAAAAACTGGGGGGGGGGGGTGATTTATTAGAGAGGATCCTAAACTGTCAGTTAGTGGGCTAAAGGGAGATTTTGAAATAAAAGGAAATTTGAGTACTAGATTTAAAATAGTTAGAAAACAGTAAAAAGGGGATTAATTGGTTGAATATTGAAGGTTTAGATTAACAAGGGAATTTTAAATTAACTATAAGAAAATAGGTTTGAATTATTGATTAGCTGAGTGTATATAGATGATGGATCTGAACTAATAAAAGATACTCTATTATTAAGGCGGTGATCTATTCGGATCAGAAGTAGAAAATGTTAACGGAATAGAATAAGAACATATTTAAGTTTTAATAGGTGTATTTTAGATATTATAATTTTTATGAAATGAGATAAAGGAAATTTGGGTTACCTGAAAGTTAAATACTACAGTATGGATGTTAAAGGTTAAATTGGAATACTGTAATTAAAAATTAAAATTGGTAAAATTTTATAACAGGACATTGTCTATCGAGATCTATTAAGATATGTATAAGCAAAAAGAAAAAATTGTATTTATACATGTGATAATGAAATTTTTACTGAATTTTGATATAATTAGAAATTTATTAGCATAAATATGAAATAGCAAATGTCAAGGGAAACTGAGAAGAAATATTTGATGGTGTAACCTGAGAAACTCACTAATGATTGTATTACTGATCTACTGTTTAACCCAATTACCACATTGCCTTCTAAAATGTTATTCTTAACCCTATAAAATCTAATAAAATCTTTTTATATTTATTTATATTTGGGTTGATGAGGTGCTTAAAACACTCAAGACATATATATATATATATATATATATATATATACACACACACACACACACACACACACACACACACACACACACACACACATATATATATATATATATATATATATATATATATATATATATATATATATATATATATATATATATATTTATTATTGGGACTTATATGCCGCCCTATCTCCCGAAGGACTCAGGGCGGCTAACAACAATAACGTACAATAAATACAGAAGTTAAAATTAAAATTAAAATTAAAGGCCCCTGTAGAATAAATAAAAATAAAAATAAATTAAAAATTAGAGTTAAAAATTAAAAACACAATTAAAATCCCTGTCAGTCTAGGTCAGCCAGGTGGAAAAGGAGTGTTTTGAGGCCGCGGCGAAAGGACTGGAGATCTGGGGCCATCCGAAGCTCAGGGGGGAGCTGGTTCCATATATAAAAATTCATATGTTCTGTTTCTAAGTTTTATAAACAGATTATTATCCCAACCATAATTTAGCTTTAAGGACAGTGGAAATAATAATTTGAACCAAATGTCTGGTCTAGAAGAGCCAAAAATCTTTTTTCCACAGGATGAATAGCGTAACACTTTACAGCTGGAAATAGTGCACACAGCCAACTTAGCAATTTATTCTTTCACAATTGTCAAATTTTATTTCAGAAGGGACTGGCAACAGAAATAGTTAGAATTATTGAATGACATAGAAGCAGTAAGTTAGGTTTATTTAAAATGCCTTCCTTGTTCTCAATACACTAATCCAAACACATTTAAAAGGAACAGCCTTTGGAATTCAGGGACCTGAATACAACTTGCAGATCTATACTTTAATTTAACTACAGTTCTGTAAGATATAGCAGAAAACCTAGCATGCAGAAAGACCTCTTATGCACTTGAAAATCAATCAGCTATGTCTTAACTCTGAAAGAAAAATATCCTTACTAATATGCAAGAAAAAGGGGGGAAAAGGCACATTTTTGAAAATAAAGTATAAGCCAGTTGTAAGTAACCGAGCTATTCCACTGCAGCCTCTTTGAAAGATGGTTGCACAAAACATAAGAGGGGAACCAATTCATGCCAATTTGGGAAGAGGTAGGACCAACCAAGGGACGCGGTGGCTCAGTGGGTTAGGACGTTGAGCTTGTTGATCAGAAGGTCGGCAGTTTGGCGGGTCGAATCCCGAGTGCTGCGTAACAGAGTGAGCGCCTGTTACTCGTCCCAGCTTCTGCCCACCTAGCAGTTCGAAAGCACGTAAAAATGCAAGTAGAAAAATAGGGACCACTCCGGTGGGAAGGTAACAGCGTTCCGTGCGCCTTTGGCGTCTAGTCATGCCGGCCACATGACCACGGAGATGTCCTCGGACAAGCGCTGGCTCTTCGGCTTTGAAACGGAGATGAGCACCGGCCCCTAGAGTCGGAAACGACTAGCACGATTGTGCGGGGGAACCTTTACCTTTACCTTTTAGGACCAACCAAATTATATACTCTGCCCTAGGATCTTTCTGAAACCTGTGAACAGCTATAGTTTTGGAATGTATAATTGATCAATCTAGCCATTTTAGCTGAAAGTTGTTCAATAGGACTGGTCAATAAGCATTCCATTTATTCAGATCAGCGCACTTCCAGAAAAGTTAAAACAATCCACTTTAAACTCAAAATGCTGCAAAGATATCTTCCACATATTCATAAAAGCCATAATAGACTCGTAGTCATTTTTTAAATCTAATTCAAAGTGCTAGTTTTGATCTTTAAAACATGTCCAAATGTCATGTTAACTCAAACATACATAGTGAACCTTGATTCTTGACATATTATCAGTAGCATCCAAGAGAGGGCAGGGAAATGAAAACTACATCATAGCCTTATCAAGAAAAGAAAAGACACCAGCAACCTTCATTTGCAAAACCTACATGCATAAAATAAAATGTTTTTGCGGACAGACATACTTCGCATACAATCTTAATATTAACAGGCAGATATAGATATCAGTTTTCAATAAGATTTATTGTTCCTGAAGTTAGGAAAAAAAAGGTAAAGGCTTCCCTGTCTAGTTGTGTCCGACTCTAGGGCACAATGGTCATCTCCATTTCTTGGCCAAGGGAGCCAGCATTGTCTGAAGACATTTTCCGTGGTCATGTGGCCAACATGACTATATACCAAAAGTGCACTGAATGCTGTTACCTTCCCATCAAAGTGGTACCTATTAATCTACTCACTGCATGCTTTCGAAGTAATAGTTCTTTAAAATGATACTGACTTCTCAGGAAGACAAAATTCTCCCTAGAGAGGTGCAATTTCTCAAATGAGGCACAGAGAATAGACAACTCTCTGCCATAGCAGGTCTTGCCGTTGTTACCGTAGTACTGATGGTTCTGAAGAAAAACTAATTTTTTTATGTCTGCCATTAGTTTAAATTCCTAACACTAGAAAGTCACGCTTTTTTCAAATGTTGAAGACATTCCTTTTTCGATTTGAGACAAGGATGAAGGATTATATTTTAGAAAAGTAACCTTATATTTATTTAGCAGGATGTGAACATGATTTCTCTTCTTTACAAACACGTAAGAGAACAATTAGAGAACCTCCCTGACTTTGATGAATGTATTAACACTGAATAAATTCCCATATTTGATAGCAATCTATTATATAGTCCTTTTTCTTAAAAATACTACCTCTATATTAAAGCTTACCTTTTTGGTTTTGCTTCTTAGACATAATAGCTTGTCTCATTTAATGTCTGTTACACAGCAAAAAATATGGTTCCTCAAGTATGAAAGTAGCAGATGTGATTCAAGTACTGCTTTGCATCCAGGCAGGAAATGGCAAGTATCTGCTCAGAGACAGCAACCTCCCCAGCTCCCAAGGCAACTGGAGAATTGTCAAAATCCTGCTAGCTGAAGACTGTAGCTTCTTTCTTTTAGCACCAATCTTCTTCCATCAGGAAGCACCCACACAGCAGTTCATGTTGCTGCTTTACAGATTCTGAAAACGAAAACGTACAGGAGGAATTAATTTACTTCTATTTATTTTAACAAAAAAAAATCTAGGATAACACGGGATAAATAAGTTGTAGTCACTATGCAAGAGCATTCCCCAAAATGGGGTGATTTTCACCAAACTCAATGTTTCTTCACTAAAATGTAAAACAAAGAGCAGGGGAAACTTATAGAGGCCAGGGTAACATCTGGCAGACTTTGCCCTCTGTTTAAACAGCTAGCATTCTGACACTGAAGTTAATGTATTTTACAGTTACACAATATAAACCTTTTGAAAACACTAGAAGGTTTGACTCACGAGTAGAATCATTGCATAAAGAGTTTATGGTATCAAAGTGATATTTATGAGTGCATACAACAATAAAAGAATTTATGAAATGTTGTCGTTCTTAAGGTACTGCAGTTCTCCTTTTAAAAAAAGTTACATATATGCCACAGGGGGGAAAATAAGAAAAAAGGGTTGCTATTACCACCAGGATAAAAGAAAATAAACTAAATTAGAAATTGTTAGGTGTCACCAGAAATGGCATTAAAATTTCAGTATAAAACCACACGAACTTGAAAGTTATTTTTAAAACATATAAACTGAAGAAAGGATCATATAAGAATAGTATTTTACTATATTCCAAACTTTAAATACTCAGACATTCATTTTCATTTTTTTTAGTTCTAAGCTTTTAGCATATAGCATTATGGATGATAGCAGTTTTGCTTACCGTATATACTTGAGTATAAGCCGAATTTTTCAGCCCACTTTTTGGGCTGAAAAATCCACTTCGGCTTATACTCCAGTGGAAAAAAAAAAGAACTTACCAAGGACTTGCGTGCGGCCGAGCTACTTTGCCTGACGCTGCTGGGGTCGCCCGGGCGCCTCTGCTCGCCCTCAGCAGCACCTGGCCCGGAATCACATGCGAAACAAGCCCGGCAGAGGAGCCGGAGCGGCGAGCAGAGGCGCCCGGCCCAGATCCTGCAAGGCCCGGCCGAGACGCGCCCCCAGCAGCGGAGCTGCTCCGGCTCCTCTGCCGGGCTTGTTTTGCATGTGAGCTACTTTGCCTGACGCTGCTGGGGTCGCGTCTCGGCCGGGGCCTTGCAGGATCCGGCCCGGGCGCCTCTGCTCGCCCTCAGCAGCACCTGGCCCGGAATCACATGCGAAACAAGCCCGGCAGAGGAGCCGGAGCGGCGAGCAAAGACGCCCGCCCGGATCCTGCAAGGCCCCAGCCGAGACGCACCCCCAGCAACGGAGCCGCTCCGGCTCCTCTGCCGGGCTTGTTTTGCATGTGAGCTACTTTGCCTGACGCTGAGAAGACCCGCTTGGGCACTCGGGTTGGTGTCAGTCTCCGCAGGCCCTTCTCGTTTCCAGGAACGTCAAGCGCGCTTGGCTCCCCACCCCCACGGCAGGGCAGGGCAGGGCAGAGACTTGCTCGCCCTTCTGACGGCCCTGAAGAGAAACGAAGGGCTTGCAAACTCCCCGCGAGAAGCTGGGCGAAGTGCGCGGCTGGGCGAGTGTGTGCCTGCACGCGTATTTACGAAAGAAACGCTCCGAGAGTTCTTCTTTCTCCGCCCCCTTGGGGGGAACTCTAGCGACTGCTGTAGCCGCGCTTCTCTTCTCGGCTCCGAAAATAGGGATTTCTACTCTCTCTCTCTCTCTCTCTCCCCTCCCCACCCCGCATTCTCCTGCCTCTTCGATTGCGACAATAAAAGGGCGAAGGGTGCGCTGGTTTCTTCCTCCTTCCTCCCCCCCTCCCCTCCCCTCCCTGATTGTCAGGTGTGGCTTCGACTTTAGTTTTTGCCTACGGTGCTAGGGAGTTGCCAGTGGTGGGATCGTTTTCGGAGTTGCGTGCTTGGCCCAGAGGTGCAAACAAAATGTTTGGAAAAAGGGGGGTGAGGTGGGGTGGGGTGGGGTGGAGGAAGCAGTTTGCGAAGCAGCCGAAATGGGGGTATATAGAGGATGGGAGGTTCCCACCGAGAGAGCCAGCAGAGTTGTTGTCGAAGCGCGTCACACGCCTTTCCAACCACCAGAGATGGGAGGAATAAGAAAGAAACACACACACACACACACACACACACCAGGAAATCGAGAGCGCCGCCTTAAGTTAAAGGTGGCGGACGGGCCCGAGAAAAAAGGCTGCAAAACTCCAATCTTTTAAAGCGTGCGGTGTTGTGTTTTTTTTTCCTCCCCCCGAAAGTGAACGGCAGCTTTCCATACTAGTGTATTTGTACTGCCGCGAGTGACAACTGACAAAGCTTGCCGGTGTGATCTTGATTTTGGAACTGATGAAGTCTGTTAACTAATTGATTGGCACTCCGGTCGCTCATCGCCGTGAAACTAGACCTTGTTTTTGGTTTTTTTTTTTGTACTTTGGGCTGATCAAATGGAATAAATGGAATAAATAAAAACACTGGCATGTCAAGACACCAGCACAAAGACCAAGGTACAAGCAGCTCTCCTTCAGTCATTATTGAAACATTTGATCAGCCCAACTTATTATTATTATTATTATTATTAAATCTGTTTTTTAACCAAGCGTGACTTCACTGAGCTGAATAGTGCAGGGTTGCCTGCGTGTTTGCTTGTTCCGGGTAGAAAAAACGCTGTCGACCCCGGCATCTTTTGCGGGGAGGGGTGAGGTGGGGTAGGGTGGGGTGGAGGAAGCAGTTTGCGAAGCAGCTGAAATGGGGGTATATAGAGGATGGGAGGTTCCCACCGAGAGAGCCAGCAGAGTTGTTGTCGAAGCGCGTCACACGCCTTTCCAACCACCAGAGAAGGGAGGAATAAGAAAGACACACACACCAGGAAATCGAGGAAGCTTGCGTAAGATCTGAAGGAGACACGATCGTGGAAAAGGCACCGAGCGTGCCGTGGAAAAAAAAGAAAGGGTGGACTTGGGCTCGGCTGGTTTCGCAACGGGAAATGGGAAATCCCCGCAAAAGATGCCGGGGTCGACAGCGTTTTTTCTACCCGGAACAAGCAAACGCGCTTCGACAACAACTCTGCTGGCTCTCTCGGTGGGAACCTCCCATCCTCTATATACCCCCATTTCGGCTGCTTCGCAAACTGCTTCCTCCACCCCACCCCACCCCACCTCACCCCCCTTTTTCCAAACATTTTGTTTGCACCTCTGGGCCAAGCACGCAACTCCGAAAACGATCCCACCACTGGCAACTCCCTAGCACCGTAGGCAAAAACTAAAGTCGAAGCCACACCTGACAATCGGGGAGGGGAGGGGAGGGGGGGAGGAAGGAGGAAGAAACCAGCGCACCCTTCGCCCTTTTATTGTCGCAATCGAAGAGGCAGGAGAATGCGGGGTGGGGAGGGGAGAGAGAGAGAGAGAGAGTAGAAATCCCTATTTTCGGAGCCGAGAAGAGAAGCACGGCTACAGCAGTCGCTAGAGTTCCCCCCAAGGGGGCGGAGAAAGAAGAACTCTCGGTGCGTTTCTTTTGTAAATACGCGCGCAGGCACACACTCGCCCAGCCGCGCACTTCGCCCAGCTTCTCGCGGGGAGTTTGCAAGCCCTTCGTTTCTCTTCAGGGCCGTCAGAAGGGCGAGCAAGTCTCTGCCCTGCCCTGCCCTGCCGTGGGGGTGGGGAGCCAAGCGCGCTTGACGTTCCTGGAAACGAGAAGGGCCTGCGGAGACTGACACCAACCCGAGTGCCCAAGTGGGTCTTCTCAGCGTCAGGCAAAGTAGCTCACATGCAAAACAAGCCCGGCAGAGGAGCCGGAGCGGCTCCGTTGCTGGGGGTGCGTCTCGGCCGGGGCCTTGCAGGATCCGGGCGGGCGTATTTGCTCACCGCTCCGGCTCCTCTGTCGGGCTTGTTTCGCATGTGATTCCGGGCCAGGTGCTGCTGAGGGCGAGCAGAGGCGCCCGGGCCGGATCCTGCAAGGCCCCGGCCGAGACGCGACCCCAGCAGCGTCAGGCAAAGTAGCTCACATGCAAAACAAGCCCGGCAGAGGAGCCGGAGCCTTGCAGGATCTGGGCCGGGCGCCTCTGCTCGCCGCTCCGGCTCCTCTGCCAGGCTTGTTTCGCGTGCGAGCTACTTTGCCGGCCGCTGCTGAGGGAAGATCTCTGGAGAGGAGCATAAGGTGAGCTGCTGCATTTCCCAGCCTCGGCTTATACTCGAGTCACTAACTTTTTCCATTTTTGGGGGTAAAATTAGGGGTCTCGGCTTATATTCGAGTCGGCTTATACTCAAGTATATACGGGTAATTCTAATTCCAATGATAGACTATTTCTGAAATTAACAATTAGGACAGAAAATCACATTATATCCCCTCTGTATGGGCGAGAAAAGAAAGCAATCAAACAAGAATTCTTCCTAGTCATCAACTGATCTCTTGACCCTTTTTCCCCCACCATCAAAGTCTTCTAATGGAGAACTTCCTATGTAGAATTATCCATTTCTTGCAACTATGTATTAAAAAACACAGAACTATGCTAACTGTTGCAGTATGGGTAAAATAGTATGTGTTAAAGCTTTATTGAGTAGATTTCAGGTCCTGGTGAGTTTGAATAATTAAAACTAAAACCAATATGTACAAATCCACTAATAAATCATGTTTTATCTCTTAATATACTTAGAACATTTTATGTGAAAAATCTTTTATTTCTGTAATAGATCGTCACTTTAAAAAATAATAATTTACCTCATATTAAAACTCAAGAATAAACTTAAGGCAAGCAAAGAATCATGAAACTGTTTTCTAAAAGTTTGTAATTCCTCAAAGCCAACAACACTGTAAATTCAACAGCTCTGAAACTCAGACATTACTCATTTAGTCTGGTCTAGAGTACTTATAAATCTAAAACCTCTGTTAACTATATAATCCAACATCAGTCAGGCAATTAAAAATACCATTTCAAAATGCTAAAGGTTCAGTTTTTATTCAAGATATAACTTCCTGTTCTCTACTAGATGACCAATATTTCCAGAAGAAGGTAACTACACTTTTAGAAGAATTCAGTTTATTATGCATTTTAAGCAATCTCAAGAACTATAACATTCAAATTACATATAGTCTCCCAAATGGTGCAACTTACAACAACAGCTACACCCTTTCCTGCTTTTTTTTTCAATTAGAAAACAGACACTCCAAACATTTGACAATGTTAACACCTATAAAAAAATCACCCCAAATAATGAAAAAAAATCTCACACCTACAGTGGGACAAAAAAGTATTTAGTCAGCCACCAATTGTGCAAGTTCTCCCACTTAAAAAGATGAGAGAGGCCTGTAATTTTCATCATAGGTATACCTCAACTATGAGAGACAAAATGGGGGGAAAGAATCCAGGAAATCACATTGTAGGATTTCTAACGAATTTATTTGCAAATTATGGTGGAAAATAAATATTTGGTCAATAACAAAAGTTCATCTCAATACTTTGTTATATACCCTTTGTTGGCAATGACAGAGGTCAAACGTTTTCTGTAAGTCTTCACAAGGTTTGCACACCCTATTGCTGGTATTTTGGCCCATTCCTCCATGCAGATCTCCTCTAGAGGAGTGATGTTTTGGGGCTGTCACTGGGCAACACGGACTTTCAACTCCCTCCAAAGGTTTTCTATGGGGCTGAGATCTGGAGACTGGCTAGGCCACTCCAGGACCTTGAAATGCTTCTTACGAAGCCACTCCTTCGTTGCCCGGGCGGTGTGTTTGGGATCATTGTCATGCTGAAAGACCCAGCCACGTTTCATCTTCAATGCCCTTGCTGATGGAAGGTTTTCACTCAAAATCTCACGATACATGGCCCCATTCATTCTTTCCTTTACACGGATCAGTCGTCCTGGTCCCTTTGCAGAAAAACAGCTCCAAAGCATGATGTTTCCACCCCCATGCTTCACAGTAGGTATGGTTTTCTTTGGATGCAACTCAGCATTCTTTCTCCTCCAAACACGCCGAGTTGAGTTTTTACCAAAAAGTTCTACTTTGGTTTCATCTGACCATATGACATTCTCCCAATCCTGTTCTGGATCATCCAAATGCTCTCTAGCAAACTTCAGACGGGCCCGGACATGTACTGGCTTAAACAGGGGGACACATCTGGCACTGCAGGATTTGAGTCCCTGGCGGTGTAGTGTGTTACTGATGGTAGCCTTTGTTACTTTGGTCCCAGCTCTCTGCAGGTCCCCCCGTGTGGTTCTGGGATTTTTGCTCACTGTTCTTGTGATCATTTTGACCCCACAGGGTGAGATCTTGCGTGGAGCCCCAGAACGAGGGAGACTATCCGTGGTCTTGTATGTCTTCCATTTTCTAATAATTGCTCCCACAGTTGATTTCTTCACACCAAGCTGCTTGCCTATTGCAAATTCAGTCTTCCCAGCATGGTGCAGGTCTACAATTTTGTTTCTGGTGTTCTTCGACAGCTCTTTGGTCTTGGCCATAGTGGAGTTTGGAGTGTGACTGTTTGAGGTTGTGGACTGGTGTCTTTTATACTGACAAGAAGTTCAACCAGGTGCTATTCATACAGGTAACGAGTGGAGGACAGAGGAGCCTCTTAAAGAAGAAGTTACAGGTCTGTGAGAGCCAGAAATCTTGCTTGTTTGTAGGTGACCAAATACTTATTTTACCGAGGAATGTACGAATTAATTCATTAGAAATCCTACAATGTGATTTCCTGGATTCTTTCCCCCCATTTTGTCTCTCAAAATGAGGTATACCTATGATGAAAATTACAGGCCTCTCTCATCTTTTTAAGTGGGAGAACTTGCACAATTGGTGGCTGACTAAATACTTTTTTGTCCCACTGTAGTTGCATACCATCAGTAATACCATCATATCATCATATCACCATATCACATGCAAGAGCCCTCAATCTGGAAAAAATAAATGAAGATCACAGCTGTGCAAAGGATGCAAATAAGAGAACAATGTTAACAATACTGCAATTAAAAATACTGGCTATTAAGAAGTGTTCTATTTCAGTATCTTTCTTTTGCTTCCCACATACAAAAATATTTCAGTGGAAAAAAATTCGGCTGAAAGAAATGCACAATCCTAAAAGTTTCAACCACTTAAAAGCTGCCATTTCCACCCATCTTGAAGCCCATTCATTTTTTTTTCTTCTACAAAGAGTGTACTTCAGCAACACACATTATTTAACCTAGCTATTCCATTTTATTCCCTGAATGGATTATTCTACTTGAGAAATTTTGATTAGCGAACAATGAGTCACAGGCACCATCTGAATAGATGACTCACTCATGACCTGATCATCTCCCATTTGGACTACTGCTACCTCTGAATAGTTATCCAGGAGCTTCAGCTGGTACCAAATGTGGTTGTATGGCAAGTTTGAGTGCCCAAAGAACAGCACATGTAACACCTCTACTGTGCGAGCTGCACTGGGTTGCGTCCAGGTCCAGTTCAAAGTGTTGGTTTTGAGATTTAAGCCCCAGATGGCATGGGGCCAGGTTAGCTATGGAACTGTCTTCATCTTGTCACATCCCATCAGGTCAGGCAGGGAAGGAATGTTTGGTTAAAGAATTCTGACTGTCCATGTCCAGGAAGAGAGCCTTCTCTGATCTTGCCCCTGCCCCGTAGAATACCTTTCCCCCAGTGGTGAGGCAGACCCCACTGTCCTGGGCTTCTGGAAAGGCATGAAAACATGGATCGGCGGCCTGACTTGGGGCGGACAGAGGGACAAGTAGCTGGTTAGTGCCCTGAAAGCCCTTTCCCTCTGCCTTTTAATTTTTAACACTGATTGCCTTTTAAATTTTATATACTGTTTTTATGTTTTTAATATTTTATTTGTACACTGTCCAGAGACCCTCTGTGAGGGAGGCAGATACTTTTTAAAATTTTAGAAATAAATAAAGCTGTAAATCAAGGAAATCAATTATATAGGAAGGTAACAGAACCCGGGGTACGTAGTTGGTAGAGTTTATATATCCGTGAACATATTTTAAAAACTAAACGGTATATTGTCAAACATTACCAGAGACACATCTATATCTGGTGTATCACTGCAGTATTTGTCTATATACCAAATGGCAGCTTTGGACTGTAGCCCAAGATGATTAGCTTCCACTTTTAACACAGAATTATGCTTTAAAAATAGTGGCTAGATCAGTTATTCCAGCTATACAAAGAGCTGTTGTTATGGTTGTTTCCCCCAAGACAAAATAATTGCTGTGAGAATAAGCATGTTGATCCTTGCTCATGAATAACTGTCCCAAAATCAACTAGCAACTCTAGAAGCATTACATAAAAGCAGGGGCTGTTTCATGAAACTATTTTTCTAAAAGGCAATAATCTATTCAGCTAGAAGCCAAGCATACTAATAGAAAACTAATCACACATATGGACTGCATGACACAACATTTTTAAATTCTCAAAACTGTAACAGTTTCTTATAAACTGAGTTAGACCTGAATACTTCAAAAACAAAAAAACAAAAAAAACTGGCTTCAATAATATCTGTAGCCAGCCACCAGCTACATTAATATTTATACAATATTAATACTTTATGAGGTTTCACAAGCTAGAAAGGGTCACTCTTTGTCCAACTGGAGGCTACTAAGATCAAGAACACAGTAAACTGTGAAAAAACAAAAATATACTAAGACTTTTTTAAAAAATATGCCTTTTGAGTCAATGTTTGACTTCTGGTGAACAATACTGGACATTGATTTTGATTTATTTGCCATCAAATCGTTGACTCTTAGTGACCAAACAGATTTTCTCATGACAATCTATCCCTAACTTCAAATCTTCCAATGGTGCACTCATAACTACTGTGACTGAAGCTTGGACGTAGATATACGAAAATAAAAATTATGATGTATATCCTCCTCATGGCATGGGTCCGGAGTACCTTAGGGAGCACCTGCTGCCGGCATCAACTTCCCTCCGCCCTGTGCCTCCTCAGGGTGCCACTGATCAGAGAATGTCAATTGGTGGCCCCCAGGGGGAGGTCCTTCTCTGTGGGCGCCCCGGAGCTATGGAATCGGTTGCCGGTTGAGCTCCGGATGGCGCCCGATCTTCGCTCCTTCCGTCGCGATCTGAAGACATTCTTATTTGAACAAGCCGGCCTGGCCTGATGGGGGATGGTTTGGGTTTTTTATTCTCATTTTATTATATGTATTTATTGTTTTTAGCTGGGCACATGTTTAATTCTTTTTTAACTTTTGTATGTTTGTATTTTTATATATCTGCCCTGTTCACCGCCCTGAGTCCTTCGGGAGAAGGGCGGTATATAAATAAAATTAATAATAATAATAATAATAATAATAATAATAATAATAATAATAATAATAATAATAACAGGGCTTTTCAACCAGTGGTACGGGTACCACCTGTGGTACATTGGCACTTGGCAGGTGGTACGCGACCATCCTAGAAAAGTAGCGGGGGAGGGGAATGAGCTGAACCGGTGGCAGCATCACACAAGCCTGAGTGAGAGATGGCTGGAGCTGCAGGGCTGTCAGGGCTCAGCAGAAGAGCCAGGATCAGTGCCAGGCTCCAGCTGGAGCTCGGCGCTGATCCTGGCACTTCTGCTGAGCCCAGAAGCTCCAATCAGCTGGAATGTACGGTCAGAGTGTCCCAGAGTCATGTGAAGTGACCAAAAGCTGCTGCAACCACCCAGCAGAGGTGGGAGAGAATAAAAACCAAGCACCCCCCCACCCCACCCCTGCTGCCAATCCTCAACATAAATGCTCAGAACAATGAAAACCTCAGACAGGAGGAAGAGCACTGCCGGGCGGGCAGGCAGGTCTCTTGGTCGGCTGTGGCTTGGGGAGCACTTTTTTCAGTGCCATTGTAACAGTCACTAAACGAACTATTGTAAGTCAAGGACTACCTGTACTTCATCACTTTTTCCCTTTTGGGGGGGGGGTTATCAAGTTTTTGACACCTTGCTAGGCGACTGGTGGTACTCGGATGTTGCCATGTCCTAAAAGTGGTACATTGGGTGAAAAGGGTGAAAAGCCCTGCTCTATAAAAATGGATAGTGACAAAAATATTGGAAAAAAAATCTATTTTGCCCAGATTGGGAGAAGAGAATCATGATGAAACTTAAGTGCAGATTCTGTAATCAATCTGGCCACCAGTTCTTTCAGCATGTTATCACGTGGCAATTAAAATACATCAAACAAATACACACTAATCAGACCTGGGCACTGCGCATTTTATGCCCCCCAGGTCACATCCAGATCTTTTAGCTATCCCTGTCTGGCCCAAGTGGATTGTTTTTATTTTGAAGGCGATTGCTTCCTTTTTCAGTTTATGCATGTGTGTGGATGCATACCTATGCACCTTCACAGTCCTACTGTTCAGCCCTCCACAACAGTCCCTGTTTTTCATGTCGCCCCTTGGTAAAACTAACTGCCTATCCCTGCACTATGTGATGTATTTGCTTATATCTGAATTTCTGCCTATTGTAGAGTAGAAAAAGATAATCATTTTGAATAGTGTCCTATGAAACCTAACATTCATTGTTGGTTTTGTAACTTCTTTGACAAAAAAACAACAACACACATTCATAATACTCAAGGCTACATCTAGTTGAAATTATAAGAACAAAAAAAAGCACTTGTTACAAAACTTGGTCAAAAACGATTGGTTTCATAAGAATACTAAGCATCCATTTAGCTACACTATTGAAGAATCCCATGTTGATGAAACAGCATTTCTAAACATGTGCTCATCGTGTACAATTGATAATGGCAGCCAGAAGAGTAAGTGGTGCTTTGGGTGGATTAACCTGCATTTTTTAAAACTCAATTTTTTCACTATCTTTCTTGAAAGAGATTCAAAGATTCACACTTTACAGTCACCAAATGAGCTCAAGAATAAACAGACAGCACACAATTATTTCAATGCTGCAGTTTCAAGGCCACTGAAAAAGCAGAAGTACTTCTGAAACTGCAATTGTAGACAGCAAGCCTCCCTCCTTGGCAGGGCTGTACCAATCTGTTAAACCCATCTACGATTAGGACCGTCTTCTCTTGAAGTGCAATCTTATTCAAAAGTCACGCTGAAGTCAATGCTACTCATTCCCAGAGAATTCCATAGGGTTGTACCTTAATAAGATGAACTCAAAAAATCAAAACCACATGCTTACTGTCAGAATGCAATATCTGGCACCATACTTTATAAAGTGTAAATACTACACTTTATAAATATAGACCAGACATGTCAACAATAACCCTGTGAAGTGAGTTGGGCTGGGAGAGACTGACTAGCCCAAAGACATCCAGCAGCCTGTCAAGGCAGAATTAGAACTTACTGTCTCTGGCTTTCTAGCTTAGTGCCTTAACCACTAGACCAAATTGGCTTGAAAGACGTCTCTCTTCTAAGAGAGTTGCACAGCTCTAGAAAGATCTACAATATAGAAAAGTTGCATATAAATTCAAATTTTATTTAAAGCACATAATTCAGCAATGTAGAGAATATTTAAAAACAGTTTTGAATGCATTCGGAAATTACCGTATTTTCCGGCGTATAAGATGACTTTTTAACCCATGAAAATCATCTCAAAAGTTGGGGGGTCGTCTTATACGCCCAGTCGTCTTATACGCCAGAAAATACAGTACTGATAATAACATATGGTCCTGAGTTGTCAAATTTTATATTCTGAGCATAAAAGTCCTGTTATTGTTATTAGTTGCAATGTATAGTTCCTGTCTGTCTGTCTATCTATCTGCTTTAGTCACTACAGAAAACTAAGAAATTATTTTTACCACTAACAGTCAAGGGGATTGACTTCCAATGTCAAATAAAACAGCCTAATAGAAGTGTTGTTAAGGAATAAATTATGGTTTTTAAAGCTCCATTTTATTTAACCATTGAGGATTTTTTGGCATACATTAAGTGAAGACTAATGTTAATGATATTCCTTAATATTACATACTGCAGATGCAACAAATCTATAATTGAAGTAAATAAACTTGATTTGAAAGTATTTCTAAATTGCACAGATCAGGACATCATATAAAAGTCACTCTAATCTAGCACTTTAAATGAGGAGCAAATTACAAATGCAACCAACTATTCAACATAAAATTGAACAGATAGCCATCATTTTATCACAAACACAAGACATCTAGCCACTATGTCCAATTTTAATACCTAAAAAAAGTTTTAAAAGTAACTGCAGTTTCCTTCCTATCCTTAAATAATTCTGAACCATGCATACCTTATCTAACTATGCTTTCTATATTTATATAGAAATATATTTATGTAGCATCATTAGTCTATGATGTATCTGATAATCTCAGAAACACAATACATCAATACATCCAAAGTTTTTGGTGGCCAATGTACTTTGAACCAAGACAGCAAGCACTCCTTAGTCAGATCTAGTCTGTTTTTCGCTTCATTCTGTGCTACTGAACAAAAAAAAATTACCCTTTTCAAAGCCTGAACAACATCTATGTTAAAACAGCAACATCTGGCTAATTGGCTTTGAGTACAGTAGTCCCTTACCAAGCTATTTTAGGGTTGTTGATCATGAACATAACAGCTCTGGATGTTCACAGTCCAGAACTTTCAATTACTTTCAAAGATCTTAAGAAAGAAGCGTCACAACAAATAGCAAAAGCCCTAAGGATCAAAACTGTTTATCCCAACTTAGATGCATCTTTGTAATCAGGCAAATAAATGTATTTCCTTTCCTGGAAAGGAAATACATTTCACATTTAAGCCACAAACTACAGTTAGTTTAGCACTGTGTGAATGGAACTGTATAATCAAACAGGAAAACTCAGCCTCCAATCTTAGGACATTCTTTTCCTCTCTGTTTTGCCTTGATTTATCTTTTCTGCTTAACTAATGTAATTCCATTCAGCCATGCTCCCTATAAGCCTCATGCTAAAGCCATGCTCCCTATAAGCCTCTGTCACACAGGTGCTTTTCCCAAAAGGCAACTGGACTTTCTTGGTGAAAAGAAAGTCCAGTTGCCTTTTGGAAAAAGCACTTTTGGGACAACGATGACCTGGACGGTGCAGAATCTCCATAGACATACAAGTTTCTCTGTTTCACCTTTCAATTGCCAATAGGGCACACTGGTGCACTGTTACTTTATCTTTCCAGAATACCAATAACTATAATTCACTTCAGCAGTAACATATTTCACTTTTGCAGTCTTTAGCTACTGCTGTTTCCCTTTGAAAATATGTTTTTCAAATACCAAAACGCTGCCCTTCAGATGGCAAATACTCTAGCAGCAGGCAATAGTCTATAGCACTACTACAACTTGCTTTTTTCTAATCCCCATTGTTATTTTGCCTTCTTCCTCCTTTCACCCTCTCCCTCTCCCAGTGCTGGGTGGGGGAAGGGGATGACAGCGGAATTAAAGGTTTAGGGCCTGTGGGAACACTCTCATTCTGTATAGAAAAGAAATCCCTCTATAGAAAAGAAATCCCTCTAGACAAGATCAGGACTTTTTTGTGTCCTTCCGAAGGCGGTTTACCAGGTTGCTTGATGGACGGTTCTCCCTAAATCGACCTGCTTGCCCTGCAGCCTGTTTCGTAAATTGTTCTTTGCGAGTTCTCATGGGAAAAGGGATGTCCTCATCCGTAAAGGACCCGAGTCTCTTTTTCACCAAGCCAAAGGCGTCTCTACTTTTCCGCGTGCGCTCTTTCTTTTTATTTTTCGTGGGATGCAAATACTGTTCCTCTGCTGTGGAGTTCAGGAGTCGCCAAGGCTCTGGGCTGAGCTTCTTCAGTCCTGCCTGCCACATATGAAACCCCTCCTTCCACCGCCACATCGCCACATCGCCTCGGCGCTCTCCAGCCCACTCCAGCCCGCCGCCCCTCAATGGCCTGCCTCTGAGCCCACCCCTTATTCCCCCCAACACAGGCCATTCGCTCAGTTGCCTGCCTGTGCCGTGACTCCTTTCCTTGCTCCCCATCACCGCTTCCAGCTTCTTCCCTCCGAAGCCCCTTCCCCACATGCTTTTCATCTCGCCCCCCCCGCAACGACTCCCAATCCCCGCTCTTCGCCTTGTTCCCACGCGCCAACAGCCCTACCCACCTCGGCGGAAAACCTCATCAAATCTCAGCCGCTCCACTTCTCCCCTCTCACCTCAGGCCGCCGCCGCCGAGCGCCGGGGAAAGTGAGCCCCGCCCACCCGTAAGGGAGAGACCGAGAGAGCAAAATCGTCGAAGGCTGCGCGAGCCCCACAGCCAACCGCACACAGGCGCCCTCTTTCCTTCAGCCAATAAGAAAGGGGTTTCTCTTCGGCAGAGCACCGGCCAATAGGAGCAAGGGAGAACCGAGTTCGCTCCCACCTTTTTTTCCTCTCTCTCTCTCTCTCTCTCTCTCTCTCTCTCTCTCTCTCTCTCTCTCTCTCCCCCCGCCCCGCCTAAAAATCCAAAAATTGAGTTCGGCTCGAGGACAACGGAACCGCTCTAGCCCCCCGAAGCGCTTCACCCTTTGTCCAATCGGCTTCGGCGTTAGAAAAAGACCCAATCAGCGACCACGAAAGAGGTTGTTTTCGGCCGGATGGTTACTACGCTTAGACCAATGGCCAAAGCCGTGGAAGGAGACCCAATCCAGGCGATACGGAGGGGCGCGAGGAGCTCTGGCTACCCAATAACGTCTCTCGCCGTTCTTTCCTCGCCTTTTTGCGAATCCTGAAGCGAGGTGCGGGGATGCGCGTTCTTTCCTGCAACGGCCGAAGGAAGAACCTTGGACGGCGGTTGCTCAGGTTCTCTCGTTAAGGGGCTCCAGAGCTTTGCTGGAGGCGGAGGACGACGCCGCCGCCGCCGCCGCCGTCCCCCTCAATACCTGCACGCCGCTTACACTTCTTTAAGTTTTCGGTATGCCGACTCTACGTATAAGCCGTTGTTATTCGTTGTGCGTCTGCCCTGTTTTATGCGAGAGATTCCGAATATCTGTCCCTGAGGATGTCGACGTGGATGGCTTACCCTATGGCTTCTCGACTCACGTTTCTGAATTCATCGAGCATATCAGTTCGTGATTTCACTTTTATGCTAGACACACGGTTTGGGCCAGGGTTTTGTCTCAGTGTAGGCCCTTTTATACTGACGCTTTTTAAGAAAAGAAAAAACAAACAAACCTGCAGGTTTGCCAAGCTCACACAGGCAATGGTTGGCTGAGTGCGCGCATTGCTCGAAAACGTAACAAGCCACATTAGTGTAGGGCGAAATCAATCTCGGCAGGTTTGTACCATAATTAAGACAATGGCACATCCCCCCCCCCTCTGCAGGGTTCCACAGTGATACTATAATGAATTCCAGTTCTCTTTGAATTTGATTTAAATTCTCCCCAAATCTTTTAGGCAAAGAAAGCATCACTTAACTTCAAACCTCAAGATGATTTCTGAATTTGGCTGGAGACCCGTTGTCTTCCCAGCCATAATATTTAGGGTGTGGTGCTGCTTCTAAAATATACGTAGATAAAACTTTCTACATCCAGACCTGATTTTTTTTTAAAAATCAAGGTTTTCTGTTAATAGCTCAGTAGTGTCACCTGCTGGTCTTAGATGAACATGTAAGCATTTCAAACCAATAATTCATACTGTGTTTCCAGTAAAAGGTAATAAATAAAGTATATAATAAAAATATCGGTGTATGTTTTACCAACTACAGTCATCCAAGCACTCAAATAAAATTAGCAAGATAAACTGCAGTGTAAAGGAAAAGTACTCTTTCAAATACTACATCATAATAAAACTGCTGTTTACTCAAGTTGAGGATAATTAAATGTTATTGGGAGAAAAGAGAAACTTATAAGATTTAATGCTATTGCTCTATCAAAGAGAATATCAGGACAATTAAAACTTAAAATAAATATGGAAAGGAGTATTAATGAAGCAAGCAATTTAGAGAGAATAACAAGTTTAAGGAAACCTATGATGTAATGGATTAAAGTAGGACTTCTATGCATGCACAGCATGAGGCTGCATACTAAACTGTTACCTTGGGCTAAACACTTATTTTTCTAATTTAAGAAATGCATGTCTACAGTGTAAAAGTTTTCAAGGTAGCTTAAAACTACAGTTAAAGCAGTGTCATAACCAATCGCTATAATTAAAGTTAATCATAAATATAAACCAGCAATAAAATACAAAGAGAATTAGAACATTTTTATTTATTTATTAAATTTCTATGTTGCCCATCTCCCCTGCAAGGTGATTCTATGCAATTCTTATTTTCTCTGAAGTTAGAAAGGATGAGGTTCATTTCCCCATTGTTAACATAGTAGGATTTATTTCATAAATAAGATACCTTTTTGATATTGTACATATATTTCAGGGGCAGAAACCAGCAAAGATTGATGGCACTGATTCCCTTTTTATATCTTGGTTCATATTATTTTGAGAACTATTACTTTAATAATAATGGTTTAATCCCCAGCTGTTTGATGGTAATAAAATTTCTGTGCTGTCTAAAATGCAATCATGCAAATTTTGGCTTCTTTGTCTGCATGAGGAGTTCGTAGGCAGTTTGCACTTCAATAAAACGTCTTTCAGCTTCTGCTACTTGATGTCGATTATGATCAGGATGCCAAAGCTTCACCAGCTCCCGGTAACTTTTGGTAATTTCTTCTGGAGTGGCATCATTAGGGACACCTAAGATCTAGAAGAAGAGGAGAGAGGTGAATTAGCATCCTATCACAGCTGTGAGTTCACTAATATTTTAATTATCAATTATCTAATTGATAATTAGCTGGCTGGGTGACTTTGGGCCAGTCTCTCTCAGCCCAACCCACCTGACGGGATTGTTGTGGGGAAAAGGAGGACGAGGAGGAAGGGGCATGTTTGTTGTCTTGAGTTACTTATAAAGCAATAAAGGAAGGATAACATCTAAGAAAGAAAGAAACTACGGTAGTCATTTGTCAGTGATGGAACGGAGGTGGAGAGAACAAAGAATAATTTTCTTGCACTTACTGTTACAAGTTATTGGAAAATCTATAAAAGCCAAAAATCCAATGAAGGATGATTTTTGTAGAGTTTGAACTAATAGTAGAGCACATCTATTTGCAGAGCTTTGAAAAGCTAAGCATAAAGGTACTTTCTTGCAATTCTGCAAAACACAGTTGCCTTTTCTTTCTTTCTACATCCAAAGACATCAAAACTGAAGAGCCTTGTTATTATCTCTAGTCATATATTTTAGGTAAAACTTTCAGCCAGTAAGATACGATACAATTTTCAGCCTTTAAAGATGGCATGTAATATTTCAGATAATCTCAGAAAATTCCATTACAATCAACATGGTCTTGTGTTAAGTCAAAGAATTCAAACCAAGGGATATATTAAGAATTCTGAGAATTTTAATTGTAAGATATTAGGGAAATATGCTGTAAATGGAAGAAATAGTCAATACCAGAGCAAGTAGGTGTGACAGACAACTTATCACATTGTTTACTTCTTTGCCCTTTGAACTCTTTCCCTTACAAGCAAATAGTTCTAGTTTCAGATAATCTTATTTTCATAAGTGGTGTTTAAAATTAGTAAATGAATGTCAGTGCAAAATTATTGGCTAGGGTGTTTGATGTGTTTAGTTGCTTGTCTATTTTAAATACTGTTAAAATAGAAGATTTTATTACCTAATTGAATAAGAATTTTTCACTTACTTTTTTTGTGTAATTAAATTTAACATGACTTACATTTTGTTGTTTTATCTTGTACACCATACAATACTATTATATGAGCTTCCTTTAATGCCATTTTACTATTAATACAAATTGTGGTTGTTTAATGTATGCAAAGCTAGTTGTTTGATATGCAAGGCTTGAAGTGAGTATTTTAGTCTCTGATGACATAAGCCAGTTTGATGTACTGGTTAAGGCATCAGCTAGAAACTGGGAGGCTGTGAGTTTTAGTCCTGCCTTAGATACAAAGCTAGTTGGGTGATCTCGGGCCAGTCATTTTCTCTCAGCCCTAGGAAGAAAGCAATGGCAAACCACTTCTGAAAGATCTTGTCTAGAAAACTGCAGGAACTAGTTCAAGTAGTCGCCAGGAATCAAAAACTGACTTGAAGGCACAGACAGACAGACAAAAATATGACAAGCTGAACCGAGGATGACTGGGAAAGGGTAAAACAATCAAGAGGGTGGTCACAAATGTGCAACCAAAGCTTATAAACACTGCGATGCATATATAAAAGGAATGGGTTCTATTGTGTAGTAATGACCATCAGCTTGACTTTTTTTATCCTTCCTGCAGATGATCCTGTGCTAGTCCAGAATGTAAGGAAAGATTTAGTATCATGACATGCAGAGATTCTCATATCCTATATTTGATTATATAACATTGGATCACTACAATGCACTCTACATGGGGCTGTCCTTGAAAAACATTTAGAAGCTTCAACTGGTGCAAAATGTGACTGCATGGGTAGTAAATGATTTGGATATGCTATGGGCCCCATCAGCTAAGGAATGTCAACTGGCAGGGAGATGTATCTTCTCTATTGTAGCCCCTGTCCTCTGGAACATTCTTCCCTCAGAGTTGAGGACGACCCTGATCCTGTTGGATAATTTGTAGGAAACTTGAAACTTACTGTTTCCAAAGGCTGAAAAATAATAAAGTCCACTGTACCTGATACGCCATCTGACGTCTTTCATCCTGGAAAGACTGTACAAATTTTAAAATGTTCTCCCATTCCTGGAAATAGCCACCACTTAAACCCAACATCTTCCCGGCACGGTAAGGGAGAAGCAGCACTGATTCCAATATTCCACTCAATGATGGAAACACGCTGACATAATCCAGGGCTGCTCCAATCGTGCTGGCTATGTAGCTGGCAGTTGCTGCTGTATTGCTGAAGGCAGAGTAGGCCAGTGGCGTTGTGAACGCCAGATAGGCCAGGCCTAGTCGGTAAAGTCGGACGCTAAGCTGCTTCTCGGTGTGATTGATGACTTTATAGCGTCGGTAATTCTGGGCTGTCACACTAGTGGTGAGAGTAATGGGCAAGATCCCCAGAGGGTGGCCATAGAAGATTGGTGCAGTTATGAAGGCAGCCATTAAGGTTGCTTGAAGGTTGGAGGCTTGGTTGCCCACTTCAGACACCAAATGAACTCCAAGACCCACAGCCAGAGGAAGGGCCAGAAGGTAAAAACCTGGCAGAGTAGAGAGACCAATCAAAGCCACTACCCCAAAATAGATGCCTACTAAAGCTTGGCCAAGAAAACGCACAGGGTTTAAAGGTGGGAGCTGACCGTTGGGCAAGTCTGGTGTACCATTTGCCTGTGCTACCCAACCAGGGAGCAGCCACAGCTCCCAAAGCCACCCTATGCCAAATCCACCCAAAGTCAGCATCCAGAGTAAGGCATGGTTATCTCGGCCCAAGTAGAGATGATGAAGCCCAGTAGGGCCTCCTAAAGCCCAGAGAGCAATAGCCACCACAAGACGTTTGGCCATCTCATTTGGCCATAGCACCACCAGACATCTCACTGCAGACAGTGCTGTTTTTTGTAGTCCATCCTCCCCGGATGCCAAATAATAGTTCTGTGGGGAGAGAGAGAAGCAGTAAAATATAGCAGTATCTGCAGCACAAGGCTAGCCAAGTGTCATGACTTCTTCCTGCTGTCTAACCACACCCTCCCTGGTAGTGACTGGCTGCCTTTTTTTCTGGATGTAGGTGTCTGCATTATGATACCATGCAGGAGAACCTAGTGCCAACTTCATTTTCCTGGCAACTAATCCAGGGAACCTTTGATGCTTTCTTACCATTTATCATCTAAAAAACGAATCATTTCCTAATCAGAGCATTGCTTCCATAGCCACTCCAAACTTTCATTGACTGAATCCCACAAAGTATTTCAGTGGCAGAGGATCTGCTTCTCAAGCAAAAGCATCTTTAAGGAGGACTAGGAAAGACTCCTGCTAAAAACCCTGAAGATCCTTCAGTAGATGGTTTGGAATGAGAGAGTGCAAAATGTTTGCTTTGATCTAAGGCAGATCTCTGAACCATTTTCCAGAATCATAATCACCTACCTTTCAGCTCTTTGTCAGAGGGAACATCCGGAAAACGCAGGCAATTTGAATGCCTCAGAGAGCCTTTGACCTCACAAGGCTAATAGACTTTGTCTCCTTCTGGGGGAGGAGGTATGGCAGAGCGTTGCACACATGGCTATATCAGGAGAGGAGGAGGAATGGTCAAAGGGCAGCAGAGCATGCTCTGTATTACAGATAACATCAGAGAGAGAGGGCTCTGCAGAGAATCTTTACCAGAATATGGTGGAGGATTAAGCCCTCGAGTTTGGACAAAATTATAATCTACCCACACTTTTCAGAGTTCATTTATATCAATCCAATTACTTAAGGAGATAGATTATGTTTGTTTATTATTTTTTAATTTATCCAATGTGATGTAAAGGTATTAATCCGAGAGTGGGGGAGATCCAGATTCAAGCTGATGATAGATAATATATGACTGAGTGATTTTCGGGTCAGTGACTCCTCTCTCAAAGCTCTTCTCTTACAGGGATAAAATGAAGGAAGAAGCCCCACGTAAGCTGCCTTTTCTTGAAGGAAAAGCGTGATATAAATGTAACAAATTAAAAATTATAAGTCAAATATATATATGTGTGTGTGTGTGTGTTAAGTATTGTCAAGTTTTTTGAATACACCTTGCTAATTAAATCTTTCTTTCCTGTTTTGGCCTAACCCAAGGCTATCCACAGGATATAGTCACAACTTATGACAGCTCATTATTTGTGTAAATTATTCAAATTGCTAATAAAGAACTTAGGGAGGCTGATAAATTTACACATACATATATTTATGTGTGTGTGTAAATTTATTACTAACAAAGAATTAAAGGGAGACTGATATGCATTTCAAACTTATTTGTTCTCATCAGTCAGCCATACCCTTCTAAGATCAAATAAGTTTGAAATGCATATCAGTCTCCCTTTAATTCTTTGTTAGCAATAAATTTACAAAAATATGAGCTGTCACTACTGTGACTACTGCCTGTTGATGGCCTTGGGTTAGGCTGAAACAGGAAATAAGATTTGTCCCATGTTTGGGGCCTAGCAAGGTAATCTAAATACTTAAGAAACATTTAACATGTATGTATGTGTGTGTGTGTGTGTGTGTGTGTGTATATATATATATATATATATATATATATATATATATATATATATATATATATATATATATATATATATATATATATATATATATATATATGTAAATTTTAAATTGCTAACAAAGAATTAAGGGAGACTGATATGCATTTCAAACTTATTTGTTCTCATCAGTCAGCCATACCCTTCTAAGATCAAATAAGTTTGAAATGCATATCAGTCTCCCTTTAATTCTTTGTTAGCAATAAATTTACAAAAATATGAGCTGTCACTACTGTGACTACTGCCTGTTGATGGCCTTGGGTTAGGCTGAAACAGGAAATAAGATTTGTCCCATGTTTGGGGCCTAGCAAGGTAATCTAAATACTTAAGAAACATTTAACATGTATGTATGTGTGTGTGTGTGTGTGTGTGTGTGTGTGTGTGTGTGTGTGTATATATATATATATATATATATATATATATATATATATGTAAATTTTAAATTGCTAACAAAGAATTAAGGGAGACTGATATGCATTTCAAACTTATTAGTTTTCATCAGTCAGCCATACCCTTCTGAGATTCGAACCTGGTTCGAATCTCAGAAGGGTATGGCTGACTGATGAAAACTAATAAGTTTGAAATGCATATCAGTCTCCCTTAATTCTTTGTTAGCAATTTAAAATTTACACAAATATGAGCTGTCACCGGTGTGACTACTGCCTGTCGATGGCCTTCAGGTTAGGCTGACACAGGAAATAAAGATTTGTCCCATGTTTGGGGCCTAGCAAGGTAATCTAAAAATAGTTAACAAGCATTTGACATATATATATATATATATATATATATATATATATATATATATATATATAATATGTGTGTGTGTGTGTGTGTGCGCGCACACACACACACACACAGGTAATCTAAAATAGTTAAACAAGCATTTGACACATATCTCCCCTTGCTTTTAATTTATCCAATGTGATGTAAAGGTATTAATCCGAGAGTGGGGGAGATCCAGATTCAAGCTGGGAGAAGAACGAAGCTGAAGCCACCAGCCTGAGGATGACGGATGAGATTTCGTCGAAACGTTGCCCTGATACCTACAATTCTACGTGAGGGAGACTGAAATGGCCATTTTAAACTTATTTGTTCTCATCAGTCAGCCATACCCTTCTGAGATTCAAACCTGGGCCGATTGCACATTAGGCAATTGTTCTAACCTTTAGGCCACAGGCTCTTTTGTTAGCTGAGAAGCAAGGGAGATATGTGTTAAGTGTTTGTTAAGTATTTAGAATACCTTGCTAGGCCCCAGACACGGGACAAATCTTATTTCCTGTTTCAGCCTAACCCAAGGCCATCCACAGGCAGTAGTCAACTAACAAAGCGAGAAAGAGCCAGTGGCCTAAAGGTTAGAACAATTGCCTAATGTGCAGTCGGCCCAGGTTCGAATCTCAGAAGGGTATGGCTGACTGATGAGAACAAATAAGTTTGAAATGGCCATTTCAGTTTCCCTTTAATTCTTTGTTAGCAATCCAAAAAAAATTACACAAATATGAGCTGTCACTGTTGTGACTACTGCCTGTGGATGGCCTTGGGTTAGGCTGAAACATATATATATATATTTCCAGTGTGAAACTTTATATAAATAAAAGTATGTTGTTTTGTGATTTCAATAGGAGATTACTGTAAAGCAAGCGTGTCCAACCTTTTGGCTCCCTGGACTGCACTGAATGGGGAGGAATTGTCTTGGGCTGCATGAAATATATAATCTAGTTTACGTACATAAATAGCAATCTTTTATTTTTATTTTATTTATTGTAGAGCTAGCTATCCAAGGCCTCATGCGGCCTATGGGCCGTGGGTTGGACACGCCTGCTGTAGAGGCTAAAGTGGAACTTGGAGAGCACATGTGACCCTTAGGTCATAAATCCCCCCTCCTGTTTGTTTGTTTGTTTGTTTATATCCTGCCTTTGTTATTTTTACAAAAAAACCCTCAAGGGAGCAAACATATCTAATGCTCCTTCTTTTTCCTACTTTTCCCACAACAACAACAACAACCCTGTGAGGTGAGTTGGGCAGAAAGACAGTGACTGGCCCGAGGTCACCCAGCCAGCTTTCATGGCTAGAGCAGAATTTGAAATCACAATCTCCCGCTTTTTAGCCTGGTGTCTTAACTACTAGACCAAACTGGCTTCTTATCTGATGAAGAGTTATTATGAACTCAAAAGCTTAGATGTTGTTCTGTGGACTTGAGTTAACCTAATAAAGGGAACACCCCTGATATAGTTTTGGAGATTTCTCTTTGGTCTAGGTGGGCTCTCTGCTTGCTGAGACATTGGTTATTGTTTCAAGTGAGGCTTAAATGTGACCACTCACCTCAGTTAATTTGGTCAGCCAACAATATCTGGCTAAGCCCATCATTACCAAGTTGCCTTGTTTGATCACAAAACTCCAGAAATTGACAATAGAAAGAATTTAGGCTAGATCCTTAATCTCCCTAATAACATGAATAAATCTATAGCTGAAAGATTTACAGCAGATGATGAAATCTACAGTGTATTTATTGACAGACACATTAATTAAAAACAATTGTACTGTATTAAAAAAACCCACCAGCAAAGTACTTGTGGATAGAAATTAACAAGAAGGGTAAAGGACAGGTATTTAAATAACCTTTCAACTTTCCCCCCTTCAGTTTAATCCCTGCCACAGAAGAACAAGGGGCAATTAATATTACTGCAGGATTTATGATTAGCTACTTAATTCCTGTCCATATATGACTTCTTGGCACAAAGATTGCCTAAATCAGGGATTCTCAAAGTTTGAGATATCATGAAATAAAATTATTGTGACAAGCCCCATAGCCCATAAATAAAACTGAGGTTTTCACTGGGCTAAAAGTAAATATGCTGTATACTATTAATACTTTAACGTTTGTCTGCATAGCACAGCAAATGAAATATTCACAGAACCTTGCAACTCTGAAAACCAAAGAAGCAAAAAAAAATCGAAAATTTATTTTTTAGAAAAAAAGTGATGGAAAAGATGTTTGCTTACCGTAGTTTTCTTTTTAAGCAATCATTCTCATTTCTTGTTCCACATTTACAGTATCCAGGGCTTTTTTTCTCATAGAACGCCCAGAACGGAGTTCTGGCACCTTTTTTGGATGGAACCTTGTAGGGTAGGCAAGGCAGGTTGTATGACATGTGTGAGTCCCGGCACCTTTTTCTTTTACAAAAAAAGCACTGTTAGTATCTAAGATCAGCATTTAGTTTTTATAGCAGCGACTGAAGAAAAACATGTCAACTTGTCCAGAGAGAGCAGGTGCAAGTTCTAACAGCGGTTCAGTTTTGTTTATGCAAGCCACAAGGCTTTCACATGCAGGGCTGAAGCCCTTGATCAGAACAAACACTCCAAGCTTTGGTTGAAAAGTCACCTGTTCTAAAGAAATTATTCAGCAGCTTTATTTACCAAAAGAATGGTAGCATACGAACAGGAGAATTAAAGCACCCAGCCTCTAGTCTAGGCAGAACAACTGCAGGGACTGGCTTGTGGCTACATACATCTTTGGGATCTTGGATGAAAGCCAAATTTGTTGAATACCCAAATTTGTACAAGGAAGGGTTGGGCTCACAGGGTTGGAGCCAGCTTGCAAGGCCCTTCCTTTTGCTTTACCGAGACTTGGCCGATGCAAAGGGCATTGAGAATTTTATTGGAATCTGCTGCCCTGCTCAGAAGATTGTATTTGTGTGATTACATAATGTGTAGGATGTGGATACTGCATGTGTGTTGCCAACTCTAGCCTTACCACCACTGCCACGTTTCCTTACCCCATTCAGAAAGCTTTGAAGAAACAAGACCGTCAGGCTAAAAATGATTCCCTTTTCCCAATCTTAAGCCTCAAGATCTGACCCAAACAGCACACAGAGAGAGATCCGCAGTTTCTATCAGTAGCCTCTGAACCTAATCCTACTTAGCTATAAACAGGATATCCAAGCAGAAGAACCCTCAGTGTAATCCAATGGTGCTCTTATTTCCCTACTAGAGCTCCACAGGTTTCATCCAGAACTAATATCCCAGAGTTAAGCCCCAGTCACCTTAGCTCTGTCTTCAGTACAGGTAGTCTTCAACTTATGACCACAATTGAGCCCAAAATTTCCTTTGCTAAGCAAGACAGTTGTTAAGTGAGTTTTGCCCCATTTTATGACCTTTTTAATAATAATAAAGTCGGAAGGGACCTTGGAGGTCATCTAGTCCAACCCCCTGCTCAGGCAGGAAACCCTATACCATTTAAGACAAATGGCTGTCTAGTCTCTTCTTAAAGACTTCCAGTGTTGGAGCATTCACAGCTTCTGGAGGCAGGTTGTTCCACTGATTAATTGTTCTGACTGTCAAGAAGTTTCTCCTTAGTTCTAGTTGCTTCTCTCCTTGACTAGTTTCCATCCGTTGCTTCTTGTCCTGCCTTCAGGTGTTTTGGAGAATAGCTTGACTCCCTCTTCTTTGTGGCAGCCCCTGAGATATTAGAACACTGCTATCATGTCCCCCCACACTGCTATCAACATTTTATCACAGTTGTTAAGTGAATTTGGCTTCCTCGTTGACTTTGCTTGTCAGAAGCTGACTGGGAAGGTCACAAATAGTGATCATATAATCCCGGAACACTGCAGCTGTCATAAGTACATCCCAGCTGCCAAACACCTGAATTTTGATCACGTAACCATGGGGATGCTGCAATGGTCACAAGTGTGAAAACTGGTCTGAAGTCACTTTGTTCAGTGCCTTTGATGACTTTGAACAACCGCTAAACAAACAGTTGTAAATCAAGGACTACCTGTACGTTCAAATCCAAAGCGCTGCTTGTTATTCTGAAGCCTGGTGGTGGTCTCCTTTGATGGAATAAACCAGGGATAGGCAACCGTGGCTCTTTTATGACTCGTGGACTTCAACTCCCAGAATTCCTGAGCCAGCCATGCTGAGGGGAAAGGGAGAGGTTTCCAAGCTGAGCCACGCTGGCTCAGGAATTCTGGGAGTTGAAGTCCACGAGTCAAAAGAGCCAAGGTTGCCTACCCCTGGAATAAACCATCATAGCTGAAGCAGCCTGTATTTTGCTTTTTCACTTCAATCCAATAAAACTCCTGGCTTTCCTAAAAAGCAGCATCAAGACACCAGATGGCAGTAGCAACTTCATAATAAAAGCTGCTCTATTGCAAGTTTTCTTCCTTCACAGCATCAAGAGATGCAAACCCCAAAGGAAAGATGGGTGATGGGAGTTGGAAGCAGCTTTTTTTTTTGAGATATTGTGCGATTCAAGTATAATTTAAGTTGCTAGAGGTACGGCGGCTTTAACTTCTTGCAACCAAAATGACAGCGGTATGTGTCCACTCACCAGGGGGATGAGCAAGTTTATTATCATGCCCATGTCATCTTTTGAGTTCAAGTCAGTGTACAAGGAGGGGCTGTCTCCTCATTTTATTTTCATGACAGCAAGCTAGTCAAGCTGGTTTGGTTAAAATAGGGGAAAGAATGGCTCAAGGTCATCCAGTGAACTTCACAGTTGAATGGGGACATGGGTTTGGGGCTTTCCAATTCCAGAGCGGCACCTTTTTGAAGTAGGGTCTCTCACTAGAAATGTAGGAACATAATTGTGTAACAATGAGAACTTTCCTATATAAAAATACCAGCTAGGATTGGTCATAGAGCACATCTATGGTTTGTTTCCTTTAATGTATTGTGATGATTCTCTCCTTTTTTTTGTGATTGGGGTGGGGAGAAAAAAACACACTGTCCGTTGTGCATGCATGTGTTTTAACGAAATGCGGGTCTCGTTCAAAAACCACACTTGCTGTTGATGAGTGCCTCACCTGTTGATGAGCTTGACTTTTAAAGCTGCCACTTCAGTTACCTCTTGCACAATGTCATTCACTGTAACCCTATTAGCTCCAACTTTTATAAAGTTACAGAGGACACGATGACTAAAACAAATAGGCTATTTGGATTTAAGATACTTTTAGTTTTCCTCCCACCGCACTACATGTAAAAAGAGATTAAAAAGCAAGATGCCACTGAGTCAAGGTTACGCTTGGGTGGACATATAGGCAGAGGTTAGGGGAACGGTCTTCCTAGTATTCAGTGTATCCATGCTGTCTCTTCTTCCTCTCCTTCCTTTGAGCAATGGATGCATCTCGTGTAGTTTTAACAAGATTGTTGTTGTTGTTGTTAGCTGCAAAGTCATGTCCGACCCATCGCGACCCCATGGACAACGTTCCTCCAGGCCTTCCTGTCCTCTACCATTTTCTGGAGTCCATTTAAGCTCATGCCTACTGCTTCAGTGACTCCATCCAGCCACCTCATTCTCTGTCGACCCCTTCTTCTATTGCCCTCAATCTTTCCCAGCATTAGGTTCTTCTCCAGTGAGTCCTTCCTTCTCATTAGGAGCCCAAAGTATTGGGAGTTTCAGCTTCAGGATCTGGCCTTCTAAAGAGCAGTCAGGGTTGATCTCCTCTAGGACTGACCAGTTTGATCGCCTTGCAGTCCAAGGGACTCGCAGGAGTCTTCTCCAGCACAAGATAGCCCCAGAGATAAACATCTGATTGGCCATGTAAATTTCATTCCGTCACCCCATAAAAATTAATAGCACCACAAAGCCTTCTTCCCAAACCACTGTGCGGAGCTGAGTTTGCCCATTGCTCCTTAGCAAGTTTCTATTTGCACAAGCACTCATAGCATTATCATCCTTATTTACATAGACTGCTGAGTAGCAGGCCGTCAATTTGTCCTAATTCATAATTAATCAACCCAATCTCCTCCTATGTTATTGACTCAGCCAGCTGCTTCCTGACCTACGCAAATTGGGAGAATTTTGCATCAACTTGGAAATGTATTGGGAGACTTTAAAAAAAGAAAGAAGAAAACGGCTATCCAGGCTATTACCCCAAAGGTTGTGCGCTGAAGCATGAGATGGTAAACTGGTTTTTAGTTTACCAAAGATTAGCAGATGTAAACAGAAATTGGTCCCCCTTCTGCTTAAAGGTGCAGATTTTGATCTGGAATTGGTTACACTTGCTGCTACTGTTTCATATCAAGATGTAACCTTGGATACTACCTAATCCCAAAATAAGAGTCAGATCTGAGTAGCTGCATCTTGATCTGAATTGTTTTCTAAATAATCTCCACTTTGTTTTTATGTACTGAGAAAATTGGGAATTGAGCTTGTTGTTGGTTTTTTTTGAACCAGGCCTGTTTTAATTTTTTTTAATCAGCGTACAACTAGGAGCAGTGGTGAGATTCAAATATGTGAACAACCGGTTCTCTGTGTGGATGCCGCTTCCAGAAGTCCATTCTGGGACTGGGCAACAAAAAAGTAGCCATCGGTTCTGCCAAATTGGTGCAAACTGGCTGAATCCCACCACTGGGCATAATACATGTTTTGTTTTTTGTCCTTTTAACTCACATTCTTTTAATGTTATTGGCTAATTTTGTTTTGCCTTTCTAATTTTTTTCTTTTCTTTTGTATTTTGTATTTTAATTCTCTGAATAAAATAAAAAAGTTGAAAAAATGGTAAATAAATTTAATATTTTGTGCAGAGGACAAAATGGTGTGTGCCCTCACCTCTGGCAACTGCCCGGCAGCTGAATTTTATTTTGACATTAGCAACAGTGCGGTGTATAGATAGTCCTCTACTTATGACCATAATTGAGCCCAAATTTTCCGCTGTTAAGCAAGACAGTGAGTTTTGCCCCATTTTACAAACTTTCTTTCCCCGGCTGTGAAGCGAATCATAGCAGCTGTTAAATTAATAACACGGTTGTTAAGTGAATCTGGCTTCTCCATTGACTTTGCTTGTCAGAAGGTCACAAAAGTTGATCACATGACCCCCACAGCACTGCAACTGTCAGTTGCCAAGCTTCTGAATTTTGATCACGTGACCACAGGGATGCTGCAAGCGGTCATAAGTGTGAAAAATGGTCATGTCACTTTTTTCAATGCCATTGTAACTTCAGATGATCACTAAATGAATGGTTGTAAGATGAGAACTACTCGTAGTGATTATGGTATCTTGGCAGATCCAGGTTCAAGTCGCCACCCAGCCATTGAGTCAAGTGTCTGACCATGTCCAGTAATTATCTGTCATCTCACTGTATCTCACAAGATGCTTGTTATGAGAATTAAATAAGTGGCATATACCAGGGTTTCCCCCCCTCTCTCGGTCCATGGAACTGATCCCTGGTGCCCAAAGATTGGGGGCCATTAGCGCATACCATGGGCACCATCTTACATTTTAAGCGGAAAGTGGGTTATATACAGTAGGTGAAAGTAAACAAGAGCAATAAACTAGATCTCTGTTCTGATGGTTTTGGCAGGGCACAGGAAGACACGTGAGGCAGACAGCTTGGTTCATGTATATTATCTCAGCATTTGCTACTTGAAGTAATCCCTCTCTGAGGGACATGGGCAGCTCAAAAATGTGAAAAAATAAATAAAGCAGCTGCTTCTCTAATGGTGAGACCAAATCTACTTGGAGCAAACCCCAGCTGCTTTCTTGTTTAACACAGGGTACAGTGTACTTAGTCTTAATTTGGACAGGGGTGGGCAACTATGTCTCCTTTAGTATCTATGAACTTCAACTGGCTCAGGAATTCTGGGAATTGAAATCCACAGATTGTAAAGGGATTGTAGTTGCCCACCCCTGATCTTGGGCCTTCACTGTGCTGTGTCAGCCCCTTTTGTCCAAATGGAAATTGTAAGCCACCCAGAGTCTTTGATTGAGATGGGCGGCTATAGAAATCAAATGCATAAATAAATAATACCCAGTCCTATTAAGGCCAGGATATTTTTTTGTTGTTGCAACATTTGTATATTCTACCACATGACTGAATAGTTAGGTTCAGTGGCCTAACGGTGACAGGTGAGAAAAACCTCTCAACCCATGCACTTTGAGCAAGAGGACTAGGAACCAAAACTATACCACTTGCGAACATCCTTCAAAACCCCAATTCCACTCTGCTAGCAAGAATCATCAGTGTCGGATCTCCATTAGAAAAGTGATGGGAATGCAGAGACACAATGAGGTCACTGAAAAAGGGGGAAATTGTCATTTGGGAAAGGAACAGGTTTTAACTGATTAGATTGGGGGGGGGGAGAAGAATTGCCAAGTAAGGAAGTTAACCAAAAACTAGCAGGTTAAAGGATGATCGTGAAAGATAGTTGTTGAGCTCCTTTGTGGGAACAGAGGTGGCTAGATTAGGGAAGAATGTTAAATATTTAACATGCTGATGAATTTTAATGAAATAGTGGTGCCTCTTGTTGCCTTTGTATCCCCACAAGAGACAGGGATGCAGCATGGCTCTGCATCAGCATCAGTGATTAGCAGGTGCTCCTCTTGTGATTGACTCAGATGTTTGTGGTCATCATCTGTTTACAGGTCACCTGGATTCGAGACCTTCAGGCGGTATCCAGCCCTGGCCTCTTCATGCATTGAAAGCTCCTTCATTAGGGATGTGAAGTCAAAGAAGAGGGCAATAAAGCAGGCTATCTGAATTCTGTCCATAGCTCGGGAAGGGAAGAATGGGCCAAAGATTAAGATGAGGCTTGAAAAGGCAGCTGGAATAGCATGAAATAGTGCAATTATAGGTTGTATTGTCAAACATTGTACAATAACCCTGCATGTGGCTTTCTGTTAATGCAAAGAATCAAGGATGCATCTTGAATGCAATTTGAAAGACTAGGGCTAAGTGTAAGGGAATGCTGAGGCCAGTCCTGTCCTTTTTGTTGTAAAGTTCTCCATTTACAAGCTTCTGGAAGACACTACTATAAGAAACAGTATATTCAGGGATGATCAAATTCATATGTTTAAAGGGAAAAAAATCACCACCCAGCAGTTGGCCATAAGCCATGCACACAATTCAGCCTAAAAATATCAGTGTTCCCCATTGAATAGCCAGAATTTTAAAAACCTTTGTTAGTGAGTAAATCCCACAGAAGAAAGTGAGATTTATTTCTCATAACAATAGGTTGTTGTAATCTAGCACTTAACCGCAGCTCCAGTCAAGCTGTCCGTTCTTAAACATTTGATGTAACAGTAGGGTATTTATTCGATAATGAAAAAGACATTATAGTTCCACCTGCTGTCTTGCTGCAGGATAGAAAAGACTAAAGCCCATCTTCACAAGCAGGTCATCATTTAGAACTACCTAGAACTTATTTAGAACAATTTAGGAGAACACATTTTAAAAAGGTAACGACTTCCCCTGTCCAGTTATGTTCAAATCTAGAGGGGTGGGTGCTCACCTCAGTTTCTTAGCTGAGGGAGCCAGCATTGTCTGAAGATGCTTCTTTGGTCATATGGTCATCATGACTATACTCAGAAAGCACATGGAACGCTGTTACCTTCCCACGAAAGTGGTACCTATTTATCTACTGACATTTGTATGCTTTTGAACTGCCAGGCTGGCAGGAGCTGGGGCAAGAATGGGAACACCTGCGGCCGGCGTCAACTTCCCTCCGTCCAGTGCGCTCCCACAGAGAGGGCCTCCTCAGGGTGCCTCCAATCAAAGAATGTCGATTGGTGGCCCCTAGGGGGAGGGCGTTCTCTGCGGGCGCACCAGACCTGTGGAACCGCTTGCCGGTCGAGCTCCGGATGGCCCCCGACCTTCGCTCCTTCCGGCGGGATCTAAAAACTTATTTATTCGAGCAATCCGACCTGGTTTGATGGGTTAGGGTTGGGGTTTTAATATGGCTTTTAATTACTGTTTATATTCGGGCATAATATTTAATTGTTTTTTAACTTTTGTATCTCGTTTTTATATTTATTGCCCTGTACACCGCCCTGAGTCCTTCAGGAAAAGGGCGGTATAAAAATTTAATAAATAAATAAAATAAATAAACTCACTCTGACATACAGTACTTAGATCTTGAACTGCCAACATTAGGGTTGGCAAGTCTAGCGTTTTAAGTGCTTGACTGCCACGTCCCCTGGAGATCAGAACATCAATCCAATTGCCCTCATGAAAGATGGGAAACTTGTTGCCTTTCCATCATCCTTCATATTAGTCACACTAGCTCAGAGGTAGGCAACCTCGGCTCTTTTATGACTCATGGACTTCAACTCCCAGAATTAGCTGACTCAGGAATTCTGGGAGTTGAAGTCCATGAGTCATAAAAGAGCCGTGGTTGCCTACCCCTGCACTAGCTAGAGATACTATGAGTTGCAGTTCAGTGATCTTTAGGCAGCCAGAAGAACACCACCCTGCCACATGAAGAAAGCACTGAAGGGCTCCAAAGTTTAAAAAAAGTCAAGTCTAGCTTGAGTCAGAAACAGAAACTGGTGAATCCGTGGATAGCTTAATGTAGGTTTTTGGCAGCAGTATGGAAGCAAGCTGCCATATTTTTACCATTTTTTTAAAAAAAATTCCAGTCTATAGTCATGGGATAGCTTGGTGCTCTCCCTTTCAAATAATAACCATCTGAGCCTGCTTAGCTGTTTTTAACATAAGCCAAGATAAGGTGCTTGCTACCTGCTGAGCTTAATCCAGAAGGTACTTCAGTACAGACATTTATACGGGGGTAGTAGCACCACCAGACATTCTGGGACTCTTCAAATAAACGTAAATGTGCCTCTCTGGGATTTATTTTGGCTCTAAAATCATGCAACTTTTTTGTGAGTTCAGGCAAAATTTCCTCACCTAGCTATTTAGTTAACTGGTTAACATAACTGACAAAATGACACTCGCAGTCGGTGTTGGCAGGAGGGCAGAGGTCGACCCCTAGGACCCTCGCTTGTGGAGTTCCTCAGGGGTCGGTCCTCTCGCCTCTCCTGTTCAACATCTACATGAAACCACTGGGTGAGATCATTCGTGGTTTTGGAGTTGGGTATCATCAATATGCCGATGATACCCAACTTTTTATTTCGACCCCAAACCACCCCAGTGATGCCCTCGATGTGATGTCCCGTTGCCTGGAGGTGGTGCGGGCCTGGATGGGGAGGAACAGACTTCAACTCAACCCTGACAAGACTGAGTGGCTGTGCATTCCGGCATCCCGGGACATTCAAAATATTCCATCTCTTCTTATGGGGGGTGAGTCCTTACCCCCCGTGGATAGGGCTCGCAACTTGGGAGTCCTCCTAGATTCACGACTTACTTTGGAAGATCATATAGTGGCCGTGACTAGGGGGGCTTTCGCCCAGGTTCGCCTGGTGCGCCAGTTGCGGCCCTATCTGGACCAGGATGCCCTGTGTACGGTCACTCATGCGCTTGTGACCTCTCGCCTGGACTACTGCAATGCTCTCTACATGGGGCTTCCCTTGAAGACCACTCGGAGGCTCCAACTGGTACAGAATGCAGCCGCGAGAGTTGTCTTGGGAGTTTCCCGGTACTCCCATGTTACACCTTTGCTCCGCGAGCTGCATTGGTTACCAGTTGTCTTCCGGGTGAGGTTCAAGGTTTTGGTTATGATCTTTAAGTTCTTACATGGCATGGGTCCGGGATACCGCGAGGACCACCTGCTGCCGGCGTCAACTCCCCTCCGCCCTGTGCGTGCCCACAGAGAGGGTCTCCTCAGGGTGCCTCCGGTCAGGGAATGTTGACTGGTGGCCCCCAGGGGGAGGGCCTTCTCTGTGGGTGCTCCGGCACTATGGAACCAACTGCCAGTTGAGCTCCGGATGGCATCGGACCTTCGCTCCTTCCGCCGCGGGCTGAAGACCCACTTCTTTGAACTAGCTGGTCTGGCCTGATGGGGAGGGTTTTTTAACGGGTTTTTTACTATTTTATTGTCATTGTATTTTAATTGGGCATTGGTTTAATTTCTTTTTAATTTTTGTACTGTTATTTATTTATATATGCCCTGTTAACCGCCCTGAGTCCTTCGGGAGAAGGGCGGTATAGAAATTGAATAAACCTAAACCTAAACCTAACCTATTGTGTCAAAAGCCCACACCACAAAATCTTCACTTTTAAAGTGAGCCAAAACTCTGCTCTTTTAGCCTAAACTGAAAGTTGGTTTTCATCAAGAAAATATAATCAGAAACCCAAAGAAAACTTATCCATAAGAGAAGGACTAGGGGATTATAAGAAACCAGAACTGCATTGATAGAGGCGTGGGGGTCTTCCTGTCTGTCTTCCCCACCTCTTCAACCCACCATCCCCACAACTATTGCCTAGTGTGGAGACTCAGCTTCTCGGCTCCAATTCCTACTTGTCTCTTTCCAGACAGGAAATCCCAGGGGGGGACCCAAAGCAAGAACAGTCCGGCACAAAGCACAAATCCTGGGTTGGCTTCAAGCTGCACTGTCCCATGGGGGATCTTGTGGAAGCAGCCAAGGGTGGAAGCCAGCCAAGCGCAGACAGTCTATGAAAGCTCTTCAAATCAGGCTTTCGCTCAGAGAGAGGAGAGGAGGCGAACTTAGCACTGCAATAACCAGCCCGATTCTTGGTTTGCAGTGCAAAGCTTTTCCAAAGGCTCACAGTGCTAATCTTTGGCATTGCTCAGGTTCATTTCTCCAGCCTCAGAGAGGCCAGGTCACAGATACTGCTGGGGCACTGCTGCCCACCCACCCACCCACCCACCACATCCCAACTGGTTATTTTGAAAACACAAACACATATGAAGTCACATCCCAATTCAGTGTGTGTGGGTTTTTTTTAAACATCCATTAAAGATTTCCTGCCCTACTAGTTTGATAAGATCAATCGTTGAAGGAGGGAGGGGGTTTTTCTCTTCCAACTCTGATCGATTCAGTAAAAGATCTGGCTTTAAACTGTCAAATTTGCCTTTTTCTGCTGGGGGTCGGATTAGGAGGGAGAGGATGACGAGACGTCAACATTTGCGAAGGGCAGGCAACCCCAACTTGGTGGGGCTCTGCCTTGCTCAGAATGAACTCCACAACTCATCACCGCCCTCACTTCATGCTCAACTCCTGCCCATCTTTTTGTCGTCTGAGTAAGGCGAGCCCAGGCACCCCTTGCCCTCTTAAAGCAATTAGATAAGGATGCTTGGCTTAGCGTGCTTCCATCTCAGCCCTCTCATTTCAATACAGACACTCCACTGGGGCAGATGGGAACCTTTCCTTGCAGCTCCCCGTTTGTGTGTTGTCATGGAATACGGTGCTGCATTTCCACAGCCAGGAGACAGATGCCTGACAGGTACCCAGGCAGGTGATCCAGCTGTCAGTCTGGTTCAGAATAGGGAGCACTTGGGAGTAGAAGAGGGAAGTGCTGCTTGAAAGGTTGCCTCTGTCTTTTAGATTTAAAGAAGCTAAACTAAATTTCTTTATTCCGTGCTGCAAGCTTCTCCAAGGTTACTTAATGGGATATATCTTCTAATGAGCATTTTTAGCCATAAAGCTTCAATTCTGTACCTTATGCCTAAATATTATTAATAAAAGCACACTGCCTGCCTATTATTCTTGAAACACAGCCAAAAGGATTGTGAATACACCCAGATCCCTAAATATTAGCATGCTTCATATAAACATGCAGTGAGATTTGACTGGCCCTGACCCTGTTAGCCCTCCAGAAGGCTTTGAAGACTTGAATGCTCCCCCAGGTGTTGGGGCTACGAGGTTAGGTGGATTCATCCTGGCAGTTCAAGTATATGAGGTTATGCCCCAATTGTGTTGATTTATTGCTGTGGATTTTTCCACTGGACATGATGATTGGTTTTATGGTTTGCATGCTGCGAGTTGGCCAGCCATACAAACCTTTAAATAAAATAAAATTGTAGTTTAATGCCAATTAAACATTCATGAAAAGACAATACACAAAGACACGGGCATAAAAGCCCAACCAGTGTTTGTCCACATGTATCCATGCAGCATACTTAGAAGGCTGACTATTATATTTGTAAATAAGTGAAAAAATAGTTAAATATAGGCAGGTATGATCTACGCACAACATATGTAAATGTCAAGTGGATATAGATACTGTGTATAGCATCTAGGAACATGAATGGAAGGAGACACAGTAAGGTATATTCTGTATTTCTCTGTCCAAGAGCTTAAAATACTCCACAACAGTATATACCATTCTAAAGATGGGCTGGATGCAAAAAGGGGGTTTCTCCAATTCTCACCCCCACTTACTAAAACCTCCTCTTTCACATCTGTTGCTCTGGGGGTTTCATTTGTCCCAGTTAATGGAATCAGACTTAACAGTGCTTTGTGCAAAGGTTATTGAGGCCCAGCACAACGGGGAGTTAACATCCCTTCCCAAAACCTCTTTCTCTCTAGATAGACTAAATGCTTAATCACATTTGTTTGGATGCAAATTGTCACAGAAGCAAAGGGGCTGACATTTGTGTTCTGGCAGAAGACAGGCATCCCTCAGGCAAGAAAAAGGGGAACTTATAGGAAGCAGACAGCTCTGAAGATGGCAGTGAGGTCAAGATGGCCCTCTCCAGCTGAACACACAAACTTTACCATCCTTAAAGCGGCAGAAAACAAACTGGTGTAAAACTTGCTGTCTCCACAGCCAATCCCTATGCTGCTTCTATAGCTTCCGTTCGGATTCCTGCCACTGTCCTGATTGAGGATGTGCAGGGCACATCAAGGAAAGCAGCCTGGTTTTGCTGCCTGTCTGTCCCCTTTCCTTACATTATCAGCCCAAAGAAAGCCATTCTTAAGTATAATTTTTCTTGAGCTTCATAAATAATACAACCAATGACAATCAAAAGTGAAATGTATCTTTTTTTCATTCCAAAGTATGTCTTTAAAATAGTGATGCACTTAAAAAAAAACCCCACTAAAAGTACAAAAAGGAAAAAAGTGAGAAAAAATCCCTACAATAATGCTATAGAATATTGCAGTTTTTATGCAACAGAGAAAATAACTGTATGAACCACTAAAGTAGTAATTATATAAACCACTGTAAACAATGAATTAAATCTAGACCACTGGAATCATATCATCCGATCTTGGCCCTCTGCCAATAAAGAGCCAGTTCAAAGGCTGAGCATTGACAGGTTTCATTAAGCCAACCTTTAGAGTCCAGTGCACGCACATCCTTCCAAGCATACATAATCACTTTTTCCTGCAACTGTCCAAAAACAATATAGCCAGAGCATTTCAGAAACAGATGAAGTAAGTCCAAAGCAAAAAATGTCTGGAATACAATTCAACATTGCATTGATATCTTTTAGTTGTATCTTTTTCCCAAGGACCAAAAGGAAGTACCAGTTTCAGAGCATATGTTTTAAAACTCCTTCAAATTTACGACACTTGCAGCATATTTTAATTCAATTCAATTGAATTGAATAGAGATGCCACCCAACTCCAACTAACTCTGGGTGTAATTAGAACTAATAGAATGAAAACGGAATACCATAAATGTATAAGAAGAAACAACAAGAACCAATGACGAATCCAGCTACCGACAGTCACACATAATTCGTCAGGGGCCACAATTAATGTACTCTAATCCAGAACAAGAACAATTACTAACCTTTTTTTAACATAATGTTGAGAAACCCAATAAACTCAAAAAAGATGTTTTTGTAGAGTTAATTTAGTTCCTTACTTTAAAACACTGCTAAGATAATTGTTTTTTAAAAAAGGATTTTAAAATAACAAGCTATTCCAGAAAGTTGAGAAAAGGTCAAAGCTACTTGAATTAAGTATTGGTCCTGCACAAGAACTAAAGTACTTCTTCCAAATAATTTTCCAAGTATACTTAGCCTATTAAATTATTATTCTTTTATGTGGGATGTGTATAAATTCACAGGAATTTAACATCTTTTTTTAAAAAAAACATTCCAATAAGAAATTGAGCATCTTTCAAATAAAAAATAGATCAATTGTCCAGTATCCAGTTGGTGGGTACTTCTCCATTTAACACCCCCTTGCCATGGGATAAGATGATAACTTATAATTATTTTGTTGATTTGTTTTGTTAGTTTATTTATTGTATTACTTTTTTATTTATTTATCAAAGATCAAACCTCAAACCTAATGGCAATCAAGGACTGAACACGTTTACTACATGCTACATAGTAAATGATGTTGTAAACCATCCAGAGTCATTTAGGTGAGATGGGCAGTGTAGAAATTTAATAAATAATAAATAAAAATTCTTCTAGATTTTCTCTGAAAAGCCTGTGAAAGGGAAGCAGATAACTTCAGTGCCACGTATTATGTTCTAAAAGTGTCATGATCCAGGTTCAGGATTCAAATTTTGTATCTGAAGAAATTGAAAATGTGGAATATCGGCTTCAAGAGTCATCGAGCCCAGAGTCACATGAGGCATCGACTGGACAGCTAGGGCAATCAGATGAGGATGAGGTAAAGCAGGGGTCTTGTAGACTTCAACTTGCAGAATTCCTCAGCCAGCCATGCTGGCTGAGGAATTCTGGGAGTTGAAGTCCACAGTCATAAAAGGGCCACGTTTGAAGACTCCTGAGGTAAAGACCCTCCTAGCCCCTGCCTCTGGTGGGTAGAGAGGAGAGCAGAGCAGTTGTGACAGCTGGCTGCAGCCTGATTTTAAAGGCAGGCATGTTCTTTTTGCTGGAAACAATGTTTGATGTCTAGCTCTTATGTGGCATTCTTGTGAATTCTGTTTGTGCAGAAAAAAACAACCTTGAACCTTTGACCCCTAGATTGGCTGACAATCCTGACCTGACTTTTGGCACCTTGGACTGATTTGGAACTATTCTTCTGTGGGATCTTATTTAAAAGCCAATCTTCAGGCAAATGTCTGAGATTGTTTGGTTGGCATGCTTTGATTGTTACAATCTCTTAACCTTGAGTAAACTGTGAATTGCCATAATAACTGTTATGTGAGTCATAGTGAAATCAGAAGCAGGAACAGAAGTATTCCCATTGCAGCTGGCAAATTTGATCATTGTTTTAGTAGCCTTTTGGGCCTAGACAAGGGGTGTCAAACTCGCCATGTCATGTGACATGCCATGACATATTGCGACTTTTTCCCCCCATTGCCGGAGCTGGGGCAAGAGCAGTTTCGGTATGACACATCCAACCCATGGGCCAGCAGTTTGACACCCCTGGCCTAGAACTGTAGCTTCATAAATATGATACAGCCAAGAAAGAGAGGACTGAAAGTAAATGCCTAAATGCCTTTGCCTACTTGATTTATTTATCCTGTCTCTCAGCAAGGCATTATTCAGTTAATGCTCAGAGGCTGCAATGAAGCCCACCTTGAGTTAAAGAGAGACTAGGCAAGCAAGGAGATTAAACTGTACTTCAGTGAAGGAAGGAGTAGAAATTAAACTTAAAGAAGGCTTACACAATTCTTGTAACATGAATGTTGAATAAACAGATACAAAGATATTTCCTTGTGCACAGGGTAAAAAGGACTGAGGTATCCTCATGAAGCATAAAACATAGCTACAATAAACAGCAACTGACAGAAGCTAATTTCAGCTAATTTCTGCCAGAATCACCTAAGAAGGATCAACCCAAAAGCTGCCAACAATTTTAGTGATCTAGAGGCTCCTCCAGATATAAATGGCCCTAATTCTGCTATCCTTTAAATATGACCTGCTTTTACACACCAGATTTAATATAAGGTGGGCTGTGGGCCTCCTCTGGGAGGGGTTTACAGATTTTTAGTACTACTGTTATAATAGAAGATGTGCCAACTTGTTTACTACTGTTATAATAGAAGATGTGCCAGCATCTGTTTCTGTTCTGTTGGATGTCTTTAGATCTTTGTTTTTAATTCTGTGTGCTACCCAGACTTGTCAAACAAGAAGTCCTCTGTAGAGAGTAATCTGACACACAGAAATCTAAATTAATAAATTAGTGTATTAATAAATACTGCAGGGATGGTTGCAATTTTTTTTAGCCAAATATGGATGGCGGTAACTTTATCTTGTACATGCTTCTGCAATTGATGAGATGCATTTAATGTTAAAACTGATATGTCAAAATTCGGAGTTGAATTTCATGCTTAAAAATGGTTGTTGGTTGTTTTTCTAAAAAATACAGAAAATATCATCCCCAGCAACGAAAATTAAGAAACTTCATGATGTCGCAGGGAAGGCATACAGGAGGCTGGGAGGCCAAAGAAATGTTTCATTCAAAATGCTAAAAGTGATATTCGGTCAAGATTCAGAATTCCAGCTGGAGGCTGGAAGGGCAAAAAAAATGCTTCATTCAGAATACTAAAACATATACCGTATTTTCTGGTGTATAAGATGACTTTTTAACCCATGAAAATCTTCTCAAAAGTCAGGGGTCATCTTATACGCCGGGTGCTGAAACTTTAGGGACAGGGCTGGCTGGAAAACCTGGAGTGGATCTCCCATTAGGTCTGCGCAGGGAAAGCAGGACCAATTGAAGAAGAAGCTGCAGTCTGTGATTTTTTACAGGCTGGGGTCTGGGCGTCTTTCCTTCTAAAGTTGAAGAGCAGCTGCAGTCTATCCCAACTTGAAAGGCAGGTGGGGAATGCAGCAGCCAGAGCAGCTGCTTAGCTCTAAGGACACATTTGACTCAGGAACTGGGCGGGCTGGCTGGAAAACCTGGAGCGGATCTCCCATTTGGTCTGCGCAGGGAAAGCTTTAGAGTGAATTAGGAAAAGTTTAATCCACTTACACTGTTTTATGTTAACATGTTTGATGACAAACAGCTTTATGTTTATAAGTGACAGTTTTCCTACTAAGTACCTGCATGTCATAAGAATTTGAATTAAAATTACCATATTAAAATCAAATCTGATGTTTTTTAATTTTTATTTGGCGTGCATTGGAAGAGGGGTAGTCTTATACGGCGAGTATAGCCCAAACCCTATAATTTAACAGGAAATGTAGGGGGTCGTCTTATACGCCCAGTCGTCTTATACGCCGGAAAATACAGTATTGTGTCAAGATTTGGAGATGAATTTCATGTTTAAATGTGCCATTGCTTGCTTTTTAAAGAAGTGGACAAACTTTGGTTACCAGATTGTTGCTTCAAGATCTGAAGTTGAATTTCGTTGTTAAAGATGGTATTAGTTGCTTTTCATGAGGCTGCAGGGAATGGCTTACAGGAGGCTGGGAAAGCAAAAATTGTTTCATTCAAAATGCTAAAGTGACATTGTGTCAAGATTCAGACTTGAATTTCATCCTTAACTAAGGGGTTGGTTCCCTTTTTAAAAAGTAGACAAACATTCGTTCCCAGATACAAAAATTTGGAAGATTCATGATACCGCAGAGAACGGGATACAGGAGGCTGACTTGCCAAACTGCTTTTCAACAGAAATGCTAAAATAGATGTTTCAAGATCTGAGGTTGAATTTTGTTGTTAAAGATGGTGTTCATTACTTTTTTAAAAAATTGACAATTTTTCATCCTGACTGATGAAATTTCAAAAAATTCGTGATGTCAGGTGGACAGCGATAAAGAAGGCCAGGTCCAACACGTTCCATACTGAAAAGCTAAAACTGATATTGCGTCAAGATTCGGAGTGGAATCTCATGCTTAATAGTGGCATTGGTTGCTTTTTTAATAAATTGAAAAATGTTCGTTCCCAGATACGGAAATTTGGAAGATATTGTGTGTGCAGCTTGTGTATGCAGCTCGGGAGGGGACACGAGGCTGGTTCCAGGCAGTAATAACTGCTTCTTTGAGGGAGGGTACCTTCCCCGCCACCTTGAAGGAGGTGGTGGTGAGGCCCCTCCTCAAGATGCCTGCCCTGGACCCGGCTATTTTGAACAACTATCGTCTGGTCTCCAACCTTCGCTTTCTTGCGAAGGTTGTTGAGAGCGTGGTGGCACATCAGCTCCCTCTGTTCCTGGAGGAAGCTGATTATCTGGAACCATACCAATCGGGGTTTAGGCCTGGGTACAGCATGGGGACGACATTTGTTGCACTGGTGAATGATCTCTGGCGGGCTCGGGACAGGGTTTGTTCCTCTGTCCTAGTCCTATTAGACCTCTCAGCAGCTTTTGATACCATCGACCATGGTATCCTACTGTAGCATCTCAGGGAGTTGGGAGTGGATGGCACTGTTTTACAGTGGTTCTCCTCCTACCTCCTGGGCTGCTCGCAGTCAGTGTTGATGGGAGGGCAGAGGTCCGCCCTGAGGCCTCTCATTTGTGGAGTCCCTCAGGGGTCGGTCCTCTCTCCCCTCTTGTTCAACATCTATATGAAGCCGCTGGGTGAGCTCATTCATGGTTTCGGGGTGGTGTATCATCAGTACGCTGATGATACCCAGCTTTTTCTTTCCACCCCGAACCAACCCAGTGATGCCCTCAACGTGATGTCCCATTGCCTGGAGGCGGTCCAGGTTTGGATGGGGAGAAACAGGCTTCGACTCAATCCCACCAAGACTGAGTGGCTGTGCATACTGGCATCTCGGATCAACCAGTCTATTCCATCGCTAACTATGGGGGGTGAGGTGCTACCCCCTGTAGATAGGGCTCGCAACTTGGGCGTCCTCCTGGACTCACGGGTCAGTTTGGAAGATCATATAGGAACTGTGGCCAGGGGGGTGTTTGCCCTTGTTCGCCTGGTGCACCAGTTGCGGCCCTATCTGGACCGAGATGCCCTACGCACAGTCACTCATGCGCTTGTGACCTCCCATATAGACTACTGTAATGCTCTCTACATGGGGCTGCCCTTGAGGACCACTCGGAGGCTTCAGCTGGTGCAGAATGCAGCTGCACAAGTTGTGATGGGGGTCTCCCGATACTCCCATGTAATGCCTCTTCTCCGTGAGCTGCATTGGCTTCCAGTTGCCCTCCAGGTGAGATTCAAGGTGCTGGTGATGACCTATAAAGCGCTAAATGGCATGGGTCCGGATTATCTTAGGGAGCACCTGCTGCCAGCATCAACTTCCCATCGTCCTGTGCGCTCCCACAGGGAGGGCCTCCTCAGGGTCCCGCCGGTCAGGGAGTGCCAACAGGCGATCCCCAGGGGGAGAGCGTTCTCGGTGGGCACGCCTGCCCTATGGAATCAACTGCATGTGGAACTCCGGATCGCCCCTGACCTTCGCTCGTTTCACCAGGACCTAAAAACCTGGCTATTTGAGTTAGCTGGCCTGGACTGAGGGGTTTTATGGCTTTAAATTTTAAATTTCAAACTCTTTTGGGGCTATTAATTTACTTAATTTACTTTTGGGGCTATTAATTTACACCTGCTGCCGGCGTCAACTTCCCTCCGCCCTGTGCGTTCCCACAGAGAGGGCCTCCTCAGGGTGCCTCCGGTCAGAGAATGTTGGCTGGTGGCCCCCAGGGGGAGGGCCTTCTCTGTGGGCGCTCCGGCTTTATGGAATCAGCTGCCGGTCGAGCTCCGGATGGCACCTGACCTTCACTCCTTCCGACGTGGTCTGAAGACCCATCTATTTGAACAAGCCGGCCTGGCCTGATGGGGATATGTTTGGGTTTTAATGGGGATTTTTATATTGTTATCGATTGTTTTAGCTGGGCTACTATTTAATTCTTTTTAATTTTTGTATCCTGTATTTTTTATATGTGCCCTGTTCACCGCCCTGAGTCCTTCGGGAGAAGGGCGGTATACAAATATAATAAAACTAAAAACTAAACTAAACTAACTTTTATTTTAATTTGTACATTGCACTGTTTTAATTTGCCCTGTAAACTGCCCTGAGTCCCTCGGGAAAAGGGCAGTATATAAATCGAAACAAATAAATAAATAAATAAAATAAGATTCATGATACCGCAGAGAATGGGTTGCAGGAGCCTGGTAGGGCAAAAAATGTTTCATTCAAAATGCTAAAGTGATATTGTATCAAGATACAGAGTTGAATTTCATCCTTAAATATGGGGTTGGTTCCTTCTATAAAAAGGAGACAAACGTTCGTTCCCAGATACGAAGATTCAAAAGATTCATGATGTCGCAGGGAATGGGATGCAGGAGGCTGAGGGGCCAAACTGGTTTTCAAAAGAAATGCTAAAATAGATGTTGTTTCAAGATCCAAGGTTGAATTTCGTTGATAAAGATGGTGTTGCTTGCTTAATTAAAAAATTGACAATTTTTAAGGTCCAGTGATGAAAGTTTGAAAAATTTGTGATATTATCTGGAAAGGGATTCAGCAGGCAAGGTCCAACATGTTTCACGCCAAACTGCTAAAACTGATATTGTGTAAAGATTCGGAGTTGAATTTCACTCATGAAAGTGACATTGGTTGCTTTTTTAAAAAATAGACAAACTTTCGTTTCCAAATACGAAAATTCAGAAGATTCATGGTGCCCCAGGGAATGGGATGCAGGAGGCTGAGAGGACAAACTTCTTTTCAACAGAAATGCTAAAATACATGTTTCAAGTTCTGAGGTTGAATTTCGTTGTTAAAGATTGTGTTGGTTGATTTTTTAAAAAATTGACAATTTTTCACCCCGACTGACGAAATTTTGAAAAATTTGTGATATCAGCTGGACAGGGATGCAGGAGGCCAGGTCCAACACGTTCCATACTGAAAAGCTAAAACTGATATTGCGTCAAGATTCCGACTTGAATTTCATGCTTAAAAGTGGCATTGGTTGATTTTTTAAAAAATAGACAAACTTTCGTTTCCAAACATGAAAATTCGGAAGATTCATGGTGCCACAGGGAATGGGATGCAGGAGGCTGAGAGGACAAACTACTTTTTAACAGAAATGCTAAAATAGATGTTGTTTCAATATCCGAGGTTCAATTTCATTATTAAAGATGGTGTTGGCTGCTTTTCTAAAAAATTGATAATTTTTCATTCCCATTGACGAAATTTTGAAAAATTTGTGATGTTATCTGGAAAGGGGTTCAGCAGGCAAGGTCTAATATGTTTCACACCGAAATGCTAAAACTGATATTGTGTCAAGATTCCGACTTGAATTTCATGCTTATAAGTGGCATTGGTTGTTTTTTTCATAATACGACAAACTTCTGTTACCAGATACGAAAGTTCGGAAAATTCATGATGCCGCAGGCAATGGCTTGCAGGGGCCTGAGAGGGCATAAAATCTTTCATTCAAAATGCTAAAACTAATATTGTGTTAAGTTTCGGAGTTGAATTTCATGTTTAAAAGTGGCATTAGATGCTTTTTGAAAAAAAAAATAGACAAACCTTCGTTCCCAAATACCAAAATTCGGAAGATTCATGGTGACGCAGGGAACAGGATGCAGGAGGCTGAGAGGTCAAACTGATTTTCAACAGAAAGCCTAAAATAGATGTTGTTTCAAGATCTGAGGTTGAATTTTGTTCTTAAAGATGGTGTTGGTTGCTTTTCCAAAAAATTGAAAATCTTTCATCCCCAGTGACGAAATTTTGAAAAATTCGTGATTTTATCTGTAAAGGGATTCAGCAGGCAAGGTCCAACATATTTCACACCGAGATGCTAAAACTGATATTGTGTCATGTTTCGGAGTTGAATTTCATTATTAAAAGTGGAATTGGTTGCTTTTTTAATAAATCGACAAACTTTTCTTACCAGATACCAAAGTTCAGAAAATTCATGATGCCGCAGGCAATGGCTTGCAGGAGCCTGGGAGGGCAAAAAATATTTCATTCAAAATGCTAAAAGTGATATTGTGTCAGATTCAGATTTGAATTTATTATTTGGCATTTATTGATTTTTAAAGAAATAGAGAAACTCTCGTTACTAGGAAATTCGGAAAATTCGTGAGGCCTAAGGGAATGGGATACAGGAGGCTGGGAGGGCAAAATATATTTCATTCAAAATGCTAAAGTGATATTGTGTGAATTTCATCCTTAAATATGGGGTTGGTTCCTTCTTTAAAAAGGAGACAAACGTACGTTCCCAGATACAAAAATTCAGAAGATTCATGATGCCACAGGGAACGGTTGCAGGAGGCTGAGAAGTCAAACTGCTTTTTAACAGAAATGCTAATATACATGTTTCAAGTTCTGAGGTTGAATTTCATTGTTAAAGATGGTGTCGGTTACTTTTTTAAAAAATTGACAATTTTTCACCCTGACTGACGAAATTTCAAAAAAACCGTGATGTGAGCTGGACAGGGATGCATGAGGCCAAGTCCAAAAAGTTTCATTCCAAAAAGCTAAAACTGATATTGCGTCAAGATTCTGCCTTGAATTTCTTGCTTAAAAGTGGCATTGGTTGCTTTTTTAATAAATCAACAAAGTTTCATTACCAGATAAGAAATTTTAGAAAATTCATGAGGCTGCAGGGAATGGCTTACAGAAGGCTGGGACGGCAAAAAATATTTCACACCGAAATGCTAAAACTGATATTGTGTCAAGATTCGGAGTTGAATTTCATCTTTAAATATGGGGTTGGTTCCTTCTTTAAAAAGTAGACAAACATTCGTTCCAATATACGAAAATTCAGAATATACATGATGCCGCAGGGAACGGGATGCAGGAGGCTGAGAAGCCAAACTGCTTTTCAACAGAAATGATAAAATAGATGTTGTTTCAAGCTCCGAGGTTGAATTTCGTTATTAAAGATGGTGTTGGTTGCTTTTCTAAAAAAATGACAATTTTTCCTGCCCAGAGAGGAAATTTCAAAAAATTTGTGATGTCAACTGGACAGGGATGCAGGAGGCCAGGTCCAACAAGTTTCATACCGAAAAGCTAAAACTGATATTGCATCAAGATTCCAACTTGAATTTCATGCTTAAAAGTGGCATTGATTGTTTTTTTCATAAATCGACAAACTTTCGTTACCAGATACGAAAGTTCAGAAAATTCATGATGTCGCAGGCAATGGCTTGCAGGAGCCTGGGAGGGCAAAAAATGTTTCATTCAAAATGCTAAAACTGATATTGTGTCAGATTTGAAGTTGAATTTCATAGTTAAAATTGGCATTGATTGCTTTTTAAAGAAATCGAGAAACTTTCATTACTAGGTACGAAAATTCCAAAAATTAATGAGGCCACAGGGAATGGCTCACAGGTGGCTTATTTCTTTAAAAAGCAATTAATGCCAATTCTAAGCATGAACTAGAACTCTGAATCTGACACAATATCAGTTTTAGCTTTTCGGTATGAAACTTGTTGGACCTGGCCTCCTGAATCCCTTTCCAGATAACATCCCAAATTTTTCAAAATTTCGTTACCAGATATGAAACTTTGGAAAATTCATGATGCCGCATGCAATGGCTTACAGGAGGCTGGGAGGGCAAAAATTGTTTCACACCAAAATGCTAAAACTGATATTGTGTCAAGATTCGGAGTTGAATTTCATCTTTAAATATGGGGTTGGTTCCTTCTTTAAAAAGTAGACAAACGTTCGTTCCCACATATGAAAATTCGGAAGATTCATGATGCCGCAGGAAATGGGATGCAGGAGGCTGAGAGGATAAACTGCTTTTCAACAGAAATGCTAAAATACATGTTGTTTCAAGTTCTGAGGTTGAATTTTGTTGTTAAAGATGGTGTCGGTTGCTTTTTTAAAAAAATTGACAATTTTTCACCCCGACTGACAAAATTTTGAAAAATTTGTGATATCAGCTGGAAAGGGATTCAGGAGGCCAGGTCCACCAAGTTTAATACGGAAAAGCTAAAACTGATATTGTGTCAGATTCAGAGTTGAATTTCATGCTTAAAAAAGGCATTGATTGCTTTTTGAACAAATCAAGAAACTTTCATTACCAGATATGACCGTCCGGAAAATTCATGATGTCACAGGCAATGGCTTGAAGGAGCCTGGGAGGGCAAAAAAAAGTTTCATTCAAAATGCTAAAACTGATATTGTGTCAGATTCGGAGTTTTTTTTTTTAATCCCATTTATATCCCGCCCTTCTCCGAAGACTCAGGGCGGCTTACAATCTAAAGCACAAATCAATCAATACTGAAAAGCTAAAACTGATATTGTGTCAGATTCAGAGTTGAATTTCATAGTTAAAATTGGCATTGAGTGCTTTTTAAAGAAATCAAGAAACTTTTGTTACCAGGTACAAAAATTCCAAAAATTCATGAGGCCGAAGGGAATGGGTTACAGGAGCCTGGGAGGGCAAAAAATGTTTCATTCAAAATGCTAAAGTGATATTGTGTGAAGATATAGTGTTGAATTTCATCCTTAAATATGGGGTTGGTTCCTTCTTTAAAAAGGAGACAAACGTTCGTTCCAATATACGAAAATTCGGAAGATTCATGATGCTGCAGGGAATGGGATGCAGGAGGCTGAGAGGACAAACTGCTTTTCAACAGAAATGCTAAAATAGATGTTGTTTCAAGATCCGATGTTGAATTTTGTTATTAAAGTTGGTGTTGGTTGCTTTTCTAAAAATTTGACAATTTTTCCTCCCCAGTTATGAAATTTTGAAAAATTTGTGAGTTATCTGGAAAGGGATCCAGCAGGCAACGTCCAACATGTTTCACACCAAAATGCTAAAATTGATTTGTGTCAAGATTCGGAGTTGAATTTCATACTTAAAAGTGGCATTGGTTGGTTTTTTAAAAAATAAACGAACATTCGTTCCCAGATACGAAAATTCGGAAGATTCATGATACTATAGGGAACGGTATGTAGGAGGCTGATAGGCCAAACTGCTTTTGAAACGAAATGCTAAAATAGATGTTTTTTCAAGATCTGAATTTGAATTTCATTTTTAAAGATGGTATTGGTTGCTTTTTTAAAAAAAATGTCAATTTTTCATACCGACTAATGAAATTTCAAAAAAATCATGTTGTCAGCTGGACAGGGATGCAGGAGGCCAGATGCAACAAGTTTCATACTGAAAAGCTAAAACTGATATTGCTTCAAGATTCTGACTTGAATTTCATGCTTAAAAGTGGCATTGGTTGATTTTTTTATTGAAGTTTTATAAAAGTTACAATATTATCCCATCCCCAACCCACCCCTAAATCCCCCTCCCCCTCCCCCACCCCAAAGCTGATTACAGGGTTACAAATATATAATAATCATAATCTAACTAACATTAACCAACTATATAAATAACCAAATACATAATTCACTTTAACCCGCCTATAACATAATTACAAACAATCTAAAAGTATCCAACTTATACTAATACAATAATACCGTATAATATATATATATTATTATAACTAGTAATAAAAAAATTCCAGTATAATAAATTATAATTACAAATTACAAACACTCTAAAAATATCCAACTTATAAAAGAAATTTAAGTTATAACAATCTAAAATTTACTCATAAGCTAAATAAAACTTTTTGGTCCCATATTTTTTCTGAATATAATCTATCCATCTTCTCCAAACCGAAATGTATCTTTCTTGTGAATGATCCTTCAAGTAAGCAGAAATCTTAGCCATTTCTGCTAAATTTGACACTTTAAGCGTCCATTCCTCTATAGTACAGAGTATTGGTTGATTTTTAAAGAAATTGACAAACATTCCATACCAGATTCAAAAATTCAAGATTCAAGATGCCACAGGGAATGGGATGCAGGAGGTTGAGAGGCCAAATTGCTTTTCAACAGAATTGTTAAAATAGATGTTGTTTCAAGATCTGAGGCTGAATTTCACTGTTAAAGATTGTATTTGTTGCTTTTTTAAAAAAATTGACAATTTTTAATCCCCAGTGACGAAATTTTGAAAAATTTGTGATGTCATCTGGAAAGGGATGCAGCAGGCAAGGTCCAACATGTTTCACACCAAAATGCTAAAACTGATATTGTGTCAAGATTCTGAGTTGAATTTCATGCTTAAAAGTGGTGTTGGTTCCTTTTTCTGAGCCAAATCATTACGAGAACAAATACCCCAGATAGTGGAAAGGGATTACAGTCAGAGTGGAAAACTATTTCTAGATCATAACTGCCAAGAAGAAGTGTGTTACGTATCAATTATATAATTAAAGGTAGGAATGCTCTTTTGGACCCACTAGGTGCATTCTCCCTCCAGTCTTGAGAGGCTGAGCCCTTTATAATTTGTGAGCAATGTTTAATAGACAAAAGAATTAACCTGAAGCCTCTTGAAATGATGCATTTGTCTTTAGAATGCCGAGGGCCAAATTGAAATAGCTTGTCTCAATAAAAAAAATGCATTGAAGTGGGAAAGGATTCATCATTGCATGGAGCCATGGAGATGACCTTGGTGAAACCATCCAGAAAGTGTTAAGATAATAACAGATGCAGAAGCATGTGTTGGCCTGAAGGATGTGGGAAAATATAATTCTAGTCTTCTTGTGGAGGCAGATCTGGTCCACCTCATACCACAGGATTAAAAATCATCAGGACTGCCTGCATTGAGGTCTCTGGCTAAAATCAAGGCAAATTTGGAACTATGAGCTCTGTCCCAATAAAAATTTCTCCAGTGAATCTCAAGAGGTGTTCCTCCCTTATGGAATATTAACCAGGAAAAGGTTTAGACCTCTTAGTTTTTAGCTCTAGAGAAATGGCCAGGGAAATATGATTTACTATGGAGAAAAAATGCTTGGTGTTTGACTACAGTCAGGATCATTATAACTCTAAAGACATAATTTAGAATTATAGGAATGAAATCTTACTTGATATGCAATTTAATAAAGATCAACACATTCCACTGATTTGGGACTCAGCATCAAAACAATGGTTAACATCAATCATTTGGAGGCTAGGAACAAAAATGCTTCCTTTTATATCTGCCATCCACCTCCATAAACACTGGCTGAGTCATGCGGCAACTAAAGAACCACTTCTCACATACTGCAGTTTTCAGACTTTTGACCTAAGCTTGGCCTACTGCTTATTTTTCATTACTATGATTAAGGATTTAGCTCGTTGAAGATAATTTATACAAGAGACAAAATACATAAAAACATCACCTTTACAGTGCCCCATATAGCATTTAACTTAATGAACCCTTAGCCTGCGTGCTAGCTTCTTTCTGCACCATCCATTCATCAGTAGCACAAAATATCCCACACAGACAGGAGAATCCAAATTGCTTTTGTTTGCACAAGTAAGTACTTTTCACTCCCATTATATTTTGAATATATTATTTCTTACTTCGTCATTAATAGATGCTGGCACAGCACTTTATTTGTAGAGGAAAGAGATCAGACTTTTTCAGCTACACACTTGATTATTCAGGGTGTTGAAAGTGTACTTGGTGTGAGGCTAAAATACAAAAGAGCAATCTGTTAGCCTTTTAAAGGTTTAGAAAGCAGACTTAGTCCATAATTCTGGATGTTTAGCAAATGAGCTGTCAGGAGGTTTTGCTTCATAACCCGAATTTCTTATACATAAAATCAGAGTAAGTTCAATAACATAGCACTGATGAGTAGCGTTCACAATTATTTAAAACATCAATTTCATCTGCTGCCAACCCTGGATACTCTGAATTTGTTCAGCCTGTCTATATCTCTGCTGAGTTTGTAAATTCTTCATCTTTTTGGATTCAAGTTGCTTCAAACATCTGCTTTTTCCAACAACTGGGTCACTCCATTTCTTTAAGGTCCCCTTCCTGTCACTATCCATCTCTATAATCTGAGGAAAATAAATATTCTATTATTTAGAATAATAATAATAATAATAATAATAATAATAATAATAATAATAATAATAATAAGAAGAAGAAGAAGAAGAAGAAGAAGAAGAAGAAGAAGAAGAAGGAGGTGATGATGATGATGGAAGGGACCTTGGAGGTCATCTAGTCCAACCCCCTGCTCAGGCAGGAAACCCTATACCATTTCAGACAAATGGCTGGCCAGTCTCTTCTTAAAAACTTCCAGTGTTGGAGCATTCACCACTTCTGGAGGCAGGTTGTTCCACTGGTTAATTGTTCTAACTGTCAGGAAGTTTCTCCTGTCAGGAATATTATAAAGGACACTAGGATGAACGAAAGGTAAGTCAAAGACACTTGTGGAACGTACACCTTCAACTTTTTAGACTTCAGATGAAGAATATGTAAACGGACGAGAGGAAGAGTAGACCTGAGAAATTTTTAGTCCTTGAAAAGTTATATTGTTACCTGAAAAAGGCAAAAGAGGAGGATTTGTTTGAAGGAATGTTTACCTAAGTTGGTCACCCACAATTCCCAGTCCCAATGTGCTAAATGCCTATTCTAAGGGCATTTGTAACCCTATTACAAGATGCCTGTGCTCAAATAGGTAAAGCTTTTCCTTTCATTCAAACTCATACCAGTAGTAGCCTCATGGTTTGCGGCAATACCAACAATATTTCAGGAGAAATATAACTAAAGTGATGGTGGTCAGCAAAGCATTTTGAGGTACCTGATTAAATTCAACGAGCATATCATAATTCAGCTGGTGGATGCCATGGGAAAGATGAAATGGGCTATCCTGAAAGAAGGAAGTGCTGACAGAACTCAAGACCCATTTTTGATGGAGTCAACTTATATGACTTCAAGCTAACTTGGAAATAAAAGTCAGGCACTGAAAAATGCACCAGTGTGCACTTGAAAATTAGAGGGTATAACTTGGGCCTCCCAAAGTATACGAAGAAATAGATATACGTTTATCAAAAGAAAACCAATCTTTCAAAACAGCAACCTGACCCTGTAGGTTTGCAAGGACCTGAGGAATGTTGGATGCTTAGAGATGAAAATACTGGACTAATTTATCTTATTGTGACAGCCTATCATTTTATTATGATATTGCCTATCATCTTATCCTACCAGGGGTAGGCAACCTTGGCTCTTTTATGACTCGTGGACTTCAACTCCCAGAATTCCTGAGCCAGCATGGCTCAGCTTGGAAACCTCTCCCTTTCCCCTCAGCATGGCTGGCTCAGGAATTCTGGGAGTTGAAGTCCACGAGTCAGAAAAGAGCCTAGGTTGCCTACCCCTGTCCTAGACCAGGGGTGTCCACGCTTTGCTGGCTGCCTAAGCAATTTTGGGGGTTGAAATCTACAAGTCTTAAAAGTTGCCAAGGTTGGACACCCCTGTCTTAGTCTGTTAAAGGAGGGAATACTAAACTTTCTTGTGTTTGTGAATAAACTCTGAGCAAACAAAGGAAACCCAATCCTAGTGTGCTTTCCACATTGTCAGGTGGGGTTTGGACTTAGTTTATCTTCATCCCAACCTTCCTTTTTATTAGGCTTTACTTGTGATCGGGAACTATCCAAGTGCCCAGAAGCTGCAGCCTGAGATAGGTAGGACACTGTAAATGAAAACTGCCCGCTTTCTATATCCCTAGTTTTGATTCCACCTGACCTTAGCTACAAATGCAACTATAAATTGTATTTGTAAGATTGATGTCAGCCTTGCTAGATTGGCCAGACAGGAAACATGACAATATGAGCTAATTCTTTTTTTATTGTAAAGCTACATTGTCAGAATCTTGCAAGTCTGAAAGTGCAAATCTCCCGCTGTGTCCATTACAGTCCTAGAAACTAGGGTCTCTTCTGAGCCTCTTGCCCCTCCTGTTACCCAGTTGCAGGCTATGCTGTCTCTTTTCTGGCCATTCCCTAGGCAGTATTTCTCAGCTCATTTTTCCCAAGGTCATTCCCACACACCATGACAGCATTCTTCTCTCTGGATCAGAGCTTTAGGCCTCAGCAATATTCTGCTACCAAATCTGACCTGTCATGCATCAGATCCTCATCCCTGCAAAAGGTCAGCTGTATCGATCTCTCAGGTTGTCAACACTCACATTAAGCAAAGGCTAACAAGACAGGAAGGGGAGAGTGCCAGAACTGCTTTTCACCCTCAGATCCTGGCTCTTACTCCACAGTCACCATTTGTCCACTTCCATATAAATCCTAGCTGGGTGAACCACCAAAACAAAACCTGTGCCTGAAAAAAAAAACCAAGGGTGAGGATTAGCAAACAGTTGCACAAGAATCCCAACCGCTACTATGTAAAGGGAGAGGTTAGTGGGAAAAGGAGACATCTTGAATAGAAGAGCATTCTCTAATCAGAGACCTCCGAAGTGTGTGGACCTACGATTCCCTGTAGAAAGAGCAGTGCCTATCCAGGATGTGGCAATGGGAGTCATGGTCTTATATAATGTAGAAGGCAACCTATTGGGGAAGAATTGCCTGGGGATAACATAGAAAACCAACAAGAAAGAGAATCCAAGACTTGTGATATGATCATGAAACGTTACCTTTCTCTCCCATTCACTTTCCAAGTTAGGACAAGATGACAAATGCCTCAGTTAGTAAGCAGATTTTGCCAATTGATTCCTTGAAGCACTGATGGTCACGTCTGATCAATGTTCCCAATTATGCCTCCTAACAGGCATCCAATGCAGAAATGTATCTGGCCCTACCCAACATAGGAATGTTGTTTATTTTGCATTTCTTCAAAGCTGAAGACATGGGAGAGCCTTCATTGGTTGGCTTGTATCATAGTCAAGGATCCCTTTGCTTTTTCCTTGATTGAAGAGGGGGAAAAATTGTTAAGGAGGATAGGATGCTTCTCTTCCTACCATGAAGCCCAATACTACCGTATCCCCAGACTGCAGATGAATCAAGTTCTGTTTCCTAAGACAAATTAAAAATGCTCCTAAGCCCGGAAAAATGGGCTTAGCCCTTAAATTACTAAAATAGACATGTTATGACTGAGCAACTGATAGGATAAACATTCACAGAGGCTGATCACTTTTGAGGGGTGAAGTTATGTTATGGATCTCAGATTGTACTTATGTTTTATTTTTTGGGCTGTTAGCTGCTCAGAGTCACAGTGGTAAGATGGGTGGCCACATGGAAGGCAGGCAGCCAGGAAGAAGAGAAAAAAAGAATAGCTGTCTTTTTAATCTGGACAGTTCTATAAAGAGGGGCAGCTTCTTTATAATTATTGGGAAAATGTTCCAATGTCCGGATCCCCTGTTCTATTTGATTATGCTGCGACACAGCTTCTTTACAGGGGATTAATATGCTGTTATTATTCCACTTGTGTTCCTGTTATTCCTCCAGAATGAACTGTCTTGTCAAAATGATCATTCTGAAGATATTTCAAATTTCACTTTTCTATGTCTGGTCGTAGGAGGGATGCGGTGGCTCAGTGGATTAGGACGCTGAGCTTGTCAATCAGAAGGTCGGCAGTTTTGGCGGGTCGAATCCCGAGTGCCACGTAACAGAGTGAGCGCCTGTTACTCGTCCCAGCTTCTGCCAACCTAGCAGTTCGAAAGCACGTAAAAATGCAAGTAGAAAAATAGGGACCACTACGGTGGGAAGGTAACAGCGTTCCGTGCGCCTTTGGCGTCTAGTCATGCCGGCCACATGACCACGGAGACGTCCTCAGACAAGCGCTGGCTCTTCGGCTTTGAAACGGAGATGAGCACTGGCCCCTAGAGTCGGAAACGACTAGCATGCATGTGCGGGGGAACCTTTACCTTTACCATGTCTGCTCGTAGCGGGCAATGTCAATGAAGAGCTGAAAGAGAGAGGGAAAAGAAGGAAGGACCTCTTCTCCCAAACAGGAGCTTCCCAAAGAAAATCTGTTGCCTGAAAACTATCACCAACCAGCTCCCCACCATCAGTGCTCCAGGTCAAAATGCCTAGGAGCCAAAACTGATTAGAATATTTTAACTTTAGCATCTGATATGCAAAAGCATATAAAGGCTCAACCTGCCCCGAACTAAAATCAGCCCAGCAGAACAGTCATCTTCCACTTTCTGACAGGACCAGCTTTGACCATATCCTCCTGCTCCTCTAACTCTTTTAACTTTAAGTCCACAGAGGGGTAGGGTGTGTGTGTGTGTGTGTGTGTATTTCAATTTCTCAAGGACGTAGTGCCTTAGAAGTGCACATGACCTAAAAACTGCCTAAAAATGTAAATAATTAACTGGTATCCTAAACAGTCTTTAATTCAGTTCTGTTTTGCACTCCTGATTTTGCTTTTTATCTAACCTTTCTTCCCTTAGCCCCTTTTATTTTGCTTTTTTTGTATGTTATCTTTTACTGAAACTTAATTACAAAAAATGTGGAAAACAAACAAACAAACAAACTAGTTTGGGATTTTTCTGTTAAGATTACTTTTAAAAATGGAAGACGACCTGGGCTACACAATTCAGGATGACTATTAGGTGCCATCGCAAAGAGATACAGAAACCATTACTTCCTTTAAAACATAGATAACCTAACTTTTTAAATCAGACCTGGGCTGTGAAAATTCAAAGGGCCACTAAATAATAACCAATAGTTATAGAAAAGTCTTTCTTCATTTCTACAGCCTAGTGGCATCTGCATCTTTGCAATCAGGACCTGGAAGCCTCTGGTATGTCAACCAAAGTCTCTGAGCAGAATTAATCATTGTGTTAATCATATTATGAAGCAGGATCTCAGCCAAATTAAACTCAGCTCTGTGGAGATACAATTACTTGGATTTCTCAGTGTCACAGAAAGCCACCACCCACCCTCAACATTTCCTCCAGCCTAGGCTGTGATGGATATCTTTTCCCTGCAGTGCTGCGAGGTCAGCATCAAAGCTGTCCAACTCGACTGCTGGAAAATTTACAACAGTGGTGGAACAGCTACTAGGAGCAATGTTAATTTATTACATGGGTCTCCCAGCCTTCCTCCAGGGAGCTCATACATGTTCCTTCCCGGTGTGTCTAATCCAAGGTCACCGAGTAATTTTCATATCCCAATAAGGATTTGAACCCAGATCTTAACCCTGGCATGATCCCCACAGTTCATCATGACTGCATTGCATTTGGTCATAATGCAATTTGCATATTATGAGCTGAATCACTGGGGTGTGTTTTAGCACGATGCAAAAATTCAAGCTAATTGTTCTGTACTCAGTTATTATGGTTACGCAAATCAAGCCACGTCTTAGTAGTGGATGATTCATGGCCAGAACAGGACAAGGAGGCTACATGATGGATATGCGGGAAAGCTGATACACAAATGAGTGTCTACTACCGCGTATCGTATTTCTGCAAAGGAGCGCAAATGAAAAGCTGCCACTTGCAGGTCATATATTTATGAGTCTGTAAGGCATGGTTTGTGATTGAATCTTCACTTCTTACAATCCAGCAATGCTTCAAAGGCTTCAGGGAAAACAGTAGCATTGGGTCCCCATTCTTAAATATCGCTGCTATTGAGCTACTGTTTCACCCGTGTACAAGCTCTCTTTCTGATCAGTGGCTGCTGCTGCTGGGAACTTAGAAACACGTCAGAGGGGATAGAAGGAAATTCAATATTTTTCTGTTTCAGAGAGTAGCAATTCTGAGGCATTCTTGACATTCATTTCCTTGGGAAGAGATGGGAGCAGAGCTACACATTCATCCACCAGTTTGGTGCAATAGGTGACATCTATAGGATAAAAGAAGAAAACCCCAAAGTACTGCAATTATTAAACCTCAGCTAAATGTGCAATATATCACAGCACAGAAGCAATCCATGTTTGCCAACCCACAGCATGCATCTGTTAGCCAAACAAACTACTTTCCAATATTGAGTTGTGTAGTGTTGAGAGGGAAACATCTTCCCTGACTGATAAAAAAAATGGAAGATTGAAATTGGAAGAGACAAAAACCAAAGGGAAGGGCAATTTTCAAGACAAATGGTTTCAGACTCACACGTATAACAATTGAAGAAACTACCAAAGCAGCAGCATTAGAAATGGACCATTTCATTTTTAATATACACACAAAGAAAGATCTTTATAAGGTTTGCCCACCTTGTACTGTCACCCGCCAGTCTTTTTTCCAAAAAGATCACATTATTTCTTTTCTAAGAATGATTCTAAAATAAATTTCTTTGAAAGAACAATTTCTAAATACATTTTATTCTGTAGATTACTCCCAGATTCATTCTAGCTGTTAGTTTTGCTTTTACAAACATTAACCAGAATGATAAGGCTCAGCTAGCAAATGTGGTCTCATTTACTTCCACTGTTTTATTATATGAATGAAATTATCCTTAAATTTATGCATTTTATTTTGGATAGTGTGGCCTGAAGCACACTCAGGGTCTCACAGATATTTACAGCTTCTCTCCTTCCAAGCCCACAGATTCACCTGTGCAGATGAAAACATATTCCAGTTTAAGCCAATATTGACGATTCCTTCAACATGTATTTACAACAGTGTGGAAATCACTTATGTGCATGTACAGCCTCTTTTGTATGCAAAATCCATGCTTGAGTTTTAAGTATAAATTCTGTACACACCTGATCCTTTTCTTCACCACAGTGCAATTTAGTGTGATTTTAACGATCCATTGTTTGTTTGTTTTTATCTCCTCCTTTTTTGGTGTTTGAGAGCTTTGAGCACGGCAACTGTCTTTGGAGAGGAAATATGTTTTTTATATTTTTCATTCTTACAGTTATGCCCATGCACCCGATATAATTTTCTTTCATACATACCGGTACTCTGCACGTACATCCTTCATCAATGTTCCTTTTGGCTGACCCTAACATGCCTTAGATAGCTCCAGTTATTCCTCTCTCACTTTTGCAGACCAGATGGCTTGCTTTATGCTTCTTTGCCCCCCCCCCCCCAACGCACTCCGGCACAACTTTTACACACCTTTGCCTCGGCTCTCGCTCTCTCTCTCTCTCTCTCTCTTCCTTTTTGCTAAACCGAGTTACAACAGTTGCAATTCTGAGAGGCCCACTCGGAAATACCTCGTGCGTTTGACACCCCGGGCAAATGTCATTCTTTTCAACCCCCCAGGACCGGGCGGGGGTGAGTGGGGGGTGGCTGGTCCAGGGTTTACGGACTGCCAACTAACTATATGCACACCCGCACAGGCAGGCGAGCGCGGGCGAGGAAGATTTGGCGTTAACAGATGCACAATGTTGTAGACGGCCTCCTTTCGCCGGCGCAGCGCGCCCACCCCGGGGGCTAAAGATAATATAACGGGGGCTCCTGCCTACTCCGCGCTGTCACGTCGGCCTGTCAGTCGGCTGGTAATTAATGCGAACTGCGGGCCCGGCGCCCCACCGGAGTCGTATATCACTGCCAGCTCCCGCGCGGCAAAGCAACCTCTTTTACCCAAGCCCTGTTATTTGGGGAATTTTCTATGTATTAGCTGTTGATGCACATTAATACATTAAAAATGTCAGCGGTGGAGGCCAGCTAATTGTCTGTTTTAAATGTCTATTTGTCAGCGCGCGGCTCAGGTGGGCATGAGCCGAATCGGGAATGAAGCACGGCACCTGTCTCGGGACGGGCGGGGGGGGGGGCGGCTCTCGGCCGAGCCGGGCCGCGGGATGATCGATGGCAGAGACGCCCCCGGCCCAAAATGTTTGCGTTTCTGCTCGGTTTGTCTGGGCGCCGGGAGGGGGCGGAGGAAGGCCGAGGGGAGGGGAAGAAGCCAAGGCCAGCAAGAGGCCGAGAGGAAGCTTCTAGGGAGGGGAGAAAAAGTTTTCAGGTACTCTGGAGTGGCGGGAGCCCTTCCGGGAGAAAGGAAAGATTGGCTCCCCGGGTCGAGTGTCCGATTACAACACCCATCATCACCCGCAAACCGGCTGGGCTTCATGGGAGCTGGAATCGAGCAACGTTTAGCAGGTCTGGTCTGACTCTCTGGAGCTGGATGACAAGAGTTGGAAGGGACCTTGGAGGTCTTCTAGTCCAACCCCCTGCTCAAGCAGGAGACTGTAGCGTTCCAGACAAATGGCTCTCCCATAGCTTCCTTGGATTTTGTTGTTTCAGGAACAAGAGTGAAAGCACCGTCTTTTCCCCCCCCCCACACTGACCAGAATGACTGGCCATCTAATCAGGGAGACCTGAGCTTGGTCCCCAAAGTTGTTTCAAACCAACCGCTTTTCTAGCTTGGCTGCATTGAAAGCTCTTGCGTTTTTCTGCTCTGGTTAACATTATGGGCTTGGTTGGGCCTTCTGGGAAAATACTAGAAGGTATTGCCGCAAAGCAAGATTGGCCTTAGCTTCTGAAAGGTATCACTTAAGTCAGTATTTTTTTTTGCCATAGAGCACTGGCCAGAGCATTATGGCTTGGAATATGTTTTCTTTCAGATGAACACAAGGGCTTCTGAACATGTCCACCCCACTCCTGAAGATTTTTTTATTATTATTTTAATCCCATTTATATCCCGCCCTTCTCCAAAGACTCAGGGCGGCTTACAATCTAAAGCACAATGTGCTTAGCAATAGCCTTCATTCTATGTATATGCCTGCTTATTAGGGCTTTCACCCCCCCCCCAAGCAGCATTATTACAAAGTCAGCTTATTGCCCCTAACAATCTGGGTCCTCATGAGGCAATCTACCGTAGGCACTGTGAATCTCAAAATCCTTTTTTAAACAACAACAACAAAACAATCTGCAGCTAGTTACAAACACAAAATGATTCAAATACTGTACTTGCCTATGGATTACATCAGCTTCTTCACTCCTTCAAATGTCTCTTCAAATTCACATCCTACTGGCTGATGAAAGACTTATACCTTTGGTTCAAAACATTTGGGAGGTTGGAAAAGGCTGGTATAGATAAGTTTGAGAGATGGTGATGTTAGCGTTAAACCCTATATTCCCAAATACTATTGGCTAATATTGCCCAAATTGCCATCAAGCAGATTTAAGCTACTTTGGAAGTAGGGGGAGGGAGAAAATTTCACTAATAGATTTTGTGGAGCTTGTCTTACAAAAATTGCTCTTATTTGGGGGGAAGATTCAAAAAGTGGCAAAATGCACACTGCAAACATGTCCTTCATCCCTAAATCAAAACATTCAATAGCCTTACATTGTTCAGACAATGATATTCATCACATTTAAGACAATGCTGTGAACTGGCATTGTTTCATATTGGATTGGCTAAATAAAAGGTCTCCAATTTTATCAAGCCAGTGGGCAATTTTGAAATTCTGAGAGAATACCATGGGTGTAATAATAAAATTGATCGATTAACTGACTGATTGAACTGATACAGCACCACGATACACTGACTCTAAATGGCTTATAAAGTATACAGCTCATAACAAAACATCCACCATAAAATACCAATACAAATGACAATAAAACAAATACAATAATAAAAATGTTGCCATGCATTAAAACAAAAAAAATGTCAAGAATAGTTTGGTTTTTGGCCACTTTCTCAAAGCCGGAGGGAAGAGGGTGATTTTGATCTCCAAAAGGGAGGCCATTTCAGAGCAGAAGCATTACCTGACTTTGGCTGGCTAGAAGGCTGGCTAGGTACAGGAACACAGTGTGAGGAAGCCAGTGTCCATCCAGGATCGAGGAATGACAAAGCTCTTTTGTCATTTCTGGTACAGAAGCAAAAAAGGGGGATGCCTCTGGGTTTCATACCCAAGGAGCACCCCAGAAATCAGGCACAGTTATTTTTATATAATTTTCTACAGGGAAAAAAAAGAATTGCTGACTGATTACACATTTACCTCTTGGTCCCACATGCGCACAAAGCAAAGCCATCCTTTAATAGTCAAATTATTTAATTCTACTTCCTTATTATGTAAGTTGACTACCTCAGGGTGTGTTTTTTACCATGTCATTAATGATAAATTTTGCTCACCTCCAGATCCTTGTCCAGACACTCCTAAGCAGTGCTTAAGTTAAACATCATAGTCATCTTCCTTAACTCCAGTAACCAGTTCACTTTGCCAGGTCTTTTAATCAAGGGTCAAAGCCACAACCTGTAAGCTAATCTAAATAGGAGACATCTGTGGTCAGCCTAGGGCAGACATGGGGGGGGGGCTGGATCCGGCCCGCGAAGTGCTTTCGTGCGGCCCGCGAAGCCATCCTAGAAACAGTGAGGGAACGGCCCCCACTGCTTTGGCCCTGGCCCAGAGACCCTCCTTCTGCCAGAGACCCCCAGATCCGTCCCACTCCTGCCCAGGCCCCCATAAACACCCTTGATGCAAATGAGGTAGAGCTGGCCACGCCCACCCAGTAGGCCACACCCACCCTGGCCATACCCACCCGGCCCCCTGAGGGCAACTGCAATGCTGATGCGGCCCTCAGTGAAATTGAGTTTGACACCCTTGGCCTAGGGAGTATTTGTGGTCAACCCTTCTAGCTCTTGCTGGCAGGTGTTCTAGCAAGCAAAGGCACAACTATTAACTCTGGCTAAAGTTAATTTATTGCTTACAAAAGCTTCTGATTGCTTATTAATAAACTAAAAAGCCACCAGACACCCAAACAGAAGGGCTGTCATAGCTCTAAATAAAAACTATGCAAATTTTCACTTGTCCTCCACCTTGACCCCATGGCAGATGTTCCCTACAAGATGTAGTTGCTTGGTCAGTTCCAGTTAATAATAGTTAATGAAATGGGAAGGGGAAAGTATATCTGCTAACAAAATGCCTTACCATGATTGGTATGGCTAGTCATCATATACAGGTAGTCCTTGACTTACAACCACGGTCAGGACCAACATTTCCATTGCTAAACAAAGCAGTTGTCAAGTTGTCATGTTTGATTTTACTACCTTTCTGGACATAGTTGTTAAGAGAATCATACAAGAGTGAAACAAATCTGGCTTCCTCCACTGACTTTGCTTGTCAGAAGCCAGCTGAGCAGGTCGCAAATAGCAACCACATGATCCTGAAATGATGAAACCACCTTAAATACATGTCAGTCCCCAAGTGCCCAAATTTTGATCACGTGACCATAGGGATGTTACAACAGTCCTAAGTCTGAATATTGGTGATAAGTCTTTTTTTCCCCCCAATGCCATTGCAACTTTGAACAGTCACTAAACAAGCAGTTGTAAGTTGAGGACTTACCTGTACAGTGCTAGGTTTAAAATGACTCAACATCTTATAATGCTATAACAGTGATGGCAAACCTTTTAGAGACCAAGTGCCCAAACTGCAACCCAAAACCCACTTATGTATCTTCAGGTGCCATGGGGCGTAGCCCATTGGGTGGGTGTGGCCCATTGGGTGGGTGTGGCCAATTGAGTGGGCATGGCCCATTGGGTGGGTGTGGCTGTGGTGGTAACGGCAGACTGGGTGGGACTAAAAAGTGCAATCAACCAATTCCTACTTTGCGAGATCTTTTTTTTTCCCCGCGAGAAGTTGAAATTGATTGATTGAAACTTTTTTTTTTGCACACAGTGTCGGAGGCCTAAAGCAAACAGGTTTTATAAAACCCAGCTGAAGGCCTAGGACTGGGACGACGGTGCGCATGCCCACAGAGAGGGCTCTACATACCATCTATGGCACGCATACCATAGGTTCACCACCACAGCTATAAGATATAAAATGCTCTGCCATTCTCTCAGACGATACTTGTTGATGACGTTAGGCCAGCGGACCCCAAACCTTTGGGAGCCAGGGACTGTTTCCAGGGAGAGAGGGGGTGTGGTTTCATGTGCTCCCTGTATCCCGCATGTGCACAGACGGGGCCTCTCTCATTTGTGCAGCCTGGTTTCCGGCGCACAGACTGACATCAGTCCATGACCCGGGAATGGAGACCCCTGGTTTAGGCTGAAGCAAAAATGCTCCCTTCTCTTTGGTCTCTGGATGTTGTTCTCCAGTACAAGTAGTTCTTGACTTACAACCACAACTGAGTCCAAAATTTCTAAGTGACACAGTGAAGTGAGTTTCGCCCCATTTCACGACCTTTCTTGCCACAGTTCTTAAGTGAATCACTGCAGTTGTTAAATTAGTAACACAGTTGTAAAGTGAATGTGGCTTCCCCCATTGACTTTGCTTGTCAGAAGGTCGCAAAAGGTGATCACATGACCCCGGGACACTGCAACTGTCATACATATGAACCAGATTACTGAGCATTTGAGTTTTATTATGTGACCATGGGGATGCTGCAACAGTCCTAAGCATGAAAAACAGTCCTAAGTCACTTTTTTCAGTGCTGTTATAACTTCAAATGGTCTCTAAACAAATGGTTATGAATCAAGGGCTACTTTTATCATTCTGCTCTCAAAAGCAAGAAAGTTGCTCCTTTCAAACAGGGCTCTCCTCTTGTAGCCATTCGTGGTAGCCGTGGGGGAGGGGGGGAAGAAGCAGGAAAGACAGAATCTGTGTTATATATGTAAACAATCCCTTGATATGATGTATATATGTTAACTGTTCAATCAAAGCGGCAGCAGCAAGCGTATAGACTAAACGCAGCCTGACAGGAAAACACGCGGGAACTTTGACAGCTGTCAAAGTTCCCCGCACCGCGCAGGCGCCACCACTGACAGCTCGCGGCTGTCAAACGCCGGACTACGAAGAAGCCTGAGCTGTCAAAGCGTCCACCGTACAGCGCAGGCGCAACCACTGACAGCTCGCGGCTGTCAAAACACTAAGACACGCGGAAGCCGGAGCTGTCAACAAAAGACGACGCGGATTGGTCCCTGCCTGACAGGGCGCCAAAATGGACACCGCTGATTGGTCCTCGCTACCAGCTGCCGGCTATAAAAGCCGGACAAGTTATTCTTTGTTTGCCTTGCTCTTAAATAAATCTGTTGTTATTAGCCTGTCGTCCCGAGTGGTCCTTCGGCTACTTCACTGGCGACGAAGGTGGGATCGCTCCGGAGCTGAAGTCACGGCCGAGGAAGGGAGTTCCCGGCAAGAGCTGTCACGGAAGTTTTAACTTCCATCGGAGCAACCCAGGACCGGACGACATGGCAAACTTCGGCCGTGTGAGGGAGTTTGATACACGCCATCCCGAGAGATGGCAATCACACCTCGGCCAAGTCGAGGGATTCCTCCTCGTCAGTAAGATCACTGACGACCGAGCAAAGGCCGCTGCTCTGCTGTACATCAGCGGGGCCCCGGTGTACGATGCAGCCGTCGGGTTGTTCAGCCCAGTGCCCATCACTGAAGTCTCATACGCGGACTTGGTGGACCAGCTGAGCAAATACTACATGCCGGCTCGATCAGAACTATACTGGCGGGTGCAATTCGCGCAAAAGAAACAACGGCAGGACGAGCCCGCCAACGAATTCATCGCCGGGGTCAGACATGCCGCAAGGAACTGCTGCTTCCCCGACCTGGAAGATCGCATCAGAGACCAGGTGGTGATCGGTCTGAGGGACGAGAAGCTACAAAAAAAACTGACGTCCAAACCCGACATGAACCTGGCCGAGCTGACCAGGGAGATCATGGCATACGAACACAGCCACAAGAAGAAGCCGACCAACACGACCCCAGAGACCCCCGCGACAGTCTACCAGGAAAGCGCAGCCTTCAGCGACAGCGGAGAGTCGGTAGATTTCACCGACGGAGAAGCCCTACAACGCCGAATGGAGCACAGACAGCCAAGAAGGGGAAAGACGTCGGACCGCCGGGGGTCCAGGAACCCTCCACCGCCACCACCGCGTTACGAGCAACGAGCCGCCTGTGCCAGCTGCGGAGGCAATCATGCCCGAGGAAGTTGCCGTTTTAGGAACGCGAAATGCCACAATTGCGGGAAGACTGGCCACATCAAGCCGGTGTGCCGCAGCAAAGGCCGGGACAACATCAATGAGGTGGAGGCAAAACCCCCAGGTAGGCCAGCCGCCCAGGCCAGCAGAGAACCCCACCCAGGGCCCCTGGTAGAGACTGTGGACAGGGTAAACAGCATAAGCTCCAAGGTTAAGATCTGGGTCAGAATTCAGGGGGTGCCCTGCCACATGGAAGTAGATTCCGGGTCGGCAGTTTCCTTAATTTCTCTAACAACCTATCAGGAGATCTGTCAGAAGGGCCGAGGACAAATTTCCCTGAAACGAACTCAGGTACACCTAGCGGACTTCCAGAAAACCCCCATTCCGGTGGAAGGAAAAGCCAAGGTCGTAGTGCAGTACAAGGGGTTCAAGGGTCCCCTGGAGGTTTTAGTTACGCCAGGGAACCGCACCAATTTGATAGGACTAAACTGGTTCAGTCCACTAGGTATCGCTTTAACAGGGGTTAACACCATCCTAACACCCAGCCTAGAAGCCGTTTGCGATAAGTTCGCCGACGTTTTCGATGGCACTTTAGGGAAATACACGGGTCCCCCCATCTCCTTACAGTTAAACCCTGCAATCCAACCAGTTAAGATAAGAGCCAGGAGGGTACCTTTTGCCCTTAAAGAAAAAATCGAAAACGAACTTGATCGCCTCGTAGGACTAGGGGTGCTTGAGCCAACAGAAGGGGGAACCTGGGAGACCCCAATCGTCACCCCAATCAAACCTAATGGGGAGGTGAGACTGTGCGCTGATTATAAGGCGACAGTCAACTTAGCCCTCAGCCCCCATGCCTACCCAGTGCCAGCGGTAAGGGACGTATTTGCTTCCATCCGCTCTGGCACCCTTTTCGCCAAGCTCGATCTCTCACAGGCGTACTTACAGCTACCTGTCACTGAGGACACTGCGGAGGCCCAGACAATTGTTACCCACCGCGGCGCCTTTAAGGTAAAGAGGCTCCAATTTGGCATATCGGCGGCCCCGGGTATATTTCAGGGTATCATGGAGAAGACCCTGAAAGGAATACCCGGGGTCTGCCCCTACTTTGACGATGTTCTCATCGCCGGAGAAAACGAAGCGAACTTAGCTGACAGGCTGTCAGCTGTGCTAAGCCGGCTCAGAGAAGCCGGCCTCAAACTTAAGCGGGAAAAGTGCTCTATTGGAGTCACCTCCACTGAATTCCTAGGGTACAAAATAGATAGCCAGGGCATTCACCCCACCTCAGAAAAACTACAGGCTATTCAAACCGCACCCAGTCCTAGGAATAAGCAAGAGCTGCAATCCTTTTTAGGATTGTTAAATTTTTACCATGCCTTCATCCCCCATAAGGCCACTATTGCGGAGCCTCTGCATAGACTCCTAGACAAGGGTACAACTTGGTCCTGGACCAAAGAACATGAGAATAGCTTCCATTCATTAAAAAAGATTATCTGTCACAGTTCAACTATCACCCTTTTCAGGGAGGACACCCCAATATGCATCGCTTGCGATGCCTCTCCCTATGGAATCGGGGCTGTTTTAAGTCACATATTCAAGGACGGCACACAAAGACCCATAGCCTTCTATTCACGCACTCTAACCAAAGCTGAAAGAAACTACGCCCAAATCGACAGGGAAGCCCTAGCAATAGTAGCAGGGGTCAAAAAATTTCATGATTACCTATATGGAAGACCATTCACTATAATTACAGATCACAAACCCCTGCTAGGCATATTCACGTGGAACAAAACTACTCCACAAATTCTCTCCCCGAGAATGCTAAGATGGTCAACCTTCTTAGCAGCCTATTCCTATCAACTAATACATAAACCAGGTAAAGAATTGGGTCATGCTGACTGCCTCAGCAGACTGCCCATACAAACCAGGGACCCAGACCCAGCCCCAGCCAGCCAGATTTTAGCAATCTCCCAACTTCCAGAATGCCCCCTGACTGCAAACATCATAGCTACTAATTCTGCCAAAGATAAAATACTTGCCAGAATCCACAAATGGGCCACAACAGGATGGCCAGCTCAAAATCCACAACCTCAATTCCAACCCTATTATAACAGAAAAAATGAGATCTCAACACATAGAGGATGCCTGCTGTGGGGAAATAGGGTCATCATACCAGAAAGAAACATAGACCAAACATTACAAATCTTACACGAAGGACACCCTGGAATTGTAAAAATGAAGGCGATGGCTAGAAGTTATGTGTGGTGGCCAGGCATAGATAAACAAATAGAAAAGTACGTGGGTGGGTGTTATACCTGTCAAGGGACCAGGAATGAACCACCCCAGGCTCCAATCCATAAATGGGAAACAACAAGGAACCCTTGGTCACGTATACATATAGATTTTGCGGGACCCATCCAAGGCCAAAGTTTCTTAATTGTAGTAGACAGCCACTCAAAATGGCTGGAAGTCACTCCCCTTAGAAAAACAACGTCCCAAGCCACTATACAAGCTTTACGAAAAATATTCGCTACGCACGGCCTACCTGACACCATAGTTTCTGACAACGGACCTCAATTCACCTCTCGTGAATTTCAGATCTTCGCTACGAAGAATTGTATTAGGTTGGTCACGTCGGCGCCGTTCCACCCATCGTCAAACGGGATGGCTGAAATTATGGTACGATCCACAAAAGAAGCATTAAAAAAATTCGTTAAAGGAAACTGGCAGAGGCGCATCAGCCAGTTCCTCTTAGCACAACACACAACACCTTGTTCCACGACCGGCAAATCACCAGCCGAATTAAGATGGGGGAGAAGACTAATAACACGTCTGGACAGACTGCACCCTGACACGTATCCAGAAGAAGAACCGCACCCCCACCCCGCCCGCACACTCAACCCAGGTCAATTAATTTGGGCGCGATCATACACAGATAAAAACAAGTGGGTCCAAGGGACAGTAATAAAACAAACGGGGCCCATCTCATACCTTATAGCTACGCAAGCACACGGCAACATACGCCGCCATATTGATCAGCTCAGACCCAGACAACCACCACACACTTCTGGGCAACCAACCAATGCCAGCATACAGCTCCCACCGGAAATGCTGCCTATTCCAAACCAGGAAGAAGAACACCAAAACGAAGACCCGGAACCTGAGCACCCTCCACCCCTTCGCCGCTCAACCAGGAATCGGAGACCACCCACCTACCTAAAAGACTATCAGTGGGCAGGTTCAAACATCCAAGACGGCAGAAACGCACCAGGGGAGGGGTAAGGGGTGTGTTATATATGTAAACAATCCCTTGATATGATGTATATATGTTAACTGTTCAATCAAAGCGGCAGCAGCAAGCGTATAGACTAAACGCAGCCTGACAGGAAAACACGCGGGAACTTTGACAGCTGTCAAAGTTCCCCGCACCGCGCAGGCGCCACCACTGACAGCTCGCGGCTGTCAAACGCCGGACTACGAAGAAGCCTGAGCTGTCAAAGCGTCCACCGTACAGCGCAGGCGCAACCACTGACAGCTCGCGGCTGTCAAAACACTAAGACACGCGGAAGCCGGAGCTGTCAACAAAAGACGACGCGGATTGGTCCCTGCCTGACAGGGCGCCAAAATGGACACCGCTGATTGGTCCTCGCTACCAGCTGCCGGCTATAAAAGCCGGACAAGTTATTCTTTGTTTGCCTTGCTCTTAAATAAATCTGTTGTTATTAGCCTGTCGTCCCGAGTGGTCCTTCGGCTACTTCAGAATCAGTTCCCGCTCTGCTGCTTCGCTGTCAAATCTTCCCTGGGCTTGTCAGCTGCTTTTCAGACTTCTCTTAAAGATAGGGCGAGCAATCTTTTGGAATTGAGAACAGTTGTTCAGCTTGTTTTGAACATGGGTGTAGCCAGGGATCTGTGCTCAGCTGTTTCTAAAAGCAGATTTGATGTTCTTGAATAAGTGCTTAAACCCAAAAGAAGCAGGCTGTCACCAGCTTATAGCCAGGCTACCTATGAGGGCACTCTGGTAAAACACGTGCAAAAAAATCAGAGTGAAATTAATAAGTGGCTAAATAAGCGGCTAAGGTCAACAGTCCAGGCATCTGTCAAAACTACAGTTTACCCAGTGGGCTTTAAGGCAAGGGAGTGATGGGTGTCATAAACATTTCTGCTGGATGGTAATGCCCAATATTAGCAGAGAGAAACAAAACTGGAGATATCAATCAATCCTTGGTTCTTAACATGCTCAATACTATACATCAGAAGGTCAACGTCAGTTGCCAACATAGGGTCTGTGGAGTCCTCCTCAGAGTTGAATCAAAGTGCTCACCAGCCATCCTTGAGCCACCTGGAAGCCATTCTTCTCCCCTCCCCGCCCCCCCCCAGTGGCTGCTATCCTGCCACCTGGTCAGTGAAGCCCATCAGATGCTACCCACAGCAAAACCTGTATTGGTGTGAGGAGAAAAACACCACTTCAACAATGGGATAGTAAGGGACAACTTAAGGCAGTCTCAGGAATGTCTTGGGAAAGGCTCAGAGAAACCACTTTACGTACTGCAGATTTCTTGGACTGTTTTCCCTTCTGTGAAATGGGTGTTTTACAATGAACCATTCCAAGCATGGCGGCACTTTTCTTAACACTCTATTCCCTTCCCATGGCAGCAGTTTTAGTGCACAGCCCATGGCACTCTCTCAAAATTTCAGGATTGCTTACTAGGCTAGCAGAGTAAAGATGCTGTAACAGAGAGGTTTTATTATGGTGTACTTTCTGCTGCTTCAAAGGCAGCTTTGTGTGTGAGAGTGTGTGTCTCTGTGTGTGTGTGCCTTTGAGTCAACCTTGACTCCTAGAGAATGCCTGGAGTAGTCCCTACAGTTTTCTTGGCAAAGTTTTTAAGAAGTGGTTTGCCATTGCATGTTTCTTAGGGCTTAGAGAGAGTGACTGGCCCAAGATCTCCTAGCTGGCTTTGAGCCTAAGGCAGAGTTAGAACTCACAGTCTCCCGGTTTCTAGCTCATTGTCTTAATCACTACACTGGCTCTCCAAAGGAGGCTTTACAGCACTTTTAGTTCTTATAAGTCTCCTCTTTATTCAGAATCACCATTCAAATGTTCAAGGAAGAAAGCAAGGGAATTCTCCCTTGCTTTCTCTCCTTCTAATCTGTAGAACTTTTAACTGTCCGTAAGCTTCTAGAAATACCTTTGGTTCTCTGTAAAGTTGAGAAGTGCTAAGGGGGATAAAGATGGCAAAAGCCTGGTCCTTCCATTACAAAAATACAATACAAAAGTGTATATATTTAAATGAACTTGTTGACCCTTCCTGTACCATCACAGTGCTCTGCTAATGGCCCCCATATATGTGGGTATCAGCAAAGAAATGTGAAGGTACAGGAAATTATTTTATTTAAAATGAGGACCCAGATTGTTGGGGGCAATATGCTGAGTCTGTAAACTGCTCAGAGAGAGCTGTAAAGCACCATGAAATGGTATATAAGTCTAAGTGCTAATGCTATTATATCCTGCAATCATCCTTCTACTTATGGCTAGTTATGACTTTATTATTTACAGGGTGAAGAAGGAAACATCAAAGCCGCCACCACCACCAAGTGCAAGAGTTTAAGAATGGGGCTTTGCAAGAACATTTCCTTTATCTTTTCATGCTGAAAACGTTAGCTTGCGAACATAGCAGAAACCTGGCAGTGGTTATCTCACATGGGGTAAGCTGTCCTTTCTCGAACGGTGTGAGACATATCAAACATGCAAACAAAACTTTGCTTTGGCATTTTTTACATTTAAAACTCGCTGTGGGTTCATATGGAAACCAAGCTTGTGCACGATCCACATTATAAATTAAGTCATGGATACTAACCATTTCACTCAGAATCCTATTCCTCGGCTTGTGTGCCCTTTCTGCCAACTTTGAGCACCCCATAATGAAGGCAAAGTATACAATGCAGGTGAATTTTTCTTTATTTCCATTGGGGAGACGGTCTTCTGGGATCCTGCCTTTGAAACTGGCACTGAAATGCAATCTGGATTTGGGAATTCTGTCTCCCGCTGCGCCCCTCTAATAATACTGCATCTAACAGCATGTTGTGTGCGGCCCAAGGATGGGCCTCGGTGAAGGACCTTGCATGTCTAGAATCCTTGCAGCCAGCGCAGGCTCTGACCTGGCATTTGAACCCCATTGGGAGCTGCTGCAAACCACCCAATCTTTCCTTGCCCAACTAATTGCCAAAAGAGGGCAGGATGGATTTCTTCATCCGACATCCCTAGAATGCTTAATAAACGCTGCTTGTCCGAGGAATTAATTCGGGCCGCCCTGCAGATATCAATCTTGGCGTCTGCTGGCATGCAGGTGATATACTGCCTGGTTGCCATTTATTAGCACGGAGCTGGTGGATTTAGGAAATGACTAATTTTATATGGTCTGGAGCGCAGTGCATCTCTTTGGACAGTAAATCCCAGCTGAATTGGGCAGGGAGAGGAGAGAAAAACGGCCTTTTTCACGGGCTCTATCCTCCCCCTTCCCCAACAATAAGCATCAGTCTTTCCCCATCTCTGGAAGAGGAGCAGCCAGGTTGCAAGGAAGATGTATAGAAAAACAAGCGCGCCTGGTTGTGGATATCTGGGTTTCTATTCCGCCCATCCTTAAGGAAGAGGTCCCTTGGCCTTCTCAGATTTGGTCCCTTTCAAACGGGCTGGACCACAGTTCCTATAAACTGGAAATAAATCAAATACTACAAAAAAACCAGCTTCTTTCTAAAGAGAAAGCCTTATGAAAATAAGAACCAAATTCAAAAGGTAAGATACAATATTTATTTACACTCCACGTTTTCTCTGAGAGCCCAAAGTGCCAAACCCTCATTCTGTTCCCAGAGAGACCTAATCTATAAGGAGGGCTAATATGGAAGAAACTGGCCCCATATCGCCCAGGAAGCTCTATGACTGAGCGGGGACTTGAACACAGGCCTCTCTTGGTCCAAGTCTAACACCTAAGTGTCAGCCTTGGAGGCAAAGTTCACCATCCAGGTCTAAAATGTAAACTAAAAATTAAACTAAAACTAGCAGCTAAGATGCATAATTTAGATGCAGCACAACAGCAGAAAGGAAATTGATTAGAAGGCTCCACCATAGCAGAGATGATAAAAGTATTGGAATATTAACATATTCAAATATGAAAAGACCTGAGAGAATAAAAATGCCTTCACTTGGTATCTGGAAAGGCAGTTATTTTTCAATGCCAACTGAATAGATTTGTATTTGCTTGGGTCTCTGAGGAAGTCTTCCAATATCTCAGGGGCTGCCATAAAGAAGAGGGAGTCAACCCATTCTCCAAAGCACCTGAAGGCAGAACAAGAAGCGACGGATGGAAACTAATCAAGGAGAGAAGCAACCTAGAACTAAGGAGAAATTTTCTGATAATTAAACAATTAATCAATGGTACGACTTGCCTCCATAAATTGAGAGTGATCCATCATTGGAGGTTTTTAAGAAGAGACTGGACAACCACTTGCCTGAAATGGTATAGTGTCTCCTGCTTGAGCAAAGGGTTGGACTAAAAAGGCCTCAGGATCCCTTCCAACTTTTGTTATTCTGTTTCTGTTTTCTAAAACATCTGTTCCATTGCTGGGGACAAGAAAAGAATCATTTAACAAGCCACCATCCCTAAGAAGGTACCTAGAATACACCCACAGGCCTCCCTAAGAATTAGCATAGGTCCATATAGAAAGAAATATTTCTTTACTATTCCTTGTTTTTATCTTCAGTTTCCACTTTATTAAACACTTTTCTACACCACTCTGGAATCTAATGTAATAGCAGACAGTATATAAAAGTATATTAGAAAAACAGCAGAGTAGAAGCATTGCAAATGTTAGGTAATGCTTCTCACACATATACACACACACCCAAACTCGAGGGAAATATGACAGTAATCCACAAAATACTAATCAAAGAACAAGCACCCCAGAGGCCGGCACATATTCTAGAGCTCCGGATGGCCCCCGAACTTCGCTCCTTCCGGCGGGATCTAAAAACCTATTTATTTGAGCAAGCCGGCCTGGTCTGATGGGTTTGGGGTTGGGTTTTAATATGGTTTTAACTATTGTATATATTGGGCATAATTATTTGTTTTTTAACTTTTGTACTTTGTATTTTAATATTTATTGCCCTGTACACCGCCCTGAGTCCTTCGGGAGAAGGGCGGTATAAAAATTTAATAAATATAAATATAATATATATACACTGGTGCTGAAGGGGATGAAATTGACCAGTTCTATGAAGCCCTACAGCACCTTATAGAACACCAAAAAATGATGTCCTTATCATCATGGGGGATTGGAATGCTAAAGTAGGAAGCCAAAAGATAACCGGAATAACAGGCAAGTTTGGCCTTGGAGTACAAAATGAAGCAGGGCACAGGCTGATAGAATTTTGTCAAGAGAATACAATGGTCATAGCAAACACTCTTTTCCAACAACCCAAGAGACGGCTCTACACATGGACATCAACACAGAAATCAGATTGACTATATGTTCTGCAGCCAAAGATGGAGAAGCTCTATACAGTCAGTAAGAACAAGACCAGGAGCTGACTGTGGCTGAGACCATGAGCTTCTCATTGCAAAGTTTAGGCTTAAACTGAAGAAAGTAGGAAAAAGCACTAGGCCATTCAGGTATGAATTAAATCATATCCCTGTTGTATATACAGTAGAGGTGACAAATAGATTTAAGGAATTAGATCCGATAGACAGAGTGCCTGAAGAACTATGGACAGAGGTTTGCAACATTGTACAAGAGGTAGCAACCAAAACCATTCCAAAGAAAAAGAAATGCAAGAAAACAAAATGGCTGTCTGAGGAAGCTTTGCAAATAGCTGAGGACAGGAGGGAAGCGAAAGGCAAGGGAGAAAAAGAAAGATATGCCCAATTGAATGCAGAATTCCAGAGAATAGCTAGAAGAGATAAGAATGCCTTCTTAAATGAACAGTGCAAAGAAATAGAAGAAAACAATAGAATAGGGAGGACCAGAGCTCTTTTCAAGAAAATTGGACAGATGAAGGGAATGTTTCATGCAAAAATGGGCATGATAAAGGACCAAAATGGCAGAGACCTAGCAGAGTTAGAAGAGATTAAGAAGAGGTGGCAAAATTACACAGAAGAACTATACAAGAATGAGCTTAACATCCCTGATAATCACAATGAGGTGGTCACTGACCTCGAGCCAGACATCCTAGAATGTGAAGTGAAGTGGGCCTTAGAAAAGCTGAGCAACAACAAAGCTAGTGGAGGTGACAGTATTCCAGCTGAGCTATTCAAAATTTTAAAAGACGATGCAGTAAAAGTGCTACACTCAATTTGCCAGCAAATTTGGAAAACTCAACAGTGGCCACAGGACTGGAAAAGATCAGTTTACATTCCAATTCCAAAGAAAGGCAGTGCCAAAGAATGTTCAAACTACCACACCATTGCACTCATTTCTCATGCTAGTAAAGTTATGCTTAAAATCCTACAAGCCAGGCTCCAGCAGTATGTGGATCGAGAACTACCAGAAGTACAGGCAGGATTTCGAAGAGGCAGAGGAACTAGAGATCAAATTGCCAACATACGCTGGATCATGGAGAAAGCTAGGGAGTTCCAGAAAAACATCTACTTCTGCTTCATTGACTATGCTAAAGCCTTTGATTGTGTGGATCATAACAAACTGTGGCAAGTTCCTAAAGAGATGGGCATACCAGACCATCTTATTTGTCTCTTGAGAAACCTATATGCGGGCTAAGAAGCAACAGTGAGAACTGGACACGGAACCACTGATTGGTTCAAAAATGGGAAAGGAGTCCGGCAAGGCTGTATACTGTCGCCCTGCCTATTTAACTTAGATGCAGAGCACATCATGAGAAATGCAGGGTTAGAGGAATCAAAAGTTGGAATTAAGATTGCCGGAAGAAATATCAACAACCTATTGTAAGATATGCAGATGATACCACTCTAATGGCAGAAAGTGAAGAAGAACTAAAGAGCCTCTTGTTGCGGGTGAAGAAGGAGAGTGCAAAACTTGGGTTGAAACTTAACATTAAGAAAACCAAGATCATGGCATCTGGCCCTCTCAATTCCTGGCAAATAGATGGGGAAGAAATGGAGGTAGTGACAGATTTTATTTTCCTGGGCTCCAAGATCACTGCAGATGGGGACTGTAGCCAAGAAATTAAAACACACTTGCTCCTGGGGAGGAAAGCCATGGCAAATCTAGACAACACACTAAAAAGTAGAGACATCACCATGTCAACAAAAGTGCGTATAGTCAAGGCTATGGTCTTCCCAGTTGCAATGTATGGCAGTGAAAGCTGGACCATAAAAAAGGCTGAGCGCCAAAGAATTGAGGCCTTTGAACTATGGTGCTGGAGAAGACTCCTGTGAGTCCTTTGGACTGCAAGGCGATCAAACCGGTCAGTCCTAGAGGAGATCAACCCTGACTGCTCTTTAGAAGGCCAGATCCTGAAGCTAAAACTCAAATACTTTGGCCACCTAATGAGAAGGAAGGACTCACTGGAGAAGAGCCTAATGCTGGGAAAGATTGAGGGCAATAGAAGAAGGGGACGACACAGAATGAGGTGGCTGGATGGAGTCACTGAAGCAGTAGGTGTGAGCTTAAATGGACTCCAGAAGATGGTAGAGGACAGGAAGGCCTGGAGGAACGTTGTCCATAGGGTCGCAATGAGTCGGACACGACTTCGCAGCTAACAACAATATATATCTATATCTATCATCTATCTATCTATCTATCTATCTATCTATCTATCTATCTATCTATCTATCTATCTTTTACATTCTATAAATACACTTTAGTAATTGCTTTGCTATGGCTGTGACCCTCAGTGTTTCTCAACCTTAGCAATTTGCAGATACTGTATGTGGACTTCAACTCTCAGAATTCCTCAGCCAACAATAAACTACCGCCCATAGCATCCTTCATCTCAGCAATGTTGGCTGGGAATTTTGTTCAACATCTGGCAGACCATCACATCCCTGTGGGCATACAGGTAATCCTTGATTTATGACCATAATTCAGCTGCAATTTTGGTCATACCGTATATACTTGAGTATAAGCCGACTCGAGTATAAGCCGAGACCCCCAATTTCACCCCCAAAAACTGGAAAAAGTTATTGACTCGAGTATAAGCCGATCCGCCGTTCTGCAAGCCTCTGCCGCCAGCAGAGGCTCGATCCGCCATTTTGCAAGCCTGAATACACAGGAATACCCTGTGTGGCCAAGGCTCGTCGGCAGGTCTCCGTTCCTCCTGCCGACCTTTGGGGAGGTTTGGGCGCCTCCCCAAACCTCCCCAAACCTCGGCAGGTCTCCGTTCCTGTTTGGGGAGGTTTGGGCGCCTCCCCAAACCTCCCCAAACCTCGGCAGGTCTCCGTTCCTCCGCGCAGACCTGCCGACCTTTGGGGAGGTTTGGGCGCCTCCCCAAACGTCCCCAAACCTCGGCAGGTCTCCGTTCCTGTTTGGGGAGGTTTGGGCGCCTCCCCAAACCTCCCCAAACCTCGGCAGGTCTCCGTTCCTCCGCGCAGACCTGCCGACCTTTGGGGAGGTTTGGGCGCCTCCCCAAACCTCCCCAGGTCTCCGTTCCTGTTTGGGGAGGTTTGGGCGCCTCCCCAAACCTCCCCAAACCTCGGCAGGTCTCCGTTCCTCCTGCCGACCTTTGGGGAGGTTTGGGCGCCTCCCCAAACCTCCCCAAACCTCGGCAGGTCTCCGTTCCTCCTGCCGACCTTTGGGGAGGTTTGGGCGCCTCCCCAAACCTCCCCAAACCTCGGCAGGTCTCCGTTCCTCCTGCCGACCTTTGGGGAGGTTTGGGCGCCTCCCCAAACCTCGGCAGGTCTCCGTTCCTCCGCGCAGACCTGCCGACCTTTGGGGAGGTTTGGGCGCCTCCCCAAACCTCCCCAAACCTCGGCAGGTCTCCGTTCCTGTTTGGGGAGGTTTGGGCGCCTCCCCAAACCTCCCCAAACCTCGGCAGGTCTCCGTTCCTCCGCGCAGACCTGCCGACGTTTGGGGAGGTTTGGGGAGGCGCCCAAACCTCCCCAAAGGTCGGCAGGAAGAACGGAGACCTGCCGAGGTTTGGGGAGGTTTGGGGAGGCGCCCAAACCTCCCCAAAGGTCGGCAGGTCTGCGCGGAGGAACGGAGACCTGCCGAGGTTTGGGGAGGTTTGGGGAGGCGCCCAAACCTCCCCAAACAGGAACGGAGACCTGCCGAGGTTTGGGGAGGTTTGGGGAGGCGCCCAAACCTCCCCAAACGTCGGCAGGTCTGCGCGGAGGAACGGAGACCTGCCGAGGTTTGGGGAGGTTTGGGGAGGCGCCCAAACCTCCCCAAACAGGAACGGAGACCTGCCGAGGTTTGGGGACGTTTGGGGAGGCGCCCAAACCTCCCCAAAGGTCGGCAGGTCTGCGCGGAGGAACGGAGACCTGCCGAGGTTTGGGGACGTTTGGGGAGGCGCCCAAACCTCCCCAAAGGTCGGCAGGTCTGCGCGGAGGAACGGAGACCTGCCGAGGTTTGGGGAGGTTTGGGGAGGCGCCCAAACCTCCCCAAACAGGAACGGAGACCTGCCGAGGTTTGGGGAGGTTTGGGGAGGCGCCCAAACCTCCCCAAAGGTCGGCAGGTCTGCGCGGAGGAACGGAGACCTGCCGAGGTTTGGGGAGGTTTGGGGAGGCGCCCAAACCTCCCCAAACAGGAACGGAGACCTGCCGAGGTTTGGGGAGGTTTGGGGAGGCGCCCAAACCTCCCCAAACGTCGGCAGGTCTGCGCGGAGGAACGGAGACCTGCCGAGGTTTGGGGAGGTTTGGGGAGGCGCCCAAACCTCCCCAAACAGGAACGGAGACCTGCCGAGGTTTGGGGACGTTTGGGGAGGCGCCCAAACCTCCCCAAAGGTCGGCAGGTCTGCGCGGAGGAACGGAGACCTGCCGAGGTTTGGGGAGGTTTGGGGAGGCGCCCAAACCTCCCCAAACAGGAACGGAGACCTGCCGAGGTTTGGGGACGTTTGGGGAGGCGCCCAAACCTCCCCAAAGGTCGGCAGGTCTGCGCGGAGGAACGGAGACCTGCCGAGGTTTGGGGAGGTTTGGGGAGGCGCCCAAACCTCCCCAAACAGGAACGGAGACCTGCCGAGGTTTGGGGACGTTTGGGGAGGCGCCCAAACCTCCCCAAAGGTCGGCAGGAGGAACGGAGACCTGCCGAGGTTTGGGGAGGTTTGGGGAGGCGCCCAAACCTCCCCAAAGGTCGGCAGGAGGAACGGAGACCTGCCGAGGTTTGGGGAGGTTTGGGGAGGCGCCCAAACCTCCCCAAAGGTCGGCAGGAGGAACGGAGACCTGCCGAGGTTTGGGGAGGCGCCCAAACCTCCCCAAACGTCGGCAGGTCTGCGCGGAGGAACGGAGACCTGCCGAGGTTTGGGGAGGCGCCCAAACCTCCCCAAACGTCGGCAAGTCTCCGTTCCTCCGCGCCCTGCCTGCCTGCTTCTTTCCGCTGCGGAAAGAAGCAGGCAGGCAAGGCGCGGAGTTTGGGGAGGTGCGCGCGCAGCTCCCCAAACCTCCCCAAACTTCGGCAGGTCTCGGACGGCGGTGGCTTGGGAGAGGTGCGGGCGATCCCGGAAGCACCAAAGCCTCGGCCGCGCACAAGTCCTCGGTAAGTTTTTTTGTTGACTGGAGTATAAGCCGAAGTGGAATTTTTCAGCCCAAAAAGTGGGCTGAAAAATTCGGCTTATACTCAAGTATATACGGTAAATCATGATAGGCCATCATATAACCACACCCAATTTTATAATCTTTTTTGTGGCAGTCATTAAACAAGCATCACGGTTGTTAAAAATGCCATGGAGCGGTTTTTGCTGGAAACCAGACGTGAATGCCAGTTTCGAAAAATATGTCATAAATCATGGTCACATGATGTTGGGATACTGCAAATGGCTATAAAGGTATACTGGTTGCTGAGCGTCCAAAATGCAGTGACAGGACCATGGGAACTGGGGGAGGGGGGGAGGGGCGCGGATGTTGGAACTTTGAATCTAGGTTGTAAGTCCTTTTTTCAGAGTCCATTACAACTTTGAACGGTTGCTAAGCAACTGATCATAAGACTACCTGTAGCTATTAATTATTGACACTTCAGATAAATGTAAAACATGTAGCATAAACAGCCTTTAAAACATAGGAAGATAAAAAACACTGCAGGACTAAATCATTTGACAAGAATACTGTTTCCCATTGAGGCCAGCCAAGTACGAGATAAGCACCGTGGCTGCTCGAGCAGGGGGTTGGACTAGAAGACCTCTAAGGTCCCTTCCAACTCTGTTATTCTGCTTTACTTTGTTGTTTCCTCTACTGGTGTTCACGACCACGCAGCCTCTGAACTTACAGGCTTCATTTAGCTCCACTATAGCCAATGCTTCCTGAGAGATCTATCCCCCAGGAATTTGAGTAACCCCTCCACTGACAAACCCTAACTCATCTTTAAACCAATGGTTATTGCCCCCTAGCCTGGGAGCAAAATGCTGAAGCCAATGATGCATTACAAAAAGAAACGTTCTGAATACAATGCCAATCATTTTCATTGGCTATCCCAGTGATGAAATAGAGAGGAAAGTGCTGTTTGCTTTGCCCACCTGCTGCATCCTGTTATCAACCCCTTTATCATGTCATCCTTTAAATGTCTTTATTGCCAAGGAAAAGCTTCCAATATTTCCCCCTTTTTTCTCATAAGTGTTCCTGCCTTTTGCCGATTCGGATTGCCCTTTCCTGCACTTGAAATGCTAATTTTATACTGTCCAGCAGGCAGAGAGATGCCTGGGGGTGGAAGGAGGGGAAGCTGGAATAATTGCCTAAAGCCTTTATTGCCCTTGACTCCCTGACACTTTTATCAAAAATGGCTCTCCAATAAAAGTGACCAGAAGCTAAAGAGTACAGCTTATGGAAAGAGAAATACAGAAGCAAAGATCTGGGTATGCCTTATTATGGTAAATTTGAAGGATGCCTATTTTTAAAGGCTCTTTCCAAAACTAGTCGATTATAATGCCTTGTGAAAGGCCTAGCTTTTGCTATTTTCCTTGATGATCAATTTTTGGACAGTGCTACAGTCATTTATAGAAATTATACCGGTTTAATTTTCCACATCTGAGGCTGAATGATAACAAGAACATCTCTCTGAAAGTGCAGTATTGTTGCTGCTTTCAGAATAATTGTTTGCTTTTTAATTGCTAATCAATATCAATTAGATTTCAAGCAGCTGGCTCAACCTGGATTTCTTGCAAATCAAGGGTTTAACATGGCAGGCATTCTTTGCAGGAGAAGGCCTGATCTCTGGCAGAATGGCTGCCCCCCATCCCCCACAGCTTTTTTTTTGCTATAAAAGGACATCAAACAATTACTTACACAATAAAATGTCTATATATCATTATTTATAGTACTGCAGTTTAATCTGTCATCCTCTGCCCTATGGATGTAAATAAAGGTTGGAGGTGGAGATAAGAAGTATACAAGGAGTCCATGACTTATAATCATTCGTTTAGCGACTGTTGAAAGTTGCAAGGGCACTGGAAAAAAGTAATTTATGGCCAGTCTTCACAGCATCCACAGTGACATGATCAAACCTGAGCACTTGGCAACCAGCATGTAATTATGATGGCTGCAGCATCATAGGATTGCCATTTGCAATCTTCCCAGATGGCTTCAACCAACAAAGTCAATGGGGAAAGCTAGATTCACTTAACCTCACAATTCACTTGATATACTGTGGTGATTTGCTTAACGGCGGTGGCAAAAAAGGGTTGTAAATTTGGGTCCAACTTACTTAACAACTGCCTTGCTTAGCAGGGGAAATTCTGGTCCCAGTTACGGTTATAACTCAAGAGCTACCTATATTTTTGGTAGATAATCCTTTGTTCCTTTTCTAATCCTAGACTGAGAAATTTTTTATTCAAAATGAGCATCTTTAGCACTAGGGTCTATTAGTATCAAAGTACTAACCACCACCCCCCCCCCAAAAAAACCCCCAAACCACAATTAGATGTTCATTTGTGTTATGAGAACAAGCTGCAAGTTTATTCTCAATTTCTAGAAATAAGCCCCATTGAACATAATAGGTGTTACTTCTAAGTAAACATGCAGAGATTGCAGTAAGTGGCATAAAGAATTAAAACCAAGAATTTTGCCTCTTCTCTAATCTAGTCATTAACAGCCAGTAGCAACAGGACTACTATGCTATCTGTGCTAGATATAACTTCCCAGAGTTGCTTCTGGGAGCTTTATTAACACATGCCACTTGTTATTTAAAGGTGAACGAACGTACGACCCCAGATTCCCTTCTGCCCATCTGCTTTTCACCTTTCTCTCCCAGTCTCTTTGCTCTCCCAGTCTCTTTGCCACAATAGATCAACGAGCTCCTCCTTACCGTGGAAGTAGTGTAAAGGAAGGGAATGTTAAGGACCGGTCCTCCATTGAATCACGGCCGTGCAGGGCATTCTCCCTGCAAGATTCTAGCCCTCGGGGATCTTTTGCCAATCCGCATGCAGATCGGGCAATGGGATTTTGATCCTCTGACTTGAGTGCCCCTTTCTATTGACCCCATCCAATATCCAAGCTCCTGCACAGCCTGGGGCAGGTGGCTGTTTGTCACCAGCAACCTGCTTCAATAGTTCATCAAGCATGGTCAAAAGGTGCCTTCCATCAGGGAAAGTCAGCCCTCCTTGTTTGTGTTTCAAAAAGCCAGCAGGCGTCCAGGTCTACATCTCTGCCAGCCCGTCAAGGGCAGCAGGCGTGACCGCCCAGGGAAAGGCCTTCTGACAGACTGTTTGCAGTGCCATATATCCCATAATGAAAGAAAACCACCTTGTGGGGCTCCAGAAACACAGCTAGGGAGGGCACAAGCAGAATTGGGAGGGCATTTTCACAGAGAAAACAGGCGTGCAAAGTTTTGCAAGGATGTTAAGATTTTCACTCCGATCCTCCAAGCACTGCAAGTCCTCAAAGCAGCCAGTTCTTCCCTAATGGGGGCAAAAAACCCCTCTTCTGACACACTGGACTTTTTGAATTTTAAAAGCATGTATCATTTTTTTAATAATGGTGAAAGACCAAAAAAGAACTCTACCCTACCAACAGAAAAAGGGATACAGTAAAGAAAGATAGGGACGAGGTGGCTCAGTGGGTTAGGATGCTGAGCGTGTCAATCAGAAGGTCGGCAGTTTGGCAGGTCAAATCCCAAGTGCCGCGTAACAGAGTGAGTGCCTGTTACTTATCCCAACTTCTGCCAACCTAGCAGTTCGAAAGCACATAAAAAATGCAAGTAGAAAAATATCCTACTAGATATTTTATACAGATACACAAGTTAGAGAAAACAGAATAGAATAGAGCTGGAAGGGACCTTGGAGGTCTTCAAGTCCAGCCCCCTGCTCAAGCAGGAGAACCTATACCAGTGGTGGCGAACCTATGGCATGTGTGCCAGAGACGGCACTCAGAGCCCTCTCTGTGGGCATGCGCGCCATTGCCCCAGCCCCACCTCCTCCCACGGCCCCCTCCTCACCAGCAGCCCCCCCAGAGGAGAGTCACCCCCAGGCATGGCCCACATGAAGCAGTGCAGCAACAGACATGGTAGCCAGGCAGCAGGGACAAGACTCCGCCCTTGTGCCCCGTCGCGTGCAGATGATGCTGTGGGGCATGGGCGGAGGGCATGGCCACCATGGCACTGCTGGGATGGGGGGGGGGAAAGCGACAGGTCTTGTTGATACCATTTGGGAGGAGTTCGACCCTGTGACTCCGGATGAAGTGGACAGAATCATGAGAAGACTGAGTGCTGCCACGTGTTTGTTGGACCCGTGTCCCTCCTGGCTGGTGTATGCGACTCGGGAGGTTACACGAGGCTGGCTCCAAGCGGTTATCAACGCTTCTTTGAGTGAGGGGTGCTTCCCTGCCACCTTGAAGGAGGCGGTGGTGAGGCCCCTCCTCAAGAAGCCTGGCCTGGACCCAGCTAATTTGAACAACTTTCATCCTGTCTCCAACCTTCCCTTTATTGCGAAGGTTGTTGAGAGCATGGTGGCGCGGCAGCTCCCACTGGTTCTGGAGGAAACTGAGTATCTGGACCCGTGCCAATCGGGTTTCAGGCCCAGGTACAGCACGGAGACGGCATTGGTCGCGCTGGTGGATGATCTCTGGCGGGCCCAGGATAGGGGTTATTCCTCAGTCCTGGTCCTATTAGATCTCTCAGCGGCTTTTGATACCATCGACCATGGTATCCTGCTGCGACGTCTCGAGGGGTTGGGAGTGGGAGGCACCGTTTTACGGTGGTTCTCCTCCTACCTCTCAGGCCGTTCGCAGTCGGTGTTGGCAGGGGGGCAGAGGTCGACCCCGAGGCCCCTCACTTGTGGGGTTCCTCAGGGGTCAGTCCTCTCTCCCCTCCTGTTCAACATCTATATGAAGCCACTGGGTGAGATCATCCGTGGTTTCAGAGTAAGGTACCATCAATATGCTGATGATACCCAGCTTTTCATCTCTACCCCAAACCAACCCAGTGATGCCCTCGAGGTGATGTCCCGTTGCCTGGAAGCGGCACGAGTCTGGATGGGGAAGAACAGGCTCCAACTCAACCCGGCCAAGACCAAGTGGCTATACGTACCGGCATCTCGGGTAATCCAGGATATTCCATCTTTGGTTATGGGGGGAGAGGTGTTACCCCCCGTTGAAAGGGTGCGCAACTTAGGCGTCCTCCTGGATGCATGACTCATTTAGAAGATCATATAGGAGCCATGGCCAGGGGGGGCATTTGCCCAGGTTCGCCTGATGCGCCAGTTGCGCCCCTATCTGGACCGAGATGCCCTACGTACGGTCACTCATGCACTCGTTACCTCCCGTATAGACTACTGCAATGCTCTCTACATGGGACTGCCCTTGAAGACCACCCGAAGGCTTCAACTGGTGCAGAATGCAGCTGCGCGGGCTGTGATGGGAGCGTCCCAATAATCCCATATTACACCCCTCCTGCGTGAGCTGCATTGGTTACCGGTTGTCCTCCGGGTGAGATTTAAGGTGCTGGTTCTTACCTATAAAGCCCTACATGGCTTAGGTCTGGGATATTTGCAGGACCATCTGCTGCCAGGAACGACTGCCCATCGCCCTGTGCGCTCACACAGAGAGGGCCTCCTCAGGGTGCCATCAGCCATACAACATCGACTGGAGACCCCCAGTGGGAGGGCCTTCTCTGTGGGGGCACCTGCCCTTTGGAATCAACTCTCCTTGGAGCTCCGGATGGCCCCGGATCTCTGTTCCTTTCGTCGCAACCTTAAAACATGGCTTTTGCAACAGGCTGACCTGGACTGATGGAAGGGAGGTTTTCTTAATTTTGTTTTATTGTGTTTTTAATCGGACTATTTATGGGATAATTTGATTTAGTACCTTTTAATGTTTGTATTTTGTGTTTTTATTGTTGTTAGCTGCCCTGAGTCCTTTGGGAGATAGGGCGGCATACAAATCCCATAAACAAACAAACAAACAAACAAACAAACAAACATGTCATGGAACGTACATTGTTTCTTATATTCATTTTATTAAAATTAATTTTTCCCAAAGCTTCATGGGAATTTCAGCTGTTGACCTGTATCTATTGAAATTGTTTCTACATCTTTTGACAGTGTATTGTAATACATTTCAGTTGAGCCCTTCAACTGCCCTTCAGCTTGGAGTTGAAGTCCACAACTATCTAAAATCTTCAGTTTCATGCAATTATGGAATGTCCTGAAGTGGTGTAAATATGTTCTCCTGGGGAAAAACCAGACCCCCGTGTCACATGTTCTACAATTTCACCTGCCAAAAGTCAACAACATATGCACTGCTGAGTGACAGGTGACATTTCCAACTCCTTTAGATCTTCAGTACACACTCATGTCAGGAAACAGGAGGTCAGCATGTGGCATTCGATAAACAGCTGCTCCCACGGCCTGAAGACCTGTCTCTGTGAGTCCTGAAAAGTTGGCCTTGACTACCAACCACCTTAAATTCCAATATTTGATATACATGAGTTTATAGATGTCACTTTCCCCTAGCATCATTGAAACCATTGAAACCACTTTCCCCTAGCATCATTGAAATCGTACTTGTATTATCTCTTCTCCCATCAACCTTGCTTTGGTAAAAACTGCAGTGGTGCAAAATGACAAATGGAAGTCATGAGCTCACAACATTCAGGCTGGAGCAGCATAGAAGCCCAAACCAAGCCTTTCAAGGCTACAGCCCAGTGTTGCAGGCAAGAATGTATGCGATCTGGTTTGCATCACAACACTGCAATGCACGTTTGTCTCTTGACACACACACCCCATGCTCCCCTCCTATGTGCAGAGTTTCATGTTTGAATCTTATGCATTTCTCATAAATCCAAGGAGTAAGTTAGTAGAGGCAGTTTCTGCAAGGCCAGAGCTGGAGGCACAGGAAGTTTAAAATAAAGTTCATTTCCACACATACAAGTGATAAAACACAGGGCTGCTCTTGCTGTGTTTTAAACAGCTTTTTTTCTCACATGCATTTAACTGTGGCATATACATACCCAGCAACCTCTTTGATCTACTGTATCCTCATGATGTTCCTTTCATCCGATCTGCTCCTCATAGTGAGGCAGCCTTAAGGCGTCATCAGCACACTTGAATTCAAGGACAATTTTTTCCCATCCTGTCAATGATGCAATCCAGTATCAGCACAACACCTATTGGCTCCTTTAGAGTGGTGCATTGATGGGCATTTCCGTCCAACTGCCTGATTGGGTTGGAGTGGAGAGGAGTGGAGTGGAGTGGAGTGGAGTGGAGTGGAGTGGAGTGGAATAGAATAGAATAGAATAGAATAGAATAGAATAGAATAGAATAGAATAGAATAGAATAGAATAGAATAGAATAGAATAGAATAGAATAGAATAGAATAGAATAGAATAGAATAGAATAGAATAGAATAGGAGCTGGAAGGGACCTTGGAGATTTTCTAGTCCAGCCCCCTGCTCTAGCAGGAGAACCTATACCATTTCAGACAAGTGATTGTCTAACCTCTTCTTAAAAATCTCCAGTGATGGAGCACCCACAATTTCTAGAGGCAAGCTGTTCCACTGGTTGTCTTCACTGTCAGGAAGTTTCTCCTTAATTCCAGGTTGCTTCTCTCTTTGATCAGTTTCCAACCATTGTTTCTTGTTTCTTGTCCTGCCCTCTGGTGCTTTGGAGAATAAGGTGACCCCCTCTTCTTTGTGGCAGCCCCTCAAATACTGGAATACTGCTATCATGTCTCCCCTATTTCTTCTTTTCTTTAGACTAGCCAAACCCAAGTCCTGCAGCCTTTCTTTGTATGTTTTAGTTTCCAGGCCTTTAATCATCCTAGTTGCTCTTCTCTGAATTTTTTCCATACTCTCAACATCTTTTTTGTGATATGGTGACCAAAATTGACTGCAGTATTCCAGGTGTGATCTTACTAGGGTTTTATAAAGCGGTACTAATACTTCATGTGATCTTCCAAGAAAAGTCTCTTCCCCTTATTTTTCAGGTCTCTGACCAATCCCAGCTTGGAGACCTGGATCTGCCTCACCAGGAAGTGATTCAGCAGTGGAAGGAGATGGACGGTGCACGGTGAAGTAAAAGAACTATCAGCAAAATGATAGTTTCCATTTGAATGTACCTGTGCATAACAATTCTGGAAATCAAGAATGAGTTTTGATAGACCGTTAACCCAACATCTATACATCAATCAAAACTTGCCTTCTTTCTGGCTCCATGCTCTTTGAGGATGGTGGATATTTCCCAACTGGCTGGTGATGTCTGGTGGGACGGAAAGGGAATTTAGCTGGGCGGGGGGGGGGGGGACCCAATACCTGTCTTTAATATACACTGTGGAAGGATTGGGGTCAACAGTTGAGGCAACAAACTTTATGCCAATGATTTTTTTCTGCTGGCTGAAGGACTGAAGGGTAGTACTAACTTAGCCAAACAGAAAAGCTCTTAGAAGCAATTGATAGAATAGCTTCAGCTATTAGCCCACCAGCACTGTCAGTTTTCGTTGCCCTCTGCTGAAGGACTCTTATAAGGTTTACTAAAATCATCACCTGGTTCATATACAATACAGGTAAAACATGTTATGGCTTGCTTATTGCTTAGAATAACATACCCACCAACTCATTATGGCTTACTATACAAAGTCATAACCAGTAGCCAGCACGGGTATGTTAAAAACAGATCATGCCAAACCAATCTTATTTCATTCTTTGATAAAGTAACTAAACTAATAGACCAGCGAAATGCTGTGGACATAGTATACTTAGACTTCAGTAAGGCGTTTGATAAAGTAGACCACAACCTACTCCTTGGTAAGCTAGAAAAATGTGGAATAGACAACATTACCACCAAATGGATCTGTAGCTGACTGACAAACCGTACTCAATGAGTAGTCCTCAACGGCAGAGGCCTCCAACCTCTTGAGCCTTTCTCATGATGTGCTCTGCATATAAGTTAAACAGGCAGGGTGACAGTATACAGCCTTGCCGGACTCCTTTCCCAATTTTGAAGCAATCAGTGGTTCTATGTCCAGTTCTCACTGTTGCTTCTTGACCCACAAGATGTCTAGGATGTCTGGCTCGAGGTCAGTGACCACCTCATCATGGTTATCAGGGACGTTAAGCTCGTTCTTGTATAGTTCTTCTGTGTAATTTTGCCACCTCTTCTTAATCTCTTCTGCCTGTTAGGTCCCTGCAATTTTGGTCCTTTATCATACCCATTTTTGCATGAAACGTTCCGTTCATCTCTCCAATTTTCTTGAAGGGCCCAATTGTTGGGACCCTGAGAGATGGCTGGGCAGGGATAGGGGCCTCGGTTATGAACCTAATAAGAGGCCCCTGGTTAATTTTCTAGCTAAATTTTTTGTGGGGTTAGGGAGAGGGGAGGGTTTAGAGTTTCGGTCAGATACCGGGAGGTGTCCACCCACCGCTACTCAGGCCAGGCCTGAGATTGATCACGCTGAGAGGGAGCTTAGACTAGCTACCCTTGGGGCCCCGAAGCGGAGTTTGGGATTACCTATTCCAACGACAGTAGGGAATGGCAGTAGGTGTCCGAACAGAGGACCGCATCAACATCCGGGAGTGCGTCCCCGCTATCTTCAAGCGGTGATGCACTCCGACCCTCTGGTTTTGGCCCGTGGTACCGGGAGCAAAGATAATCAACCACCTGAGCTCAGGCTTGTATATCTTAATGCCAGATCCATAGTCAATAAAGCTCCTCTCATCCGAGATTTGGTTGAGAGTGAACATGCGGATCTGGCCTGCATTACGGAAACCTGGTTAGGACCTGAGGGTGGTGTCCCTTTGGTAGATCTTTGCCCACCAGGTTTCCGGGTGCTACACAGGCCTCGGGCTCAGGGAAGAGGCGGGGGAGTGGCAGTAGCGGTGAGGGAGAACCTGTATCCGCGAGAGGCCACTGTTGTCCAAATAGCCGGGTGTGAGTCTCTCCTCCTTAGATGTGGCCCTAAGGCTCAGTTGGGCTTGCTGCTAGTGTACCTTTCACCTAGTCGCGTAGCAGCAGCCCTGCCCGAGCTTCTTGTCATCCTCTCGGGACTGGTGGTTGAGTTCCCCAAAATTATGATCTTGGGTGACTTCAACTTACCATCCCTGGGGAGATCATCTGAGTTGGCTCGGGAGTTCATGGCTTCCATGACGGCCATGGACCTGACGCAGATAATCCAGGGCCCAACTCATGTAGGAGGACACATGCTTGATTTGATTTTCCTATCTGGACAGTGGTTAGATGATCTGGGTGGGGGCTCTCCAATTGTTACGCCCCTGTCATGGACAGATCATCATCTCCTGCAGCTGACCTTCCGCTCTGCCACTCCCCGTCGTGGGGTTACTGAACCAACGAAATGGTACCGCCCCAGGCGGCTAATGGACCCTGGGCGGTTCCAAACAGCATTTGGCCCCCCACCTGCCTCCTTTGCTCATAGCTCGGCCAGTGCCATGGTGGAAGCCTGGGAAAAGGCAGCCACAGAAGCACTCGACCGAGTTGTACCCATGCGGCCCCTGACCCGTTGCAGATCCCAGTGGGCTCCATGGTTTTCTACGGAGCTCCGGGAAATGAAACGGCAGAGACGGGGCCTAGAGAGCTGTTGGAGATCCAGTCGATCCGAATCCGACCGATCGCGACTAAGGTCCTTTACGAGGTCTTATCTCGCAGCGCTAAGGAGGGCAAGGTCTAATTACTTTGCTGCCCTTATCGCGTCCGCAGATAATCGCCCGACCGCCCTGTTTAGGGTGACCCGCTCCCTCCTTAATCTAGAGGTGAAGGAGGATCCCTTGCAGGGTCGTGCTGAGGAATTTAGCCAACATCTGCTGGACAAAATCGCTCGGATCCGGACCAGTCTGGATTCCAACTGGGCAGAGTCTGACGATGAGAACATGGACAGTCTTATTGATGTTATCTGGGAAGAGTTCGATCCTGTGACTCTGGACGAGGTAGAAAGGATCATGAGGAAGCTAAGCTCCACTACATCCTTATTGGACCTGTGCCCCTCCTGGCTGGTTTATGTGGCTCGGGATGGGACACGAGGCTGGATCCATGCAGTGGTAACTGCTTCATTGAAAGAGGGCAGTTTCCCCGCAGCCTTGAAAGAAGCGGTGGTGAGACCCCTCCTCAAAAAGCCTTCCCTGGACCCAGCTGTTTTAAACAACTTTCGCCCGGTCTCCAACCTTCGCTTTCTTGCGAAGGTTGTTGAGAGCGTAGTGGCGCATCAGCTTCCTCTGTTCCTTGAAGATACTGATTATCTAGACCTGTACCAATCGGGTTTCAGGCTCGGACACAGCACGGAGACGGCATTGGTCACTCTGATGAATGATCTCTGGCGGGCTCGGGACAGGGGTCATTCCTCTGTCCTGGTCCTATTAGACCTCTCTGCGGCTTTTGATACCATCAACCATGGTGTCTTACTGTGGCGTCTCAGGAGATTGGGAGTGGGAGGCACTGTTCTTCAGTGGTTCTCCTCCTACCTTCTGGAACGTTCACAGTGGGTGTTGGCGGGTGACCAGAGATCGACCCCGAGGCCTCTCATTTATGGAGTTCCTCAGGGGTCGGTCCTCTCACCTCTCCTGTTTAACATCTATATGAAGCCGCTAGGTGAGATCATCCGTGTTTTTGGAGTGGGTTATCATCAGTATGCTGATGACACCCAGCTTTTCATCTCGACCCCAAACCACATCAGTGATGCCCTCAACGTGATGTCCCGTTGCCTGGAAGCGGTCCAGGAATGGATGGGGAGGAACAGGCTTCAACTCAACCCGGACAAGACTGAATGGCTGTACATACCGGCATGTCAGGATATCCAGATTATTCCATCTCTTAATATCGGGGGCGAGTTATTACCACCCGTAGATAAGGCTCGCAATCTGGGTGTCCTCTTAGATTCACAGCTCTTCTTAGAAGATCATATAGGAGCTGTGACTAGAGGGGCCTTCGCCCAGGTTCGTCTGGTGCGCCAGCTGCGACCCTATCTGGACCTGGATGCCTTGCATACAGTCACCCATGCACTTGTGACCTCTCGTCTTGACTACTGCAACGTTCTTTACATGGGGCTGCCCTTGAGAACCACTCGGAAGCTTCAGATGGTGCAGAGTGCAGCTGCACGAGTGCTTTTGGGGGTCTCCCGATACTCCCATATTACACCTCTGCTCCGTGAGCTGCACTGGCTTCCAGTTGCCTTCCGGGTGAAATTCAAGGTGCTAGTGATGACATACAAAGCCCTACATGGCATGGGTCCGGATTACCTACGGGAGCACCTACTGCCAGCGTCAACATCCCTCCGTCCTGTGCGCTCCCACAGAGAGGGCCTCCTCAGGGTGCCACCGGTCAGAGAATGTCGGCTGGTGACCCCCAGGGGGAGAGCATTCTCGGTGGGTGCGCCAATCCTTTGGAACCGCTTACCAGCTGAAATCCGGATGGCCCCCGACCTTCGCTCCTTCCGGCGTGATCTAAAAACTTATCTATTCCAACAAGCCGGCCTGGCCTGATGGATTTGGGTTTTAAAATTTTCTCACTTTATTGCTTTATTGTATTCTTACTTTATTGCTCTGTACACCGCCCTGAGTCCTCCGGGAGAAGGGCGGTATATAAAACAAACAAATAAATAAATAAATAAATAAATAAATAATAATAATAATAATAATAATAATAATAATAATAATAATAATAGTCCTCCCTATTCTATTGTTTTCTTCTATTTCTTTGCACTGTTCATTTAAGAAGGCATTCTTATCTCTTCTAGCTATTCTCTGGAATTCTGCATTCAATTGGGCATATCTTTCTTTTTCTCCCTTGCCTTTCGCTTCCCTCCTGCCTCAGCTATTTGCAGAGCTTCCTCAGACAGCCATTTTGCTTTCTTGCATTTCTTTTTCTTTGGGATGGTTTTAGTTGCTACTTCTTGTACAATGTTGCGAACCTCTGTCCATAGTTCTTCAGGCACTCTGTCTATCAGATCTAATTCCTTAAATCTATTTGTCACCTCTACTGTATATTCGTCAGGGATATGATTTAGTTCATACCTGAGTGGCCTAGTGTTTTTCCCTACTTTCTTCAGTTTAAGCCTAAATTTTGCAACGAGAAGCTCATGGTCTGAGCCACAGTCAGTTCCTGGTCTTGTTTTTACTGACTGTATAGAGCTTCTCCATCTTTGGCTGCAGAGCACATAGTCAATCTGATTTCTGTGTTGACCGTCTGGTGATGTCCATGTGTAGAGCCATCTCTTGGGTTGTTGGAAAAGAGTGTTTGCTATGACCATTGTATTCTCTTGACAAAATTCTGTCAGCCTGTGCCCTGCTTCATTTTGTACTCCAAGGCCAAACTTGCCTGTTATTCCGGTTACCTTTTGGCTTCCTACTTTAGCATTCCAAACCCCCATGATGATAAGGACATCATTTTTTGGTGTTAGTTCTATAAGGTGCTGTAGGGCTTCATAGAACCGGTCAATTTCATCCTCTTCAGCACCGGTGGTTGGGGCATAGACTTGGACTACTGTGATATTGAATGGTTTGCCTTGGATTCGAACTGAGATCATTCTGTCATTTTGAGGATTGTATCCCAGTATTGCTTTTCCTACTCTTTTATTGACTATGAAGGCTACTCCATTTCTTCTGAGGGATTCTTGTCCGCAGTAGTATACCTGATGGTCATCTGAATTAAATTCACCCATTCCTGTCCACTTTAGTTCGCTGATTCCTAAGATGTCGATGTTTAGTCTTGTCATCTCTTGTTTGACCACGTCCAGCTTTCCTTGATTCATGGATCTTACATTCCAGGTTTCTATGGAGAAAAAATCTTTACAGCATCGGACTTTCCTTTCATCACCAGACACATCCACAGCTGAGTATCCTTTCGGCTTTGGCCCAGTCGCTTCATTCTTTCTGGCGCTACTAGTACTAGCCCTCTGCTCTTCCCCAGTAGCATTTTGGATGCCTTCCGACCTGAGGGGCTCATCTTCCAGCGTCATATCATTTTGCCTTTTGGTACTGTCCATGGGGTTTTCATGGCAAAGATACTGGAGTGGGTTGCCATTTCCTTCTCCAGTGGATCACGTTTTGTCAGAACTCTCTGCTATGACCTGTCCGTCTTGCGTGGCCCTGCACGGCATAGCTCATAGCTTCATTGAATTACGCAAGCCTCTTTGCCACGACAAAGCAGTAATCCATGAAGGGGCTTAAAACTCCTAGTGTGATTTTAAAAATATATAGGTTTTGTGACTGTATGTGTGTGTTTGCACCTTTCAGTCAGTGTTAACCTTTGGCAACTGTTTCCTGAAGTTTTCTTGACAAGATTTTTGGAGGTGGTTTGCTCTTGCCTGCTTCCCATGGCTGAGAGACAGTGACTGGCCCAAGGTCATCCAACTGGCTTTGTGCTGGCAGAACTCAAGAGTGACATTTTAGAGAGAGATGGCATATAAATTTAATATATAAATAAACTAGAATTCAAGAATGTCCCAGTTTCTGATACTGTCTGAATGGCTATATCAAACTGCCTTTCAGGCAGGTTTATAGCTCAGAAAATGTCAGAAGTTTTTAGAATAACACATTCCTAGACAGATTCCTGTGCAGGCCAGTTATAATAAGCCTAACCATTTGGCTGTGTAGTTACTTGACACCTTGTGACCCATTGGCATTATTTGACAGAATTGTCTGTAGATAACTGTGCTCTCGTGGCTTGTGATATCAATAAGAATATCTACCCATTTTGTCTGACTTCATTTTCTGGTTATATAGTACCTTTTTCAAAGTACTTGGATTTTTATGATAACTTTTTCCTTTGTATTATGTTCAAAATATTTAAACTTTAGCTCGATTATTAGTGCTTTCAGTATGCGTTCTTTTACTTCCATCTAGTATTGAATCATACTTTTTTGCCATCCAAGGTATTTTCAGCAAATTTCTCTAGCAGCACAATATAGAAGTATTCATTTCTCATTGTTCATCCTTTCTGATGTTCTAGCTTTCAGTCATCTGTTATAGCTGAGAAAACCATGGCCTTAACAATATGTACTTTTGTTTGGCACTATGATGTCTCTGCACTTTCTTTGTCTGCCATAATTTTTCTCCCAAGAAGCAGATGTCAATCTCTTTATTTCATGGCGTTACCATTCCTGAAAAATTTTGAACCTAGGAATGTAGATTGGTACTGCCTGATTTGTTTTTAAAATCCTGAACAGCATACTGCTAGTCCTTGACTTACAACAATTCATTTAATGACTGTTCAAAGTTACAATGGCACTGCAAACAAGTGAGTTATGACCTTTTTCATACAACCGCTGCAGCATCCCCATGGTCATGTGATCAAAATGCAGATGCTTGGCAACTGACTCATATTTATGACAGTTGCAGTGTCCCGAGGTCATGCGATCACCTTTTGTGAACTTCTGATCAGCAAAATCAATGGGGAAGCCAGATTCACTTAACAACTCTGTTACTAACTTAACAACTGAAATGATTCATTTAACAACCATGACATGAAAGGTGGTAAAATGGGGCAAAATTCACTTAACAAATATCTCACGTAGCAACAGAAATTTGGGGTTCAATTGTGGTCATAAGTTGAGGACCACCTGTACTGGCTTTGATATTTTCTTCTTTCATTTTCAGTAACAGATTCCTTAAATCTTCCTTATATTTCACCATTTAAGCGGTATTTTCAGATATCTGAGAATAATGCTTTTCCAAACAATTCAGATTCTCATCTTTAGTTCCTGTAGTCCAGCATTTCTCTCAAGGTACATTTTGTGTATAAGTTGAATAAGTAACCTGACCACCTATCATTTTGGTGCGCTCCTTTCCAAACACTGAACCATTTAATTTTTTAATAATCCATTTCAGCTGCTACTTCTTGGCCAACAAATAAGACACAGTACGCCCATTTTTAAGGCCTATTCACAACTTGCTGAGGTTTACACAGTCAAAAGTTGTAGTATAATCAATAAAATGAAAAGTTGATGTCTTTTTGGAACTCTGTTGCTTTTTCTATATCCCATCAGACACTACACAATGGTCTGAGGTGCTTCTGTGCCTTTTCTGAATTCCTGCACATCTGTGAGTTCTCATTTCATATCCTGAAGTTTGGACTATAAAATGTTAAGCTTTATCTTACATGCTGGCAAGGTATCTGCATTCTTGATCTTTTTTGGTACTGGAATGTAAATTGATCTTTTCAGTCCCTTAGCCACTGCTGTGTTTGCCACACCTCTTTACAAATCATAAATAGCACTTTAAGAAACTTGCTAAGATTCTGCTGATATTTCATCAGCTCCTACAGCTTTATTGCTAACACTATTTTTAGGGCCTACTGAAATGTCTGGTCCGAGTTCAGTTATCAATGTTTCAAAGATATCCTTAACTTTAAGAATGTTTTGTGTAGTTTTTCCATATATTTGCACCTTTTATTTTTTTCTTTCTCCAGGAGATTATACTCTTCTGTCTTTTATCATCTGGACTTCAGTAATTGTGAATTATTTACTTGACTATATTGCATGCACTAGAAGAGAAAGTTAACTCTGACTTTTGATCTTGGGATACAGAGAGAATAACCAAGAGCAGAAATGCAGTTGCTTTATGTAATCCACCTCACACTCATTTTTAAAAAAAATTCAACCTTCTACCTTATATGAGCACAAAGAAAATGCAGTGCTTAAGCATTCCCATACTCTTACTGATTTTTAGCCTACTAGGAACTGCAGAGGAAGCTAAGAATATAAGAATATCTTGTATCCTGCCCATATATCCAGAGCAGACTGCAGCTGAACATCAAACAAATCCTTTATCCAGACATACTGATAGATTCAGTCAACTATGCAAAGGCTGGCCTCTCACGTCCACTGACTTGACTATTCTTTCAAAAGTATACAAGCATTCTTCTTTGACCGATTCTAATCCTTGGGAATGTTGTTTTAAAACAAGAGATTTTTTGCACTCATGGCTGTTTCTCTGAATCAGAGGAACTGCTGATTTTGAAAATATTGGAAGGCTGAAGTTAAGATTAGGTCTTCCTCTTTTTATCATCCTTGTGCTACATAATCATGATACAGGAGAGGAGAGTGGGAAGGAGATGGCACAGACAGAACACTGAAAGAAGAATGTTTTCAGGTTCCCAACAAAGTTTTATCATGATGTCACAAAGTCTCATGGACATGTGAATCCTTTTTTAAGGGAAGTGGAGGATGACTGTGTGGCCTTGAAAACGGACCCAAATGACCAAAAGGGGGTGTTGAACAATATAGTAAAACTGTTAAGTTCCTGAAGACATCCTTCCTGGGTTTGAGATGTGCTGAGGACATCATTCCATGATATGGTACAATTGGGTTTTTCCCCCCCTGCTATCTGCCCTTTAGATGGGCCTTCGTTAGTCTGGTCCCTCCATAAATATTGTACTAAAATTGTCATCATCCACAACAGCTGCTGTGGTTGAAGATTATGGGAACTCTAATTTAGCAAATTGCAAAAGCATCAGAGAAGATTGGTTTGGCTGCAATGAAGTCTATCTCAGGGACTCCAGTGTACAACAAGCTAAATCCAAATATCTAGTTTGTAACTCTGTGTGCTGTGGAGACCCACTGTATATGTAATCAGGAGGTTAGTTTACATTTCATTGAATTGTAGGCACTCATACAATGGGTTAGTAAAATAAATCAGGGATTATGACGGGCACAGCCAACTCCAATGATCTGAATTGCCTGAAATACTTTTCCTATTTATTCTATATTTCATTCCAAGTAGGGCCAGAGGGGAACCAGCCAAGACTGTCAGGTCTGAAAGGCTTGGTGTGTGCATGCCTGCGTGGCGGAAGGGTGTCACTCCCCTTTTCTGCCATGGCATGCTCAGCTGCTGGTTATCGACCTCACTGTGGCAATTGGATCTCGTTTATCAAGCCACTGGCGTGAGGGCCCTTTGCCACCAGAGTCAGCCGCATGCCCTGACACTCTTTAAATTGCTTTCTGCTGAGCCCAATTTAAGCAGCGTGATGAGACTGCAAAGCAGGCCAGGCTGACAGCTCAGGGACCTGCCTGCACCTTGGGAGCCCTTAATAAAGAGCAGCCTCCCCACGCAGCCGCTGGGCAGAATGCCAGCCTGCCACTGGCTAGCCTTGAAAACAGGCTGGGAGAAGTGGGGCAGAGAGCACTAATTACCTTAGGCATCCCCAAGGAGGACAGGCTCATTATCACCAATTAAGGCCAAATGCCTTAATTGATACTGCATTACACAGCATAAAGTGATGACGAGGATCTGTGTGTACAGGACAGAACAGCAGTGGCATGAAAGGAAGAGGAGCAACTCTTCATCATTCCAGTCCTAGAAATGCAGGTACCTAAACGTAAAGGTTCCCCCGCACATGCATGCTAGTTGTTTCCGACTCTAGGGGCCAGTGCTCATCTCCATTTCAAAGCCGAAGAGCCAGCGCTTGTCCAAGGCCGTCTCCGTGGTCATGTGGCCGGCATGACTAGACGCCAAAGGCGCACGGAACGCTGTTATCTTCCCACTGTAGTGGTCCCTATTTTTCTACTTGCATTTTTACATGCTTTCGAACTGCTAGGTTGGCAGAAGCTGGGACGAGTAACAGGCGCTCACTCTGTTATGCGGCACTCGGGATTCGACCCTCAGGTACCTACTCCAGTGCATTTCAGAAATGACTTACACAATTTTATGTATCTGAGCTATATCCCTTTCCTCCACTTCCATAGGTATCAACAATTAAAAGACAAGTTTAAAGAGCAAATGCCCCTATTTAAATTGATCATGGGTAAGTTATCTCAAGTAGATATCAAAAAACAAAAACAAAGACCCAGAGCCAGAGCCAGCAAGATTCAAAACAACCAGGAGAAACATAAAATCCTCCCCAGAGAGCCTAAAAATTTGGGTGAATAAGATTCATTCTTGCAGAACGCTGGTGCTGAAAAATAAGAGGAGAGAAGAGTCCCCAAAGTCAACACACTTCCTTCATTATATTCATAAAGGCTTCTGTGAGTAGAGCCATGGAAGGCTGAGAAAATCTGGTCGAAGTAAATGTGTATTTGCAAAACACTGGATGTATTTCCTTACACTGGCAATTGTACAGTGGGGGGGTAGGGCTTTTTACTTTGGTCTAGTAAACTGCCTCATTTATCTGATAGTGCGAACACGAACACAAGCATTCCAGCTTACTTAATCATGGTTTATTTAATAAGACCTGTGGCTTAGCAGTAGGGATGAATAAACCAAAATCGCCTTGCAATCCACTCTATTTGGTATAGTAATTAGAAACTCCGTCTTAAGATGTTGGGAGAGCCGTATTCCAGGCCCCATTTACAACACTGAACGACTCTGAGCCAGTCACTCTTTGCCCATTCTACTTCGCAGAGAATAAAATAAATGACTTTCGTCGCGTAGGATGCCGGGCTCAGAGAAGAGGTAAAATCAAAATGTGCATTATGCCAAAGTAGCCAATTTTTGACACCGGGTCGCCTATCTGCCTTTGTACCCGTGAGCCTCCTGGCTGTATCCCAACGCCTAACTCCGGACGTATAGCTCGCTTTTGGGTGCTGCTTTTTCCCGCCCTGCGCGCCGGCCCGTTCCCGCCAACCGCCGCCGAGGAGAGTCTGTTTCGAAGTGCACCGTTTCGCGTGCAATCTTCCTATTTCATTCACCCTCCGGGCTTTTGACGACCGCATACAACTTCCAGTAAACACTTGACAGCGATCCCCTATCTTCCCGCCGGCTCCTCGCAATACCTGGGGGCTGCCACCTCTTCACTCGGCTTCCTAGATCCCCATGAACCCCCTGCCAGCCTTTTCCTCGTTGGCAAATGTATGCGTGTGTGGGAAGCTTGGAAGAGCTCCCGTCGCCGGGTTGGTGGTGGTGGGGTCCTGCGGGGGCTCAATTTCGTGATGTACGAGCCATCCGCGAAACGTGGTCTCCACCCAGGCGTGACGCTAACAGCTCCTGGCGACGGGCTCTATTATGCTAAACAAATCTATTATCCTCCACGCTGTTCCGTGCCACGCTCCGTAATCCCCAACAATCAAGTCAATTTTTGTTTCAATAAAGCCTTGCCGGGACGGCTCCTTTTGCCTTGCTTACATTTTCCGAGGAGACAGATGTTTCCGACCGCCCCGGGGGACGCGTGTTTCCACCTACCCCCTTCCCTTTAACACAAATGGACGTCATTGCCCCCACCCAAATGCCTTCCCCCAAAATCTGCTGTTGTTTTAATCCGGCGCTTGTAGACACACACGCACCGTTTCCTTTCTGAGTTTCTATAGCCGCTCAAGGGCAATTTTCATCCAATTTAGGCCGCGGCGTGGAAGCGCTTGTTTGATGGCAAGCACGCCCTGGATTAAACGACGAGCAGACCCAGCCGCCTGAAGCCCATCTGTATTCATTTGCACAGTTCGCTTTCCAAACCCACTCCAGCTGCCTCTGACATGCCAATTTGTCTCCTGGTCCCGTCACAACAGAATAATTGAGAGGAAAGAAGCACAGTTTAGCCCTCGCAATTGGAAAGTTCCGCCGCTTTGCTTTCCCGCCCAACCTGCTGAGGAAAATGGAGCCGCCAAACTTGGGAGGCCTCAGCTGCTCCAGAGGGCGCCATCTTGCAGCAAAGCATTTTCGGGACCGGCCAAGATTAGGTGGTGAAGATCTTTCACTTTTCCTTAACGTCTGTGTCCGCCTTAGAGTCAGTATTGACTAGTAGTCCCTGCAGTTTTCTTGGCGAGGTATTTCAAAATTAGTTTGCCCTTGTCTCTTTTTCTGGGGCTGAGAGAAAGTGACTGGCCCAAGGTCATCCAGCTTGCTTTAAAAGTTCGACCTCCTAGTTTCTAACCTGGAGCTTTTAATCGCTACACCAAACTGCTCTCTTTCCTAAATTAAAAGACAGGCCTGAAATACAATGGGTCTGTGACAACTCGCCACTGTCAACTTGCCATGGCCAACTCGCCACAGGACAAGATTACACTAATATTGATTGAATAATGATTCAATAGAATCATTGAAGAAAAGATGCCAAATGAGGGACAAAATGAAATGAGAATGAGAAAATTTAAAATATTTTTAAAATTATTTTAAATAGTTAAATTGAATTGTATTGTCCCTCGGTGAGTTGGCTGTGCTGAGTTGTCCCATTCCAAAATACAATTCCCAGCACCTTTCCATTTGCCATTCTAGGTAGGATTGCTGGAAAATGTAGCTTTCCTCTCTTTCAGGCAGACCCAGATGCTTCCCATCCTTTTAAAGTTGAGGGAGCAGGTGAGGAGTGCAGCCAAACAAACATTTGAAAACTGGAGAAATGCTCAGTTGCTAAGGATTGAATGCCCTCAGTGGGAATATTTACCTATCCGAGAGATGGGGAAAGAATGGGAATGTATTATGGCTTACACCCAATTTTACTAGTGAACTAACTCCCCTTCCTCCCTAATCTTCAGGACTGTTCTAAAATTATTTATGTACAGTATATTATATTATATACACACATACCACATGAAAATGTTAAAAGGATGGAGAGCTTGAGAGCTGAGCTGTACATGGATGCACAGAAGCAGTCAAATACTGTATATTATTATCTCTGCCTTCTTCACCTTAAAACATGGCCATTTTTATCCTTGTAATCCGCTGGTCTTTATTTAGTTTAATATTTTATTACACATCTATCCCTTTCTACTTCCAGGAGCTCAAGGCAGTTTCTATGGTGATTTCTCTGATCCACAGAACAGCCTTGTGAGGTAGCTTGAATTGTCAGTGAATGATCATCTTGAAACACCCTGTGAGTTTCATGGCTGAGAATGGACTTAACTTTGACCTATCTAAGTGGACATTATGTGAATATCATTTGTAAAGTATAGCTAGCTCAGCTTTAAGATACATTTATTGACTATGTTAGGGTACTCTTTTCCAGCTATATTGGGGCACATATCCTATATCAAGGAACTATTTTCTTCTGGTGTTATCAGCAGCAACCCAGAAAACAGCAAGAAATAATAAGCAAAAAAGGCATACTGTGAGAAAAAGAAAAGGAGGTAAACCTAAAACTAGCTTACACTAACAATATTCAATTATACTCTTACTTTGCAAGCCATCCTATATCCGAGTAGACCACATATTGCTTGTTGTTCTTTGAACTTTTAACCTCTCTTTGAGGATCTCAACACCAGCTAGTCACCGCTTTTGCAGTCTTCCTATTCCTTTTGACACACTTTGTTTTGCAGTTTGATTCTCATTCTCTCTGAATGATTAAGCCACCTCAATGTACTGATCACTCACATCCACAATAAATTTCTTGTTTTCCAGACTTCCTAAATACACCATTCTCCCTCCATTGAACCTACCTTTATGCTTCTCCTGAGATACCCAAATCTCACTTTCATATAACAAAATGAACAGAAGCACATTTCTTTAGCTTTCATTTCTTTCAGCATATATTCAGGTCTTGCAACTGACCACATACTTCCATTATATTCCTACCAATATTTGCACTTCATGAAATGTTTCCATTTCCTTAACATTCAAGGGACAAAAATTCATATACTTGTTTTTTTCCCCCTATAACTTGAATCATTCACTTTGCTTTCAATTATCAAGCGTAATTAACACGGCACCTTATGTTTAGTTTAGTTTAGTTTATTAATATTTCTATACCGCCCTTCTCCCGAAGGACTCAGGGCGGTGAACAGGGCAAGAATAAAATGCGAAATTACAAATATTAAAAGAAGATTAAATAGTTGCCCATTAAAAAACAATTAATACAATACATTTATAAAAAACCCAAAAGTACAGCAATAAAAACCCCACCAATCCCCCATCAGGCCAGGCCGGCTTGTTCGAATAAAAATGTTTTCAGATCGCGGCGAAAGGAGCGAAGATCGGGCGCCATCCGGAGCTCTACCGGTAACTGATTCCATAGTTCCGGAGCGCCCACAGAGAAGGATCTCCCCCTGGGGGCCACCAATCGAAATTCTCTGATCAGTGGCACCCTGAGGAGTCCCTCTCTGTGGGAACGCACAGGGCGCAGGGAGGTTGATGCCGGCAGCAGGTGTTCCCTGAGGTACTCCGGACCCCTGCCATGTAGGGCTTTAAACACCATTACTAGTACCTTGAATCTCACCCGGAAGACAACTGGTAACCAATGCAGCTCACGGAGCAGAGGTGTAACATGGGAGTATCGGGAGACTCCCAACACAACTCTCGCGGCTGCATTCTGTACCAGTTGGAGTCTCCGGGTTTCTTGATGCATCATACAATTTAGCTAATATTGACTGCAAATCATTCTGGTTCTCAACTAATAACAGAGCATATTTGCATACAACTAACACATTTCAAATGTAACCCAAGAATTTCGTACAGATTTATCTGTAAGAGCTTTGAACAACCAAGGGGCCATCTTTGTCTTGCTCTCTGCTCATTGGTGACCTATTAGGTAAGCGTTCCATTTATTCTGACACATGCTTCCTTTCCATTACTTACTGCCCTTAACTTCATTCAGCAACCAACCTACAACTCCATTTTTAATGCAAAAGAGTCCATAATTCATGTCTAATCATTTTATCATATGCTTTCTCAAATCAGTGGATGTCCAACACTTTTTCTCATCTACGTACAGTTCTGTTGCTGAAGAGCAAAAATCTTTCTGCATATGCTGCTTGGTTTAAGATCACATGGCACTTTCCACGCTTTGTTCATTGTCATTCCTTGTACATTTCGGTCAGAATTATGCCAAATTCTTTCTAAAATACGTTTGTTGGCCTACTTTCTCTGTAGCTTTTAAATTCACTTTTGCCATATTTTCCTTGATATAAGAATACAATGTCAGGCACAGATACAGTCTTTACAGCTCTCAGACAAGTTGCTCAGACACTGCATAAGGAAATCACATCCACATCTGAATATTTTGCAAATGAAAAGACTTAAACTTGCAACATTCTCACATTGTCTTTCTTTTCATAAGTTTTTTTTTCTTGGATACTTGCAGCATATGTTGCAATTCTATAATGAAATGAATTGAATACTTTATTTGGCAAAGTGTGATTAAACACACAAGGAATTTGTCTCCAGTGCAGAAACTCTCAGTGTACACGCCAAGCAATAGAATAATGATAAACATAATAATAGCAATAAGGTGAGTAAAGTTGATAAGAAGGATAAACAATAATATTACAGCCATACTACATGGGTAAATACACATAAACCTTAGACAGCACTGTGAGAATTAGGTGTTCAGCAGAGTGATAGTACCAGGGAAAAAGTTGTCCCTGTGTCTAGTTGTTTTGGCCAGCAATGCCTTATAGCACCATCCTAAGGGGAGGAGTTGAAACCGTTTATGTCCAGGATGTGAGGGTCTACAGATGTCTTCTCAGCCCTCCTTCTGATCCACACAATATACAGATATTCTATGGAAGGCAATTGTTCTTTCTGCAGTCTTAACTATCCATTGAAGTCTGTACTTATCCTGTTTGGTTGCTGTACCAAACCAGAGAATTGTAGAAGTACAAATGACAGACTCAATAACTCAAAAGAACATTCTATAGAGAATAATTCTAACTCAATAATCCCTCTGTAAAAGTGTATCAACAGTTCCTGGGGCAGTCTCAACTTCTTAAGTTGAAGCAAGAAGGACATTATAGAATGTTCTATAGAACGTTCTTCCTGCTTCAACTCAGGAAGTTCAGACTGCCCCAAGAGCTGTTGATAACAGTTTTACAGAGGGATTATTGAGTTACAATTGTTCTCTATAGAATATTCTTCCTGTTTTTTTTAGATTGAAATTACTATGGTTTCTATATAAATCTTTAAAACATTCCTTCCAGAATTCCCTTCCTTCAGTTTCATGCCAAATCATCTTATCATGTTCATTGTTTATTCCAATTATTTTACTGCTAATCCTTGTTTAGTCTGCTTCACTTCCAAAACACTTAATTTCTATTAACATTGCCATGCATTTTCTCTTCCTCTTTTAATCTCAATCATTCCTTTTTCTCTGACAGTATTCTGTGCAATTATCTTTCTCATCACACATATACCTTATTTTGCAGCTATTATTTTCTTCTCTGTGTTTTTTTTCCAGCTACAGTAGTAGGAAACACATTTTTGTTCATACTTACTATTTAACTCAACCAACTTTTCTGGCACTCTGTAACATCATTCTTTTCATTCTGTTCTGAACAGCTTCCACATCCTCTTTCCATGCATTCACTTTTATTCTATTGTGATTAATCTATATTCTAATGCTTTTTCATAAATACTTCCTACATTCTATTAATTTTCCCCTCTATATTTCTTTTGTTTTCAGACATGTCCATTTTTCTACAAGATCCATAACCAGAAAAATGGTTTGACATATTCAGAACCTCTCAACACCCTTTTATCCCTCATTAATTCTCTCGTCTTTCATCATGAACAATTAAATCAATCACGCTTTTAGACTTACATTAATTCCTTTGTCATGTGTACTTAAATAGACATGTTTAAACAAGGTATCTGAAAGAAACCAACCTGTTTCTAAATGGATGCTTGCTAAATCAGCCACTGTTCTCATTCATTCTTGGGTCTCTAATTGACCCAATCAGGTTTGTTATACTCTCTGGACTTGTTACAATCATCCATTCACGTCAGCTAACCAAATTCTTTTTTCTTTGCATTGCATTCATTCAAAATATTGTGCACTTTTCCCCAAGTTTCATCTCTGATTCTTCCATCATCACCATTCACTGAAGAGTAAAATGCAATTAACACCGGTGTATAGATTCTTAGTTTTATATACACTCCGGCAACATAAATAACATATATTCATACCCTCTAACATACATATTATCTCAATTCATAATTTATAATTTAAACCTGGACCATTTCCCTGTTGTCCTCAGTTTGGGTCTGAGCCTGGTGCCAAAGCCGATAAAGAACACTAGACACGAGGTGCAGGTTTTGTTTCCTTTTATTGAAGCGCTCCAAGAAAAGGGATCCTGGCTAGAAAATGCCAAGAAACCCCATACCATAGAATTAACAAAGGTTTATACATTTTCATTAAAGCAGAAAGATGGGATATATAAGAAATGTCATCTAATAAACATCTTAGTAATGATCTAATAATTACTCTATTGGTCTCTAGCCGTCCTAAACCTTGGCTAATGAATGTTCCAGGAGCTATCCAGTACACACTCTATTTGCTCCAGGCCATCCCTGTTCCTAATTTCTATCTGAGGTAAGCAGGATGTCTAACTCTTTGTTACTTTTATCAGCTTTCTAACCACCCAGAGTTGTTAGAAGCTTTACACCTGCATATTCCCTATGAATAAGCATTTTTTGTTCTTGCCAGACAGACTCCACAATTACAGGCTTCCCAGTCTCCTTTCAAGCATATGCCAAAACCTTGCTTTGTTTTAGCAGCCAGCCCATCATCCTTGTCTGTATTCACCCCCTCGACCCTACAAGATTGACCTCTTTCGTTCACATCTCTTACATCTTTCCATTTTTCTCTTACAGACACATAGCATGCCTATTTGTCTCTCTTTTAATTTCATTCATTAATTCATGCTCTTTGTTAACAACTCCTCTTACACTTCATGCCACATCCATGGCCCCATTGATATTGACCCTGTCTGCTCAATATGGCTTTAGTCAACTGAAACAGTCACACGATGCTTTTACTGTTTACTGTTTATTAAATTTGTATACCGCCCTTCTCCCGAAGGACTCAGGGCGGTTAACAGGGCATATATAAATAACAATACAAAAATTAAAAAGGAATTAAACAAATGCCCAATTAAAAGTTACAATAACAATAAAAAAATAAAAAAGACCCATTAAAAAACCCTAACATTCCCCATCAGGCCAGACCAGCTAATTCAAATAAGTGGGTCTTCAGCCCGCGCCGGAAGGAGCGAAGGTCCGATGCCATCCGGAGCTCAACCGGCAGTTGGTTCCGGAGCGCCCACAGAGAAGGCCCTCCCCCTGGGGGCCACCAGTCGACATTTTAGTAAGACAGAGGAAGTACAGACTAGTTGTGAGCTGTACTTTATGTGTGCATTGGCTACCAATGTGAGGCAATAGTCAGCAATAGCGCACATTTTTGGCATTTCAGGAATGATACCTGTTCACCGCCCTGAGTCCTTCAGGAGAAGGGTGGTATAGAAATTAAATAAATAAATAAATAAATAAATAAATAAATAAATACACCACAAGCATAACTAAAGGCCCATTTTACGCCAAGTGTGCTCACTCTATGCTATGCAGGCTAGGATTTCTAATCTGGAAACTACCTTACAGACCAGCATGCTGTTGCTCACATCTCCAACAAGAAACAGAACAAAGCTTAAATTGTATTGCCAAGCTTGACAAAAACATAGCTCATATCCCTTTCTTGATTCCTTGCCTTCTGCCATTTAATAATCTATATTTACAATCGGCACATAGAGCTGCATTTATGTAATATATTCTTCATGGTAGCTTGAAAGCTGGGTGCCCAGCATACATTTATCTCCTTGGAACCTTCAACCACACACACACAAAAAATCAACATAATTAGTATGTTCATTATTAGTACATATTTATTCTCAAAGAATTCCCCATAGCAATATCTCTTCATTTTATGTTCCCATCATCCTACCTGTACAGGGGTGTCAAACTGCTGGCCAGTGGGCCGGTTGAATCATGCAGCGGCTGCGGCCACCCCAGCTCTAGCAATGCGAAAAATGTTGCAGTACATGAGTTTGACAGCCGTGCTGTAAAGGGACTGAAAGAGAGAAATCTGAAGTTAGAATAGAACAGAGCTGGAAGGGACCTTGGAGGTCTTCTAGTCCAGACCCCTACTCAAGCAGGAAAACCTATACCATCTCAGACAAGTGTCGGTCTAGCCTCTTTTTAAAAATCTCCAGTGATGGAATGTCCACGATTTCTGGGGGCAAGCTATTCCACTGGTTAATTGTCCTCACTGTCAGGAAGTTTCTCCTTAATTCCAGGTTGCTTCTCTCTTTGATCAATTTCCAACCATTGTTTCTTGTCCTGCCCTCTGGTGCTTTGGAGAATAAGGTGACCCCCTCTTCTTTGTGGCAGCCCCTCAAATACTGGAATACTGCTATCATGTCTCCCCTATTTCTTCTTTTCTTTAGACTAGCCAAACCCAAGTCCTGCAGCCGTTCTTTGTATGTTTTAGTCTCCAGGCCTTTTCATCATCTTAGTTGCTCTTCTCTGAATTTTTTCCAAACTCTCAACATCTTTTTTGTGATATGGTGATCAAACTTGGCTGGAGTATTCCAGGTGTGGTCTTACTAGGGTTTTATAAAGCGATACTAATCAGTAGTGGGATTCAGCCAGTTCACACCAGTTCGGCAGAACCAGTAGCTAATTTTTTGTTGCCCAGGCCCAGAATGGGCTTCCGGAAGTGGCATCCACACAGAGAACATATTTGAATCTCACCATTGGATCCTGAGTTTATGTTCTGGGGTATTGGCCAGTTTGGTGTCATCTGCAAATTTGATGAGTTCCTCGTCAATTCCCTCATCTAAGTCATTGATGAAGATATTGAAAAGTACTTGGCTTAAGATGAAACCTTGTGGTACCCCACTGCTTACTTCTCTCCATGTGGATGTAGTGCTGTTGAGAACTACTCGCTGAGTACAGTTTGTCAGCCAGCTACAGATCCATCTGGTGGTGATGTCTATTCCACATTTTTCTAGCTTACCAAGTAGGTTGTGGTCTACTTTATCAAATGCCTTACTGAAGTCTAAGTGTACTACGTCCACAGTATTTTGCTGGTCTATTAGTTTAGCCACTTTATCGAAGAATGAAATAAGATTGGTTTGGCATGATCTGTTTTTAACAAACCGGTGCTGGCTACTTTGTTTGCTTCTAGTTATAACTTTGTTTGCTTCTAGTTGTTCGCAGATCTTTTTTTGATTATCTTTTCTAGGATCTTCCCAGGTATTGATGTTAAACTGATTGGTCTGTAGCTTCCTGGGTCCGTTTCTTTTTTTTCCCCCTTTCTTGAAGATGGGAACCACATCAGCCCTTTTGCAATCCTCAGGTACTTCCCCGGTGCTCCAGGATTTTTGAAAGATGTGGTGCAATGGTTCTGAGATAACATCTGCCAGCTCCTTCAGAGCTCTTGTGATGAAGAACAGACTTACAGCTGGATTTCTCAGGTCCCAATTCAATCCCTTAATTACCCCACTGCCCATGTTTAAATGTTGCAAATGCTGTAAGAAATGTTATGACAGAATAGGGAAACCTTGTACTGGAATGTCTTCATTAACACATGAGGCAATCCTCTGCACCTTTTGTTTTTGTTCCTTTTCTTAAACCTTTAAGCCTCAGAGAGTACCATTTTCCCTCTCCAACAGTAAATGCATTTTCCCAGATTCCTTTTCTATGGGCACAAAAAAAAGGTTAAAAACAATATGGCACCACCACCACCACCCAGTAATGTTCCCCCCCCCCACTCCCTGTTTTATAAAATACAGATGGTGTTATGTTCGGATCGACGACAGACAGCGTGGCGGTTGCAACAGTATGCTTTATTGGTTACATGTGTAGCGAACTGCGAGTCCCCCGTCCGAGTAGCTATATATATACGTCCAGCAGCCACTGGACGCTAGCCAACCCCCGGGCCGGGATCTCCCGCCAAAGAATCAACACCCAACCAAGGGTCGTGGATTTCCCGCCGGTGGAAAACCACTCCCCTGCTAATCTACATATACAACACCCCTTCCCCCCCAGTTGAGAACTGTTATCTTATATAGTCCTTCAGGTATGCTGGTGGCCTGTGAACCCTGGCAGGGTATCTCCCAGGTGGACTGTCCTGCCTGTTGCCCCATTCCAGGTCTGGCCTTACGGTCTGTAGAGGAACTGACTCTGGTTGCAGTTCTGCTGGTTGTTGTGTAGCTATGGAGGCTGTTGCTTGTGGTTCCGAGGACCCCTGAGATGGTTCAGTTCCGCTTGGTTGTGTCCTAGGTGACCCGCCAGGTGGTGAGTTGACCTGCCAGTCAAGTCTATTGTCACTGTCCAGTGTTTGATGAGCCCCGCCTGCTGCCGCCGGGGTGATTTCAGGGGCCCTTTTCCTTAGCTGATCAATGTGCCTCCGGATCTGCCGTTCCCCTTCCCCCTCTATGATGTAGGATAGTGGCCCCACCTTGTCAATGACTACCCCTTGTGTCCACTTTTCCCCTGGCCCATAGCTCCTGGCCCACACTAAGTCCCCAATGTTCAGTGATCTGGTTGCGCTGTCCTGTTCCGTCTCAGCGGCCAGCCTATCAGGGTGGAGTCTGTCTAATTTCGTTGTCAACCTTCTGCCCCACCGCATCTCCGCTGGGCTCTTTCCCGTTGCGGTGCACGGTGTTGTGTGTTGAGCCAGCAAGAACTGGGCGAGTCTCTGGTGCCAATCTCCCAGAATGATTCTCTTCAATGCTTCCTTGGTAGTCCTGACGTTCCTCTCGGCCAATCCGTTGGAGGAGGGGTGGAAGGGGGCTGACGTCGCGTGTCTAATCCAGTTGGCCTTGAGGAAATCCTGAAATTCATTAGATGTGAATTGAGGGCCATTGTCGGAGACCAGTACGTCTGGTAACCCATGGGTGGCAAAGAGTCCCCGCAAGACCTGTATTGTCTTCGCGGATGTCATACTTTTGACAGGCACTACCTCTAACCACCGGGAATAACTGTCTACCACTACTAAGAAGGTCTGGCCTTGGAAGGGCCCAGCAAAGTCTATGTGTATGCGTGACCAGGGGTTGTAAGCCACCTCCCACCTGTGTACCGGTTTGTGTGTCTGTTCTGGTCTAGACCTCTGGCACTGGTAACACCCTGCTACCGTGTCCTCGATTGCCTTGTCTAACCCCGGCCACCATAAATGGCTTCTGGCTAATGCTTTCATGCGAACGATCCCTGGGTGTCCCTCATGTAATTCTGTGATGACTATGTCTCTCTGCTTCTCTGGCACCACTACCCTGTTCCCCCACAGTAAACACCCATGGTGCGATGACATTTCATCCTTCCTCCTGTAGTACGGTGTAAATTTGGGGTCTGGGTTCTCTTTAGGCCACCCCCCTTGGACCCAAGCTGCTATTCTACTGAGTATTGTGTCTTTGCTGGTGGCCTTGGCGATGTCCCGAGCCGTCAAGGGGCATTCAGGGAGTTCTTGAAGTGTTAGAATTTGACCCGCTGGCGCAGGGTCTGTATCTGTGTCTTGTAGGGGTAATCTACTTAATGCGTCTGCATGCCCCATTTCTTTCCCTGGTCTGTGTTTGATGGTGAATGTGTATGCAGCTAAAAAAATTGACCATCTAAGCATCCTCGGGGACATGATTTGGGGTGTCTGTTTGTCGGTAGTTAACAGGCCTAATAGTGGTTTATGATCTGTGAATATAGTGAAGTTCCTGCCATAAAGGTAATCGTGGAAATTCTTCACACCAGCCACTATGGCCAGTGCTTCCCTGTCAATTTGTGCATAATTCCTCTCTGCCTTGGACAGGGTTCTGGAGTAATATGCGATTGGCCTTTGCTCCCCGTTATCATCCATGTGGCTTATCACGGCCCCCACCCCATAAGGTGATGCGTCGCAAGCTAGGTAAATTGGTTTGCCCTCAATAAAGTGGGTCACTGTGGATTTGCTGGATAGTATGTCCTTCAATGTTTGGAAACTGTTTGTGTTTTTCTTGCCACTGCCATGCGGTCTTTTTGTCCAGTAGCCTGTGTAGGGGTTCAGCTATGGCTGCCTTGTGTGGCAAGAATGTGTGGTAGAAATTTATGAGACCTAAGAATGCTTGGAGTTCTGCTTTATTTTTTGGTTCAGGGGCTAATTTGATTGCTTTAATTTTTCCCTCAGTTGGATGTATGCCTTGGGCATCAATCCTGTATCCTAAAAATTCAGTGGATTTTACCCCAATGAAACACTTTTCCTTTTTTAATTTAAGCCCTGCATCTCTAAATTTCCCCAATACCTTTTCAAGCCTGTCAGCAAGGATTTCTTCAGTTTTCCCAGCAATTAGGACATCATCAAAGTAAGGGCATACTCCAGGTATGCCCTTTAATGTCCTCTCCATCACTTCTTGGAAGATGCCTGGAGCTGCAGCAATTCCAAATTGCAATCTGTGGACTCGGAACGCCCCCTTGTGGGTAACTATCGTTTGGGCCTCAGCAGCTTCCCTGGAAACCGTGAGTTGCAAATACGCCTGCGCCAAGTCGAGCTTGGCAAAGATGGCGCCGTCCTGGATCGTCGCGAGGACCTGCTTCACCGTCGGGACCGGGTAAGCATGCTTTTTCATTGCTAAGTTCAGGGTAGCTTTATAATCGGCCCAAATCCTCACATCCCCGTTAGGTTTAAGGGGAGTGACGATTGGTGTCTCCCAGGGGCCCCCTTCTACCAGTTCCAACACGCCCTGGCCTACTAACTTTTCTAGCTCGGCCTCAATTTTTTGTTTAAGCGCGAAGGGTACCCTTCGGGCCTTAAGCCTGATAGGTTTTATTGCTGGGTCCAGATTAAAGTTTATGGGGGGGCCCTTGTATTGTCCTAATGAGCCATCAAATACGTCTGCGAAATTATCGCAGACGGATTTGAGGGTTCGGCGATGTACGGCGTTAATTCCCCCCACCCAGATGCCTAGGGCCTTGAACCAGTTGAGGCCTACTAGGCTGGTTCTCTGGCCCTCGGTGACTAGGAGGTCAAGCGGGCCCCTGAATCCCTTATAGCCCACGTTGATGGTGACCTTTCCCTTGATTTTTATGGGCGATCTTTGGAAGTCAGCTAATTGGACCCATGTTTGTTTGAGGGGAACCCTTTGCCCGCTCCTGGCTTCGATGTGTGCCAAGGTGCTACTCGAGATTATGGATACTGAAGCCCCTGAGTCCACTTCCATTCTGCAGGGGATACCCTGCAGTAGGACTTCGATTCTTAATTTGGGGCTCAGTACGTGGTTGACCCCCACTCCCTTCCCGTGGTTGGAGGATTGTGCCTGCGGCCTGGGGGTCTCTTTGCCACTATGGTGGGGGGTTACCTTACCTGTGGCCCACGCGTCGATGTCGTGCAGTTGATTGTCGTGGGGTCTGCTCCTGCAGATCGTTTGGATGTGTCCTGTTTTCCCGCAATTCCGGCATTTTGCATTGCGGAATCTGCAGGTTGATTGTGGGTGGCTGCCGCCGCAGCTGCCGCACCTGGCCTCGGGGTCTCTCGGTCGAGTTGAGCTCTCTCTCATGGGTCTTTGTTGAGCTGGTGGTTGTTGTTGTCTTCTGGATCGGTCTGTGCCGTCTGGCCGGTTGAGCCTTGCCGACATCTTTCCGACTCTCCGGGTGATTTCATCTATGTCCGATTCCCACGGGTAGTCCTCCTCCCCACCGTCCACATGGCTTTCCTGGTTGATTTCGGCTGCAGCACCATTGCTATTGTGGGGGGGTCGCGTCTCCCTGTGGACTCGTACGTGAGTAACTCGTCCAGAACTTCCTGTAAGTTTCTGGTGGGCTTCGCGATGATTCTATTTTGCAACTGTTCGTCTCGCAGGCCGAGGACCACTCTGTCCCGGATCCGAATTTCCAAGTTGTCATATTTGCAGCGTAGGGCTGCTTCCCTCACGGCAGCAACGAATTGGGTTATTGACTCGCCCGGCTTCTGATTCCTTTTCTCAAAAATTCGCCTCCAGTAAAGTTCCGACCTCTTGGGGGTGAAGTGAACCTTTAGTTTGGCCAGAAGATCTGCATACGACACGCTTGCCACCGGTGCCGGTTGACACAGTCCTACGGCGACTCGGTAGACTGGTGTGCCGCTGATTGTCAGGAGTGCCGCCGCCTTCTTTCGGTCGTCCGTTATGCCGTTCACTAGCATGAACCCCTCGACCTGGCCGACGTACTCCTCCCAGTCTTCCGGGTAGTTAGGGTCGAATTCCTTCAGAGAGCCGACTTGTGCCATTTCGTTCCTGTGTTGCGGTTGCTGGCTGCCGATTCGGCTGACGGCGATTCAAATCTCCCGCTTCGCGCGTGCTTCTTCCGCCTAGACTCTGCTGTTCCGCCGTCGAATCCCACCCTCGTCGCCACTGTTATGTTCGGATCGACGACACACAGCGTGGCGGTTGCAACAGTATGCTTTATTGGTTACATGTGTAGCGAACTGCGAGTCCCCCGTCCGAGTAGCTATATATATACGTCCAGCAGCCGCTGGACGCTAGCCAACCCCCGGGCCGGGATCTCCCGCCAAAAAATCAACACCCAACCAAGGGTCGTGGATTTCCCGCCGGTGGAAAACCGCTCCCCTGCTAATCTACATATACAACAGATGGAATATCCCTTGATTGTTAGGATTTATAAATTAATCCCAGGAAATGGAATCAACCTTCAAAAACCCAGATGCCGTAGATCTTGGATGGATGGCCTTCACCAAATTGCTTTCTATTACTGGGGCAAGCAAAATTCCAGAGTTGTCACTTTCCAGGAAAACAACAAGAAAAAGCAGAGGAAGCAGGATGGGGCCTACAGCGGCAACTGTCCCCTTATTGCCTTGAGGCTTTTAAAGTCAGGCAGAAATGTCAGTGGTAGAGTGGATTAGCAGGACAGAGGGGTCTCCTGTGCCTGCCCTCGGGTCAAGTGACTCAGACAGAGGGGAAAAAGGGACCTTTTGAGAAAGCTGGCAGTGCCTTGATGCTTGCTCACAGGTATTATTTGATTTCTGGAAAGGGGATCTCAGATTATAATCATATAGTCAGCAAATGTGTATTATATCCCCATACCTTTTATTAGAAAAAAAACCCCTCCTGTCTAGTTCAGAAAAGGTATAGGAAATAATACATTAAGGCACGAGATATGAAAAGAAAAAGAAAAAACTAGTTTACACTAATGCCAGTTATGATAGTTCTCTCTATCTTTCTAGCCTTGGAAATCATCTTTCCTTCCACAATGTCCATATCCTACTTTCTGCATTGTGTTTTATCCTTTAACTAGCATTCAAATTGGACCTCATTCCAGCTCCCCATTACAAAGAGCCATCCTGGTGGATGAGAAAGTTGTACTTGAGCTGCTGAGTTCTTAATTTAAAACCCCATGGGGCTTTGTCCTATATACACTATGACCCAGCAACCTATAATCCCCAATTCCTAAAAGCAGCACTTGCATGAAGAACAAGATGCAGTTGGTCTGTCTTCTTCAACACTTTGAACTGTCTTTAGCTGGTTACAGCTTCTCCACAATCTTCCTGAATTGTTTCAACCATTGGACTTTCCTCAGCAAGCGATGGATCTAGGATTAGAATCCTGTCAAGTTCAAAAAAGGAAGGAAGGAAGGAAGGAAGGAAAAAAAGAAAGAAAGAAAAAAAAGAAAGAAAGAAAGAAAGAAAGAAAGAAAGAAAGAAAGAAAGAAAGAAAGAAAGAAAGAAAGAAAGACACATTGCAATTCTCCAAGCAGATCTGTTTCAGATCTTTATTGTTCCTCACCTATAGGCAAAATCTTGCCAAACTAAAGCATGCTACCACCACGTAAAGCATATACTCTGAAAACGATTAGGGAACCCTGTTTCTCTCACGCAGGTTATTTGAATTGAGTAGTCTCTTGTTCCTCTGGAATGTACCTCTGTCTCCTGGGAATCCAGACTACATTCCATCACAAATCCGCTACAGAAAGTCCTCAACTTACAAGAGTTTGTTTAGTGACCATTCAAAGTCACAATGGCACTGAAAAAAGTGACCTGTTTTTTGCATTTACGACCGTTGCAACATCCCCATGGTCACATGATCAAAATTCAGGCATTTGACAACTGACTCATATTTATGACTGTTGCAGTGTCCTGAAGTCAAATGTCTCACTTAGCAACAGAAATTTTGGGCTCTTGTAAGTTGAGGACTACCTGTACTTCAGTGTTTCAGGAGAGACTTTTAGGGAAGGCTAGCTCTAATTACTTCTCTTGCTGCACAGATCTGAAATTGTGGCCACTGAAACTAAACAGTAAATAAACGTACAAGGCCATCGCTGTATGTACAACACATACAAGATAAAGGCTGGAAAACCGGACATTTCCATTTTTTTTTCCAGCTTGACTTGTGTGTCCATAACGATTCTACGCCGAGAGTTAAAGGCGCTTTTTCCCTTTCTTTGCTTGAAAGCTCTTCTGACCTCTCCACTTTTCTATGTACTACAGCAAGGGGAGCAAGTATTTTGTTTCAGCCCAAGGATAGTGGGCACCGGTTGCTCTAGATAGAATTCCTAAGCAACCAGAAGCATCCTCTCAAACCTTTGTTTGATCTCCTGCTGGCTTTTCTGCTAAAGAGTGGGGTGAAGTGTCAACCCAGCCCCAAATCCCGATAAACTCCCAATCTCCCCTTAGTCTATTCCATTAGCTGCAAAGGGCAAAGCTATAAACAGCCTAGCCACAAGACAGATATGTTGAAAATATTTGTTCTGACAACTAGGAAGGTGTGAGGAATCCAGTCCCTCTTAAAAGTTTCAAAAACATTCGTAGCATTTGAATAAGTCTTCCTTCCTTTCCTTTTTTCTTTTTTTATATTTAGTAGTAATAGTGTTTGTAGTTATCCTATATGAGCTAGAGAGTGATAGATTTTAGAGTTTATGGTTGTTAGCATTTGGATGTTTATGAGTGTTTTTTTTTCTTTTCTATACCCTGTACTTAGCTCTGGGAAGTCGGGGGGGGGGGAGGGGGGGAGGGGTAGGGAGGGATGGGTATGGGAGGGGGAGGGGGGACTGTTAAAGATAAAATGTATGTTAAAACTTTTTAATAAAAAAAAAGTTTCAAAAACATTCATATGAACTGGGCACTCTTGCACCATTATGCTTTCCTTGCATCCCACAATATAGAAATGAAGCATCAAAAATACACGCTGCAAATTGTATACAGAAATAAAACAGAAACATACAGGTCAGATTTAAAATTAACTCTGTGAACGCCGATCTCGCGGAAGAAAAGGGAGTATAATGATCATCCAGTATGCAGCAAACGTGCATACACAAAATGTTAATAAATTCTATGCACACCTGGATAATAAACTCAAGTTCTATCATGCAATGTGTCTTTAGCCCGAGTAACCAGCAAATACATTTATCACAACTAAGGAAGTATATATTCTGTTTGTATCATACAGTAGTCTCAAATCCAATATTCAGAAAGCTCATTTTATAACATCAAATGCCAAAAGTCCCCTCAACGTAAGAAAATTGAAAGCCTTCTCCTAGAGAGCTGTATGTACTGCCCCAAAGCAATGCCAACAAGTCACTCTCTTTCTCTGAGGCTTGACGATTAGCATCTTTGGGTTGCCCTAGGCCTAGGGCACTGGGAGAAGCCCAAACCAACAGCGTCAACTTGTAACAGCCTACATTTCAACTGCCTCACGTTCACTTCACCTATAGCACTGAAACATTTTTACAAAATTAAAATTTATATAGAGTTGCATTATGTAATTGGAGATGTTTCTCAGGGAAGCTGGTATTGATTCACCCAATGTACTATTTATTCCAAATATTACCCATTAATAAGGCTTGCTCTTTGTTCCGACAGCCAGACTCACAGCATTTCCTGATGACTACCACTACTGTTAAGTAGCCCCGCAAAGCTATTTAAAGATGATCTTCCAGCCTTCCAACCCTCAATGCCAAGAATTAGGAACACTGCTCTGTTCCAAGTTTCTGCAGCTTTTATAGTAACAAAGATCCCCTTTCCTCACCCCTATTGCCCATAAAAAAAATGCTTGCATACACACTTACCCATTCATATTGTATACTGTCCATCTATACAGTCATATTAAAATTGCAAATGGTTCCTGAGTTTCTGCACATGGGTAAGATACTCCCTACTAACCCCAAAGACTAGCTTTTGGATAACAGCAAAATAAATCAGATAGGTTTTCAACCCACAGCTGATGCTATGGGAATCCACAGATATGGGAGTGTCCACAGATGTATCTGGATCGTATCCTTTAAAGACCATTGCTTCGAGTGACCTGCTATAGCAGGATAGTGGGCTCACTTATGACATGGAGACTACCAAAAATCTTTGGGCAATATACAAATAAATAAAAATCATTTTTAAAAAACCCAAAATAATAGAAGAATGGTATAAAAATATAAAAACACTGAAGAACTGAAAAGCATAAAAATTCAGTTTCCTCATAGGCTGTAGAAAATAGAAAGGTCATTCTTTGGAGCTGAAAAGCACACAGGCACCTCTTTTGCGAGGACATTCCAGAAACAGGGCATTGCCACTAAAAAGGCCCTTCTGCCTGCGTCACCCACCTTTCTCATTTCATAATCATAATCATAATAGTAAAGTTGGAAGGTATCTTGGAGGTCATCTAGTCCAACTCCCTGCTCAGGCAGGAAACCCTACACCATTTCGGACAAATGGCTGTCCAGTCTCTTCTTAAAAACTTCCAGTGTTGGAGCATTCACCGCTTCTGGAGGCAGGTTGTTCCACTGGTTAATTGTTCTAACTGTCAGGAAGTTTCTCCTTAGTTCTAGGTTGCTTCTCTCCTTGACTAGTTTCCACCCATTGCTTCTTGTCCTGCCTTCGGGTGCTTTGGAGAATAGCTTGACTCCCTCTTCTTTGTGGCAGCCCCTGAGATATTGGAACACTGCTATCATGTCACCATTAGTCCTCAGGGCTTTTTTTTCTCATAGAACGTTCAGAACGGAGTTCCGGCACCTTTTTTGGATAGAACCTTGTAGGCAAGGCGGGTTGTATGACATGTGTGAGTTCCGGCACCTTTTTCTTTTACAAAAAAAGCACCGGTCCTTCTCTTTATTAAACTAGACATACCCAGTTCCAGCAGCCGTTCCTTATATGTTTTAGCCTCCAGTCCCCTAATCATCTTTGTTGCTCTTCTCTGTACTCTTTCTAGAGTCTCAACATCTTTTTTACATCATGGTGACCAAAACTGGCTGCAGTATTCCAACTGTGGCCTTACCAAGGCATTGTAAAGTGGTATTAATACTTCACGTGATCTTGATTCTATCCCTCTGGTAATGCAGCCTAGCACTGTGTTGGCTTTTTTTGGCAGCTGCAGCACACTGCAACATCTGATGGAGGATTTTAGATAATGTTAGAATTCAACAAAATGAATACAAAGGGAAACCCTTTTTCAAGTCCAGGTAGTCCTTGACTTATAACCATTTGATTAATGACCACTAGAACTGAAAAAAGTGACTTATAACTGGACCGTTGCGGTGTCCCCTAGTCATGTGATCCAAATTTGGACATTGGGCAACTGTTATGTATTTACGACAGTTGCTATGTCTGAAGCGGGCACAGCAGTGCCTGCATTTTCTGCGTCGCATGATAAAAGCACATCTTCCTTCCCCTGTCCTCACCACTTTCTACAGAGGGACGATTGAGAGCATCTTGTTATATAGCATCACAATCTGGTTTGGAAGCATCACTGCTTCAGACAGGAAGGTGGTGCAGAGTGGTGAGGATGGCTGAAAAGATCATTGGCAGTTCCCTCCCTCCCATCCAGAAGCATTGTTTGAACAGGGTCCATAAGATTATCTGGGACACTACTCATCCTCTTCACAACCTGTTTTCCTTGTTACCTTCTGGGAGGAGGCTTCGTGGTATCCATAGCAGAACATCCAGATTCAGCCACAGTTTCATTCCATACAGCATTAACCTCGTAAACTCTCAGGCTTCCTCCTTCCGTTATATATTCAAGTTGGACAGTATTTAATATCTTATTGTTATGTATATGTAGGGGTGTGGGTCTATACATATGTTGTATATAGTATGTTTTAGGTGTGTGTCATGTATGTGTTTCACTTTGAGAGCGGGCAACTAAATTTCATTTTTGATATGTGCCGTTGTGCCCACAGTAAAAAAAATAACAATAAAGGTTTATCTATCTATCTGTCTGTCTGTCTGTCTATCTGAGGATCACATGATCAACATTTTATGATCTTCCCGGAGGACTTCAAACAAGCAAAGTAAATGGAGAGAAGACAGATTCACCTAATGACCACATGATTTGCTTAACAACTGCAGTAAAAAAGGTCATAAAATTGGGTGTGATGATGGGCAAGAATAGATTGATAGGATTAAGCATCAGTATCTTGACATGTGTCTTTCAAATAGCTTAGACTTAATGTCTGTGAGAATCCATGGTAGATATATTGTATAAATAAATAAACAAGTATTGAAAAACATGAAAGTCAGTATCTGTTGTCTCTATTAAGAGGTGGGAAGAGAAGAGAAGGGAAAGGAAAGGGAAATCCCAAGTAAAAGTTCTACTTTTGACATAGCTCCTTTCGATCTTTTTTTAACTTATCCAACTTTGATTACTGTGGAATGGGTATAAGAGGGGCCCAAGAAGAATCCTAGAAATAAGGGGGGGGGGTATCCTGCAGGCAGACTCAGCACTTTCTTACTGCAGTGCCACTATTGACTGAGGGCAAGTGAAGTGCTGCAGAGCTAGAGAAATAAAGTAATCACTTTTGTTATGATGTGCTGCACATGCATAATTAGGACAGCATAATTCAGCAATGACTCAGAACAGACAATAGAAGTAGAATAGAGCTCAGCGGTACAGGGATAGCACACATCATGCTGGCCCATTTTTCAAGGATTGTTCTATAATTCTTCAACTCGGCAATGAGTAAATGACACTAAAGCTTTAAAAGTTAAATACAGCACTTTGAATGGAATCTTGCTCCAAAGCCTAGCGGTAACAGGTTACTGTGAAATATGCAAGAAGGACTTACTATAATTGGGGAAGAAGGGAGGAGAAGAGCTTGGATATGCACTCATAGTTCAAAATGCTCCTGTGATTTAAGATACGACAGAGCAAGTGCTTCTAAAGGTCTACTTATTCCATGGATTGCAAAGAATTTGGGAGCTGCAGTTCCAATATATCCTTAGAAGATCCACATGAAAAAAGTTGACACTCCATTCTTTCTTTTCCTTCCAAGTCAGGGATGGGAAACTATGACCCCTTTACGACTTGTGGACTTCAACTCCTAGAATTCCTGAATCAGCCATGCTGGCTCTGGAATTCTGGGAGTTCAAGTCCATAGGTCCTAAAGGGGTCATAGTTGCTCATCAGGATAGTCCTTTCTGATGAATGCTAAAGTGAGGGTCCTCCTCTCCCCCTTACTTTTCAGAATTCCTTCTGAAAAATTCATTATTTTCTAAGTTCATCTTTTCTAGTTTTAGATTCACACATACATTTCCCCCATTTCTCATGTTCATTCTGTGCCTCCCTTCCAGCTTTTGTGGTTTTTCCAATCATTAAATTTCAATAGTGTCTACTTTGGAAGTCAAGGACCTGTTTTGTTTTGCTTTTTTTTTTTTGCTTATATAAACTTTGTAAAGGTTTGTGCACATTAATACTGCCGCATAAAACATTTATTTTCTCATTAATAATTAACGTGTAAAATGTGTAGTTTTTTTATAATAGGAGTTGCTCCCACTATCCTTGTTAGAGGACTTCAGTGTAAATGTCATCAACAATCCATTTGCAATTCTTGATCCAAGCCGTGATGTCTAAGACAATATCACTTCACCAAGAAGGATTTGTCTGCAAAAGACACTGTGCCTTTATTATAGCTGCTAAAGGTCAAAATGTCTAAAGTAATCTTTCATTTCATACAGAATTCTTCATCTGCAGGAGTTTTTAAAAAAAAGAAAATAAACAATAGCTCCCAAGATAATACCTTTATATTTCATAACTGAACAACATTCCTATTATCTTACTGATTGTTTTAGTTCTCTGTTCTGTGGGTATACAGTATGTGAGAGGCATCATAAATTAAACAGGTTAATCCATAACCTTGGCAATAAGAAGCAGGGAACTTTAGTTAGTTTTCATTTTCAAATAATCGATTTTATTGATAGATACAGCAATATGTAATATAGTTTTCTGGTTAATGAGAGACAAATAGGACACCCAGCCATTAGTAAACATTGCCCCCCCCCCAACAACAGGAGTTAAAAGCTCTAAATTCCACATTAATCACCAGATCCCATCAGACAAGCGTGACTGACATTATGCAAACCTCAAGGCAGAACTGAAATATTTTAACAAAAGGCAAGTGGTAGTTTTCCTACATTTTGATAGATGAGATTCCTGGCCTCAATATTTTTTTTTAAAAAAACCATCCATCTCTTGAGGGGTGAAGATGCAATCAGAAATCAGAACCTAGCAATTGCAAAGCAGGCTGGCGGTTCCTTAGCCGATCTGTATTCTCACTCTCTTCTCCTAGCACAGGGGAGAGCGATGCAAAGCAAGGACTTGATCTCTCATCCCTGACTGGCTTGCAGCAACAAAGAAGACAGGAGAAGGGAAAATAACTACTAGCCTTTCCACACTTGGGGAGCTGGAAGAATTCTGCATTTCTCTTTATTTCTACAAGAGGCTGGGCTCTGAGTGAAAGTGAAAAGAAAAAAGAGAGAAAATTCCATCAGCTTAAGGGAGGGGAATAGAATCTATGCAGTGTATTTAGCCGTAGAGCAGTCGCTGGTTCCCTTTGAATGCATGTTGATCCCAGCTTCACTCTGGGAATAGTAATTACTTTGGAAGTTGCGACTCAAATTTAGCGGGAGGGAGCCAGATCAGGGAAAAGTGACATACATTAGCATTTAAGGGATTTCACAGAGCTAGGATATCGGTAATCAGGGCTTTTTTTGTCATAGAACACTCAGAACGGAGTTCCAGCACCTTTTTTGGATGGAACCTTGTAGGGTATGCAAGGCGGGTTGTATGACATGTGTGAGTTCCGGCACCTTTTTCTTTTACAAAAAAAGCACTGTCGGTAATCCAAATCCTTAACGTTAGTTTGTTTTTAGTGTGAAATGCACACAGGGCAGTAGTACCGCTGTTGGAGCAGTAGAGTCCCCACAGTTTACTCTGTTCAGGGACAGCAACCTTTTGGACTAATAAAGCACGTTAGGGATTTTGAAAACCTGGCATTTTCATCAAAAGGCTGCCTCGGAAAAACCACGCCTTTCCAAGAAGGCAATTTTATGAAGGGTGACTCTTTCGTTCCTCACTCATTTCTCTGCTAAGATGCTCTTTGTCTCCCCAGATTATGTTCGTCTTTTTTTCTACGCAAAATGTCAATAAACTGCAGCCACACCCTGCAGTTAATTATTTTCTACGGATACACGTGAGACTAATGTGAGAAACTTGAGACATTCTTGTAAATCAAGATGATTCTGGAAGCTAGTGCTTTGATTTGCAGCACGGTGACTTCCCTTCTTTTTCTTTTATTACAGGAAAATAACAAAAAGTAAATGATGCTTGTTGGGCACCACGTCTGCAGATGCCATACGGCCAGCTTCACAATATTTTGGTTTCCAAACAAAGTGATAGTAATTATTCAAAATAACCTGTTATAGTGGAGTTCATGCAACCTATTTAATCATCACAGGGAAAGGTATTATAAGTAAGTAGGAGAAATAAAAAGAGTTTCCCATGGGAAGGTTCCAAGACCCTATCTCAAGGTTAATCAAGACATTTTCCTGCAAATTAAATTTTCCACTCTCAAAGTCAGGAGGAAGCCCAAGGCCATGAAAATTATGTGCCATTCTTTTTTCCCCCTAAGTCTACTAATATCGCAATGTCATAATGGTACAGTAATCCACTTAGAATTTTCTACTATTTTAATGGCAGACTTCAGAATACTGTTTGAGGGGATCACCACGACTGATCTAATTAACAGAGCAGGCCAGGATCATCCCTAGAGGAAGGGGGGGCCTCCAAGGTTGTAGCAGTTGTCACCCTCAGGACTTGTTGGAACTTGGAATGCTCCATTTCCTATTGGAATCCACCTTTGGGGATTTGGCAAAAGATTTAGTTCATGCAATGCAAAGATTCACCATTATGACCCCTCCTCCCCCCTCCCTCCAATGCTTTTAATCCCTTCAAGCCTCTTAGATCCTGAACTGTACTCACCTCCTGGGCATTCCTCCATCCAACTACAGGCAACTTCAGAGCGACACCAGCACAACTCTCTAGAGCTGTCCTTTTTTGGGGTGGGGTGGTGGGTGGGGGTTTGTCTCTTTTTTTCAAGAAATGGAAGCCCAATCATTTTGCCAGTTCTAAAGCTGCTTTCTGTCTCCGGAGGTTAGCCACTCTGATACTTAGAGGAGCTCAGAAGTTTTCCCTGTGTTTTATCTGCCAGCATTTGGTAACCTGAGGTGTTTGGAAATGATTCCTTTGGACAGACAATTGCGAAAGACTGCACCATAATCCAGTGTTGAGGCTTCTGTCTTCCAGCAGCCACTGTGCAGAAGGGAACTGCCCAGCAGTGAATCTAACCAAACAACTGGCTGAGCTAAGGGACATTCCCCCTTTGCCTCATGAGTTTAGGAAAAGGGACAGTGGGCTAACATGTTAAAGGCGACAACTATATACAGTACCACCAGCTTATTCTGAAAAAGAGACCTATGTGTTCAAAAGGAAATCTATAAAGTGCCAATTGGAAAGGGCTAGAACTCAAGACAAAAAATATTTTTCTCCACAGCGGCTCCTATGTTTGAACTCCAGCTTTTTCCAGTTAAAAATGATTTCATAAAATGAAAATTCTTCGAGACACCAGAGAACTACACCAGGATTGACTTGACTAGTAAGACAAGAATCAGGGTTCAGCAAGGTGTACTCCTTCAAACGTATCTGGATTACAATTCTTATCTCCAATCAGTGGAACATAAATAGGCAGAAGTTCCCCATCTTTGCAGTGGATAGATCAATTGCCTGATGTTCCCTTCACAATCTTGTCCTGTCGTTAGAAGTTTTTGTCATTGTCATTGTTTTTGTCATTAGAATTTAGGAGTGGGCTAATGCCTCCTTAAGTAACACCAGCTGCCTGCAATTAATGCAGGTTCGAGTCCCACCAGGCTCAAGGTTGACTCAGCCTTCCATCCTTCCGAGGTAGGTAAAATGAGGACCCAGATTGTTGGGGGCAATAAGCTGACTTTGTAATAATGCCGCTTGGGGTGGGTGGGTGAAAGCCCTAATAAGCAGGCTTATACATAGAATGAAGGCTATTGCTAAGCACATTGATTTGTGCTTTAGATTGTAAGCCGCCCTGAGTCTTCGGAGAAGGGCGGGATATAAATGGGATTTAAAAAAAAAGTCATTGTCCAAAACCTCTGGAGGACAATGGAGTGGGAAAGGCTGATCTGTTATATTTCTGTTCTCTGATTGAAAACAAGTAAACAAAACCTCTTATTGTTATTTCCCATCAGAATCCAGCCTCCTTCAACAACCAAGATCAAAAACATAAATATATAGTATAATGAAAGCTGGAGCCATGTATTATACTAAGCCATTGTTTGTTTTAACCACATTTTAACTACAGTTTATTGAACAAGCCACACTTGAATTCACATGTAATACTAAGCCACAACCAAAAAAGCACATTATTAATTACTTTGCTATGTGTACTCAGGTTTTTTTTTTCTTTAGCTATTTTTTTCTCCTGGAAAGCATTCAAGATGAGAGTGTGGAATTCCCTGCTAGACTAATTTAAAGAGCAAGATTAGAAGGCACTCAATGTACCAGAGTTTGTTGTTCCAACTCATTTTTGCTCCCAGGATGAGCTCCCTCTTCCCACTTGCAAAGAAACCTATCCCTACATTTTGCCACTATTATACTGAGGGAAAGAAAAGCGAGTCAGTGACTGCAGAAATGGAGCCTCAGGCACCAGCACACTGGAGGCCACAATAGTTCAGAAATTTGCCTGACCCTTCATTTAGACAGTGTCACAATGCAGCATCAGACTATGATAAAAGTCCAAGAAACTAAATGGGAGCGGGAAGTTCACACCTTACCTTAAGCATATGGGAGTTTGTTCTATCCCTTGGTAAGCTGAGGGATTTCATGCATGTATTCAGGAACCACCCAGATTTCCACTTCAACAATTTAGCATTACATTTTAAAAAACCGCATTACAATTTAGACGTAATCTATTATGCGGTGCATCGTAGAATACGCTCCTCATTAATCTCACTACCCTGTCCTGCAAGCAAATAGAAGTTAAAAACCAATATTGTTACTAGTAAGACTCTATATTGGAGAGGATTTTGCCTCTCATAAACGTCTTGAAATTAGGGCCAATCTCTGGTTCTGACATGAAATACACCTATATTATATTCTGAAGAGGCATGCCAGTTTTGGTTTTGGTACATCGCTTCCAGTCAAAATTTGTAATACAGGTAATCCTCGACTTACAACAGTTCATTTAGCGACTATTTGAAGTTACAATGTCAGTGAAAAAAGTGACTTATGACCATTTTTCACAATCCTCATGGTCATATGATCAAAATTCAGATGCTTGGCAACAGACTCATATTTATGACGGTTGCAGTGTCCAAGGGTCACGTGATCCCCTTTTGCGATCTTCTGACAAGCAAAGTCAATGGGGAAGGCAGATTCCCTTAGCAGATTCCATGTTACTAATTTAACAACTGCAGTGATTCACTTAACAACTGTGGCAAGACAGTCGTAAAATGGGACAAAACTCACTTAACAAATGTCTCACTTAGCAATAGAAATTTTGGGCTCAATTGTGGTCGTACGTCGAGGACTACCTGTACTGCTAGAACAACTTCAGTTGTCTCTTCCTCTCCCTAATGCATTCCAGATGATAATAAAAAATATTACAGCTTAAGAAAAGATGCTTAGGCTCTTTTTTCTTCTTTTTCCTTCTCCATCCTGCTTTCCTTTTGGGCCTCTGCCTACGTAGACCTAGACAAGGAAGACAGTCTTGTTGCCTCTGTTATAAACAAATCATTCTGGGGGTATTTTAAACAGAATAAAAATGTCTTCAATAAATAAATATGAAGTGGTAAATACAGACAATATGTTTAATTAGAAAAAAAATATTTTGACAACAAGGTTTATCATATAATGCATCTGATAATTCCTTTCAGAATGATTCTACATCCATTTTTATATGGATTGTACAATCCTAGATCCTGGGCTGATCTCTATTGTATCTTAATAGCTTTCTGAAGCATATCTACAGTAGCCTTGATTAATATGGGGATGTTGCTGTATTGATTTGATTTGTCTGTTAGTATTGAATCTGGCTTGATAACGACACATTTAAAAGTGTTAGGCTACTTACGTTACGTACATTTATTCCACTATGCCTTCTCCAAATTTCATAATTATGGTCTGTGAACCACAGCAGATTATTTCCAGGAAACACTGCCAAATTCCAGCACTAGCCATTAATCTCATTCCAATTTGTTGTGTTATCTCAAAAGAAAACACTTTCTTCTCCCTTTTTCTTAACAAATATTTGATCCAGTAGCTTAATCCTTCTAAATCCATAATAGAAAAATACACGTGCAGGACCCAAGATACTTGGAAATCTCCCTCACTGCCTTCACTTGATTCTTTTTCTCCATCCTTTGTTATCTTGGTGCTTTCCAGCTACTGTGGAAAGCACCAAAATTCCCAGGTTTTGAAATTCTGGGAATTGTAGTCCCCGATTAGAGACAGGGAAAGGCTATTCTAACAGCTGAAAACATTCACTTTTCCAAATCCAGGAGGAGAAGAATCATATCCTGTGTCCAAATTTACGATGAGGGGTGCCTTGCCATTTGCCTGTAAATGTCTCTGGCAATCCTCAAGCATCCAGATCATGTTTGTCCCAAAGGAGCTTTAATAATTATTATTATTATTATTATTATTATTATTATTATTATTATTATTATTATTATTATTATTATTATTATTATTATTATTATTATTATTAATGATGTTGGAAAGGACCTTGGAGGTCATCTAGTCCAACCCCCTGCTCAGGCAGGAAACCCTATACCATTTCAGACAAATGGCTGTCCAGTCGCTTCTTAAAAACTTCCAGCGTTGCAGCATTCACAGCTTCTGGAGGCAGGTTGTTCCACTGGTTAATTGTTCTAACTGTCAGGAAGTTTCTCCTTAGTTCTAGGTTGCTTCTCTCCTTGACTAGTTTCCATCTGTTGCTTCTTGTCCTGCTTTCAGGTGCTTTGGAGAATAGCTTGACTCCCTCTTCTTTGTGGCAGCCCCTGAGATATTGGAACACTGCTATCATGTCACCCCTAGTCCTTCTCTTCATTAAACTAGACATACCCAATTCCAACAACCGTTTCCTATATGTTTTAGCCTCCAGTCCCCTGATCATCTTTGCTCTTCTCTGCACTCTTTTTAGAGTCTCAACATCTTTTTTACATTGTGGTTGTCCAAGAAGCTTCTTCAGTTCAGTTACATTAAAACTGAACAGCCCTCTCTCAACAGAGGGGGAAAGATATAACACCACCTATCTCCTTTCTACAACATAGGCCTTTCAGCAGTACCAAGAAGGTTCCAGGCCCATTTGCATTCTGATTCAGGTGACTCTGAGGATACAGATTAATCCCCAAGTGACCTCAACAACTCTCAGAGAGCTAACGACCAGAGGACTGCAAAGAATATAAATCTTTCCATTCCCCACCAGTCGGTCAGAACTGAAGAAGCTTTTTGAACGAGAAGGGAAATGCTTTCAAGGAAAAAAACAAAGAAAGTCCAGCTGCCTTTTAGTAAAGAAACTTTGGGATGATATGTGTATAAAGGCAGTGCAGTGGCAAAACGCTCCTATAAGGAAAGGAGATCATCTGAATTTTATACTTTACACTTCTGTTGTTCCTGTTAAAGTGATAGGCTGGGTGAACATCACCTGGAGCTTACAGAGGAGCAACTGTGGGGCTGGATTAGTGCTGAAGGTTCTCCTCCCACCTTTTAGTTAACTTTTAATGTTGAATTTTACTATCCTTGCCTCTATTTTAAATTTCTAGATTCAGTTTTTAGGTTATGAACATTTAATTTTACATCATCCAGAGTCTCTCTGTGAGATGGGTGGTTTCTAAATTTGGCAAAAAAATATAATAAAAACATTCCCATTTGGGGCTCAAGGTAGATAAGTTATTATCTGAGCTTGTTTAAAACAAACATTTGAGAGAGACAGATTATCACCTTCCATAGAGCACGATTAACTGAAACAAATGTGCTAGTTGGGTGAGGCAGGGAGGGGTATTTATTATTTTGGAGTTAAAAATGCAATAAAATACTGCAATGTGTTCTCACCTCCCAGTTGGAATGCTCAAGTTTGAAAGTTCCAACTAGCCAATTTGTTCTCCAGTAAACTAAATTATATGTAAGCAGGATGGGCTACATATAGATATGTATACACATTCTAACAGAGAATGTTTGTTCTTCCCTTCCCTTTCCTAAATCTTGGATTTAACCTAAAGACACACTTTTAGGATGTAGAAACCTATTGTTTTTCAGTTTCCCCTCCCCATTTTTTCCTAATTTTGTTGCATTTGCCATTCAATGCATCCTCCATATTTCTTTATTACACGGGATTACTTGGTTTTCTTCATCCCTATGCTGCTTTTGTGAAATAATGTGACAGGTTCCTGAACTGTGGAGTGTACAATACAGTTAGAGATGAATAAGCTGGAGATGAATAAACTAAGTGTGGGAATTTTTCTAACACATTTTAGGGATATCAGGCTGGAGAAAGCTGTGTGAACAAAGGGAATCATAAATATCTTTGCCTAGTAAAAGATTAAGAAACATAATCATAGTGTGTGGACATAGGAGAGGTTGGAGTAGCCCAAGAAGATAGATCAGATAAAGAAACTAATACCATATAGGTCAAGACTACTTTTGTACAGTTATAGTGACGAAGTATTGCAAGTCTGACTGTTTACCTCTCTCTTTGTGTGAACTAGAGGGGGGCTTGTCTGAGATGGTTTCTCAATTTATTTTCTTGGCCAAGCTCAAGTGTCTCTTATCTGACCATTGCCTTGGTAGCAACTCTTCCTTTTGTCTTTCAAGGCCATTCCCTCTTTCTCCCTCAAATAAAAAATTTCTGTCCACACAACATTGTCATATAAAGTTAGCTCTAGCTGGAAAAAAAAACATTCTGAAAGAAGAAACCAGTTTTATGTGCAACAAGTACAACTAGTATACTGTGAAGCTTTTTTCACTGTTGGGAAATAATTGTAAATAAATATAATTCTTTGGGAAAAGTAGCTATCTAGGCATGTTAGTTTAGCTACTGTTGTAGAGTCAGTTTTGTTTCTCTCATCTAGGAAGCATGAGATTGGATCAAAGACTGAAGCTAAATTCACGAGACATGCTATGCCATTTCAAGTCAATCTCTGTTCTTGGGCCAGTCAACCTGACAGGGTTGTTGTGTGAGGAAAATGTAGTAAACCATATATATGTGTGTGTATCGCTGATATATATATATATATATATATATATATATATATATATATATATATATATATATATATATATACACACACACACACACATATATATATATATATACACACACACACACACACATATAATATATATATATATATATATATATATATTGCTGATTTTTTTAAAAAAAAAATGAAAAAAGGCTGGAGAAAGAGAGGTAATTCCCATGCCTTTGATGACCTTAGTTAAAATGATGACTCTGTGTTTTTAGTGAAAGCATTAAACATTCCCCACCGAGCAAATAAAATTATGCTAATTTGCCATTTTGGGAGTACATTATGCAAATTGCCGCATTTGCATACACATTATCGCTATTAATCATTTCTATGGCACTTTCAAGATGCTAATGTTTTACAGTGCTCTTCCTAGACATCTTTATGACAACCTGGGATAATGAATTAATATTCCCATTTTATAGATGAAGCAGTAAGGATAAGAGACAGTTAAGACTCACAGCAATTCTTGGCCACATAAAGATGTGAACTCAATTCCAGTCCCCGTAAGTATAATATTTTACTCTACATATTTATCTGTGTCAGACAATTAATTTTGGAATTTTTATGCTGAGTGTTATTTAAAAACAAAAACAAAAAAACTCTGAAAATGATTGTGACTCAGAAATAAATGAATAGTGTTCCTCCAGTCTTCACCTCCAGGTGTTCTAGGTCTCCAACCCACCGAATTCCCATCTAACACACAGAAAGATGAGTCTTGGCCTACACGTAGGCACTACCGGTAGGTTGGTGAAACTTTAAGAACTTCAGGAGGAGCACAGTGAGTAAAAGTGCAACAGCTTGAACAGATTTTTTTCCTCTTTTCCTTTGGATGCAGTAGAATATCCAGGTAGTCTTTGACTCACAACAGTTCATTTAGTGACCATTACAGCAGCACTGGAAAAAATGACTTCTTATGACCGTTTTTTACACTTACAATCTCTGAAGCATCCCCACAATCATGTGATCAAAATTCGGATGCTTGGCAACTAGTTCATACTTACGTCCCTTCCCGTGTCCCAAGGTCAGTTGTTGTTGTTAGCTGCGAAGTCCTGTCTGACCCATCACCCAAGGTCAGTGGTGGGATTCAAATATGTAAACAACAGGTCCTCTGTGTGGATGCCGCTTCCGGAAATCCGTTCTGGGCCCGGGCAGCAAAAAATTAGCTACTGGTTCTGCCGAACTGGTGCAAACCGGCTGAATCCCACCACTGCCCAAGGTTATGTGATCCCCCTTTGCAACCTTCTGGCAAGCAAAATCAATGGGGGAGCCGGATTCACTTAACAGCCATGTTACTAACTTATCAACTGCAATGATTCGCTTAACAGCTGTGGCAAGAAAGGTCGTAAAATGGGGTAAAGCTCACTTAACCAATGTCTCATTTAACAATAGAGGTTTTGGGCTCAATTGTGGTCATAAGTTCGATGACTACCTGTACTTTCTATTTTCGCACATCACGTACCAAGAATGTATTAGACACTTATAAATATCCAATACAGATAGTCCTTGACTTACCACCACAACTGGGAAAAGAATTTCCATTGTTAAGCAAGGCTGTTGCTTAGTTGTTAAGTCTGTCGTGCCTAGTTTTACAACCATTTTTCCCCCACAGTTGTTGAGCAAACCACCGCAGTTGTTAAGTGGATTGTGCAGTTTTTAAGCAAAACCGGGTTCCCCTGTTGACTTTGTTTTTCGGAAGCCAGCTGGAAAAGTTGCAAATGACCCTGGGACACCAGAACCATGACAAATACATGCCTGTTGCCAAGTGCTCCATTTTGATCATGTAACGGTGCAGACACTGCAGCAGATTGTAAGTGTGGGAACCAGTGGTAAGTCACGTTTTTCAATGCCATTGTAATTCTGAATGGTTGATCAACAAATGGTTGTACGTCAAGGACTACCTTTAATAACACTGCTGCTGCTGATGGTATATGGTGTCATGAACAATTATATCAATATTTTCCTGTTTGTTTGTTTGTTTGTTTAGCAAATTTATATGGCGTCCCAACTCACGCAGGGCGACTCTGGGTCACTTACACCAATGAAAAAACTCCAAAGCATAAAACTGATACAATCCCACCTCCACCACCCCCACCCCAGTGGCAACAAATACAATCATACCAATAACTTGACTACTTGCTTAAAGACTGAAAGTCCCCCTTGGAAAGCTAGTCACTACAAAAATGACCTCCATACTCTTTGACACTCCTGAAAATTGGGTATAATTTTCTGATAAATGACTGATTTCCAATAGAGAGAACTATCAATGCACTTATCTAAGGCAGGGCTTTTCAGCCAGTGGTACGGGTACCACCTGTGGTACATTGGCACCTGGCAGGTGGTACGCGACCATCCTAGAAAAGTGGTAGTGGGGGAGGGGAATGAGCTGAACCTGTGGCAGCACCGCACAAGCCTGAGTGAGAGATGGCTGGAGCTGCAGGGCTGTCAGGGCTCAGCGGAAGCAACAGGATCAGTGCCAGGCTCCAGCTGGAGCTCGGCGCTGATCCTGGCGCTTCTACTGAGCCCAGAAGAAGCGCCGATCAGCTGGAATGTTGCAGCATCCCCAGGGTCTTGTGATTTACATTCAGATGCTTGGCAACTGATTCATATTTATGACGGTCACAGTGTCCCAGGGTCATGCAGGTTCGCATCCCACCAGGCTCAAGGTTGACTCAGCCTTCCATCCTTCCGAGGTAGGTAAAATGAGGACCCAGATTGTTGGGGGCAATTAAGCTGACTTTGTAATAATGCCGCTTGGGGTGTGTGTGAAAGCCCTAATAAGCAGGCATATACATAGAATGAAGGCTACTGCTAAGCTTGTAAGCCGCCCTGAGTCTTCGGAAAAGGGCGAGATATAAATGGAATTAAAATAAAAAAAATGTGAAGTGACCAAAACCTGCTGCAACCACCCAGCAGAGGGGGGGGGGAATAAAAACCAAATACCCCCACCCCACCCCCGCTGCCAATCCTCAACAGAAATGCTCACAACAATGAAAACCTCGGACAGGAGGAAGAGCGCCACCGGGCAGGCAGGCGTCTTGCTCGGCTGTGGCTTGGGGGGCAATTTTTTCAGTGCCATTGTAACTTCAAACACTAAGTGAACTGTTGTAAGTCAAGGACTACCTGTACTTCATCACTTTTTTTCCTTTTTTTTGTCATCAAGTTTTTGACACCTTGCTAGGCGACTGGTGGTACTTGGATATTGCCATATCGTAAAAGTGGTACAATGGGTGAAAAGGTTGAAAAGCCCTGATCTAAGGAACAAGTAACCCGCAGTGCTGGACTTCTTAGAAGTGGAATAGGGGTCTTTATTCCTCAGATTCTTGGGAAAGCTCAGTTCTCCTCCTCCTCCTCCTCCTTCTTAATTCTTTCCTTCAAGTCCTGAAAGGTGTTTTTTTTTCCTTTAGGGCCAAAGCCAACTAGGTTGCTGAAGAACAAGAGACTCTAAGTATTCAACCGTCATAATGGATAGCAGTTTTTAACAAGCGTAAGCCCCAAATCGTGAAGGTGGGGTGGGCAAGGTAGGAAGGGAAGATGGCTTCATTCTATGCAAGGCCGTTGACATGTCAAGAGGGACCTGGGCTAGTAAGGGAGGGGGGAGCTCATACCATAAATACACATTTGATTCAAGGCCTTTGCCTCATCAGCCTTTCTTAGGGGTGTGGGGCTGTTTCAGACAGTGAATGTCTAATTGACAGTCAGCTGCCTCTGGGGTGTCCATGATGGATGGATCAGAAACATCAGTGCAAAAGGTTGCATCACTCAGTCATTGCCTTCTTGCGTGCTCCCCTCATCTCAATTCCCCAACCCCCAGCCCTCCACCTTAGCCTCTAAAAGAGGAGTCCTCCACCTTCACCTCCATCCATGTGCCATAGATTTGGGAATTGTTGGTCAGAATATGGGCCTATCGTGGGGAGGTTCAGAGGAATAGTGGGGAGGATGGTGAGACTGAGGAGAGTATTTATGAATTTATTCATGGCCTGCTGCCTACTCAAACCAGTGCTGTGGAATATGAATTCACCATTGTTGCTTCCTTTAAAAAAATCAACTTATGGTCAAGATTCTTATTCCACACAATACAGATTTTCACCAATTTACTTCTCCCTCCTCCCTCCCTTCCTTCTTTCCAGGATAAAGGAAAATATTAAATTAATATTAGTAGTTCAAAGTCACTGTAACTCAGGGGGGAAAAAGAATGTTGCTTTTGTTCATTCTGCAAGCAGAGGAGGCTGCCATGCGAGAGAGATTGTTGCCACACTAAAAATACCTATATGGCAAAAGTACTAATCCAAATTGATTATCAATTTTAATGTGAAATAAGAAGAAAATTAATAAGTAGGTGGCCAACACAGTGTTAACTGTTCTGTAGCTAATTTAATTGATATCAAATCAAACTTCTATTTCCACCTCATCCAATTTTAGACCATGATTCCTGCCACATCACTCAAAATCCACACTTAGTCAAAAGGTCATGCACCCTGCCATTCAATGCAAGATAAAAAAATAAGTTGGGAATTCAACAGGAATAATTTATCACCACACTCTGGGATTTCCTTGTCAGGAATTAGCAAATATAACACATACTTGTCCTTGCGGTTATCATGGCAACATTGCACAGCCAATAGAACCAAAGGCCATGGTAAAATCTAATATGATCAATAAGGCACAATTTCCTTTATTGATTTCTGTGGGGAGACTCATTAGCTCAAAGCACTTGCACATCCTTAGTGTCATATATTGTGAGACAAATACTAGACTGGAAAGGGCTGAAGACACTGATAGGTGTGCTTGAAATTGCACAGCAGTAGAAGGTGGTGTGTAGGATCAAGATGGGCAACAAGTTATTTGTCTTTAGGTGGGACTGAACCATCATCTATTCAAGATGTCTTTTTCTGACCTCCACAACAAGCAGGGAAATCACAGACTCCTAAGTTATTCTTGGGAACTCACCACTCCAGCATGATCCTTGATTCCACTTTTTCAGCAACTCTCAAATGCACATTGGTCCCTGACTCGTCCTTCTTTGTGTTGCGCTCGTTTAGACCGGAATTTTCCCAACACATTTCAGGTGTTTTGCAGAAACTGAAAACTCTTCAAATTGAGCTGACAATGGGGGAACCATCAAACAATGCTTCAGTGACCACACTTGATGACTAGAGGATAAGCTTAATCAACCAATGGTGTTTTTTGCAGCACTGATGCTGCTTCAACATAAAGATGAATAACAGCCTCCAGGTTTGTTTGTTTATTGCATACATTTATATGACTCTCCTACTCCACAAATTCTAGGTGGATTATATTATATTGGTAATATCATAAAACATCACAACTCATACATCATGCCACTTTGCATGCTGTACCCTCCCTCCAGACAGATGCCTGCAATTTAGTCACACTCTTCAATTAAGGTTCACAAGAAGAGAACAGTTTCCACCGCCTTCCAAAATGTTAGCAAGGAAGGAGTCATTGTCACCTCAGGGCAGGCTCTTCCAGAATAGGGGAACTGCTATTCAGTGGCCTTGTTCCTGGTCTGCCTCCAAATTTCAGTGGGTGTGATTTTCGAGTCTAGGGCAACTCGGTGTGGCCAGTTGATCACCACCAGCTCGCCACCGCCTCTGCCAACTCGCCACCGCCAAGTCATTGCAAGATGACTCAACATGGTCAATTTGCCACAGGAACTACTCGCCGTGGGTAGCTGGAGGGAGAGTTGGGTGAGCAGGGAAGCAAGCGGGTGGCAGAGCACAGAGCGGCAGAGCCTAGGATACTTTATGGGGGCCACAGGTGAAAATCATGGCCTGGAGCTCGAAGCAGCAGCAGCAGGAGGGGTAGGGGTTGTGAAAGTGGAAAGCCCCCAGCCGCCACTGCTGCTGCCACACAAAACTCCAGACCATGATTTTCACCTGTGCCCCCCCCACAAATACCCTAGGCTCTCCAGGAAGGCATGTACTTTCCAGTTGAGACCCACTGATCTACAAGACCAATGGGTATAGTTTCTATACCATGCTCAGCCTCAACACAACCTGGAATGGCATCCAGAAAATCTGCTTCATCCAGGACTTCTAAAGCTGTTGTCCCACCTTCTTCTCAACAAGCTTTGCTAAAATGGGAAGACTGGAAACAAGCTTGTAATTGACTATATAGGCTGGGTTCAGGGAAATCATCTTGAGAAAAGGGCACACCACCCTCTCCCTCAAAGAAATTGTTTCTATTAGCCAAACTCAACATCTCAACTCCTTCCTGGCAACCAAAATCAATGAAGGCAAGGATCAAGCTTTCAGGGGCAGGGCATATTTTACAGAGAACCCTGCCAATTGCTCAGAGATCATAGGTTCATATAAATCCCAGATGTCTTTGTAAGGTAAGCCCTGCCATAGCTTCAGCTCAATCAGCCTCTAACTCCACCAATAAATTATTAGTGCTTTTGTTTATAAGGAGCGTGGCAGAAAGATCCCGCTAGCCAGTGGCCAATCTCCCTGACCTGTTGCTCCCTAAGGTAGCGAGAATAACCGAAACAAGTGACTGGATGGCAATCTGCAAACCTAAGTGTGAAGAAGTGTGCTTTGCCGTTATTTCCATAATGTACCCATGTTTAATAATATTCATTTCTTATCTTTTACTTGCAGTGTTGTAGATGTCTGTTTTGTGTTTCGATCTCCCAGAGCTGCTCATTGAATCAAGGAGAACTCTGGATTGATGGACAAGGAAATGCCATCCAGGAACAGTTCTATTAAGTGCTTTTGTTATCTCCCAATTCCATTAGTTGTTTAGAAAACCAGCAACCAAATTGCTGGAAAAACTCTTCAAGTGCCTGCTGAAAATTTCTTGGATCCAGGAGGCACCTTAGGCAGGTCTTTAACAATCCCTCCCCACTGCATGAAGCCATGGTAACAACCAACATCACGGTGATCAGGGGTCTGACCATGACAGAGGCCTGAAAGTGATGTTCCCCACTATTAGATCACATTGTAACTGCTCTCAAGTGAAACTAGATCTAACTCTTCCATGTATTTTGCACCCATTATGAGTTGGGAGATGCCCGTGGATATCACTGAGTCTGCCCAAAACTCACCCCTAAGCATTGAAGTTAAAAGCCTCCAACACCAAGTGTGGGAAAAGTAGGAATCAACCCCCAGCCCAGAGGTTGAACAACTTTGGGATCCTGACACCCTATTTCATAAATAGGATATCATATGCAGCCATCTGAGTAGCAACTGTCTGGCTACTACCAAGTTCTCATAGAGAACAATTGCCTCCCACTTTCATGGCCTTGCAATCATGGCAGATGAAATATCTGATACCTGTTCAGTCATGGCTTGGACAGACATCCTGCTGTCCTCATTGAACTGTCTGCAATACAGATCCATCCTCTTTTTCCCAATTAGATTGTGGAGGGGCTGTTTTATTATAAAACACCATGGATTTATATTAATTGCATTGTGCTACAGATGAACCAATGGCTGGCCCTTTTTCAGACATCACTAACACCCAGTTCCTGGTAACTGCATTATTCTTGCTTTGACCTTACATTGCCAGTTCAAGTGTCAGCAGGCATCTGTTGGCATCTGCACTTGCAACCCTGCAAGAAACAACCAACTACCAAGTAGGCTTCATATTTTTACAGGAACCACTATCCATGTTTATTAGTAATTATATTCTGAAGACCTGTAGGGAATTCAAACCTTTATGCCTGCAGAAAATATAAGGTCATTTTCGCAGCATAGGTAAATTGCTGATATTTCTGGCAGACAGAACTCCAGGTTCAGTAAAAGGGCCGACCCTACTGTTTTCATTTGTGACAATTTGTTAAGTAATGTTGTGAACACTAATAATATATATATTGAACAAAATAGGTATGGGTGTTCTTTAAAGAAAAAGCTGGGTTTGCATGTGCTTGCCAATGAAATCTTGACTATCTTGATTACCTATGAATAACCGAATATTTATTTACTGGATTAACTCAATTACCCTGACGATAACCCAATGCTTAACCTTACCCCAACCCCATTTTCATGTTCATTGTTAATGGGATTTCCCATTATTTTACTGTGGCCCAGAAAAAAAATCCAAATGAAAACTTCTGATGTTATCTTTCTTTTGAGAACCTCTATGAATCTATCCCTAACACCAGTCCTCAGCCCTGACTCTGAGCAAGTCAAATCCTAACTCTAAACCTAGTTTCATTTTCCAATGCATTTTTTTAACTTTTTAAAGTTTTTTAATTTAATTTTAATTCCATTTATATCCCGCCCTTCTCTGAAGACTCAGGGCAGCTTACAAGCTTAGCAATAGCCTTCATTCTATGTATACGCCTGCTTATTAGGGCTTTCACACACACCCCAAGCGGCATTATTACAAAGTCAGCTTAATTGCCCCCAACAATCTGGGTCCTCATTTTACCTACCTCGGAAGGATGGAAGGCTGAGTCAACCTTGAGCCTGGTGGGATGCGAACCTGCACTAATTGCAGGCAGCTGGTGTTACTTAAGGAGGCATTAGCCCACTGCTCCACCAAGGCTCTATTTTACTGCAGCCTAGAAAATGTCCAGATGAAAAGAGGTCACTTTCCCTTTCCATTGAGAACCTCTAAGAATCTAGTCCTAACACCACTTGTGAGCCCTGATTTCAAGGAGACTTAATCCTAACCCTAACCCTAGTCTAACCCTAACCCAGGTATCATTTTCATTGTCAGTGGGATTTTCCTCTGCTTTTTACCGAAGTCCAGAAAAATGTTAAAAAGAAAAGCTGTCACATTCTCTGTCCTTTGAGGACCTTTAAGAACCTATCCAAAGCACTAGTTTTCAGCCCTGCCTCCAAGAAAACCTAACCCTAACTGTAACCCTAACCCAAGTTTCATTTTCATTCTCAATGGCATTTTCCCATGTATTTCACTCCTAGCCCACAAAAGAGTCCGAATGTAAAGCTGTCACCTTGTCCTTCTTTTGAGAACCTCCAAGAATTTAACCCCCGCATCATTTCTCAACCCCAACTCCAAGAAGAACTAACCCTAACCCTACTTTCATTTTCATTGTCAATGGGATTTTCCCATGTATTTCATTGCGGCCCACAGAAGAGTCCAAACAAAAAGCTGTCGTGTTCTTTTTCCTTTGGGAACTTCCAACAATCTAACCCTAATTTTTCATTTTTCACCCTTGACTCCAAGGAGACCTAACCCTAATCCTAACCCTAACCCTACTTTCGTTTTTATTATCAGTGGGATTTTCCCATGTATTTCACTCCTAGCCCACAAAAGAGTCCGAATGTAAAGCTGTCACCTTGTCCTTCTTTTGAGAACCTCCAAGAATTTAACCCCCGCATCATTTCTCAACCCCAACTCCAAGAAGAACTAACCCTAACCCTACTTTCATTTTCATTGTCAATGGGATTTTCCCATGTATTTCATTGCGGCCCACAGAAGAGTCCAAACAAAAAGCTGTCGTGTTCTTTTTCCTTTGGGAACTTCCAACAATCTAACCCTAATTTTTCATTTTTCACCCTTGACTCCAAGGAGACCTAACCCTAATCCTAACCCTAACCCTACTTTCGTTTTTATTATCAGTGGGATTTTCCCATGTATTTCACTGTGGTGAACAAAACAGTCCAAACGAAAAGCTGTCATATTCTCTTTCCTTTCAGAACCTCCAAGAATTTAACCCTAATACCATTTTTCACCCTTGACTCCAAAGAGATCTAACTTAAACCTAAGCCTAAACCTAACCCAAACTGTAACCCTAACCCTACTTTTATTTTCTCCTTCCCCCAAACAGAGGCCAGCTTTTAGAAATGTAGATTTGCGGCCACCTATTCATAAGCAAAATGCCTTCAGCACAGCACCCACCACCATTAGAATACCAAAAGGGCACAATCAAGCTCAGGTCAAAGTACACTGCACAGGAACAGGAACAACCTCAAATACAAAGCCCAAGAAGGTATAAAAACCCACCCACTCCCAGCACCATTTTGTCAGCCACCCCAGAAACATTCTGGCAACTAAATAAACAAGAACCTTCTTTCCAAACAGCCTCCATTTTAATTATTTCCAACTTGCTGGACCTGATGACTTTTCTTTCCACAAATGGCAGTTTCCCATGTATTTCACTGTGGCCCACAAAGAGTCCCTATGAAAAGCTGTCACGTTTTCTTTCCTTGGAGAACCTCCAAGAATCTCACCCTAACACCATTTTTCACCCTTAACTCCAAGGAGACCTAACTCTAACCCTAACCCTACTTTCATTTTCATTGTCAATGGGATTTTCCCATGTATTTCATTGCGGCCCACAAAAGAACAAAAAGCTGTCATGTTGTCTTTCTTTGAGAACGTCCAATAACCTAAGCCTAACACCATTTTTCAGCCATGACTACAAAGTGATAAAGCCATAACCCAACCCTAACCCTAACCCTACTTTCATTTTCATTATCAATGGGATTTTCCCATATATTTCACAACAGAAGAATCCGAATGAAAAGCTGCCCCATTCTCGTTCCTTTGAGAACTTCCTAGATTTTAACCCTAACACTGTCAGCCCTGATTCCAAGGTAACCTAACCCTAACGCTAACCCTAATCTTAACTCAATGCCTAGCACTATTTTCATTGTCAATGGGTTTAGGTTTAGTCTCCTTGGAGTCAGGACTGGTGTTTGGAATAGACTCTTAGAGGTTCTCAAAGGAAAGAGAATGTGATAACTTTTCATTTGAACATTTTTCTGGACTGCAGTAAAACGCATGGGAAATCCCTTTGGCAATGAAAATGAAGCTAGACGTAGTGTTAGATTTAGGCTTTTTGTTCTGACTAGAAATTCCTCTTTGGAGTCGTGTCCAAAGGCTGATATCGAGGGATAGATTCTCAGACATTCTCTAAGGAAAATGACGGTGAAAATTTTTCATTCAGACCAAAGTAAAATATATTGGAAAATTCCATTGTTAAAGAAAATTAAAGAATATGGGAAACTTCTGCTCAGAAAGCAGTTCATGGACACACACCATGGTTACTCTTTCCCCTAGCTTTCCTGGACTAATCTCCCTCCCCCTGCCTTGCATTCATCCACTTAAAATACATCATCTCTATCTACTGTGCTGCTCCACTTGTGATTTCCCCTTGTTCCCCATTCTTTCTTCCATTTTTGTCTGCTCGTGTACCTTACAAAGCACTAGGGACAACCATCTCTCACACACCTCCAGGTTCCTATTATTGTGTAGTGGGTCCGATGCAAGGAAGAGACGCCAGCCGGTGTGTGAGTTCAGCTCTTTATTGGAAGGGGGAAGTGAATTGGGTTATGAGGGCTACCTGGCCTCCTTATATATCTGGCCAGGTAAGCTAACAGCCAATGGGATTGGCCCTAGGTTTCCCACCGAAACTGTCCAGGCCAACGCCCCCTGGTGGCTGTTGCTATGCAGGTGCCTGCATACATAACACCCCTCCCCCCTTAGAGAAGAACCACATAACAGCAACAACAACAACAACTATGACTATGCCTATGTAAGAAAACACGGTCCAGTGTGCAGGTCACTTGCACACATAATCCGACAGGTAGGCAGGTGTCCTGTGTGGTCGTGTGGATCGTCTGGGGGTGGTTGGGCCCTGGGCTTGGACCGTAGGTTCTGGCAGCCTTTGTGCAGGGCTGCAAGGAGCCGGAATCAGGAAGTCCTCCTCCTCTGGTCCCTGCCTTGCAATGTCTGCGGCTGGGTTGACCTCTGCTGGAGTGTGGGCCCTTTGTTGCGCGTGTGTGTTTTGTTCAGGGTCGTGTGTGATGTGCTCAGGGACGTGTGTGATGTGCTCAGGGACCCTTCCTCTGAGTTGATCAATGTGTCACCTTATGCGCCTGTCCCCCTTCACCCCCACAATGTACGATAGGGGTCCTGTTTTCTCAATCACTGTCCCTGGAACCCAAGGGTGTCCGGCCCCGTAGTTCCTTGCCCAAACCAGGTCCCCCAGTTTGAGGACCCTGTGTGTGGGTGATGATGGTGATGGTGGTGCTGGCCTTCCGGTCTCGGCTGCTACTCGGTCTGGGTGTAGGCGGTCCAGCTTGGTGATGAGGCGCCCAGCTTGGTGATGAGGCGCCGTCCCCACCGCAGTTCTGCTGGGCTCTTCCCGGTAGTCACGCATGGTTTTGTGTGTTGGGCTAGCAAAAATTTCGCCAGTCTGTGATGCCAATCCCCGCTGATGATGTGCCGGAGTGCGTCTTTGGTCGTCCTTACCATCCGTTCGGCCTGCCCGTTGGTTGATGGATGGAAGGGCACGGAGGTGGCGTGCCTAATCCAGTTCGCCTTCAAGAACGCCTGGAAATCAGCAGCGGTAAACTGAAGCCCATTATCAGATACAATTACGTTGGGGAGGCCGTGTGTTGCAAAGATCGCTCTGAGCACCTGGATTGTCCTCCCCGAGGTCATATTGGGGACAGGGACTACCTCTAACCACTTGGAGTGACTGTCCACCACTACTAGAAATAGTTGGCCCTGGAATGGCCCCGCATAGTCAATGTGAATGCGGGACCAAGGCGTGTGCGTGGCCTCCCACTGGTGTACTGGTGCGTGTGGCATTTCTGTCCTGGATCTCTGGCACGTGTAACAGGCCTTGACCCGATCCTCAACTTCCTTGTCCAACCCGGGCCACCAGAGGTAGCTCCTAGCCAGTGCCTTCATCCTGACCACCCCCGGGTGCCCCTTGTGTAAGGAATCCAATACCCTGGCGCGTAGTGTGGGTGGAATGATGACCCTGCTACCCCACAGGAGGCATCCCTTGTGAGTGGAGATTTCATCGCGTCTAGTAAAGTAGGCCTGAAACTCTGGTCCCAGGGATTTGTCCTGCCACCCTGTGCAAACCCATGAGAGCATGATGTTATCCGTGGCTGTGTGGCTGGCAATGTCCTTGGCTAGCATTGGGCACTCGGGTAGTTCCTGCAGGGCTAGGATCTGTGTGGCTGGTGCTGGATCTGGCTCGTGTGTGTCTAAAGGAAGCCTGCTTAGACCGTCTGCGTGGCCCATCTCCTTCCCTGGCTTGTGCACCAGCTTGCAATTGTAGGCTGCAAGGAAGATGGACCACCGGAGCATTCTGGGGGACAGAATTTGGGGGGTCTGCCTGTCTGTGGTGAACAGGCCCAGGAGTGGTTTGTGGTCTGTAAAGACAGTGAACTCCCTGCCATATAAGTAATCGTGGAATTTCTTTATTCCTGCCACGATTGCCAGGGCTTCCTTGTCAATTTGTGCGTAGTTTCTTTCTGCTCCAGACAGTGTCCTAGAATAGTAAGCTATGGGGATCTGTGCCCCATTGGGCTCAAGGTGACTGAAAACAGCGCCCACACCATAAGGGGATGCATCGCAGGTGATGCAAATGGGCTTAGCCTCGATAAAATGGGTTACTGTGGACTTGTCCGACAGCAATGCTTTCAAGGCCTTGAAACTCTGGTCATGGGTGGCCGTCCAGGCCCAGGTTGCCTGCTTGTCTAGCAGCCTGTGGAGCGGTTCAGCGATGGCTGCCTTGTGTGGGAGGAATGTATGATAGAAGTTCAGCAGACCCAGGAATGCCTGAAGCTCTGCTTTGTTCTTGGGTGTGGGTGCTAGTTTGATGGCCCTCACCTTGGATTCTGTGGGGTGGATTCCCCTGGCATCTACTCTGAACCCCAAGAATTCTGTGGAAGGGACGCCTATGCTGCATTTTTCCTTTTTGAGTTTGAGGCCAGCTGTGCGCAGCCTTGATAGCACTTCCCTGAGCCTACCTGCCAGCAACTCTGCTGATGCTTCTGCGATCAGGATGTCATCAAAATACAGGCAGACTCCTGGAATGCCCTTAAGTGTCTTTTCCATGACCTCCTGGAAAATGCCAGGAGCAACGCTGACTCCAAACTGCAGTCTGTTCACCCGGAACGCCCCCCTGTGGGTTACTATGGTTTGAATGTCCGCTGTTTCCCTAGTGACCGTGAGTTGCTGGTACGCCTGCGCAAGATCGAGCCTTGCAAAGATGGCGCCGCCTTGGAGGGAAGCGAGAACGTGGCTGACCGCGGGAACCGGGTAAGCGTGCGGGTTTAGGGCGCGGTTCACCGAGCACTTATAGTCGGCGCAGATCCTTATTTCCCCGTTGGATTTGAGGGGGGTCACGATGGGGGTCTCCCACTCCCCCCCATCTACAGGCTCTAGAATTCCCTGGGCCACCAGCTTGTCTAGTTCACGCTCGATTTTGTGTTTGAGCGCAAAAGGCACTCGCTGCAGCCGGACCCTAACGGGGGGAACGTTCGAGTTAAGCTTGAATGAAATGGGCCCCCCGGTGTACTTTCCCAATGACCCGTCGAAAATGTCGGCGAACTCCCGGCAAATGGTCTCAATGGGGTCCCCTTGGATCCGATGGATCCCCGATACTGTGATTCCCAGGGCCTCAAACCAATCCAGCCCCACCAGGCTGGCTCTGCGGCCCTCTACCACCACAACGTCCAGATGCCCTTTGCGACCCTTAAAACACACTGACACGGTGGCCTCCCCCTTCACCTTGACCGGTGAGTTCTGGAAATCGGTCAGGGTTAATTTAGTAGGCCGTAATTTAATCCGTTGCTTGCTCCAGCTAATTATGTGATTAAGGGTCTCGTCTGAAATAATCGAGACCACTGAACCGGAGTCAAGCTCCATGCTGCAAGGGACACCTTGCAAACGGATTGCTAATCTAATTTTGGGTCTGAGCAGCCGGCGGCTACCCGTGTGGTTAACGGCCAGCCGGCTCTCGATAAAGCCAATTTTTGTTTTGGTGGGGGCCCCAGTACCTTCGAACGGCGGTTCCTCCAGCTGCAGCTCGTGGATCTCCTCCCGGGGGTGGCAGCTACGGCAGACGGCTATGTGGCCTGTTTTCTTGCAGGCCCGATACGTGGCGGACCGGAACTTGCAGAGGCTGCGCACATGGTTCCCACCACACCCTGTGCACCTCTGAGGGACGGCGGTGTTGCTGGGAGGCCTGGGCCTGTCTGGGCGTCTGGCTCGCTGGTCGGGGGTTGACTTCCGCTGGAGGAGGTCGATGCTCAGGTCGTCCTCCTCTGTGGCCCCTTGCCGGTGGACGCTGGCTGCCTGGTTGCCGGGCCGGACTCCCTGGCAGGCTTGGACGGCCCTGCAGGCCGCTTCATGGGCTAGGATGGCGTCCTCGGCTTCTTGGAGGGAGACCTCCTCTCTTTCGAACAGGCGCTCCTGCAGCCGCCTGTTGCGTAGGCCGCAAATCAGCCGGTCCCGTAGCCGCTCCTCCAAATTTGTGAACCTGCAAGCGACGGCAGCTTCTCGCAGGGCGGCGAGGAAGTTGGCGCCGGTCTCGTCGGGGCGCTGGTCCCTTTTCTCGAATTGTGACCGCGCGGCCACCTTGGAGCGCCGGGGCTTGGAGTGGGCGTTGAGCCTGGCCATGAGGTCTCGGTACGCGACGGTGTTGATGGCCTCCTGGGGGAACAGATTCGCGGCGACTTCCAGCAACGCTGGTCCCCCGATGCAGAGCAGGGCGGCCGCCTTTGCACCGTCCTCCGATATTTGATTGAACCGCATGTACAGTTCAACGTGAGCCAGGTAGTGGGCCCAGGTCTCGGGGCGGCGTGTCTCAAATTCGTGGGGTTGTCCGGCTCTAGCCATGGCGATGGTTCCGGTCTTGGTTGCGGATGCGGCGCTTGGCGTTGCCGGGTTGGCTGGCGGTTGTGGGGGGAAGAAGGAAAATGCCTTTCCCTTCAGCTCGCGGAGCGTTTCCCCAGTGACTTCAGCTCTTGGTCGGCAGCAATCCCACCTTCGTCGCCACTATTGTGTAGTGGGTCCAACGCAAGGAAGAGACGCCAGCCGGTGTGTGAGTTCAGCTCTTTATTGGAAGGGGGAAGTGAACTGGGGAATGAAGGCTACCTGGCCTCCTTATATACCTGGCCAGGTAAGCTAACAGCCAATGGGATTGGCCCTAGGTTTCCCGCCGAAACTGTCCAGGCCAACGCCCCCTGGTGGCTTTTGCTATGCAGGTGCCTGCATACATAACACCTATCCTTCCTAACATTATGAATTATTGCCCTTTTTAGGAAAGCTGCAGTTTTCCAATTCTGTATAGTGGAATTCAATAATTTCACGATGTTTTTTTTTAGTAAAAAAAAAACCGCAACCAGAAAATGGAGCTTATTCTCAATTTTAAGTTTTTGTATACTATGCACTTCTGATGGGTAAGATTTAACTTGACTTTCTTAAAGAAATGTAAACCATATCTTGATGAGTGATTATCAAAACTTTTAAAAAAATAATTTCAGATAAGTGGATGTCCCCCTTTCAATGTCTTGCTTTTATTAGAAGAAATAAAGATTCTTTCTTGACTTTATAACCTTTTGGTTTCGAATTAAGGGAAGTTTTGCACATTCTGTTTTCTGCTGACTCTGCTTCTAAGAAGTGCTCCTGGCCTGCAAAGTAGCATCTGGCAAGCATGCAAAGCATGATAATCTTCTCATTTAAGCTCATCTAGAAAGCAACCTGGCATTTCAAGGGTGCTTCATTCCTAAGCAAAGTGAGAAGGGATGTCAGGTCTACACATACCCTCCAATGGAGAGAATTCACTACCCAAATAATGAAGACAGCTCTGCTATTTTTGCTCCTGGAAACAAACACACAGGAATGCACACTTCTAATGTGATTCTCACTTTTAACCAAAATAACCCGGCTTTTGGAATCTAGTACAGTTAAATGATTCCTTTGTGTCAGCTCACTGCTTCAGGCAGTGTCCAGCAGGCATTTGTGCATAATTCTGAGAGTAAGATGGGCAGTAGTTAAAGTAGTTAATTTAAATAGAGATTGATAGATGATAAGATGATAGATTTGAAACTTAACATTAAGATTTGAAACTTAACATTAAGAAAACCAAGATCATGGCATCCGGCCCTCTCAATTCCTGGCAAATAGATGGGGGAAAAATGGAGGTAGTGACAGATTTTATTTTCCTGGGCTCCAAGATCATCGCAGACGGGGACTGCAGCGAAGAAATTAAAAGAAATTAAAAGAAATTAAAATTTTCCTCCTGGGGAGGAAAGCCATGGCAAATGTAGACAACACACTAAAAAGCAGAGACATCACCCTGCCAACAAAAGTGCGTATAGTCAAGGCTATGTTCCCAGTTGCAATGTATGGCTGTGAAAGCTGGACCATAAGAAAGGCTGAGCGCCAAAGAATTGAGGCCTTTGAACTATGGTGCTGGAGAAGACTCCTGCGAGTCCCTTGGACTGCAAGGCAATCAAACTGGTCAGTCCTAGAGGAGATCAACCCTGACTGCTCTTTAGAAGGCCAGATCCTGAAGGTGAAACTCAAATACTTTGGCCACCTAATGAGAAGGAAGGACTCACTGGAGAAGAGCCTAATGCTGGGAAAGATTGAGGGCAAGAGAAGAAAGGGACGACAGAGAATAAGGTGGCTGGATGGAGTCACTGAAGCAGTAGGCGTGAGCTTAAATGAACTCCAGAAGATGGTAGAGGACAGGAAGGCCTGGAGGAATGTTGTCCATGGGGTCGCGATGGGTCAGACAAGACTTCACAACTAACAACAAAGATGACAGATAATGAGAGAGAGAGAGAAATAGAATCACAGAATAGAGCTAGAAGAGACTTTGGAGATTTTCTAAATCAGCCCTCTGCTCAAGACAGGAGTCCCGATAGATAGATAGATAGATAGATAGATAGATAGATAGATAGATAGATAGATAGATAGATAGATAGATAGATAGATAGATAGATAGATAGATATACAGTAGATATCCTGTAGTGCCAGAAGTTGGCACAGAATATTCTGCCATCAGAGAAGCATGTGTCACCATCTTGTATTGTGTCATAGTGGTATTTGTTGGGCGCATGAGAATTGGTAAGAAAGGGATAAAAACAAAACAAGGAAGGGATGGGCAGGCACTAAAATCAAAGAGCAAAATATAGGTGGGGGAAAAATGCCAGTGATGAGAACCTTTATTAATCAGGTGGGTCAGGCACATTATGGAAATAAGATGGAGTGGATCAATATAGGGAGCCATATAGGACAAAAATATTTGTCCCACTTTAGAATATATGATAGGCATCCTAGCAGGAGACCAATTTATCTTGTCTGCTAAAGCTAGGCATACCATTACAACTTAGGTCTCTATGGGATTCGAGGATGGGGTCACCATTTGTGATTGACAAGCAGACCTTTGATTGTTTTGCAATTTGGGGCAGTTAATGAGCAGCGCTGCAATAAGAGCCATTTCCCTGAAATCCTTGTGGCTTAAATATCAAAACAATGAAGTCATGAATTACAAATCTCCAAGTCATGAATTAAAGAATAACCTGGGATCTTCAGTCTCTGTGGTGATGAGAATTCAGATTTAAACAGGGCCCAGAAGAACGAGAACCGTGGGGCCAAGGAAAATAGGAAGATTAAGACTCTTATTCAAGCAAGGTTGCCTCCCCAGTAGAGAATTCATTTGCAGATATTATTTAATTTCCATTTGTTTAACTTCCACACCGCCTAAAAAGGATTTCTGGCTGGTATAGCATTGGTGATAAGTACATAATTCTTACCAAGGGTTCAACATTTATATGTTGACTTCTATGTTTCAGTACCTCTAAAACGTAAGTGAAGGGCCCAGCATTGATGTGTGCAAATGAAACTTAACAAAAGCAGTATTGTAGTTCTTCCCGTTTTCAGAAGTTTTAGCACCTACAATTTATCCAGACTTCCTCAGCCTAGTGCAGAGGTCCCCAACCTGTGGGCCGTGGCCCACTACTGGGCTGTGGGCTGCTGGCCACTAGCCACCTGAGTGGCTGGCCAGTGCACATGCATGTGTGCTCACACCCACACCCACATTCGTGCTGGCATTGCAGTAGCATGGGAAGTGCTAGCGATACTGTGAGCATCATACAGGCGCTAGCTAGTGTCACCACAAGCGCACCCCCACTCGCGCTAGCATCACAGCGGTGCATGGCCTCTATCTTTGCTGCAAGTGCACACCACCCCCACTCGTGCTAGCATCGCATAGGTGTGTGCGCACTACCATCACTTGAGTGCTTATGGCCGTTTGCAATGCGCACGCAATTGTGGCCCCGTTTGTGCATGCGCTTGCAGCTCCATTCGTGCACGCATGTGAGCGTGAATAAAGGCACCTCCACCACCACCCTGCACCAGGCTGCCAACCAAGAAAGTTTGGGGACCCCTGGTCAAGTGTCTCCTGGATTACTGTTTTTCAACTCTCAGAATTTCTTGCCAACATTTTAGATTTTTTTTATTAGATTTTATTAGATTTATATACCGCCCTTTCCCGAAGGACTCAGGGCGGTTTACAGGGCATTTTAAAATCACATCAATATAAAATACAAAGTTAAAAGAGAATTAAAGGTTTAAATTATCCCTGAAAATAAAACCCCAGTTAAAATTCTCAGCCTGGGTCAGAGCTGTATTAATTGGGAGATTATGGGAAATGAACTCCAACACCTCTGGAAGACACAAGAATTCAAAATACGGCTGAGAATTTGGCACCTGAGATTGTACAAAGCAATAATCATTGATTAGAGAATATGTTACTGAAATATCTGATTATCAGAGATGGGCTGCAAAAATGCAGATGACCACTGGATAACAAGAAAGAGGAAGAGTTTTCTGTATCTCTTTGGTGCCTTCTAGTAGTCATCCATCTTTTTGCAGTCCATATCTTGCAAGTACTGTACCTCCACCTCAAAGGAGCTAGATTTTTTACTTGGTGTTTCAATTCACCCACTTGACCAGCATGCAATTTTCAAATATTAGTATGTTAAACACATAAATGTGATTTACATTACACAGACAGGAGATTGCATGAGTAGGATCTAGTGAGATGTGTGATGCCAGAATGCATTTTGTTTTAACTTAATTACTTTTGTAATCTCAATGGTTCCAGTGAGCTGATGGCTTAGTGTGATGTGTGAACTAAGCCACTTTGGCTTATTCAACAAATCATGATTAAAAAAACAAGACATTAATGCAGCCTGTGAGCCTGGCATTCCTTCCTTGCAAAAACTGACACCTGTTCAAGCCAAGTTTTCTTTTATTATTCTAATAATACAATTTGATGACAAGCAGAGTAATTTTTCTCTACTGTAGTGTTAATTAAACAGTTAGGATTTGAAATCTGTAGTGGCCTACAAATCCCTCAGAAATCTAATTGAAGTGGCTGAAGGACCACACAGTGACAGCTGGCTGGCTAACAAGGTTTATTTAGAGCAAGGCAAAGAAGGTACAAACTAGCTCGGCTTTTATAGCTGGCTGCCGGCTGGCCGGACCAATCAGGTTTAAGTCTTTTCGCGCCGCGCCTTTCTCGTCCAATCATCCGGGCCGCTCCTTGACAGTTCTTCTTCCTCGTGGCCGGCGGCTCCTCGTTGTTTTGACAGCCGCGAGCTGTCAGTCGGCTGCGCCTGCGCTCTGGCGGGGAATTTTGACAGCTGTCAAAATTCCCGCATGTTCTTCTGTCAGATTGGTTTACCTCATAGTTTAACGTGTTTAACAATAGTACGAAATATAGTAATAAGTATTTGCATTCATGTACACATATATTACACCCCTTACCCTTCCCCTGGATTGCTTCCTCCCCCCTGTTGTTGGTTGTTGCTGCCTGCCCATTCGTAAACTTGTAGGTAGGCTGGTGCTCTCCTGGTTCGGCTGGATCGTCGAGGGGGTGTTTCGTTTTCCGGCTCCCCTTCCTCCTGCGGTGGTGCTGGCAGTATGTGGTCGGGGGGTGGAGTTGAGTCATTGGTTGAGGGGAGGGCCTGGTGGTGTGACGTGTTTTCTGGTTGTCTGGGTCGGAGCTGGTCTATGTGCCGCCGTAGGTTGCCCTCGGACGTAGTGTGTATTAAGTAGGAGATGGGTCCTGTCTGCTGTATGACGACCCCTTGGACCCATTTGTTGTTGGTGGCATAAGTCCTGGCCCAAACTAGTTGTCACAGTGAGAATGTGCGTGGTGGGGGGGGGTTGTTCCGGTTCCGGGATGTTGTTATCGGGGTGCAGTCTGTCCAGCCGTGTTATCAGCCTCCTGCCCCACCTGAGTTCTGCCGGTGTTTTGCTGGTTGTGGTACATGGTGTGGTATGTTGGGCCATGAGGAATTGGCTTAGCCGGCGGTGCCAGTCTCCCTTTACGAACTTTTTTAACGCTTCTTTGGTTGAGCGAACCATAATTTCTGCCATCCCGTTCGTCGATGGGTGGAACGGCGCTGATGTGACCAGCCTAATAGAGTTCCTCATAGCGAACATCTGAAATTCACGAGAAGTGAATTGTGGTCCGTTATCTGAAACTATGACATCTGGGAGGCCGTGGGTGGCAAAGACCCTCCTGAGTGCTTGTATGGTGGATCTTGATGTGGTTTTCTTAAGGGGAATTACTTCGAGCCATTTTGAATAGCTATCTACGATTACTAAGAAACTTTGTCCCCGGATTGGTCCTGCAAAATCCAAATGGATGCGGGACCATGGATTTCTAGTAGTCTCCCATTTGTGCACTGGGGCGTGGGGTGGTTCACCTCTTGTTGATTGGCAAGGGTAGCATCCCCCCACGTGGGTTTCTATTTCCTTATCAATTCCGGGCCACCATACATAGCTCCTTGCTAGGGATTTCATTTTGACCATCCCAGGATGTCCTTCGTGAAGGGTGTCAAGGGTTTGTGGTATGTTTTTGTTGGGTATTACTACCCTGTTGCCCCATAAGAGGCATCCTAAATGGGACGACAATTCTTGTTGTCTGTTAAAAAATGGTTGGAAGTGCAGTTCCGGGCATTTGGCTGGCCATCCTATGGTCACCCATCGTAGGACCCTGCTTAGAATTTTATCCTTGGCGGTGTTTTTGGCTATGATTTTAGCGGAGAGTGGACACTCCGGTAGCTCTGATATTGCTAATATGTTCCCTGCGGGAGCTGGGTCTGTATCTTTTGATTGAATGGGCAGTCTGCTAAGACAATCAGCGTGTCCTAGTTCCCTTCCTGGCTTGTGTATTAGCCTGTATGAGTACGCTGACAAAAAGGTGGACCAGCGGAGAATTCTTGGGAATAAAATTTGGGGGGTTGTTTTGTCCCAAGTGAATATTCCCAAAAGCGGCTTGTGATCGGCGAAGATCGTGAAGGGTCTGCCGTATAGATAATCATGGAACTTTTTTACGCCTGCTACTATGGCTAGAGCCTCCCTATCTATCTGCGCATAGTTCCTTTCTGCTTTAGATAGTGTGCGGGAATAGAAAGCGATTGGTCTTTGTGTGCCGTCCTTATATAGGTGGCTTAATACTGCCCCAATTCCGTAGGGGGAAGCATCGCAAGCGATGCACACGGGGACCTCTTCCTTAAACAGGGTGACCGTTGAGCTGTTACAGATAATACTTTTCAGTGATTGGAAACTGCTTTTGTGTGTCCTGGTCCAAGACCAGGGAGTGCCCTTGTCTAATAGTCTGTGGAGAGGCTCCGCGATTGTAGCCTTGTGAGGTAGGAATGCGTGATAGAAGTTTAGTAGTCCTAAAAAAGCTTGGAGTTCTTGTTTGTTTTTGGGACTGGGGGCTGTTTGAATAGCTTCTAATTTTTCACTGGTAGGATGGATGCCCTTGGCGTCTATTTTATAACCCAGAAATTCTGTAGAAGTGACTCCTATGGAGCATTTCTCTCTTTTTAATTTGAGACCGGCTGTTCTGAGCCGGTCCAGGACAGCTGACAGCCTATCTGCTAAGTTGGCTTCTGTTTCTCCGGCGATGAGTACATCGTCGAAGTATGGGCAGACCCCGGGTATTCCCTTCAAGGTTTTCTCCATTATGCCTTGGAAGATCCCCGGGGCTGCCGAAATGCCAAACTGTAGCCTTTTTACTTTAAAAGCCCCGCGGTGCGTGACCATTGTTTGTGCATCCGCGGTTTCATTGGTTACAGGCAATTGCAAGTACGCCTGCGTGAGGTCAAGTTTCGCAAAGATGGCGCCAGAGCGGATGGAGGCGAGGACGTCTCTCACCGCTGGAACCGGGTAAGCGTGGGGACTTAGTGCTAAGTTTAGGGTGGCTTTATAGTCAGCACATAGTCTTATCTCCCCGTTAGGCTTAACGGGGGTTACTATTGGGGTTTCCCAGCTTCCCCCATCTGTAGGTTCAAGCACCCCTAGTTTCACGAGGCGTTCCAGTTCGTCCTCAATTTTTTTCTTGAGAGCGAATGAAACCCTCCTGGCCCTTATTCTAACGGGTTGGACGGTCAGGTTTAGTTTTAAGGAGATGGGGGGGCCTGTATATTTTCCTAGCGAGCCGTCGAAGACGTCTGCATATTTGTTGCAGACGGCTTCGAGGCTTGCGGCCTGTACGGAGTTTACCCCGGTGATGGCGATGCCCAAGGGGCTGAACCAGTTCAGCCCTATTAAATTGGTGCGGTTCCCCTGAGTTACTAGGACTTCCAGGGGTCCCTTAAACTTTTTGTATTCAACCGTCACCCTGGCCTTTCCCTTCAACTGGATGGGGGTTTTCTGATAATCTGCTAGTTGAACGTGGGGTTTTTCTAAGGTGATTTCCCTTTTGCATCGGCGGCAGATTTCCTGGTACATTTTAAAAGAAATTAGGGATACTGCCGACCCGGAGTCGACCTCCATGTTGCAGGCGACTCCCAGAATTTTGGTCTTAATTTTTACTTTGGGGCTTAAGCTATGCACCCTTTCCACCGTTTCCACTAAACTCCCCTGAATCTTTTCCCTGCTGTTTTGGGGGGTGTTCCTACCTGGGGGGTTGGCCTCCAGTTCGTGTAAGTTGTCGCGGGGGCGGCTTCGGGAGACAGGCTTGATGTGGCCGGTTTTACCACAATTGTGGCACTTTGCGTTGCGGAACCGGCAGCTGGCCCGGGCATGGTTGCCCCCGCAGCTGGCACAGTTGGCGCGTTGGTCTCTGTGTGGTGGCAGGAGGTTTCTTGCTTTCTGGCGGTCTGTAGTGTCGTTTCTTCGGGGTTGCCGCCTCTCCATTCGGCGTTGTAGGGCGTCCCCATCGGTGAGGTCTACGGACTCATTTTCATCGCTGAAGGTTGCTTCGTCTTGGTACACGGTTGCGTGGCTTTCAGGTGTGGTCGTGGCTGATTTCTTTCGGTGGTTGTCCTCGTAGGCCATTATCTCTCTGGAGAGTTCAGCTAGACTCATATCTGGCTTTGATATGAGCTTCTTCTGGAGACGTTCATCCCTCAAGCCTATGACCACTTGGTCCCGGATTCGGTCTTCCAAATCCGGGAAACTGCAGCTACGGGCGGCGTGCCGGACACCTGCAATGAAATCGTTCGCAGCTTCGTACGGCCGCTGCTTCCTTTGAGCGAATTGTACCCGCCAGTACAGTTCGGAGCGGGCCGGCATGTAGTGTTTATTGAGCCGGTCAATAAGGTCAGCGTAGGATACTTCGGCGATCAGCACGGGGCTGAACAGCCCCACTGCAGCATCGTAGACCGGGGGACCGCTTATGTAGAGGAGTGCGGCGGCCTTTGCTCTGTCGTCAGTAATTTTGCTGACTAGAAGGAAGCCCTCGACCTGCCCCAGATGCGATTCCCATCGCTCCAGATGGCGGGTGTCGAACTCCCTGACGCGCCCGAAATTGGCCATGCTGTCTGGGTCCTGGGGTCTGCTCCATTGGGGAAGTTAGAACTTCCAGTGACTGCTCTTGGCCGGGAACTCTCTTCCTCAGCCGTGACTTCAGCTCGGTGGAGCGGATCCCATCCTCGTCGCCAGTGAAGTGGCTGAAGGACCACACAGTGACAGCTGGCTGGCTAACAAGGTTTATTTAGAGCAAGGCAAAGAAGGTACAAACTAGCTCGGCTTTTATAGCCGGCTGCCGGCTGGCCAGACCAATCAGGTTTAAGTCTTTTCGCGCCGCGCCTTTCTCGTCCAATCATCCGGGCCGCTCCTTGACAGTTCTTCTTCCTCGTGGCCGGCAGCTCCTCGTTGTTTTGACAGCCGCGAGCTGTCAGTCAGCTGCGCCTGCGCTCTGGCGGGGAATTTTGACAGCTGTCAAAATTCCCGTGTGTTCTTCTGTCAGATTGGTTTACCTCATAGTTTAACGTGTTTAACAATAGTACGAAATATAGTAATAAGTATTTGCATTCATGTACACATATATTACACTAATAGTAGATTTAGATCTATTTTCTACTCATCCCAGTTCCATATAATTATTATAGGTGGAGTTGAAGGAAGAGTGGCAGAATCTGGGGGTAGAGTTAAAAGAGGGATCAGCCAAGAATCTCTACACAGCCACAAGCAAACTAAGCCCAGCCTTCCTTGAACTCTGTGGACCCTTATCTAAGTCCAAGCAGGTGCTAACCATTAGTTGAGAATACTCCTGTGCATAGGTATGAGTAGCAATAAATCAGTTTAATTGGGATGATATGTGGACCTGATCTTTCACTACTGACAGGAATAGTCTGTATGCTATGTAAGCTATTTTTTACAGCGTGGGAAAATTTAATGTTATATTATGTTGTGTTGTGTTGTGTTGTGTTGTGTTATGTTATGTTAATATATTATGCTCAGTTTTAACTGTTTTATTGTTTCTCTGAACTTAAATATAGTTGTAAATTCACGTGTATATATTAAAAATGGATTGTTCTCAGATTGTCTTTTTTAAATGGATTCTTATAATTTGCCTAGGGAATTGAAGATCAGCATACAAATAACCCAATAAATCAGCATGAAAACCAAATCCTAATGCTTTGAAAATCAGGATGGGGCCTCAGAGATGAAAGAATGCAGCCATATATATAAGAGAAGGCTTCTCAAAACAGAAGCAGGTAGCTGACTGGTGGTTCCCTTTGGTTCTGTGCAGCACTGTGCATAGGGGCATCTCTATATGATGGAATAGAATTTAAAAAAATAGAATAGAGCTGGAAGGGACCTTGGAGGTCTTCTAGTCCAGCCCACTGCTGAAGCAGGAGAACATACACCATCTTAGACAAGTGGGTGTCTAGCCTCTTCTTAAAAATCTCCAGTGATGGGGCGCCCACGATTTCTGGGGGCAAGCTATTCCACTGGTTAATTGTCCTCACTGTCAGGAAGTTTCTCCTTAATTCCAGGTTGCTTCTCTCTTTGATCAATTCCCAACCATTGTTTCTTGTCCTGCCCTCTGGTGCGTTGGAGAATAACATGACCCCCTCTTCTTTGTGGCAGCCCCTCAAATACTAAAATACTGCTATCATGTCTCCCCTATTTCATCTTTTCTTTAGACTAGCCAAACCCAAGTCCTGCAGCCGTTCTTTGTATGTTTTAGTCTCCAGGCCTTTTCAGCATCTTAGTTGCTCTTCTCTGAATTTTTTCCAAACTCTCAACATCTTTTTTGTGATATGGTGATCAAACTTGGCTGGAGTATTCCAGGTGTGGTCTTACTAGGGTTTTATAAAGCGATACTAATCAGTAGTGGGATTCAGCCAGTTCACACCAGTTCGGCAGAACCAGTAGCTAATTTTTTGTTGCCCAGGACCAGAATGGGATTCCGGAAGTGGCTTCCACACAGAGAACATATTTGAATCTCACCACTGGTACTAATGTCTCGCATGATCTTGATTCCATGCCTCTGTTTATACAACCCAGGATTGTATTAGCTTTTTTGGCTAATGCTGCACACTGCTGGTTCATGGTTAAGTGATCGTCCACTAGGACTCCAAGGTCCCTCTCACAGTTACTGTTTTTAAGCCAGGTCTTGCCCAATCTGTACTTGTAACTTTGATTTTTCCTGCCCAAATGTAAAACTCTGCTTTTCTCCACATTGAAACTCATTTTGTTGGATAGGGCCCATTGTTCAAGTTTGTCAAGATTTTTTTGGATCCTGAGTTTGTGTTCTGGGGTATTGGCCAGTTTGGTGTCATCTGCAAATTTGATGAGTTCCCCGTCAATTCCCTCATCTAAGTCATTGATGAAGATATTGAAGAGTACTTGGCCTAAGACGAAACCTTGTGGTACCCCACTGCTTACTTCTCTCCATGTGGATGTAGTGCCATTGAGCAAGGGTCCCCAACCCCCAGTCCGCGGATTGGCACCAGGCTGCGGCACGCCAGCAACCAGGGCATGCAAACAAGCGAAGCCCCATCCGCGGGATACAGGCAGTACCCAAAACCAGGCCCCCTCTGGTCCGTGGAAAAATCTTTCTCCATAGAACCAGTCCCTGGTGCCCAAAAGGTTGGAGGCCTCTGCTGTTGAGGACTACTCATTGAGTACAGTTTGTCAGCCAGCTACAGATCCATTTGGTGGTGATGTTGTTTATTCCACATTTTTCTAGCTTATCAAGGAGTAGGTTGTGGTCTACTTTATCAAATGCCTTATACTGAAGTCTAAGTATACTACGTCCACAGTATTTCGCTGGTCTATTAGTTTAGTTACTTTGTCGAAGAATGAAATAAGATTGGTTTCACATGATCTGTTTTTAACAAACTCATGCTAGCTACTAGTTATAATTTTGTTTGCTTCTAGTTGTTTGCAGATCTGTTTTTTATTATCTTTTCTAGGATCTTCCCAGGTACTGATGTTAAATTGAATGGTCTGTAGTTTCCTGGGTCCATTTTTCCCCCTTTCTTGAAGATGGGAACCACATTAGCCCTTTCCAATCCTCAGGTACTTCTCCAGTGCTCCAGGATTTTTGAAAGATGAGGGGCAATGGTTCTGAGATAACATCTGCCAGCTCCTTCAGAACTCTGGGATGTAATCTGTCAGGCCTTGGTGATTTGTATTCATCAAGGTCGGATAAGTGTCCTCTTGCCATTTTGTTGCTTATTTTAATTTTTGTTTATAATTTGTCTTTTGCAGTGGTTTTTTTGGTATGTTGGGCTACAGTTTCTTTTTGTGTGAAGACTGATGCAAAGTATGAGTTAAGCAGCTCTGCTTTCTCCCAGTTGCCTGTTATTTCCTGCCATCTTTTCTCTTCTGACATTGTTTGTTGTTCAGGAGCGGCTTGACAAGAGGAATATGACATTTGAAGCCCATGTCCAGGATCGGTCTGTGTGTGGTGGTTCTTGATGCACTGACTCCAGCCTCAGTCCACTCCTTGTGAAAGTCCGCAACACTTTTGAATGGCCTTTTCCTGACAATCCTCTCCAGGCTGCGGTCATCCCTGCTGCTTGTGCACCTTTTTCTTCCACACTTTTCCCTTCCACATAACTTTCTATTAATGTGCTTTGATACAGCACTTTGGGAACATCCAACTTCTTTTGCAATTACCTTTTGAGGCTTTCCCTCCTTATGGACGGTGTCAATGATGGTTTTCTGCACAACTGTCAGGTCAGCAGTCTTCCCCATGATTGTGATTCCTACTGAAACAGACTGAGAGACCATTTAAAGGCTCAGGAACCCTTTGCAGGTGTTATGGCTTAATTAGCTGATTAGAGTGGGACACTTTGAGCCTAGAATATTGCACCTTTTCACAATATTCTAATTTTCTGAGATTGTGGATTTGGGGTTTTCATGAGCTGTAAGCCATAATCATCACAATTAAGACAAATCACGGCTTGAACTATCTTGTTTTGCATGTAATGAGTCTATCTCATATATTATTTTCCCCTTTTAAGTTGCATTACTGAAATAAATGAACTTTTGCACGATATTCTAATTTTTCAAGTTTCACCTGTATTATATTTCCCCAAAGGAATAATAGAAAATCTTAGTCAGAAACCACCGGCCCCAAGTTTCTCTGCCCCAAGCAGAAACTAGCTCTGTAGAAATGCAGATTTGATCATGGTTTCAGAAAGACTGGAGCCAGGAAGCTTGGAGCTGATGGGATTAGAAAGACAAAGATCCCTAGAACCAACAACCCCTCACCCAAAAAATCCAACACAGGACATAGCCATCAGCACAGCCCCAGGGAAGTAGGACATGACCTTTAGGGCATAATAGGATTAATCCACCACCATTAGAATACCAGAAGGGCACACTGAACCTCAGGTCAAAGTTCATGCCACAGGAACAACCCCAAACACGAAAGGCCAAGAAGGTATGAAAACCCACCACTCCCAACTCCATGTGGTCAGCCACCCCAGAAACATGCTAATGTCACTGAAGTTTCTGGCAACTAAATAAACAAGAACTTTCTTTCTAAAGCAGTCTCCATTTTGTTTATTCCCAACTTGGACTGGACCCTAATGAAGATTTTTCTTTCAGCAGAAGGATTTATATTCTTTGAATATTCTTGGAAAGAATATAAATCCTTTAATTTCTCATCATTCGGTTAGAACTAAAGAAGCTTCTTGGATGAGAAATGAAACATTTTCAAGGAAAAAAACGAAGAAAGTCCAGTTTCCTTTTGGAAAAGCACCCTTGGGACACCCATGACCTGGATGACTGAGAATCTCCATAGACATTTAGGATCCTTTTTACTTATTTCTAATGAAAAGGAACCAACTTAAATTTGTGTCCAATCCTGATCCCACATGAGGGGCAGCCAGGCAAAACAGAAATAGATTTCGTACAGCCACATGTAATTGTTATGGGTGTAGGGAACCCAAGAGAGAAAGATGAATATTAGTGGCCATACAGAACTGTAATCGATGCAAGCTGCATCATGAACCTATTGCACAACTGCGTCCCTGCATGCTGATCCCTGGACACATCCTATCTAAGTTGCAGACAATGTTGCAGGTTATACTTGTGCCTGTTGCTTAGCTTAGCTATTTCATGCTGTACCCAACCTGTTCTCTAGGAAATCAAGGTGACGACTCAATAGGGCTTTCTTTTTGCATTTGATTCCCACAACGTCCCTGTGAGGTAGGTATCTTTGGATGAAAGGCAGTGACTAGGGCTCTTATAGTTGAGAGTGGGCTTGGACTTGATTTTCCACAGTCCTGGTCCATGATCCACTACTAATTACTTGGGAGGCCGGTGTGTGGTGTAGTTGGTTCACATAGTGTGGCGGGATGGAGGGTTTGTTGTCACTGTGTGTTGGGGGGAGAGAGCACAGGGGGAGGCTCAGCTAATCTCAATGTACACATGTTGTACTTTGACAATAAAGGTTTATTATTTAATCAAAGTATACACTGGATCTCTTTTGTGTTGCAGTTCACCAAGTTGATCATTGGGTCTGCTGCACATAAGGCACATTCCGGAGCCTTGGACACATAGGAAGAAGCTGGTAAGTACAACCTATATATCTTGGTCTTTCTGATGCATGAAACAAAGGCAGTTCTTAGGAAAGCCCACCCTCCCTCTGATCAGAGAAAGGATTCCCTTGGCACTTGAGCTACCTTGAGCCTTTTCCTTGAGGTCTCTGACTATCTGCCACATTGCCTGGATCCCCCCATCCAGCCTCCTGCTAATTAGCAGGGGTTCCACTTCCACAGGCCTCTCCTCTCCCCACTGTTCGGCTTCCTTCTAATTAATTCACTTCTGCTGCTCATTAGGATCAGCCTGCAGAAGTCTTCCAATACAGTCTTTCTAGTGGCCTCTGGGCTACAAAGGAAACAGCCTGACTGGCTGGTTAGAGCCTCCTTACCCCCCTCCCCCCTCCCCGTCCCCCCCATCAAGCAAAGCTGAGTAGAGGGGAGGAGGGGAAAGCAATTGTCTTTAGCCAAGGTGGAGCTGAAGATCAGAGCATCGATCCTATGACAATCCCCTCAAATATATTCTGCTCAGCCGTTGCGCCGAGGATAAGGGCGGGTGGCAAGCATAATTTGCTGCACAAACATTGCCAGCTGTTTTTTTTCCTTTTAAGAATTGCATTGATCCTAGTATATAAAGCATCCATAAATCCATCTAATATCCTTAGTTGATTGATTATTGTCCTTTGAAAAGACTCTGTCCAGGACTGCAGGTTTTAAAATGATACTAATAAATTATATATACTGTTGCAGAAATGGGAGGAAGTGGGTTCCTGTAGGTGGGTTAGCAGCAGAAAAGAGGGACAAGGAACTCAAAGTCTCAGAGCGGGAACTGTCCGATGCCCCAAATCGTGTAACGAATCAGTGTGATAACAACACAGCAAACCAGTGCAGGGCAAAAACAAATAAAGGATGCCCAGTTGAAGTGTAAGAAAATATCACACATAAAGCACAGGAAAGAGATGCCAACACACACACACACAAACACACACACACACACACACACACAACTACAGAGAGATGAAGCAAACAATCAATAGGTGAAAGAAAGACAAATGATCGTACATTGTACAATAAGTAAGCAATTGCACAAAATAATTCACCCAAATGTTCACCGGAAAAAAGTTTTAATTCTGACAAGAAGCACAGAAATGGATCCCAGGCTACAGAGATATAAGAAATTAAATGCTGTTCAACCAGGTGCATTGTTTACATGTACACAGTTTGAGACAAAGTAGGATTCACAAGGACAGCAGAGAGTAAAATAGAGAATAACAACAGGATACAAGTGTGCAGACTTGGCACACACTGGCTAGTAGTGGCAAAGCCCTTAGTGACAAAGAGCCACACTTTTCTTTCCTACACCAGCAGAAACTAGCACAACAATGGAGGCCCAGCCAAGAAAGAGCAGGAGGGGATGTGAGATACAGGACCACCCCTCATTTCAGTAAAAAAAAAATAAGTGGGCACTGCTTTCACGAACACAGACAAATTATGTCTCTCTGTCACCGAGCCCCACCCACAGTGCACAACAATAAAATCTTGCATTTTTCTCGGCTTTTTTCCCCTCTTCCTTTTTAATTGCCTAGAAAAATGCAGACTCTAATCCCTCCTGAAGGAAATCTAGCCTCCTGGGAATTCTGAGGGCAAAAGCTAAATTTTGCATAAGGAAGTGGTATTCAGCAAAGATGCTAAAATTCAAGAAAGATGGTAAAAGAGCAGCTCATAAATCAGCCGGCTTCTTCAGTTTGGGGAGAGATGGGAAAGTGAATGACAGCTGCTAGGGGCAGAGGCATGTCAGGATCGAGATGTATTGGAATCTCTGCGTTGTTGCCTTCTGGGTGAAAACACCGCAAAGGAGTCCTCTGATACAGCTCCGTTTTGTCACATGCCAGGGAACAAATCAACGTTAAAAGTTGTGTGGAGAGAAACATGAGATATTAAGCAAGGAGGATAGAAATGGATGCAAAAAGTGTATGAGAAATGCAAGTGAGCAGAAATACTAAGATGAAGTTAGCACCTGCTTAGCTTATACTGTATGCTATACAACCCCAGAAAGTAGCAACAAGGTATTAAGTGTAAAGATTTAAACACTGCATATTAAAATACATATTTATACACACACAGAGAGAGAGAAACACATACAAGTGAATTAACACTACATCAATCCCCCAGCCCAAACTGTTATCATCTGTGCAGGGATGACATCACTCCCCCAGACAGAACTGAGAAAGGCAGAACAGTTCAGTCATTCCTACAGAGGGAGTCCTTGTTTAGCGACTGCCTCGGACAGCGAACGTTTGCAGTTATGACGGTGATGAAAATGTAACTTTGCACCAGTGCTCACATTTATGACCTCCGAAGGTTGGCAAAGCAAAGGAAAGCTGAGGTTTACTTAATGACTGCTTTGCTTAACAACTGAGTCGCCAGTCCCAATTGTGCTTGTTAAACAAAGGCATGCTCAGTATAAGGCAACCTTTTCCAGGTAGGCATCTTTCAGATGTATTGGAATCAACCTGACACATCCAAGAGCTATTTTGGGCTGATGGAAGTCTCTGTTAAACCTGCTTGGAAGACACTAGGTTGTGGGGGGGGGGGACCTCACACATTTGCACCACACATCTTTGGGATTTACTAGCCACACAGCTCCACTTTAGCAAATTGTTTCTTTCTTCATCAGCTTTCCCATAGGGGAAGTTTCCAGTAGAATTCTTCCTGCAGGAAGAAAATATATGTGTTACCACCAGGGAGATTGATTGATTGATTGATTGATTGATTGATTGATTGATTATGAAACTACTAAACTGTTTCAGGGGACTCTAAGCAGTTTATAAAAGCAACAACAGCATAACCCAAAGCAATAGTACATCGAGTAAACTAAAATATTGCATTATATCCTTAGTCATTACATCGTATCTGGTTCCAAAGGCTTTCCAGAGGGGCCAGGTCTTTGCAAGTTTCCAGGAGGCTATGAAAATGGGAGTCACTCCTGCCTTGGGGTGAGGGCAGAGGGGGAGGCAGTGGCACTGTTCCAAAGGAGGAGCCTCCAGAGAGAACACCTGCTTTGTTAACGCCACACAGGCATTTGTTATTGCAGGTAGTCCTCACCTTGCAACCATTCATTTAGCGACCATTTGAAGTTACAATGGCATGGAACAAAGTGACTTTTGACAAAAAGTCACTTAGCAACTGTCTTGCTTAGCCACATAAAAGTTGGGCTCAGTTGTGGTCATAAGTCAAGGACTTATACTATTGGGGGGGATTAATTCCACTGGTATATGAGTCTAGTATCTCCACATTCTCTTTTTTATCTAATGTTTGTTTACCAAACATATAGAGGTATATGTGCTTCAGATCCAGATTCAGACCCAGTTTAAACAACCTTCCTTCCTTCCTTCCTTCCTTCCTTCCTTCCTTCCTTCCTTCCTTCCTTCCTTCCTTCCTTCCTTCCTTCCTTCCTTCCTTCCTTCCTTCCTTCCTTCCTTCCCTTCCTTCTTTGAATGCTGCAGAGCAGAGAGCAAAGCGACTCTTCTAGAGAAGGAACTGCAACATTTCCATTTAAAACTCACTCTCTTTACCTAATATCAAGCTTATAGCAACTGATTAAACCCAAACAGAAGCAAACAAGGTAGAATAACATCTTCAAAACACACTTTATTCGTCACCCTTCCAAAGGACATCAACATACACTGATGATACAACAGAAGGAAGATGCCAATGAACTGAAAGAGAGAGGCAGAGAGACATAGAGATGGTGTGTGTGTGTGTGTGTGTGTGTGTGTGCGCGCGCGCGCACGTGTATCTGTATGTGTTTAGTACATGTGCACATTTTTCTGATCATTAGACAAATATAATTCTGCACATCCCAATATAAGTGCATTCATGAATGCGTGTATACAAAAGTAAGCATTCCGCTAGAACTACAGTACATATATTAGTGTAGTAATGGATTTAGAAATAAATGCAAACAGAGTTCTTTCTAATCAGACAGAACTAATGCTGGTCACATATACCTGCATGTTTCTGATGACTCTTGAGCACACAGATCTTGTGCAGAAAAGCCTGCTTTGTTTTTGTTTTTTTCTGCTCACTTGGTGAAATCTGCCTCCATAACATCTAACAAAAATCAAGCCTTGCATTGGTATGCCTGTGGATTCGAATGTGAAGGGACAGAGAAAGGACAAGGTAATGGGCATACAATGTTCTTAATGCTTATAAAGAGAGAATGAGCAATGGATAATAAAATCATAACAGCACACTGACCGAAGGACTCTATATAGTGAAAGGTGAAAGGGACTGGCCTTTTTTGTAGTATCTGCCTTTAGTAAAATATCGCCCTACTCTAGTATCCTGATCCAAAATTTGTTTCATATCAGTAATAGTTAATCAAACAATTCAACCTGCCTCTGAACAAGCTATTTCTGTTTTCAGCACATAGGTGTATACTATAATGTATAAAGAGGGACAGATACTCCTCTGCCACTTCAAATGTATTGATCATGCACATATCCTCAATCTTCCAGGATATTCATCTAGTACACACTTCTACAAACCAAATGCAAACTTCAGTAAATACAGGCATGCGCGCACACATCACTGTATATTATTTGCCTACCTAGCAGATACCATATCATCTCTTTCACATGTGTACCTATATTTATGCATGGATCTTTTTTTCATGCACGTTTATGAATAATCTCCATGTCAGCAGGAGTAAATAGTCTGACTGGAACATGCACTCATTCTCACGCATGTGTTCTGTTCTATTTCCTCAGCCGTCTGAATGTGTAGCTGCTTCCTCTGAAGTTTTAAGTCTGCCTCCTCCCATCCCGCTTTGTATAGCATCTCAGCAAACTGAAACAGAGTGTTAAGGCACCTCTCTTTGGGCAGTGTGAGTGTGTGTGTGTGTGTGTATGAGAGAGAGAGAGAGAGAGAGAGAGAGAGTTGGGTGTTTGGGGAAAGGGGAATAATTGATTAATTAATGAATGGGATGGCTTGCAGCCCCTCTAGGAGATTCCTGCTGGATCTGTCAGCTGTTAATCAATCTCCGTTGAGAGGCAAAGGAGGCACAAAGGTATTTAATTGCGGGGGGGGGGGTGATACAACCCCAGCATATAAAACACATCCTTAAACATGACTCTGGATGCCAGCGGGGGGTGGTGGTTGGGGGTTGGCTAGGATGTAGACAGAGTGAGCTGAGTCCAGGAGAGATGGAGGAGAGGGGACACCAACTACGGGGTCTCTTCCTCAGCGATGCAAATGGCCAAGACAGGAAGGCAGAGAGGCTTCATCCCTCAGGAATCCTTCTTCCTTCCAAGACAGGGGACAGGGATGGATCCAGTCCATCTGGATTCCTACCACCAGAGGACGGAGGCCTCCTGCTCCCTTATGCCTGAGCGTCTGCCCCAGGCTCAGGGAAGGCAAGCAGAAAGCCCAGCTGCCATGGATGGCGGGAGACACTTCCAGACTTCAGACAGACTTGTCTCCGTAGCTGAGCCGCTAAGCCTCCTTTGTGAAGCACCAGAGGTCGCTCTGGTTGGCTTAAAGCTACTTTTTGCATCTTGGACAGCTCAGTCTGATCTTTTTTTTGAGTTTATGGAAAGAGTCTTGCATGTGGTAGGGAGGGTTGCTGGATGACCTGTTTGTTAGGAAATCCTGCTCTCTCTCTCTCTCTCTCTCTCTCTCTCTCTCTCTCTCCCTCTCTCTCTCTCTCTCTCTCTCTCTCTCTCTTGATGGCCATATGATATGGCACAGGAAGCCTGGAGCTGCTCCGTGGCCACCAGCTGAGTTCTCCACTGGAGAAGAGAAAGGAAGGCACAGAGAGGCTTACATATTCTCACTCTCTGACACACACACTGGCACACACATTCTTTCTCTTTCCATCTCCACCCCCTAACACATCTGCTGCTGCTGCTGCTGCTGCTGCTGCTGCTGCTGCTGTGCTGTGCTGCTCTCTGGGAAGTAGGAGCGAGACAAAGTGATTCCTGCGAAAGAGAGCAGTTCTCTAGTGGAGGAAAGACAGACCAAGAAGCAGAGCTGCACAACTTGGGACGGAGTTTGCCTTGTAAGGAAACCGGGGCTTCGTTGCCAAGGACAGGACCTTGGAGGAGAGCATCACTCGAGGGACACTTGGGGGGACATCTCCATCTGCTTGGTTCTTGACTCCAGAGAAACTTCCATCATTACCTCCAAAAGCGAAGACGATTTTTTAACCCTGGCCGCCTCCAGGCTGAGCCGCAAAAAAAGGGTCATTGGGGCCGCCATTGGGGTGGCCATGGTGCTGGTACTCTTGGTGGCCATCCCGTTGCTGGTGCACAGCTCCAAAACCACCTCCCACTATGAGATGTTGGGCAGCTGTCGCATGGTCTGTGATCCGTACACTCCCCAGACCCATGGGGCATCTTCAGCAGAGGCAAGCCAAGAACTGGCCCTCATCTCACCACCGCCTTACGTGTCTGGAGGGAAAGGAGATCCAGGGAGAAAAGCCAAATCTGGAATACGCGGGCCGCCAGGACCGCCAGGGCCACCCGGGCCCCGAGGTCCAGCTGGAGAGCCGGGGAGACCAGGTCCCCCGGGTCCAGGTCCTGGAGGTTACATCCCATCTTTCTACAGTCCTAAAATTGCCTTTTATGCGGGATTGCGGAAACCACACGAAGGGTATGAGATCCTTCGTTTTGATGATGTGGTGACTAATGTGGGAAACTACTATGAACCGTCAAGTGGCAAGTTTACCTGCCCTCTACCTGGCATCTACTTCTTCACCTACCATGTGCTCATGCGTGGTGGTGATGGTACCAGCATGTGGGCAGATCTGATGAAGAACGGGCAGGTAAAGCAATGCTCTCTCTTATCCCCAAAGACTTTCCTTTCCAGTGTCATCTCCTGCTTTACCTTTCTCTCTTTTTCTGTATACAAATCTATGTGAGTTCCTTTTCTGTTGCCTCTGCCTCTTCCCCAGATAACTTCATCTACATCCCAGTCCCATTTTACTGATTGTTGTAGCCGATTATACCTACCTGTTCTTCATTCTACCTGTTCAAATTTAGGACCCCTCCCAGTTCAACAATTAACCACAGTGACTGTTAATAGCTCCTCCTCTTTTAAACCCTAACTCCTCCTAAGCTAACATTCACCTTTGCCTTACTTCTTACTCATAAACACTGTGCACCTGTTCTCAAAACTTAGTCCTGAATGTACTTTAAGTGCAAAAACTTCACAACCAATTACTTGGAGCACAATCCATCTCACATCTCAGGATTGTGATATGTATTTCTGTAGCATTGCGTTGTAGAATTTGCAGTTCAAACGAGTGGTTTTATTATTCATGAGTCCTCTCACAAAGAGTTAGAAGAAGGGATTAATTCCTCCAACTTTAGTTAAAATTGTCATTGCTCTGTACATTCATTTATCACTCATTTTTACATTTGTAATGAGCGATCTAAAATAGAACAGCAACATCAGTATTATAAAGCTCTACAGGAATCGTAAGACATGCTATACAGTGTTTAAAATAAGTCTGTGTTTATAAATGGTCGTTGGTTCTATGCGTAGGAATTTTCAAAGAAAAAGAATATGGCTTAACACATAAAATATATTTCTGGTATTTATCACTTAACAGAGATTCTTCCATTAAGAAAATTTCTAGATTTGCAATTCAGTGTTGCTGTCAATTGAGTAAAAATTTTTGAATTGGAAATTACCCTTGAATTCAACTTTTTTTCTCCTTTTCTCTATCCTAGATGGCTCTTTTGTGGGATTTTTTAAAAGAAATATATATTTCAAAATAAAAGGCCAATTTCAATATATTTTGAAATATATTTCAAAAGGCAATATACTATTGAGAAAAGAATTCTATTCTGTGATTCTCAGACTATTTGGATCAAAAGCAGCTGAAAAAGGATTCACAGTTTATACTGTGTTTATTCTATTTACACATCTCTAGATAGCCTGGAAAGGGACTCTATTTTTTTTAAAAAAATATTGTTTATATTAATCTACTGTGAAACTTCATTCACCATGCCATAATTAAAGAAATACCTTCTGCTTCTTGATACAGTAGCAAATTTGAAATCAAAACTTTGCATAAGAATGCAACCAGCTGTACACTGATGGGCATTCTTCCAAACAGGTATCTCTCGTTAATGAATAGAGTTTACAACTGAAAGCAGAGGAAACGGATATTTGTTTTTCAAAAAAAATTAATGAATGGATTTTAGAAAGCAATTAGTAAAACAATCAAATCAGTAAGATAATTGTTTTCTTCTAGTTTCAGAAGAATTAAGTTTATTTTAATAAAATGGTTATTATACATGTCCTGCACACAAAATGAGGTATTTCTTAAAATTGTTGTGTCTATATTCACAAAATGTAAGTTTGATAAATTATACATATATAATGTACTTGTAGCATGCATATGAATTAATCATTTATACAAATTGCTACCATTCATCTTCATATTTTTAAAAAATGAACGTTAAGAAGTATTCATCTACATGAAAAAGGTATTCACTTTAACATAATGTCTAATATGTATTCTTCAATATTCCATTGTTCTATTATTGAAGAGATACAGTCAGTATTGTACTGAAAACATCAAAACATATAAAATTTAAATGCTAAGAATTATCATACATATATATGTTATATGATGTATGCAAATAGTTAAGAAATAGTTATGCTGAATTGCAGAGAAAAATTAAATAATTTCTGTGTATTGAACTATGTTGTACAATCTAGCTTTACTTCAGGTTTTGGGAGTAACCCATACAGGTATGTAAAGATTAGTAAGTTTACATAATTATTATTTGTATACTTTCCAATTCAATAGCACATACATTTATATGTACACATAGTTGTATAAAATTCAGTATTCATATATTTCAGCAACAAAACTTACTAATAATTTTATTAGTAAGGGTTAATGAATCCGAAAAGAAAAGTAGGGTTTGGAATATTTTTTAGCCAAGTGAATGCCAAATACAGAGCAATATCACTTCAATACCTTCTTGCATGTTTTATTATTTAGTTTCTCTCTAGCCAAGCATTTTTTCCATTCATCAAAAACCATTGCTCCTCCTTTTAACCAGCTTTCAATAAAACTAGTTTATATGATCTCTCCCTCTTCTCTGTATTTATTAACTGCCTGCCTGAAGCTTCAGGTGGATAGAAACTTTACAAGCAACTTGGGCTTTTAAAAAGTTATTTATTTTGAAGATAATTCTTTTTTTATTGAATGGCTTTTCATAAGTCCCCAAACTTGGTACCATAAGATTAAGAGAGTTAACTATGAGTGAAATGTTTAAAGTTTTTTTAAATCTACCTAGGGCACCAAATTATTACATTGATTAGGTTAAATTAGAGAGTCTCATTTCCAACTCTTTCCATTTATTAAATAGAAAGAAGACATCGATCTGAAATTTAAAAATTCATTCCTTTATACCTCAGCAAGCCACCTGAACTAATGAAAGCAACATCTCAAGAGAAGGAATCTGTCATCTCCCTTCAACAAATCAATAAACATATTTACATGTGCTAACAGGGAGCTTCAACCAAAGGGTTTGGAAGGCACACCATGTAAAAATAATTTCTTATTTTGTAAAAAGACACAAACAACAAAAATCTTTTAACAGCCAGATAGAATTATTCTGTTCAGTTGGTATCTGTTTCTATTGTTGTGCATTCTTTTTTTGTGCATCCTTTTTTTCACTTTTTCCTTTCCTTGTTAAAAAAAATGGATTGGAAAGTGAATGAGAGCTAACGTCACACTGAATGGTGGGGGGTAGTTTGTGCCCTCTGAAATAAATGTGGATTAAGAGCAGCAAACACCCCCTCAGGTGCTACAGGTGGAGTCACTTCGATCTCGATAGTGGACATGTGACATACATCCTTATTGCAACATCCCAACCAACAATGTGTGAAGTGAAGACGCAGGAACAACGCATGTAGCAAGCAAAAGGGAGCTCAGTGGAACTAAGACAATAATTTGGGCCCGAGATTCCCAAAATACAAGTCCTAACCATTCTTCTAGAAGATAATCACATAAATTAAAACAGGTTGTGTCCGGTTCCTCACTTTGGCCCCCAAAATGAATGCCTGCCCAGGTGTGTCTGAATGCTGTAGCGTACAGATCTGCCACCTACTTTCCTTGCCACATAAATAGATTGGGGACAATCCAAATATGCCTTTGGGCTTGGCTCTATTGTTTAATTCCAGGTCAATTGTTTTTTTTAAAAAAATAGAACACAATCCATTTCATCTCTTATTAACAATCCATTTATCTCTTATTCATCCCCAAAAAGTTAATTAATTATCAGCAGTATTTAGACATCCAAAAGGCTGCCAAACCTAAGTTGGGAGACTCATACCTCCCAGGTAGTAAAATGGCACTTGGCTCTATTGATCATAATTTACGTCAGGCTGGATCACTTACTGCCTTGCCCTCTTCTCCAAGTGATTGATGCTGTGAGGTTTTCTGTTCTTTTTCTGCTTTTTCCTCCCAGCCCCCACTCCTAACTTGAAATAAAAATTTCTCCCCCTTACTCTTTCCCTAACAGCAGCATAGATCGCAGCAGACAATTGAAAGCAGCAACGAGAGGGTTAATTTTCCACCTCCCTCAGAGAGATGTTTAAATTTCAACACCTTCACAATTTGTGCCTGGTGGAGAGGAACAATTGCCTGCTTATTAAATAATAAATAGCGGGAAGGATAAAAACTGACAGGACACCTGGTAATATTGGTTCAGTCAATTCGCCTCCTGAGACCTGTTTGCAGTCAATTTGTCAGGAAGGGGCATTTTAGAAAAAAAAATAAAAATTTTAAGATCAAAATACCTCCTGTCAGTTGAAATCGGGGAGGGAGCAGTAGCCATGTTCTTACTTCCCTTCCCTTTTCCACACAACTCCTCCTGTTCTCTTTACTGTATGTCCTATATACCTTTTTTGTAACCAAAGGATCAAAATAGAAATCTAGGTGTAGCCTATAAATCCAACAATAACCTTACAAACAAATAAGGGGGAGGTTTAAAAGCTTACCTACACATAGACAGCAGGATCCTATAACAAATAAAATCTTTAGCACTTAATCTTTGTAAGTCTCCGAGTTTAATGGCACTCTATCCCATTCTTAATGCACAATTAATCAGGGCATAAATAGAATGGATTCCTCAGGACAGAGCACCAGAGGTTGGGGGAATATAACAATTCCCCCAGTTGTGATTTTTAAACCTAAATACAAAACCTTTTCTCTCTACCAATCCCCAGTTTTTAATTGCCAAACCCTAAGCTCCAAAATTAGAATGGCAAATTAAATTCAGGAGGCATTTCTCAATTCTCAAAAGGCAGAAATGGTAAGATGGACACGTAAGCCTTGCTTGACGTCTCCAGCAAGATCTGAAAAGCCACCTAGACAGGAGTGATCCAAGCCTAATAAGGGTCTGATTCAGCATGAGACTTCAGAAATTACCGAAAATCAGAATTCGAACAACTCATTTCTGTCCTCCATCTCGTCAGGCCCATTTTAATTTTCCTTCATCTTTAACTGCTTTCTATGCCATGACAGCCAAGATTGTAAAGCAGATGCACAGGGAGAAGATCAAGAGGATACTTGGAGGCATTTGGGGGAGCTGATACAAAATTCCATTCCTTTTGGTAGGAGTCCAAACCCATAAACAGCCCCCACCCAACCCCAAATCTCAGTCTCAGTTCAGCTATTCCATCTTGGCACGGTTCAGCTCACTGGCAGACAGACAAGCGTACCTCTCTTGGAGTGATAACCTGGAGCATTCCCAAGTAGATCAGACTGTCTTGTGCCCTCTTTGGCCAATCTCTTTCAATATTCATCATTTGTCAGTCCCAAATCTCACAAGGAAGTCGACAGATTCTTGGCTCCTATCCCTGGGTTTTGAAGAGGTTGAATTTCGTTTAATTTTCCTTTTCTTCTCAGCCTCACGGATAATTCAAAAATTGCTTCTATAATGACTCGGATATGAGATTTCACTAGTAATGGGGCAGCCCCAGGTATGACTTCAATCCAGCTCCTCAAGGGATGGTTATGGCTTAGATCTGCCTGGAAATTATCACCTCCAGCCGACAAAGTCTTCTTCCTAATTAAAGATACATGGAGAGGCTAAATGTGAGCCTTTTGCACATGACTAGATAAACATTTTCCTTGGGTTTATCTCAAAGGACAGGCTAGACAGCCAGTGAAGTATCATGGTTAACGAACTGGACTGGCGTAAGAGAGATTGACGTTTTGGTCCACACTTAGCTGGCTCATTGGGTGACACTGGGACAGTTACTCTCTCTAAACCAACCTACCTCAGAGGGTTGTGGTTATTGGGGAAGAATCGGAGGAGAGACTATGTATAAAAAGTGAGACACAGATCTAATAAGCAAATAAATAATGGTGCATCATCCTGGTTCAACTTAATATCTCCCTCACGCCCCTTTTATTGCCAGTGCAGAAGTTCCCTGCACCCACAGACCAGATTTTATTGATCAGGATTCAGGAAACTATTCATTTCTAGAGAAGCAGCATGCCTGCATATGACAGGCAGCATCTGAAGACCATTCATTGGGATTCACACAGACAAATACATACCACTTCGCTAAACAAGTATCTAAATTAACTGATATCTGTAGCAGAGGGAAGATGTGGGTTAAACAGGCTGTGAAGAACCTAGACTTTCATGGTAGATCCCTGGCCAGGATCATGGAAGCCACTGGCTGGCAAAGTTGTGTCCACTGTATGAATAAACAAGAATCAGCTGCCAGTCGAGCATCATTTTGTAGAAAGGATTTCTCATACTTGGAAAGAAAAAGCTACAAAGAAAATTGCACAAGAGAGCAGAAGAGGTAGCCTTAAAAACATTATGTGTCCAGTTGGAAATGGGAAATAATTATGGCCACCACCTTTTCTTATTTTTAAATGAGTTTCTGTGCTTTTCAGTTCTAGGGACACTAGTTCAACAGGAGAAGCCAACTCACCACTGAAATGTTTTGGTGTGTCTCTGTCAGGAAAAGGACTATTGCTTTTGATTCCTATTGTGCAGATAGTAACACAGAGAAGCCCTGCCAGGAAAATAGAAAAGTTGCAGGTATGGGGAAGCTGACAGCCCCCTTGTTATCTATTATCACCATAGACCCAAAACTCAGGATGGTATACAGCATAGGAGATCTCTACCACATTTCTCCCGACAATTACCATGTAAAATATATAATGAGATCTATTTTCCAGTGACTTTTATTGCTGTGCTGAGATTTGAAACTTGTTCTATTTATGATCCGGGTCCAGCACTCAAATCTACCACAAAACATCGTCTTCCTCCAAGCACTGGAAGGATAAACTTTAGAAATTGATCACTACAACTATGATCTCTCATTAGGAGTGTCCATCTTTGAGATCCAGAGAACATAGTCTTAGGTTTCAGTATGAAAAATTAAATTAAATTCACTTGCTAGGAAGACTGAATAGGAGAACTGTTAAAACAGCTGGTCGTGGAAAATATTTCTAGAAATGAAGTAATGGAGGGGGGGAGGACAAAGAAATCCATAAACCACGGATTGTATAGGAATAGAACACCAACAAATTATTGTCTGCATTATGCCAGAGTTAATACTGAATGGCACCTGTTACTGAATAATAGATGAAGCTGGAATTCTATGAATCTTTGTTTTGGCGTATGTAGCACTTCTGATCATTGTTGGTACAGTGTATGCTTTCAAATTGCCAGTGCAAAGGCATTTTTTTCATAATGGCATATATTTCAACCAGATCTTACATTTGCTTCGTGGGCCAATAAAATAAAATTAAGAATAGCAACTGTGATAAAGCAAGAGCAGTGGTTCAAGTCACTGGAGCCAATAATTGTCAAGTCAAAAGTTTTCTTGAAGAGCAAGAAAAAAAAATCTTCTCCAATTCCTGGCTTCCCATAGCCATTCCTCTTAGTTTACTATTGTCACATCTTTGCAACATAGTTTAAACATAGTTTATTATCATCACATCTTTGTTGCTCAACATACCTTAGTTTAAGCAAAAATGGAGAAGTAGGCTTCAGTTCTACCTTTTCAAGAACTAAACTAATTCCCATCACTGGGGGCTCCGGAGATTTACTGTTTACCTGTTGATTTCTAATTTATATGCCAGAAAGAAAGTACTGTAAAGATTTATTCACCCCAATTTCTCTCCTTGAATTGTCCTTTGGTGTAAATGATGGAATCCACAGCCAAATCCATAATTAAGTACTAAGCCCTGCTGTCCATCAGCAAATGCAGGATGACAAGCCTCTTCCTTTTAGTTTCTCTATTTCACTCTCTCCCTTCTCCCTCAAATCCTAAATGTCCAAATTCTAACTGAGCCTGGGCCTCAGAAGCACACCCAGGCCTTCAGCCTTCACTCAGCCTGCCTGAGGAAACACTGGAGGAATTATGGTCAGTTCATCGACAGACAGCGATTCCTTCCAACTTCTCTCCAGAGTCATTTTTAAAACACATATACATTCCCAGGGCTGCATGATTCTCAGATACACTGTCATAAATACCCTCATCGAATGCAGTCCTGCCAACTCCGTCTGTGATCTTGTCAGTGTATCCTAGCTTAGCAGCTCGGCTCCTTGGACAGGCAGCCACTGAGGAAAATTCTAGCAGATCAAAAAAAGGTACTACTCCTCTACGTTGGGAATCAGGACTAATTCTTTGGCTTCCCTGGGTAGGAATTATACCCATGCAGAATGTGTCTTCTGCTGTAATATCTTTGCCCTGTTTGAAAAGCATTGGATTGCATCTCACACTACAGATTCAGATGGTCCTGTAGGCAGAGAAGCCATCCAGTACAATGGATTCCCCCACTAGGTTCACTTTGAACATTGGAACTGGAGAAATGACCCAAATCCTTGGCCTTTCAACTACAAGTAGTCCTCAACTTACAACAGTTCATTTAGTGACTGTTCAAAGTTACAACAGCACTGAAAAAGTGACTTATGACCGTTTTTCACACTTAGAACCGTTGCAGCATCCCCGTGGTCACATGATCAAAACTGGCAACTAACTCATATTTATGATGGTTGCAATGACCCCAAGGTCATGTGATCACCTTTTATTTTGCAACCTTCTGCCAGGCAAAGAGCCTTGGTGGAGCAGTGGGCTAATGCCTCCTTAAGTAACACCAGCTGCCTGCAATTATTGCAGGTTCGCATCCCACCAGGCTCAAGGTTGACTCAGCCTTCCATCCTTCCGAGGTAGGTAAAATGAGGACCCAGATTGTTGGGGGCAATAAGCTGACTTTGTAATAATGCCGCTTGGAGGGGTGTGTGAAAGCCCTAATAAGCAGGCATATACATAGAATGAAGGCTACTGCTAAGCTTGTAAGCCGCCCTGAGTCTTCGGAGAAGGGCGGGATATAAATGGAATTAAAAAAAAATAGGAAGAAATATGTCCATTCATATAACCCACCCACTAATCTCTTTCACACTGCAGTTCTAAGCACTAGGCAGGAAAAGGGGGAGACTAGTTGTCAGAAGACATTAAAGGAAGGAGCTGAGAGGGAATTAAAGAAAACTAACTACCCAGTGGTGGGATTCAAATATGTGAACAACTGGTTCTGTGCGTGGATGCCACTTCCGGAAGTCCATTCTGGGCCTGAGCAACAAAAAATTAGCTGCTGGTTCTGCTGAAGTGGTCCGAACCGGCTGAATCCCACCACTGTAACTACCCCAGTACCATTCACAGTATCTCACCTTGCCTTTCTTCCCTTGACAATCTTCTCTTCAGATAATGTTTTTTGTTCTTTAAACTTCTTTCTTTTTGAGGATCTCACCTCTCTCTAAACTTTCCCCTCCTCTTGATCCATTCACTCTTCCTTCTTAGATTTGTTTTGCAATTTAATCTATATTCATTCTCCCTATGACATCAACACACTTCTTTTGAACTGGCCATTTTGATATTCGGTCCGCATCCTTTTAGCCCAGAGACTTTCTTGAAGCTCTCTCTTCTTGTTTTACCACACCCACCTTTGCTTTTTCCTGACGTACCCAACTCTCAAAAGTGAACAAACTGCTTCTATACCTGGCCATTTTCACTTTTTTAAACAACACTAATTTGTTACAACTGACCTCTACACTGTGCACTCCTACAAAATCTCATTGGCATAGTAAATCACCTTGTGCAAAAAGCATACCGAACAAGTGAGACCTGCAGCAAAATGTGATATATTCTGATCTTCCCATAGGAGGGCCATACCAGAGGCCATTCCATTGTACTCTCACTTGCTCCATTTTCTTTTTTCATTTTCAGTCAACATGCTGTAGCTTAGTTCTCCTTTGTCTCATTTTAGTCTTTCCAGTGACTGGAAGATTGGAAAGAAATTGTGGAAAGATTCTGACTTTCTCTCTGGCTGTCCTTCAGCAGGATTGCTCTCCAAAACCAGAACACAATAGGACTCTGGTACAGTGAGAAAAGCTAGCAAATGAAAGCTTGAGCTCAAAAAAATGGGCAGATTCTGGGCAGGGGTTCAGAGAAAAATAAAAACCTTTCTTAAAGTATCTCTATGGGACAGGAATTGGGGAAGGGCGTGGAATATTGCAGCATCCTCCATTCTAAGTCTTTGTCCACATCCTGTTCACATGACCCATATGTAAATATGCAGCCTACCTCATGCTTGTAAACCACACACACGCAAACATATGCAAGGGAGGAGCAGAAACACGCACACACACAGACACAACATATATGCTATATGCCTGCCCAGAGAAAGTACCCATTGTCACATCATGTCATGAACCTCCAATTTTTTTCTCCCTTTTTGTTTTGATGTTGTATGCTACCCAGAGTCTCTTGGAACTGGGGCACGTTACAAGGACTGTAAAATAAATGAACTAACAAAGAAAGGTGGCAACTGCAGAGATCATTACAGTCACCAATAAACAGCAGAAGCATTTCTAATGCCTCCATTTATCATCTCTATCCAAGAGGGAGCATAGTCAATAAATGTGTCATATCAGAAGGGCTGTTTCGAAGATTCAGGTGTTGCGGGATCAGGCAGCAATGACTGCTCATCACCCATCAAACCCCAGACTCTTCACACAACCTCATATCAACTGAAATGCAGCACCTACGGTAGCTGAATTACTTTCTCAAGTAAGTGAGACGGTCCATCTCTGTCTCACCAATCTTCCCCAGATCCCTCCATCTCCAAGTCCAGTCACCACTTCAGCCCAGAAACCAGCATGTGAAAGAACTGGCAATGATAATTGCTCCAGTCAACACTGGAGAATTTCTCTGCATGAAAAGCAATCACGGAGGCAGAAGGCTCTCCTTAGCAGTAGGCCCAGGGCAGAAATCAAACAATACTGCTCCATATAAGGGCCAGAGAACATTGTACTTTTCCATGAAGCAGTGATGAGCTTTCAGACTGAATAGCCATAGTCTAGTTTTATTTCACCAGCAACTGGTGGTTGACATCTCCAGAAGCAGGGTAAGCCGCTTTATGGCATCATAAATAAATAAAATTAGACCACAGCCATTCAGCCCAAAGGCTCATCACTGCTTCACTGATACCAGCCATGAACGCCTATATCAATACTTCTCCATATCCAGATTCGCTTTTTTTAAAAAAGCCATTTTTCCATGTACAACTTCGCACCTTCTGTGGAAAGTAATACAGGTAGTCCTAGATTTACGGCCACAATTGAGCCCCATATTTCTCTTACTAAGCCAGATGGTTGTTAAGTTAGTTTTGCCCCATTTTATGACCTTTCTTGCTGTTAAGTGAATCACTAAAGTTAGTAATACGGCTGCTAAGTGAATCTGGCTTCCCCATTAACTTTGCTGGTCAGAAGGTCTCAAAAGGTGATCACATGACCCGAGACACTGCAACTGTCATAAATGTGAATCAGTTGCCAAGTGCCCATATTTTGATCACATGACCACAGGGATGCTGCAGTGGTTCTAAGTGTGAAAAATGGTCATATGTCACTTTTTTCAGTGATGTAGTTAGCTTCGAGTGGTCACTAAACAAACGTTTGCACACTGAGGACTACCTACAGTTTGGTATAGTGGTTAAGGTGCTGACCTAGAAACCAGAAGATGCCAAGTTCTAATCCTGCCTTAGGCATGAAAGCCAGCTGAGTGATTTTGGGCCAGTTGCCAGTCACTCTCTCTTATCCCACCGCACTTCACAGGGTTGTTGTTGTGGGAAAAATAGGAGGAGCAAGGAGTAATAAGTAGGTTCTCCGCCTTAAGTTACTAATAAAGTAATAAAGGCAGAATAAAAATCTAATAACAAATAAAGCTGAATAGGGGTTCTTTTTGACCCTTGTTGAGATTTTAAGGTTTGTTTGTTTTTTTTTGCTTTAATTGAGTAGCCTTCAATTACATGACAGTCTTTTCTCCCAGGCTGCATTAATTTACCGACTCATTGCACAGATTTGCCACTCTCAAACTTCCTAGGCGAAAGAATTTTCTTTTCCTTTTCGGAGATCAGGAGCTGAAATTGCCTATAGTGCCAAATACTAACACCTCCCCCCCACACACAGACCTTTAACAGGCCTCAAAGCAGGTCCTCCCAACCTTCGTACCACTTCAGACCTACCATTTTCAATCTCATTATGCCTCTCCTTCCTCTGTTCCCTCTTCTATTGTTGTCTCTGGGTGCCCATTTGTGTGTAGTGCCAGCCCAGAGCCTTTCCACCTCTCCCTCTACAGCCATGTTTTTCAGCTTTGGCAACTTTAAGATATGTGGACTTCAGCTACTAGAATTCCCCAGCCAGCATGAATTCTGGGAATTGAAGTCCACTCATCTTAAAGTTGCCAAGGTTGAAAAACACTGCTTTATAACAAAGTAAAGCAGCATGGGCTATGGCTTCCAACAATTGTAGCTCAGAGCTGAGGCAAGAGTAAGACTGAACTAGCTCTTCTATGAAGTATCTTCACTTTTTGCAGCCCTGTAGTGCAATCACAGTGGCCATCTGCAGCCATTCCCTCTTAACAGCAAACACAGGTTGTGACTGCTGAAATCCACAACTGAACCCCGGAGAAACAAAAACCAAGGCACTCTCGAAAAGTGAGCGTGCTCATCGCCACACAATGTTGAGGATTTGGGGGAAAAGAAAAATCTAATACCTGGAAGACAGAGGTTGGAATGACTCTCTAGGTCTGAGGGGTATGCATGGCTGACTAGCTGCTGGTAGTTATTACGTAGGAAAAAAAATCATTTTTAGGTAAGGATATATTGCAACATTTGATCATAGCTTGGATTTGCATTTCCTGTAAACTTTCCTTCTTCATTCTTAGTGGAATTCACCTTTTTCTGCTGAAAGAGTGATAACTATGCAGGAAGCAAGGCTGTCTCTTCAAGTGAAAAAAATATACCGTATTTTTTTTTCTTCCATTCAATTGTGTCTGATATTTGGAGACTATCTGGACACAAGTCCCTGCAGTTTTCTTGGCAAGGTTTTTTCAGGAGTGGTTTGCCCTTGCCATTTTCCTAGGTCTGAGATAAAATCACTGACCCAAGCTTGCCCAGCTAGCTTTGCACCAGAGGCAGGACTAGAACTCACAGGCTCCCATATTTTAGCCTGGTGACTTCATCACTACATAAACTGGTTCTCTAATGCAGGGCTTTTCAACCAGTGGTACGGGTACCACCTGTGGTACATTGGCACCTGGCAGGTGGTACACGCCCATCCTAGAAAAGTGGTAGCGGGGGAGGGGAATGAGCTGAACCGGAGGCAGCAGCGCACAAGGCTGAGTGAGAGATGGCTGGAGCTGCAGGGCTGTCAGGGCTCAGTGGAAGTGCCAGGATCAACGCTTCTTCGGGGCTGTCAGGGCTCAGCGGAAGCGCCAGGATCAGCACCAGGCTCCAGCTGGAGCTCGGCGCTGATCCTGCCACTTCTGCTGAGCTTAGAAGAAGCGCCAATCACCTGGAATGTTGTAGCATCTCCAGGGTCTTGATTTACATTCAGATGCATGGCAACTGATTCGTATCTATGACAGTCACAGTGTCCCAGGGTCATGTGAAGTGACCCAAGCCTGCTGCAACCACCCAGCAGACGGGGGGGGGGGAATAAAAACCAAACACCCCCACCCCACCCCAGCTGCCAATCCTCAAACAGAAATGCTCACAACAATGAAAACCTCGGACAGGAGGAAGAGCGCCACCGGGCGGGCGGGCAGGCAGGTGTCTTGCTTGGCTGTGGCTTGAGGGGCACTTTTTTCAGTGCCATTGTAACTTCGAACAGTCACTAAGTGAACTATTGTAAGTCAAGGACTACCTGTACTTCATCAGTTTTTTCCTTTTTTTTTTTTTGGTCATCAAGTATTTGACACCTTGCTAGGCGACTGGTGGTACTCGGATGTTGCCATATCCTAAAAGTGGTACAATGGGTGACAAGGCTGAAAAGCCCTGCTCTAATACAGTATTATGTCAGGGGAAAATGAGCTGACTCAACAGGAGAATTAAACTTGCTTTAGGAAGACATAGATAAATATCTGTTCTCCATTTGCCTCATGTCCATTCACTCAGTTTCCTCATTGGCTCTGAAAAACTAATTAACCAAAAAATCGATTTATTATTCTGTTTAAGACTTTTTGTAATTTCCTCTGTGTTGGCTGAAACAATGCCTTGGAGGTGGTCAGTGGTCTGGAATGGTTTTCTTAGAGCAGCTTCTGTCTCTCTACCTCTTGTGTGTAACACATTACCACACTTGTTAATTAATGAATTGGCTCATAGGGTGAATTACTGCAATTAGCAATTTATTTATTTGGCACCATCCATGTGCATGCTACTTTACTAAAAAAAAAGGTAAGAAAAGCAAGAGAGACAGCTGGAGAACAGAAGGGACATGTAGGAAGAATAAGCAAGAGAACAATTTTTTTAGTTTATTAATTAATTCGTATTATTCTTATACCCTCCCAAATCAATCAAGTGACACAGATCAGGTTATAATTCTAAAATTATAAAACAATAAAAAACAATAAAAACACCCTGAAATCATCTGGCCTAGTGAAAAGAAGGACTAGGGGTGACATGATAGCAATGTTTCAATATTTGAGGGGTTACCATAAAGAAAAGGTGGTGGGGGGGTTTCAACCTATTTTCCAAAACACCTGAAGGCAGGACAAGAAGCAATGGATGAAAACTAATCAGGGAGAGAAGCAACTAGAACTAAGGAGAAATTTCCTGACAGAACAATTAATCAGTGGAACAACCTGCCTCCAGAAGTTGTGAATGCTCCAAAACTGGAAGTTTTTAAGAAGAGACTGGACAGCCATTTGTCTGAAATGGTATAGGGCAGGGGTGTCAAACTGCCAGCCCGCGAGCCGGACGCGTCAACAGGAAGCCACGCCTACCCCATTGCCGGCAATGGCGAAAAAGCTCCGATACGTTGTGCAACATCATGTGATGTCGCAAGTTTGACATGGGGCTTCCTGTTAGAACAGGGGGTTGGACTAGAAGAACTCCAAGGTCCCTTCCAATTCTCTTACAGGTAGTCCTCAACTTCTGACCACAATTGAGCCCAACTTTTCTGAGGCTAAGACATTTGTTAAGTATGTTTTGCCCCATTTAACACCTTTTGTGCCACAGTTATTAAGCAAATCACTGCAGTTGTTAGGTTAGTAGCACGATTGTTAAGTGAATATGACTTCCCCATTGATTTTGCTTATCAGAAGGTCTCAAAAGGTGATCACATGATCCCTGAGACACTGCAACTGTCAGAAATTTGAGTCAGTTGCCAAGCACCTGAATTTTAATCACTTGACCATGGGGATGCTGCAACTGTCTTAAGTGTGAAAAACGGTCATAAGTCACTTTTTTCAGTGCTCTTGTAACTTTGAATGGTCACTAAACAAACTGTTGTAAGTTGAGGATATCTGTATTCTGTTATTCTGTTAAATAAATGCAAACAACAGCATTAATTATTAAACAATTATTGTTACTGTTTCAATTAACTGTGCTTAGTCTTATTTGAAAATGAGATTTCAGTCTCAGGAAGTAATGCATGTGATCTTTTGCCTGCCTGTATTAATTCTATGCATTTTCACACATATTTCGGGAACGGCATGTTGCTGCTCCCAGAATGTGTGTATAGTGTGCAATATATTTCCAAGCCACAACTGAATTGGGTGTCTGAATCCCGCTCATCTGCATTTGATCCAGAAAAAAAAGTTGCATGATTCAACGCAGAAATCCCTTTCCAAACATTATTGTATTATTTCTAAGGCATGCACTATGCCTCACAGTAAATAAGGTTGACTGTTTTACAACAGTTTTTAAACCTTTCAGGCTTATTCTGTCTGTTTTTAATTTGAAGAATTCAAGCCCTGTTTTACAGAGATCAGCATACCTGTGATTTTGGGAATCAGGAAAAAATAAACAAGATATATCTTTGATGGTGTCCTTTTCATGGACTCGTCTACAAAGCAGAGAGAAAGCAAATATCTTGAGCCCAGTTTGAACCAGCAACCCTAGATATGACCAATTCCCCATTAAATCCTGTCTGCGGCCCCATGGCAGTTGCCCTATGTCAATGGCTCAGACATAAGCTCCACATGGCAAGTTTATCCCTCCTTTGCTGATACAGGCAGGCTTTCATCTCCCTTGGTGACAGCTTGATCCATGTAAGAGCTCACTCTGTGTCAGAGATTTGTTTGGTAAAGCCTGATGCTGGCCTCTTTTGATCTGTCTATCCAAGAGATTTATTACCTGGACACTGTCACTAGAGCATCTGAGCTTTTCGCATGAGTGATATATCTGTCCTTAGACATATGCACCAAAATGTGGGTGTGCAGGTGCATCTCTTGGTTTCTCTGGAGCACTAAGCACGCTGCTGGATTAAATTGCCCAAGGTGAATCTGAGCGCCGGTGGTGGAGCAAAAAAGTGAAATCTGGTTTCTCCAAAGGCAGAGTGATACAGAGAGCTTTAAATGAGGTCTTGCCACATTTTAACACATTTGCAGGGCTCAGAAACATTCCAAGGGTTACTTTAGGGAAGTACCATTCATATCTGCTTCCCTGCTTTGAGTCGGCTAGTTTAGGATGACTAGCCTGTGTGAGTTTTAGAATCAGGATCACGTGCATATTCTTTTCATGGGTGAAAAATTATCTAGGAACATTGATCACCCCACACTAGTCCAATGTTGCCTCTCCAAAGTATTTTATTTTCAATGCTACCACATTCAAAGAAAGTGAAAACTGAGATGCCTAAGTTATGTGGAATTATTTACATTGCCTCCAAGTATTGAAAGTATTCTTTGGGGAGAGCGGTATATAGATAACATAAAAAGAATAGCTTGACATGTATTGTATACATTGTTTGGTAGCAGGAAGCAAGCAATTCTACATCAAGAAAAAGACCCTTTTAGAACCACTTCAAATTATTTTGTGTACTTTGGGGTACAACTGAAAAACTAAAACTTCAGATTTCTGACCCTGGGCTACTTTGCTTCTGATTCTCTTTAGTGGTTCCTTTAAGATAAAATAATCTTTTTCTGGGTTGTTGTTTTTTCCAAATAACCCTGGGTATGGTGTGTATTAAGCACAGAGCAACACAGGAGTGACACAAATCTGAAAGCATTTTTGAGAGTAAGCAACTGTATTAAGGCTTTTGTGAATCGCACTTCACTTCATCACATACACATCACCATTATAGGAGTTTAAATACAGTACAGTGAGTTAAAGAAAAAGAAGGGATGGGGGGAAAATAAGATGGGGGGGGGTTAACAGATTTACCCAGTAGTTGAGATACAAAGGAAGTTCTCACAAATAAGGAAGGAGGGTGAATTATACAAAAAAAATATATAATGGGACGAAAGAACAGCCAGTTTGTGAGGTGGTTAAGGGACCAGGAGAGAAGTCAGGATTCTGTGAGTTCTAGTCCTGTGCTGGACACAAAGCCAGCTGGGTAATCGTGAGCCAGTATCTTTTTCTCAACCCCAAGAAGAAGCAAAGGCAAAAAATCCCTTTTAAAGATCTTGCCAAAAATTGCAGGGATTAGTCTAGGCCAGCTGGCTGAGGAATTCTGGGAGGTGAAGTCCACAAGTCTTAAAGTTGTCAAGGTTGCAGACCCCTGGTCTAGACCAGGGCTTTTCAACCAGTGGTACGGGTACCACTTGTGGTACATTAGCACCTAGCAGGTGGTATGCGACCATCCTAGAAAAGTAGTAGCAGGGGAGGGGAATGAGCTGAACCGGTGGTAGCACCACACAAGCCTGAGCAAGAGATGGCTGGAGCTGCAGGGCTGTCAGGGCTCAGCAGAAGCACTAGGATCAGCACCAGGCTCCAGCTGGATCCTGGCGCTTCTGCTGAGCCCAGAAGAAGCGCCAATCAGCTGGAATGTTGCAGCATCTCCAGGGTCTTGTGATTTACATTCAGATGCTTGGCAACAGATTCATATTTATGATTCATATATTTGGTCATGTGAAGTGACCAAAACCTGCTGCAACCACCCAGCAGACGGGGGTGGTGGTGGAATAAAAACCAAACACCTACCACCCCAGCTCCCCGCTGCCAATCCTCTACAGAAATGTTCACAACAATAAAAACCTCGGACAGGAGGAAGAGCGCCACCGGGCAGGCAGGCAGGTGACTTGCTTGGCTGTGGCTTGGGGGGCACTTTTTCAGTGCCATTGTAACTTCGAACAGTCATTAAGCGAACTGTTACTTCTACCTGTATTTCATCACTTTTTTCCTTCTTTTTTTTTGTCATCACGTTTTTGACACCTTGCTAGGCGACTGGTGGTACTGAAATGTTGCCATATCTTAAAAGTGGTACAATGGGTGAAAAAGTTGAAAAGCCCTGGTCTAGACAGTTAAGCAGCATACTAAAAAGCAGAGGCATCACCTTGTTGACAAAGGTCCATATAGTCAAAGCTTAGGTTTTCCCCTATGGCTGTGAATTGAACCATAAGGAAGGTTGAGCACTGAAGAATTGATGTTTTCGAATTGTGGTGCTGGAGAAGACTTGTTGAGAGTCGCTTGGACTGCAGGGAGATCAAATGAGTCAATCCTAAAGGAAATCAACCCTGACTCTTCTTGAACCCTGAAGTTGAAGCTCAAATACTTTGGCCATCAAATGAGAAGACGGGGCTCATTGGAAAAGATCATGATGTTGGGAAAGATTGAAGGCAAAAAGAGTAGCAGGTGGCAGAGGATGAGATGTTTAGGCAGTATCATTGATGCAACCAACATGAATTTGAGCAAACTCCAGGAAATAGAGTGCAATAGGGGCATCTGACGTTCTGTGGTCCATAGAGTCACAAAGAGTTGGACACATCTTAGCAGCTGAACAACAAAATCCGACAGTTGCCAGTAGTCAGCACTGACTTGAAGGGCCACATATATAAAAACAGAGTAAGAACTCATTGTTCCTGTTCAACTAACACTAGAATTAGCACTTAGACTTATATACTGCTTAACAGTGTTTTACAGCACTCTCTAAGCAGTTTACAGAGTCAGCATAATTGCCCCCAACATTCTGGGCCTTAATTTTACTGACCTTGGAAGGATGGAAGGCTGAGTCAACTTTAAGCTGGCCAGGATCGAACTCCTGGCAGTGGGTAGAGTCAGCCTGCAATACTGCATTCTAACTACTGTGCCACCACAGCTCTTTGGTAATAGTTGGGATTAGTTAATGTATTGTAATAAGATTGTCTTTCATTGGGTTGAAATAATATCTCTATTCCTCCATTAAAATCTTGAGTTCAGTGATGGAGTAACCAAGAAGTAAAATGTTATTTATCTCTCTTGTTGCAGCCTCAGATGTCTAGTTTGTGCTTATTTATTCTCTGGGCAGAGTCTGTCTAGTTCAGCCTACGTAGAGGATTGAGAAATTTATTTATTTATTTATTACATTTATAGGCCACTCATCTTGCTGTTCAAGGTGACTCAAGTTCTTAGAGAGATGGGAGTAGGCCTACAGATAGTTAATTTACAGTAGCCGTGCTATGTCTTTCAGCTTAGGAAGCAAAATCATTTTTTTTTGCAGATGAAAATCAGTTATTAGAAAATAAAACCATGTTTATTTTAAAACTGGTTTTTAAGCAATTAATTATACAATGTATGTTAGCTAAAAAGACCAGTGAATAAAAATGAAGTCTGATATGAGTTCATGTATTTAAAATACTGAATCAGAAGACCTTTATTTCTTTCTACCAATGGGGAGGATACAGTGCATTCAAAAACTTTGTGGGAATAGCTTGTGCCTGAGAAGGCATTTGGCAGAATTCTGATTAAAAGAGTACAGAAGGTGATAATAAGCTCAGAAGCTCTGATCTTATTTTCCAAATAATCTTATTTAACATTTTTTTCTTTCCTCTATAAAACATATTCAATAATAAAACCACCAATTTATGTTTTAAATGCAACCCAAATCACCACCAAATTTGCATGTCTATTAAAAAGTTTTCAAAATCTTGTTTCCTCTGTTTATAAAAGTCTTTCAATAATGAGCTACTTGTGTTACTTCTAATAATTGATAAAAATACTAGAACTTGCTCAGATATCTTATTTACATATATATAATTTTTGAGCTAAACAGTAACAGAAGGGAAGTCTAGCTTTATACTGGGTAGTGAGTATGCAGGATATATTTTTACTCTTCAGTCAGTTACTGAGAAATCTATGTACGTGACAAGGAAAATGTATTTGATCTTCATAGATTTAGAGAAAGTGTGTAATAAAACAAATTATTATTAATTAATAATTAATAATTGCCATAATTTCCAATCTTCCCCTCGACTGACACAATAAAAGCTAGGCAATAATTAAAACATCAGTGATAAAACTATATGCAAATGTATTTCATGTTTAATGTATTTATAGATAATGTTTGTGGTGAGCCAGAAGTTGTTGATTGTGATGAGGGTAGAAGTGTGTGGAATATGTGCATACATTTGTGTGAGGCAATGCTATGTTGTTGAATGAAAACCTTAATGGTTTGCAGTGAATATTAGATATACTGTAGATGCAATGAACAATTTCTTATCAAAAAGCAAAACAGTCAGATTTGACAGAGAAAACCGAATTTTAAAATGCACACTATACATACATGATGAAAAGTTAGAGCAAGTAAGCAACTTTGTGAAGCTTAATAGAACGTCTACTAAAACATTTAAGTGAGAATGAATCAAACATAAGATGTGTGAAAGCTGTAGAAAGGTACATAAAATCATTTGTGAAACAATAATCAAATTTGTCAAAATAAACAAAAAATGCCTGTGCATATTTGCACACTTTTGTCAACTTTGCTATTGGGAAATTAAATTTGGGGGTTTCGGAAGAGATATAAAATAAGTTGAAGGTGTTAAAAATATGGGTTACCGTACTTAGGAAGAGTGAGGCAAATTAAGAGGAACTAAGATTCAAAATGAACAGCTGCTGGATTAGAGTAGGTGGACTACAAAAATGAGTGACTACAGAAAGTGTGATGATGTGGTTTGGTGAAATAGACAGTGAAGAAGGATCCAGTTGCAAAAATGTAAAGGCAGAGTAAATGGGTCAAAAAGTATGGAGTTGATGAGAATCTCAAAAAGAAAGAAGTGAGAAGGTTAAACAACAGAAGACAATGTACAAAGCGATGCATCAGTATGGTAGAAGCATCAGTGGTTTGCAAAGACAGGAAGATATGGAATGACCAGTATGCCTTAGATTTACAAGTTGTTTGTCCTTTTCTGCATTTTGCATAATCTCGCAAAGGTAATAACATAATGAATATCTATACATGTATATATAAATCTATACAAATAACTAAATACTTGATGATTATGAAACTCAAGCATCTGTTTGAATGTAAAAGAAATGTATCTTGTGATGAAGTCTTGTAAAATTATTGTGGCAATTATTAGCATTTGTGAACATTGACTAAGTTGGACAACCGGTCAAGGCATAATTAAGTGTCAATCTGAATATATTCATAAGTGCAAAGAGCTACTCTTATTTAAGAAATAACATGCTTGAATAAATCCGCATTGTATCTGTTTGTAAATTGAACAATGCTATTTCTCACTGACTGGATTCACAAATGCACTAAGCTGCTGCTTATATTGGATGGTAAATATCTGATTCTGGGCTAGGTAAAATACATTTTTAGGGCAGAACTAAATAATACACACACACACACACACATATGTGTGTGTGTGTGTGTGTGTGTGTGTGTGTGTCAAATGCTTGTTAACTATTTTAGATTACCTTGCTAGGCCCCAAACATGGGACAAATCTTTATTTCCTGTGTCAGCCTAACCTGAAGGCCATTGACAGGCAGTAGTCACACCGGTGACAGCTCATATTTGTGTAAATTTTAAATTGCTAACAAAGAATTAAGGGAGACTGATATGCATTTCAAACTTATTAGTTTTCATCAGTCAGCCATACCCTTCTGAGATTCGAACCTGGGCTGATTGCACATTAGGCAGTTGTTTTCACCTCTAGGCCACAGGCTCTCTCTCGCTTTGTTAGCTGAGAAGCAAGGGGAGATATGTGTCAAATGCTTGTTAACTATTTTAGATTACCTTGCTAGGCCCCAAACATGGGACAAATCTTTATTTCCTGTGTCAGCCTAACCTGAAGGCCATCGACAGGCAGTAGTCACACTGGTGACAGCTCATATTTGTGTAAATTTTAAATTGCTAACAAAGAGAGGGCCTCCTCAGGGTGCCTCCGGTCAGAGAATGCCGGCTGGTGGCCCCCAGGGGGAGGGCCTTCTCTGTGGGCGCCCCGGCTTTATGGAACCAACTGCCGGTTGAGCTCCGGACGGCACCGGATCTTCGCTCCTTCCAGCGCGGGCTATAGACCCATTTATTTGAACAAGCTGGCCTGGCCTGATGGGGGAACGTTAGGGTTTTAATGGGTTTTATATTGTAATTAAGGGACGCGGTGGCTCAATGGGTTAGGACGCTGAGCTTTTCGATCAGAAGGTCGGCAGTTTGGCGGGTCGAATCCCGAGTGCCGTGTAACAGAGTGAGCGCCTGTTACTCGTCCCAGCTTCTGCCAACCTAGCAGTTCAAAAGCACGTAAAAATGCAAGTAGAAAAATAGGGACCACTGCGGTGGGAAGGTAACAGCGTTCCGTGCGCCTTTGGCGTCTAGTCATGCCGGCCACATGACCACGGAGACGTCCTCGGACAAGCGCTGGCTCTTCGGCTTTGAAACGGAGATGAGCACCGGCCCCTAGAGTCGGAAACGACTAGCACGCATGTGCGGGGGAACCTTTACCTTTACCTTTACCTTATATTGTGATTGTTTTAATTGGGCAATTATTTAATCCTTTTTTAACTTTTGTATTTCTATTTATATGCCCTGTTCACCGCCCTGAGTCCTCCGGGAGAAGGGCGGTATATAAATTTAATAAATAATAATAAATAATAATTAAGGGAGACTGATATGCATTTCAAACTTATTAGTTTTCATCAGTCAGCCATACCCTTCTGAGATTCAAACCTGGGCTGATTGCACATTAGGCAGTTGTTTTCACGTCTAGGCCACAGGCTCTCTCTCACTTTGTTAGCTGAGAAGCAAGGGGAGATACACATATCCCCCTTGCTTCTCAGCTAACAAAGTGAGATAGAGCTTGTGGCCTAGAGGTAAAAACAACTGCCTAATGTGCAATCAGCCCAGGTTCGAATCTCAGAAGGATATGGCTGACTGATGAAAACAAATAAGTTTGAAATGCATATCAGTCTCCCTTTAATTCTTTGTTAGCAATCCAAAAAATTTACACAAATATGAGCTGTCACTGTTGTGACTACTGCCTGTCGATGGCCTTCGGTTAGGCTGAAACAGGAAATAAAGATTTGTCCCATGTATGGGGCCTAGCAAGGTAATCTAAATAGTTAACAAGCATTTAACACATATCCCCCTTGCTTCTCAGCTAACAAAGTGAGATAGAGCTTGTGGCCTAGAGGTAAAAACAACTGCCTAATGTGCAATCAGCCCAGGTTCGAATCTCAGAAGGGTATGGCTGACTGATGAAAACAAATAAGTTTGAAATGCATATCAGTCTCCCTTTAATTCTTTGTTAGCAATCCAAAAAATTTACACACACACACACACACACACACACACACACACACACATATATACATAATTTGAGATGTGTCCTGCATTAGTTGTAAGCCAAAAATTTATAAAACTGTGGCCCATGCACACAAACATGTTGCCTATATTTGCACTATTTAATAACGTATTTGGTTTGGTTACTCCTAATTACAATATATAATAGAAATCCAGCAATTGGTGATATTAACTCAGACAATTAAAGCATGATATGTGGACCATGATGTTAACTTCAAAGGCAGGGTGTTTGGCTGACATTTAATTTCCCATAAAAATCAGTGGGAGTAGAAAACCTTCAAACTGAGCTGAATTATGTTCTTGTTCCCATGTTAAATTATTTAGTCAGGAAGATATTGCATATTTAAATACTGAGAAAAGAGCATGCGTTAATATCCACAACACAATTACATAGAAAACCTAAGCAAAGTTCATTACCATCTGTAATTCTAGTCAGATAATAGCGGAATGCAAAGAGTTACTCAATTATTGTCTAAACGTTTTGAATTGGTACACTCCCTTTCTACTTAATTGCAATCCAGGGTACTTTAATTGCAGCAGCGACCAAGGAAGATTTGTCTTTGTTCAAAAGTTCAACTTAGGAAACTACTAATTATTTTACATAATTTAATTTAATCAACTCAAATATTCAATTATTAAATTAAATAATTAAGGGGAATGATGTAAACATAACATTTATTTAAATGGGTCTGAATGACCTTGGGGGGGATTTTTTGATTAAAGTTAACCCATCCTATCCTTGATTATAAAGAGACTGTTTGGTGTAGGCTAGTTCTAGTCCTGTATTAGCCAGCTGTGTGACCTTGGGCAGTCACTCAGCCCAAGGAAGAAGGCAATTGCAGACAACTTCTGAAGTCTTCCCAAGAAAACTGCAAGGATTTGTCCAGTGAGTCAAGACTGACACAAAGGGACATGCATGCACGCCCACACGCCCACAATTATATAGGTTATATATTCCTGTAGAATAGCAAACCACAAGGATTCCGACAACGATAAAAGGGAACAAGACCTGCCTTCTTCCCTTCACACAGCAATTCACATCTCTTCTGGATGACACTTTCAGTTGTGGTATTCACAGAGGTGTGGAAAAATTGAAAGTAGCATATGTTCTAGTGCTGAAATTAACAATGCAAATTAATTTAATTAAACAGAATTAACATAACATGCACTAATTACATTTCATATAATGTAATAACAAAGAAGGGGAAGGGAGAAACATGACCGATCAGCCTGTGTAGCAGTTTAACCAGCTACTAAAGGCTGGGTTTCTTCAACATCGTATTTGTTTGTTTGTTTATCTATTACATTTTTAAACGTTCATAGGTTGTTCATAAACGTCCCATCGTTCATAGGTTGTTCATAAATGTCCCATCGTCCTGTGCGCTCCCACAGGGAGGGGCTTTTCAGGATACCGCCGGTTAAGGAATGCCAGCGGGTTATTCCCAGGGGAAGAGTGTTCTCTGTGGGCGCGCCGGCCCTATTGAACCAACTTCCCACAGAACTTAGGACTGCCCCCGATCTTCGCTCATTTCGCCGGGACCTGAAAACTTGGCTCTTCGAGCTGTCTGGCCCAGACTGAGGGGTTTTAATTTTTATTGGGTTTTAGTTTTAAATTTCGGGGACTTGAATTAATTAATTGTTTTAACTGATTGTATGTTATGCTTTTAATTTTCCCTGTAAACTGCCCTGAGTCCTATGGGAATAGGGCGGTATATAAATTTAATAAAATAAAAATAAATAAATAAATAAATCTTCGTAGGATTTCTCTCCCAATTCCATAGTATCTGTAGAAAGAGAAAATGTAATATAACAAAATGAAGAAAACCCTATCCTCTATTGGGAAAATTCTTTGGTTCAAGAATAGCCAATTTGAAATCTGGAAAAAATATCTAGGGGATGGCAAAATTTTTATATACTGTATTGGTTTTCAGAAAGTGCCCTTTCTGCTGTCAGGTCTGTCCCACCTATGATACTTTTTGTAGAAGCTGATATGTGCACCCTGTGTAATACATTTCTCCAAAGACTAATAGAAACATTACACTTGGAGAATCAAGTGACATTGTCAGCATCAAAGGGGAATGTTTTGAAATCTCGGTGTCATACTTGGATGGACCTAGATTAAGAATCCTTGGAGCCTTTGGCAAAACAACTTGGAGCTGGGATAGGATGAAAAACTGCCAGTATAGGTTTATTGATAGGATTACACACTAGCTCACGAAAATGGTCCAGTGCAGACCTGTGCACTGGAAAACCCTTTTTCAAGATGGACCTGATAGACATGGACCCTGTGCGATGTCTCTCAGGCCTGAGAAAACTTGGAGAGAGTTTATTGGATTAGTTTCCAGTCTGTTTCTAAGCTTTTATTTTCAGCTACCTCATTCCGGGTCCACAACTTCACAACAGGTCCCTTGACTATTTAACATAATACAGTAACACAATAAATGCAGAGGATGGAAGTAGAAATCTGAATTTACAGACTTCATTCAGGTCGCTGTTGACTCCTGCTAACTACGTGGACAATTTATTAAGTTACCATCAGCACCCAATATCAGCAGCCTCCTGGCTCAAGGAGAGGTTTTGGTACTGCTGGTTAACAACTGCAATCAAATTATTTGATTTGATAGGTTTTGGACACTTCTGCAGGTGACCGATGCACTGCTTCTGCGTTGGCTCAGTGCCCATGTTATCACATGCCAGACCCTATATGGATAGTGGAGCTTTTAGCTTGCCCTATTGTGGCATAAGAAGAAACCCTGCAGAAAGATAGTTTTGCAACAAAAATATCTGGAGCACAGAGCCAGTGTTTCACTGAGGCTACTCTCCTACCTCCCAGCTCCTGGGTTCGATTCCTCTCCATATACCACACCATCCTCTCATTATTGTTTTGAGTGAGCCAAGAGGGAAATTTTATTTTGCTCCATTTATTTGACAAGGTACATGAGTCATTCCAATTGCAGCCATTTGAGCAGCGACCAATGTTAACCTATATAACTCAGATTAAAAGAAACAAATAAGGAAAGCAATATAAAAGTAATGATTCAACTCTCCACTGAAAAGACGACACCATGTAAAAAATGGGAATCCAGCTGTCAATGGTCTCAAACTAAAACAAACGTTGCTCACTAAAAGTAGCTGGTTTTCAACTCATCTCACAGTAATGCAACTTCTTTGTTTTTCTTTAAGTCCATTAAACAGATTTTTTTAATTAAAAGAAGTTTATTTGTTAGACTTGTAATCCACCTTTCCTCTAAGAGCTCAGGGTGAAATACAAGTTGTCCTCAACTTAGAACTGGTCACTTAGTGAAGATTCAAACTTACAGTAAAGGTAAAGGTTCCCCCGCACATGCGTGCTAGTCGTTTCCGACTCTAGGGGCCGGTGCTCATCTCCGTTTCAAAACCGAAGAGCCAGTGCTTGTCCAAGGACGTCTCCGTGGTCATGTGGCCAGCATGACTAGACGCCAAAGGTGCACGGAACGCTGTTACCTTCCCACCGGAGTGGTCCCTATTTTTCTACTTGCATTTTTACGTGCTTTCGAACCGCTAGGTTGGCAGAAGCTGGGACGAGTAACAGGTGCTCACTCTGTTACGCGGCACTCGGGATTCGATCTGCCAAACTGCCAACCTTGTGATCGACAAGCTCAGTGTCCTAACCCACTGAGCCACCGCGTCCCTTCAAATTTATGACTGACCCCCCAAAAGCTACTTACAATCTAGTTTCTAAGTTCCAATGTTTGGTGCTTGCCCCTCCGCAGTCATATGCCTGCATTTTCCGTGCTCAGCAACAGCCCCACATTTGCAATGCCCCACAATAAACTGTGACCACAATTTATGATATTTTTGCAGGAAACTGACATTTACTTCCGATTTCCAGCAAAAACCACCCCAGAGTGAACAATGTGTTCACTTAACCATTACCACAAAAAATATATCAAAAAATCTAATCCTGTCATGCGGTGACCCACTTTATGAGTCTCACAATTTGTGACCATAATTACAGGCTCAATTACTGTCGTAACTCAAGGACTACCTCCTCCCATTTCCCCCCCCAAAGAGCGGCAAACCTTGGGAGGAAAGGATGTGCTGAGGGAGAGTCCACAGCTATGATATTATTATGGTTATTGTTGTTATTTGAAGTTGTATGCCACCTGACTCTGAAGAGTACTATCCAGTTGTGCTGCAGACAATCACAGATTGATACAAAACTGCTCCTGAGCATTTAAAACAGCGATGCACAGTGGTGGGATTCAAATATGTGAACAACTGGTTCTCCATGCGGATGCCGCTTCCAGAAGTCCATTCTGGGTCTGGGCCACAAAAAATTAGCTACCGGTTCTGCCAAACTGGTGCAAACCGGCTGAATCCCACCACTGGCGGTGCAGAAGTGTTCCCTGGATGAAGGGGAGCATCGCTCAAAGCAACTGTTTCTTCCTAACAGAAGCTGAAAGTGATGGGTCTATTTTTTCAATCAGATGTCTATAATTCCTGTCACCTTGCATATAAAACAGGGGAAAATATATAAGCAACAAAAGAATAATTTGTAGATGAAATCATCCCAGCATTTGTAAATTTCTGTCATTTTTCAAAACAGGAGTCATCCTAACCAGAGCTCTTTCACTCAAGCAAACCTTGCGATCCATCTATTTATATACTTTGTTGTAAGGCAACAACAATATTAACAATGAAGGTTCAGAAACAGCAGGTGAACTGCAAGAATAGGCGTATTCATAGAAAACTCTTGTGATGGTCAGCTCTGGCTTCCTTACTAAATTTCAAGTGCAGAATATTCTGCGGTAGGAAAATATCTTACAGTCATGGGATTATTCATTATTCAGCTCCCTTAGCTATACCTCTACGCCCTGCAACTAAATTGCACATTCAGAAATAGGTATTGTGGCTCCCTGGATACAACTCCAGGACTGCTTGCAAAACAGGCTTTTATTGTATAGTAACATGCTTCATTCATGGGATTTTTAAAAGGGAACCAGGGGGAAGTTGGATTGCACATCCCCTTATAACCCCTTGTGCTTTCATCTATTTCTTCCATTTTTTCCCCTTCATAGAATATGTGCTAACAGAGGTCGGAAAAAGAATAATGTGTCGTCCTCTTTTGAATGATAACAATAGAAGTTATTTATCCAGAAGCATCCAAGCATCCAATAGGTTTAACTGGGAATTAATATCTCCCAGATTTGAACCACACACACAAATTCACACATTTCCCTACCTCCGTGGTGGCAAACCTATGGCATGCGTGCCACAGGTGGCACGCAGAGCGCTTTCTGTGGGCACGCATACTGTCACCCCAGTCCTAGGCCTTCAGCTAAGTTTTATAAAACCTTTTTGTTTTAGGCCTCCACCACTGTGTGCAAAAAAAGAAAAGAAAAGAAAAGGTTCAATCAATCAATTTCAACTTCTTGTGGGGAAAAAAAAGATCTCACAAAGTTGGAATTGATTGATTGAACTTTTTAGTCCCACCCAGTCTGCCGTTACCACCGCAGCCATGCCCACCCAATTGGCCACGCCCACCCAGCACCCGACAATACATAAGTGGGTTTTGGGTTGCCGTTTGGGCACTCGGTTTCTAAAAGGTTCACCATCACTGCCCTACTTCCTTTCTGTGAAAGTGTGTTAAGTAGGACTTCCATTTTTTTTCCATACCAGGTAAAAGGTAAAGGTAAAGGTTCCCCCGCAAATGTGTGCTAGTCGTTTCCAACTCTAGGGGCTGGTGCTCATCTCCATTTCAAAGCCGAAGAGCCAGCGCTAGTCCAAAGACGTCTCTGTGGTCATGTGGCCGGCATGACTAGATGCCAAAGGGGCACAGAGCGCTGTTACCTTCCCACCGTAGTGGTCCCTATTTTTCTACTTGCATTTTTACGTGCTTTCGAACTGCTAGGTTGGCAGAAGCTGGGACAAGTAACAGGTGCTCACTCTGCTATGCGGCACTTGGGATTCGACCTGCCAAACTGCCGACCTTCTGATCGACAAGCTCAGCGTCCCAACCCACTGAGCCACCGCATCCTTTTTCACCTTTTTACCCTTTTTACCTTTCCATACCAGGCAGGAACACAAATGCCAAAGTCTTACTTGAGGCAGAAGACCGAAGGATATTATTTGATTTGGCATCCCACTACCTTCTTATTTACCCACTCACTCATATCTTAATCTATTCCTGGGCTGTGATGAAGGACAACATAACAACACTAAAAACCTCCTAGAGAGGGTTCACAATACGGTACGTGCTCAGCCATAAATGCAGTTTCTTTGGTTTCAATTCTGCATGTTGTGCCAACCCAATCAATCATGCTTTGTTCAAGAAACCAAGTTTAACAAAATCACGACAGCATAATCTGTAAACCCAGCCTTGTCATTTGAAGACAGTGATTAGATAGGAGCTATTTCACAAAACTGCCAGCTATCCGATCTTTCATGGGATTTAACAGTAGAAGATAGAATTATTGCTGTGGCCTAATCCTTTTGTCTGTCTTATTTTGTGGACTCCTAAACAATTCAATTTTTATTCAAAGGAAAGCTCCCTGGCTGTTGCAAATGTTACGGTTTTTGTTTTCTTTCTTTGGGCCTTCTCATCTTCATCTATAATCTATATTTTCTCTATAGCTCTCAGAATCTAGAGAACTGATTCACAGAGTGAAGGCACTCAGTTCAAACACTTCTTCTCCTGAAGAAAATCTGCATTTGAGGAGGCAGCAGCCACCCTTGTAGCTACTCAATAAAAGTAGGGAGACCTTCGGATTAGGCTCAGTTCCTGGTGACTACAAAGCCATGTCCAGATGGTTTTGATAACAAAATAGAAGGTACTTTTTAGGAGCACCCATAGTCAACTAGTATAACAGGAATACCAAAATGACAGAGTTGGAGGGGAGCTTGGAGATCTTCTAGTCCAACCCCCTGCTCAGGCAGGAAACCCTATGCCAGGGGTGTCAAACTCACAACATCATGTGACGTGTCTTGACATATCATGACTTTTTTCCCATTGCCGGCAACGGGGTGGGCACGGTTTTGGCATGACGCATCTGGCCCTCAGGCTGGCAGTTTGAGACTCCTGCCCTATGCCCTTTCAGACAAATGGTTGTCCAATCTCTTCTTAAAAACTTCCAGTGTTGGAGCATTCACAATTTCTGGAGGCAAATTGTTCCGCTGATTAATTGTTCTGTCAGGAAATTTCTCCTTAGTTCTAGGTTGCTTCTTTCCACCTATTGCTTCTTGTCCGGTCTTCAGTTGTTTTAGAGAATAGGTTGACTCCCTTTTCTTTGTGGCAACCCCAGAGATACTGGAACACTGCTATGTCATCTCCAGTCCTTCTTTTCATTAAGCAACTATTCTTCAAATGTTTTAACCTCCAGTCCCTAATCATCTTTGTTGTTCTTCTCTGCACTCTTTCTAGTCTCAACATCTTTTTTTACATTGTGGCATCCAAAACTGGAGGCAGTATTCCAAGTGTGGTCTTACCAAGGCATTATAAAGTGATATCAGCACTTCATGTGATCTTGATTCTATCCCTCTGTTAATGCAGCCTAGGACTTCATTGGGTTTTTTGGCAGCTGCAGAACACTGCTGGCTCATATTTAAGTGATTGTCCACTAGGACTTCAAGATCCCTGTCACAATTATTAATTTTGAGCCAGGTACCACCTATACTAGACCTGTGTGTTTGGTTTTTGTCTTGCCTAAACAAGACATAACAATCAAGACATCATAAAATGTTATGTGTAAAGAGGAAAAAATGGCAAGGCATAAGCCAACCTCAGATATTCAACATCTTTACCAAATATGCCTTCTAAAACCTGAGAAACTAGATAACATTTAGAAGCAGCTTAGGAAAAGACCTCCCTACTTTACTGAGTGTATATATAAGAAGGGGGAAGAGGTACCGCACAATCAGACAATTCTGTCATTGTAGCCAATTAAAAGCAATTCTAGTTCTTCTATGTAGTTTCCTAATCTGGTTTACCTACTTGGGCTGACAGCAAGGCCAGGCATTTGATTCAATTTAGAATGAACAGAATGAAATTTCTTCACAGTTTAAAAATTAGTTTGGTGATAACATAGGCAGGATTTGCTATATTGAACAGGGTTTTTTTGCCGGGGCAACCACCTATGGTCTTGGAGACACTCCTGATAGAAATTATATTACGTTGGCTCCAGGATAAGGGTGCCGATCATTCTCAAAGAGTAGGTGCCTGATGTATATAGTTTCACCATTCAAGGTGAAAGATGAAACAGAGTAGGGATGGGGATCAAGCTAAATGCAAGTGAAGGACTATTTATATTAAATAAATTTACCCTGTACATCTTCTTTTCAATGAACAGCCTTACAGGTTTTCATATCCACTTCAAAACCTATTGATAAGAATATATGCATTCATATCTGAGCACAATGATACCAACATGGAAAAAAACCCCATATGTTATGAGTCACAATGCAAACTCTACCCTTTCGCACAACTAAAGTATGAAGGCAATGGAGCTTGCATCATAAGACCACATACAAGTAGTCCTTGACTTATAACCACTCATTTAGTGATTGTTCAAGGTTAGAAAGGCACAGAAAAAAAAGTGACATGATCATTTTTCATAATTAAGGGCCTTTGCAGCATTGCCATGGTCATGTGATCAAAATCTGGGCACTTGGCAACTGGCATGCATTTAAGATAGTTGCAGTGCTACGTGATCACCTTTTGTGACCTTCCGACAGGCAAAGTCAATGGGGAAGCCAGATTCACTCAACATCGTTGTTACTAACTTAACAGCTGCAGCGATTCACTTAACAACTGTGGCAAGAAAGGTTGCAAAATAGAGCAAAACTCACTTAGCAGCTGTCTTGTTTAGCAACCGAAATGTTGAACTCAGTTGTGGTCCTGAACAGTGGACTCCCTGTACACATTTTGTCACTTGCCTTTTGTCATTCATCCCACCTCAGCTGGGGAGCTGAGGCTAGAGGTTCTATCTAGTTGTTGGATTCTCATTGTTTGTGAAAGCAGAAGAGGCAGAACCAACGTTGTTGTTTTTTTAACTAGGTCCGTGCCAGCGCTATTGCACAAGATGCTGACCAGAACTATGACTACGCCAGCAACAGCGTGATCCTGCACCTGGATGTAGGTGATGAAGTCTTCATCAAGCTTGACGGCGGGAAGGTTCACGGTGGAAACACCAACAAGTACAGCACATTCTCCGGATTCATCATCTACCCAGACTGAGCTTTCCTCGCTCCAGTTTTTCCCTCCCTGTTTTCCCTCCCCAAATCCTTTCCCTGTGAGTCAGCTTTTATTCTTCTTGCCTTTACCATCTCTGTGGATTCCCAGAGGCTCCTCCTGTAAGCTCTGGTCAATGGAGGATGAATCAGAAAAACCTGGAGACACGGTGATTCTACCCTCCCCATCCGGTCTCTCCCATGGAAGGAGGGTGGGTGAGATGGGACTTTCTCTGCATGGGGAAAATCAGGGAGGGGGTGGAAACAGGGTAAACTATTATTATATTATGGTTGGTGGCCCAATCAACCAGAGGTTTAGATTGGGTTTGTCATTGATTATTATTATTATTATTATTATTATTATTATTATTATTATTATTATTATTATTATTATTATTATTATTATTATTATTATTATTATTATTATTATTATTATTATTATTATTCATCGCACAGTCAGACAGATGTCGTTTTTGTCTACCTGTCAAGTCCTTACCAAGGACCTGGGATAAGCAGATGTGGATGTTTGAATTGATGGTATTACAGATATTGTCGCAGGATGGAAGCAGTTCCTAGTAAGGCCGCAATTGATAATAGCGCATTTGTCAATGCCAATGGTGTTCAAGTGGTGTGCCAGTTGTTTTGGGATTGCGCCTAAGGCACCTATATTATTATTATTATTATTATTATTATTATTATTATTATTATTATTATTATTATTATTATTATTATTATTATTATTATTATTATTATCATCATCATCATCATCATCAGACCTTGGTCAATAAAAGGAGTGTCCCTAAGAGAGATAACTTCTAATTTGGGAACTTGGGTTACTTTGGGGTGAAAAAAACCTAATTAAAGGATGGAACCAAACCCCTGGCAAATTCTACAAAATTCATTCTCTCTGCATATATACAGTACTCCTTCCCTAAATAAAAGTGGGGGGAGTTTTATCAGCACTCTGTTTCATCTTTCACCAAATAGAAGTTATTGCATTGATGCCCCTTCTTTCCTCCAAGAAGCTCAGGATAACTTATAACCTTACAATTATCCTAGGAGAGATTTCAGTTTCAGAGTGGCCAGTTTAAGATCACCCAGCCAGCATCATGGCTAAATGGGAATTTAATTTGGGTGTCTTAACTGAGAGCAGTATCATTTCATGGAGCTATGCTGGCTCTAGATGCTACAGATATTTTCAATCTCCCTGCCTTCTTTAAAACTATATTGATTAGAGTGAGCTGCTTTTTTTGTGTGTGTGTGAAGGGGTTACATTTCTACAAGAATAATCTGTTGCAGAGTTGCATTAAATGCCAATGGTGGGCAGGGCTGAAGAAATGACGGGCAGGGCCAAAGCTGAAAAGGTGTGGGACCATCCACCTCTCTTTATCCAACACCACAATAATATTTTTTGTCTGACCCTTTCCCCTTCTGTCTCACACATACACACTGTCCTCCTCACCCATCCCACCTACATGTTCAAGTGCTGGTGAAGAGACACATAATCCTCATTAAGGATCTCAGCTGATGACTAGCAAAAATAGACCATGATTTTCCAGGTAGAATAGCCAATGTGAAGTTATTTGTGGGATGGAGCACTTCAAGCAAGTTTTAGTTTCCGCAGTCCTAATGTCCACAGAAATGTGTGTTGGCCTCCATAGAATCTGAAATATATCTGCATGAGAAAACATTCAGATAAAACTGTGCATATGAGGCCGAAATTTTCCAAAAGGAGATTGTTCTGTTGGAAGCAATGGGGGAAAAATCCTTTTCCATTCATCAATCCTGCCTCCTACCTTGCTTTTCAACAGACATTAGACAGCTCAACCTCAATTCCTATCTAGCTTTGTACACTTATTCACAGATTGTGGAGGCAGCTGCTCCAGGGGACAATCTTTGCATGAAGATATATACATAATATGAAAATAGACTTTAGACATAAAAGAGTTGGAGTCTTTTCCACTTTCCACATAGTCCTTTTGAACTCAGAAATGAAACTTATACTATCCTGGATCACAGATCTTCACATCAAATGATGACTCTACTACAGAACAAAAAGAGCAGCAAATGTTCTCTTTGGCTGCCCTCCTGGAATCAGCCAAAGGGCTGATGGATGGTTTTTGTCATGTTCCTCAGAAACAGGACAGCCAGCCCAATAGGCAGCAATAGAAGCTCCAGATGTCTCATTCTGACCTCACTTTCTCCTTGACCTATCCACCAAAGACTACATCGCTCTTATCTTGCTTCAGGTATGTACACTTGCCAGTAAGACATTCATAGCAACATCTGCACATTCGTTCTTGCATTTGCCTCCTTCATTTGCAGATCTATGGAATCCTATTCCAACTACATCCCCAACACAGGTCAATATGTACTAGAACAACTTCCAGATGCAAACAAAGTCATGCTCCATCCATAGACTTTAATAAGGATAGAACAGATTGAAGCAATGAAGCAACTGGCTTCAAGTAGCACGGCGGGGGGAATGAGATGGAAGAAAGCAAGAGAACTGGTACCTTAATGAAGGGCCAAACTGGTGGAGGACACATCTTGTTGACTGTTCTTCAGACAGAACATCTCTTAGCCTGATATTGCAATCCTGACCTAAGTCCAACAGGGCCTTATCAATTAAAACTGCATTCCCATCAAGCCAAAACCATGCAATCATTTCAGACTATTTCTCCCCCAGTCCACTGGCATGCCCATAATAATTCCTGAGCTTCTGCATCCAAGTGCATGCTGCCTTTACATTGCTTTGGCATCTAGAACTTTGATCAAGACAAGGAGACAAGATAGTCAATGCTCTAAGTTGGCTTCACCCTGGGCTCGTCCTCCTCTTCTTCTCACCACAAACAAAAAGCGTTCTTCACTCCACATGCCTCTACATGGCGGGCAGCAAGGCCAACAACTCTTTCTAGGTGTCATACCTGCACTGAAATATGAAATGTGCGCACTTGCACTTGTATATTTTGACATCTTTGTAGTTCTCACCTGTTGTCAAAAAATTGTTCAGATGACCCCACAAATAGCATAGCTGTTCATGCATGTGCCAAATTACAAATGAAATTGTAAATATACTGTATATTTATGTTTATGTACAGGTCTATTTATGCAAAATTTGAAAGGAGGGGGAAGAGAAGTTCAATAGCCTCAGAGCCCCCCCCCAAAAAAATATCAGAATTAGCTGGAGTGACTCATGAAGCACTGTTACGTTTTCAAGTACCAAAAGTGAAAAAGATCTTGAGAGTTCTCATGCTGCTTTGAGATATATACAGGCTAACCCCAGTGAATATATGTACTTGTGCCTACTTGTGGTAGTGCTCACAAATGCAGGCATCTTTCCACTGTATCTACAGGACATCCGTCGCTTTCGGGCATTTATGGATGTTTATTTGAGGACGAACATGGTAGTCTAGGTTGGAAGACTAGAAAGGAAGCTATGAAAGGGAATTCATGAATAAGCACACAACGACTGCACATCCAAAGTTGTAGGTGGCAAATGGTCTACAATTGTGAGAGGCACGGCCATGTCACTGTTGCTTAAAGAATGCACATCCACCCACACTTATTCTAGTACACACCCGTGAGTGCATATATTATTATTCAGCCACAGGCATGTCTTGCAGATTAAGGATCACCATCTCAGTTTCCTCTCGGCTATCAAGGCCTTTTCTGCTTTTCGCCTCTGAGCCTTCTCGTTCCTCATCTTTTTGGGGTCAGAGAAAGAGCCATCTGCCCCCAAGGGCTGCCGTTCTCAGTGCAGCCCTGTTATTGGGCCAGACCTGCCCTGCATGTCTGCTCTTTCATTTCCAGACCTAGGGAGAATTTGGAGGGCACTCAGTACATGCTCTAGGATAGTGTTTCTCAACCACACATGCTGGCTGGAGAATTCTGGGAGTTGATGTCTGCACATGTTTAAGGGGCCAAGGTTGAGAAACGCTGCCTGGGAAGAAGAAACCTGACAGAAGGTCTCCAGGGCACAGTATAACCTCAGTATCAGCCCAGCTTTGCAGCCAAGAATATACTGTAAATCCCATTGGGCCCAATCAGCTCTATGTCATTGAATTATCAGAATCTGTGTTTTATCAGTTAATAAAGATATTTTCTTTTTGACTCGTGCCTTGTCTTTAGCACATTCATTTGCATGGGGATGGGTGATCCCAGAAGCATCTACATGCTTTATAGGGTCGCACCCACGCAAGCTAAGCCCTGTATAGAAGACACACATGTTTGAAGCACACTCGTTTGTTTTCCCATGCCACACCGGATAACTCTTTTAAAGAAACATCTACAAACCACTTTTCAGCAGCATCAGAACACCTTCTCGCTCTTGAAAATTAAGCTCAGAAAAAGCATTTTACTTCCTGATAATCTCAGCTGTCTCTTTTTGAAAAGTTTGGCATTTTATTTTTAAGAAAGTCATATCAACAAACATATATCTATAAAAAAGAGGAACAAACAGCCACTACCACATGCTTCTCCCAGAAGAAGGAAGCTGAAGCCACCAGCCTGATGATGATGGATGGGATTCCGTCGAAACGTTGCTCCTACACCTTTAGTTCTACGCGTACACATTCAATACATACACAAATATACCCCCAGGAAACAATTTGGTAGGATGATAACAATTAATGCTGTAATGAGGATACTATTTTTAAATAAAAAAGAAGCTGCAATAGCACTAAACTTAAGCCCACAGGGAGCTATAATCTAGGTGCTGTGCATGATTCCATCCTACCTCCAACCCCCAGTGATGGCAGAAGCAGACCCTGGTTGAGTAGTTTTGGGTGACAAGAAGGAAGGAAAAATGGATCTCGGGATTGATAGGATCTGTTAGGGCAGGGGTCTCCAACCCCCGGTCTGTGGACCAGTAGCGGGCCACAGCATGCCAGCAACCAGGGCGCACAAACAAGGAAAGCCCCATCCGCGGGATGCAGGCAGCACACAAAACCACGCCCCCTCCGGTCCACGGAAAAACCTCTCTCCACGTAACCGGTCCTTGGTGCCCAAAAGGTTGGGGGCCTCTGTGTTAGGGGGTTGCTATAATCAACCAGATCTCAGCATTGACTCTACAAGGACAACATCCATCATGGGAGAAACTGGCTGAACTCCTTTATCTATCTATCTATCTATCTATCTATCTATCTATCTATCTATCTATCTATCCCACCCATCTCACCTAATGACTCTGAGTGGTTTACAATAACTGCATTTAGCAACCACAATTGGGACTGGCAAAGTGGTTGTTAAGCGAAGCGGCTGCTAAATGAAACCGCAACTGTCTTTACAATCTTAATTCAGCTTTCCTTTGCTTTGCAGACTTGCAAAGGCTGTAAATGCAAGGATCTTCATAAAAATATTTTCCATCAATGGTCACTGTTCAAGGCACTTGCTAAATGAGGACCACCTGCATAGAATGGGGCTAGAGTGTGCATAGTTTGCAGGCAGAGCATACCTGAATTTTATCTTGCTCATAGTAGCCCTTCACACAGCCTCCTTTTAACTGACACAGGTAGGTTCCAATACTGAAAATGCCTCTACAGGGCAGCGTCTTCTCTGGGCATTTTCTTCCTTTCCCTGCCACTCACAGTTATTCTCCTCTCTTCAGCTCAGAAGCTGTCAGTGTTGGTAAAAGGGCTTCACAGTGCGGGCTTTGTGGGGTGGCTGTCACGCCTCCCCATCCAGTTTCCTCAGACTAGAAAGTCACAAGAATGGAAACACGTCACCCCAAATTCATCACGCAAGCTTCATCATCTCAGACACCACGTCTCCCAACGTGCCCAACAAAACTCTGCTCTAATGCACACCGACTCCCATGGGCAGCCTCGGGAGGGTGCAGCGGTGCCGGAGTCTTGTGTACCCTTGTAGAAATATTAACCCTTGTGCATCAGCTCACACAGACAACATGTTAAGAGTGCAGGAGACGTTCGCTGAAGAACTGCTTCATGTGGAAGAAAATATACCCCCTCCACATATGCTGAGGCCCTCTATACATTCCCCCCACACCGATTTTTCATTTATTTACATCCAGCCTTTATTATTTTTATGAACAACTCAAGTTGGTGAACATATCTAATGCTCCTTTCTCCTCCTCCTCCTTTTACTCACCACAACAACCCTGTGAGGTGAGCTAGGCAGAGAGAGGGAGGGACTGGCCAGCTATACTTCATGTCTGAGGCAACCACGATAAATTTTGGCACTGTGCCCTGCCCCTGACATGGTACCCAGCTGGGATGAGAGATACCTTTGCCCCACTTAATGAGCTCTCCAGCCTGGCTGAGGTGGGAAACCAGGGATTTAAACTTCTTGACTTCTCAGACTGGGAAAGCAGCTCTGAGAAGGAGCCAAGGGGGCTGAGGATTGTGAGCTGCCTGTTGAGATGATTAAATCATCACTTGGGAGGAAATGGGTCAAGAGCTCTCTCCAAATCTGACCACCCACCCCCGTCCCTTCTCGACCCCCATTCCCAGCAAGAATCTTCATTAAGTCAAATGTAAGCTTGGGAGTTCACTACTCTGATGACAGCTTGTAAAGGGAGAGTGCACAGAGGTGAGAGCAAGGCTTTAAAGAACAGTTGTGCCTGCTGGAGCTAATCTTGGAAGTGCAAATAGGACAAGTTAAAGGGGGCTGAGAAAGCAAAAGGGTGCACACATCTGAGGCAGCCACACATGAGTGCAATAGAGGCCCGGGTGAGCAAACAGCAAAACAGATTCTCCTCTAGGCAAAGTGCTACGGTGTGTACCAGGTGTTGCGATGCAATTAAGTAGACAGATGCAGCTATATACTGCATAGTGTCAAATGCTCGTCCTGTAGTAAGTGGAGCAACAGTTCTTGCAGCAGGAACAAGAGACGACCCACAAAGGAAAAGCGATTTATTTTTTCAATACAGCAAACCAAAGCAGGAAAAAAGTCAGCGTTGGCTGCTCGGGGCATCCAACGCTGCTTATATACTTAACCAACACAGTAATTATCGCCACACACCTCAAGCCAGCATCCGCCCGCCTCCCTATAAGTGTCCCGTTTCCCCCCCGCCCGTTCCTTTCTGTGATCCAGCCCGGCGTCCCACAGCATGCCCTCTTCTGCCAGGATGTTCCGCCCTCCCAGGTACCTCCTCCTCATCCCGTTCCCTACCCTGAAAGCCCTCCCCTCCCGCCAGCTGTTCCCCCCCCGGCAGCCGTCTTCCCCATGGCCCCGACCCCCTCACAGTCCGTCATTGTCTTTTCACTCCAACTCAGCCAGAAGGCCCCAGCGGCCCACCACGTGCATACCTGGGTTGCGTGCGCCTTCCCCCCGTTGTTTGTCCAGCAGCAGGCCCCCTCCCTCTGCCCCGGACATCCGTCCATTGGCAGAGAAGGGGCTCCCAGTTCGTCGCCTGTACATTGACAGCCCCCGTCAGGTAGGCCGCTTGCGAGGCGAATGGCACCGGCCGTTCTGGCAGAGCTGTTCTGCGCAGCCGCGGCAATGGCGGCAGGCTGTGTGTCTTGCCGGGCTGCTGGATCCCTCTGTGTCGGCGCGGCCTCCGAAGGCGATCTGGAAGGCTGGCGTTCATTTTGGCATGGCCGGGAGCCGGTAGGTCGCTCGTGGGTGCCAGCGACCACCAGACCGCCTCCCCGGCCATCGGAGCCGCCAGCCAGCTGGCCGGGAGGAGCGTCGGTGCTGGAGGGATGTGGAATACCGCCCCTTGCTGAATGTTGGGCCTGCGGGGCTCGACACATAGATTGAGAGGTGTTTTGCTGGGGCCGATGGGTTCCCTGTCATGGTCAGCTTTTGGCCATGAAGGTTTCCAGAAGGGAGGCTCTGATCATCTCCTGCAGGCGAAACAAGTGTGACACTGTAGGAAAGAAAGGGGGGAAAAACTGGAGTAGCATAGCAGAAGATTTTGTGGATTACTGATCACTTCTGCAAATGCGTAATTGTGAGCACCTATTTAGAATTGCCAAATTAGGACAGGCAAAAGGATCCTTGGCAAATCCTTGTCTCTTTGTTGAGCCCATTACCCAAAACAAAAACATCAACTCTGTTTTGTTCCCTCAGACATTCCATTGGAAAAGTCGTTCTTGGGGAAATGTCATGCGTAGGCATGTTGTTTGACTTTTCATCAGTATCCAAGGGTGGCTGGAGAGAAAGGTCTTCAGTTCTCAGACCTGTTTGAATCCTTGTCCTAGTCCTGATATGGAAGCCTCCATCAGGAAGATTTATTTTCAAGAAGTAGCCTTGCAGATGAAATCGATATGCATAACTTTTGCAATGACAATTCCAACTGAGAGCCACGTTAAATTACAGGTAGTTCTCGACTTACAATCATTCATTTAGTGACCATTCAAAGTTACAACAGCACTGAAATTAGTGATTTATGAGCATTTTTCACATTTACAAGTGTTGCAGCATCCCCGTGATCATGTGATCAAAATCTCTTCCTAGTAGAGGAGATCAAACTCTTGTTTCTTCACTCCCCTACTGTAGAAGACCAAAAAATAGTTGCAGTGAAAGAAGAGAGCAGGGGACAGATAAATGAATGTTGTGTATTGCTACAGCCCCCAAAGCTTACACTGATACCTGCTGTGGCCCTCAAAACCCCAAGCTGTTGCCCATACCAATACAGAAGACTGCTGCACAGTATGCTTAGGAACAGGCAACCTTCATAATGTAAATGCCGCTATTTGGGAATATCAGAAAATGTCATAAAATATTGTATTCCTGGTTTGCAAAAACTTATTTACAAACACTGAAAGCCAAATGAGTATAATAGCCATGTGGTCAACTATTCCTAATTTTTTTCTACCTTCAGCAGAAGAAAAGATGCTATCAAAGGGCTTGGCTTTGTACTTTGGGCTCTTTAGCCCAGCTTTATCTGCTTCCTAGCTGAGGGGCCCTCTGCCGCAGAGTCAAACAAAAAAAGTCAAGATGGTGGCTGTTATGTATATAGAGTTTTACAGCATGGAGCCAATGACTCCACCAGGTGGCGACGTACTCTATCCGGATTGGCTGGATAGTCCACGGCGGGAAATCCAGGCGAGCAGATTGGTCCCAGGTTCACCTGGCTAGGTGTATATGAAGGACCCTGAGTGCTCCTTGTCTCAGTCCGGTGTGTCCATTCAATAAAGAGTGATCTGATGCTGTAACCAGTTGTCTGAGTCATCCATGCGGTCGACACGGTCCAGACTAGCTATATAACAGTGGCAACGAAGGTGGGATGCCGTTCCCATCTGCGCTGACTCTATAGCAGAAGTCATCATCTCTACGAGGTAGCACTGCTGGACCGGACGCATCATGGCAAAATTCGGACAAACAAGTGAATTCCGCTTCAACATCAATGAGCCAGAAAGATGGGAAGCACACCTGGGTCGGATCGAAGGGTTCCTGCTGATCAACCAGGTCACAGAGGACCGGATGAAAGCGGCAGCTCTGTTGTGCCTCAGTGGCCAGGATGTTTATGATATAGCCGTCGGATTGTGCGCTCCAACTCCCATCGTGACCGTCCCATACGCAGAAATCAAAGAAAAACTGGTGAGTCATTTCATGCCAACGAGGGCTCCAATCTACTGGTGATTCCAGGTTAACCAACGTATCCAACGTCCGGGGGAGACAACAGCACAATATGTAGCGGCGCTGAGACAGGCTGCCCGTTCTTGCAAATTCACCGATCTCGAAGAAAGAATTCGAGATCAGGTCATATTCGGGCTAAGAGATCATCAGCTCCGTTAGAAAATCCTAGCAAAACCTCCGATGGACCTGCGAGAGGTCCTAGACCAAGTTATGGCTCACGAAGCGGCCACTAGCCCCAGCAAACCAACACACCATTCCAGCAGCAGCCCTGGGGGAACAGTCCATTGGGAGTCCGTGGCGTTCGGCGGAAGCAGACAGATGGACGAAGAAGTAGAAGTAGATGCCATGCATCATAAACCAGGAAGACAACCAACGTGGCGGGACTACGAAGGAAGCCATCGGAAAACCCCAGCGGCCAGCAAAAACACCGCATGCAGATGCAACTGCAGCTGCAGAGAACAAAGACCGTCCAGCGCATCCAACCAAAAATGTGCCAGCTGCGGAGGGAACCATCATTGAGCAACATGCAGATTCCGCTCCGTGAACTGTCGCTCCTGTGGCAAGACAGGGCATATTGCAGCCGTCTGCCGGAATCGCAACAGGGACAGCCTGAATGAACTCCAAGCCATGGCATCGGCATTAGAAAGTACTGGGCCCCCGCGGCACAGGTCACCAAAGTCAGGGGGGAGCCGAGTAACCGTGTTGCACACGGACAGCCATAAATTGCTTAAACCCAAAATCATGTTAGAGATCCATCTGCAAGGTGTTCCTTGCACGATGGAGCTCAACTCTGGCTCCACTGTTTCCATAATCTCTTATGAGACTTTTAAAAGCATTTGCAGCCGGAGCAAGCGGAGAGTTCTTTTAAAGCCCACAAACGTACAGTTATCGGATTTTCAGCACACACCCATTAAACTCAGGGGAATGGCCAACTTACTAGTGGGGTTCAAGGAGTTCCAGGGTCCTTTGGACATCCTGGTAACAGAGAGGAAAATGACTAGTCTAGTGGGGCTGGATTGGTTCGATGCTCTGGGTATTTGGCTGGGGGGGTGTAAATAGCATCCAGACTAAAGGTCTCGAATCCGTCTGCAAAACGTTTGCAGATGTATTCGAGGAAAAGCTGGGAAAATACAATGGCCCCCCCTATTAATTTCAAGCTAAACCCCAGTGTATTACTGGTCCGAATCAAGCCCCAAACATAAAATTGAGAGCAAATTGGACAGGCTCGTAGAACAAGGGGTGCTAGAGCCCATGGAAGGGGGAGAATGGGAGACCCCTATTGCGACCCCACTAAAGGCAAATGGAGAGGTAAGAATATGTGCAGATTATAAGGCCACGGTAAACCGGGCCTTGAATCTGCACGCTTACCCGGTCCCAATGGTCCGACACGTCCTCTCTGCAGTCCAGGGCGGCGCCATCTTTGCTAAGTTAGATTTGGTGCAAGCGTATCAGCAGCTCCCCATTACCAAGGAAACGGCGGATGCTCAAACTATAGTGACACATAGAGGAGTGTTTAGAGTCAAGCGCTTGCAGTTTGGCATCTCTGTAGCACCTGGGATATTCCAAGAAGTGATGGAAAGGACTCTGAAGGGAATTCCTGGGGTATGTCCTTATTTTGATGATGTTCTGATTGCTGGAGAGTCTGAGGAGATCTTGGCTGACAGGCTGCAGGCTGTGTTAAGCAGATTTCACTCTGCTGGGCTCAAACTAAAAAGAGGTAAGTGCAGTATAGGAGTGGCATCCACTGAATTTTTAGGGTTAAGAATTGATGCCAAGGGAATACACCCTACAGACTCTAAAGTGAGAGCAATTAAAATGGCTCCAACCCCAATGAATAAGGCTGAATTGCAAGCATCCCTGGGGTTACTTAATTTCTATCATGCGTTTTTGCCCCACAAAGCAGCAATTGCGGAGCCTTTACATAGATTATTAGATAAGAAATCCCCATGGAACTGGACATCAATCCATGAACAGAGTTTCAGGAATCTTAAACAGCTTTTGTCCAATGATTCAACTGTTATGCATTTTATGGAAAATAAGCCCATATGCATTGCTTGTGATGCATCCCCTTATGGTGTGGGCGCTGTATTGAGCCACATAGAAGCAAATGGGGAGCAAAGGCCCATTGCATATTATTCCAGAACTCTGTCAAGGGCAGAGAGGAATTATGCCCAAATTGACAAGGAGGCCTTAGCAATCGTGACGGGAGTCAAGAAATTCCATGATTATCTGTATGGCAGAGAATTCACTATTTTTACAGATCACAAACCATTGTTGGGGCTGTTCACCACTGATAAACAAACACCTCAAATTCTGTCCCCAAGAATGCTAAGGTGGTCTATATTCTTATCTGCCTATACTTGCAAACTGGTCCACAGACCAGGGAAGGATATGGGCCATGCTGATGCATTAAGCAGATTACCATTAATGACCACAGATCCGGACCCAGCACCGGCAGAGCAGATCCTAGCCATCCAAGATCTACCAGATTATCCACTTCAAGTGAAGGACATTGCTGTGGGCACCAGGACAGACAAGGTACTGTGCAGAGTCCTCACATGGGTGGCATCTGGGTGGCAAGAAAAGAGTCCTGGCCCAGAGTTTCAGGCATATTTCATGAGAAGGCATGAGTTGTCTTCTCATAAAGGATGCTTGTTGTGGGGTAGCAGAGTTATCATCCCGGAGAAACTGCGGGAGAGTTTTGCAGTCGCTACATGAGGGTCACCCTGGCATAGTCAGGATGAAGGCACTAGCTCGAAGTTACTTGTGGTGGCCAGGTCTTGACAAAGCCATAGAAGAGCAGGTAGCCGAGTGCTATACATGTCAAAGGTCAAGGCTGGAACAGCCGCAAGCACCAGTACCCAAGTGGGAAACAACTCATACTCCGTGGTCAAGGGTACACATTGATTATGCGGGTCCTTTTCAGGGTCAGCTGTTTTTGGTAGTTGTGGACAGTCATTCTAAATGGCTTGAAGTAGTCCCTGTCACTAGCATGACTATGGCTAAGACTATCCAGGTGCTCAGGGGACTATTTGCAACTCATTTTATTTTTTATTTTATTTTAATATTATTTCTATACCGCCCTTCTCCCGCAGGACTCAGGGCGGTGAACAGGGCAAGAATAAAAATACAAATTACAAAAGTTAAAACTAAATTAAATAAATGCCCACATACTAAAATAGATATTTAAAACCTAATAAATAGCCCCCGATCCCCCCATCAGGCCAGGCCAGCTTGTTCAAAAAAGTATGTTTTTAGCTCGCGGCGAAAGGAGCGAAGGTCGGGCGCCGTCCGGAGCTCAACCGGGAGCTGATTCCATAGCTCCGGGGTGCCCACAGAGAAGGATCTCCCCCTGGGGGCCACCAGTCGACATTCTCTGACCGGTGGCACCCTGAGGAGGCCCTCTCTGTGGGAACGCACAGGGCGGAGGGAAGTCGATGCCGGCAGCAGGTGTTCCCTCAGGTACTCCGGCCCCCTGCCATGGAGGGCTTTGAATACCATTACTAATACCTTGAATCTCACCCGGAAGGCAACCGGTAACCAATGCAGCTCACGGAGCAGAGGTGTAACGTGGGAGTATCGGGAGACTCCCAACACAACTCTCGCGGCTGCATTCTGTACCAGTTGGAGCTTCCGGGTGGTCCTCAAGGGCAGCCCCATGTAGAGAGCGTTGCAGTAGTCAAGTCGAGAGGTCACGAGTGCATGAGTGACCGTGCATAAATCATCCCGGCTTAGATAGGGCCGCAACTGGCGCACCAGGCGAACCTGGGCGAAAGCCCCCCTAGTCACAGCTCCTATGTGGTCTTCCAGGGTGAGCCGTGAATCTAGGAGGACTCCCAAGTTGCGAGCCCTATCTACGGGGGGTAATAATTCACCCCCCATAGTAAGAGGTGGAATGTCCGAATAAACCCGGGATGAAGGTATGCAAAGCCACTCGGTCTTGTCGGGGTTGAGTTGAAGTCTGTTCCTCCCCATCCAGACCCGAACCGCCTCCAGGCAACGGGACATCACGTTGAGGGCATCACTGGGGTGGTTTGGGGTCGAAAGGAAAAGCTGGGTATCATCAGCATACTGATGATACCCAACTCCAAAACCACGAATGATCTCACCCAGCGGTTTCATATAGATGTTGAACAGGAGAGGCGAGAGGACCGACCCCTGAGGAACTCCACAAATGAGAGACCTCGCGGTCGACCTCTGCCCTCCTGCCAACACCGACTGCGAACGTCCCTGGAGATAGGAGGAGAACCACTGTAAAACCGTGCCTCCCACTCCCAATCCCCTGAGACGCCGCAGCAAGATACCATGGTCGATGGTATCGAAAGCCGCTGAGAGGTCTAACAGGACCAGAACAGAGGAATGCCCCCTGTCCCGAGCCCTCCAGAGATCATTCACCAGCGCGACCAATGCCGTCTCCGTGCTGTACCCGGGCCTGAAACCCGATTGGTACGGGTCTAGATAATCCGCTTCATCCAGGACCAGAGGGAGCTGATGTGCCACCACACTCTCAACAACCTTCGCAAGAAAGCGAAGGTTGGAGACAGGACGAAAGTTGTTCAATACAGCTGGGTCCAAGACAGGCTTCTTGAGGAGAGGCCTCACCACCGCCTCTTTCAAGACGGCGGGGAAGCTACCCTCACTCAGAGAAGCCGATATAACTGCCTGGAACCAGCTGCGTGTCCTCTCCCGGGCTGCATAGACCAGCCAGGAAGGGCACGGGTCCAATAAACATGTGGTGGTGCTCAGCCTCCCCATGATCCTGTCCACTTCCTCCGGAGTCACAGAATCAAACTCCTCCCAGGTGATATCGACAAGACCGCCCGCGTCCTGCTCGACAGACTCTGCCCAGTCAGAGTCCAAACCGGTCCGAATCCGAGCGATTTTGTCCGACAGATGCTGGTTAAACTCCTCGGCACGACCCTGCAAGGGATCCTCCCTCACCTCCTGATTCAGGAGGGAGCGAGTCACCCTAAACAGGGCGGCCGGGCGATTATCTGCGGACGCGATAAGGGTGGCGAAGTGGTTAGACCTCGCCTCCCTTATCGCAGCGAGATAAGACCTAGTGTAGGTTCTTAGTCGCAATCGGTCGGGTTCGGATCGGCTGGATCTCCAACCGCTCTCTAGGCCCCGTCTCCGACGCTTCATCTCCCGGAGCTCCGCGGAAAACCATGGAGCTCGACGGGATCTGCACCGGGTCAGGGGCCGCAGGGGTACAACTCGGTCAAGGGCCTCAGTGGCTGCCCTTTCCCAGGCTTCCACTAAGGCATCTGCCGAGCTGTGAGCAAGGGAGGCAGGTGGGGACCCCAGCGCCGCCTGGAACCTCTGGGGATCCATTAAGCGTCTGGGGCGGTACCATTTAATTGGTTCCACACTCCCACGGCGGGGGGTGGCAAAATGGAAGACCAGCCGCAGGAGATGATGATCGGTCCATGACAGGGGCATAACAATTGGGGAGCCCCCACCAAGATCATCTAACCACCGTCCAGATAAGAAAACTAAGTCAAGAGTGTGGCCTCCCTCATGAGTCGGTCCCGAAATTACTTGCGTCAGGTCCATGGCCGTCATGGAAGCCATGAACTCCCGAGCCAACTCAGATGATCCTCCCAGCGATGGTAGATTGAAGTCCCCCAAAACTATAAGTTTCGGGAACTCAATCACCAACCCAGAGAGGACATCGAGAAGCTCAGGCAGGGCTGCTGCTATGTGACTAGGCGAAAGGTACACCAGCAGCAAGCCCAACTGCGCACCAGGGCCGCATCTCAAAAAGAGAGACTCACACCCGACTATCTGGGGAACGGTGGCCTCCCGCGGACATAAGGTCTCCCTCATGACAACAGCCACACCCCCACCCCTACCCTGAGCCCGAGGCCGGTGTAGCACCCGGAAACCTGGTGGGCAAAGATCAACCAGAGGAGTCCCTCCCTCTGGGCCCAACCAAGTCTCCGTGATGCAAGCCAGGTCCGCCAGCTCACCCTCGACCACATCACGGACGAGAGGAGCTTTATTAGCGACAGACCTGGCATTCAAGTACACCAGCCGGAGCTCAGGGGGCTGCACTTCCTCACTCCCAGAGCCCTGGGGCGGAGCCAGAGGGTCGGAGTGCCCCACCGCTCTTAAGCAGCGGAGAGGCCTTCCCTGAGGACGATACGGCCCTCTGCTCCTACACCTGCTGCCATTCCCTAATGTCGTGGGAATAGGTATTCCCACAACCAGCCCTGGAGCCCCGGAGGCAACCGGCCCCCGCCCCTCCCCCCCGCGAACTACCTTGGCACTGGCCTGAACAGAGGTTGTTGGACTGCCCCCCTTGTCCAAACAACCAAAAAGAGTACCCTCCCCCCTCCCTAGCCCCCTAAAAAATTTGGAAAGAAAACTAATCAGGGGCCTCCTATTGGGTTTCCGTCGAAGGCCCCTACCCGTGCCCAGCCATCTCTCGGGGTCCCAATAAATGGGCCCTTCCTCGAGATCGTAAGAGGCTAGAAAGGCGGGTCGCACCCAGGAAGGGGGAGCACCCCTGAGGGCGAGCAAGTCCGTGCAAGAATATTTAAGGGAAGGCATAAGGCGTAGCATAAGGTTACCTGATAAGGCATAAGGTTACCTGATGTGTTGGTCTCTGACAATGGCCCACAATTCACATCTGCTGATTTCCAGGCATTCACCAGGGCCAACTTGATTAGGCATGTCACCTCCGTGCCCTTCCACCCGTCGCCTAATGGTCTTGCAGAATGAATGGTAAGAACGACTAAGGACGCATTGAGGCGCATCATCAGTGGAGACTGGCACCAAAGGTTGGCTCAATTCCTCTTAGCACAACACACCACACCGTGCACATCTATGGGCAAGAGTCCTGCTGAGTTACGTTGGGGATGTTGCCTCATCACTAAGTTGGACAGACTGCACCCAGACAGAGTGGCTGCACAAACGGAGCAACCCAACACTCCAAGAGAACTGCACATTGGTGATATGGTTTGGGTCAGGAACTATGGTCCTGGACACGTGTGGATTCAAGGGGAGGTGGTTGATAAAACGGGCCCTGTATCATATATTGTAAAGGTGGAGGAGGGCCACCAGGTCAGGAGACATCTGGATCAATTGAGGAGGCGGGCCCCAGAAAAAGCGCAGGCACCTCAACATGACCTACCATCTTCATCTTCCTCATTTCCTTCGGGTCAGGGGAGGTGGAAAAACATGCGGATAGTAGTCATTTACCCAGAAGCGTTGGTGGGGGCGAGCAACAACACGGCCATGTCCAAAATGACGAGGGGGTCAATAGGGCATGGGATCAGGGTGAAACAGATGACCAAATTGCAGACCTGTGTGAGATGAACGAGGAACAAACACCGAAACAGTCCGCAAGGACTAATAGGTCACCGACATATCTAGAGGAGTTTGTGAGGTTTTGAGACAGGGGTATTTTAGGGTCTAGTAGTGTCCAATAATCAGATATACACTGTGTGTTGTTAATTGTCATGTTTATTACATATGGGGGGAAGGGGTGTTATGTATATAGAGTTTTACAGCATGGAGCCAATGACTCCACCAGGTGGCGACATACTCTATCCAGATTAGCTGGATAGTCCACAGCGGGAAATCCAGACGAGCAGATTGGTCCCAGGTTCACCTGGCTAGGTGTATATGAAGGACCCTGAGTGCTCTTTGTCTCAGTCCGGTGTGTCCATTCAATAAAGAGTGATCTGATGCTGTAACCAGTTGTCCGAGTCGTCCATGTGGTCCACGCGGTCCAGACTAGCTATATAACAATGGCTATAACTGTACAATGTCCTACTTTTTTATGTGTTGCATCTGCAACTCACATTTAGAGAGGTGGGGATTCCACTGCAAAGTTGAGCTCGTTTTTGTTTTTTTTACACACAAAACCAACTTGGCAAATGCTATCCCCTCCCTGCAAACTGAACTCTGGGGTTAAACCCCAACCCTTTGCACAAAAACTTGCAACTTTACCGTCTGTAATTCATGGCTGCTGCCAATCGCTCGCCTTGCCTAACCAGCTGCCCTTACGATATTTTGAACTACTACATTCACAATTCTCATGCTGTGAAGAATAAAGATAACTACTGTATAGCTCACACAGCTGGAGAGCACCAGGTTGGGTTGGCTGACCCAATTATAAAGCTGAAAAGGCTTTCCAGAACATTAACTTTGCTATAGCCTCTGCATACAACCGTTTATGTCAAGCTAATAAAATAAGATCAAGGAGTGTGCAGCCTTGGTTTTTAAACCATATAAGGTGTGTTACCTCAGTGTAGGTTTGCTACCTATTTGTAAAAAAAAACCATAGCTACTTAGCAGGTAAAATACTATGTTTTCTGTCGTACTTTCTCAGATCCATCTTCTTGGGCTGGCAGAAAAGATGCTACCATATTAAATGGGTTTTGGTGAGAAAGAATTCTGCAGAAAAACCAGCCAATGATCTTGGTTGTACCATTTAGGATTAAAGTTCACTGGAAGTCTTGCAGACCAAAATATAAGATGTCATGTTAAATTTATTCTTTTTTCTTTTATTTAAGAGTGAATAGTCTTACAATGTCTTGAGATAAACAGGAGTCTTCTGCAACAAATTATTTTTGAAACTCCTCTTCGTTAAGCACACAACAGAGAGGGAGAGACCCCCCCATTTAAGTTATATATTTAATAACTTTTGCCCATTGAGGGCTAGACTATCTTCTAGATGGTTTTCTTTCCTTGGATTGAGGCATGGGGTCTATAAAGAACAATTGCACAGTCAGGTTTAATTTAATTCAGATGTACTGGATCAAGGCTACAAGATAGCAAAGTAAAGCAGTTTTGAGGCATGTATGTCTACATGCAGAGTGAGAAAACACTCTGAGAAAAAGGATTGAAATAAATGCAACTCAGTTGTAGGATAGCGTTAATTACATTAATTAACACTGATACTTCTTGTTCTGTGAAAGTTAAAGTAATTGTATTACCATATTCCCAATCTATATTCAACACTTGTTTCGCACACGTTGGTCTCTTATCAGAATATACAGGAGCCTAGAGTATGTCTGTGAATTATTTCTCCATTCAACACAAATTATTATCACCAAACACTACATTTCCTTTGTCACTCTACACCCAACCCTTGCCTTCTTGCCAAAGTTTCAGGGTTTAATTTACATTCTATTTATTAAAACAAACTTTTAAAGTTGGAAAAGTTCCAGAGGCTGCTACTCCATTTTTCATTCAATCTCAAACAAGACATAGCTTATGAATTCAAAATAAGCACATTTAAGTGTATCACTTCTGGTTAAGGTGGCAATTCTATTCTTAAAAATATATTAATAAATAGATCAAATAAAATAATCTGTGTTGCTTGAATTAATTCTCAGGTTTAAAGCTCCGCTTGCAGCCAGCTCCTTCCTCATCAGACTACTTAAAAGCAAACAGAAAACTTGAAATTCAACTTATCTGAAGAGCAACAGGTTGGGAAATGGTGAATTATATCTACAGCTGCAATCCTATTAATTTTTACATATGAATAAGTCCCATTGAAGTAAAACGTACTTACTGCTAAGTAAACAGAGTAAGGGATTACTGAGTAATTCTCCAGAGAGATTGTTTCATTCAAGGACCTCTCATAACCAACTGCTAATTCTTTGATGTAATTACTAAAATTAACATTAATTTTAATTGAAGACTGGAATTAACCTTTACCAATGTTTTAGCATTATTTTAATTATAATACTCCACTACACTGGCCATGCAGGTAAATTTATTACACAATTGTGCAGGAAATTATGGCTTGTTATGGGAATGGTCTACAAAACGTTTGCCTTGATATACTCTTAATCTCCTTTTTTCTACTTTTCCCAACTTCCACATCTATGGGGATTATAGTTCAACTCCCAGAACAGCCAATCAGAATTATTGTTAGGCATCGTGATTCAAATCAGGAACGGATGCTAGAATTGGGTATATCTAGTTTAATGAAAAGAAGGACGGGGGGGGGGTTTGACATGATAGCGGTGTTCCAATATCTCAGGGATTGCCACAAAGAAGAGGGAGTCAAGCTATTCTCCAAAGCACCTGAAAGCAGGACAAGAAGCAACGGATGGAAACTAGTCAAGGAGAGAAGCAACCTAGAACTAAGGAGAAACTTCCTGATAGTTAGAACAATTAACCAGTGGAACAACCTGCCTCCAGAAGCTGTGAATGCTCCAACACTGGAAGTTTTTAATAAGAGACTGGACAGCCATTTGTCTGAAATGGTATAGGGTTTCCTGCCTGAGCAGGGGGTTGGGCTAGATGACCTCCAAAGTCCCTTCCAACTTTATTGTTGTTGCTGTTGTTGTAAATAATTCCAGGGGCATCCGATTGAGGTAGAGTGTTTATTCAGTTTTATATATTTGGAGGAATCAGCATAAATATTATATATTTAATTGCTCATTCATTCTTGGCGTTTGGGAAGGCCTCAAGAAGAAAATTCAATGCCCTCAAGTAGATTTAATGAAAGAGCTAAGGAATAATGCCAGTGTCTTTTCCCTGTGTCTTTGCAATTTGGAAACACCATAGGAATGCCAAAAAGTAGCAGAAACTTTTTCTTTACAAAAAGTTTGAAGTAAACTATATTTACACAAAAAAGGCTAGCAGCAGCAAAGATGTATAGACAGTCCTCAGCTTCAAACTGGTCGCTCAACAAGTGTTCAGAGTTACAGCAGGCTCAAAAAAAAAGTTATTTATGACCCATCCTCAAAGTTATACCTGCTGCACTATGGTCACGTGATTGCATTTCAGGCACTTGACAACTGGTTTGCATTTAGAATTGGTTGCAGCATCCTGCACCAGGTGATCATATTTTGTGATTTCCCCCATCCCCCACCCCATTTTCCAGCCCAAAACAGCAAAAACAACCCCATCCATTGGAAGAAAAACTGGATTGAGATTGATGACCATGCAATTTGCTTAATGACCATGATGACAACGATGGTAAAAATAAATCTGGTCATGCAGTGACTTGAGTCACAACCACAACTATTTGCAACTAAAATTCTAGGCTCAGTTGTAAATTGAGGACTACCTATCCAGGGGTAGGCAACCTTGGCTCTTTTATAACTCGTGGACTTCAACTCCCAGAATTCCTGAGCCCGCTAGCTCAGGAATTCTGGGAGTTGAAGTCCACGAGTCATAAAACAGCCAAAGTTGCCTAGCCCTGCCTATTCCATAAGCATTTGAGGGTAGAAGGCTAATAATCAGTACTCATGTTGCAGAGTGGTAGATCAGGGTCAGCCCCCAGCCTACCATTTTCCTGCCCTACCAAGCAGACAACATTTGGAAGGGCCCAAAACTCTTTTGAGGTGTGGAAGACTATTTCCATACTATGTACTACAGGTAGGCCTTAACCTGTAATTTTACAATGAAGTTAAAATGGCTCTGGAAAAAAATGTCTTAGGGCTGTTTTCACATTCATGCCTGTTGCAGCATCCCCATGGTCACATGATCAAATTCGGACACTTGCGACTGACTCCTATTCGTGACGGTTGCAGTGTCCTGGGGTCATGTGATCATCTTTTGGGACCTTCTGACAAGCAAAGTCAATGGGGAAGTCAGATTTACTTTACAACCACATTACTAATTTAACAGCTGCAGTGATTCACTTAACAACTGTGACAAGAAAGATTGTAAAATAGGGCAAAACTCACCTAGCAACTGTCTTGCTTAGCCATGGAAATTTTGGGCTACTTACAATTGCGGTCATAGGTAGAGGACTAAACTGTACTATCTACTATCTGGAGCAAGTGCCTATCAGAGCCACCCCTTGAGATGAAGCCTTCAAGCTCTCTTCACCTCCCCCTTGGAGGCAAGAGTGTCCTGCCTGTTAAGCCCCCCCCCCCGCCTAATGGCTTCCCTTGAACCCTCTTTGCAGACAGATTTGCCACTGAATGCTTTTCTCTAAAAAGAAGAGACTGATCTGGAGAGCCACAAAGCCAGGTTGTTGGGGGCAATTAAGCTGACTTTGTAATAATGCCGCTTGGGGTGTGTGTGAAAGCCCTAACAAGCAGGCATATACATAGAATGAAGGCTACTGCTAAGCTTGTAAGCCGCCCTGAGTCTTCGGAGAAGGGCGGGATATAAATGTAATAAAAATAAAATAAAAAATAAAATAAATAAAATAAAGCCACCCGAACGATGCCCCACTTTGAGGTGTTGAGGCTGTCGTGGACTCTGAAGAGCACAGAGCCATTTTCCTCTGCAGTCACACGGGAAAGTTACTTATTTCTCTGATGAGGCCTACACGCAGGGCTTTTTTTGTCATAGAACGCTCAGAACGGAGTTCCGGCACCTTTTTGGGATGGAACCTTGTAGGGTAGCAAGGCGGGTTGTATGACATGTGTGAGTTCCGGCACCTTTTTCTTTTACAAAAAAAGCACTGCCTACACGTCTTGTCTTCAGGTGATTTTAAAGGGTCCCTGTAGCACCACAAGCCAGTCAAGCTCCACAGCCACCTCATCCATAATATCACTCTTTATTAACAAAAGCACACACCACATTAATTCCTAGTTTTACTAGCAGGGATTCTTAACTTCAGGGCTAAAAGCTGATCCGCAAAGTTTCATTCCGATTAATTCTAGATCTGTGTTTTAAAACTTGGGAACTTTAACAGGCATGGGCCTCGACTCACAGACTTCCTCAGCCAGCATGGGAGTTGAAGTCCACACCTGTCAGAGTTGCCAAATTTGAAAAACGCTGTTCTAGACCTAGAAAATTCCATTGCTTATCATTGTTGCAGACGATCAGCTGCATTTTAACTACACGTAGTTTATTCAACAAGGCAGGCCTGTTTTGAACATAATGTTAAGTTACACACTGTGGTTTATAATGTACAATGGCTCAGCTTATGCAACAGGCTAAACCAGGGCTTTTCAACCATTTCACCCATTGTACCACTTTTAGGATATGGCAACATCCGAGTACCACCAGTCGCCTAGCAAGGTGTCAAAAACTTGATGACCCCCCAAAAAAGGAAAAAAGTGATTAAGTACAGGTAGTCCTCGACTTACAACAGTTCGCTTAGTGACTGTTCGAAGTTACAATGGCACTGAAAAAAGTGCCCCCCCCAAGCCACAGCCGAGCAAGACACCTGCCTACCTACCTGGCGGCGCTCTTCCTCCTGTCTGAGGTTTTCATTGTTGTGAGCATTTCTGTTAAGGATTGGCAGCAGGGGTGGGGTGGGGGGTTGTTTGGTTTTTATTTCCCCTCCCCCTCTGATGGGTGGTTGCAGCAGGTTTTGGTCACTTCACATGACCCTGGGACACTGTGACCGTCATAAATATGACTCAGTTGCCAAGCATCTGAATGTAAATCACAAGACCCTGGAGATGCTGCAACATTCCAGCTCATCGGCGCTTCTTCTGGGCTCAGAAGCGCCAGGATCAGTGCCAAGCTCCAGCTGGAGCCTGGCACTGATCCTGGTGCTTCCACTGAACCCTGACAGCCCTGCAGCTCCAGCCGTCTCTCACTCAGGCTTGTGCAGTGCTGCCACCGGTTCAGCTCATTCCCCTCCCCCGCTACCACTTTTCTAAGATGGCCGCATACTACCTGCCAGGTGCCAATGTACCACAGGTGGTACCCGTACCACTGGTTGAAAAGCCCTGGGCTAAACCATAACCAACTAACTAATGTGTAAATCCAGCCTATACCTTGTTGCTCCAACCAGCATCATATCTTTTTGAGGATAATGGGGTTTCTAATCTGTCAATCTTTGAACTAAAAAAGAAAAATTCCTACTAGAAAACTATGCCACCTCAAAAAAAATCCAAATCTGTTATATTTCCCCTGTTTAACTTCCCCTCCTCTAATAGTTGAACACCAAGGAACTATAATGCACAATGTACAAAGTGCAATTACAGTTATCTCTACAGTTATAACCATACATTGTGCATTATACAATATACAAGTAACTGCATAGTACTCATATTGAAGACTGATCAATCCAGAGCAATACCAACTACAGGTAGTCCTCACCTTACAACAGTTTGTTTAGTGACTGTTCAAAGTTACAACAGCACTAAAAAAATGACTTACAACATTTTTCACACTGATGACCATTGCAGTGCTCCCATGGTCATGTGATTTACATTCAGATGCTTGACAACTGGTTCATATTTATGACAGTTGCAGTGTCCCGGGATCATGTGACCATTTTTTGTGACCTTCTGGCAAGCAAAGTCAATGGGGGAAGCCAGATTCACTTAACAACCATGTTACTAATTTAACAAGTGCAGAGATTCACTTAACAAATGTGGCAAGAGAAGTCGTAAAATGGGACACAACTCACTTAACAAATTTCTCACTTAGCAACATAAATTCTGGGCTAAATTGTAGTCATAAGTCGAGGACTACCTGTAAATTCTGCCCCCATACCAGATACATCAACAGAATGCCCCGAAAACATCCAGTAGGGCTACCAGTTTTGAGCTACAAACCTGGGAGAGAACCTCTAGATATCACCAGGATATAGAAAGTATTAACCATGAGCTGCCATCTAGTGATCAGCCAGAAATCTAGTGGGTGGTTGGTGGCTGCCCAGTCTACATCAATTAATGTCAACCCTGTGGCCGGCTGTACAATCTTCAAAAATCTTTCTCTTCATGGTGTGACAAAATATGAAAGGCCTAGTCTTGTCTTGTCACCTGAGCTTCTAAGAAATACTCAGATTTCATTCTTCCACTATAGATTGATTTATTCATTGGACAGTCCATGGTATTTGGAGTACCCTTTCCCAGAGGCCATTATTCAAAAGCACCTATTTTCTCGCACAAACCTTGCTTCTTCGTTGTCCAAATTTCTGAAAATATCACAGCTCAATAACTTGGATCTTTATACCCAGAGAAACATTTTTCCACTCTGATTTTATCTTGGTCCTGCGTAGCTGTTTTTATACGGACGGTTAATGTTTTGATTTCTGGGCTACTTGCAGTTTCACTACAGATTATTGATCCAAACAAATTGAAATTGTCAACTATTTTTATTTCCTCTCTGGCAGAGATGAAATTATTGATGTTGCCACTGAGAAGCTTTGCCTTGGATACATGTAGGGCATTCTAACCTAACAGTTTCTGACAGTGGTGGGATTCAAATATGTGAACAACCAATCAGTGTGGATGCCGCTTCCGGAAGTCCATTCTGGAGCTGGGCAACAAAAAATTAGCTACCGGTTCTGCCAAAGTGGTGCAAACTGGCTGAATCCCACCATGGGTTTCTGACCCTTATTTCATGCGCAGCTACAGCAGCGGTTGGGCAACCAGAGAAGAGATAGCTCCAATCGCATCGTAAATACCAGGTTGACTCTGTTGAGTAAACTTTGCTGCTTTGCAGTGGCTTTTTGAGGGCCTTCTTCCAGCACTGTATCACGTTTTGTTTTGTTATGACTATCCCTCCGATTTTTCATGACAAGACACAGAAGCAGAATGCTGGGGTCTTTTTCCTGGAGGGTAATCCTAGGATGGCCGCCATTTTCACAAGAATGTGATCCTCCATTGGCAATGTTAACTCATCTTCAAGACTCATTTTTCCAAAAGCCAGATTGAGAAGAGAATGGCGACATCTGCAGCAGAAAACAGGTAGTCCTCGACTTACAAACTTTCTCTTTTTTTCATATGTTTTATTGATTTTTTAAAACATAAATCACTTAATAGTTTGAAAACAGTGTGTTTGCTGGGTTTCCATTTGTAAAGAAAAATCATTAACAACCCGTATACCGGTTTCTTACCGCTGCCCGGCTTGTTCCACAGCCTCATGCCAGCGGCATTGCGCAGGAGGCAGCAAATAGCTGGTTTCGGTGGGGCACAGCTGTTTGCCGCCTCGTGTGTTGCGCCCAATGCTACTGCAATGCGGCTCGGCCGAAAACAGCCGTGGAACAAAGTGGGGCAGGTTTAGTTTAGTTTAGTTTTATTAAATTTTTATACCGCCCTTCTCCCGAAGGACTCAGGGCGGTGAACAGGGCATATAATAAAAATACAAAAATACAAAAGTTAAAATAGAATTAAATTAATGCCCAAAATAAAACAATAAGAATATACAAATAATTAAAACCCTAAATTAACTCCCCATCAGGCCAGGCCAGCTTGTTCGAATAAGTGGGTCTTTAACCCGCGCCGGAAGGAGTGGAGATCCGGTGCCATCCGGAGCTCAACCGGCAGTTGATTCCACAGAGCCGGGGCGCCCACAGAGAAGGCCCTCCCCCTGGGGGCCACCAGCCGGCATTCTCTGACCGGAGGCACCCTGAGGAGGCCCTCTCTGTGGGAACGCACAGGGCGGAGGGGAGTTGACGCCGGCAGCAGGTGGTCCCCGAGGTATTCCGGACCCATGCCATGTAAGGACTTAAAAACCATCACTAAGACCTTGAACCTCACCCGGAAGACAACTGGTAACCAATGCAGCTCGCGGAGCAAAGGTGTAACATGGGAGTACCGGGAAACTCCCAAGACAACTCTCGCGGCCGCATTCTGTACCAGTTGGAGCCTCCGAGTGGTCTTCAAGGGAAGCCCCATGTAGAGAGCATTGCAATAGTCAAGACGAGAGGTCACGAGCGCATGAGTGACCGTACACAGGGCATCCCGGTCTAGATAGGGCCGCAACTGATGCACCAGGCGAACCTGAGCGAAAGCCCCCCTAGTCACGGCTACTATATGATCTTCTAAGGTAAGCCGCGAATCTAGGAGGTTCCCCCTTCACCTGCCCACTCAGCTATAGCTTTGGTGGCTCTGTAGGCAGAGCTGCGAAGTTCTCTTCTCTGTCTGACAGAAAAGAGAACTTCGCAGCTCTGCTTACAGAGCCACCAAAGCAGCAGGTGAATCACCGTAGGCTCAGGGAGGGAGGGTGCTGAAGTGGGCGGTCGGGCCATTGGCAACAGCAATGCGGCTGAGTAGAAAGTGGCCTCAGAACAAGTGGGGCAGGTAAGGAAAGAAATCCTCGCTCCCCCCCCCCAGAAATTGCCTTTCTTTCCTTACCTGACTCCCAGCCCTGTGCCATTTCTCCTTCGCGATCCGCCACCGCCGCTTGCAAGGACAAAGGAAGTATTTTTGGAGGAGAAAAAAGGTCAATCAATCAATTCCAACTTCTCGTGAAAGATTGCAAAGTTGGAATTGATTGATTGACCTTTCCCCCCCCAAAAAAAACTTCCTAATACCTTGCACGCTTCAGTACCCTCCCTCGCTGAGGCTCCAGCGCTCCACCTGCTACTTTGGTCGGCCTGCCAGCCCCCACCTAAACGCCCTGCCCAATGCCGTCTAGCATGGCCGCCTGGGGCTGCAGGGGCTGGCCTGGCATGGGAAGGGCACACACCCCACCCTCCCACCACCATGCAGGGTAAGGTTGCCAGCCCTGCCCCCACCCATATGCCCTCACCTCCCCCAAGCGTTTTTTTTTACTAACCTGCCTTTCAGCTGCATTCCGTTTCTCTGTTCGCTTCTCAGCCTTCACCGCGTGTTTGTGGGACTATCGGTAAAAAAAAAAGTTCCATCAGACTTATGATGAGAGAAAAATTGTTGATATTTCAGAAGTTCTTTGAAAATTTATATAAGGGAAATGAAATAAACATGAATGAAAGTCAGGCGTAGATAAAAAAGAATTTAAACTGTAAAATTCTCAGGGAACATCTGCTGCCGGCATCAAGCTCCCTGCGCCCTGTGCGTTCCCACAGAGAGGGCCTCCTCAGGGTGCCACCGGTCAGAGAATGCCGTCTGGTGGCCCCCAGGGGGAGATCCTTCTCTGTGGGCGCCCCGGAGCTATGGAACCAGTTACCGGTTGAGCTCCGGACGGCGCCCGATCTGCGCTCCTTTCGCCGCGATCTGAAAACATACTTGTTCGAGCAAGCCGGCCTGGCCTGAGGGGGGATTGGTGGTTTTTTTTTTTTATCATTCTTATTGGGTTTTTTTACTATGTATCAATTGTATTTTAATCGGGCATGCATTTAATTATCTTTTAATTTTTGTAATTTCTGTGTTTTATTCTTGCCCTGTACACCGCCCTGAGTCCTTCGGGAGAAGGGCGGTATAGAAATGATAATAAATTAAATTAAAATTCAAGAATATGATAAAGAAATAATGGAACCACAAATAGAAGATGAAATACTGGAAGTTATTAATAAATTGAAAAAAGTAAAGTTTTTCACACTTACGACCACTGCACCGTCCCCATGGTCAGGTGATAAATTTCAGACACTTGACATCCGGCTCATATTTTTGATGGCTGCCGTGTTCCAGAGTCACATGATCCCTTTTTGGGACCTTCTGACAAGCAGTCAATAGGGAAGTCAGATTCACTTAATAAATGTGCTACTAACTTAATAATGCATTGATTCACTTAACAGTTGTGGCAAGAAAGGTCATAAAATGGGGCAAAACCCACTTAACAACTGTCTCACTTAGCAACAGAAATTTTGGGCTCAGCTGTGGCTGCAAGTCGAGAATTATCTATAAGAGGTTAGCAAAGTAGTTCCTTTTCCTTCCCTACTGCCTCTTGTATTCCCTACTTTAAAAAGTTCATTGAATTAAATATCTTTAATCCAAGCCCAAATCAGGTGGACTTTTAGAAGCACATCATTACTGATTGTTAAATATATAAAAATCATAACGTGTATCACTCATTTGCGTCATTTCCTTCCAGGTAGAAGAAAAGGTTGAGTGCTTTCAGAGAGTTCAGGTGTGCAATTCAGGATCAGCACAACTTAACCCAGTTCTTAGCCTCTTCCTGGCTAATATGCCTCTTATTTATTCCTAGTTATTTTTTAGATGGGTGTCCCTGGTCTTCTCCACAGCGGATACTCCAGACAGAATGTGAAAAAAGTATTCACAGGGACGATTTTTTAAAATGGGATAGATACAAAATGCAACTACCAAAATGATAGTTCGGACGTGGCTGCCATCTAGTGGCCAAACACCAATATGATCACCTCTTTGTTCTTTTAGAATTGAACAGTCATCTTTTTTTTAGGCAGGAGCTAATTTCAGAGAAAAGATTATGTATTCACATCTGGCAATTCCATAAAAGCTAATCTAAAATGTAATTCAAGGCAAAATTAATTAAAATACCATGGTAAGCCACCAGGAGGGCCCAGCCAGGTTACAATTAGCATTAAAATAGAAATATAGAAAGAGATGAGGATCAACTTTTGAAGACGAGGTGCAGCCATCAGAGTTTGCTGCAAAAAAAGGGAAGGGGGGCAGAGATCAAGGTGTAGGGTGTAAGTTCCTCCAGGCCTAAGCTCCTTTGTCATCTAGGTCACAGGTGGGCAACTATGGCCCCGTTATGACCTGTGGTCTTCATCTCCCAGAATTCCTGAGCCAGCATGGTCATAATGGGGCCATATGGGCCATAGATGCCCACCCCTGATCTAGGAAATGGATGGATAGGAATGGATAGGAAATGGAGAGAGCGTTATAATGGACATTTTGAGCTCAACTGTGGTTGTAAATCGAGGAGGTATAGAGCTCAGGGGTGCTGTTGGGGAGTGGAGACCACAGGCAGATCTGAGGAGGCCAGCAGAAGATGTGAATAAAAAGATTGGGTGCTGCTGGCTGGAGAAGAAGCTAAGAAGCAATTTACCAAAGCAAGTTGCAATCTTCCCTACTGGCTTCCCCACTGACTTTGTTTGTGGTCAGCTGGCAGTGAAAGTCATAAATGGTTATGATGTGACCACACCTCCCTGTGATGTCATAATTGCAAGTCGGGCCCGAGTGGCTGACTTACAGTCACATGACTGTGGGAATGTGCAATGACTGGAAGTTTGAGGACCAGGTCGTACTTCAATCTTTTTCGGTGCTGCTGTAACCTTGGTCACTAAACAAATGGACATAATCTGAGGACTGCCTATATTCCTGACCCTCCTTTCTGGGGCAAGAAACAAAAAGGGCTCCCTTCTCTCTTCTTTTACAGTGGGCAACCTCCCCATCACATCCCTCCCCAAAAGCCTAACTATATTTTGTCCTCCTCTCCAGTGTCATCATTTTCTGAGCTGCGGCTTCCGTGACTCCATCCCTACCGCAGTTTGGACCCCTCCTTAGCTACTATCTTCACTCAGCTTCGTTTTCAGTTTGCCAAGGATTTTTATTCACAGCCTCTCTTAATGATTTTTCTCTCTCTCATTTTTCTGCCTTAGTGGGATTGTTTGTACCTATAATTTCAGGATCATATTTTCTAGGCTTTCTCATACGAGTTGAGCTTGTCTTTTAGGATTCTGATGTGCTGCTCGCCATCCGGGCCTTAGGAACTACCTTCCTGATGTCCAAATTATTAATGTCTTTAATTTGGTTCTTCTTTGGTTCTGGGATTTTCTGGTGGTCACCTATCCAAATACTAACTGGGTCTGACTCTATTTAGCTTCTCAATTTTGACTCAGGTCAGTCAGACGCTGCCATCTGCTGTGGCAAAGAAAGAGATACAAGAAATCGTATCTTCTACATCCATTTTTTCCCCTCCCAGCACAATGTTAAGTTCTATCTCCAATCTCTCCATGTTGCAGGCTGCCGCTTTAAATACTGGCCAGCACTAAGAGCTGTTTACACAGCAAAGCACTTGATGAAGTAATGGTATGTTTAGTCATTTCTCCGGGCGAACTTGCTTTTGGTTTAGTTCTAGGCTTCATGGAGTGGTATATTCTCCTGCAGTGGTCTGTCCACATTGCAGGCTCCTTAAAATCTGCCTCTGTTTCAGAAAGCAGCTAGCTACCCCTGGGCACCTCCTCAGGTGGCCATCTTGCCCTCATCAGGGCAAAGAGAAATGTTTCCCCTGCTACTCCAGCGAGCTGAAAGCCTGCCTGGGAAGGCTGTGGTTAAAGCTTGATATCTTCACAAGGCCTACAGGAAAGAGCAAGTGCATCATTTGTTCTCATTTAGCTCAGGTGAAATAGGATGGGAGTAGCTGAATGAAGCAGAGGCTGCTGGGTCATTCATCACTGCCCATTGAGCATGACAGGGGCAATAGAAAGAAATCAGATAAAAACTACTTTACCTAGAGCTTAGGTGCAGCTGTGCTTGGTGAAAAATTAACCCTTTTGCCTGAAGAAAAGAGCAAGGTTTTTCCCTGGTTCAACCATTTTATTTTATTTTTTGCATCTTACACTTCAGCAGTCTCTCCACATGATAGCAGTAATTGAGATGCTGCAGCCTTCCTCACCACCACTTTAAAAGAGATGATGTCAGACCCCCAAACCCCTTGCCTATTCCCTTTTGCCCTCTATTCTTTTGGGGCCTGCCATTCTGTTGGGAGAGGGGGCGCATGGGGAACTGTGTTGGTAGCTTTTGCTTTCCTCTTTCTTTGCCTGGCCTTCTTGAGTATGGAGCAGGTCTCCTTATCTAGGAGACAGTTGCAAGGAGACAAAAGCTGGAGAAGACCTTGAGATGCAGGCCCACCGTACCAGTCAGCTGGCCATCAAGCCACCTGTGGATTGGCTGGAGTTCAAACGGACGTTATGACTTTGGTGGGAGGGGGCATATTGCTTGCTTTAATTCAGGGGTGTCAAACGGCCAGCCCGCGGGCCGGATGCATCATGCGGAAGCCGCACCCATCCCATTGCCAGCAATGGCAAAACCGTCCCAATACGTCCCTAACCCTAACCCTATCACTAGTCCCTAATAAAAGTTTCCCTTTGAGACAATGCTGTTTCAAGAGTTCTGCTTTCTTGGATGATTAGTTGAAGTAGGTCCTGACAGATATTGTACTTTGTGCTCACACTGTATTAAGCCATCTGAAGGCTTGCTTGAGTTCATGCATCACAATAATGAGTCAAAATTAATCCATTTGGGTTTATCAGAAAGAAATTTGGTGTCCGGGGAAGAAAATTCCTGATGCCGGAGTCAAAGATTTTTGTGCCCAGGAGGTGAAAATTTTTTTCCCACCCAAATGTAAAAACACACACCAGAATGAGATTCGGGGTTGAATTTCATTCTTAAAAATGGTGTTTTTCATAGCTTTTAAAAATCAAGAATTTTTTGGTGACCGGGGAAGAAAATTCCTGATGCCGGAGTCAGGGATTTTTGTGCCCAGGAGGTGAAATTTTTTTTCCCACCCAAATGTAAAAACGGACACCAGAATGAGATTCGGGGTTGAATTTCTTCCTTAAAAATGGTGTTTTTCATAGTTTATAAAAATCAAGATTTATTTCGTGTCCGGGGAAGAAAATTCCTGATGCCGGAGTCAGGGATTTTTGTGCCCAGGAGGTGAATATTTTTTTTGACCCAAATGTAAAAACGGATGCCAGAATTAGATTTGGGGTTGAATTTCGTCCTTCAAAATGGTGTTTTTCATAGTTTTTAAAAATCAAGATTTTGTTAGGAAGAAAACCAGGAGGTGAAATTTTTTTTACACAAATGTAAAAATGCACACCAGAATGAGATTCGCGGTTGAATTTCATTCTTAAAAATGGTGTTTTTCATAGCTTTTAAAAATCAAGAATTTTTTGGTGTCCGGGGAACAAAATTCCTGATGCCGGAGTCAGGGATTTTTGTGCCCAGAAGGTGAATTTTTTTTTTCACCCAAATGTAAAAACGGACACCAGAATGAGATTCAGTGTTGAATTTCTTCCTTAAAAATGGTGTTTTTCATAGTTTATAAAAATCAAGATTTATTTCGTGTCCAGGGAAGAAAATTCCTGATGCCGGAGTCAGGGATTTTTGTGCCCAGGAGGTGAATTTTTTTTTTTGACTCAAATCTAAAAACGGACGCCAGAATGAGATTCGGGGTTGAATTTCATACTTAAAAATGGTGTTTTTCGTAGCTTTTAAAAATCAAGATTTTTTTGGTGTCCGGGGAAGAAAATTCCTGATGCCGGGGTCAGGGATTTTTGTGCCCAGGAGGTGAAATTTATTTTTTTTTTGACTCAAATGTAAAAACGGACACCAGAATGAAATTCGGGGTTGAATTTCTTCCTTAAAAATGGTGTTTTTCATAGTTTATAAAAATCAAGATTTATTTCGTGTCCAGGGAAGAAAATTCCTGATGCCGGAGTCAGGGATTTTTGTGCCCAGGAGGTGAATTTTTTTTTTTGACTCAAATCTAAAAACGGACGCCAGAATGAGATTCGGGGTTGAATTTCATACTTAAAAATGGTGTTTTTCGTAGCTTTTAAAAATCAAGATTTTTTTGGTGTCCGGGGAAGAAAATTCCTGATGCCGGGGTCAGGGAGTTTTGTGCCCAGGAGGTGAAAATTTTTTTTTTTGACTCAAATCTAAAAACGGATGCCAGAATGAGATTCGTGGTTGAATTTCATACTTAAAAATGGTGTTTTTCATACCTTTAAAAAATCAAGAATTTTTTGGTGTCCGGGGAAGAAAATTCCTGATGCCGGAGTCAGGGAGTTTTGTGCCTAGGAGGTGAAAATTTTTTTTCCACCCAAATCTAAAAACGGACGCAGGAATGTGATTCGGGGTTGAATTTCATACTTAAAAATGGTTTTTTTCATAGCTTTTAAAAATCAAGATTATTTTGGTGTCCGGGGAAGAAATTTCCTGATGCCGGGGTCAGGGATTTTTGTGCCCAGGAGGTGAATTTTTTTTTTTCACCCAAATGTAAAAACGGACACCAGAATGAGATTCAGGGTTGAATTTCTTCCTTAAAAATGGTGTTTTTCATAGTTTATAAAAATCAAGATTTATTTCGTGTCCGGGGAAGAAAATTCCTGATGCCGGGGTCAGGGATTTTTGTGCCCAGGAGGTGAAATTTATTTTTTTTTGACTCAAATGTAAAAACGGACACCAGAATGAAATTCGGGGTTGAATTTCTTCCTTAAAAATGGTGTTTTTCATAGTTTATAAAAATCAAGATTTATTTCGTGTCCAGGGAAGAAAATTCCTGATGCCGGAGTCAGGGATTTTTGTGGCCAGGAGGTGAAATTTTTTTTCCACCCAAATGTAAAAATGAACACCAGAATGAGATTCGGGGTTGAATTTCATTCTCAAAAATGGTGTTTTTCATAGCTTTTAAAAATCAAGATTTTTTTGGTGTCCAGGGAAAAAAATTCCTGATACTAGGGTAGGGAGTTTTGTGCCTAGGAGCTGAAATTTTTTTTACCACCCAAATGTAAAAACGGACACCAGAATGAGATTCGGCGTTGAATTTCATACTTAAAAATGGTGTTTTTCATAGCTTTTAAAAATCAAGAATTTTTTGGTGTCCAGGGAAGAAAATTCCTGATGCCGGGGTCAGGGAGCTTTGTGCCCAGGAGGTGAAAAGGTTTTTTTGACCCAAATCTAAAAATGGAAACCAGAATGAGATTCGGGGTTGAATTTCATTATTAAAAATGGTGTTTTCATAGCTTTTAAAAATCAAGATTTTTTTGGTGTGCGGGGAAGAAAATTCCTGATGCCGGGGTCAGGGATTTTTGTGCCCAGGAGGTGAAATTTTTTTTTGACTCAAATGTAGAAACGGACACCAGAATGAGATTCAGGTTGAATTTCTTCCTTAAAAATGGTGTTTTTCATAGTTTATAAAAATCAAGATTTTTTTGGGAAGAAAATGCCTTATGCCGGGGGTCAGGGATTTCTGTGCCCAGGAGGTGAAATTTTTTTTCCACCCAAATCTAAAAACGGACACCAGAATGAGATTCGGGGTTGAATTTCTTCCTTAAAAATTGTGTTTTTATAGCTTTTAAAAATCAAGATTTTTTTGGTATCCGGGGAAGAAAATTCCTGATTCCGGGGGTCAGGGACTTTTGTGCCCAGGAGGTGAATTTTTTTCCCCACCCAAATCTAAAAATGGACACCAGAATGAGATTCGGGGTTGAATTTCATCCTTAAAAATGGTGTTTTTCATAGCATTTAAAAATCAAGATTTTTTTGGTGTGCGGGGAAGAAAATGCCTGATACCGGGGTCAGGGACTTTTGTGCACAGGAGGTGATTTTTTTTTTAACTCAAATCTAAAAACGGACACCAGAATGAGATTCGGGGTTGAATTTCATCCTTAAAAATGGTGTTTTTCATAGCATTTAAAAATCAAGATTTTTTTGGTGTGCGGGGAAGAAAATGCCTGATACCGGGGTCAGGGACTTTTGTGCACAGGAGGTGATTTTTTTTTTTACTCAAATCTAAAAACGGACACCAGAATGAGATTCGGGGTTGAATTTCATCCTTAAAAATGGTGTTTTTCATAGTTTATGAAAATCAAGATTTATTTCGTGTCCGGGGAAGAAAATTCCTGATGCCGGGGTCAGGGATTTTTGTGCCCAGGAGGTGAAATTTTTTTCCACCCAAATGTAAAAACGCACACTAGAATGAGATTCGGGGTTGAATTTTATTCTTAAAAATGGTGTTTTTCATAGCATTTAAAAATCAAGATTTTTTTGGTGTGCGGGTCAGGGACTTTTGTGCCCAGGAGGTGAATATTTTTTTTGACCCAAATGTAAAAACGGATGCCAGAATTAGATTTGGGGTTGAATTTCGTCCTTAAAAGTGGTGTTTTTCATAGTTTATGAAAATCAAGATTTTTTTGGTGTCCGGGGAAGAAAATTCCTGATGCCGATTTTTGTGCCCAGGAGGTGAAAAAAAAATTTCTGACTCAAATCTAAAAACGGACACCAGAATGAGATTCGGGGTTGAATTTCTTCCTTAAAAATGGTGTTTTTCATAGTTTATAAATATCAAGATTTATTTCGTGTCCGGGGAAGAAAATTCCTGATGCCGGAGTCAGGGATTTTTGTGCCCAGTAGGTGAAAATGTTTTTTTGACCCAAATCTAAAAACGGACACCAGAATGAGATTCGCGGTTGAATTTCGTCCTTAAAAATGGTTTTTTTCATAGTTTATGGAAATCAAGATTTTTTTGGTGTCCGGGGAAGAAAATTCCTGATGCCGATTTTTGTGCCCAGGAGGTGAAAAAAAATTTCTGACTCAAATCTAAAATCGGACACCAGAATGAGATTCGGGGTTGAATTTCTTCCTTAAAAATGGTGTTTTTCATAGTTTATAAAAATCAAGATTTATTTGGTGTCCGGGGAAGAAAATTCCTGATGCCGGAGTGAGGGATTTTTGTGCCCAGGAGGTGAAATTTTTTTCCCACCCAAATCTAAAAACGGACACCAGAATGAGATTCGGGGTTGAATTTCATCCTTAAAAATGGTGTTTTTCATAGCATTTAAAAATCAAGATTTTTTTGGTGTGCGGGGAAGAAAATGCCTGATGCCGGGGTCAGGGATTTTTGTGCCCAGGAGGTGAAATTTTTTTTTGACTCAAATGTAAAAACGGACACCAGAGTGAGATTCGGGGTTGAATTTCTTCCTTAAAAATGGTGTTTTTCATATTTTATAATAATCAAGATTTATTTTGTGTCCGGGGAAGAAAATTCCTGATAAAGGTAAAGGGCAGGCTGAACAGAAGGGGGCTGAGCCAAAGACAGAGGCCACAGATATCCCACTGTACAGTAATGGAACAAATCCAATTTCAATTGCCTTAGTAACACTTTTTATGCACAGGTAACAAAATAAGCATTTCTCCTGCTTCTTTGGAGCTAAAGAAGCACCGGGGGGAGCCATTGTTGATATTTATCGATTCCTACTTTCCATCATACAAGAGAATTCAGACCTCTTAACTCTCATCTAGTCAACCGTGTTCTTTTGACCAGAATCACAGGTATGTAGAGTGAGTGTAGTTACTAATTTGAAATTTGAAATTTGAAATTTGCAATTTAAAATTTAAAATTTAAAATTTAAAATTTAAAATTTAAAATTTAAAATTTAAAATTTAAAATTTAAAATTTAAAATTTAAAATTTAAAATTTAAAATTTAAAATTTAAAATTTAAAATTTAAAATTTAAAATTTAAAATTTAAAATTTAAAATTTAAAATTTAAAATTTAAAATTTAAAATTTAAAATTTAAAATTTAAAATTTAAAATTTAAAATTTAAAATTTAAAATTTTTAAAATTTCTTTAATTTTATTTAATTTAATTTAAAATCCCTCAGTCCACGCCAGACAATTCAATCAACCAGGTTTTTAAGTCCCGGCGATTTTTGTGCCCAGGAGGTGAAATTTTTTTTCCACCCAAATGTATAAATAGAGACCAGAATGAGATTCGGGGTTGAATTTCGTCCTTCAAAATGGTGTTTTTCATAGTTTTTAAATTCAAGATTTTTTTGGTGTCCGGGGAAGAAAATTCCTGATGCCAGGGTCAGGGATTTTTGTGCCCAGGTGGTGAAATTTTTTTTTTTACTCAAATCTAAAAATGGACACCAGAATGAGATTCGGGGTTGAATTTCATTCGTAAAAATGGTGTTTTTCATAATTTTTAAAAATCAATATTTTGTTGGGAAGAAAATTCCTGATGCCGGAGTCAGGGATTTTTGTGCCCAGGAGGTGAAATTTTTTTCCACCCAAATGTAAAAACGCACACTAGAATGAGATTCGGGGTTGAATTTTATTCTTAAAAATGGTGTTTTTCATAGCATTTAAAAATCAAGATTTTTTTGGTGTGCGGGTCAGGGACTTTTGTGCCCAGGAGGTGAATATTTTTTTTGACCCAAATGTAAAAACGGATGCCAGAATTAGATTTGGGGTTGAATTTCGTCCTTAAAAGTGGTGTTTTTCATAGTTTATGAAAATCAAGATTTTTTTGGTGTCCGGGGAAGAAAATTCCTGATGCCGATTTTTGTGCCCAGGAGGTGAAAAAAAAATTTCTGACTCAAATCTAAAATCGGACACCAGAATGAGATTCGGGGTTGAATTTCTTCCTTAAAAATGGTGTTTTTCATAGTTTATAAATATCAAGATTTATTTCGTGTCCGGGGAAGAAAATTCCTGATGCCGGAGTCAGGGATTTTTGTGCCCAGTAGGTGAAAATGTTTTTTTGACCCAAATCTAAAAACGGACACCAGAATGAGATTCGCGGTTGAATTTCGTCCTTAAAAATGGTTTTTTTCATAGTTTATAAAAATCAAGATTTTTTTGGTGTCCGGGGAAGAAAATTCCTGATGCCGATTTTTGTGCCCAGGAGGTGAAAAAAAATTTCTGACTCAAATCTAAAATCGGACACCAGAATGAGATTCGGGGTTGAATTTCTTCCTTAAAAATGGTGTTTTTCATAGTTTATAAAAATCAAGATTTATTTGGTGTCCGGGGAAGAAAATTCCTGATGCCGGAGTGAGGGATTTTTGTGCCCAGGAGGTGAAATTTTTTTTCCACCCAAATCTAAAAACGGACACCAGAATGAGATTCAGGGTTGAATTTCATCCTTAAAAATGGTGTTTTTCATAGCATTTAAAAATCAAGATTTTTTTGGTGTGCGGGGAAGAAAATGCCTGATGCCGGGGTCAGGGATTTTTGTGCCCAGGAGGTGAAATTTTTTTTTGACTCAAATGTAAAAACGGACACCACAGTGAGATTCGGGGTTGAATTTCTTCCTTAAAAATGGTGTTTTTCATATTTTATAATAATCAAGATTTATTTTGTGTCCGGGGAAGAAAATTCCTGATAAAGGTAAAGGGCAGGCTGAACAGAAGGGGGCTGAGCCAAAGACAGAGGCCACAGATATCCCACTGTACAGTAATGGAACAAATCCAATTTCAATTGCCTTAGTAACACTTTTTATGCACAGGTAACAAAATAAGCATTTCTCCTGCTTCTTTGGAGCTAAAGAAGCACCGGGGGGAGCCATTGTTGGTATTTATTGATTCCTACTTTCCATCATACAAGAGAATTCAGACCTCTTAACTCTCATCTAGTCAACCGTGTTCTTTTGACCAGAATCACAGGTATGTAGAGTGAGTGTAGTTACTAATTTGAAATTTGAAATTTGAAATTTGAAATTTGAAATTTGAAATTTGAAATTTGAAATTTGAAATTTGAAATTTAAAATTTAAAATTTAAAATTATTTAAAATTTAAAATTTAAAATTTAAAATTTAAAATTTAAAATTTAAAATTTAAAATTTAAAATTTCTTTAATTTTATTTAATTTAATTTAAAATCCCTCAGTCCACGCCAGACAATTCAATCAACCAGGTTTTTAAGTCCCGGCGATTTTTGTGCCCAGGAGGTGAATTTTTTTTTCCACCCAAATGTATAAATAGAGACCAGAATGAGATTCGGGGTTGAATTTCGTCCTTCAAAATGGTGTTTTTCATAGTTTTTAAATTCAAGATTTTTTTGGTGTCCGGGGAAGAAAATTCCTGATGCCAGGGTCAGGGATTTTTGTGCCCAGGTGGTGAAATTTTTTTTTTGACTCAAATCTAAAAATGGACACCAGAATGAGATTCGGGGTTGAATTTCATTCGTAAAAATGGTGTTTTTCATAGCTTTTAAAAATCAAGAATTTTTTGGTGTCCGGGGAAGAAAATTCCTGATGCCGGAGTCAGGGATTTTTGTGCCCAGGAGGTGAAATTTTTTTTCCACCCAAATGTAAAAACGGATACCAGAATGACATTCGGGGTTGAATTTCGTCCTTAAAAATGGTGTTCTTTATAGATTTTAAAAATCAAGATTATTTTGGTGTCCGGGAAAGAAAATTCCTGATGAGGCAGCAAGACCAACTCAATGGTAAGAGGCAACACATGTGTTTCACTTAGTGATGTGTTTCACTTAGTGACGGTCAGACCAAGTCAATGGTAACAGCCAGTGCACGTGTATGTCACTTAGAGACGGCAAGACCAACTCAATGGTAACAGACAACACATGTGTTTCACTTAGTGACGTGCTTCACTTAGTGACGGTCAGACCAAGTCAATGTTAACAGCCAGTGCACGTGTATGTCACTTAGAGACGGCAAGATCAACTCAATGGTAACAGACAACACATGTGTTTCACTTAGTGACGTGTGTTCTGTACCAGCCTGCTACCGGCCTTGCAGAAAGGCAACCCCTGTACAAACGGCAGAGGCTGGAGAGCGTCTGAGGCTGGAAAATGTCTGCCAAGATTTATTACACAAACAAGCAACAAAACATGAAACAAGATACCGGAACTTTGATCCTCAAACGGAGCGGTTGCTTTCAGCAACCAGCCCTTCCCCAAACACTCCCTTTATTAGAGTTCAGGGCGTGGCCTCCCTGTGCCTCCTTCCGAGGAGTCCCACAGCCTTTCTCTGCTTGCTTCTACTGGTCTGCCTCCTGCGTCGGGCGTCCTTGAACAGGGCCAGCTGTGGGTCCTCTTCATCTGCACTGTCGGGCTCGCGCAGCTGAGAAGAGGGGCCTGGCTGGGGGCTCTGCGAAGCCTCCAAGCCATCATCAGCAAGTTCGTCTTCAACACCCTCCTCCTCCCCCTCGTCTGAGTCATCCGAGTCATCCGACCCGGCTGCCGGACCCACAGGGTGACCCTGAAACACAACAACGTGTTTCACTTAGTGATGGTCAGACCAAGTCAATGGTAACAGCCAGTGCACCTGTAGGTCACTTAGAGACGACAAGATCAACTCAATGGTAAGAGACAACACATGTGTTTCACTTAGTGACGTGTTTCACTTAGTGACGGTCAGACCAAGTCAATGGTAACAGCTAGTACACGTGTAGGTCACTTAGAGACTGCAAGACCAACTCAATGGTAACAGACAACACATGTGTTTCACTTAGTGACGTGTTTCACTTAGTGACGGTCAGACCAAGTCAATGGTAACAGCCAGTGCATGTGTAGGTCACTTAGAGACCGCAAGATCAACTCAATGGTAACAGACAACACATGTGTTTCACTTAGTGACGTGTTTCACTTAGTGATGGTCAGACCAAGTCAATGGTAACAGCCAGTGCACGTGTAAGTCACTTAGAGACGGCAAGATCAACTCAATGGTAACAGACAACACATGTGTTTCACTTAGTGATGTGTTTCACTTAGTGACGGTCAGACCAAGTCAACGGTAATAGCCAGTGCATGTGTAGCTCACTCAGATGTTGCAAGACCAACTCAATGGTAACAGACAATACATGTGTTTCACTTAGTGATCTGTTTCAGTTTGTGACGGTCAGGCCAAGGCAATGGTAACAGCCAGTGCATGTGTAGATCACTTAGAGGCGGCAAGATCAACTCAATGGTAACAGCCAACACATGTGTTTCACTTAGTGACGGTCAGGCAAAGTCAACGGTAAAAGCCAGTGCACGTGTAGGTCACTTAGAGGTGGCAAGACCAACTCAATGGTAACAGCCAACACGGGTTTCACTTAGTGACATGCTTCACTTAGTGACGGTTAGACCAAGTCAACGGTAACAGCCAGTGCATGTGTAGGTCACTTAGAGGCGGCAAGACCAACTGAATGGTAACAGGCAACACATGTTTCACGTAGTGATGTGTTTCACTTAGTGACGGTCAGACGAAGTCAACGGTAACAGCCAGTGCACGTGTAGGTCACTTACAGGCGGCAAAACCAACTGAATGGTAACAGGCAAGACATGTTTCACTTAGTGACATGCTTCACTTAGTGACGGTTAGACCAAGTCAACGGTAACAGCCAGTGCACGTGTAGGTCACTTAGAGGCGGCAAAACCAACTGAATGGTAATAGGCAACACATGTGTTTCACTTAGTGACGTGTTTCACTTAGTGACGGCCAGACCAAGTCAATGGTAACAGCCAGTGCATGTGTAGCTCACTCAGATATGGCAAGACCAACTCAATGGTAACAGACAATACGTGTTTCACTTAGTGATGTGTTTCACTTAGTGACGGTCAGACCAAGTCAACGGTTACAGTCAGTGCACGTGTAGGTCACTTAGAGGCGGCAAAACCAACTGAATAGTAACAGACAACACATGTGTTTCACATAGTGACGTGTTTCACTTAGTTATGGTCAGGTCAAGTCAATGGTAACAGCCAGTGCACGTGTAGGTCACTCAGAGATGGCAAGACCAACTCAATTGTAACATCCAACACATGTGTTTCATTTAGTGACGTCTTTCACTTAGTGACAGTCAGACCAAGTCAACGGTTACAGTCAGTGCACGTGTAGGTCACTTAGAGGTGGCAAAACCAACTGAATGGTAACAGACAACACATGTGTTTCACTTAGTGACGTGTTTCACTTAGTTACGGTCATGTCAAGTCAATGCTTACAGCCATTGCACGTGTAGGTCACGTAGAGATGGCAACACCAACTCAATAGTAAAAATGGTGTTTTTCAAAGCTTTTAAATCAAGAATTTTCAACACCATCCTTAAAAATGGTATTTTTCAAAGCTTTTAAATCAAGAATTTTTTGGTGTCCGGGGCAGAAAATTCCTGATGCCGGAGTCAGGGATTTTTGTGCCCAGGAGGTGAATATATTTTTTTTGACCCAAAGGTAAAAACGGACCCCAGAATTAGATTCGGCGTTGAATTTCTTCCTTAAAAATGGTGTTTTTCATAGTTTTTAAAAATCAAGATTTTTTTGGTGTCCGGGGTAGAAAATTCCTGATGAGGCAGCAAAACCAACTGAATGGTAATAGGCAACACATGTTTCACTTAGTGATGCCCAGGAGGTGAAATTTTTTTTCCACCCAAATCTAAAAACAGACACCAGAATGAGATTCGGGGTTGAATTTCATTCTCAAAAATGGTCTTTTTCATAGCTTTTAAAAATCAAGAATTTTTTGGTGTGCGTGGAAGAAAATTCCTGATGCCGGAGTCAGGGACTTTTGTGCCCAGGTGGTGAAATTTTTTTTCCACCCAAAACTAAAAATGGACACCAGAATGAGATTCGGGGTTGAATTTCTTCCTTAAAAATGGTGTTTTTCATAGTTTATAAAAATCAAGATATATTTCATGTCCGGGGAAGAAAATTCCTGATGCCGGGGTCAGGGAATTTTGTGCCCAGGAGGTGATTTTTTTTTTTTACTCAAATGTAAAAACGCACACTAGAATGAGATTTGGGGTTGAATTTCATTCTTAAAAATGGTGTTTTTCATAGCTTTTAAAAATCAAAAATTTTTTGGTGTGCGTGGAAGAAAATTCCTGATGCCGGAGTCAGGGATTTTTGTGCCCAGGAGGTGAAAAAATTTTTTTGACCCAAATCTAAAAACGGACACCAGAATGAGATTCGGGGTTGAATTTCTTCCTTAAAAATGGTGTTTTTCATAGTTGATATAAATCAAGATTTATTTCGTGTCCGGGGAAGAAAATTCCTGATGCCGGAGTCAGGGATTTTTGTGCCCAGGAGGTGAAAATGTTTTTTTGACCCAAATCTAAAAACGGACACCAGAATGAGATTCGGGGTTGAATTTCTTCCTTAAAAATGGTGTTTTTCATAGTTTATGAAAATCAAGATTTATTTGGTGTCCGGGGAAGAAAATTCCTGATGCCGGAGTCAGGGATTTTTGTGCCCAGGAGGTGAATTTTTTTCCCCACCCAAATCTAAAAACGGACACCAGAATGAAATTCGGGGTTGAATTTCATCCTTAAAAATGGTGTTTTTCATAGCATTTAAAAATCAAGATTTTTTTGGTGTCCGGGGAAGAAATTTCCTGATGCCGGAGTCAGGGACTTTTGTGCCCAGGTGGTGAAATTTTTTTTCCACCCAAATCTAAAAACGGACACCAGAATGAGATTCGGGGTTGAATTTCATCCTTAAAAATGGTGTTTTTCATAGCATTTAAAAATCAAGATTTTTTTCGTGTGCGGTGAAGAAAATTCCTGATGCCGGGGTCAGGGACTTTTGTGCCCAGGAGGTGAATTTTTTTTTACTCAAATCTAAAAACGGACACCAGAATGAGATTCGGGGTTGAATTTCGTCCTTAAAAATGGTGTTTTTCATAGTTAATGAAAATCAAGATTTATTTCGTGTCCGGGGAAGAAAATTCCTGATGCCGGGGTCAGGGATTTTTGTGCTATGGAGGTGAAATTTTTTTTTTTGACTCAAATGTAAAAACGGACACCAGAATGACATTCGGGATTGAATTTCTTCCTTAAAAATGGTGTTTTTCATAGTTTATAAAAATCAAGATTTTTTTGGGAAGAAAATGCCTGATGCCGGGGGTCAGGGACTTTTGTGCCCAGGAGGTGAATATTTTTTTTGACCCAAATGTAAAAACGGATGCCAGAATTAGATTTGGGGTTGAATTTCGTCCTTCAAAATGGTGTTTCTCATAGTTTTTAAAAATCAAGATTTTTTTGGTGTCCGGGGAAGAAAATTCCTGATTCCGGGGGTCAGGGAATTTTGTGCCCAGGAGGTGAAATTTTTTCCCCACCCAAATCTAAAAACGGACACCAGAATGAGATTCGGGGTTGAATTTCATCCTTAAAAATGGTGTTTTTCATAGCATTTAAAAATCAAGATTTTTTTTGTGTGCGGGGAAGAAAATTCCTGATGCCGGGGTCAGGGACTTTTGTGCCCAGGAGGTGAATATTTTTTCCACCCAAAACTAAAAATGGACACCAGAATGAGATTCGGGGTTGAATTTCTTCCTTAAAAATGGTGTTTTTCATAGTTTATAAAAATCAAGATATATTTCATGTCCGGGGAAGAAAATTCCTGATGCCGGGGTCAGGGAATTTTGTGCCCAGGAGGTGATTTTTTTTTTAACTCAAATGTAAAAACGCACACTAGAATGAGATTTGGGGTTGAATTTCATTCTTAAAAATGGTGTTTTTCATAGCTTTTAAAAATCAAGAATTTTTTGGTGTGCGTGGAAGAAAATTCCTGATGCCCGAGTCAGGGATTTTTGTGCCCAGGAGGTGAATTTTTTTCCCCACCCAAATCTAAAAACGGACACCAGAATGAAATTCGGGGTTGAATTTCATCCTTAAAAATGGTGTTTTTCATACTTTATAAAAATCAAGATTTTTTTGGGAAGAAAATTCCTGATGCCGGAGTCAGGGATTTTTGTGCCCAGGAGGTGAAAAAAATTTTTTGACCCAAATCTAAAAACGGACACCAGAATGAGATTCGGGGTTGAATTTCTTCCTTAAAAATGGTGTTTTTCATAGTTGATATAAATCAAGATTTATTTCGTGTCCGGGGAAGAAAATTCCTGATGCCGGAGTCAGGGATTTTTGTGCCCAGGAGGTGAAAATGATTTTTTGACCCAAATCTAAAAACGGACACCAGAATGAGATTCGGGGTTGAATTTCTTCCTTAAAAATGGTGTTTTTCATAGTTAATGAAAAACAAGATTTATTTGGTGTCCGGGGAAGAAAATTCCTGATGCCGGAGTCAGGGATTTTTGTGCCCAGGAGGTGAATTTTTTTTCCCACCCAAATCTAAAAACGGACACCAGAATGAGATTCGGGGTTGAATTTCATCCTTAAAAATTGTGTTTTTCATAGCATTTAAAAATCAAGATTTTTTTCGTGTCCGGGGAAGAAAATTCCTGATGCCGATTTTTGTGCCCAGGAGGTGAAAAAAAAATTCTGACAAATCTAAAATCGGACACCAGAATGAGATTCGGGGTTGAATTTCTTCCTTAAAAATGGTGTTTTTCATAGTTTATAAAAATCAAGATTTATTTCGTGTCCGGGGAAGAAAATTCCTGATGCCGGGGTCAGGGACTTTTGTGCCCAGGAGGTGAATATTTTTTTTGACCCAAATGTAAAAACGGATGCCAGAATTAGATTTGGGGTTGAATTTCGTCCTTCAAAATGGTGTTTCTCATAGTTTTTAAAAATCAAGATTTTTTTGGTGTCCGGGGAAGAAAATTCCTGATTCCGGGGGTCAGGGAATTTTGTGCCCAGGAGGTGAAATTTTTTTCCCACCCAAATCTAAAAACGGACACCAGAATGAGATTGGGGGTTGAATTTCATCCTTAAAAATGGTGTTTTTCATAGCATTTAAAACTCAAGATTTTTTTTGTGTGCGGGGAAGAAAATTCCTGATGCCGGGGTCAGGGACTTTTGTGCCCAGGAGGTGAATTTTTTTTTTTACTCAAATCTAAAAACGGACACCAGAATGAGATTCGGGTTTGAATTTCGTCCTTAAAAATGGTGTTTTTCATAGTTAATGAAAATCAAGATTTATTTCGTGTCCGGGGAAGAAAATTCCTGATGCCGGGGTCAGGGATTTTTGTGCCCAGGAGGTGAATATATTTTTTTTGACCCAAAGGTAAAAACGGACCCCAGAATTAGATTCGGCGTTGAATTTCTTCCTTAAAAATGGTGTTTTTCATAGTTTTTAAAAATCAAGATTTTTTTGGTGTCCGGGGTAGAAAATTCCTGATGAGGCAGCAAAACCAACTGAATGGTAATAGGCAACACATGTTTCACTTAGTGATGCCCAGGAGGTGAAATTTTTTTTCCACCCAAATCTAAAAACAGACACCAGAATGAGATTCGGGGTTGAATTTCGTCCTTAAAAATGGTGTTTTTCATAGTTAATGAAAATCAAGATTTATTTCGTGTCCGGGGAAGAAAATTCCTGATGCCGGGGTCAGGGATTTTTGTGCTAAGGAGGTGAATTTTTTTTTTTTGACTCAAATGTAAAAACGGACACCAGAATGACATTCGGGATTGAATTTCTTCCTTAAAAATGGTGTTTTTCATAGTTTATAAAAATCAAGATTTTTTGGGGAAGAAAATGCCTGATGCCGGGGGTCAGGGACTTTTGTGCCCAGGAGGTGAATATTTTTTTTGACCCAAATGTAAAAACGGATGCCAGAATTAGATTTGGGGTTGAATTTCGTCCTTCAAAATGGTGTTTTTCATAGTTTATAAAAATCAAGATTTTTTTGGGAAGAAAATGCCTGATGCCGGGGGTCAGGGATATCTGTGCCCAGGAGGTGAATTTTTTTTCCACCCAAATGTAAAAACGCACACTAGAATGAGATTTGGGGTTGAATTTCATTCTTAAAAATGGTGTTTTTCATAGCTTTTAAAAATCAAGAATTTTTTGGTGTCTGGGGAAGAAAATTCCTGATGCCGGAGTCAGGGATTTTTGTGCCCAGGAGGTGAAATTTTTTTTTCCACCCAAATGTAAAAACGGACAACAGAATGAGATTCGGGGTTGAATTTCATTATTAAAAATGGTGGGTTTTTTTTGACTCAAATGTAAAAACGGACACCAGAATGAGATTCGGGGTTGAATTTCTTCCTTAAAAATGGTGTTTTTCATAGTTTATAAAAATCAAGATTTATTTCGTGTCCGGTGAAGAAAATTCCTGATGCCGGGGTCAGGGATTTTTGTGCCCAGGAGGTGAAATTTTTTTTCCACCCAAATCTAAAACGGACACCAGAATGAGATTCGGGGTTGAATTTCTTCCTTAAAAATTGTGTTTTTATAGCTTTTAAAAATCAAGATTTTTTTGGTGTCCGGGGAAGAAAATTCCTGATGCCGGGGTCAGGGACTTTTGTGCCCAGGAGGTGAATTTTTTTCCCCACCCAAATCTAAAAACGGACACCAGAATGAGATTCGGGGTTGAATTTCATCCTTAAAAATGGTGTTTTTCATAGTTTATGAAAATCAAGATTTATTTCGTGTCCGGGGAAGAAAATTCCTGATGCCGGGGTCAGGGACATTTGTGCCCAGGAGGTGAATTTTTTTTTTACTCAAATCTAAAAACGGACACCAGAATGAGATTCGGGGTTGAATTTCGTCCTTAAAAATGGTGTTTTTCATAGTTAATGAAAATCAAGATTTATTTCGTGTCTGGGGAAGAAAATTCCTGATGCCGGGGTCAGGGATTTTTGTGCTAAGGAGGTGAAATTTTTTTTTTTGACTCAAATGTAAAAACAGACACCAGAATGAGATTCGGGTTGAATTTCTTCCTTAAAAATGGTGTTTTTCATAGTTTATAAAAATCAAGATTTTTTTTGGGAAGAAAATTCCTGATTCCGGGGGTCAGGGATTTCTGTGCCCAGGAGGTGAAATTTTTTTCCACCCAAATGTAAAAACGCACACTAGAATGAGATTTGGGGTTGAATTTCATTCTTAAAAATGGTGTTTTTCATAGCTTTTAAAAATCAAGATTTTTTTGGTGTGCGGGTCAGGGACTTTTGTGCCCAGGAGGTGAATATTTTTTTTGACCCAAATGTAAAAACGGATGACAGAATTAGATTTGGGGTTGAATTTCGTCCTTAAAAGTGGTGTTTTTCATTGTTTATGAAAATCAAGATTTTTTTGGTGTCTGGGGAAGAAAATTCCTGATGCCGATTTTTGTGCCCAGGAGGTGAAAAAAAAATTTCTGACTCAAATCTAAAATCGGACACCAGAATGAGATTCGGGGTTGAATTTCTTCCTTAAAAATGGTTTTTTTCATAGTTTATAAATATCAAGATTTATTTCGTGTCCGGGGAAGAAAATTCCTGATGCCGGAGTCAGGGATTTTTGTGCCCAGTAGGTGAAAATGTTTTTTTGACCCAAATCTAAAAACGGACACCAGAATGAGATTCGCGGTCGAATTTCATCCTTAAAAATGGTGTTTTTCATAGCATTTAAAAATCAAGATTTTGTTGGGAAGAAAATTCCTGATGCCGGGGTCAGGGACTTTTGTGCCCAGGAGGTGAATGTTTTTTTTTACTCAAATCTAAAAATGGACACCCGAATGAGATTCGGGGTTGAATTTTGTCCTTAAAAATGGTTTTTTTCATAGTTTATGAAAATCAAGATTTTTTTGGTGTCCGGGGAAGAAAATTCCTGACGCCAATTTTTGTGCCCAGGAGGTGAAAAAAAATTTCTGACTCAAATCTAAAATCGGACACCAGAATGAGATTCGGGGTTGAATTTCTTCCTTAAAAATGGTGTTTTTCATAGTTTATAAAAATCAAGATTTATTTGGTGTCCGGGGAAGAAAATTCCTGATGCCGGAGTCAGGGATTTTTGTGCCCAAGAGGTGAATTTTTTTCCCCCACCCAAATGTAAAAACGGACACCAGAATGAGATTCGGGGTTGAATTTCATTCTTAAAAATGGTGTTTTTCATAGCTTTTAAAAATCAAGATTTTTTTGGTGTCCGGGAAAGAAAATTCCTGATGACGGGGGTTAGGGACTTTTGTGCCCAGGAGGTGAAATTTTTTTTCCACCCAAATCTAAAAACGGACACCAGAATGAGATTCGGGGTTGAATTTCATCCTTAAAAATGGTGTTTTTCATAGCATTTAAAAATCAAGATTTTTTTGGTGTGCGGGGAAGAAAATGCCTGATTCCTGGGTCAGGGATTTTTGTGCCCAGGAGGTGAAATTTTTTTTTGACTCAAGTGTAAAAACGGACACCAGAATGAGATTCGGGGTTGAATTTCTTCCTTTAAAATGGTGTTTTTCATATTTTATAATAATCAAGATTTATTTTGTGTCCAGGGAAGAAAATTCCTGATAAAGGTAAAGGGCAGGCTGAACAGAAGGGGGCTGAGCCAAAGACAGAGGCCACAGATATCCCACTGTACAGTAATGGAACAAATCCAATTTCAATTGCCTTAGTAACACTTTTTATGCACAGGTAACAAAATAATCATTTCTCCTGCTTCTTTGGAGCTAAAGAAGCACCGGGGGGAGCCACTGTTGGTATTTATTGATTCCTACTTTCCATCATACAAGAGAATTCAGACCTCTTAACTCTCATCTAGTCAACCGTGTTCTTTTGACCAGAATCACAGGTATGTAGAGTGAGTGTAGTTACTAATTTGAAATTTGAAATTTGAAATTTGAAATTTAAAATTTAAAATTTAAAATAATTTAAAATTTAAAATTTAAAATTATTTAAAATTTAAAATTTAAAATTTAAAATTTAAAATTTAAAATTTAAAATTTAAAATTTAAAATTTAAAATTTAAAATTTAAAATTTAAAATTTAAAATTTAAAATTTAAAATTTAAAATTTAAAATTTAAAATTTAAAATTTAAAATTTAAAATAATTTAAAATTTAAAATTTAAAATTTTTAAAATTTAAAATTTAAAATTTAAAATTTAAAATTTAAAATTTAAAATTTCTTTAATTTTATTTAATTTAATTTAAAATCCCTCAGTCCACGCCAGACAATTCAAACAACCAGCTTTTTAAGTCCCGGCGATTTTTGTGCCCAGGAGGTGAAATTTTTTTTCCACCCAAATGTATAAATAGAGACCAGAATGAGATTCTGGGTTGAATTTCGTCCTTCAAAATGGTGTTTTTCATAGTTTTTAAATTCAAGATTTTTTTGGTGTCCGGGGAAGAAAATTCCTGATGCCAGGGTCAGGGATTTTTGTGCCCAGGTGGTGAAATTTTTTTTTTGACTCAAATCTAAAAATGGACACCAGAATGAGATTCGGGGTTGAATTTCATTCGTAAAAATGGTGTTTTTCATAGCTTTTAAAAATCAAGAATTTTTTGGTGTCCGGGGAAGAAAATTCCTGATGCCGGAGTCAGGGATTTTTGTGTCTAGGAGGTGAAATTTTTTTTCCACCCAAATGTAAAAACGGACACCAGAATGACATTCGGGGTTGAATTTCGTCCTTAAAAATGGTGTTCTTTATAGATTTTAAAAATCAAGATTATTTTGGTGTCCGTGAAAGAAAATTCCTGATGAGGCAGCAAAACCAACTGAATGGTAATAGGCAACACATGTGTTTCACATAGTGACGTGTTTCATTTAGTGATGGTCAGACCAAGTCAACGGTAACAGCCAGTGCATGTGTAGCTCACTCAGATATTGCAAGACCAACTCAATGGTAACAGACAACACATGTGTTTCACTTACTGATGTGTTTCACTTAGTGACGGTCAGACCAAGTCAATGGTAACAGCCAGTGCACGTGTATGTCACTTAGAGACGGCAAGACCAACTCAATGGTAACAGACAACACATGTGTTTCACTTAGTGATGTGCTTCACTTAGTGATGGTCAGACCAAGTCAATGGTAACAGCCAGTGCACGTGTATGTCAATTAGAGACGGCAAGATCAACTCATTGGTAATAGACAACACATGTGTTTCACTTAGTGACGTGTTTCACTTAGTGACGGTCAGACCAAGTCAATGGTAACAGCCAGTGCACGTGTAGGTCACTTAGAGACGGCAAGATCAACTCAATGGTAACAGACAACACATGTGTTTCACTTAGTGATGTGTTTCACTTAGTGACAGTCAGACAAAGTCAACGGTAACAGCCAGTGCATGTGTAGCTCACTCAGATGTTGCAAGACCAACTCAATGGTAACAGACAACACATGTGTTTCACTTAGTGATCTGTTTCAGTTTGTGACGGTCAGGCCAAGTCAATGGTAACAGCCAGTGCATGTGTAGATCACTTAGAGGCGGCAAGATCAACTCAATGGTAACAGCCAACACATGTGTTTCACTTAGTGACGGTCAGGCAAAGTCAACGGTAAAAGCCAGTGCACGTGTAGGTCACTTAGAGGTGGCAAGACCAACTCAATGGTAACAGCCAACACGGGTTTCACTTAGTGACATGCTTCACTTAGTGACGGTCAGACCAAGTCAACGGTAACAGCCAGTGCATGTGTAGGTCACTTAGAGGCGGCAAGACCAACTAAATGGTAACAGGCAACACATGTGTTTCACTTAGTGATGTGTTTCACTTAGTGACGGTCAGACCAAGTCAACGGTAACAGCCAGTGCATGTGTAGGTCACTTAGAGGCGGCAAGACCAACTGAATGGTAACAGGCAACACATGTTTCACGTAGTGATGTGTTTCACTTAGTGACGGTCAGACGAAGTCAACGGTAACAGCCAGTGCACGTGTAGGTCACTTACAGGCGGCAAAACCAACTGAATGGTAACAGGCAAGACATGTTTCACTTAGTGATGCGTTTCACTTAGTGACAGTCAGACCAAGTCAACAGTAACAGCCAGTGCACGTGTAGGTCACTTAGAGACGGCAAAACCAACTGAATGGTAATAGGCAACACATGTGTTTCACTTAGTGACATGTTTCACTTAGTGACGGCCAGACAAAGTCAACGGTAACAGCCAGTGCATGTGTAGCTCACTCAGATATGGCAAGACCAACTCAATTGTAACATCCAACACATGTGTTTCACTTAGTGATGTGTTTCACTTAGTGACGGTCAGACCAAGTCAACGGTTACAGTCAGTGCACGTGTAGGTCACTTAGAGGTGGCAAAACCAACTGAATGGTAACAGACAACACATGTGTTTCACTTAGTGACGTGTTTCACTTAGTTACGGTCATGTCAAGTCAATGCTTACAGCCATTGCACGTGTAGGTCACGTAGAGATGGCAACACCAACTCAATAGTAAAAATTGGGTTTTTTTCAAAGCTTTTAAATCAAGAATTTTCAACACCATCCTTAAAAATGGTATTTTTCAAAGCTTTTAAATCAAGAATTTTTTGGTGTCCGGGGCAGAAAATTCCTGATGCCGGAGTCAGGGATTTTTGTGCCCAGGAGGTGAATATATTTTTTTTGACCCAAAGGTAAAAACGGACCCCAGAATTAGATTCGGCGTTGAATTTCTTCCTTAAAAATGGTGTTTTTCATAGTTTTTAAAAATCAAGATTTTTTTGGTGTCCGCGGTAGAAAATTCCTGATGAGGCAGCAAAACCAACTGAATGGTAATAGGCAACACATGTTTCACTTAGTGATGCCCAGGATATCCCACTGTACAGTAATGGAACAAATCCAATTTCAATTGCCTTAGTAACACTTTTTATACACAGGTAACATAATAAGCATTTCTCCTGCTTCTTTGGAGCTAAAGAAGCACCGGGGGGAGCCACTGTTGGTATTTATTGATTCCTACTTTCCAACATACAAGAGAATTCAGACCTCTTAACTCTCATCTAGTCAACCGTGTTCTTTTGACCAGAATCACAGGTATGTAGAGTGAGTGTAGTTACTAATTTGAAATTTGAAATTTGAAATTTAAAATTTAAAATTTAAAATAATTTAAAATTTAAAATTTAAAATTATTTAAAATTTAAAATTTAAAATTTAAAATTTAAAATTTAAAATTTAAAATTTAAAATTTAAAATTTAAAATAATTTGAAATTTGAAATTTGAAATTTGAAATTTGAAATTTGAAATTTGAAATTTGAAATTTGAAATACCAACAGTGGCTTCCCCCGGTGCTTCCCAGGAGAAATTTCAAATTTCAAATTTCTTTAATTTTATTTAATTTAATTTAAAATCCCTCAGTCCAGGCCAGACAATTCAAACAACCCAAATGTAAAAACGGACACCAGAATGAGATTCAGGATTGAATTTCATTCTTAAAAATGGTGTTTTTCATAGCTTTTAAAAATCAAGGTTTTTTTGGTGTGCGGGGAAGAAAATTCCTGATGCAGGGGTCAGGGATTTTTGTGCCCAGGAGGTGAAATTTTTTTTTCCACCCAAATGTAAAAACGGACACCAGAATGAGATTCGGGGTTGAATTTCATTCTTAAAAATGGTGTTTTTCATAGTTTATAAAAATCAAGATTTATTTCTTGTCCGGGGAAGAAAATTCCTGATTCCGGGGTCAGGGATTTTTGTGCCCAGGAGGTAAAAAATTTTTTTGACTCAAATGTAAAAACAGACACCAGAATGAGATTCGGGGTTGAATTTTGTCCTTCAAAATGGTGTTTTTCATAGTTTTTAAATTCAAGATTTTTTTGGTGTCCGGGGAAGAAAATTTTTGATGCTGGAGTCAGGGATTTTTGTGCCCAGGAGGTGAATATTTTTTTTTGACCCAAATGTAAAAACGGACGCCAGAATGAGATTCGGGGTTGAATTTCGTCCTTAAAAATGGTGTTTTTCATAGTTTTTAAAAATGAAGAATTTTTTGGTGTGCGGGGAAGAAAATGCCTGATGCCGGGGTCAGGGACTTTTGTGCCCAGGAGGTGAATTTTTTTTTCCACCCAAATCTAAAAACGGACACCAGAATGAGATTCGGGGTTGAATTTCTTCCTTAAAAATGGTGTTTTTCATAGTTTATAAAAATCAAGATTTATTTGGTGTCCGGGGAAGAAAATTCCTGATGCCGGGGTCAGGGATTTTTGTGCCCAGGAGGTGAAAGTTTTTTTTTTACTCAAATCTAAAAACGGACACCAGAATGAGATTCGGGGTTGAATTTTGTCCTTAAAAATGGTGTTTTTCATAGCATTTAAAAATCAAGATTTTTTTGGTGTGCGGGGAAGAAAATTCCTGATGCCGGGGTCAGGGATTTTTGTGCCCAGGAGGTGAAAGTTTTTTTTTTACTCAAATCTAAAAACAGACACCAGAATGAGATTCGGGGTTGAATTTCGTCCTTAAAAATGGTGTTTTTCATAGCATTTAAAAATCAAGATTTTTTTGGTGTGCGGGGAAGAAATTTCCTGATGCAGGGGTCAGGGACTTTTGTGCCCAGGAGGTGAATGTTTTTTTTTACTCAAATCTAAAAACGGACACCCGAATGAGATTAGGGGTTGAATTTCGTCCTTAAAAATGGTTTTTCTCATAGTTTATGAAAATCAAGATTTTTTTGGTGTCCGGGGAAGAAAATTCCTGATGCCGATTTTTGTGCCCAGGAGGTGAAAAAAAATTTCTGACTCAAATCAAAAAACGGACACCAGAATGAGATTCGGGGTTGAATTTCTTCCTTAAAAATGGTGTTTTTCATAGTTTATAAAAATCAAGATTTATTTGGTGTCTGGGGAAGAAAATTCCTGATGCCGGGGTCAGGGATTTATGTACCCAGGAGGTGAAAGTTTTTTTTTTACTCAAATCTAAAAACGGACACCAGAATGAGATTCGGGGTTGAATTTCTTCCTTAAAAATGGTGTTTTTCATAGTTTATAAAAATCAAGATTTATTTGGTGTCCGGGGAAGAAAATTCCTGATGCCGGGGTCAGGGATTTTTGTGCCCAGGAGGTGAAAGGTTTTTTTTTACTCAAATCTAAAAACGGACACCAGAATGAGATTCGGGGTTGAATTTCGTCCTTAAAAATGGTGTTTTTCATAGTTTATAAAAATCAAGATTTATTTAGTGTCCGGGGAAGAAAATTCCTGATGCCGGGGTCAGGGATTTTTGTGCCCAGGAGGTAATTTTTTTTTTTTACTCAAATGTAAAAACGGACACCAGAATGAGATTCGGGGTTGAATTTCTTCCTTAAAAATGGTGTTTTTCATATTTTATAAAAATCAAGATTTATTTCGTGTCCGGGGAAGAAAATTCCTGATAAAGGTAAAGGGCAGGCTGAACAGAAGGGGGCTGAGCCAAAGACAGAGGCCACAGATATCCCACTGTACAGTAATGGAACAAATCCAATTTCAATTGCCTTAGTAACACTTTTTATACACAGGTAACAAAATAAGCATTTCTCCTTCTTCTTTGGAGCTAAAGAAGCACCGGGGGGAGCCACTGTTGGTATTTATTGATTCCTACTTTCAATCATACAAGAGAATTCAGACCTCTTAACTCTCATCCAGTCAACCGTGTTCTTTTGACCAGAATCACAGGTATGTAGAGTGAGTGTAGTTACTAATTTGAAATTTGAAATTTGAAATTTGAAATTTGAAATTTGAAATTTGAAATTTGAAATTTGAAATTTGAAATTTGAAATTTGAAATACCAACAGTGGCTTCCCCCGGTGCTTCTTTAGCTCCAAACAAGCAGGAGAAATTTCAAATTTCAAATTTCTTTAATTTTATTTAATTTAATTTAAAATCCCTCAGTCCAGGCCAGACAATTCAAACAACCCAAATGTAAAAATGGACACCAGAATGAGATTCAGGGTTGAATTTCATTCTTAAAAATGGTGTTTTTCATAGCTTTTAAAAATCAAGATTTTTTTGGTGTGCGGGGAAGAAAATTCCTGATGCAGGGGTCAGGGATTTTTGTGCCCAGGAGGTGAAATTTTTTTTTCCACCCAAATGTAAAAACGGACACCAGAATGAGATTCGGGGTTGAATTTCATTCTTAAAAATGGTGTTTTTCATAGTTTATAAAAATCAAGATTTATTTCTTGTCCGGGGAAGAAAATTCCTGATTCCGGGGTCAGGGATTTTTGTGCCCAGGAGGTAAAAAAATTTTTTGACTCAAATGTAAAAACGGACACCAGAATGAGATTCGGGGTTGAATTTTGTCCTTCAAAATGGTGTTTTTCATAGTTTTTAAATTCAAGATTTTTTTGGTGTCCGGGGAAGAAAATTTTTGATGCTGGAGTCAAGGATTTTTGTGCCCAGGAGGTGAATATTTTTTTTGACCCAAAAAAAAACGGACGCCAGAATGAGATTCGGGGTTGAATTTCGTCCTTAAAAATGGTGTTTTTCATAGCTTGTAAAAATGAAGAATTTTTTGGTGTGCGGGGAAGAAAATGCCTGATGCCGGGGTCAGGGACTTTTGTGCCCAGGAGGTGAATTTTTTTTTTACTCAAATGTAAAAACGGACACCAGAATGAGATTCGGGGTTGAATTTCTTCCTTAAAAATGGTGTTTTTCATATTTTATAAAAATCAAGATTTATTTCGTGTCCGGGGAAGAAAATTCCTGATAAAGGTAAAGGGCAGGCTGAACAGAAGGGGGCTGAGCCAAAGACAGAGGCCACAGATATCCCACTGTACAGTAATGGAACAAATCCAATTTCAATTGCCTTAGTAACACTTTTTATACACAGGTAACAAAATAAGCATTTCTCCTTCTTCTTTGGAGCTAAAGAAGCACTGCGGGGAGCCACTGTTGGTATTTATTGATTCCTACTTTCCATCATACAAGAGAATTCAGACCTCTTAACTCTCATCTAGTCAACCGTGTTATTTTGACCAGAATCACAGGTATGTAGAGTTACTAATTTTAAATTTTAAATTTTAAATGTAAAAACGGACACCAGAATGAGATTCGGGGTTGAATTTCATTCTTAAAAATGGTGTTTTTCATAGCTTTTAAAAATCAAGAATTTTTTGGTGTCCGGGGAAGAAAATTCCTGATGCTGATTTTTGTGCCCAGGAGGTGAAAAAAAAATTCTGACAAATCTAAAATCGGACACCAGAATGAGATTCGGGGTTGAATTTCATTCTTAAAAATGGTGTTTTTCATAGTTTATAAACATCAAGATTTATTTGGTGTCCGGGGAAGAAAATTCCTGATACCGGAGTCAGGGATTTTTGTGCCCAGGAGGTGAAAATTTTTTTTCCACCCAAATGTAAAAACGGACACCAGAATGAGATTCGGGGTTGAATTTCATCCTTAAAAATGGTGTTTTTCATAGCTTTTAAAAATCAAGAATTTTTTGGTGTCCGGGGAAGAAAATTCCTGTTGCAGGGGTCAGGGACTTTTGTGCCCAGGAGGTGAATTTTTTTTTCCACCCAAATCTAAAAACGGACACCAGAATGATATTCGGGGTTGAATTTTGTCCTTCAAAATGGTGTTTTTCATAGTTTTTAAATTCAAGATTTTTTTGGTGTCCGGGGAAGAAAATTTTTGATGCCGGAGTCAGGGATTTTTGTGCCCAGGAGGTGAATATTTTTTTTGACCCAAATGTAAAAACGGATGCCAGAATGAGATTCGGGGTTGAATTTCGTCCTTAAAAATGGTGTTTTTCATAGCATTTAAAAATCAAGATTTTTTTGGTGTCCGGGGAAGAAAATTACTGATGCCGGGGTCAGGGATTTTTGTGCCCAGGAGGTAAATTTTTTTTTTGACTCAAATGTAAAAACGGACACCAGAATGAGATTCGGGGTTGAATTTCTTCCTTAAAAATGGTGTTTTTCATATTTTATAAAAATCAAGATTTATTTCGTGTCCGGGGAAGAAAATTCCTGATAAAGGTAAAGGGCAGGCTGAACAGAAGGGGGCTGAGCCAAAGACAGAGGCCACAGATATCCCACTGTACAGTAATGGAACAAATCCAATTTCAATTGCCTTAGTAACACTTTTTATACACAGGTAACAAAATAAGCATTTCTCCTGCTTCGTTGGAGCTAAAGAAGCACTGCGGGGAGCCACTGTTGCTATTTATTGATTCCTACTTTCCATCATACAAGAGAATTCAGACCTCTTAACTCTCATCTAGTCAACCGTGCTCTTTTGACCAGAATCACAGGTATGTAGAGTGAGTGTAGTTACTAATTTTAAATTTTAAATTTTAAATGTAAAAACGGACACCAGAATGAGATTTGTGGTTGAATTTCGTCCTTAAAAATGGTGTTTTTCATAGCTTTTAAAAATCAAGAATTTTTTGGTGTCCGGGGAAGAAAATTCCTGATGCCGGAGTCAGGGATTTTTGTGCCCAGGAGGTGAAATTTTTTTTCCACCCGAATGTAAAAACAGACACCAGAATGAGATTCGGGGTTGAATTTCATCCTTAAAAATGGTGTTTTTCATAGCTTTTAAAAATCAAGAATTTTTTGGTGTCCGGGGAAGAAAATTCCTGATGCCGGGGTCAGGGACTTTTGTGCCCAGGAGGTGAATTTTTTTTTCCACCCAAATCTAAAAACACACACTAGAATGAGATTCGGGGTTGAATTTCATTCTTAAAAATGGTGTTTTTCATAGATTTTAAAAATCAAGAATTTTTTGGTGTCCGGGGAAGAAAATTCCTGATGCTGATTTTTGTGCCCAGGAGGTGAAAAAAAAATTCTGACAAATCTAAAATCGGATACCAGAATGAGATTCGGGGTTGAATTTCTTCCTTAAAAATGGTGTTTCTCATAGTTTATAAAAATCAAGATTTATTTGGTGTCCGGGGAAGAAAATTCCTGATGCCGGAGTCAGGGATTTTTGTGCCCAGGAGGTGAAATTTTTTTTTCCACCCAAATGTAAAAACGGACATGAGAATGAGATTTGGGGTTGAATTTAATTCTTAAAAATGGTGTTTTTCATAGCTTTTAAAAATGAAGAATTTTTTGGTGTCCGGGGAAGAAAATTCCGGATGACGGGGTTCAGGGACTTTTGTGCCCAGGAGGTGAAATTTTTTTTCCACCCAAATCTAAAATCGGACACCAGAATGAGATTCCGGTTTGAATTTCTTCCTTAAAAATGGTGTTTTTCATAGTTTATAAAAATCAAGATTTATTTGGTGTCCGGGGAAGAAAATTCCTGATGCCGGAGTCAGGGATTTTTGTGCCCAGGAGGTGACATTTTTTTTTCCACCCAAATGTAAAAACGGACACCAGAATGAGATTTGGGGTTGAATTTCATTCTTAAAAATGGTGTTTTTCATAGCTTTTAAAAATCAAGAATTTTTTTGTGTCCGGGGAAGAAAATTCCTGATGACGGGGGTCAGGGACTTTTGTGCCCAGGAGGTGAAATTTTTTTTCCACCCAAATCTAAAAACGGACACCAGAATGAGATTCGGGGTTGAATTTTGTCCTTCAAAATGGTGTTTTTCATAGTTTTTAAATTCAAGATTTTTTTGGTGTCTGGGGAAGAAAATTTTTGATGCCGGAGTCAGGGATTTTTGTGCCCAGGAGGTGAATATTTTTTTTGACCCAAATGTAAAAACGGACACCAGAATGAGATTCGGGGTTGAATTTCTTCCTTAAAAATGGTGTTTTTCATATTTTATAAAAATCAAGATTTATTTCGTGTCCGGGGAAGAAAATTCCTGATAAAGGTAAAGGGCAGGCTGAACAGAAGGGGGCTGAGCCAAAGACAGAGGCCACAGATATCCCACTGTACAGTAATGGAACAAATCCAATTTCAATTGCCTTAGTAACACTTTTTATACACAGGTAACAAAATAAGCATTTCTCCTGCTTCTTTGGAGCTAAAGAAGCACCGGGGGGAGCCACTGTTGGTATTTATTGATTCCTACTTTCAATCATACAAGAGAATTCAGACCTCTTAACTCTCATCCAGTCAACCGTGTTCTTTTGACCAGAATCACAGGTATGTAGAGTGAGTGTAGTTACTAATTTGAAATTTGAAATTTGAAATTTGAAATTTGAAATTTGAAATTTGAAATTTGAAATTTGAAATACCAACAGTGGCTTCCCCCGGTGCTTCTTTAGCTCCAAAGAAGCAGGAGAAATTTCAAATTTCAAATTTCTTTAATTTTATTTAATTTAATTTAAAATCCCTCAGTCCAGGCCAGACAATTCAAACAACCCAAATGTAAAAACGGACACCAGAATGAGATTCAGGGTTGAATTTCATTCTTAAAAATGGTGTTTTTCATAGCTTTTAAAAATCAAGATTTTTTTGGTGTGCGGGGAAGAAAATTCCTGATGCAGGGGTCAGGGATTTTTGTGCCCAGGAGGTGAAATTTTTTTTTCCACCCAAATGTAAAAACGGACACCAGAATGAGATTCGGGGTTGAATTTCATTCTTAAAAATGGTGTTTTTCATAGTTTATAAAAATCAAGATTTATTTCTTGTCCGGGGAAGAAAATTCCTGATTCCGGGGTCAGGGATTTTTGTGCCCAGGAGGTAAAATTTTTTTTTGACTCAAATGTAAAAACGGACACCAGAATGAGATTCGGGGTTGAATTTTGTCCTTCAAAATGGTGTTTTTCATAGTTTTTAAATTCAAGATTTTTTTGGTGTCCGGGGAAGAAAATTTTTGATGCTGGAGTCAGGGATTTTTGTGCCCAGGAGGTGAATATTTTTTTTGACCCAAATGTAAAAACGGACACCAGAATGAGATTCGGGGTTGAATTTCATTCTTAAAAATGGTGTTTTTCATAGCTTTTACAAATCAAGAATTTTTTGGTGTCCGGGGAAGAAAATTCCTGATGACGGGGGTCAGGGACTTTTGTGCCCAGGAGGTAATTTTTTTTTTTGACTCAAATGTAAAAACGGACACCAGAATGAGATTCGGGGTTGAATTTCTTCCTTAATAATGGTGTTTTTCATATTTTATAAAAATCAAGATTTATTTCGTGTCCGGGGAAGAAAATTCCTGATAAAGGTAAAGGGCAGGCTGAACAGAAGGGGGCTGAGCCAAAGACAGAGGCCACAGATATCCCACTGTACAGTAATGGAACAAATCCAATTTCAATTGCCTTAGTAACACTTTTTATACACAGGTAACAAAATAAGCATTTCTCCTTCTTCTTTGGAGCTAAAGAAGCACTGCGGGGAGCCACTGTTGGTATTTATTGATTCCTACTTTCCATCATACAAGAGAATTCAGACCTCTTAACTCTCATCTAGTCAACCGTGTTATTTTGACCAGAATCACAGGTATGTAGAGTGAGTGTAGTTACTAATTTTAAATTTTAAATTTTAAATGTAAAAACGGACACCAGAATGAGATTCGGGGTTGAATTTCATTCTTAAAAATGGTGTTTTTCATAGCTTTTAAAAATCAAGAATTTTTTGGTGTCCGGGGAAGAAAATTCCTGATGCTGATTTTTGTGCCCAGGAGGTGAAAAAAAAATTCTGACAAATCTAAAATCGGACACCAGAATGAGATTCGGGGTTGAATTTCTTCCTTAAAAATGGTGTTTTTCATAGTTTATAAACATCAAGATTTATTTGGTGTCCGGGGAAGAAAATTCCTGATACCGGAGTCAGGGATTTTTGTGCCCAGGAGGTGAAAAAAATTTTTCCACCCAAATGTAAAAACGGACACCAGAATGAGATTCGGGGTTGAATTTCATCCTTAAAAATGGTGTTTTTCATAGCTTTTAAAAATCAAGAATTTTTTGGTGTCCGGGGAAGAAAATTCCTGATGCAGGGGTCAGGGACTTTTGTGCCCAGGAGGTGAATTTTTTTTCCCACCCAAATCTAAAAACGGACACCAGAATGATATTCGGGGTTGAATTTTGTCCTTCAAAATGGTGTTTTTCATAGTTTTTAAATTCAAGATTTTTTTGGTGTCCGGGGAAGAAAATTTTTGATGCCGGAGTCAGGGATTTTTGTGCCCAGGAGGTGAATATTTTTTTTGACCCAAATGTAAAAACGGATGCCAGAATGAGATTCGGGGTTGAATTTCGTCCTTAAAAATGGTGTTTTTCATAGCATTTAAAAATCAAGATTTTTTTGGTGTCCGGGGAAGAAAATTACTGATGCCGGGGTCAGGGATTTTTGTGCCCAGGAGGTAAATTTTTTTTTTGACTCAAATGTAAAAACGGACACCAGAATGAGATTCGGGGTTGAATTTCTTCCTTAAAAATGGTGTTTTTCATATTTTATAAAAATCAAGATTTATTTCGTGTCCGGGGAAGAAAATTCCTGATAAAGGTAAAGGGCAGGCTGAACAGAAGGGGGCTGAGCCAAAGACAGAGGCCACAGATATCCCACTGTACAGTAATGGAACAAATCCAATTTCAATTGCCTTAGTAACACTTTTTATACACAGGTAACAAAATAAGCATTTCTCCTGCTTCGTTGGAGCTAAAGAAGCACTGCGGGGAGCCACTGTTGCTATTTATTGATTCCTACTTTCCATCATACAAGAGAATTCAGACCTCTTAACTCTCATCTAGTCAACCGTGTTCTTTTGACCAGAATCACAGGTATGTAGAGTGAGTGTAGTTACTAATTTTAAATTTTAAATTTTAAATGTAAAAACGGACACCAGAATGAGATTCGAGGTTGAATTTCGTCCTTAAAAATGGTGTTTTTCATAGCTTTTAAAAATCAAGAATTTTTTGGTGTCCGGGGAAGAAAATTCCTGATGCCGGAGTCAGGGATTTTTGTGCCCAGGAGGTGAAATTTTTTTTCCACCCGAATGTAAAAACAGACACCAGAATGAGATTCGGGGTTGAATTTCATCCTTAAAAATGGTGTTTTTCATAGCTTTTAAAAATCAAGAATTTTTTGGTGTCCGGGGAAGAAAATTCCTGATGACGGGGGTCAGGGACTTTGTGCCCAGGAGGTGAAATTTTTTTTCCACCCAAATCTAAAAACGGACACCAGAATGAGATTCGGGGTTGAATTTCATCCTTAAAAATGGTGTTTTTCATAGCATTTAAAAATCAAGAATTTTTTGGTGTGCGGGGAAGAAAGTTCCTGATGCAGGGGTCAGGGATTTTTGTGCCCAGGAGGTGAAATTTTTTATTTGACTCAAATGTAAAAATGGACACCAGAATGAGATTCGGGGTTGAATTTCGTCCTTAAAAATGGTTTTTCTCATAGTTTATGAAAATCAAGATTTTTTTGGTGTCCGGGGAAGAAAATTCCTGATGCCGATTTTTGTGCCCAGGATGTGAAAAAAAAATTCTGACTCAAATCTAAAATCGGACACCAGAATGAGATTCGGGGTTCAATTTCTTCCTTAAAAATGGTGTTTTTCATAGCTTTTAAAAATCAAGAATTTTTTGGTGTCCGGGGAAGAAAATTCCTGATGACGGGGGTCAGGGACTTTTGTGCCCAGGAGGTGAATTTTTTTTTCCACCCAAATCTAAAAACGGACCACCAGACTGAGATTCGGGGTTGAATTTCATCCTTAAAAATGGTGTTTTTCATAGCATTTAAAAATCAAGATTTTTTTGGTGTGCGGGGAAGAAAATTCCTGATGACGGGGGTCAGGGACTTTTGTGCCCAGGAGGTGAAATTTTTTTTCCACCCAAATCTAAAATCGGACACCAGAATGAGATTCGGGGTTGAATTTCTTCCTTAAAAATGGTGTTTTTCATAGTTTATAAAAATCAAGATTTTTTTGGGAAGAAAATGCCTGATGCCGGGGTCAGGGACTTTTGTGCCCAGGAGGTGAATGTTTTTTTTTACTCAAATCTAAAAACGGACACCCGAATGAGATTCGGGGTTGAATTTCGTCCTTAAAAATGGTTTTTCTCATAGTTTATGAAAATCTAGATTTTTTTGGTGTCCGGGGAAGAAAATTCCTGATGCCGATTTTTGTGCCAAGGAGGTGAAAAAAAATTTCTGACTCAAATCTAAAATCGGACACCAGAATGAGATGCGGGGTTGAATTTCTTCCTTTAAAATGGTGTTTTTCATAGTTTATAAAAATCAAGAATTTTTTGGTGTCCGTGGAAGAAAATTCCTGATGACGGGGGTCAGGGACTTTTGTGCCCAGGAGGTGAATTTTTTTCCCCACCCAAATCTAAAAACGGACACCAGAATGAGATTCGGGGTTGAATTTCTTCCTTAAAAATGGTGTTTTTCATAGTTTATAAAAATCAAGATTTATTTCGTGTCCGGGGAAGAAAATTCCTGATGCCGGGGTCAGGGATTTTTGTGCCCAGGAGGTGAAAGGTTTTTTTTACTCAAATCTAAAAACGGACACCAGAATGAGATTCGGGGTTGAATTTCGTCCTTAAAAATGGTGTTTTTCATAGTTTATAAAAATCAAGAATTTTTTGGTGTCCGGGGAAGAAAATTCCTGATGACGGGGGTCAGGGACTTTTGTGCCCAGGAGGTGAAATTTTTTTTCCACCCAAATCTAAAAACGGACACCAGAATGAGATTCGGGGTTGAATTTCATCCTTAAAAATGGTGATTTTCATAGCATTTAAAAATCAAGATTTTTTTGGTGTGCGGGGAAGAAATTTCCTGATGCAGGGGTCAGGGATTTTTGTGCCCAGGAGGTGAAATTTTTTATTTGACTCAAATGTAAAAATGGACACCCGAATGAGATTCGGGGTTGAATTTCGTCCTTAAAAATGGTTTTTCTCATAGTTTATGAAAATCAAGATTTTTTTGGTGTCCGGGGAAGAACATTCCTGATGCCGATTTTTGTGCCAAGGAGGTGAAAAAAAATTTCTGACTCAAATCTAAAATCGGACACCAGAATGAGATGCGGGGTTGAATTTCTTCCTTTAAAATGGTGTTTTTCATAGTTTATAAAATTCAAGAATTTTTTGGTGTCCGTGGAAGAAAATTCCTGATGACGGGGGTCAGGGACTTTTGTGCCCAGGAGGTGAATTTTTTTCCCCACCCAAATCTAAAAACGGACACCAGAATGAGATTCGGGGTTGAATTTCTTCCTTAAAAATGGTGTTTTTCATAGTTTATAAAAATCAAGATTTATTTGGTGTCCGGGGAAGAAAATTCCTGATGCCGGGGTCAGGGATTTTTGTGCCCAGGAGGTGAAAGGTTTTTTTTACTCAAATCTAAAAACGGACACCAGAATGAGATTCGGGGTTGAATTTCGTCCTTAAAAATGGTGTTTTTCATAGTTTATAAAAATCAAGAATTTTTCGGTGTCCGGGGAAGAAAATTCCTGATGACGGGGGTCAGGGACTTTTGTGCCCAGGAGGTGAAATTTTTTTTCCACCCAAATCTAAAAACGGACACCAGAATGAGATTCGGGGTTGAATTTCATCCTTAAAAATGGTGATTTTCATAGCATTTAAAAATCAAGATTTTTTTGGTGTGCGGGGAAGAAATTTCCTGATGCAGGGGTCAGGGATTTTTGTGCCCAGGAGGTGAAATTTTTTATTTGACTCAAATGTAAAAATGGACACCAGAATGAGATTCGGGGTTGAATTTCGTCCTTAAAAATGGTTTTTCTCATAGTTTATGAAAATCAAGATTTTTTTGGTGTCCGGGGAAGAAAATTCCTGATGCCGATTTTTGTGCCCAGGATGTGAAAAAAAAATTCTGACTCAAATCTAAAATCGGACACCAGAATGAGATTCGGGGTTGAATTTCTTCCTTAAAAATGGTGTTTTTCATAGCTTTTAAAAATCAAGAATTTTTTGGTGTCCGGGGAAGAAAATTCCTGATGACGGGGGTCAGGGACTTTTGTGCCCAGGAGGTGAAATTTTTTTTCCACCCAAATCTAAAAACGGACCACCAGACTGAGATTCGGGGTTGAATTTCATCCTTAAAAATGGTGTTTTTCATACCATTTAAAAATCAAGATTTTTTTGGTGTGCGGGGAAGAAAATTCCTGATGCCGGGGTCAGGGATTTTTGTACCCAGGAGGTGAAAGTTTTTTATGACCCAAATGTAAAAACGGATGCCAGAATGAGATTCGGGGTTGAATTTCGTCCTTAAAAATGGTGTTTTTCATAGTTTTTAAAAATCAAGAATTTTTTGGTGTCCGGAGAAGAAAATTCCTGATGCCGATTTTTGTGCCCAGGAGGTGAAAAAAAATTTCTGACTCAAATCTAAAAACGGACACCAGAATGAGATTCGGGGTTGAATTTCTTACTTACAAATGGTGTTTTTCATAGTTTATAAAAATCAAGATTTATTTGGTGTCCGGGGAAGAAAATTCCTGATGCCGGGGTCAGGGATTTTTGTACCCAGGAGGTGAAAGTTTTTTTTTTACTCAAATCTAAAAACGGACACCAGAATGAGATTCGGGGTTGAATTTCGTCCTTAAAAATGGTGTTTTTCATAGTTTATAAAAATCAAGAATTTTTTGGTGTCCGTGGAAGAAAATTCCTGATGACGGGGGGTCAGGGACTTTTGTGCCCAGGAGGTGAATATTTTTTTTGACTCAAATCTAAAATCGGACACCAGAATGAGATTTGGGGTTGAATTTCATTCTTAAAAATGGTGTTTTTCATAGCTTTTAAAAATCAAGAATTTTTTTGTGTCCGGGGAAGAAAATTCCTGATGACGGGGGTCAGGGACTTTTGTGCCCAGGAGGTGAAATTTTTTTTCCACCCAAATCTAAAAACGGACACCAGAATGAGATTCGGGGTTGAATTTTGTCCTTCAAAATGGTGTTTTTCATAGTTTTTAAATTCAAGATTTTTTTGGTGTCTGGGGAAGAAAATTTTTGATGCCGGAGTCAGGGATTTTTGTGCCCAGGAGGTGAATATTTTTTTTGACCCAAATGTAAAAACGGACACCAGAATGAGATTCGGGGTTGAATTTCTTCCTTAAAAATGGTGTTTTTCATATTTTATAAAAATCAAGATTTATTTCGTGTCCGGGGAAGAAAATTCCTGATAAAGGTAAAGGGCAGGCTGAACAGAAGGGGGCTGAGCCAAAGACAGAGGCCACAGATATCCCACTGTACAGTAATGGAACAAATCCAATTTCAATTGCCTTAGTAACACTTTTTATACACACGTAACAAAATAAGCATTTCTCCTGCTTCTTTGGAGCTAAAGAAGCACCGGGGGGAGCCACTGTTGGTATTTATTGATTCCTACTTTCAATCATACAAGAGAATTCAGACCTCTTAACTCTCATCCAGTCAACCGTGTTCTTTTGACCAGAATCACAGGTATGTAGAGTGAGTGTAGTTACTAATTTGAAATTTGAAATTTGAAATTTGAAATTTGAAATTTGAAATTTGAAATTTGAAATACCAACAGTGGCTTCCCCCGGTGCTTCTTTAGCTCCAAAGAAGCAGGAGAAATTTCAAATTTCAAATTTCTTTAATTTTATTTAATTTAATTTAAAATCCCTCAGTCCAGGCCAGACAATTCAAACAACCCAAATGTAAAAACGGACACCAGAATGAGATTCAGGGTTGAATTTCATTCTTAAAAATGGTGTTTTTCATAGCTTTTAAAAATCAAGATTTTTTTGGTGTGCGGGGAAGAAAATTCCTGATGCAGGGGTCAGGGATTTTTGTGCCCAGGAGGTGAAATTTTTTTTTCCACCCAAATGTAAAAACGGACACCAGAATGAGATTCGGGGTTGAATTTCATTCTTAAAAATGGTGTTTTTCATAGTTTATAAAAATCAAGATTTATTTCTTGTCCGGGGAAGAAAATTCCTGATTCCGGGGTCAGGGATTTTTGTGCCCAGGAGGTAAAATTTTTTTTTGACTCAAATGTAAAAACGGACACCAGAATGAGATTCGGGGTTGAATTTTGTCCTTCAAAATGGTGTTTTTCATAGTTTTTAAATTCAAGATTTTTTTGGTGTCCGGGGAAGAAAATTTTTGATGCTGGAGTCAGGGATTTTTGTGCCCAGGAGGTGAATATTTTTTTTGACCCAAATGTAAAAACGGACACCAGAATGAGATTCGGGGTTGAATTTCATTCTTAAAAATGGTGTTTTTCATAGCTTTTACAAATCAAGAATTTTTTGGTGTCCGGGGAAGAAAATTCCTGATGACGGGGGTCAGGGACTTTTGTGCCCAGGAGGTAATTTTTTTTTTTGACTCAAATGTAAAAACGGACACCAGAATGAGATTCGGGGTTGAATTTCTTCCTTAATAATGGTGTTTTTCATATTTTATAAAAATCAAGATTTATTTCGTGTCCGGGGAAGAAAATTCCTGATAAAGGTAAAGGGCAGGCTGAACAGAAGGGGGCTGAGCCAAAGACAGAGGCCACAGATATCCCACTGTACAGTAATGGAACAAATCCAATTTCAATTGCCTTAGTAACACTTTTTATACACAGGTAACAAAATAAGCATTTCTCCTTCTTCTTTGGAGCTAAAGAAGCACTGCGGGGAGCCACTGTTGGTATTTATTGATTCCTACTTTCCATCATACAAGAGAATTCAGACCTCTTAACTCTCATCTAGTCAACCGTGTTATTTTGACCAGAATCACAGGTATGTAGAGTGAGTGTAGTTACTAATTTTAAATTTTAAATTTTAAATGTAAAAACGGACACCAGAATGAGATTCGGGGTTGAATTTCATTCTTAAAAATGGTGTTTTTCATAGCTTTTAAAAATCAAGAATTTTTTGGTGTCCGGGGAAGAAAATTCCTGATGCTGATTTTTGTGCCCAGGAGGTGAAAAAAAAATTCTGACAAATCTAAAATCGGACACCAGAATGAGATTCGGGGTTGAATTTCTTCCTTAAAAATGGTGTTTTTCATATTTTATAAAAATCAAGATTTATTTCGTGTCCGGGGAAGAAAATTCCTGAAAGGTAAAGGGCAGGCTGAACAGAAGGGGGCTGAGCCAAAGACAGAGGCCACAGATATCCCACTGTACAGTAATGGAACAAATCCAATTTCAATTGCCTTAGTAACACTTTTTATACACAGGTAACAAAATAAGCATTTCTCCTGCTTCGTTGGAGCTAAAGAAGCACTGCGGGGAGCCACTGTTGCTATTTATTGATTCCTACTTTCCATCATACAAGAGAATTCAGACCTCTTAACTCTCATCTAGTCAACCGTGTTCTTTTGACCAGAATCACAGGTATGTAGAGTGAGTGTAGTTACTAATTTTAAATTTTAAATTTTAAATGTAAAAACGGACACCAGAATGAGATTCGAGGTTGAATTTCGTCCTTAAAAATGGTGTTTTTCATAGCTTTTAAAAATCAAGAATTTTTTGGTGTCCGGGGAAGAAAATTCCTGATGCCGGAGTCAGGGATTTTTGTGCCCAGGAGGTGAAATTTTTTTTCCACCCGAATGTAAAAACAGACACCAGAATGAGATTCGGGGTTGAATTTCATCCTTAAAAATGGTGTTTTTCATAGCTTTTAAAAATCAAGAATTTTTTGGTGTCCGGGGAAGAAAATTCCTGATGACGGGGGTCAGGGACTTTGTGCCCAGGAGGTGAAATTTTTTTTCCACCCAAATCTAAAAACGGACACCAGAATGAGATTCGGGGTTGAATTTCATCCTTAAAAATGGTGTTTTTCATAGCATTTAAAAATCAAGAATTTTTTGGTGTGCGGGGAAGAAAGTTCCTGATGCAGGGGTCAGGGATTTTTGTGCCCAGGAGGTGAAATTTTTTATTTGACTCAAATGTAAAAATGGACACCAGAATGAGATTCGGGGTTGAATTTCGTCCTTAAAAATGGTTTTTCTCATAGTTTATGAAAATCAAGATTTTTTTGGTGTCCGGGGAAGAAAATTCCTGATGCCGATTTTTGTGCCCAGGATGTGAAAAAAAAATTCTGACTCAAATCTAAAATCGGACACCAGAATGAGATTCGGGGTTGAATTTCTTCCTTAAAAATGGTGTTTTTCATAGCTTTTAAAAATCAAGAATTTTTTGGTGTCCGGGGAAGAAAATTCCTGATGACGGGGGTCAGGGACTTTTGTGCCCAGGAGGTGAATTTTTTTTTCCACCCAAATCTAAAAACGGACCACCAGACTGAGATTCGGGGTTGAATTTCATCCTTAAAAATGGTGTTTTTCATAGCATTTAAAAATCAAGATTTTTTTGGTGTGCGGGGAAGAAAATTCCTGATGACGGGGGTCAGGGACTTTTGTGCCCAGGAGGTGAAATTTTTTTTCCACCCAAATCTAAAATCGGACACCAGAATGAGATTCGGGGTTGAATTTCTTCCTTAAAAATGGTGTTTTTCATAGTTTATAAAAATCAAGATTTTTTTGGGAAGAAAATGCCTGATGCCGGGGTCAGGGACTTTTGTGCCCAGGAGGTGAATGTTTTTTTTTACTCAAATCTAAAAACGGACACCCGAATGAGATTCGGGGTTGAATTTCGTCCTTAAAAATGGTTTTTCTCATAGTTTATGAAAATCTAGATTTTTTTGGTGTCCGGGGAAGAAAATTCCTGATGCCGATTTTTGTGCCAAGGAGGTGAAAAAAAATTTCTGACTCAAATCTAAAATCGGACACCAGAATGAGATGCGGGGTTGAATTTCTTCCTTTAAAATGGTGTTTTTCATAGTTTATAAAAATCAAGAATTTTTTGGTGTCCGTGGAAGAAAATTCCTGATGACGGGGGTCAGGGACTTTTGTGCCCAGGAGGTGAATTTTTTTCCCCACCCAAATCTAAAAACGGACACCAGAATGAGATTCGGGGTTGAATTTCTTCCTTAAAAATGGTGTTTTTCATAGTTTATAAAAATCAAGATTTATTTGGTGTCCGGGGAAGAAAATTCCTGATGCCGGGGTCAGGGATTTTTGTGCCCAGGAGGTGAAAGGTTTTTTTTACTCAAATCTAAAAACGGACACCAGAATGAGATTCGGGGTTGAATTTCGTCCTTAAAAATGGTGTTTTTCATAGTTTATAAAAATCAAGAATTTTTTGGTGTCCGGGGAAGAAAATTCCTGATGACGGGGGTCAGGGACTTTTGTGCCCAGGAGGTGAAATTTTTTTTCCACCCAAATCTAAAAACGGACACCAGAATGAGATTCGGGGTTGAATTTCATCCTTAAAAATGGTGATTTTCATAGCATTTAAAAATCAAGATTTTTTTGGTGTGCGGGGAAGAAATTTCCTGATGCAGGGGTCAGGGATTTTTGTGCCCAGGAGGTGAAATTTTTTATTTGACTCAAATGTAAAAATGGACACCCGAATGAGATTCGGGGTTGAATTTCGTCCTTAAAAATGGTTTTTCTCATAGTTTATGAAAATCAAGATTTTTTTGGTGTCCGGGGAAGAAAATTCCTGATGCCGATTTTTGTGCCAAGGAGGTGAAAAAAAATTTCTGACTCAAATCTAAAATCGGACACCAGAATGAGATGCGGGGTTGAATTTCTTCCTTTAAAATGGTGTTTTTCATAGTTTATAAAATTCAAGAATTTTTTGGTGTCCGTGGAAGAAAATTCCTGATGACGGGGGTCAGGGACTTTTGTGCCCAGGAGGTGAATTTTTTTCCCCACCCAAATCTAAAAACGGACACCAGAATGAGATTCGGGGTTGAATTTCTTCCTTAAAAATGGTGTTTTTCATAGTTTATAAAAATCAAGATTTATTTGGTGTCCGGGGAAGAAAATTCCTGATGCCGGGGTCAGGGATTTTTGTGCCCAGGAGGTGAAAGGTTTTTTTTACTCAAATCTAAAAACGGACACCAGAATGAGATTCGGGGTTGAATTTCGTCCTTAAAAATGGTGTTTTTCATAGTTTATAAAAATCAAGAATTTTTTGGTGTCCGGGGAAGAAAATTCCTGATGACGGGGGTCAGGGACTTTTGTGCCCAGGAGGTGAAATTTTTTTTCCACCCAAATCTAAAAACGGACACCAGAATGAGATTCGGGGTTGAATTTCATCCTTAAAAATGGTGATTTTCATAGCATTTAAAAATCAAGATTTTTTTGGTGTGCGGGGAAGAAATTTCCTGATGCAGGGGTCAGGGATTTTTGTGCCCAGGAGGTGAAATTTTTTATTTGACTCAAATGTAAAAATGGACACCAGAATGAGATTCGGGGTTGAATTTCGTCCTTAAAAATGGTTTTTCTCATAGTTTATGAAAATCAAGATTTTTTTGGTGTCCGGGGAAGAAAATTCCTGATGCCGATTTTTGTGCCCAGGATGTGAAAAAAAAATTCTGACTCAAATCTAAAATCGGACACCAGAATGAGATTCGGGGTTGAATTTCTTCCTTAAAAATGGTGTTTTTCATAGCTTTTAAAAATCAAGAATTTTTTGGTGTCCGGGGAAGAAAATTCCTGATGACGGGGGTCAGGGACTTTTGTGCCCAGGAGGTGAAATTTTTTTTCCACCCAAATCTAAAAACGGACCACCAGACTGAGATTCGGGGTTGAATTTCATCCTTAAAAATGGTGTTTTTCATACCATTTAAAAATCAAGATTTTTTTGGTGTGTGGGGAAGAAAATTCCTGATGCCGGGGTCAGGGATTTTTGTACCCAGGAGGTGAAAGTTTTTTATGACCCAAATGTAAAAACGGATGCCAGAATGAGATTCGGGGTTGAATTTCGTCCTTAAAAATGGTGTTTTTCATAGTTTTTAAAAATCAAGAATTTTTTGGTGTCCGGAGAAGAAAATTCCTGATGCCGATTTTTGTGCCCAGGAGGTGAAAAAAAATTTCTGACTCAAATCTAAAAACGGACACCAGAATGAGATTCGGGGTTGAATTTCTTACTTACAAATGGTGTTTTTCATAGTTTATAAAAATCAAGATTTATTTGGTGTCCGGGGAAGAAAATTCCTGATGCCGGGGTCAGGGATTTTTGTACCCAGGAGGTGAAAGTTTTTTTTTTACTCAAATCTAAAAACGGACACCAGAATGAGATTCGGGGTTGAATTTCGTCCTTAAAAATGGTGTTTTTCATAGTTTATAAAAATCAAGAATTTTTTGGTGTCCGTGGAAGAAAATTCCTGATGACGGGGGGTCAGGGACTTTTGTGCCCAGGAGGTGAATATTTTTTTTGACTCAAATCTAAAATCGGACACCAGAATGAGATTCGGGGTTGAATTTCATCCTTAAAAATGGTGTGTTACATAGCATTTAAAAATCAAGATTTATTTGGTGTCCGGGGAAGAAAATTCCTGATGCCGGAGTCAGAGACTTTTGTGCCCAGGAGGTGAAATTTTTTTTCCATCCAAATCTAAAATCGGACACCAGAATGAGATTCGGGGTTGAATTTCTTCCTTAAAAATGGTGCTTTTCATAGTTTATAAAAATCAAGAATTTTTTGGTGTCCGGGGAAGCAAATTCCTGATGCCGGAGTCAGGGATTTTTGTGCCCAGGAGGTGAAATTTTTTTTCCACCCAAATCTAAAATCGGACACCAGACTGAGATTCGGGGTTGAATTTCATCCTTAAAAATGGTGTTTTTCATTGCATTTAAAAATCAAGATTTTTTTGGTGTGCGGGGAAGAAAATTCCTGATGCCGGGGTCAGGGATTTTTGTGCCCAGGAGGTGAAAGTTTTTTTTTTACTCAAATCTAAAAACGGACACCAGAATGAGATTCGGGGTTGAGTTTCATCCTTAAAAATGGTGTTTTTCATAGCTTTTAAAAATCAAGAATTTTTTGGTGTCCGGGGAAGTAAATTCCTGATGCCGATTTTTGTGCCCAGGAGGTGAAAAAAAATTTCTGACTCAAATCTAAAAACAGACACCAGAATGAGATTCGGGGTTGAATTTCGTCCTTAAAAATGGTGTTTTTCATAGTTTATAAAAATCAAGAATTTTTTGGTGTCCGTGGAAGAAAATTCCTGATGACGGGGGTCAGGGACTTTTGTGCCCAGGAGGTGAATTTTTTTCCCCACCCAAATCTAAAAACGGACACCAGAATGAGATTCGGGGTTGAATTTCTTCCTTAAAAATGGTGTTTTTCATAGTTTATAAAAATCAAGATTTTTTTGGTGTCCGGGGAAGAAAATTCCTGATGCCGGGGTCAGGGATTTTTGTGCCCAGGAGGTGAAAGGTTTTTTTTACTCAAATCTAAAAACGGACACCAGAATGAGATTCGGGGTTGAATTTCTTCCTTAAAAATGGTGTTTTTCATAGTTTATAAAAATCAAGAATTTTTTGGTGTCCGGGGAAGAAAATTCCTGATGACGGGGGTCAGGGACTTTTGTGCCCAGGAGGTGAATTTTTTTTTCCACCCAAATCTAAAAACGGACACCAGAATGAGATTCGGGGTTGAATTTCATCCTTAAAAATGGTGATTTTCATAGCATTTAAAAATCAAGATTTTTTTGGTGTGCGGGGAAGAAATTTCCTGATGCCGGGGTCAGGGATTTTTGTGCCCAGGAGGTGAAATTTTTTATTTGACTCAAATGTAAAAATGGACACCAGAATGAGATTCGGGGTTGAATTTCGTCCTTAAAAATGGTGTTTTTCATAGTTTATAAAAATCAAGATTTTTTGGGGAAGAAAATGCCTGATGCCGGGGTCAGGGACTTTTGTGCCCAGGAGGTGAATGTTTTTTTTTACTCAAATCTAAAAACGGACACCCGAATGAGATTCGGGGTTGAATTTCGTCCTTAAAAATGGTTTTTCTCATAGTTTATGAAAATCAAGATTTTTTGGTGTCCGGGGAAGAAAATTCCTGATGCCGATTTTTGTGCCCAGGATGTGAAAAAAAAATTCTGACTCAAATCTAAAATCGGACACCAGAATGAGATTCGGGGTTGAATTTCTTCCTTAAAAATGGTGTTTTTCATAGCTTTTAAAAATCAAGAATTTTTTGGTGTCCGGGGAAGAAAATTCCTGATGACGGGGGTCAGGGACTTTTGTGCCCAGGAGGTGAAATTTTTTTTCCACCCAATTCTAAAAACGGACCACCAGACTGAGATTCGGGGTTGAATTTCATCCTTAAAAATGGTGTTTTTCATACCATTTAAAAATCAAGATTTTTTTGGTGTGCGGGGAAGAAAATTCCTGATGCCGGGGTCAGGGATTTTTGTACCCAGGAGGTGAAAGTTTTTTATGACCCAAATGTAAAAACGGATGCCAGAATGACATTCGGGGTTGAATTTCGTCCTTAAAAATGGTGTTTTTCATAGTTTTTAAAAATCAAGAATTTTTTGGTGTCCGGGGAAGAAAATTCCTGATGCCGATTTTTGTGCCCAGGAGGTGAAAAAAAATTTCTGACTCAAATCTAAAAACGGACACCAGAATGAGATTCGGGGTTGAATTTCTTACTTACAAATGGTGTTTTTCATAGTTTATAAAAATCAAGATTTATTTGGTGTCCGGGGAAGAAAATTCCTGATGCCGGGGTCAGGGATTTTTGTACCCAGGAGGTGAAATTTTTTTTCCACCCAAATGTAATAACGGACACCAGAATGAGATTCGGGGTTGAATTTCATCCTTAAAAATGGTGTGTTACATAGCATTTAAAAATCAAGATTTATTTGGTGTCCGGGGAAGAAAATTCCTGATGCCGGAGTCAGACACTTTTGTGCCCAGGAGGTGAAATTTTTTTTCCACCCAAATCTAAAATCGGACACCAGAATGAGATTCGGGGTTGAATTTCTTCCTTAAAAATGGTGCTTTTCATAGTTTATAAAAATCAAGAATTTTTTGGTGTCCGGGGAAGCAAATTCCTGATGCCGGAATCAGGGATTTTTGTGCCCAGGAGCTGAATTTTTTTTTTCCACCCAAATGTAAAAACGGACACCAGAATGAGATTCGGGGTTGAATTTCATTCGTAAAAATGGTGTTTTTCATAGCTTTTAAAAATCAAGAATTTTTTGGTGTCCGGGGAAGAAAATTCCTGATGACGTGGGTCAGGGATTTTTGTGCCCAGGAGGTGAAATTTTTTTCCCACCCAAATCTAAAATCGGACACCAGAATGAGATTCGGGGTTGAATTTCATTCTTAAAAATGGTGTTTTTCATAGCTTTTAAAAATCAAGAATTTTTTGGTGTCCGGGGAAGAAAATTCCTGATGACGGGGGTCAGGGACTTTTGTGCCCAGGAGGTGAAATTTTTTTTCCACCCAAATCTAAAAACGGACACCAGAATGAGATTCGGGGTTGAATTTCATCCTTAAAAATGGTGTTTTTCATAGCTTTTAAAAATCAAGAATTTTTTGGTGTCCGGGGAAGAAAATTCCTGATGCAGGGTTCAGGGACTTTTGTGCCCAGGAGGTGAATTTTTTTTTCCACCCAAATCTAAAAACGGACACCAGAATGATATTCGGGGTTGAATTTTGTCCTTCAAAATGGTGTTTTTCATAGTTTTTAAATTCAAGATTTTTTTGGTGTCCGGGGAAGAAAATTTTTGATGCCGGAGTCAGGGATTTTTGTGCCCAGGAGGTGAATATTTTTTTTGACCCAAATGTAAAAACGGATGCCAGAATGAGATTCGGGGTTGAATTTCGTCCTTAAAAATGGTGTTTTTCATAGCATTTAAAAATCAAGATTTTTTTGGTGTCCGGGGAAGAAAATTACTGATGCCGGGGTCAGGGATTTTTGTGCCCAGGAGGTAAATTTTTTTTTTGACTCAAATGTAAAAACGGACACCAGAATGAGATTCGGGGTTGAATTTCTTCCTTAAAAATGGTGTTTTTCATATTTTATAAAAATCAAGATTTATTTCGTGTCCGGGGAAGAAAATTCCTGATAAAGGTAAAGGGCAGGCTGAACAGAAGGGGGCTGAGCCAAAGACAGAGGCCACAGATATCCCACTGTACAGTAATGGAACAAATCCAATTTCAATTGCCTTAGTAACACTTTTTATACACAGGTAACAAAATAAGCATTTCTCCTGCTTCGTTGGAGCTAAAGAAGCACTGCGGGGAGCCACTGTTGCTATTTATTGATTCCTACTTTCCATCATACAAGAGAATTCAGACCTCTTAACTCTCATCTAGTCAACCGTGTTCTTTTGACCAGAATCACAGGTATGTAGAGTGAGTGTAGTTACTAATTTTAAATTTTAAATTTTAAATGTAAAAACGGACACCAGAATGAGATTCGAGGTTGAATTTCGTCCTTAAAAATGGTGTTTTTCATAGCTTTTAAAAATCAAGAATTTTTTGGTGTCCGGGGAAGAAAATTCCTGATGCCGGAGTCAGGGATTTTTGTGCCCAGGAGGTGAAATTTTTTTTCCACCCGAATGTAAAAACAGACACCAGAATGAGATTCGGGGTTGAATTTCATCCTTAAAAATGGTGTTTTTCATAGCTTTTAAAAATCAAGAATTTTTTGGTGTCCGGGGAAGAAAATTCCTGATGATGGGGGTCAGGGACTTTGTGCCCAGGAGGTGAAATTTTTTTTCCACCCAAATCTAAAAACGGACACCAGAATGAGATTCGGGGTTGAATTTCATCCTTAAAAATGGTGTTTTTCATAGCATTTAAAAATCAAGAATTTTTTGGTGTGCGGGGAAGAAAGTTCCTGATGCAGGGGTCAGGGATTTTTGTGCCCAGGAGGTGAAATTTTTTATTTGACTCAAATGTAAAAATGGACACCAGAATGAGATTCGGGGTTGAATTTCGTCCTTAAAAATGGTTTTTCTCATAGTTTATGAAAATCAAGATTTTTTTGGTGTCCAGGGAAGAAAATTCCTGATGCCGATTTTTGTGTCCAGGATGTGAAAAAAAAAATTCTGACTCAAATCTAAAATCGGACACCAGAATGAGATTCGGGGTTGAATTTCTTCCTTAAAAATGGTGTTTTTCATAGCTTTTAAAAATCAAGAATTTTTTGGTGTCCGGGGAAGAAAATTCCTGATGACGGGGGTCAGGGACTTTTGTGCCCAGGAGGTGAATTTTTTTTTCCACCCAAATCTAAAAACGGACCACCAGACTGAGATTCGGGGTTGAATTTCATCCTTAAAAATGGTGTTTTTCATAGCATTTAAAAATCAAGATTTTTTTGGTGTGCGGGGAAGAAAATTCCTGATGACGGGGGTCAGGGACTTTTGTGCCCAGGAGGTGAAATTTTTTATTTGACTCAAATGTAAAAATGGACACCAGAATGAGATTCGGGGTTGAATTTCGTCCTTAAAAATGGTGTTTTTCATAGTTTATAAAAATCAAGATTTTTGGGGAAGAAAATGCCTGATGCCGGGGTCAGGGACTTTTGTGCCCAGGAGGTGAATGTTTTTTTTTACTCAAATCTAAAAACGGACACCCGAATGAGATTCGGGGTTGAATTTCGTCCTTAAAAATGGTTTTTCTCATAGTTTATGAAAATCAAGATTTTTTTCGTGTCCGGGGAAGAAAATTCCTGATGCCGATTTTTGTGCCAAGGAGGTGAAAAAAAATTTCTGACTCAAATCTAAAATCGGACACCAGAATGAGATTCGGGGTTGAATTTCATTCTTAAAAATGGTGTTTTTCATAGTTTATAAACATCAAGATTTATTTGGTGTCCGGGGAAGAAAATTCCTGATACCGGAGTCAGGGATTTTTGTGCCCAGGAGGTGAAAATTTTTTTTCCACCCAAATGTAAAAACGGACACCAGAATGAGATTCGGGGTTGAATTTCATCCTTAAAAATGGTGTTTTTCATAGCTTTTAAAAATCAAGAATTTTTTGGTGTCCGGGGAAGAAAATTCCTGTTGCAGGGGTCAGGGACTTTTGTGCCCAGGAGGTGAATTTTTTTTTCCACCCAAATCTAAAAACGGACACCAGAATGATATTCGGGGTTGAATTTTGTCCTTCAAAATGGTGTTTTTCATAGTTTTTAAATTCAAGATTTTTTTGGTGTCCGGGGAAGAAAATTTTTGATGCCGGAGTCAGGGATTTTTGTGCCCAGGAGGTGAATATTTTTTTTGACCCAAATGTAAAAACGGATGCCAGAATGAGATTCGGGGTTGAATTTCGTCCTTAAAAATGGTGTTTTTCATAGCATTTAAAAATCAAGATTTTTTTGGTGTCCGGGGAAGAAAATTACTGATGCCGGGGTCAGGGATTTTTGTGCCCAGGAGGTAAATTTTTTTTTTGACTCAAATGTAAAAACGGACACCAGAATGAGATTCGGGGTTGAATTTCTTCCTTAAAAATGGTGTTTTTCATATTTTATAAAAATCAAGATTTATTTCGTGTCCGGGGAAGAAAATTCCTGATAAAGGTAAAGGGCAGGCTGAACAGAAGGGGGCTGAGCCAAAGACAGAGGCCACAGATATCCCACTGTACAGTAATGGAACAAATCCAATTTCAATTGCCTTAGTAACACTTTTTATACACAGGTAACAAAATAAGCATTTCTCCTGCTTCGTTGGAGCTAAAGAAGCACTGCGGGGAGCCACTGTTGCTATTTATTGATTCCTACTTTCCATCATACAAGAGAATTCAGACCTCTTAACTCTCATCTAGTCAACCGTGCTCTTTTGACCAGAATCACAGGTATGTAGAGTGAGTGTAGTTACTAATTTTAAATTTTAAATTTTAAATGTAAAAACGGACACCAGAATGAGATTTGTGGTTGAATTTCGTCCTTAAAAATGGTGTTTTTCATAGCTTTTAAAAATCAAGAATTTTTTGGTGTCCGGGGAAGAAAATTCCTGATGCCGGAGTCAGGGATTTTTGTGCCCAGGAGGTGAAATTTTTTTTCCACCCGAATGTAAAAACAGACACCAGAATGAGATTCGGGGTTGAATTTCATCCTTAAAAATGGTGTTTTTCATAGCTTTTAAAAATCAAGAATTTTTTGGTGTCCGGGGAAGAAAATTCCTGATGCCGGGGTCAGGGACTTTTGTGCCCAGGAGGTGAATTTTTTTTTCCACCCAAATCTAAAAACACACACTAGAATGAGATTCGGGGTTGAATTTCATTCTTAAAAATGGTGTTTTTCATAGATTTTAAAAATCAAGAATTTTTTGGTGTCCGGGGAAGAAAATTCCTGATGCTGATTTTTGTGCCCAGGAGGTGAAAAAAAAATTCTGACAAATCTAAAATCGGATACCAGAATGAGATTCGGGGTTGAATTTCTTCCTTAAAAATGGTGTTTCTCATAGTTTATAAAAATCAAGATTTATTTGGTGTCCGGGGAAGAAAATTCCTGATGCCGGAGTCAGGGATTTTTGTGCCCAGGAGGTGAAATTTTTTTTTCCACCCAAATGTAAAAACGGACATGAGAATGAGATTTGGGGTTGAATTTAATTCTTAAAAATGGTGTTTTTCATAGCTTTTAAAAATGAAGAATTTTTTGGTGTCCGGGGAAGAAAATTCCGGATGACGGGGTTCAGGGACTTTTGTGCCCAGGAGGTGAAATTTTTTTTCCACCCAAATCTAAAATCGGACACCAGAATGAGATTCCGGTTTGAATTTCTTCCTTAAAAATGGTGTTTTTCATAGTTTATAAAAATCAAGATTTATTTGGTGTCCGGGGAAGAAAATTCCTGATGCCGGAGTCAGGGATTTTTGTGCCCAGGAGGTGACATTTTTTTTTCCACCCAAATGTAAAAACGGACACCAGAATGAGATTTGGGGTTGAATTTCATTCTTAAAAATGGTGTTTTTCATAGCTTTTAAAAATCAAGAATTTTTTTGTGTCCGGGGAAGAAAATTCCTGATGACGGGGGTCAGGGACTTTTGTGCCCAGGAGGTGAAATTTTTTTTCCACCCAAATCTAAAAACGGACACCAGAATGAGATTCGGGGTTGAATTTTGTCCTTCAAAATGGTGTTTTTCATAGTTTTTAAATTCAAGATTTTTTTGGTGTCTGGGGAAGAAAATTTTTGATGCCGGAGTCAGGGATTTTTGTGCCCAGGAGGTGAATATTTTTTTTGACCCAAATGTAAAAACGGACACCAGAATGAGATTCGGGGTTGAATTTCTTCCTTAAAAATGGTGTTTTTCATATTTTATAAAAATCAAGATTTATTTCGTGTCCGGGGAAGAAAATTCCTGATAAAGGTAAAGGGCAGGCTGAACAGAAGGGGGCTGAGCCAAAGACAGAGGCCACAGATATCCCACTGTACAGTAATGGAACAAATCCAATTTCAATTGCCTTAGTAACACTTTTTATACACAGGTAACAAAATAAGCATTTCTCCTGCTTCTTTGGAGCTAAAGAAGCACCGGGGGGAGCCACTGTTGGTATTTATTGATTCCTACTTTCAATCATACAAGAGAATTCAGACCTCTTAACTCTCATCCAGTCAACCGTGTTCTTTTGACCAGAATCACAGGTATGTAGAGTGAGTGTAGTTACTAATTTGAAATTTGAAATTTGAAATTTGAAATTTGAAATTTGAAATTTGAAATTTGAAATTTGAAATACCAACAGTGGCTTCCCCCGGTGCTTCTTTAGCTCCAAAGAAGCAGGAGAAATTTCAAATTTCAAATTTCTTTAATTTTATTTAATTTAATTTAAAATCCCTCAGTCCAGGCCAGACAATTCAAACAACCCAAATGTAAAAACGGACACCAGAATGAGATTCAGGGTTGAATTTCATTCTTAAAAATGGTGTTTTTCATAGCTTTTAAAAATCAAGATTTTTTTGGTGTGCGGGGAAGAAAATTCCTGATGCAGGGGTCAGGGATTTTTGTGCCCAGGAGGTGAAATTTTTTTTTCCACCCAAATGTAAAAACGGACACCAGAATGAGATTCGGGGTTGAATTTCATTCTTAAAAATGGTGTTTTTCATAGTTTATAAAAATCAAGATTTATTTCTTGTCCGGGGAAGAAAATTCCTGATTCCGGGGTCAGGGATTTTTGTGCCCAGGAGGTAAAATTTTTTTTTGACTCAAATGTAAAAACGGACACCAGAATGAGATTCGGGGTTGAATTTTGTCCTTCAAAATGGTGTTTTTCATAGTTTTTAAATTCAAGATTTTTTTGGTGTCCGGGGAAGAAAATTTTTGATGCTGGAGTCAGGGATTTTTGTGCCCAGGAGGTGAATATTTTTTTTGACCCAAATGTAAAAACGGACACCAGAATGAGATTCGGGGTTGAATTTCATTCTTAAAAATGGTGTTTTTCATAGCTTTTACAAATCAAGAATTTTTTGGTGTCCGGGGAAGAAAATTCCTGATGACGGGGGTCAGGGACTTTTGTGCCCAGGAGGTAATTTTTTTTTTTGACTCAAATGTAAAAACGGACACCAGAATGAGATTCGGGGTTGAATTTCTTCCTTAATAATGGTGTTTTTCATATTTTATAAAAATCAAGATTTATTTCGTGTCCGGGGAAGAAAATTCCTGATAAAGGTAAAGGGCAGGCTGAACAGAAGGGGGCTGAGCCAAAGACAGAGGCCACAGATATCCCACTGTACAGTAATGGAACAAATCCAATTTCAATTGCCTTAGTAACACTTTTTATACACAGGTAACAAAATAAGCATTTCTCCTTCTTCTTTGGAGCTAAAGAAGCACTGCGGGGAGCCACTGTTGGTATTTATTGATTCCTACTTTCCATCATACAAGAGAATTCAGACCTCTTAACTCTCATCTAGTCAACCGTGTTATTTTGACCAGAATCACAGGTATGTAGAGTGAGTGTAGTTACTAATTTTAAATTTTAAATTTTAAATGTAAAAACGGACACCAGAATGAGATTCGGGGTTGAATTTCATTCTTAAAAATGGTGTTTTTCATAGCTTTTAAAAATCAAGAATTTTTTGGTGTCCGGGGAAGAAAATTCCTGATGCTGATTTTTGTGCCCAGGAGGTGAAAAAAAAATTCTGACAAATCTAAAATCGGACACCAGAATGAGATTCGGGGTTGAATTTCTTCCTTAAAAATGGTGTTTTTCATAGTTTATAAACATCAAGATTTATTTGGTGTCCGGGGAAGAAAATTCCTGATACCGGAGTCAGGGATTTTTGTGCCCAGGAGGTGAAAAAAATTTTTCCACCCAAATGTAAAAACGGACACCAGAATGAGATTCGGGGTTGAATTTCATCCTTAAAAATGGTGTTTTTCATAGCTTTTAAAAATCAAGAATTTTTTGGTGTCCGGGGAAGAAAATTCCTGATGCAGGGGTCAGGGACTTTTGTGCCCAGGAGGTGAATTTTTTTTCCCACCCAAATCTAAAAACGGACACCAGAATGATATTCGGGGTTGAATTTTGTCCTTCAAAATGGTGTTTTTCATAGTTTTTAAATTCAAGATTTTTTTGGTGTCCGGGGAAGAAAATTTTTGATGCCGGAGTCAGGGATTTTTGTGCCCAGGAGGTGAATATTTTTTTTGACCCAAATGTAAAAACGGATGCCAGAATGAGATTCGGGGTTGAATTTCGTCCTTAAAAATGGTGTTTTTCATAGCATTTAAAAATCAAGATTTTTTTGGTGTCCGGGGAAGAAAATTACTGATGCCGGGGTCAGGGATTTTTGTGCCCAGGAGGTAAATTTTTTTTTTGACTCAAATGTAAAAACGGACACCAGAATGAGATTCGGGGTTGAATTTCTTCCTTAAAAATGGTGTTTTTCATATTTTATAAAAATCAAGATTTATTTCGTGTCCGGGGAAGAAAATTCCTGATAAAGGTAAAGGGCAGGCTGAACAGAAGGGGGCTGAGCCAAAGACAGAGGCCACAGATATCCCACTGTACAGTAATGGAACAAATCCAATTTCAATTGCCTTAGTAACACTTTTTATACACAGGTAACAAAATAAGCATTTCTCCTGCTTCGTTGGAGCTAAAGAAGCACTGCGGGGAGCCACTGTTGCTATTTATTGATTCCTACTTTCCATCATACAAGAGAATTCAGACCTCTTAACTCTCATCTAGTCAACCGTGTTCTTTTGACCAGAATCACAGGTATGTAGAGTGAGTGTAGTTACTAATTTTAAATTTTAAATTTTAAATGTAAAAACGGACACCAGAATGAGATTCGAGGTTGAATTTCGTCCTTAAAAATGGTGTTTTTCATAGCTTTTAAAAATCAAGAATTTTTTGGTGTCCGGGGAAGAAAATTCCTGATGCCGGAGTCAGGGATTTTTGTGCCCAGGAGGTGAAATTTTTTTTCCACCCGAATGTAAAAACAGACACCAGAATGAGATTCGGGGTTGAATTTCATCCTTAAAAATGGTGTTTTTCATAGCTTTTAAAAATCAAGAATTTTTTGGTGTCCGGGGAAGAAAATTCCTGATGACGGGGGTCAGGGACTTTGTGCCCAGGAGGTGAAATTTTTTTTCCACCCAAATCTAAAAACGGACACCAGAATGAGATTCGGGGTTGAATTTCATCCTTAAAAATGGTGTTTTTCATAGCATTTAAAAATCAAGAATTTTTTGGTGTGCGGGGAAGAAAGTTCCTGATGCAGGGGTCAGGGATTTTTGTGCCCAGGAGGTGAAATTTTTTATTTGACTCAAATGTAAAAATGGACACCAGAATGAGATTCGGGGTTGAATTTCGTCCTTAAAAATGGTTTTTCTCATAGTTTATGAAAATCAAGATTTTTTTGGTGTCCGGGGAAGAAAATTCCTGATGCCGATTTTTGTGCCCAGGATGTGAAAAAAAAATTCTGACTCAAATCTAAAATCGGACACCAGAATGAGATTCGGGGTTCAATTTCTTCCTTAAAAATGGTGTTTTTCATAGCTTTTAAAAATCAAGAATTTTTTGGTGTCCGGGGAAGAAAATTCCTGATGACGGGGGTCAGGGACTTTTGTGCCCAGGAGGTGAATTTTTTTTTCCACCCAAATCTAAAAACGGACCACCAGACTGAGATTCGGGGTTGAATTTCATCCTTAAAAATGGTGTTTTTCATAGCATTTAAAAATCAAGATTTTTTTGGTGTGCGGGGAAGAAAATTCCTGATGACGGGGGTCAGGGACTTTTGTGCCCAGGAGGTGAAATTTTTTTTCCACCCAAATCTAAAATCGGACACCAGAATGAGATTCGGGGTTGAATTTCTTCCTTAAAAATGGTGTTTTTCATAGTTTATAAAAATCAAGATTTTTTTGGGAAGAAAATGCCTGATGCCGGGGTCAGGGACTTTTGTGCCCAGGAGGTGAATGTTTTTTTTTACTCAAATCTAAAAACGGACACCCGAATGAGATTCGGGGTTGAATTTCGTCCTTAAAAATGGTTTTTCTCATAGTTTATGAAAATCTAGATTTTTTTGGTGTCCGGGGAAGAAAATTCCTGATGCCGATTTTTGTGCCAAGGAGGTGAAAAAAAATTTCTGACTCAAATCTAAAATCGGACACCAGAATGAGATGCGGGGTTGAATTTCTTCCTTTAAAATGGTGTTTTTCATAGTTTATAAAAATCAAGAATTTTTTGGTGTCCGTGGAAGAAAATTCCTGATGACGGGGGTCAGGGACTTTTGTGCCCAGGAGGTGAATTTTTTTCCCCACCCAAATCTAAAAACGGACACCAGAATGAGATTCGGGGTTGAATTTCTTCCTTAAAAATGGTGTTTTTCATAGTTTATAAAAATCAAGATTTATTTCGTGTCCGGGGAAGAAAATTCCTGATGCCGGGGTCAGGGATTTTTGTGCCCAGGAGGTGAAAGGTTTTTTTTACTCAAATCTAAAAACGGACACCAGAATGAGATTCGGGGTTGAATTTCGTCCTTAAAAATGGTGTTTTTCATAGTTTATAAAAATCAAGAATTTTTTGGTGTCCGGGGAAGAAAATTCCTGATGACGGGGGTCAGGGACTTTTGTGCCCAGGAGGTGAAATTTTTTTTCCACCCAAATCTAAAAACGGACACCAGAATGAGATTCGGGGTTGAATTTCATCCTTAAAAATGGTGATTTTCATAGCATTTAAAAATCAAGATTTTTTTGGTGTGCGGGGAAGAAATTTCCTGATGCAGGGGTCAGGGATTTTTGTGCCCAGGAGGTGAAATTTTTTATTTGACTCAAATGTAAAAATGGACACCCGAATGAGATTCGGGGTTGAATTTCGTCCTTAAAAATGGTTTTTCTCATAGTTTATGAAAATCAAGATTTTTTTGGTGTCCGGGGAAGAACATTCCTGATGCCGATTTTTGTGCCAAGGAGGTGAAAAAAAATTTCTGACTCAAATCTAAAATCGGACACCAGAATGAGATGCGGGGTTGAATTTCTTCCTTTAAAATGGTGTTTTTCATAGTTTATAAAATTCAAGAATTTTTTGGTGTCCGTGGAAGAAAATTCCTGATGACGGGGGTCAGGGACTTTTGTGCCCAGGAGGTGAATTTTTTTCCCCACCCAAATCTAAAAACGGACACCAGAATGAGATTCGGGGTTGAATTTCTTCCTTAAAAATGGTGTTTTTCATAGTTTATAAAAATCAAGATTTATTTGGTGTCCGGGGAAGAAAATTCCTGATGCCGGGGTCAGGGATTTTTGTGCCCAGGAGGTGAAAGGTTTTTTTTACTCAAATCTAAAAACGGACACCAGAATGAGATTCGGGGTTGAATTTCGTCCTTAAAAATGGTGTTTTTCATAGTTTATAAAAATCAAGAATTTTTCGGTGTCCGGGGAAGAAAATTCCTGATGACGGGGGTCAGGGACTTTTGTGCCCAGGAGGTGAAATTTTTTTTCCACCCAAATCTAAAAACGGACACCAGAATGAGATTCGGGGTTGAATTTCATCCTTAAAAATGGTGATTTTCATAGCATTTAAAAATCAAGATTTTTTTGGTGTGCGGGGAAGAAATTTCCTGATGCAGGGGTCAGGGATTTTTGTGCCCAGGAGGTGAAATTTTTTATTTGACTCAAATGTAAAAATGGACACCAGAATGAGATTCGGGGTTGAATTTCGTCCTTAAAAATGGTTTTTCTCATAGTTTATGAAAATCAAGATTTTTTTGGTGTCCGGGGAAGAAAATTCCTGATGCCGATTTTTGTGCCCAGGATGTGAAAAAAAAATTCTGACTCAAATCTAAAATCGGACACCAGAATGAGATTCGGGGTTGAATTTCTTCCTTAAAAATGGTGTTTTTCATAGCTTTTAAAAATCAAGAATTTTTTGGTGTCCGGGGAAGAAAATTCCTGATGACGGGGGTCAGGGACTTTTGTGCCCAGGAGGTGAAATTTTTTTTCCACCCAAATCTAAAAACGGACCACCAGACTGAGATTCGGGGTTGAATTTCATCCTTAAAAATGGTGTTTTTCATACCATTTAAAAATCAAGATTTTTTTGGTGTGCGGGGAAGAAAATTCCTGATGCCGGGGTCAGGGATTTTTGTACCCAGGAGGTGAAAGTTTTTTATGACCCAAATGTAAAAACGGATGCCAGAATGAGATTCGGGGTTGAATTTCGTCCTTAAAAATGGTGTTTTTCATAGTTTTTAAAAATCAAGAATTTTTTGGTGTCCGGAGAAGAAAATTCCTGATGCCGATTTTTGTGCCCAGGAGGTGAAAAAAAATTTCTGACTCAAATCTAAAAACGGACACCAGAATGAGATTCGGGGTTGAATTTCTTACTTACAAATGGTGTTTTTCATAGTTTATAAAAATCAAGATTTATTTGGTGTCCGGGGAAGAAAATTCCTGATGCCGGGGTCAGGGATTTTTGTACCCAGGAGGTGAAAGTTTTTTTTTTACTCAAATCTAAAAACGGACACCAGAATGAGATTCGGGGTTGAATTTCGTCCTTAAAAATGGTGTTTTTCATAGTTTATAAAAATCAAGAATTTTTTGGTGTCCGTGGAAGAAAATTCCTGATGACGGGGGGTCAGGGACTTTTGTGCCCAGGAGGTGAATATTTTTTTTGACTCAAATCTAAAATCGGACACCAGAATGAGATTTGGGGTTGAATTTCATTCTTAAAAATGGTGTTTTTCATAGCTTTTAAAAATCAAGAATTTTTTTGTGTCCGGGGAAGAAAATTCCTGATGACGGGGGTCAGGGACTTTTGTGCCCAGGAGGTGAAATTTTTTTTCCACCCAAATCTAAAAACGGACACCAGAATGAGATTCGGGGTTGAATTTTGTCCTTCAAAATGGTGTTTTTCATAGTTTTTAAATTCAAGATTTTTTTGGTGTCTGGGGAAGAAAATTTTTGATGCCGGAGTCAGGGATTTTTGTGCCCAGGAGGTGAATATTTTTTTTGACCCAAATGTAAAAACGGACACCAGAATGAGATTCGGGGTTGAATTTCTTCCTTAAAAATGGTGTTTTTCATATTTTATAAAAATCAAGATTTATTTCGTGTCCGGGGAAGAAAATTCCTGATAAAGGTAAAGGGCAGGCTGAACAGAAGGGGGCTGAGCCAAAGACAGAGGCCACAGATATCCCACTGTACAGTAATGGAACAAATCCAATTTCAATTGCCTTAGTAACACTTTTTATACACACGTAACAAAATAAGCATTTCTCCTGCTTCTTTGGAGCTAAAGAAGCACCGGGGGGAGCCACTGTTGGTATTTATTGATTCCTACTTTCAATCATACAAGAGAATTCAGACCTCTTAACTCTCATCCAGTCAACCGTGTTCTTTTGACCAGAATCACAGGTATGTAGAGTGAGTGTAGTTACTAATTTGAAATTTGAAATTTGAAATTTGAAATTTGAAATTTGAAATTTGAAATTTGAAATACCAACAGTGGCTTCCCCCGGTGCTTCTTTAGCTCCAAAGAAGCAGGAGAAATTTCAAATTTCAAATTTCTTTAATTTTATTTAATTTAATTTAAAATCCCTCAGTCCAGGCCAGACAATTCAAACAACCCAAATGTAAAAACGGACACCAGAATGAGATTCAGGGTTGAATTTCATTCTTAAAAATGGTGTTTTTCATAGCTTTTAAAAATCAAGATTTTTTTGGTGTGCGGGGAAGAAAATTCCTGATGCAGGGGTCAGGGATTTTTGTGCCCAGGAGGTGAAATTTTTTTTTCCACCCAAATGTAAAAACGGACACCAGAATGAGATTCGGGGTTGAATTTCATTCTTAAAAATGGTGTTTTTCATAGTTTATAAAAATCAAGATTTATTTCTTGTCCGGGGAAGAAAATTCCTGATTCCGGGGTCAGGGATTTTTGTGCCCAGGAGGTAAAAATTTTTTTTGACTCAAATGTAAAAACGGACACCAGAATGAGATTCGGGGTTGAATTTTGTCCTTCAAAATGGTGTTTTTCATAGTTTTTAAATTCAAGATTTTTTTGGTGTCCGGGGAAGAAAATTTTTGATGCTGGAGTCAGGGATTTTTGTGCCCAGGAGGTGAATATTTTTTTTGACCCAAATGTAAAAACGGACACCAGAATGAGATTCGGGGTTGAATTTCATTCTTAAAAATGGTGTTTTTCATAGCTTTTACAAATCAAGAATTTTTTGGTGTCCGGGGAAGAAAATTCCTGATGACGGGGGTCAGGGACTTTTGTGCCCAGGAGGTAATTTTTTTTTTTGACTCAAATGTAAAAACGGACACCAGAATGAGATTCGGGGTTGAATTTCTTCCTTAATAATGGTGTTTTTCATATTTTATAAAAATCAAGATTTATTTCGTGTCCGGGGAAGAAAATTCCTGATAAAGGTAAAGGGCAGGCTGAACAGAAGGGGGCTGAGCCAAAGACAGAGGCCACAGATATCCCACTGTACAGTAATGGAACAAATCCAATTTCAATTGCCTTAGTAACACTTTTTATACACAGGTAACAAAATAAGCATTTCTCCTTCTTCTTTGGAGCTAAAGAAGCACTGCGGGGAGCCACTGTTGGTATTTATTGATTCCTACTTTCCATCATACAAGAGAATTCAGACCTCTTAACTCTCATCTAGTCAACCGTGTTATTTTGACCAGAATCACAGGTATGTAGAGTGAGTGTAGTTACTAATTTTAAATTTTAAATTTTAAATGTAAAAACGGACACCAGAATGAGATTCGGGGTTGAATTTCATTCTTAAAAATGGTGTTTTTCATAGCTTTTAAAAATCAAGAATTTTTTGGTGTCCGGGGAAGAAAATTCCTGATGCTGATTTTTGTGCCCAGGAGGTGAAAAAAAAATTCTGACAAATCTAAAATCGGACACCAGAATGAGATTCGGGGTTGAATTTCTTCCTTAAAAATGGTGTTTTTCATATTTTATAAAAATCAAGATTTATTTCGTGTCCGGGGAAGAAAATTCCTGAAAGGTAAAGGGCAGGCTGAACAGAAGGGGGCTGAGCCAAAGACAGAGGCCACAGATATCCCACTGTACAGTAATGGAACAAATCCAATTTCAATTGCCTTAGTAACACTTTTTATACACAGGTAACAAAATAAGCATTTCTCCTGCTTCGTTGGAGCTAAAGAAGCACTGCGGGGAGCCACTGTTGCTATTTATTGATTCCTACTTTCCATCATACAAGAGAATTCAGACCTCTTAACTCTCATCTAGTCAACCGTGTTCTTTTGACCAGAATCACAGGTATGTAGAGTGAGTGTAGTTACTAATTTTAAATTTTAAATTTTAAATGTAAAAACGGACACCAGAATGAGATTCGAGGTTGAATTTCGTCCTTAAAAATGGTGTTTTTCATAGCTTTTAAAAATCAAGAATTTTTTGGTGTCCGGGGAAGAAAATTCCTGATGCCGGAGTCAGGGATTTTTGTGCCCAGGAGGTGAAATTTTTTTTCCACCCGAATGTAAAAACAGACACCAGAATGAGATTCGGGGTTGAATTTCATCCTTAAAAATGGTGTTTTTCATAGCTTTTAAAAATCAAGAATTTTTTGGTGTCCGGGGAAGAAAATTCCTGATGACGGGGGTCAGGGACTTTGTGCCCAGGAGGTGAAATTTTTTTTCCACCCAAATCTAAAAACGGACACCAGAATGAGATTCGGGGTTGAATTTCATCCTTAAAAATGGTGTTTTTCATAGCATTTAAAAATCAAGAATTTTTTGGTGTGCGGGGAAGAAAGTTCCTGATGCAGGGGTCAGGGATTTTTGTGCCCAGGAGGTGAAATTTTTTATTTGACTCAAATGTAAAAATGGACACCAGAATGAGATTCGGGGTTGAATTTCGTCCTTAAAAATGGTTTTTCTCATAGTTTATGAAAATCAAGATTTTTTTGGTGTCCGGGGAAGAAAATTCCTGATGCCGATTTTTGTGCCCAGGATGTGAAAAAAAAATTCTGACTCAAATCTAAAATCGGACACCAGAATGAGATTCGGGGTTGAATTTCTTCCTTAAAAATGGTGTTTTTCATAGCTTTTAAAAATCAAGAATTTTTTGGTGTCCGGGGAAGAAAATTCCTGATGACGGGGGTCAGGGACTTTTGTGCCCAGGAGGTGAATTTTTTTTTCCACCCAAATCTAAAAACGGACCACCAGACTGAGATTCGGGGTTGAATTTCATCCTTAAAAATGGTGTTTTTCATAGCATTTAAAAATCAAGATTTTTTTGGTGTGCGGGGAAGAAAATTCCTGATGACGGGGGTCAGGGACTTTTGTGCCCAGGAGGTGAAATTTTTTTTCCACCCAAATCTAAAATCGGACACCAGAATGAGATTCGGGGTTGAATTTCTTCCTTAAAAATGGTGTTTTTCATAGTTTATAAAAATCAAGATTTTTTTGGGAAGAAAATGCCTGATGCCGGGGTCAGGGACTTTTGTGCCCAGGAGGTGAATGTTTTTTTTTACTCAAATCTAAAAACGGACACCCGAATGAGATTCGGGGTTGAATTTCGTCCTTAAAAATGGTTTTTCTCATAGTTTATGAAAATCTAGATTTTTTTGGTGTCCGGGGAAGAAAATTCCTGATGCCGATTTTTGTGCCAAGGAGGTGAAAAAAAATTTCTGACTCAAATCTAAAATCGGACACCAGAATGAGATGCGGGGTTGAATTTCTTCCTTTAAAATGGTGTTTTTCATAGTTTATAAAAATCAAGAATTTTTTGGTGTCCGTGGAAGAAAATTCCTGATGACGGGGGTCAGGGACTTTTGTGCCCAGGAGGTGAATTTTTTTCCCCACCCAAATCTAAAAACGGACACCAGAATGAGATTCGGGGTTGAATTTCTTCCTTAAAAATGGTGTTTTTCATAGTTTATAAAAATCAAGATTTATTTGGTGTCCGGGGAAGAAAATTCCTGATGCCGGGGTCAGGGATTTTTGTGCCCAGGAGGTGAAAGGTTTTTTTTACTCAAATCTAAAAACGGACACCAGAATGAGATTCGGGGTTGAATTTCGTCCTTAAAAATGGTGTTTTTCATAGTTTATAAAAATCAAGAATTTTTTGGTGTCCGGGGAAGAAAATTCCTGATGACGGGGGTCAGGGACTTTTGTGCCCAGGAGGTGAAATTTTTTTTCCACCCAAATCTAAAAACGGACACCAGAATGAGATTCGGGGTTGAATTTCATCCTTAAAAATGGTGATTTTCATAGCATTTAAAAATCAAGATTTTTTTGGTGTGCGGGGAAGAAATTTCCTGATGCAGGGGTCAGGGATTTTTGTGCCCAGGAGGTGAAATTTTTTATTTGACTCAAATGTAAAAATGGACACCCGAATGAGATTCGGGGTTGAATTTCGTCCTTAAAAATGGTTTTTCTCATAGTTTATGAAAATCAAGATTTTTTTGGTGTCCGGGGAAGAAAATTCCTGATGCCGATTTTTGTGCCAAGGAGGTGAAAAAAAATTTCTGACTCAAATCTAAAATCGGACACCAGAATGAGATGCGGGGTTGAATTTCTTCCTTTAAAATGGTGTTTTTCATAGTTTATAAAATTCAAGAATTTTTTGGTGTCCGTGGAAGAAAATTCCTGATGACGGGGGTCAGGGACTTTTGTGCCCAGGAGGTGAATTTTTTTCCCCACCCAAATCTAAAAACGGACACCAGAATGAGATTCGGGGTTGAATTTCTTCCTTAAAAATGGTGTTTTTCATAGTTTATAAAAATCAAGATTTATTTGGTGTCCGGGGAAGAAAATTCCTGATGCCGGGGTCAGGGATTTTTGTGCCCAGGAGGTGAAAGGTTTTTTTTACTCAAATCTAAAAACGGACACCAGAATGAGATTCGGGGTTGAATTTCGTCCTTAAAAATGGTGTTTTTCATAGTTTATAAAAATCAAGAATTTTTTGGTGTCCGGGGAAGAAAATTCCTGATGACGGGGGTCAGGGACTTTTGTGCCCAGGAGGTGAAATTTTTTTTCCACCCAAATCTAAAAACGGACACCAGAATGAGATTCGGGGTTGAATTTCATCCTTAAAAATGGTGATTTTCATAGCATTTAAAAATCAAGATTTTTTTGGTGTGCGGGGAAGAAATTTCCTGATGCAGGGGTCAGGGATTTTTGTGCCCAGGAGGTGAAATTTTTTATTTGACTCAAATGTAAAAATGGACACCAGAATGAGATTCGGGGTTGAATTTCGTCCTTAAAAATGGTTTTTCTCATAGTTTATGAAAATCAAGATTTTTTTGGTGTCCGGGGAAGAAAATTCCTGATGCCGATTTTTGTGCCCAGGATGTGAAAAAAAAATTCTGACTCAAATCTAAAATCGGACACCAGAATGAGATTCGGGGTTGAATTTCTTCCTTAAAAATGGTGTTTTTCATAGCTTTTAAAAATCAAGAATTTTTTGGTGTCCGGGGAAGAAAATTCCTGATGACGGGGGTCAGGGACTTTTGTGCCCAGGAGGTGAAATTTTTTTTCCACCCAAATCTAAAAACGGACCACCAGACTGAGATTCGGGGTTGAATTTCATCCTTAAAAATGGTGTTTTTCATACCATTTAAAAATCAAGATTTTTTTGGTGTGTGGGGAAGAAAATTCCTGATGCCGGGGTCAGGGATTTTTGTACCCAGGAGGTGAAAGTTTTTTATGACCCAAATGTAAAAACGGATGCCAGAATGAGATTCGGGGTTGAATTTCGTCCTTAAAAATGGTGTTTTTCATAGTTTTTAAAAATCAAGAATTTTTTGGTGTCCGGAGAAGAAAATTCCTGATGCCGATTTTTGTGCCCAGGAGGTGAAAAAAAATTTCTGACTCAAATCTAAAAACGGACACCAGAATGAGATTCGGGGTTGAATTTCTTACTTACAAATGGTGTTTTTCATAGTTTATAAAAATCAAGATTTATTTGGTGTCCGGGGAAGAAAATTCCTGATGCCGGGGTCAGGGATTTTTGTACCCAGGAGGTGAAAGTTTTTTTTTTACTCAAATCTAAAAACGGACACCAGAATGAGATTCGGGGTTGAATTTCGTCCTTAAAAATGGTGTTTTTCATAGTTTATAAAAATCAAGAATTTTTTGGTGTCCGTGGAAGAAAATTCCTGATGACGGGGGGTCAGGGACTTTTGTGCCCAGGAGGTGAATATTTTTTTTGACTCAAATCTAAAATCGGACACCAGAATGAGATTCGGGGTTGAATTTCATCCTTAAAAATGGTGTGTTACATAGCATTTAAAAATCAAGATTTATTTGGTGTCCGGGGAAGAAAATTCCTGATGCCGGAGTCAGAGACTTTTGTGCCCAGGAGGTGAAATTTTTTTTCCATCCAAATCTAAAATCGGACACCAGAATGAGATTCGGGGTTGAATTTCTTCCTTAAAAATGGTGCTTTTCATAGTTTATAAAAATCAAGAATTTTTTGGTGTCCGGGGAAGCAAATTCCTGATGCCGGAGTCAGGGATTTTTGTGCCCAGGAGGTGAAATTTTTTTTCCACCCAAATCTAAAATCGGACACCAGACTGAGATTCGGGGTTGAATTTCATCCTTAAAAATGGTGTTTTTCATTGCATTTAAAAATCAAGATTTTTTTGGTGTGCGGGGAAGAAAATTCCTGATGCCGGGGTCAGGGATTTTTGTGCCCAGGAGGTGAAAGTTTTTTTTTTACTCAAATCTAAAAACGGACACCAGAATGAGATTCGGGGTTGAGTTTCATCCTTAAAAATGGTGTTTTTCATAGCTTTTAAAAATCAAGAATTTTTTGGTGTCCGGGGAAGTAAATTCCTGATGCCGATTTTTGTGCCCAGGAGGTGAAAAAAAATTTCTGACTCAAATCTAAAAACAGACACCAGAATGAGATTCGGGGTTGAATTTCGTCCTTAAAAATGGTGTTTTTCATAGTTTATAAAAATCAAGAATTTTTTGGTGTCCGTGGAAGAAAATTCCTGATGACGGGGGTCAGGGACTTTTGTGCCCAGGAGGTGAATTTTTTTCCCCACCCAAATCTAAAAACGGACACCAGAATGAGATTCGGGGTTGAATTTCTTCCTTAAAAATGGTGTTTTTCATAGTTTATAAAAATCAAGATTTTTTTGGTGTCCGGGGAAGAAAATTCCTGATGCCGGGGTCAGGGATTTTTGTGCCCAGGAGGTGAAAGGTTTTTTTTACTCAAATCTAAAAACGGACACCAGAATGAGATTCGGGGTTGAATTTCTTCCTTAAAAATGGTGTTTTTCATAGTTTATAAAAATCAAGAATTTTTTGGTGTCCGGGGAAGAAAATTCCTGATGACGGGGGTCAGGGACTTTTGTGCCCAGGAGGTGAATTTTTTTTTCCACCCAAATCTAAAAACGGACACCAGAATGAGATTCGGGGTTGAATTTCATCCTTAAAAATGGTGATTTTCATAGCATTTAAAAATCAAGATTTTTTTGGTGTGCGGGGAAGAAATTTCCTGATGCCGGGGTCAGGGATTTTTGTGCCCAGGAGGTGAAATTTTTTATTTGACTCAAATGTAAAAATGGACACCAGAATGAGATTCGGGGTTGAATTTCGTCCTTAAAAATGGTGTTTTTCATAGTTTATAAAAATCAAGATTTTTTGGGGAAGAAAATGCCTGATGCCGGGGTCAGGGACTTTTGTGCCCAGGAGGTGAATGTTTTTTTTTACTCAAATCTAAAAACGGACACCCGAATGAGATTCGGGGTTGAATTTCGTCCTTAAAAATGGTTTTTCTCATAGTTTATGAAAATCAAGATTTTTTGGTGTCCGGGGAAGAAAATTCCTGATGCCGATTTTTGTGCCCAGGATGTGAAAAAAAAATTCTGACTCAAATCTAAAATCGGACACCAGAATGAGATTCGGGGTTGAATTTCTTCCTTAAAAATGGTGTTTTTCATAGCTTTTAAAAATCAAGAATTTTTTGGTGTCCGGGGAAGAAAATTCCTGATGACGGGGGTCAGGGACTTTTGTGCCCAGGAGGTGAAATTTTTTTTCCACCCAATTCTAAAAACGGACCACCAGACTGAGATTCGGGGTTGAATTTCATCCTTAAAAATGGTGTTTTTCATACCATTTAAAAATCAAGATTTTTTTGGTGTGCGGGGAAGAAAATTCCTGATGCCGGGGTCAGGGATTTTTGTACCCAGGAGGTGAAAGTTTTTTATGACCCAAATGTAAAAACGGATGCCAGAATGACATTCGGGGTTGAATTTCGTCCTTAAAAATGGTGTTTTTCATAGTTTTTAAAAATCAAGAATTTTTTGGTGTCCGGGGAAGAAAATTCCTGATGCCGATTTTTGTGCCCAGGAGGTGAAAAAAAATTTCTGACTCAAATCTAAAAACGGACACCAGAATGAGATTCGGGGTTGAATTTCTTACTTACAAATGGTGTTTTTCATAGTTTATAAAAATCAAGATTTATTTGGTGTCCGGGGAAGAAAATTCCTGATGCCGGGGTCAGGGATTTTTGTACCCAGGAGGTGAAATTTTTTTTCCACCCAAATGTAATAACGGACACCAGAATGAGATTCGGGGTTGAATTTCATCCTTAAAAATGGTGTGTTACATAGCATTTAAAAATCAAGATTTATTTGGTGTCCGGGGAAGAAAATTCCTGATGCCGGAGTCAGACACTTTTGTGCCCAGGAGGTGAAATTTTTTTTCCACCCAAATCTAAAATCGGACACCAGAATGAGATTCGGGGTTGAATTTCTTCCTTAAAAATGGTGCTTTTCATAGTTTATAAAAATCAAGAATTTTTTGGTGTCCGGGGAAGCAAATTCCTGATGCCGGAATCAGGGATTTTTGTGCCCAGGAGCTGAATTTTTTTTTTCCACCCAAATGTAAAAACGGACACCAGAATGAGATTCGGGGTTGAATTTCATTCGTAAAAATGGTGTTTTTCATAGCTTTTAAAAATCAAGAATTTTTTGGTGTCCGGGGAAGAAAATTCCTGATGACGTGGGTCAGGGATTTTTGTGCCCAGGAGGTGAAATTTTTTTCCCACCCAAATCTAAAATCGGACACCAGAATGAGATTCGGGGTTGAATTTCATTCTTAAAAATGGTGTTTTTCATAGCTTTTAAAAATCAAGAATTTTTTGGTGTCCGGGGAAGAAAATTCCTGATGACGGGGGTCAGGGACTTTTGTGCCCAGGAGGTGAAATTTTTTTTCCACCCAAATCTAAAAACGGACACCAGAATGAGATTCGGGGTTGAATTTCATCCTTAAAAATGGTGTTTTTCATAGCTTTTAAAAATCAAGAATTTTTTGGTGTCCGGGGAAGAAAATTCCTGATGCAGGGTTCAGGGACTTTTGTGCCCAGGAGGTGAATTTTTTTTTCCACCCAAATCTAAAAACGGACACCAGAATGATATTCGGGGTTGAATTTTGTCCTTCAAAATGGTGTTTTTCATAGCATTTAAAAATCAAGATTTTTTTGGTGTCCGGGGAAGAAAATTACTGATGCCGGGGTCAGGGATTTTTGTGCCCAGGAGGTAAATTTTTTTTTTGACTCAAATGTAAAAACGGACACCAGAATGAGATTCGGGGTTGAATTTCTTCCTTAAAAATGGTGTTTTTCATATTTTATAAAAATCAAGATTTATTTCGTGTCCGGGGAAGAAAATTCCTGATAAAGGTAAAGGGCAGGCTGAACAGAAGGGGGCTGAGCCAAAGACAGAGGCCACAGATATCCCACTGTACAGTAATGGAACAAATCCAATTTCAATTGCCTTAGTAACACTTTTTATACACAGGTAACAAAATAAGCATTTCTCCTGCTTCGTTGGAGCTAAAGAAGCACTGCGGGGAGCCACTGTTGCTATTTATTGATTCCTACTTTCCATCATACAAGAGAATTCAGACCTCTTAACTCTCATCTAGTCAACCGTGTTCTTTTGACCAGAATCACAGGTATGTAGAGTGAGTGTAGTTACTAATTTTAAATTTTAAATTTTAAATGTAAAAACGGACACCAGAATGAGATTCGAGGTTGAATTTCGTCCTTAAAAATGGTGTTTTTCATAGCTTTTAAAAATCAAGAATTTTTTGGTGTCCGGGGAAGAAAATTCCTGATGCCGGAGTCAGGGATTTTTGTGCCCAGGAGGTGAAATTTTTTTTCCACCCGAATGTAAAAACAGACACCAGAATGAGATTCGGGGTTGAATTTCATCCTTAAAAATGGTGTTTTTCATAGCTTTTAAAAATCAAGAATTTTTTGGTGTCCGGGGAAGAAAATTCCTGATGATGGGGGTCAGGGACTTTGTGCCCAGGAGGTGAAATTTTTTTTCCACCCAAATCTAAAAACGGACACCAGAATGAGATTCGGGGTTGAATTTCATCCTTAAAAATGGTGTTTTTCATAGCATTTAAAAATCAAGAATTTTTTGGTGTGCGGGGAAGAAAGTTCCTGATGCAGGGGTCAGGGATTTTTGTGCCCAGGAGGTGAAATTTTTTATTTGACTCAAATGTAAAAATGGACACCAGAATGAGATTCGGGGTTGAATTTCGTCCTTAAAAATGGTTTTTCTCATAGTTTATGAAAATCAAGATTTTTTTGGTGTCCAGGGAAGAAAATTCCTGATGCCGATTTTTGTGTCCAGGATGTGAAAAAAAAAATTCTGACTCAAATCTAAAATCGGACACCAGAATGAGATTCGGGGTTGAATTTCTTCCTTAAAAATGGTGTTTTTCATAGCTTTTAAAAATCAAGAATTTTTTGGTGTCCGGGGAAGAAAATTCCTGATGACGGGGGTCAGGGACTTTTGTGCCCAGGAGGTGAATTTTTTTTTCCACCCAAATCTAAAAACGGACCACCAGACTGAGATTCGGGGTTGAATTTCATCCTTAAAAATGGTGTTTTTCATAGCATTTAAAAATCAAGATTTTTTTGGTGTGCGGGGAAGAAAATTCCTGATGACGGGGGTCAGGGACTTTTGTGCCCAGGAGGTGAAATTTTTTATTTGACTCAAATGTAAAAATGGACACCAGAATGAGATTCGGGGTTGAATTTCGTCCTTAAAAATGGTGTTTTTCATAGTTTATAAAAATCAAGATTTTTGGGGAAGAAAATGCCTGATGCCGGGGTCAGGGACTTTTGTGCCCAGGAGGTGAATGTTTTTTTTTACTCAAATCTAAAAACGGACACCCGAATGAGATTCGGGGTTGAATTTCGTCCTTAAAAATGGTTTTTCTCATAGTTTATGAAAATCAAGATTTTTTTCGTGTCCGGGGAAGAAAATTCCTGATGCCGATTTTTGTGCCAAGGAGGTGAAAAAAAATTTCTGACTCAAATCTAAAATCGGACACCAGAATGAGATGCGGGGTTGAATTTCTTACTTTAAAATGGTGTTTTTCATAGTTTATAAAATTCAAGAATTTTTTGGTGTCCGTGGAAGAAAATTCCTGATGACGGGGGTCAGGGACTTTTGTGCCCAGGAGGTGAATTTTTTTTCCCACCCAAATCTAAAAACGGACACCAGAATGAGATTCGGGGTTGAATTTAATTCTAAAAAATGGTGTTTTTCATAGCTTTTAAAAATGAAGAATTTTTTGGTGTCCGGGGAAGAAAATTCCTGATGACGGGGGTCAGGGACTTTTGTGCCCAGGAGGTGAAATTTTTTTTCCACCCAAATCTAAAATCGGACACCAGACTGATATTCGGGGTTGAATTTCATCCTTAAAAATGGTGTTTTTCATAGCATTTAAAAATCAAGATTTTTTTGGTGTGCGGGGAAGAAAATTCCTGATGCCGGGGTCAGGGATTTTTGTGCCCAGGAGGTGAAAGTTTTTTTTTTACTCAAATCTAAAAACGGACACCAGAATGAGATTCGGGGTTGAGTTTCATCCTTAAAAATGGTGTTTTTCATAGCTTTTAAAAATCAAGAATTTTTTGGTGTCCGGGGAAGTAAATTCCTGATGCCGATTTTTGTGCCCAGGAGGTGAAAAAAAATTTCTGACTCAAATCTAAAAACAGACACCAGAATGAGATTCGGGGTTGAATTTCGTCCTTAAAAATGGTGTTTTTCATAGTTTATAAAAATCAAGAATTTTTTGGTGTCCGTGGAAGAAAATTCCTGATGACGGGGGTCAGGGACTTTTGTGCCCAGGAGGTGAATTTTTTTTCCCACCCAAATCTAAAAACGGACACCAGAATGAGATTCGGGGTTGAATTTCTTCCTTAAAAATGGTGTTTTTCATAGTTTATAAAAATCAAGATTTATTTGGTGTCCGGGGAAGAAAATTCCTGATGCCGGGGTCAGGGATTTTTGTGCCCAGGAGGTGAAAGGTTTTTTTTACTCAAATCTAAAAACGGACACCAGAATGAGATTCGGGGTTGAATTTCTTCCTTAAAAATGGTGTTTTTCATAGTTTATAAAAATCAAGAATTTTTTGGTGTCCGGGGAAGAAAATTCCTGATGACGGGGGTCAGGGACTTTTGTGCCCAGGAGGTGAATTTTTTTTTCCACCCAAATCTAAAAACGGACACCAGAATGAGATTCGGGGTTGAATTTCATCCTTAAAAATGGTGATTTTCATAGCATTTAAAAATCAAGATTTTTTTGGTGTGCGGGGAAGAAATTTCCTGATGCCGGGGTCAGGGATTTTTGTGCCCAGGAGGTGAAATTTTTTATTTGACTCAAATGTAAAAATGGACACCAGAATGAGATTCGGGGTTGAATTTCGTCCTTAAAAATGGTGTTTTTCATAGTTTATAAAAATCAAGATTTTTTGGGGAAGAAAATGCCTGATGCCGGGGTCAGGGACTTTTGTGCCCAGGAGGTGAAATTTTTTTTCCACCCAATTCTAAAAACGGACCACCAGACTGAGATTCGGGGTTGAATTTCATCCTTAAAAATGGTGTTTTTCATACCATTTAAAAATCAAGATTTTTTTGGTGTGCGGGGAAGAAAATTCCTGATGCCGGGGTCAGGGATTTTTGTACCCAGGAGGTGAAAGTTTTTTATGACCCAAATGTAAAAACGGATGCCAGAATGAGATTCGGGGTTGAATTTCGTCCTTAAAAATGGTGTTTTTCATAGTTTTTAAAAATCAAGAATTTTTTGGTGTCCGGGGAAGAAAATTCCTGATGCCGATTTTTGTGCCCAGGAGGTGAAAAAAAATTTCTGACTCAAATCTAAAAACGGACACCAGAATGAGATTCGGGGTTGAATTTCTTACTTACAAATGGTGTTTTTCATAGTTTATAAAAATCAAGATTTATTTGGTGTCCGGGGAAGAAAATTCCTGATGCCGGAGTCAGAGACTTTCGTGCCCAGGAGGTGAAATTTTTTTTCCACCCAAATCTAAAATCGGACACCAGAATGAGATTCGGGGTTGAATTTCTTCCTTAAAAATGGTGCTTTTCATAGTTTATAAAAATCAAGCATTTTTTGGTGTCCGGGGAAGCAAATTCCTGATGCCGGAGTCAGGGATTTTTGTGCCCAGGAGCTGAATTTTTTTTTTCCACCCAAATGTAAAAACGGACACCAGAATGAGATTCGGGGTTGAATTTCATTCGTAAAAATGGTGTTTTTCATAGCTTTTAAAAATCAAGAATTTTTTGGTGTCCGGGGAAGATAATTCCTGATGACGGGGGTCAGGGACTTTTGTGCCCAGGAGGTGAATTTTTTTTTTGACTCAAATGTAAAAACGAACACCAGAATGAGATTCGGGGTTGAATTTCTTCCTTAAAAATGGTGTTTTTCATATTTTATAAAAATCAAGATTTATTTCGTGTCCAGGGAAGAAAATTCCTGATAAAGGTAAAGGGCAGGCTGAACAGAAGGGGACTGAGCCAAAGACAGAGGCCACAGATATCCCACTGTACAGTAATGGAACAAATCCAATTTCAATTGCCTTAGTAACACTTTTTATACACAGGTAACAAAATAAGCATTTCTCCTGCTTCTTTGGAGCTAAAGAAGCACCGGGGGGAGCCACTGTTGGTATTTATTGATTCCTACTTTCCATCATACAAGAGAATTCAGACCTCTTAACTCTCATCTAGTCAACCGTGTTTTAAATTTTAAATTTTAAATTTTAAATGTAAAAACGGACACCAGAATGAGATTCGGGGTTGAATTTCATTCTTAAATATGGTGTTTTTCATAGCTTTTAAAAATCAAGAATTTTTTGGTGTCCGGGGAAGATAATTCCTGATGACGGGGGTCAGGGACTTTTGTGCCCAGGAGGTGAAATTTTTTTTCCACCCAAATCTAAAAACGCACACTAGAATGAGATTCGGGGTTGAATTTCATTCTTAAAAATGGTGTTTTTCATAGCTTTTAAAAATCAAGAATTTTTTGGTGTCCGGGGAAGAAAATTCCTGATGACGGGGGTCATAGCTTTTAAAAATCAAGATTTATTTGGTGTCCGGGGAAGAAAATTCCTGATGCCGGAGTCAGGGATTTTTGTGCCCAGGAGGTGAATTTTTTTTTCCCACCCAAATGTAAATACGGACACCAGAATGAGATTCGGGGTTGAATTTAATTCTTAAAAATGGTGTTTTTCATAGCTTTTAAAAATGAAGAATTTTTTGGTGTCCGGGGAAGAAAATTCCTGATGACGGGGGTCAGGGACTTTTGTGCCCAGGAGGTGAAATTTTTTTTCCACCCAAATCTAAAATCGGACACCAGACTGAGATTTGGGGTTGAATTTCATCCTTAAAAATGGTGTTTTTCATAGCATTTAAAAATCAAGATTTTTTTGGTGTGCGGGGAAGAAAATTCCTGATGCCGGGGTCAGGGATTTTTGTGCCCAGGAGGTGAAAGTTTTTTTTTTACTCAAATCTAAAAACGGACACCAGAATGAGATTCGGGGTTGAGTTTCATCCTTAAAAATGGTGTTTTTCATAGCTTTTAAAAATCAAGAATTTTTTGGTGTCCGGGGAAGTAAATTCCTGATGCCGATTTTTGTGCCCAGGAGGTGAAAAAAAATTACTGACTCAAATCTAAAAACAGACACCAGAATGAGATTCGGGGTTGAATTTCGTCCTTAAAAATGGTGTTTTTCATAGTTTATAAAAATCAAGATTTATTTGGTGTCCGGGGAAGAAAATTCCTGATGCCGGAGTCAGGGATTTTTGTGCCCAGGAGGTGAAATTTTTTTTCCACCCAAATCTAAAAACGGACACCAGAATGAGATTCGGGGTTGAATTTCATTCTTAAAAATGGTGTTTTTCATAGCTTTTAAAAATCAAGAATTTTTTGGTGTCCGGGGAAGAAAATTCCTGATGACAGGGGTCAGGGACTTTTGTGCCCAGGAGGTGAAATTTTTTTTCCACCCAAATCTAAAAACGGACACCAGAATGAGATTCGGGGTTGAATTTCATTCTTAAAAATGGTGTTTTTCATAGCTTTTAAAAATCAAGAATTTTTTGGTGTCCGGGGAAGAAAATTCCTGATGCCGATTTTTGTGCCAAGGAGGTGAAAAAAAATTTCTGACTCAAATCTAAAATCGAACACCAGAATGAGATGCGGGGTTGAATTTCTTCCTTTAAAATGGTGTTTTTCATAGTTTATAAAATTCAAGAATTTTTTGGTGTCCGTGGAAGAAAATTCCTGATGACGGGGGTCAGGGACTTTTGTGCCCAGGAGGTGAAATTTTTTTTCCACCCAAATCTAAAAACGGACACCAGAATGAGATTCGGGGTTGAATTTCATCCTTAAAAATGGTGATTTTCATAGCATTTAAAAATCAAGATTTTTTTGGTGTGCGGGGAAGAAATTTCCTGATGCAGGGGTCAGGGATTTTTGTGCCCAGGAGGTGAAATTTTTTATTTGACTCAAATGTAAAAATGGACACCAGAATGAGATTCGGGGTTGAATTTCGTCCTTAAAAATCGTGTTTTTCATAGTTTATAAAAATCAAGATTTTTTGGGGAAGAAAATGCCTGATGCCGGGGTCAGGGACTTTTGTGCCCAGGAGGTGAATGTTTTTTTTTACTCAAATCTAAAAACGGACACCCGAATGAGATTCGGGGTTGAATTTCGTCCTTAAAAATGGTTTTTCTCATAGTTTATGAAAATCAAGATTTTTTTGGTGTCCGGGGAAGAAAATTCCTGATGCCGATTTTTGTGCCAAGGAGGTGAAAAAAAATTTCTGACTCAAATCTAAAATCGGACACCAGAATGAGATGCGGGGTTGAATTTCTTCCTTTAAAATGGTGTTTTTCATAGTTTATAAAATTCAAGAATTTTTTGGTGTCCGTGGAAGAAAATTCCTGATGACGGGGGTCAGGGACTTTTGTGCCCAGGAGGTGAATTTTTTTCCCCACCCAAATCTAAAAACGGACACCAGAATGAGATTCGGGGTTGAATTTCTTCCTTAAAAATGGTGTTTTTCATAGTTTATAAAAATCAAGATTTATTTGGTGTCCGGGGAAGAAAATTCCTGATGCCGGGGTCAGGGATTTTTGTGCCCAGGAGGTGAAAGGTTTTTTTTACTCAAATCTAAAAACGGACACCAGAATGAGATTCGGGGTTGAATTTCGTCCTTAAAAATGGTGTTTTTCATAGTTTATAAAAATCAAGAATTTTTTGGTGTCCGGGGAAGAAAATTACTGATGACGGGGGTCAGGGACTTTTGTGCCCAGGAGGTGAAATTTTTTTTCCACCCAAATCTAAAAACGGACACCAGAATGAGATTCGGGGTTGAATTTCATCCTTAAAAATGGTGATTTTCATAGCATTTAAAAATCAAGATTTTTTTGGTGTGCGGGGAAGAAATTTCCTGATGCAGGGGTCAGGGATTTTTGTGCCCAGGAGGTGAAATTTTTTATTTGACTCAAATGTAAAAATGGACACCAGAATGAGATTCGGGGTTGAATTTCGTCCTTAAAAATGGTTTTTCTCATAGTTTATGAAAATCAAGATTTTTTTGGTGTCCGGGGAAGAAAATTCCTGATGCCGATTTTTGTGCCCAGGATGTGAAAAAAAAATTCTGACTCAAATCTAAAATCGGACACCAGAATGAGATTCGGGGTTGAATTTCTTCCTTAAAAATGGTGTTTTTCATAGCTTTTAAAAATCAAGAATTTTTTGGTGTCCGGGGAAGAAAATTCCTGATGACGGGGGTCAGGGACTTTTGTGCCCAGGAGGTGAAATTTTTTTTCCACCCAATTCTAAAAACGGACCACCAGACTGAGATTCGGGGTTGAATTTCATCCTTAAAAATGGTGTTTTTCATACCATTTAAAAATCAAGATTTTTTTGGTGTGCGGGGAAGAAAATTCCTGATGCCGGGGTCAGGGATTTTTGTACCCAGGAGGTGAAAGTTTTTTATGACCCAAATGTAAAAACGGATGCCAGAATGAGATTCGGGGTTGAATTTCGTCCTTAAAAATGGTGTTTTTCATAGTTTTTAAAAATCAAGAATTTTTTGGTGTCCGGGGAAGAAAATTCCTGATGCCGATTTTTGTGCCCAGGAGGTGAAAAAAAATTTCTGACTCAAATCTAAAAACGGACACCAGAATGAGATTCGGGGTTGAATTTCTTACTTACAAATGGTGTTTTTCATAGTTTATAAAAATCAAGATTTATTTGGTGTCCGGGGAAGAAAATTCCTGATGCCGGGGTCAGGGATTTTTGTACCCAGGAGGTGAAATTTTTTTTCCACCCAAATGTAATAACGGACACCAGAATGAGATTCGGGGTTGAATTTCATCCTTAAAAATGGTGTGTTACATAGCATTTAAAAATCAAGATTTATTTGGTGTCCGGGGAAGAAAATTCCTGATGCCGGAGTCAGACACTTTTGTGCCCAGGAGGTGAAATTTTTTTTCCACCCAAATCTAAAATCGGACACCAGAATGAGATTCGGGGTTGAATTTCTTCCTTAAAAATGGTGCTTTTCATAGTTTATAAAAATCAAGAATTTTTTGGTGTCCGGGGAAGCAAATTCCTGATGCCGGAGTCAGGGATTTTTGTGCCCAGGAGCTGAATTTTTTTTTTCCACCCAAATGTAAAAACGGACACCAGAATGAGATTCGGGGTTGAATTTCATTCGTAAAAATGGTGTTTTTCATAGCTTTTAAAAATCAAGAATTTTTTGGTGTCCGGGGAAGAAAATTCCTGATGACGTGGGTCAGGGATTTTTGTGCCCAGGAGGTGAAATTTTTTCCCCACCCAAATCTAAAATCGGACACCAGAATGAGATTCGGGGTTGAATTTAATTCTTAAAAATGGTGTTTTTCATAGCTTTTAAAAATCAAGAATTTTTTGGTGTCCGGGGAAGAAAATTCCTGATGACGGGGGTCATAGCTTTTAAAAATCAAGATTTATTTGGTGTCCGGGGAAGAAAATTCCTGATGCCGGAGTCAGGGATTTTTGTGCCCAGGAGGTGAATTTTTTTTTCCCACCCAAATGTAAATACGGACACCAGAATGAGATTCGGGGTTGAATTTAATTCTTAAAAATGGTGTTTTTCATAGCTTTTAAAAATGAAGAATTTTTTGGTGTCCGGGGAAGAAAATTCCTGATGACGGGGGTCAGGGACTTTTGTGCCCAGGAGGTGAAATTTTTTTTCCACCCAAATCTAAAATCGGACACCAGACTGAGATTCGGGGTTGAATTTCATCCTTAAAAATGGTGTTTTTCATAGCATTTAAAAATCAAGATTTTTTTGGTGTGCGGGGAAGAAAATTCCTGATGCCGGGGTCAGGGATTTTTGTGCCCAGGAGGTGAAAGTTTTTTTTTTACTCAAATCTAAAAACGGACACCAGAATGAGATTCGGGGTTGAGTTTCATCCTTAAAAATGGTGTTTTTCATAGCTTTTAAAAATCAAGAATTTTTTGGTGTCCGGGGAAGTAAATTCCTGATGCCGATTTTTGTGCCCAGGAGGTGAAAAAAAATTTCTGACTCAAATCTAAAAACAGACACCAGAATGAGATTCGGGGTTGAATTTCGTCCTTAAAAATGGTGTTTTTCATAGTTTATAAAAATCAAGATTTATTTGGTGTCCGGGGAAGAAAATTCCTGATGCCGGAGTCAGGGATTTTTGTGCCCAGGAGGTGAAATTTTTTTTCCACCCAAATCTAAAAACGGACACCAGAATGAGATTCGGGGTTGAATTTCATTCTTAAAAATGGTGTTTTTCATAGCTTTTAAAAATCAAGAATTTTTTGGTGTCCGGGGAAGAAAATTCCTGATGACGGGGGTCAGGGACTTTTGTGCCCAGGAGGTGAAATTTTTTTTCCACCCAAATCTAAAAACGGACACCAGAATGAGATTCGGGGTTGAATTTCGTCCTTAAAAATGGTGTTTTTCATAGCATTTAAAAATCAAGATTTTTTTGGTGTCCGGGGAAGAAAATTCCTGATGCCGGAGTCAGGGACTTTTGTGCCCAGGAGGTGAATTTTTTTTTTGACTCAAATGTAAAAACGGACACCAGAATGAGATTCGGGGTTGAATTTCGTCCTTAAAAATGGTTTTTCTCATAGTTTATGAAAATCAAGATTTTTTTCGTGTCCGGGGAAGAAAATTCCTGATGCCGATTTTTGTGCCAAGGAGGTGAAAAAAAATTTCTGACTCAAATCTAAAATCGGACACCAGAATGAGATGCGGGGTTGAATTTCTTACTTTAAAATGGTGTTTTTCATAGTTTATAAAATTCAAGAATTTTTTGGTGTCCGTGGAAGAAAATTCCTGATGACGGGGGTCAGGGACTTTTGTGCCCAGGAGGTGAATTTTTTTTCCCACCCAAATCTAAAAACGGACACCAGAATGAGATTCGGGGTTGAATTTAATTCTAAAAAATGGTGTTTTTCATAGCTTTTAAAAATGAAGAATTTTTTGGTGTCCGGGGAAGAAAATTCCTGATGACGGGGGTCAGGGACTTTTGTGCCCAGGAGGTGAAATTTTTTTTCCACCCAAATCTAAAATCGGACACCAGACTGAGATTCGGGGTTGAATTTCATCCTTAAAAATGGTGTTTTTCATAGCATTTAAAAATCAAGATTTTTTTGGTGTGCGGGGAAGAAAATTCCTGATGCCGGGGTCAGGGATTTTTGTGCCCAGGAGGTGAAAGTTTTTTTTTTACTCAAATCTAAAAACGGACACCAGAATGAGATTCGGGGTTGAGTTTCATCCTTAAAAATGGTGTTTTTCATAGCTTTTAAAAATCAAGAATTTTTTGGTGTCCGGGGAAGTAAATTCCTGATGCCGATTTTTGTGCCCAGGAGGTGAAAAAAAATTTCTGACTCAAATCTAAAAACAGACACCAGAATGAGATTCGGGGTTGAATTTCGTCCTTAAAAATGGTGTTTTTCATAGTTTATAAAAATCAAGAATTTTTTGGTGTCCGTGGAAGAAAATTCCTGATGACGGGGGTCAGGGACTTTTGTGCCCAGGAGGTGAATTTTTTTTCCCACCCAAATCTAAAAACGGACACCAGAATGAGATTCGGGGTTGAATTTCTTCCTTAAAAATGGTGTTTTTCATAGTTTATAAAAATCAAGATTTATTTGGTGTCCGGGGAAGAAAATTCCTGATGCCGGGGTCAGGGATTTTTGTGCCCAGGAGGTGAAAGGTTTTTTTTACTCAAATCTAAAAACGGACACCAGAATGAGATTCGGGGTTGAATTTCTTCCTTAAAAATGGTGTTTTTCATAGTTTATAAAAATCAAGAATTTTTTGGTGTCCGGGGAAGAAAATTCCTGATGACGGGGGTCAGGGACTTTTGTGCCCAGGAGGTGAATTTTTTTTTCCACCCAAATCTAAAAACGGACACCAGAATGAGATTCGGGGTTGAATTTCATCCTTAAAAATGGTGATTTTCATAGCATTTAAAAATCAAGATTTTTTTGGTGTGCGGGGAAGAAATTTCCTGATGCCGGGGTCAGGGATTTTTGTGCCCAGGAGGTGAAATTTTTTATTTGACTCAAATGTAAAAATGGACACCAGAATGAGATTCGGGGTTGAATTTCGTCCTTAAAAATGGTGTTTTTCATAGTTTATAAAAATCAAGATTTTTTGGGGAAGAAAATGCCTGATGCCGGGGTCAGGGACTTTTGTGCCCAGGAGGTGAAATTTTTTTTCCACCCAATTCTAAAAACGGACCACCAGACTGAGATTCGGGGTTGAATTTCATCCTTAAAAATGGTGTTTTTCATACCATTTAAAAATCAAGATTTTTTTGGTGTGCGGGGAAGAAAATTCCTGATGCCGGGGTCAGGGATTTTTGTACCCAGGAGGTGAAAGTTTTTTATGACCCAAATGTAAAAACGGATGCCAGAATGAGATTCGGGGTTGAATTTCGTCCTTAAAAATGGTGTTTTTCATAGTTTTTAAAAATCAAGAATTTTTTGGTGTCCGGGGAAGAAAATTCCTGATGCCGATTTTTGTGCCCAGGAGGTGAAAAAAAATTTCTGACTCAAATCTAAAAACGGACACCAGAATGAGATTCGGGGTTGAATTTCTTACTTACAAATGGTGTTTTTCATAGTTTATAAAAATCAAGATTTATTTGGTGTCCGGGGAAGAAAATTCCTGATGCCGGAGTCAGAGACTTTCGTGCCCAGGAGGTGAAATTTTTTTTCCACCCAAATCTAAAATCGGACACCAGAATGAGATTCGGGGTTGAATTTCTTCCTTAAAAATGGTGCTTTTCATAGTTTATAAAAATCAAGCATTTTTTGGTGTCCGGGGAAGCAAATTCCTGATGCCGGAGTCAGGGATTTTTGTGCCCAGGAGCTGAATTTTTTTTTTCCACCCAAATGTAAAAACGGACACCAGAATGAGATTCGGGGTTGAATTTCATTCGTAAAAATGGTGTTTTTCATAGCTTTTAAAAATCAAGAATTTTTTGGTGTCCGGGGAAGATAATTCCTGATGACGGGGGTCAGGGACTTTTGTGCCCAGGAGGTGAATTTTTTTTTTGACTCAAATGTAAAAACGAACACCAGAATGAGATTCGGGGTTGAATTTCTTCCTTAAAAATGGTGTTTTTCATATTTTATAAAAATCAAGATTTATTTCGTGTCCAGGGAAGAAAATTCCTGATAAAGGTAAAGGGCAGGCTGAACAGAAGGGGACTGAGCCAAAGACAGAGGCCACAGATATCCCACTGTACAGTAATGGAACAAATCCAATTTCAATTGCCTTAGTAACACTTTTTATACACAGGTAACAAAATAAGCATTTCTCCTGCTTCTTTGGAGCTAAAGAAGCACCGGGGGGAGCCACTGTTGGTATTTATTGATTCCTACTTTCCATCATACAAGAGAATTCAGACCTCTTAACTCTCATCTAGTCAACCGTGTTTTAAATTTTAAATTTTAAATTTTAAATGTAAAAACGGACACCAGAATGAGATTCGGGGTTGAATTTCATTCTTAAATATGGTGTTTTTCATAGCTTTTAAAAATCAAGAATTTTTTGGTGTCCGGGGAAGATAATTCCTGATGACGGGGGTCAGGGACTTTTGTGCCCAGGAGGTGAAATTTTTTTTCCACCCAAATCTAAAAACGCACACTAGAATGAGATTCGGGGTTGAATTTCATTCTTAAAAATGGTGTTTTTCATAGCTTTTAAAAATCAAGAATTTTTTGGTGTCCGGGGAAGAAAATTCCTGATGACGGGGGTCATAGCTTTTAAAAATCAAGATTTATTTGGTGTCCGGGGAAGAAAATTCCTGATGCCGGAGTCAGGGATTTTTGTGCCCAGGAGGTGAATTTTTTTTTCCCACCCAAATGTAAATACGGACACCAGAATGAGATTCGGGGTTGAATTTAATTCTTAAAAATGGTGTTTTTCATAGCTTTTAAAAATGAAGAATTTTTTGGTGTCCGGGGAAGAAAATTCCTGATGACGGGGGTCAGGGACTTTTGTGCCCAGGAGGTGAAATTTTTTTTCCACCCAAATCTAAAATCGGACACCAGACTGAGATTTGGGGTTGAATTTCATCCTTAAAAATGGTGTTTTTCATAGCATTTAAAAATCAAGATTTTTTTGGTGTGCGGGGAAGAAAATTCCTGATGCCGGGGTCAGGGATTTTTGTGCCCAGGAGGTGAAAGTTTTTTTTTTACTCAAATCTAAAAACGGACACCAGAATGAGATTCGGGGTTGAGTTTCATCCTTAAAAATGGTGTTTTTCATAGCTTTTAAAAATCAAGAATTTTTTGGTGTCCGGGGAAGTAAATTCCTGATGCCGATTTTTGTGCCCAGGAGGTGAAAAAAAATTACTGACTCAAATCTAAAAACAGACACCAGAATGAGATTCGGGGTTGAATTTCGTCCTTAAAAATGGTGTTTTTCATAGTTTATAAAAATCAAGATTTATTTGGTGTCCGGGGAAGAAAATTCCTGATGCCGGAGTCAGGGATTTTTGTGCCCAGGAGGTGAAATTTTTTTTCCACCCAAATCTAAAAACGGACACCAGAATGAGATTCGGGGTTGAATTTCATTCTTAAAAATGGTGTTTTTCATAGCTTTTAAAAATCAAGAATTTTTTGGTGTCCGGGGAAGAAAATTCCTGATGACGGGGGTCAGGGACTTTTGTGCCCAGGAGGTGAAATTTTTTTTCCACCCAAATCTAAAAACGGACACCAGAATGAGATTCGGGGTTGAATTTCATTCTTAAAAATGGTGTTTTTCATAGCTTTTAAAAATCAAGAATTTTTTGGTGTCCGGGGAAGAAAATTCCTGATGCCGATTTTTGTGCCAAGGAGGTGAAAAAAAATTTCTGACTCAAATCTAAAATCGAACACCAGAATGAGATGCGGGGTTGAATTTCTTCCTTTAAAATGGTGTTTTTCATAGTTTATAAAATTCAAGAATTTTTTGGTGTCCGTGGAAGAAAATTCCTGATGACGGGGGTCAGGGACTTTTGTGCCCAGGAGGTGAAATTTTTTTTCCACCCAAATCTAAAAACGGACACCAGAATGAGATTCGGGGTTGAATTTCATCCTTAAAAATGGTGATTTTCATAGCATTTAAAAATCAAGATTTTTTTGGTGTGCGGGGAAGAAATTTCCTGATGCAGGGGTCAGGGATTTTTGTGCCCAGGAGGTGAAATTTTTTATTTGACTCAAATGTAAAAATGGACACTAGAATGAGATTCGGGGTTGAATTTCGTCCTTAAAAATCGTGTTTTTCATAGTTTATAAAAATCAAGATTTTTTGGGGAAGAAAATGCCTGATGCCGGGGTCAGGGACTTTTGTGCCCAGGAGGTGAATGTTTTTTTTTACTCAAATCTAAAAACGGACACCCGAATGAGATTCGGGGTTGAATTTCGTCCTTAAAAATGGTTTTTCTCATAGTTTATGAAAATCAAGATTTTTTTGGTGTCCGGGGAAGAAAATTCCTGATGCCGATTTTTGTGCCAAGGAGGTGAAAAAAAATTTCTGACTCAAATCTAAAATCGGACACCAGAATGAGATGCGGGGTTGAATTTCTTCCTTTAAAATGGTGTTTTTCATAGTTTATAAAATTCAAGAATTTTTTGGTGTCCGTGGAAGAAAATTCCTGATGACGGGGGTCAGGGACTTTTGTGCCCAGGAGGTGAATTTTTTTCCCCACCCAAATCTAAAAACGGACACCAGAATGAGATTCGGGGTTGAATTTCTTCCTTAAAAATGGTGTTTTTCATAGTTTATAAAAATCAAGATTTATTTGGTGTCCGGGGAAGAAAATTCCTGATGCCGGGGTCAGGGATTTTTGTGCCCAGGAGGTGAAAGGTTTTTTTTACTCAAATCTAAAAACGGACACCAGAATGAGATTCGGGGTTGAATTTCGTCCTTAAAAATGGTGTTTTTCATAGTTTATAAAAATCAAGAATTTTTTGGTGTCCGGGGAAGAAAATTACTGATGACGGGGGTCAGGGACTTTTGTGCCCAGGAGGTGAAATTTTTTTTCCACCCAAATCTAAAAACGGACACCAGAATGAGATTCGGGGTTGAATTTCATCCTTAAAAATGGTGATTTTCATAGCATTTAAAAATCAAGATTTTTTTGGTGTGCGGGGAAGAAATTTCCTGATGCAGGGGTCAGGGATTTTTGTGCCCAGGAGGTGAAATTTTTTATTTGACTCAAATGTAAAAATGGACACCAGAATGAGATTCGGGGTTGAATTTCGTCCTTAAAAATGGTTTTTCTCATAGTTTATGAAAATCAAGATTTTTTTGGTGTCCGGGGAAGAAAATTCCTGATGCCGATTTTTGTGCCCAGGATGTGAAAAAAAAATTCTGACTCAAATCTAAAATCGGACACCAGAATGAGATTCGGGGTTGAATTTCTTCCTTAAAAATGGTGTTTTTCATAGCTTTTAAAAATCAAGAATTTTTTGGTGTCCGGGGAAGAAAATTCCTGATGACGGGGGTCAGGGACTTTTGTGCCCAGGAGGTGAAATTTTTTTTCCACCCAATTCTAAAAACGGACCACCAGACTGAGATTCGGGGTTGAATTTCATCCTTAAAAATGGTGTTTTTCATACCATTTAAAAATCAAGATTTTTTTGGTGTGCGGGGAAGAAAATTCCTGATGCCGGGGTCAGGGATTTTTGTACCCAGGAGGTGAAAGTTTTTTATGACCCAAATGTAAAAACGGATGCCAGAATGAGATTCGGGGTTGAATTTCGTCCTTAAAAATGGTGTTTTTCATAGTTTTTAAAAATCAAGAATTTTTTGGTGTCCGGGGAAGAAAATTCCTGATGCCGATTTTTGTGCCCAGGAGGTGAAAAAAAATTTCTGACTCAAATCTAAAAACGGACACCAGAATGAGATTCGGGGTTGAATTTCTTACTTACAAATGGTGTTTTTCATAGTTTATAAAAATCAAGATTTATTTGGTGTCCGGGGAAGAAAATTCCTGATGCCGGGGTCAGGGATTTTTGTACCCAGGAGGTGAAATTTTTTTTCCACCCAAATGTAATAACGGACACCAGAATGAGATTCGGGGTTGAATTTCATCCTTAAAAATGGTGTGTTACATAGCATTTAAAAATCAAGATTTATTTGGTGTCCGGGGAAGAAAATTCCTGATGCCGGAGTCAGACACTTTTGTGCCCAGGAGGTGAAATTTTTTTTCCACCCAAATCTAAAATCGGACACCAGAATGAGATTCGGGGTTGAATTTCTTCCTTAAAAATGGTGCTTTTCATAGTTTATAAAAATCAAGAATTTTTTGGTGTCCGGGGAAGCAAATTCCTGATGCCGGAGTCAGGGATTTTTGTGCCCAGGAGCTGAATTTTTTTTTTCCACCCAAATGTAAAAACGGACACCAGAATGAGATTCGGGGTTGAATTTCATTCGTAAAAATGGTGTTTTTCATAGCTTTTAAAAATCAAGAATTTTTTGGTGTCCGGGGAAGAAAATTCCTGATGACGTGGGTCAGGGATTTTTGTGCCCAGGAGGTGAAATTTTTTTCCCACCCAAATCTAAAATCGGACACCAGAATGAGATTCGGGGTTGAATTTAATTCTTAAAAATGGTGTTTTTCATAGCTTTTAAAAATCAAGAATTTTTTGGTGTCCGGGGAAGAAAATTCCTGATGACGGGGGTCATAGCTTTTAAAAATCAAGATTTATTTGGTGTCCGGGGAAGAAAATTCCTGATGCCGGAGTCAGGGATTTTTGTGCCCAGGAGGTGAATTTTTTTTTCCCACCCAAATGTAAATACGGACACCAGAATGAGATTCGGGGTTGAATTTAATTCTTAAAAATGGTGTTTTTCATAGCTTTTAAAAATGAAGAATTTTTTGGTGTCCGGGGAAGAAAATTCCTGATGACGGGGGTCAGGGACTTTTGTGCCCAGGAGGTGAAATTTTTTTTCCACCCAAATCTAAAATCGGACACCAGACTGAGATTCGGGGTTGAATTTCATCCTTAAAAATGGTGTTTTTCATAGCATTTAAAAATCAAGATTTTTTTGGTGTGCGGGGAAGAAAATTCCTGATGCCGGGGTCAGGGATTTTTGTGCCCAGGAGGTGAAAGTTTTTTTTTTACTCAAATCTAAAAACGGACACCAGAATGAGATTCGGGGTTGAGTTTCATCCTTAAAAATGGTGTTTTTCATAGCTTTTAAAAATCAAGAATTTTTTGGTGTCCGGGGAAGTAAATTCCTGATGCCGATTTTTGTTCCCAGGAGGTGAAAAAAAATTTCTGACTCAAATCTAAAAACAGACACCAGAATGAGATTCGGGGTTGAATTTCGTCCTTAAAAATGGTGTTTTTCATAGTTTATAAAAATCAAGATTTATTTGGTGTCCGGGGAAGAAAATTCCTGATGCCGGAGTCAGGGATTTTTGTGCCCAGGAGGTGAAATTTTTTTTCCACCCAAATCTAAAAACGGACACCAGAATGAGATTCGGGGTTGAATTTCATTCTTAAAAATGGTGTTTTTCATAGCTTTTAAAAATCAAGAATTTTTTGGTGTCCGGGGAAGAAAATTCCTGATGACGGGGGTCAGGGACTTTTGTGCCCAGGAGGTGAAATTTTTTTTCCACCCAAATCTAAAAACGGACACCAGAATGAGATTCGGGGTTGAATTTCGTCCTTAAAAATGGTGTTTTTCATAGCATTTAAAAATCAAGATTTTTTTGGTGTCCGGGGAAGAAAATTCCTGATGCCGGAGTCAGGGACTTTTGTGCCCAGGAGGTGAATTTTTTTTTTGACTCAAATGTAAAAACGGACACCAGAATGAGATTCGGGGTTGAATTTCGTCCTTAAAAATGGTTTTTCTCATAGTTTATGAAAATCAAGATTTTTTTCGTGTCCGGGGAAGAAAATTCCTGATGCCGATTTTTGTGCCAAGGAGGTGAAAAAAAATTTCTGACTCAAATCTAAAATCGGACACCAGAATGAGATGCGGGGTTGAATTTCTTACTTTAAAATGGTGTTTTTCATAGTTTATAAAATTCAAGAATTTTTTGGTGTCCGTGGAAGAAAATTCCTGATGACGGGGGTCAGGGACTTTTGTGCCCAGGAGGTGAATTTTTTTTCCCACCCAAATCTAAAAACGGACACCAGAATGAGATTCGGGGTTGAATTTAATTCTAAAAAATGGTGTTTTTCATAGCTTTTAAAAATGAAGAATTTTTTGGTGTCCGGGGAAGAAAATTCCTGATGACGGGGGTCAGGGACTTTTGTGCCCAGGAGGTGAAATTTTTTTTCCACCCAAATCTAAAATCGGACACCAGACTGAGATTCGGGGTTGAATTTCATCCTTAAAAATGGTGTTTTTCATAGCATTTAAAAATCAAGATTTTTTTGGTGTGCGGGGAAGAAAATTCCTGATGCCGGGGTCAGGGATTTTTGTGCCCAGGAGGTGAAAGTTTTTTTTTTACTCAAATCTAAAAACGGACACCAGAATGAGATTCGGGGTTGAGTTTCATCCTTAAAAATGGTGTTTTTCATAGCTTTTAAAAATCAAGAATTTTTTGGTGTCCGGGGAAGTAAATTCCTGATGCCGATTTTTGTGCCCAGGAGGTGAAAAAAAATTTCTGACTCAAATCTAAAAACAGACACCAGAATGAGATTCGGGGTTGAATTTCGTCCTTAAAAATGGTGTTTTTCATAGTTTATAAAAATCAAGAATTTTTTGGTGTCCGTGGAAGAAAATTCCTGATGACGGGGGTCAGGGACTTTTGTGCCCAGGAGGTGAATTTTTTTTCCCACCCAAATCTAAAAACGGACACCAGAATGAGATTCGGGGTTGAATTTCTTCCTTAAAAATGGTGTTTTTCATAGTTTATAAAAATCAAGATTTATTTGGTGTCCGGGGAAGAAAATTCCTGATGCCGGGGTCAGGGATTTTTGTGCCCAGGAGGTGAAAGGTTTTTTTTACTCAAATCTAAAAACGGACACCAGAATGAGATTCGGGGTTGAATTTCTTCCTTAAAAATGGTGTTTTTCATAGTTTATAAAAATCAAGAATTTTTTGGTGTCCGGGGAAGAAAATTCCTGATGACGGGGGTCAGGGACTTTTGTGCCCAGGAGGTGAATTTTTTTTTCCACCCAAATCTAAAAACGGACACCAGAATGAGATTCGGGGTTGAATTTCATCCTTAAAAATGGTGATTTTCATAGCATTTAAAAATCAAGATTTTTTTGGTGTGCGGGGAAGAAATTTCCTGATGCCGGGGTCAGGGATTTTTGTGCCCAGGAGGTGAAATTTTTTATTTGACTCAAATGTAAAAATGGACACCAGAATGAGATTCGGGGTTGAATTTCGTCCTTAAAAATGGTGTTTTTCATAGTTTATAAAAATCAAGATTTTTTGGGGAAGAAAATGCCTGATGCCGGGGTCAGGGACTTTTGTGCCCAGGAGGTGAAATTTTTTTTCCACCCAATTCTAAAAACGGACCACCAGACTGAGATTCGGGGTTGAATTTCATCCTTAAAAATGGTGTTTTTCATACCATTTAAAAATCAAGATTTTTTTGGTGTGCGGGGAAGAAAATTCCTGATGCCGGGGTCAGGGATTTTTGTACCCAGGAGGTGAAAGTTTTTTATGACCCAAATGTAAAAACGGATGCCAGAATGAGATTCGGGGTTGAATTTCGTCCTTAAAAATGGTGTTTTTCATAGTTTTTAAAAATCAAGAATTTTTTGGTGTCCGGGGAAGAAAATTCCTGATGCCGATTTTTGTGCCCAGGAGGTGAAAAAAAATTTCTGACTCAAATCTAAAAACGGACACCAGAATGAGATTCGGGGTTGAATTTCTTACTTACAAATGGTGTTTTTCATAGTTTATAAAAATCAAGATTTATTTGGTGTCCGGGGAAGAAAATTCCTGATGCCGGGGTCAGGGATTTTTGTACCCAGGAGGTGAAATTTTTTTTCCACCCAAATGTAATAACGGACACCAGAATGAGATTCGGGGTTGAATTTCATCCTTAAAAATGGTGTGTTACATAGCATTTAAAAATCAAGATTTATTTGGTGTCCGGGGAAGAAAATTCCTGATGCCGGAGTCAGACACTTTTGTGCCCAGGAGGTGAAATTTTTTTTCCACCCAAATCTAAAATCGGACACCAGAATGAGATTCGGGGTTGAATTTCTTCCTTAAAAATGGTGCTTTTCATAGTTTATAAAAATCAAGAATTTTTTGGTGTCCGGGGAAGCAAATTCCTGATGCCGGAGTCAGGGATTTTTGTGCCCAGGAGCTGAATTTTTTTTTTCCACCCAAATGTAAAAACGGACACCAGAATGAGATTCGGGGTTGAATTTCATTCGTAAAAATGGTGTTTTTCATAGCTTTTAAAAATCAAGAATTTTTTGGTGTCCGGGGAAGAAAATTCCTGATGACGTGGGTCAGGGATTTTTGTGCCCAGGAGGTGAAATTTTTTTCCCACCCAAATCTAAAATCGGACACCAGAATGAGATTCGGGGTTGAATTTAATTCTTAAAAATGGTGTTTTTCATAGCTTTTAAAAATCAAGAATTTTTTGGTGTCCGGGGAAGAAAATTCCTGATGACGGGGGTCATAGCTTTTAAAAATCAAGATTTATTTGGTGTCCGGGGAAGAAAATTCCTGATGCCGGAGTCAGGGATTTTTGTGCCCAGGAGGTGAATTTTTTTTTCCCACCCAAATGTAAATACGGACACCAGAATGAGATTCGGGGTTGAATTTAATTCTTAAAAATGGTGTTTTTCATAGCTTTTAAAAATGAAGAATTTTTTGGTGTCCGGGGAAGAAAATTCCTGATGACGGGGGTCAGGGACTTTTGTGCCCAGGAGGTGAAATTTTTTTTCCACCCAAATCTAAAATCGGACACCAGACTGAGATTCGGGGTTGAATTTCATCCTTAAAAATGGTGTTTTTCATAGCATTTAAAAATCAAGATTTTTTTGGTGTGCGGGGAAGAAAATTCCTGATGCCGGGGTCAGGGATTTTTGTGCCCAGGAGGTGAAAGTTTTTTTTTTACTCAAATCTAAAAACGGACACCAGAATGAGATTCGGGGTTGAGTTTCATCCTTAAAAATGGTGTTTTTCATAGCTTTTAAAAATCAAGAATTTTTTGGTGTCCGGGGAAGTAAATTCCTGATGCCGATTTTTGTGCCCAGGAGGTGAAAAAAAATTTCTGACTCAAATCTAAAAACAGACACCAGAATGAGATTCGGGGTTGAATTTCGTCCTTAAAAATGGTGTTTTTCATAGTTTATAAAAATCAAGATTTATTTGGTGTCCGGGGAAGAAAATTCCTGATGCCGGAGTCAGGGATTTTTGTGCCCAGGAGGTGAAATTTTTTTTCCACCCAAATCTAAAAACGGACACCAGAATGAGATTCGGGGTTGAATTTCATTCTTAAAAATGGTGTTTTTCATAGCTTTTAAAAATCAAGAATTTTTTGGTGTCCGGGGAAGAAAATTCCTGATGACGGGGGTCAGGGACTTTTGTGCCCAGGAGGTGAAATTTTTTTTCCACCCAAATCTAAAAACGGACACCAGAATGAGATTCGGGGTTGAATTTCGTCCTTAAAAATGGTGTTTTTCATAGCATTTAAAAATCAAGATTTTTTTGGTGTCCGGGGAAGAAAATTCCTGATGCCGGAGTCAGGGACTTTTGTGCCCAGGAGGTGAATTTTTTTTTTGACTCAAATGTAAAAACGGACACCAGAATGAGATTCGGGGTTGAATTTCGTCCTTAAAAATGGTTTTTCTCATAGTTTATGAAAATCAAGATTTTTTTCGTGTCCGGGGAAGAAAATTCCTGATGCCGATTTTTGTGCCAAGGAGGTGAAAAAAAATTTCTGACTCAAATCTAAAATCGGACACCAGAATGAGATGCGGGGTTGAATTTCTTACTTTAAAATGGTGTTTTTCATAGTTTATAAAATTCAAGAATTTTTTGGTGTCCGTGGAAGAAAATTCCTGATGACGGGGGTCAGGGACTTTTGTGCCCAGGAGGTGAATTTTTTTTCCCACCCAAATCTAAAAACGGACACCAGAATGAGATTCGGGGTTGAATTTAATTCTAAAAAATGGTGTTTTTCATAGCTTTTAAAAATGAAGAATTTTTTGGTGTCCGGGGAAGAAAATTCCTGATGACGGGGGTCAGGGACTTTTGTGCCCAGGAGGTGAAATTTTTTTTCCACCCAAATCTAAAATCGGACACCAGACTGAGATTCGGGGTTGAATTTCATCCTTAAAAATGGTGTTTTTCATAGCATTTAAAAATCAAGATTTTTTTGGTGTGCGGGGAAGAAAATTCCTGATGCCGGGGTCAGGGATTTTTGTGCCCAGGAGGTGAAAGTTTTTTTTTTACTCAAATCTAAAAACGGACACCAGAATGAGATTCGGGGTTGAGTTTCATCCTTAAAAATGGTGTTTTTCATAGCTTTTAAAAATCAAGAATTTTTTGGTGTCCGGGGAAGTAAATTCCTGATGCCGATTTTTGTGCCCAGGAGGTGAAAAAAAATTTCTGACTCAAATCTAAAAACAGACACCAGAATGAGATTCGGGGTTGAATTTCGTCCTTAAAAATGGTGTTTTTCATAGTTTATAAAAATCAAGAATTTTTTGGTGTCCGTGGAAGAAAATTCCTGATGACGGGGGTCAGGGACTTTTGTGCCCAGGAGGTGAATTTTTTTTCCCACCCAAATCTAAAAACGGACACCAGAATGAGATTCGGGGTTGAATTTCTTCCTTAAAAATGGTGTTTTTCATAGTTTATAAAAATCAAGATTTATTTGGTGTCCGGGGAAGAAAATTCCTGATGCCGGGGTCAGGGATTTTTGTGCCCAGGAGGTGAAAGGTTTTTTTTACTCAAATCTAAAAACGGACACCAGAATGAGATTCGGGGTTGAATTTCTTCCTTAAAAATGGTGTTTTTCATAGTTTATAAAAATCAAGAATTTTTTGGTGTCCGGGGAAGAAAATTCCTGATGACGGGGGTCAGGGACTTTTGTGCCCAGGAGGTGAATTTTTTTTTCCACCCAAATCTAAAAACGGACACCAGAATGAGATTCGGGGTTGAATTTCATCCTTAAAAATGGTGATTTTCATAGCATTTAAAAATCAAGATTTTTTTGGTGTGCGGGGAAGAAATTTCCTGATGCCGGGGTCAGGGATTTTTGTGCCCAGGAGGTGAAATTTTTTATTTGACTCAAATGTAAAAATGGACACCAGAATGAGATTCGGGGTTGAATTTCGTCCTTAAAAATGGTGTTTTTCATAGTTTATAAAAATCAAGATTTTTTGGGGAAGAAAATGCCTGATGCCGGGGTCAGGGACTTTTGTGCCCAGGAGGTGAAATTTTTTTTCCACCCAATTCTAAAAACGGACCACCAGACTGAGATTCGGGGTTGAATTTCATCCTTAAAAATGGTGTTTTTCATACCATTTAAAAATCAAGATTTTTTTGGTGTGCGGGGAAGAAAATTCCTGATGCCGGGGTCAGGGATTTTTGTACCCAGGAGGTGAAAGTTTTTTATGACCCAAATGTAAAAACGGATGCCAGAATGAGATTCGGGGTTGAATTTCGTCCTTAAAAATGGTGTTTTTCATAGCTTTTAAAAATCAAGAATTTTTTGGTGTCCGGGGAAGAAAATTCCTGATGACGGGGGTCAGGGACTTTTGTGCCCAGGAGGTGAAATTTTTTTTCCACCCAAATCTAAAAACGGACACCAGAATGAGATTCGGGGTTGAATTTCGTCCTTAAAAATGGTGTTTTTCATAGCATTTAAAAATCAAGATTTTTTTGGTGTCCGGGGAAGAAAATTCCTGATGCCGGAGTCAGGGACTTTTGTGCCCAGGAGGTGAATTTTTTTTTTGACTCAAATGTAAAAACGGACACCAGAATGAGATTCGGGGTTGAATTTCGTCCTTAAAAATGGTTTTTCTCATAGTTTATGAAAATCAAGATTTTTTTCGTGTCCGGGGAAGAAAATTCCTGATGCCGATTTTTGTGCCAAGGAGGTGAAAAAAAATTTCTGACTCAAATCTAAAATCGGACACCAGAATGAGATGCGGGGTTGAATTTCTTACTTTAAAATGGTGTTTTTCATAGTTTATAAAATTCAAGAATTTTTTGGTGTCCGTGGAAGAAAATTCCTGATGACGGGGGTCAGGGACTTTTGTGCCCAGGAGGTGAATTTTTTTTCCCACCCAAATCTAAAAACGGACACCAGAATGAGATTCGGGGTTGAATTTAATTCTAAAAAATGGTGTTTTTCATAGCTTTTAAAAATGAAGAATTTTTTGGTGTCCGGGGAAGAAAATTCCTGATGACGGGGGTCAGGGACTTTTGTGCCCAGGAGGTGAAATTTTTTTTCCACCCAAATCTAAAATCGGACACCAGACTGAGATTCGGGGTTGAATTTCATCCTTAAAAATGGTGTTTTTCATAGCATTTAAAAATCAAGATTTTTTTGGTGTGCGGGGAAGAAAATTCCTGATGCCGGGGTCAGGGATTTTTGTGCCCAGGAGGTGAAAGTTTTTTTTTTACTCAAATCTAAAAACGGACACCAGAATGAGATTCGGGGTTGAGTTTCATCCTTAAAAATGGTGTTTTTCATAGCTTTTAAAAATCAAGAATTTTTTGGTGTCCGGGGAAGTAAATTCCTGATGCCGATTTTTGTGCCCAGGAGGTGAAAAAAAATTTCTGACTCAAATCTAAAAACAGACACCAGAATGAGATTCGGGGTTGAATTTCGTCCTTAAAAATGGTGTTTTTCATAGTTTATAAAAATCAAGAATTTTTTGGTGTCCGTGGAAGAAAATTCCTGATGACGGGGGTCAGGGACTTTTGTGCCCAGGAGGTGAATTTTTTTTCCCACCCAAATCTAAAAACGGACACCAGAATGAGATTCGGGGTTGAATTTCTTCCTTAAAAATGGTGTTTTTCATAGTTTATAAAAATCAAGATTTATTTGGTGTCCGGGGAAGAAAATTCCTGATGCCGGGGTCAGGGATTTTTGTGCCCAGGAGGTGAAAGGTTTTTTTTACTCAAATCTAAAAACGGACACCAGAATGAGATTCGGGGTTGAATTTCTTCCTTAAAAATGGTGTTTTTCATAGTTTATAAAAATCAAGAATTTTTTGGTGTCCGGGGAAGAAAATTCCTGATGACGGGGGTCAGGGACTTTTGTGCCCAGGAGGTGAATTTTTTTTTCCACCCAAATCTAAAAACGGACACCAGAATGAGATTCGGGGTTGAATTTCATCCTTAAAAATGGTGATTTTCATAGCATTTAAAAATCAAGATTTTTTTGGTGTGCGGGGAAGAAATTTCCTGATGCCGGGGTCAGGGATTTTTGTGCCCAGGAGGTGAAATTTTTTATTTGACTCAAATGTAAAAATGGACACCAGAATGAGATTCGGGGTTGAATTTCGTCCTTAAAAATGGTGTTTTTCATAGTTTATAAAAATCAAGATTTTTTGGGGAAGAAAATGCCTGATGCCGGGGTCAGGGACTTTTGTGCCCAGGAGGTGAAATTTTTTTTCCACCCAATTCTAAAAACGGACCACCAGACTGAGATTCGGGGTTGAATTTCATCCTTAAAAATGGTGTTTTTCATACCATTTAAAAATCAAGATTTTTTTGGTGTGCGGGGAAGAAAATTCCTGATGCCGGGGTCAGGGATTTTTGTACCCAGGAGGTGAAAGTTTTTTATGACCCAAATGTAAAAACGGATGCCAGAATGAGATTCGGGGTTGAATTTCGTCCTTAAAAATGGTGTTTTTCATAGTTTTTAAAAATCAAGAATTTTTTGGTGTCCGGGGAAGAAAATTCCTGATGCCGATTTTTGTGCCCAGGAGGTGAAAAAAAATTTCTGACTCAAATCTAAAAACGGACACCAGAATGAGATTCGGGGTTGAATTTCTTACTTACAAATGGTGTTTTTCATAGTTTATAAAAATCAAGATTTATTTGGTGTCCGGGGAAGAAAATTCCTGATGCCGGAGTCAGAGACTTTCGTGCCCAGGAGGTGAAATTTTTTTTCCACCCAAATCTAAAATCGGACACCAGAATGAGATTCGGGGTTGAATTTCTTCCTTAAAAATGGTGCTTTTCATAGTTTATAAAAATCAAGCATTTTTTGGTGTCCGGGGAAGCAAATTCCTGATGCCGGAGTCAGGGATTTTTGTGCCCAGGAGCTGAATTTTTTTTTTCCACCCAAATGTAAAAACGGACACCAGAATGAGATTCGGGGTTGAATTTCATTCGTAAAAATGGTGTTTTTCATAGCTTTTAAAAATCAAGAATTTTTTGGTGTCCGGGGAAGATAATTCCTGATGACGGGGGTCAGGGACTTTTGTGCCCAGGAGGTGAATTTTTTTTTTGACTCAAATGTAAAAACGAACACCAGAATGAGATTCGGGGTTGAATTTCTTCCTTAAAAATGGTGTTTTTCATATTTTATAAAAATCAAGATTTATTTCGTGTCCAGGGAAGAAAATTCCTGATAAAGGTAAAGGGCAGGCTGAACAGAAGGGGACTGAGCCAAAGACAGAGGCCACAGATATCCCACTGTACAGTAATGGAACAAATCCAATTTCAATTGCCTTAGTAACACTTTTTATACACAGGTAACAAAATAAGCATTTCTCCTGCTTCTTTGGAGCTAAAGAAGCACCGGGGGGAGCCACTGTTGGTATTTATTGATTCCTACTTTCCATCATACAAGAGAATTCAGACCTCTTAACTCTCATCTAGTCAACCGTGTTTTAAATTTTAAATTTTAAATTTTAAATGTAAAAACGGACACCAGAATGAGATTCGGGGTTGAATTTCATTCTTAAATATGGTGTTTTTCATAGCTTTTAAAAATCAAGAATTTTTTGGTGTCCGGGGAAGATAATTCCTGATGACGGGGGTCAGGGACTTTTGTGCCCAGGAGGTGAAATTTTTTTTCCACCCAAATCTAAAAACGCACACTAGAATGAGATTCGGGGTTGAATTTCATTCTTAAAAATGGTGTTTTTCATAGCTTTTAAAAATCAAGAATTTTTTGGTGTCCGGGGAAGAAAATTCCTGATGACGGGGGTCATAGCTTTTAAAAATCAAGATTTATTTGGTGTCCGGGGAAGAAAATTCCTGATGCCGGAGTCAGGGATTTTTGTGCCCAGGAGGTGAATTTTTTTTTCCCACCCAAATGTAAATACGGACACCAGAATGAGATTCGGGGTTGAATTTAATTCTTAAAAATGGTGTTTTTCATAGCTTTTAAAAATGAAGAATTTTTTGGTGTCCGGGGAAGAAAATTCCTGATGACGGGGGTCAGGGACTTTTGTGCCCAGGAGGTGAAATTTTTTTTCCACCCAAATCTAAAATCGGACACCAGACTGAGATTTGGGGTTGAATTTCATCCTTAAAAATGGTGTTTTTCATAGCATTTAAAAATCAAGATTTTTTTGGTGTGCGGGGAAGAAAATTCCTGATGCCGAGGTCAGGGATTTTTGTGCCCAGGAGGTGAAAGTTTTTTTTTTACTCAAATCTAAAAACGGACACCAGAATGAGATTCGGGGTTGAGTTTCATCCTTAAAAATGGTGTTTTTCATAGCTTTTAAAAATCAAGAATTTTTTGGTGTCCGGGGAAGTAAATTCCTGATGCCGATTTTTGTGCCCAGGAGGTGAAAAAAAATTACTGACTCAAATCTAAAAACAGACACCAGAATGAGATTCGGGGTTGAATTTCGTCCTTAAAAATGGTGTTTTTCATAGTTTATAAAAATCAAGATTTATTTGGTGTCCGGGGAAGAAAATTCCTGATGCCGGAGTCAGGGATTTTTGTGCCCAGGAGGTGAAATTTTTTTTCCACCCAAATCTAAAAACGGACACCAGAATGAGATTCGGGGTTGAATTTCATTCTTAAAAATGGTGTTTTTCATAGCTTTTAAAAATCAAGAATTTTTTGGTGTCCGGGGAAGAAAATTCCTGATGACGGGGGTCAGGGACTTTTGTGCCCAGGAGGTGAAATTTTTTTTCCACCCAAATCTAAAAACGGACACCAGAATGAGATTCGGGGTTGAATTTCATTCTTAAAAATGGTGTTTTTCATAGCTTTTAAAAATCAAGAATTTTTTGGTGTCCGGGGAAGAAAATTCCTGATGCCGATTTTTGTGCCAAGGAGGTGAAAAAAAATTTCTGACTCAAATCTAAAATCGAACACCAGAATGAGATGCGGGGTTGAATTTCTTCCTTTAAAATGGTGTTTTTCATAGTTTATAAAATTCAAGAATTTTTTGGTGTCCGTGGAAGAAAATTCCTGATGACGGGGGTCAGGGACTTTTGTGCCCAGGAGGTGAAATTTTTTATTTGACTCAAATGTAAAAATGGACACCAGAATGAGATTCGGGGTTGAATTTCGTCCTTAAAAATCGTGTTTTTCATAGTTTATAAAAATCAAGATTTTTTGGGGAAGAAAATGCCTGATGCCGGGGTCAGGGACTTTTGTGCCCAGGAGGTGAATGTTTTTTTTTACTCAAATCTAAAAACGGACACCCGAATGAGATTCGGGGTTGAATTTCGTCCTTAAAAATGGTTTTTCTCATAGTTTATGAAAATCAAGATTTTTTTGGTGTCCGGGGAAGAAAATTCCTGATGCCGATTTTTGTGCCAAGGAGGTGAAAAAAAATTTCTGACTCAAATCTAAAATCGGACACCAGAATGAGATGCGGGGTTGAATTTCTTCCTTTAAAATGGTGTTTTTCATAGTTTATAAAATTCAAGAATTTTTTGGTGTCCGTGGAAGAAAATTCCTGATGACGGGGGTCAGGGACTTTTGTGCCCAGGAGGTGAATTTTTTTCCCCACCCAAATCTAAAAACGGACACCAGAATGAGATTCGGGGTTGAATTTCTTCCTTAAAAATGGTGTTTTTCATAGTTTATAAAAATCAAGATTTATTTGGTGTCCGGGGAAGAAAATTCCTGATGCCGGGGTCAGGGATTTTTGTGCCCAGGAGGTGAAAGGTTTTTTTTACTCAAATCTAAAAACGGACACCAGAATGAGATTCGGGGTTGAATTTCGTCCTTAAAAATGGTGTTTTTCATAGTTTATAAAAATCAAGAATTTTTTGGTGTCCGGGGAAGAAAATTACTGATGACGGGGGTCAGGGACTTTTGTGCCCAGGAGGTGAAATTTTTTTTCCACCCAAATCTAAAAACGGACACCAGAATGAGATTCGGGGTTGAATTTCATCCTTAAAAATGGTGATTTTCATAGCATTTAAAAATCAAGATTTTTTTGGTGTGCGGGGAAGAAATTTCCTGATGCAGGGGTCAGGGATTTTTGTGCCCAGGAGGTGAAATTTTTTATTTGACTCAAATGTAAAAATGGACACCAGAATGAGATTCGGGGTTGAATTTCGTCCTTAAAAATGGTTTTTCTCATAGTTTATGAAAATCAAGATTTTTTTGGTGTCCGGGGAAGAAAATTCCTGATGCCGATTTTTGTGCCCAGGATGTGAAAAAAAAATTCTGACTCAAATCTAAAATCGGACACCAGAATGAGATTCGGGGTTGAATTTCTTCCTTAAAAATGGTGTTTTTCATAGCTTTTAAAAATCAAGAATTTTTTGGTGTCCGGGGAAGAAAATTCCTGATGACGGGGGTCAGGGACTTTTGTGCCCAGGAGGTGAAATTTTTTTTCCACCCAATTCTAAAAACGGACCACCAGACTGAGATTCGGGGTTGAATTTCATCCTTAAAAATGGTGTTTTTCATACCATTTAAAAATCAAGATTTTTTTGGTGTGCGGGGAAGAAAATTCCTGATGCCGGGGTCAGGGATTTTTGTACCCAGGAGGTGAAAGTTTTTTATGACCCAAATGTAAAAACGGATGCCAGAATGAGATTCGGGGTTGAATTTCGTCCTTAAAAATGGTGTTTTTCATAGTTTTTAAAAATCAAGAATTTTTTGGTGTCCGGGGAAGAAAATTCCTGATGCCGATTTTTGTGCCCAGGAGGTGAAAAAAAATTTCTGACTCAAATCTAAAAACGGACACCAGAATGAGATTCGGGGTTGAATTTCTTACTTACAAATGGTGTTTTTCATAGTTTATAAAAATCAAGATTTATTTGGTGTCCGGGGAAGAAAATTCCTGATGCCGGGGTCAGGGATTTTTGTACCCAGGAGGTGAAATTTTTTTTCCACCCAAATGTAATAACGGACACCAGAATGAGATTCGGGGTTGAATTTCATCCTTAAAAATGGTGTGTTACATAGCATTTAAAAATCAAGATTTATTTGGTGTCCGGGGAAGAAAATTCCTGATGCCGGAGTCAGACACTTTTGTGCCCAGGAGGTGAAATTTTTTTTCCACCCAAATCTAAAATCGGACACCAGAATGAGATTCGGGGTTGAATTTCTTCCTTAAAAATGGTGCTTTTCATAGTTTATAAAAATCAAGAATTTTTTGGTGTCCGGGGAAGCAAATTCCTGATGCCGGAGTCAGGGATTTTTGTGCCCAGGAGCTGAATTTTTTTTTTCCACCCAAATGTAAAAACGGACACCAGAATGAGATTCGGGGTTGAATTTCATTCGTAAAAATGGTGTTTTTCATAGCTTTTAAAAATCAAGAATTTTTTGGTGTCCGGGGAAGAAAATTCCTGATGACGTGGGTCAGGGATTTTTGTGCCCAGGAGGTGAAATTTTTTTCCCACCCAAATCTAAAATCGGACACCAGAATGAGATTCGGGGTTGAATTTAATTCTTAAAAATGGTGTTTTTCATAGCTTTTAAAAATCAAGAATTTTTTGGTGTCCGGGGAAGAAAATTCCTGATGACGGGGGTCATAGCTTTTAAAAATCAAGATTTATTTGGTGTCCGGGGAAGAAAATTCCTGATGCCGGAGTCAGGGATTTTTGTGCCCAGGAGGTGAATTTTTTTTTCCCACCCAAATGTAAATACGGACACCAGAATGAGATTCGGGGTTGAATTTAATTCTTAAAAATGGTGTTTTTCATAGCTTTTAAAAATGAAGAATTTTTTGGTGTCCGGGGAAGAAAATTCCTGATGACGGGGGTCAGGGACTTTTGTGCCCAGGAGGTGAAATTTTTTTTCCACCCAAATCTAAAATCGGACACCAGACTGAGATTCGGGGTTGAATTTCATCCTTAAAAATGGTGTTTTTCATAGCATTTAAAAATCAAGATTTTTTTGGTGTGCGGGGAAGAAAATTCCTGATGCCGGGGTCAGGGATTTTTGTGCCCAGGAGGTGAAAGTTTTTTTTTTACTCAAATCTAAAAACGGACACCAGAATGAGATTCGGGGTTGAGTTTCATCCTTAAAAATGGTGTTTTTCATAGCTTTTAAAAATCAAGAATTTTTTGGTGTCCGGGGAAGTAAATTCCTGATGCCGATTTTTGTGCCCAGGAGGTGAAAAAAAATTTCTGACTCAAATCTAAAAACAGACACCAGAATGAGATTCGGGGTTGAATTTCGTCCTTAAAAATGGTGTTTTTCATAGTTTATAAAAATCAAGATTTATTTGGTGTCCGGGGAAGAAAATTCCTGATGCCGGAGTCAGGGATTTTTGTGCCCAGGAGGTGAAATTTTTTTTCCACCCAAATCTAAAAACGGACACCAGAATGAGATTCGGGGTTGAATTTCATTCTTAAAAATGGTGTTTTTCATAGCTTTTAAAAATCAAGAATTTTTTGGTGTCCGGGGAAGAAAATTCCTGATGACGGGGGTCAGGGACTTTTGTGCCCAGGAGGTGAAATTTTTTTTCCACCCAAATCTAAAAACGGACACCAGAATGAGATTCGGGGTTGAATTTCGTCCTTAAAAATGGTTTTTTTCATAGCATTTAAAAATCAAGATTTTTTTGGTGTCCGGGGAAGAAAATTCCTGATGCCGGAGTCAGGGACTTTTGTGCCCAGGAGGTGAATTTTTTTTTTGACTCAAATGTAAAAACGGACACCAGAATGAGATTCGGGGTTGAATTTCTTCCTTAAAAATGGTGTTTTTCATATTTTATAAAAATCAAGATTTATTTCGTGTCCGGGGAAGAAAATTCCTGATAAAGGTAAAGGGCAGGCTGAACAGAAGGGGGCTGAGCCAAAGACAGAGGCCACAGATATCCCACTGTACAGTAATGGAACAAATCCAATTTCAATTGCCTTAGTAACACTTTTTATACACAGGTAACAAAATAAGCATTTCTCGTGCTTCTTTGGAGCTAAAGAAGCACCGGGGGGAGCCACTGTTGGTATTTATTGATTCCTACTTTCCATCATACAAGAGAATTCAGACCTCTTAACTCTCATCTAGTCAACCGTGTTTTAAATTTTAAATTTTAAATGTAAAAACGGACACCAGAATGAGATTCGGGGTTGAATTTCATTCTTAAATATGGTGTTTTTCATAGCTTTTAAAAATCAAGAATTTTTTGGTGTCCGGGGAAGATAATTCCTGATGACGGGGGTCAGGGACTTTTGTGCCCAGGAGGTGAAATTTTTTTCCCACCCAAATCTAAAAACGCACACTAGAATGAGATTCGGGGTTGAATTTCATTCTTAAAAATGGTGTTTTTCATAGCTTTTAAAAATCAAGAATTTTTTGGTGTCCGGGGAAGAAAATTCCTGATGCTGATTTTTGTGCCCAGGAGGTGAAAACAAAATTCTGACAAATCTAAAATCGGACACCAGAATGAGATTCGGGGTTGAATTTCTTCCTTAAAAATGGTGTTTTTCATAGTTTATAAACATCAAGATTTATTTGGTGTCCGGGGAAGAAAATTCCTGATGCCGGAGTCAGGGATTTTTGTGCCCAGGAGGTGAATTTTTTTTTCCCACCCAAATGTAAAAATGGACACCAGAATGAGATTCGGGGTTGAATTTCGTCCTTAAAAATGGTGTTTTTCATAGCATTTAAAAATCAAGATTTTTTTGGTGTCCGGGGAAGAAAATTCCTGATGCCGGGGTCAGGGATTTTTGTGCCCAGGAGGTGAAAGTTTTTTTTTTACTCAAATCTAAAAACGGACACCAGAATGAGATTCGGGGTTGAATTTCTTCCTTAAAAATGGTGTTTTTCATATTTTATAAAAATCAAGATTTATTTCGTGTCCGGGGAAGAAAATTCCTGATAAAGGTAAAGGGCAGGCTGAACAGAAGGGGGCTGAGCCAAAGACAGAGGCCACAGATATCCCACTGTACAGTAATGGAACAAATCCAATTTCAATTGCCTTAGTAACACTTTTTATACACACGTAACAAAATAAGCATTTCTCCTGCTTCTTTGGAGCTAAAGAAGCACCGGGGGGAGACACTGTTGGTATTTATTGATTCCTACTTTCAATCATACAAGAGAATTCAGACCTCTTAACTCTCATCTGGTCAACCGTGTTCTTTTGACCAGAATCACAGGTATGTAGAGTGAGTGTAGTTACTAATTTGAAATTTGAAATTTGAAACTTGAAATTTGAAATTTGAAATTTGAAATTTGAAATTTGAAATTTGAAATTTGAAATTTGAAATTTGAAATTTGAAATTTGAAATACCAACAGTGGCTTCCCCCGGTGATTCTTTAGCTCCAAAGAAGCAGGAGAAATTTCAAATTTCAAATTTCTTTAATTTTATTTAATTTAATTTAAAATCCCTCAGTCCAGGCCAGACAATTCAAACAACCCAAATGTAAAAACGGACACCAGAATGAGATTCAGGGTTGAATTTCATTCTTAAAAATGGTGTTTTTCATAGCTTTTAAAAATCAAGAATTTTTTGGTGTCCGGGGAAGAAAATTCCTGATGACGGGGGTCAGGGACTTTTGAGCCCAGGAGGTGAAATTTTTTTTCCACGCAAATCTAAAAATGGACACCAGAATGAGATTCGGGGTTGAATTTCATCCTTAAAAATGGTGTTTTTCATAGCATTTAAAAATCAAGATTTTTTTGGTGTGCGGGGAAGAAAATTCCTGATGCAGAGGTTAGGGATTTTTGTGCCCAGGAGGTGAATGTTTTTTTTTTACTCAAATCTAAAAACGGACACCCGAATGAGATTCGGGGTTGAATTTTGTCCTTAAAAATGGTTTTTCTCATAGTTTATGAAAATCAAGATTTTTTTGGTGTCCGGGGAAGAAAATTCCTGATGCCGATTGTTGTGCCCAGGAGGTGAAAAAAAATTCTGACTCAAATCTAAAATCGGACACCAGAATGAGATGCGGGGTTGAATTTCTTCCTTAAAAATGGTGTTTTTCATAGTTTATAAAAATCAAGAATTTTTTGGTGTCCGGGGAAGAAAATTCCTGATGACGGGGGTCAGGGACTTTTGTGCCCAGGAGGTGAAATTTTTTTTCCACCCAAATCTAAAAACGGACACCAGACTGAGATGCGGGGTTGAATTTCATCCTTAAAAATGGTGTTTTTCATAGCTTTTAAAAATCAAGAATTTTTTGGTGTCCGGGGAAGAAAATTCCTGATGCCGGAGTCAGGGATTTTTGTGCCCAGGAGGTGAAAGTTTTTTTTTACTCAAATCTAAAAACGGACACCAGAATGAGATTCGGGGTTGAATTTCATCCTTAAAAATCGTGTTTTTCATAGCTTTTAAAAATCAAGAATTTTTTGGTGTCCGGGGAAGAAAATGCCTGATGCCGGAGTCAGGGATTTTTGTGCCCAGGAGGTAAAGTTTTTTTCCACCCAAATGTAAAAACGCACACTAGAATGAGATTCGGGGTTGAATTTCATTCTTAAAAATGGTGTTTTTCATAGCTTTTAAAAATCAAGAATTTTTTGGTGTCCGGGGAAGATAATTCCTGATGACGGGGGTCAGGGACTTTTGTGCCCAGGAGGTGAAATTTTTTTTCCACCCAAATCTAAAAACGGACACCAGAATGAGATTCGGTGTTGAATTTCATCCTTAAAAATGGTGTTTTTCATATTTTATAAAAATCAAGATTTATTTCGTGTCCGGGGAAGAAAATTACTGATAAAGGTAAAGGGCAGGGTGAACAGAAGGGGGCTGAGCCAAAGACACAGGCCACAGATATCCCACTGTACAGTAATGGAACAAATCCAATTTCAATTGCCTTTGTAACACTTTTTATACACAGGTAACAAAATAAGCATTTCTCCTGCTTCTTTGGAGCTAAAGAAGCACCGGGGGGGAGCCACTGTTGGTATTTATTGATTCCTACTTTCCATCATACAAGAGAATTCAGACCTCTTAACTCTCATCTAGTCAACAGTGTTCTTTTGACCAGAATCATAGGTATGTAGAGTGAGTGTAGTTACTAATTTTAAATATTAAATTTTAAATTTTAAATTTTAAATTTTAAATTTTAAATTTTAAATTTTAAATTTTAAATTTTAAATTTTAAATTTTAAATGTAAAAACGGACACCAGAATGAGATTCGGGGTTGAATTTCATTCTTTAAAATGGTGTTTTTCATAGCTTTTAAAAATCAAGAATTTTTTGGTGTTGGGGAAGATAATTCCTGATGACGGGGATCAGGGACTTTTGTGCCCAGGAGGTGAAATTTTTTTTCCACCCAAATCTAAAAACGCACACTAGAATGAGATTCGGGGTTGAATTTCATTCTTAAAAATGGTGTTTTTCATAGCTTTTAAAAATCAAGAATTTTTTGGTGTCCGGGGAAGAAAATTCCTAATGCTGATTTTTGTGCCCAGGAGGTGAAAAAAAAATTCTGACAAATCTAAAATCGGACACCAGAATGAGATTCGGGGTTGAATTTCTTCATTAAAAATGGTGTTTTTCATAGTTTATAAAAAATCAAGATTTATTTGGTGTCCGGGGAAGAAAATTCCTGATGCCGGAGTCAGGGATTTTTGTGCCCAGGAGGTGACATTTTTTTTCCACCCAAATGTAAAAACGGACACCAGAATGAGATTCGGGGTTGAATTTCATTCTTAAAAATGGTGTTTTTCATAGCTTTTAAAAATCAAGAATTTTTTGGTGTCCGGGGAAGAAAATTCCTGATGACGGGGGTCAGGGACTTTTGAGCCCAGGAGGTGAAATTTTTTTTCCACGCATATCTAAAAATGGACACCAGAATGAGATTCGGGGTTGAATTTCATCCTTAAAAATGGTGTTTTTCATAGCATTTAAAAATCAAGATTTTTTTGGTGTGCGGGGAAGAAAATTCCTGATGCAGAGGTTAGGGATTTTTGTGCCCAGGAGGTGAATGTTTTTTTTTTACTCAAATCTAAAAACGGACACCCGAATGAGATTCGGGGTTGAATTTTGTCCTTAAAAATGGTTTTTCTCATAGTTTATGAAAATCAAGATTTTTTTGGTGTCCGGGGAAGAAAATTCCTGATGCCGATTGTTGTGCCCAGGAGGTGAAAAAAAATTCTGACTCAAATCTAAAATCGGACACCAGAATGAGATGCGGGGTTGAATTTCTTCCTTAAAAATGGTGTTTTTCATAGTTTATAAAAATCAAGAATTTTTTGGTGTCCGGGGAAGAAAATTCCTGATGACGGGGGTCAGGGACTTTTGTGCCCAGGAGGTGAAATTTTTTTTCCACCCAAATGTAAAAACGGACACCAGAATGAGATTCGGGGTTGAATTTCATTCTTAAAAATGGTGTTTTTCATAGCTTTTAAAAATCAAGAATTTTTTGGTGTCCGGGGAAGAAAATTCCTGATGACGGGGGTCAGGGACTTTTGAGCCCAGGAGGTGAAATTTTTTTTCCACGCATATCTAAAAATGGACACCAGAATGAGATTCGGGGTTGAATTTCATCCTTAAAAATGGTGTTTTTCATAGCATTTAAAAATCAAGATTTTTTTGGTGTGCGGGGAAGAAAATTCCTGATGCAGAGGTTAGGGATTTTTGTGCCCAGGAGGTGAATGTTTTTTTTTTACTCAAATCTAAAAACGGACACCCGAATGAGATTCGGGGTTGAATTTTGTCCTTAAAAATGGTTTTTCTCATAGTTTATGAAAATCAAGATTTTTTTGGTGTCCGGGGAAGAAAATTCCTGATGCCGATTGTTGTGCCCAGGAGGTGAAAAAAAATTCTGACTCAAATCTAAAATCGGACACCAGAATGAGATGCGGGGTTGAATTTCTTCCTTAAAAATGGTGTTTTTCATAGTTTATAAAAATCAAGAATTTTTTGGTGTCCGGGGAAGAAAATTCCTGATGACGGGGGTCAGGGACTTTTGTGCCCAGGAGGTGAAATTTTTTTTCCACCCAAATCTAAAAACGGACACCAGACTGAGATGCGGGGTTGAATTTCATCCTTAAAAATGGTGTTTTTCATAGCTTTTAAAAATCAAGAATTTTTTGGTGTCCGGGGAAGAAAATTCCTGATGCCGGAGTCAGGGATTTTTGTGCCCAGGAGGTGAAAGTTTTTTTTTACTCAAATCTAAAAACGGACACCAGAATGAGATTCGGGGTTGAATTTCATCCTTAAAAATCGTGTTTTTCATAGCTTTTAAAAATCAAGAATTTTTTGGTGTCCGGGGAAGAAAATGCCTGATGCCGGAGTCAGGGATTTTTGTGCCCAGGAGGTAAAGTTTTTTTCCACCCAAATGTAAAAACGCACACTAGAATGAGATTCGGGGTTGAATTTCATTCTTAAAAATGGTGTTTTTCATAGCTTTTAAAAATCAAGAATTTTTTGGTGTCCGGGGAAGATAATTCCTGATGACGGGGGTCAGGGACTTTTGTGCCCAGGAGGTGAAATTTTTTTTCCACCCAAATCTAAAAACGGACACCAGAATGAGATTCGGTGTTGAATTTCATCCTTAAAAATGGTGTTTTTCATATTTTATAAAAATCAAGATTTATTTCGTGTCCGGGGAAGAAAATTACTGATAAAGGTAAAGGGCAGGGTGAACAGAAGGGGGCTGAGCCAAAGACAGAGGCCACAGATATCCCACTGTACAGTAATGGAACAAATCCAATTTCAATTGCCTTTGTAACACTTTTTATACACAGGTAACAAAATAAGCATTTCTCCTGCTTCTTTGGAGCTAAAGAAGCACCGGGGGGAGCCACTGTTGGTATTTATTGATTCCTACTTTCCATCATACAAGAGAATTCAGACCTCTTAACTCTCATCTAGTCAACAGTGTTCTTTTGACCAGAATCATAGGTATGTAGAGTGAGTGTAGTTACTAATTTTAAATATTAAATTTTAAATTTTAAATTTTAAATTTTAAATTTTAAATTTTAAATGTAAAAACGGACACCAGAATGAGATTCGGGGTTGAATTTCATTCTTTAAAATGGTGTTTTTCATAGCTTTTAAAAATCAAGAATTTTTTGGTGTTGGGGAAGATAATTCCTGATGACGGGGATCAGGGACTTTTGTGCCCAGGAGGTGAAATTTTTTTTCCACCCAAATCTAAAAACGCACACTAGAATGAGATTCGGGGTTGAATTTCATTCTTAAAAATGGTGTTTTTCATAGCTTTTAAAAATCAAGAATTTTTTGGTGTCCGGGGAAGAAAATTCCTAATGCTGATTTTTGTGCCCAGGAGGTGAAAAAAAAATTCTGACAAATCTAAAATCGGACACCAGAATGAGATTCGGGGTTGAATTTCTTCATTAAAAATGGTGTTTTTCATAGTTTATAAAAATCAAGATTTATTTGGTGTCCGGGGAAGAAAATTCCTGATGCCGGAGTCAGGGATTTTTGTGCCCAGGAGGTGACATTTTTTTTCCACCCAAATGTAAAAACGGACACCAGAATGAGATTCGGGGTTGAATTTCATTCTTAAAAATGGTGTTTTTCATAGCTTTTAAAAATCATGAATTTTTTGGTGTCCGGGGAAGAAAATTCCTGATGACGGGGGTCAGGGACTTTTGTGCCCAGGAGGTGAAATTTTTTTTCCACCCAAATCTAAAAACGGACACCAGAATGAAATTCGGGGTTCAATTTCATCCTTAAAAATGGTGCTTTTCATAGCATTTAAAAATCAAGATTTTTTTGGTGTCCAGGGAAGAAAATTCCTGATGCCGGAGTCAGGAATTTTTGTGCCCAGGAGGTGAAAAATTGTTTTTGACTCAAATGTAAAAACAGACACCCGAATGAGATTCAGGGTTGAATTTTGTCCTTAAAAATGGTGTTTTTCATAATTTTTAAAAATCAAGATTTTGTATATATATATATATAAACATACATATGTATATATATATATATATATATATATATATATATATATATATATACACACACACACACATATATATATATATATATATATATATATATATATATATATATATATATATATATATATATATATATATATATATATATATATATATATATATATATATATATATATATATATATATATATATATATATATATATATATATATATATATATATATATATATATATATATATATATATATATATATATATATATATATATATATATATACATATATATATACATATACATATACATATATTTTGCCTGATGCCGGAGTCAGGGATTTTTGTGCCCAGGAGGTAAAGTTTTTTTCCACCCAAATGTAAAAACGCACACTAGAATGAGATTCGGGGTTGAATTTCATTCTTAAAAATGGTGTTTTTCATAGCTTTTAAAAATCAAGAATTTTTTGGTGTCCGGGGAAGAAAATTCCTGATGACGGGGGTCAGGGACTTTTGTGCCCAGGAGGTGAAATTTTTTTTCCACCCAAATCTAAAAACGGACACCAGAATGAGATTCGGGGTTGAATTTCGTCCTTAAAAATGGTGTTTTTCATAGCATTTAAAAATCAAGATTTTTTTGGTGTCCGGGGAAGAAAATTCCTGATGCCGGAGTCAGGGACTTTTGTGCCCAGGAGGTGAATTTTTTTTTTGACTCAAATATAAAAACGGACACCAGAATGAGATTCGGGGTTGAATTTCGTCCTTAAAAATGGTGTTTTTCATAGCATTTAAAAATCAAGATTTTTTTGGTGTCCGGGGAAGAAAATTCCTGATGCCGGAGTCAGGGACTTTTGTGCCCAGGAGGTGAATTTTTTTTTTGACTCAAATATAAAAACGGACACCAGAATGAGATTCGGGGTTGAATTTCTTCCTTAAAAATGGTGTTTTTCATATTTTATAAAAATCAAGATTTATTTCGTGTCCGGGGAAGAAAATTACTGATAAAGGTAAAGGGCAGGCTGAACAGAAGGGGGCTGAGCCAAAGACAGAGGCCACAGATATCCCACTGTACAGTAATGGAACAAATCCAATTTCAATTGCCTTTCTAACACTTTTTATACACAGGTAACAAAATAAGCATTTCTCCTGCTTCTTTGGAGCTAAAGAAGCACCGGGGGGAGCCACTGTTGGTATTTATTGATTCCTACTTTCCATCATACAAGAGAATTCAGACCTCTTAACTCTCATCTAGTCAACCGTGTCCTTTTGACCAGAATCACAGGTATGTAGAGTGAGTGTAGTTACTAATTTTAAATTTTAAATTTTAAATTTTAAATTTTAAATGTAAAAACGGACACCAGAATGAGATTCGGGGTTGAATTTCATTCTTAAAAATGGTGTTTTTCATAGCTTTTAAAAATCAAGAATTTTTTGGTGTCCGGGGAAGATAATTCCTGATGACGGGGGTCAGGGACTTTTGTGCCCAGGAGGTGAAATTTTTTTTCCACCCAAATCTAAAAACGCACACTATAATGAGATTCGGGGTTGAATTTCATTCTTAAAAATGGTGTTTTTCATAGCTTTTAAAAATCAAGAATTTTTTGGTGTCCGGGGAAGAAAATTCCTGATGCTGATTTTTGTGCCCAGGAGGTGAAAAAAAAATTCTGACAAATCTAAAATCGGACACCAGAATGAGATTCGGGGTTGAATTTCTTCCTTAAAAATGGTGTTTTTCATAGTTTATAAACATCAAGAATTATTTGGTGTCCGGGGAAGAAAATTCCTGATGCCGGAGTCAGGGATTTTTGTGCCCAGGAGGTGAAATTTTTTTTTCCACCCAAATGTAAAAACGGACACCAGAATGAGATTCGGGGTTGAATTTCATCCTTAAAAATGGTGTTTTTCATAGCTTTTAAAAATCAAGAATTTTTTGGTGTCCGGGGAAGAAAATTCCTGATGACGGGGGTCAGGGACTTTTGTGCCCAGGAGGTGAAATTTTTTTTCCACCCAAATCTAAAAACGGACACCAGAATGAGATTCGGGGTTGAATTTTGTCCTTCAAAATGGTGTTTTTCATAGTTTTTAAATTCAAGATTTTTTTGGTGTCCGGGGAAGAAAATTTTTGATGCCGGAGTCAGGGATTTGTGTGCCCAGGAGGTGAATATTTTTTTTTGACCCAAATGTAAAAACGGATGCCAGAATGAGATTCGGGGTTGAATTTCATCCTTAAAAATGGTGTTTTTCATAGCATTTAAAAATCAAGATTTTTTTGGTGTCCGGGGAAGAAAATTCCTGATGCCGGGGTCAGGGATTTTTGTGCCCAGGAGGTGAAAGGTTTTTTTTACTCAAATCTAAAAACGGACACCAGAATGAGATTCGGGGTTGAATTTCGTCCTTAAAAATGGTGTTTTTCATAGTTTATAAAAATCAAGAATTTTTTGGTGTCCGGGGAAGAAAATTCCTGATGACGGGGGTCAGGGACTTTTGTGCCCAGGGGGTGAAATTTTTTTTCTACCCAAATCTAAAAACGGATACCAGAATGAGATTCGGGGTTGAATTTCATCCTTAAAAATGGTGTTTTTCATAGCATTTAAAAATCAAGATTTTTTTGGTGTGCGGGGAAGAAAATTCTTGATGCAGGGGTCAGGGATTTTTATGCCCAGGAGGTGAAATTTTTTATTTGACTCAAATGTAAAAACGGACACCAGAATGAGATTCGGGGTTGAATTTCTTCCTTAAAAATGGTGTTTTTCATAGTTTATAAAAATCAAGATTTATTTCGTGTCCGGGGAAGAAAATGCCTGATGCCGTGGTCAGGGACTTTTGTGCCCAGGAGGTGAATGTTTTTTTTTTTACTCAAATCTAAAAACGGACACCCGAATGAGATTCGGGGTTGAATTTCGTCCTTAAAAATGGTTTTTCTCATAGTTTATGAAAATCAAGATTTTTTTGGTGTCCGGGGAAGAAAATTCCTGATGCCGATTTTTGTGCCCAGGATGTGAAAAAAAAATTCTGACTCAAATCTAAAATCGGACACCTCTTAACTCTCATCTAGTCAACCGTGTCCTTTTGACCAGAATCACAGGTATGTAGAGTGAGTGTAGTTACTAATTTTAAATTTTAAATTTTAAATTTTAAATTTTAAATTTTAAATTTTAAATTTTAAATTTTAAATTTTAAATTTTAAATGTAAAAACGGACACCAGAATGAGATTCGGGGTTGAATTTCATTCTTAAAAATGGTGTTTTTCATAGCTTTTAAAAATCAAGAATTTTTTGGTGTCCGGGGAAGAAAATTCCTGATGCTGATTTTTGTGCCCAGGAGGTGAAAAAAAAATTCTGACAAATCTAAAATCGGACACCAGAATGAGATTCGGGGTTGAATTTCTTCCTTAAAAATGGTGTTTTTCATAGTTTATAAACATCAAGAATTATTTGGTGTCCGGGGAAGAAAATTCCTGATGCCGGAGTCAGGGATTTTAGTGCCCAGGAGGTGAAATTTTTTTTTCCACCCAAATGTAAAAACGGACACCAGAATGAGATTCGGGGTTGAATTTCATCCTTAAAAATGGTGTTTTTCATAGCTTTTAAAAATCAAGAATTTTTTGGTGTCCGGGGAAGAAAATTCCTGATGACGGGGGTCAGGGACTTTTGTGCCCAGGAGGTGAAATTTTTTTTCCACCCAAATCTAAAAACAGACACCAGAATGAGATTCGGGGTTGAATTTTGTCCTTCAAAATGGTGTTTTTCATAGTTTTTAAATTCAAGATTTTTTTGGTGTCCGGGGAAGAAAATTTTTGATGCCGGAGTCAGGGATTTGTGTGCCCAGGAGGTGAATATTTTTTTTTGACCCAAATGTAAAAACGGATGCCAGAATGAGATTCGGGGTTGAATTTCATCCTTAAAAATGGTGTTTTTCATAGCATTTAAAAATCAAGATTTTTTTGGTGTCCGGGGAAGAAAATTCCTGATGCCGGGGTCAGGGATTTTTGTGCCCAGGAGGTGAAAGGTTTTTTTTACTCAAATCTAAAAACGGACACCAGAATGAGATTCGGGGTTGAATTTCGTCCTTAAAAATGGTGTTTTTCATAGTTTATAAAAATCAAGAATTTTTTGGTGTGCGGGGAAGAAAATTCTTGATGCAGGGGTCAGGGATTTTTATGCCCAGGAGGTGAAATTTTTTATTTGACTCAAATGTAAAAACGGACACCAGAATGAGATTCGGGGTCTAATTTCTTCCTTAAAAATGGTGTTTTTCATAGTTTATAAAAATCAAGATTTATTTCGTGTCCGGGGAAGAAAATGCCTGATGCCGTGGTCAGGGACTTTTGTGCCCAGGAGGTGAATGTTTTTTTTTTACTCAAATCTAAAAACGGACACCCGAATGAGATTCGGGGTTGAATTTCGTCCTTAAAATTGGTTTTTCTCATAGTTTATGAAAATCAAGATTTTTTTGGTGTCCGGGGAAGAAAATTCCTGATGCCGATTTTTGTGCCCAGGATGTGAAAAAAAAATTCTGACTCAAATCTAAAATCGGACACCTCTTAACTCTCATCTAGTCAACCGTGTCCTTTTGACCAGAATCACAGGTATGTAGAGTGAGTGTAGTTACTAATTTTAAATTTTAAATTTTAAATTTTAAATTTTAAATTTTAAATTTTAAATTTTAAATTTTAAATTTTAAATTTTAAATTTTAAATTTTAAATTTTAAATTTTAAATTTTAAATTTTAAATTTTAAATTTTAAATTTTAAATTTTAAATTTTAAATTTTAAATTTTAAATTTTAAATTTTAAATTTTAAATTTTAAATTTTAAATTTTAAATTTTAAATTTTAAATTTTAAATTTTAAATTTTAAATTTTAAATTTTAAATTTTAAATTTTAAATTTTAAATTTTAAATTTTAAATTTTAAATTTTAAATTTTAAATTTTAAATTTTAAATTTTAAATTTTAAATTTTAAATTTTAAATTTTAAATTTTAAATGTAAAAACGGACACCAGAATGAGATTCGGGGTTGAATTTCATTCTTAAAAATGGTGTTTTTCATAGCATTTAAAAATCAAGATTTTTTTGGTGTCCGGGGAAGAAAATTCCTGATGCCGGGGTCAGGGATTTTTGTGCCCAGGAGGTGAAAGGTTTTTTTTACTCAAATCTAAAAACGGACACCAGAATGAGATTCGGGGTTGAATTTCGTCCTTAAAAATGGTGTTTTTCATAGTTTATAAAAATCAAGAATTTTTTGGTGTCCGGGGAAGAAAATTCCTGATGACGGGGGTCAGGGACTTTTGTGCCCAGGGGGTGAAATTTTTTTTCCACCCAAATCTAAAAACGGATACCAGAATGAGATTCGGGGTTGAAATTCATCCTTAAAAATGGTGTTTTTCATAGCATTTAAAAATCAAGATTTTTTTGGTGTGCAGGGAAGAAAATTCCTGATGCCGGGGTCAGGGATTTTTGTGCCCAGGAGGTGAAAGTTTTTTTTTTTACTCAAATCTAAAAACGGACACCAGAATGAGATTCGGGGTTGAATTTCGTCCTTAAAAATGGTGTTTTCATAGCTTTTAAAAATCAAGAATTTTTTGGTGTCCGGGGAAGAAAATTCCTGATGCCGATTTTTGTGCCCAGGAGGTGAAAAAAATTTTCCGACTCAAATCTAAAAACGGACACCAGAATGAGATTCGGGGTTGAATTTCATTCTTAAAAATGGTGTTTTTCATAGCTTTTAAAAATGAAGACTTTTTTGGTGTCCGGGGAAGAAAATTCCTGATGACGGGGGTCAGGGACTTTTGTGCCCAGGAGGTGAAATTTTTTTTCCACCCAAATCTAAAAACCGACACCAGAATGAGATTCGGGGTTGAATTTCGTCCTTAAAAATGGTGTTTTTCATAGTTTATAAAAATCAAGATTTATTTCGTGTCCGGGGAAGAAAATTCCTGATAAAGGTAAAGGGCAGGCTGAACAGAAGGGGGCTGAGCCAAAGACAGAGGCCACAGATATCCCACTGTACAGTAATGGAACAAATCCAATTTCAATTGCCGTAGTAACACTTTTTATACACAGGTAACAAAATAAGCATTTCTCGTGCTTCTTTGGAGCTAAAGAAGCACCGGGGGGAGCCACTGTTGGTATTTATTGATTCCTACTTTCCATCATACAAGAGAATTCAGACCTCTTAACTCTCATCTAATCAACCGTGTTTTAAATTTTAAATTTTAAATTTTAAATGTAAAAACGGACACCAGAATGAGATTCGGGGTTGAATTTCATTCTTAAATATGGTGTTTTTCATAGCTTTTAAAAATCAAGAATTTTTTGGTGTCCGGGGAAGATAATTCCTGATGCTGATTTTTGTGCCCAGGGACTTTTGTGCCCAGGAGGTGAAATTTTTTTTCCACCCAAATCTAAAAACGCACACTAGAATGAGATTCGGGGTTGAATTTCATTCTTAAAAATGGTGTTTTTCATAGCTTTTAAAAATCAAGAATTTTTTGGTGTCCGGGGAAGAAAATTCCTGATGCTGATTTTTGTGCCCAGGAGGTGAAAAAAAAATTCTGACAAATCTAAAATCGGACACCAGAATGAGATTCGGGGTTGAATTTCTTCCTTAAAAATGGTGTTTTTCATAGTTTATAAACATCAAGATTTATTTGGTGTCCGGGGAAGAAAATTCCTGATGCCGGAGTCAGGGATTTTTGTGCCCAGGAGGTGAAATTTTTTTTTCCACCCAAATGTAAAAATGGTCACCAGAATGAGATTCGGGGTTGAATTTCATCCTTAAAAATGGTGTTTTTCATAGCTTTTAAAAATCAAGAATATTTTGGTGTCCGGGGAAGAAAATTCCTGATGACGGGGGTCAGGGACTTTTGTGCCCAGGGGGTGAAATTTTTTTCCACCCAAATCTAAAAACGGACACCAGAATGAGATTCGGGGTTGAATTTTGTCCTTCAAAATGGTGTTTTTCATAGTTTTTAAATTCAAGATTTTTTTGGTGTCCGGGGAAGAAAAATTTGATGCCGGAGTCAGGGATTTGTGTGCCCAGGAGGTGAATATTTTTTTTGACCCAAATGTAAAAACGGAGGCCAGAATGAGATTCGGGGTTGAATTTCGTCCTTAAAAATGGTGTTTTTCATAGCATTTAAAAATCAAGATTTTTTTGGTGTCCGGGGAAGAAAATTCCTGATGCCGGGGTCAGGGATTTTTGTGCCCAGGAGGTGAAAGGTTTTTTTTTACTCAAATCTAAAAACGGACACCAGAATGAGATTCGGGGTTGAATTTCTTCCTTAAAAATGGTGTTTTTCATATTTTATAAAAATCAAGATTTATTTCGTGTCCGGGGAAGATTTTGTATACATATACATATATTTTGCCTGATGCCGGAGTCAGGGATTTTTGTGCCCAGGAGATAAAGTTTTTTTCCACCCAAATGTAAAAACGGACACCAGAATGAGATTCGGGGTTGAATTTCATTCTTAAAAATGGTGTTTTTCATAGCTTTTAAAAATCATGAATTTTTTGGTGTCCGGGGAAGAAAATTCCTGATGACGGGGGTCAGGGACTTTTGTGCCCAGGAGGTGAAATTTTTTTTCCACCCAAATCTAAAAACGGACACCAGAATGAGATTCGGGGTTGAATTTCGTCCTTAAAAATGGTGTTTTTCATAGCATTTAAAAATCAAGATTTTTTTGGTGTCCGGGGAAGAAAATTCCTGATGCCGGAGTCAGGGACTTTTGTGCCCAGGAGGTGAATTTTTTTTTTTTGACTCAAATATAAAAACGGACACCAGAATGAGATTCGGGGTTGAATTTCTTCCTTAAAAATGGTGTTTTTCATATTTTATAAAAATCAAGATTTATTTCGTGTCCGGGGAAGAAAATTCCTGATAAAGGTAAAGGGCAGGCTGAACAGAAGGGGGCTGAGCCAAAGACAGAGGCCACAGATATCCCACTGTACAGTAATGGAACAAATCCAATTTCAATTGCCTTAGTAACACTTTTTATACACACGTAACAAAATAAGCATTTCTCCTGCTTCTTTGGAGCTAAAGAAGCACCGGGGGGAGACACTGTTGGTATTTATTGATTCCTACTTTCAATCATACAAGAGAATTCAGACCTCTTAACTCTCATCTGGTCAACCGTGTTCTTTTGACCAGAATCACAGGTATGTAGAGTGAGTGTAGTTACTAATTTGAAATTTGAAATTTGAAATTTGAAATTTGAAACTTGAAATTTGAAATTTGAAATTTGAAATTTGAAATTTGAAATTTGAAATTTGAAATACCAACAGTGGCTTCCCCCGGTGCTTCTTTAGCTCCAAAGAAGCAGGAGAAATTTCAAATTTCAAATTTCTTTAATTTTATTTAATTTAATTTAAAATCCCTCAGTCCAGGCCAGACAATTCAAACAACCCAAATGTAAAAACGGACACCAGAATGAGATTCAGGGTTGAATTTCATTCTTAAAAATGGTGTTTTTCATAGCTTTTAAAAATCAAGATTTTTTTGGTGTCCGGGGAAGAAAATTCCTGATGCAGAGGTTAGGGATTTTTGTGCCCAGGAGATAAAGTTTTTTTCCACCCAAATGTAAAAACGGACACCAGAATGAGATTCGGGGTTGAATTTCATTCTTAAAAATGGTGTTTTTCATAGCTTTTAAAAATCATGAATTTTTTGGTGTCCGGGGAAGAAAATGCCTGATGCCGGAGTCAGGGACTTTTGAGCCCAGGAGGTGAAATTTTTTTTCCACCCAAATCTAAAAACGGACACCAGAATGAGATTCGGGGTTGAATTTCATCCTTAAAAATGGTGTTTTTCATAGCATTTAAAAATCAAGATTTTTTTGGTGTGCGGGGAAGAAAATTCCTGATGCAGAGGTTAGGGAGCCCAGGAGGTGAATGTTTTTTTTTTACTCAAATCTAAAAACGGACACCCGAATGAGATTCGGGGTTGAATTTTGTCCTTAAAAATGGTTTTTCTCATAGTTTATGAAAATCAAGATTTTTTTGGTGTCCGGGGAAGAAAATTCCTGATGCCGATTGTTGTGCCCAGGAGGTGAAAAAAAATTGTTGCGCTGAGCGACTGGTCAGGGTTCTGGCCTCAACTCTTAGAGCCCCGTAACAGGGGTGAGAATTTAGAGGGACCCTCGCAAGGGTGATCACCTTGAATATGGAAGGATCCTGCCCTTTGCCACCGACCCAGTGTGCCGGACTTTCCGACGGTCACACTTGGGAACTGCGATGACTTCAGGAACAGAGTTCCAGGAGAAACTGAGGCACCGACACAAGTTTGCTTAAAGTGAGGGAGCATGGAGTGCTCGGGGTGGATGGTGTGCCCCCCTAACAGCTCCACAAACCCTCCTTTTATTAGGCTGTTTCATTTGGGAGGGGGAAAGTACACATGAGGAATTAACATAAAGGAAAACATAACTCATTGTACACATCTGCTAATGAAGAGAGCAAAGGTCATCACAGGAAACAATAAAGCATAGCTTATCATATTACAGAGAATACAAGGGTTGTCATAACTTGAAAGTCATGACTTGAAACATAACTTGAAACATAACTTGAAACATAGACAATTATAAAAGACAAGTCTTTGTTATAAATGAAGCAAGGAGCAAAGGTTTATCACAGGAATGCAGACTTAAATGGGGGAAGGCAGAGGCCCCATCTTGAAGCAAGGACAACTTCAGGAGACAGGAAAACTATATACTGGGCAATTTAAATGAAACAAGTCTTTGTTGTATACACATGTGAATCAGAGACAGGAATGTGGTTGTAAATAAGAAAAGAGTTTTATCACCAGAGGCAGAGATGGAATGTAGGAATGTGGCCTTACAATTGCAGATCAGGTAGAAGTGTTAAACTGAGTGCAGGAATGTGACTTAACGATTGCTAATTGGGGAAAAGGCAGAAGTGTTGAACTTTTTCAAAGAAGGTCTTTTGCAGGCAGAGGAAAGCAGATTTTACACTGGCAGAAATATTATCACTGGAGACAGGAAGGGAGAACCTTGTAATTTTTAATATAGGAATAAAAAAGGTCTTTTGTAGGTCTGGGATATCTACAAAAAATTCTGACTCAAATCTAAAATCGGACACCAGAATGAGATGCGGGGTTGAATTTCTTCCTTAAAAATGGTGTTTTTCATAGTTTATAAAAATTAAGAATTTTTTGGTGTCCGGGGAAGAAAATTCCTGATGACGGGGGTCAGGGACTTTTGTGCCCAGGAGGTGAAATTTTTTTTCCACCCAAATCTAAAAACGGACACCAGACTGAGATTCGGGGTTGAATTTCATCCTTAAAAATGGTGTTTTTCATAGCTTTTAAAAATCATGAATTTTTTGGTGTCCAGGGAAGAAAATTCCTGATGCCGGAGTCAGGAATTTTTGTGCCCAGGAGGTGAAAATTTTTTTTTGACTCAAATGTAAAAACAGACACCCGAATGAGATTCAGGGTTGAATTTTGTCCTTAAAAATGGTGTTTTTCATAATTTTTAAAAATCAAGATTTTGTATATATATATATACATACATATGTATATATATATATATATATATATATATATATATATATATATATATATATATATATATATATATATATATATATATATATATATATATATATATATATATATATATATATATATATATATATATATATATATATATATATATATATATATATATATATATATATATATATATATATATATATATATATATATATACATATACATATATATATACATATTCATATATTTTGCCTGATGCCGGAGTCAGGGATTTTTGTGCCCAGGAGGTAAAGTTTTTTTCCACCCAAATGTAAAAACGCACACTAGAATGAGATTCGGGGTTGAATTTCGTCCTTAAAAATGGTGTTTTTCATAGCTTTTAAAAATCAAGAATTTTTTGGTGTCCGGGGAAGAAAATTCCTGATGACGGGGGTCAGGGACTTTTGTGCCCAGGAGGTGAAATTTTTTTTCCACCCAAATCTAAAAACGGACACCAGAATGAGATTCGGGGTTGAATTTCGTCCTTAAAAATGGTGTTTTTCATAGCATTTAAAAATCAAGATTTTTTTGGTGTCCGGGGAAGAAAATTCCTGATGCCGGAGTCAGGGACTTTTGTGCCCAGGAGGTGAATTTTTTTTTTGACTCAAATATAAAAACGGACACCAGAATGAGATTCGGGGTTGAATTTCTTCCTTAAAAATGGTGTTTTTCATATTTTATAAAAATCAAGATTTATTTCGTGTCCGGGGAAGAAAATTCCTGATAAAGGTAAAGGGCAGGCTGAACAGAAGGGGGCTGAGCCAAAGACAGAGGCCACAGATATCCCACTGTACAGTAATGGAACAAATCCAATTTCAATTGCCTTAGTAACACTTTTTATACACACGTAACAAAATAAGCATTTCTCCTGCTTCTTTGGAGCTAAAGAAGCACCGGGGGGAGACACTGTTGGTATTTATTGATTCCTACTTTCAATCATACAAGAGAATTCAGACCTCTTAACTCTCATCTGGTCAACCGTGTTCTTTTGACCAGAATCACAGGTATGTAGAGTGAGTGTAGTTACTAATTTGAAATTTGAAATTTGAAATTTGAAATTTGAAATTTGAAATTTGAAACTTGAAATTTGAAATTTGAAATTTGAAATTTGAAATTTGAAATTTGAAATACCAACAGTGGCTTCCCCCGGTGCTTCTTTAGCTCCAAAGAAGCAGGAGAAATTTCAAATTTCAAATTTCTTTAATTTTATTTAATTTAATTTAAAATCCCTCAGTCCAGGCCAGACAATTCAAACAACCCAAATGTAAAAACGGACACCAGAATGAGATTCAGGGTTGAATTTCATTCTTAAAAATGGTGTTTTTCATAGCTTTTAAAAATCAAGAATTTTTTGGTGTCCGGGGAAGAAAATTCCTGATGACGGGGGTCAGGGACTTTTGAGCCCAGGAGGTGAAATTTTTTTTCCACCCAAATCTAAAAACGGACACCAGAATGAGATTCGGGGTTGAATTTCATCCTTAAAAATGGTGTTTTTCATAGCATTTAAAAATCAAGATTTTTTTGGTGTGCGGGGAAGAAAATTCCTGATGCAGAGGTTAGGGATTTTTGTGCCCAGGAGGTGAATGTTTTTTTTTTTACTCAAATCTAAAAACGGACACCCGAATGAGATTCGGGGTTGAATTTTGTCCTTAAAAATGGTTTTTCTCATAGTTTATGAAAATCAAGATTTTTTTGGTGTCCGGGGAAGAAAATTCCTGATGCCGATTGTTGTGCCCAGGAGGTGAAAAAAAATTCTGACTCAAATCTAAAATCGGACACCAGAATGAGATGCGGGGTTGAATTTCTTCCTTAAAAATGGTGTTTTTCATAGTTTATAAAAATCAAGAATTTTTTGGTGTCCGGGGAAGAAAATTCCTGATGACGGGGGTCAGGGACTTTTGTGCCCAGGAGGTGAAAGTTTTTTTTTACTCAAATCTAAAAACGGACACCAGAATGAGATTCGGGGTTGAATTTTGTCCTTAAAAATCGTGTTTTTCATAGCTTTTAAAAATCAAGAATTTTTTGGTGTCCGGGGAAGAAAATGCCTGATGCCGGAGTCAGGGATTTTTGTGCCCAGGAGGTAAAGTTTTTTTCCACCCAAATGTAAAAACGCACACTAGAATGAGATTCGGGGTTGAATTTCATTCTTAAAAATGGTGTTTTTCATAGCTTTTAAAAATCAAGAATTTTTTGGTGTCTGGGGAAGAAAATGCCTGATGCCGGAGTCAGGGATTTTTGTGCCCAGGAGGTAAAGTTTTTTTCCACCCAAATGTAAAAACGCACACTAGAATGAGATTCGGGGTTGAATTTCATTCTTAAAAATGGTGTTTTTCATAGCTTTTAAAAATCAAGAATTTTTTGGTGTCCGGGGAAGATAATTCCTGATGACGGGGGTCAGGGACTTTTGTGCCCAGGAGGTGAAATTTTTTTTCCACCCAAATCTAAAAACGGACACCAGAATGAGATTCGGGGTTGAATTTCATCCTTAAAAATGGTGTTTTTCATATTTTATAAAAATCAAGATTTATTTCGTGTCCGGGGAAGAAAATTACTGATAAAGGTAAAGGGCAGGGTGAACAGAAGGGGGCTGAGCCAAAGACAGAGGCCACAGATATCCCACTGTACAGTAATGGAACAAATCCAATTTCAATTGCCTTTGTAACACTTTTTATACACAGGTAACAAAATAAGCATTTCTCCTGCTTCTTTGGAGCTAAAGAAGCACCGGGGGGAGCCACTGTTGGTATTTATTGATTCCTACTTTCCATCATACAAGAGAATTCAGACCTCTTAACTCTCATCTAGTCAACAGTGTTCTTTTGACCAGAATCATAGGTATGTAGAGTGAGTGTAGTTACTAATTTTAAATATTAAATTTTAAATTTTAAATTTTAAATTTTAAATTTTAAATTTTAAATTTTAAATTTTAAATTTTAAATTTTAAATTTTAAATTTTAAATTTTAAATTTTAAATTTTAAATGTAAAAACGGACACCAGAATGAGATTCGGGGTTGAATTTCATTCTTTAAAATGGTGTTTTTCATAGCTTTTAAAAATCAAGATTTATTTCGTGTCCGGGGAAGAAAATTCCTGATAAAGGTAAAGGGCATAGCTTTTAAAAATCAAGAATTTTTTGGTGTCCGGGGAAGATAATTCCTGGGCCCATAACCAGTGTTAATGAATTTATTGTGCAGAGGTCTCCTTGTGCTACCAAAGAGTTGCACAGACAAGGAAGGGCACTGAGAGCAGTAAAAATCACACACAGAAATACACTGAGTTCTAAAAGCAAAAAGTATTTTACTTTGAGGTGGTGTAAAAACAAAAATGCACAGTCAAAAATAAACAGTCCAAGTAGCAATCCAAAATACAAAGTCTTCTTACCGGTCCAGAGGTCAATACACAGTTCAGGTTTACAACAGTAGTAAACCAACAGCAGAGCAAAAACAGTAATAGTAGAGATCAGTGAATTCAGAGAGAGAGAGAAGCTACGTTCCTAGCTTCCTCTTATGGCCATGAGAACACTTACACACCCATTGGCCAATTAACAACTTAAAGCCATAGCATTATGGTTAATATATTTTCAACCCAACATTGTAGGCTAGCACCATATGCCTAACATTCTCCCCTTTGGGTAGAATAATATATAACTCTTACAATCTTATGCACATTCTTTCACAATTAGCATTGTGTTTCACAGCACTTTGTACCTTCGTAAAATGGTCTGCAATATTTACATCAGATGAACAATACTCTAGCTGTATTAATTTATCCTTGACACATTGTCTGACATTTAAATAACGAAGATCAGTATGTTTAGATCTTGTTCTTACTGCAGCATTATTAGCCATCTTTATTGCAGCTTGATTGTCCTCATATACAATAAATGGATCATTTACATTTAAACCCATATCTAACAATAGTTGTTTGTACACTAGCAGTTCTGTACATAACACTGATAAACATGAAAATTCAGCCTCCATTGTAGACAAGCTTATGTGTTTTTGCCTAATGGACTTCCATCCAATCAAAGAATCACCCAACATTATAGCCAACCCTGAGGTAGATTTACGAGTGTTTGTATCAGAGGCAAAACTCGCATCTGCATATGCAGTAAGGATTAACTCACGATTTGGCTCTAGATATAACGAGTAGTGAATAGTCTGTTTCAAATACCTTAATACTCGTTTAGCTGATTGCCAGTGTCTAACAGTTGGATTATTGTTGTACCTAGCTAATTGATTTACACAGTAAGAAATATCAGGTCTAGTCCAATTACTCAGATACATAAGACTTCCTATCAAAGATTGGTACATAGTCTTATCAAATACAGGACTCTCAACATTAGTGTCCTTAAAATCCATAGCCATCGGAGTTTTTGCTGGTTTACACATTTCCATATTGTATCTCTTTAATAACTGAGATATCTTACTGGCTTGCGACACCTTAAAACCCCTATTTGTTTTCACAATATCTAACCCCAAATAGTGGCTTATTTTCCCAAGATTTCTAATTGTGAATTTATTTTGCAATCTTGAAATGATAGTTTGTGCTTCTAACTCAGTTTTTGTTATTATTGCAATATCATCTGTGAATAATAAAATAAAAGATAATGCTCCGTTGTGTTCCCTTCTAAACAAACAAGGATCAGCATTACTGGCTACAAAACCTATTGCACTTAACTCATTAACTATACATTTATTCCACTCATAGCCTGATTGTTTCAATCCATAGAGGCTTTTCTTTAATTCCCAACAATCATGGTCTCTATCACTGGTCAATCCTGGTGGTATTCTTAAATAAATAGTATGTTGCAATGGAGCATGTAGATATGCAGTTTCAACATCTACATGGGTAACCATATGTTGGTTTTTAGCCGCCCATACTAAAGCTGCTCTTAAAGTAGTTGCCCTTAGACTGGGTGCAAACACTTCGTCATAATCCTCAGTAGTTTGGGCAAAACCTTGTGCAACCAAACGTGCCTTATGGGTTATAGTTCCATCTACTCCTTTCTTTAACTTATATATCCATTTACAACCTATAGCTTGCTCACCAGGTGGCAGTTTTGCTTTCTGATAAACCTTAAGATTCTGCAAAGACTTCAACTCCCTGTTCATTGCAGCTTTCCATGATGCCTGTTCTTTTTCAGGATACATCCTGATCTCATCATAGTTAGAAGGTACTGAACTAACTTGACATATTACACTGGCTTCATAGCGATCAGGTGGATGTCTGATGCGTGTTGAACGCCAAGGAATTACAGGGCTTTGAATTTCAGACTCCTTTCCTTCCTCTGATTCCTCTATTATCTCCCCTATCTCCTCTTCATCTTTTATATTTACAGGAGATGCATTATCATTACTAGTTACGTTATCAGAGGAGTCCTCAAACACTAGAGGATCAGTATTAACAGTTTCTTGCTCTAACCTATCCCAACCAACGTGCTCAAGGAACTTTGCACTAGCACTGTTATATACATTAGTTGTGCCTCGTTCCCAGAAACGATAGGATCTGTGATTAGCTTCATAACCTACGAAGTATAATTGCCTAGCCCTATGTTGGCCTTTACTCCTGAGTTGTGCAGGAATGTGGACCCAAGCTGGGGTGCCAAATGTGTGCAGGTAATCAAGGTTTGGTTTTTTACCATGCCATATTGTATATGGTATTTTACCAGTAGAAGTATTAACAACTAAATTCAGAACATGGTTTGCACATTTTGCTGCCTCCCCCCACAGTCTATCTGTTAAGCCAGAATCTCTTAACATGGTTCTAATCATGGCTTGTAACGTTTGCCCACGTCTCTCAACAAAAGCATTATGTTGAGGCCTATAAGGGGCTGAACGTTTATGCTCAATGCCAGCTGATTCTAACATATCAACAAAACGCTTGTTTGTAAATTCAGTGCCATTATCAGTAATTATGCACTGAACCTTTCTCTTTGTTTTTCTTTCCACGAACTTCAGCCAGTTTGCAAATTGTTGGAAAGTGTCTGCCTTTGACTTAAGCAGATAACAAAAACCATATCTAGAGTAGTGGTCCAATATACTTAAAATATAACATGACCCTCCTAAACTTGGTTTCATGGGTCCAATTAAATCAGCAAACACAACTTCCAAAGGTACAGTTGTTTTGAAGCTGTTTATCCTGTTTGCCGGACTTGCCTTACTCTTTTCCTGATTACAGGCATTGCAATTCAAATACTTACTACATGGCTTCAGTTTAATTCCTTCTACTAACTCAACTGTTTTACGTAGTGAGTTAAAGTTTACATGCCCTAACCGCCTATGCAATAAATGTATACATTCATCATGTGGCTTCTTGTTCTCACATATCGAGTTAGCTTTAACTGTACTAACCTGGTTACTTGTGAGAACGAATAAACCATTTTTCAAATTAGCAGTTACACAGGTTCCATTCCTCTCAATAGTGCATTGCTCCCCTCTGAATGTTACCACAAACCCAACCTTAACCAATTCCCTTACAGATAACAGGTTGAATCTTAGCTTAGGTATATATAACATAGGTAACTGTTCATCAATGCATGGACAATAGGAATTACCTTCACCAGAGGCCTTCATCCTCCAACCATTGGCCAGTGAAACATATTGGTTGCTGTTTTTCATATTAACAAACCTCTCATTCACTTTAGTAATGCATTGTGAAGCCCCACTATCAACAACCCACAATTCATTGTTTCTGGATGTTGGTTCACCAGAAATAGCCAAACCAATGCCCTTCTTAGCCTTCCCACTGCTATTCACATTCTGTTTTTTACCCTTTCTACAGAATTTGGCTATATGCCCTCTAGCCCCACAAGAATAACATTTCTTGACGTTGTAAGCAGTGGTGAATTGCTGCTCCTCTTGTGGCTGTGTCTCTCTCAGCTGGTCTCTGTCACGCCTCCTTCTGGACTCTTCCAGCAGTCTCCCAGTAATGTTAGTCAATGTCAGTTCCTCTCTGGTCAGGACTTCCAAAGAAGAAACATACCCATCATAACTCTCATCCAAAGATGACAGAATAATGTAGACCTGATGCAACTCTGAAAAAATCAGCTCCTTTTCATGAAGCTCTTGAAAAGTTGCCTTCATGTAATTTAAATGGGTCAGCATATCTCCATTCTTCTGCAAACGAGCCCTAAACAGCTTACGTGTAAGGTGTATATGTGCACCCACACTGTCACGAACATAAAGCCTTCACAAAACATCCCAACACCTAGCAGCAGACTCCTCACCACGAATATGGACAAGCTGCTGGTCATTCAGTGTTAGTCCAATAATGCAAAGAGCTTTCTCATTGCTACGCTTAAAGTCGTCTATCTTCTTTGCATCCTCTTCGTCATCTGGATCCCAAGCAGTAGTATCTGGTGGGTTATTTACAACAGCCCAGGGACTTTTGATCAGGGACTTTTGTGCCCAGGAGGTGAAATTTTTTTTCCACCCAAATCTAAAAACGCACACTAGAATGAGATTCGGGGTTGAATTTCATTCTTAAAAATGGTGTTATTCATAGCTTTTAAAAATCAAGAATTTTTTGGTGTCCGGGGAAGAAAATTCCTAATGCTGATTTTTGTGCCCAGGAGGTGAAAAAAAAATTCTGACAAATCTAAAATCGGACACCAGAATGAGATTCGGGGTTGAATTTCTTCCTTAAAAATGGTGTTTTTCATAGTTTATAAAAATCAAGATTTATTTGGTGTCCGGGGAAGAAAATTCCTGATGCCGGAGTCAGGGATTTTTGTGCCCAGGAGGTAAAGTTTTTTTCCACCCAAATGTAAAAACGCACACTAGAATGAGATTCGGGGTTGAATTTCATTCTTAAAAATGGTGTTTTTCATAGCTTTTAAAAATCAAGAATTTTTTGGTGTCCGGGGAAGAAAATTCCTGATGACGGGGGTCAGGGACTTTTGTGCCCAGGAGGTGAAATTTTTTTTCCACCCAAATCTAAAAACGGACACCAGAATGAGATTCGGGGTTGAATTTCGTCCTTAAAAATGGTGTTTTTCATAGCATTTAAAAATCAAGATTTTTTTGGTGTCCGGGGAAGAAAATTCCTGATGCCGGAGTCAGGGACTTTTGTGCCCAGGAGGTGAATTTTTTTTTTGACTCAAATATAAAAACGGACACCAGAATGAGATTCGGGGTTGAATTTCTTCCTTAAAAATGGTGTTTTTCATAGTTTATAAAAATCAAGATTTATTTGGTGTCCGGGGAAGAAAATTCCTGATGCCGGAGTCAGGGATTTTTGTGCCCAGGAGGTGACATTTTTTTTCCACCCAAATGTAAAAACGCACACTAGAATGAGATTCGGGGTTGAATTTCATTCTTAAAAATGGTGTTTTTCATAGCTTTTAAAAATCATGAATTTTTTGGTGTCCGGGGAAGAAAATTCCTGATGACGGGGGTCAGGGACTTTTGTGCCCAGGAGGTGAAATTTTTTTTCCACCCAAATCTAAAAACGGACACCAGAATGAAATTCGGGGTTCAATTTCATCCTTAAAAATGGTGCTTTTCATAGCATTTAAAAATCAAGATTTTTTTGGTGTCCAGGGAAGAAAATTCCTGATGCCGGAGTCAGGAATTTTTGTGCCCAGGAGGTGAAAAATTGTTTTTGACTCAAATGTAAAAACAGACACCCGAATGAGATTCAGGGTTGAATTTTGTCCTTAAAAATGGTGTTTTTCATAATTTTTAAAAATCAAGATTTTGTATATATATATATATATATACATACATATGTATATATATATATACATATATATATATATATATATATATATATATATATATATATATATATATATATATATATATATATATATATATATATATATATATATATATATATATATATATATATATATATATATATATATATATATATATATATATATATACATACATATACATATACATATATATATACATATACATATATTTTGCCTGATGCCGGAGTCAGGGATTTTTGTGCCCAGGAGGTAAAGTTTTTTTCCACCCAAATGTAAAAACGCACACTAGAATGAGATTCGGGGTTGAATTTCGTTCTTAAAAATGGTGTTTTTCATAGCTTTTAAAAATCAAGAATTTTTTGGTGTCCGGGGAAGAAAATTCCTGATGACGGGGGTCAGGGACTTTTGTGCCCAGGAGGTGAATTTTTTTTTCCACCCAAATCTAAAAACGGACACCAGAATGAGATTCGGGGTTGAATTTCGTCCTTAAAAATGGTGTTTTTCATAGCATTTAAAAATCAAGATTTTTTTGGTGTCCGGGGAAGAAAATTCCTGATGCCGGAGTCAGGGACTTTTGTGCCCAGGAGGTGAATTTTTTTTTTGACTCAAATATAAAAACGGACACCAGAATGAGATTCGGGGTTGAATTTCTTCCTTAAAAATGGTGTTTTTCATATTTTATAAAAATCAAGATTTATTTCGTGTCCGGGGAAGAAAATTCCTGATAAAGGTAAAGGGCAGGCTGAACAGAAGGGGGCTGAGCCAAAGACAGAGGCCACAGATATCCCACTGTACAGTAATGGAACAAATCCAATTTCAATTGCCTTAGTAACACTTTTTATACACACGTAACAAAATAAGCATTTCTCCTGCTTCTTTGGAGCTAAAGAAGCACCGGGGGGAGACACTGTTGGTATTTATTGATTCCTACTTTCAATCATACAAGAGAATTCAGACCTCTTAACTCTCATCTGGTCAACCGTGTTCTTTTGACCAGAATCACAGGTATGTAGAGTGAGTGTAGTTACTAATTTGAAATTTGAAATTTGAAATTTGAAATTTGAAACTTGAAATTTGAAATTTGAAATTTGAAATTTGAAATTTGAAATTTGAAATTTGAAATTTGAAATACCAACAGTGGCTTCCCCCGGTGCTTCTTTAGCTCCAAAGAAGCAGGAGAAATTTCAAATTTCAAATTTCTTTAATTTTATTTAATTTAATTTAAAATCCCTCAGTCCAGGCCAGACAATTCAAACAACCCAAATGTAAAAACGGACACCAGAATGAGATTCAGGGTTGAATTTCATTCTTAAAAATGGTGTTTTTCATAGCTTTTAAAAATCAAGATTTTTTTGGTGTCCGGGGAAGAAAATTCCTGATGCAGAGGTTAGGGATTTTTGTGCCCAGGAGATAAAGTTTTTTTCCACCCAAATGTAAAAACGGACACCAGAATGAGATTCGGGGTTGAATTTCATTCTTAAAAATGGTGTTTTTCATAGCTTTTAAAAATCATGAATTTTTTGGTGTCCGGGGAAGAAAATGCCTGATGCCGGAGTCAGGGACTTTTGAGCCCAGGAGGTGAAATTTTTTTTCCACCCAAATCTAAAAACGGACACCAGAATGAGATTCGGGGTTGAATTTCATCCTTAAAAATGGTGTTTTTCATAGCATTTAAAAATCAAGATTTTTTTGGTGTGCGGGGAAGAAAATTCCTGATGCAGAGGTTAGGGATTTTTGTGCCCAGGAGGTGAATGTTTTTTTTTTACTCAAATCTAAAAACGGACACCCGAATGAGATTCGGGGTTGAATTTTGTCCTTAAAAATGGTTTTTCTCATAGTTTATGAAAATCAAGATTTTTTTGGTGTCCGGGGAAGAAAATTCCTGATGCCGATTGTTGTGCCCAGGAGGTGAAAAAAAATTGTTGCGCTGAGCGACTGGTCAGGGTTCTGGCCTCAACTCTTAGAGCCCCGTAACAGGGGTGAGAATTTAGAGGGACCCTCGCAAGGGTGATCACCTTGAATATGGAAGGATCCTGCCCTTTGCCACCGACCCAGTGTGCCGGACTTTCCGACGGTCACACTTGGGAACTGCGATGACTTCAGGAACAGAGTTCCAGGAGAAACTGAGGCACCGACACAAGTTTGCTTAAAGTGAGGGAGCATGGAGTGCTCGGGGTGGATGGTGTGCCCCCCTAACAGCTCCACAAACCCTCCTTTTATTAGGCTGTTTCATTTGGGAGGGGGAAAGTACACATGAGGAATTAACATAAAGGAAAACATAACTCATTGTACACATCTGCTAATGAAGAGAGCAAAGGTCATCACAGGAAACAATAAAGCATAGCTTATCATATTACAGAGAATACAAGGGTTGTCATAACTTGAAAGTCATGACTTGAAACATAACTTGAAACATAACTTGAAACTTAGACAATTATAAAAGACAAGTCTTTGTTATAAATGAAGCAAGGAGCAAAGGTTTATCACAGGAATGCAGACTTAAATGGGGGAAGGCAGAGGCCCCATCTTGAAGCAAGGACAACTTCAGGAGACAGGAAAACTATATACTGGGCAATTTAAATGAAACAAGTCTTTGTTGTATACACATGTGAATCAGAGACAGGAATGTGGTTGTAAATAAGAAAAGAGTTTTATCACCAGAGGCAGAGATGGAATGTAGGAATGTGGCCTTACAATTGCAGATCAGGTAGAAGTGTTAAACTGAGTGCAGGAATGTGACTTAACGATTGCTAATTGGGGAAAAGGCAGAAGTGTTGAACTTTTTCAAAGAAGGTCTTTTGCAGGCAGAGGAAAGCAGATTTTACACTGGCAGAAATATTATCACTGGAGACAGGAAGGGAGAACCTTGTAATTTTTAATATAGGAATAAAAAAGGTCTTTTGTAGGTCTGGGATATCTACAACTCCTCTTTTTCTGTTTTTTAAAGCCAATTACTGAGAAGGCCCCTCAAAATCCAGAACTTTCTCTTCTAGGATACTTACGCGGGAAAAAGAGAAATCCTCCGATACCTCCTGAGCCTGCGTCAATGTTCCTTTCAAAGAGTGTTGGTGTGAGGGTGCGTCAGTCTCTGGGTCAGAAGTGAATTCTAAAAGAGGATGTTTGTATTCACTGTCAACAGTGTTTTTCATCAACAGAATGTCATCGCTAATGCTGCTCAGCCTTCGTTGTAGAAAATCTAAAAGTTTACCCATAACACATGGGCCAATTGCACATGCAAGTAATAATAAAATTAAAGGACCAGCTATAGCTGAGAAAAGGGTGGTCAGCCAGGGAGAAAAGTTAACATTCCTTGAATTGATACTTACTATGCCATAAGGAATCAATTTGTTTAACAGCTCTCTGTTCAGCTATCAAAGAAATACTGTTAGTAATACTTCTGATAAAAATAGGCAAGACACAAGGTAAAATAATACATCCTAATACAATCATACCAATTAAAGCTACAATAGCTTGTAAACCAGGTACTTTGTGAAACCAGGAGCCAAGTAATTCCTGAAAGTTGAAACCATTTCAAGTTTGGACAGGAACATGAGCTACAGAGTTCACATAGATGATGATGGTAGACTCGTTGTTAACAACAGGTTGTTCCTTCTGGGTCCATGCGATGGGCAAAAACAGTGTGAAAAGAGTCATTTTTGACTGGAACCAATGTCAAAGGTGTGAGTCATTGTAAAGAACGGGATGGGATAGCACAATGAAATACTGCAGGCTGAGTAGGCGGTAAAACTTTGACGTCTGGGGTAAGCTTTCAGCTGGAATTGTGTTTTAGTGGCATCAGTCAGTGGTGTTAAAGCTGAAAAAAGTCACAAACCATGCTGTCATCTTTAATGGGTTCTGCAGTTGTGTTTGTGGAGGCATGATACGGATGAACGTAGCGACCTGGGATCCACAGCATTTTGTCTGGCAGTTGAGCAACTGCGTAGCCTCTTCCCCAAGTGAGAAGGTCTGCAGGGCCTTTCCAAGTTAGGTCTGGAAGTTGTCGGTACCAAACCTGTGGCTTAGGGAGATCTGAAGAAGAAGAAGAAAAATGCTGCTCTGCAGCTGTGGTTAAGAGATGGCCAGTCAAGTTGGAAAAGTTCAGAGTGTAGAGGCAAAGGTTAAGAATTTCTTGCACTGCTGGGAGGTTGGAGTTTCGTTTTCCCCTGTTCTGATTTTTATAACGATCTAAAGCATGTTTCAAGGTTTGGTTAGCTCTTTCCACCAAGGCTTGGCCTCGGCTATTATATGGAATTCTGAATTTGTGTGTGATTTGCCAATGATGACAAAATTTTGCCATGGCTTGACTGCTGTAGGCAGGGCCATTATCTGGTTTGAGTTCTTTTGGACATCCCAGCACTGCAAAGGTCCGAATACAATGATTAATTACATGTTTGGTGGCTTCTCCCCTTAGGGGGGTGGCCATGATGAGCCAAACTGCTTTTGCAAAGCTTTGGAATTTTGATGAAAATATGAATGACTTTCCCAGGGGGTGAGGGGTTGCAAAGAACAGGCTGAAGGTCCGAAGGCAGCCTGATCTGCAACATTGTTTCCCTCTTGCAAAAAACCTGAAAAAGGCTGATGACTACGAATGTGAGCAACAAAAATAGGATGTTGGTGTTCAAAAAGCAAATTTTGCAAGGTTAAAAAAAGTTGTAACAAATCTGGTTGAATGGAGGGGGATAAATAAGATCCATAAATCACTTGAATTGTGTGATAAACATAAAAGCTATCCACAATAAGATTCAAAGGTTGAAAGGAAAAAAGTTGACAAGCAAAAATTTGAAGCAGCCAGTTCAGCTTTTTGAGCTGACCGCTGGGGTGTTGTTTGCTTGGTTAGTGCGAACAATTTGCATTGCAAACGATAATCGGGTGGTGGGTGGCAAGAAACCTTGCCATGCCAATCAGCTAAGGAAAATTGCAATTCACTTGAGGTTTGAAAAAATGATTCCCAAATTTGCAAAGACATAGGCACAAAAAGAATGTCTATCTGCAGGATTTTAAAAATCAATTGAGCTAATTGTGCTTCTCTGGTTAAAATAGAAACTTTGGGCGTGTGGGATAAATGAATCCACTCCAAAATTTTCAATTGGTTAGCAGTAAATAGTCCAGGCGTGTTTAAAATAATTGCAGCAGTAAATAGTCCAGGCGTGTTTCCCATCATGCAACATCCACCTCTCACTTTCTTGTACTTCCCATGTTTCTCCCAATCCATATTTCTATAGTACATTCTTGTTCCTTCAGCATTCTAAGGCTTGTGTTAAGGCATACAATTCATGCATGCAATTCACAAATCTGTGCAAACCAACTTAAAAACCACTTTTCTGTTTCTCCCTTCTCTTTTCCATTCATTCACTGCCCTTCTGCCATTCTGGCCTAACTTCTGCAGCTTCTATCAACTTTTGCATGAGCCAACTGTTTTCCTTAGCTATTAATCAATCCTCTACATTTCTCTTCTCCAAAAGTATTGAAGATTCAATAATCATATTTGGAGTCAGTGTATATGTTCCTCCTTTCCTGTATTAACAATCTCAGAGCCTGTTGTAAGGTATAAATCCACAGGCTAATGCTGATTAAGGGAGGGAAATTCTCCCAGATATCACCTTCTATCAATGTGTCCTGCACACAGACACAAAAACATCAAAAACAAAAAAGCAAAAACAAAAAACAACTCCACAAAAAGATCAGAGTAATTTCTTTTGGGTGATGTTTAACTAAAACTCAAAGAATTCAAAAAACTTCTCCAACAAAGAATCTCTCCTCTTTCGAGTAAAAAAAAAATTGCAAGCTGAAACTGCAAGAGTGGGCATCAAGTTTCACATCCACCCCCCTTTCTCAGACTGGAATTCTAAGCAGAGGAAAAAAAATGGTTAAAAGGACCAGCCACCCCCCCTTCTTCTGGCTGTCTCTCCCTTTCTCACTCTTAAAGTAACACAGCAGGGTTGGGGGGGGGGTAAAAGAAACTTTACAAAAATCTCACCACCAAAAAATAAAATAAATAAAAATAGTTTGCTCTCCTTTACATGCATTTACTCTCACACATCATCCATGGCTTTTACAACAACAAAATCTGCAATTTACTGTTCCTTTCACACACACTCACATTTACATATCAGCAAATTAACTCATTCACTTCCATTCTGACTGCTTGCATAAACAATTTCACATACAAAAATTCCATTTCATACTTTCTCCAGACAACCCATACATTACAAAAATTCCATTTCATACTTTCTCCAGACAAACCATACATTATTAAACAAGGCCTTTTTGTTTGGTGTTATCAGAGAGGATTTTGACCCTCTTCCAAGTCTTGGAAATAACACAGAACAACACAGACAGACATATATACACAGATACTATTAAGACAACATTTATTTAAAACAGAACAAAACACACATATGAAACAACATTTATTTAAAACAGAACAAAACACACATATCAATTTGGGGTTTTAGGGCAAAACAATAATCCAAAGAGCTAGATAAAAAAGATAGAAGAAAAACTTGATTTTATTTCTTGGATTTTTCTTTTCTTTAGGTTAACAACAACAACTACTTTCCTATTCTTTGATTTGGTAGACCATAATTATCAATTTAGCTTGGCTTGGAGCCTGCTATGGGAAGCTAGATCCCAGAAAACTCCAGGCAGTTGAATTCAACAGGCGCGCCCCTGGACTTTACTGAGAACAGCTCACCCCAAGAGGCTCTTTCAAGCCCCACATAAGCCAATTTTAACAGGAGTTCATTTCGGGCATATTCATTGTCTATTTGCCTTGTATTTTCTTCCTGCAATCTATCCACAAAGTCTGAATAAGCCTGATTGGGATCTTGATAAACTTTTGCAAAAGACATTTTAGCTTTTCTGTGAGGATATCCTGTGGAAAGTTGCTAAAGCCCCTTCAAATTAAAAGCCTCTCTTGGGCTTTGAGCCTGTTGGTCATTAGTAATGAATTGTCCCGTGCCAAATAATTGATCCCTATTTACTCCTTGAGGTAATCCAACAAGAATTTTTCTCTATTTCTTTTTTATTTATATTCAGATTCCCAAACAAGATATTGTGATAGAGTCAAAACCATGTTAGCTTACCTATACGTATTAAAAATCCTTGCACATAGTTGATGAAGTCATGATGCAAGGGTGGATTGGTGAACCTCCGGCTGCTGGTGGCGGCAAAAAATTAACAAGATAACAAGATGACAAATCTTCCTCATAAGGAGGGGGAGGCGGAGAAACTGAAAAGGCTTAATGAAAAAGAGAATCATTAAGAGGAAAAGAAATGTCCCAGAGGCATGAGCCATAAGCATAGAGTGAACAAAAGGTGCCTCTTGAGTGAGGAGAGAGATTTGGAGAAGGAGGAGGAGGGAAGGGGGGAGGGGGGGGTTTAGAAATGGCAACAAGCTCAGAGGCTTTTTCCTCTTTGCCGAGAGCAGAAAGAGAGACAGGCACAGCAGGGCAAAAATAAAAGGCAGAAGGAAGATTCTCCGGAGGCAGAGCAGAGGGGGGGACATGCACAGCAATAGGAGGAAGTTTCTCTGATTTTTCATAGGGTGGGGGTGGCACGGATGAAGGCAGAAGATCAGAAGAGTGATCAAGAGGTTTAGAGATAGAAGATGTTAGATCTAAAGGAGATGGCAAGAGTTTTAATGCTGCCATCACGGCTTGCCATGCAGACAGAATGTCAGCAGGCACCCTGGGATGATTGTGAAAATATTTACCTAGCTTTTCCCAGGTTACAACAGACAAAGTGCCTGATTCCGGATAAGCCAGACAATTTTTGTTAATATATCGTAAAAGTTTTGTTAAAAGTCTCTTTCCTACAAGATGGACCATGGTGCCATTGTGTTTTTGAACAAAATTAGCCTTCTGCATTATATTAAAAAGTTCGTCCCTATGATCTGACGAAACTTTGAAAATTGGAGAGCCCATTTACTCACGATTTGAAGCCTTCTCCGAGGTGCGTGAGAACAGGGAATGCAGGCAGCACACGCCTGGACAGGAGTCGTGCTGTGGAGTTGAAGCCGCGATCCAACGGACGAGCCCCCAGTTGTTGCGATGAGCGACTGGTCAGGGTTCTGGCCTCAACTCTTAGAGCCCCGTAACAGGGGTGAGAATTTAGAGGGACCCTCGCAAGGGTGATCACCTTGAATATGGAAGGATCCTGCCCTTTGCCACCGACCCAGTGTGCCGGACTTTCCGACGGTCACACTTGGGAACTGCGATGACTTCAGGAACAGAGTTCCAGGAGAAACTGAGGCACCGACACAAGTTTGCTTAAAGTGAGGGAGCATGGAGTGCTCGGGGTGGATGGTGTGCCCCCCTAACAGCTCCACAAACCCTCCTTTTATTAGGCTGTTTCATTTGGGAGGGGGAAAGTACACATGAGGAATTAACATAAAGGAAAACATAACTCATTGTACACATCTGCTAATGAAGAGAGCAAAGGTCATCACAGGAAACAATAAAGCATAGCTTATCATATTACAGAGAATACAAGGGTTGTCATAACTTGAAAGTCATGACTTGAAACATAACTTGAAACATAACTTGAAACATAGACAATTATAAAAGACAAGTCTTTGTTATAAATGAAGCAAGGAGCAAAGGTTTATCACAGGAATGCAGACTTAAATGGGGGAAGGCAGAGGCCCCATCTTGAAGCAAGGACAACTTCAGGAGACAGGAAAACTATATACTGGGCAATTTAAATGAAACAAGTCTTTGTTGTATACACATGTGAATCAGAGACAGGAATGTGGTTGTAAATAAGAAAAGAGTTTTATCACCAGAGGCAGAGATGGAATGTAGGAATGTGGCCTTACAATTGCAGATCAGGTAGAAGTGTTAAACTGAGTGCAGGAATGTGACTTAACGATTGCTAATTGGGGAAAAGGCAGAAGTGTTGAACTTTTTCAAAGAAGGTCTTTTGCAGGCAGAGGAAAGCAGATTTTACACTGGCAGAAATATTATCACTGGAGACAGGAAGGGAGAACCTTGTAATTTTTAATATAGGAATAAAAAAGGTCTTTTGTAGGTCTGGGATATCTACAAAAAATTCTGACTCAAATCTAAAATCGGACACCAGAATGAGATGCGGGGTTGAATTTCTTCCTTAAAAATGGTGTTTTTCATAGTTTATAAAAATTAAGAATTTTTTGGTGTCCGGGGAAGAAAATTCCTGATGACGGGGGTCAGGGACTTTTGTGCCCAGGAGGTGAAATTTTTTTTCCACCCAAATCTAAAAACGGACACCAGACTGAGATTCGGGGTTGAATTTCATCCTTAAAAATGGTGTTTTTCATAGCTTTTAAAAATCATGAATTTTTTGGTGTCCAGGGAAGAAAATTCCTGATGCCGGAGTCAGGAATTTTTGTGCCCAGGAGGTGAAAATTTTTTTTTGACTCAAATGTAAAAACAGACACCCGAATGAGATTCAGGGTTGAATTTTGTCCTTAAAAATGGTGTTTTTCATAATTTTTAAAAATCAAGATTTTGTATATATATATATACATACATATGTATATATATATATATATATATATATATATATATATATATATATATATATATATATATATATATATATATATATATATATATATATATATATATATATATATATATATATATATATATATATATATATATATATATATATATACATATACATATATATATACATATTCATATATTTTGCCTGATGCCGGAGTCAGGGATTTTTGTGCCCAGGAGGTAAAGTTTTTTTCCACCCAAATGTAAAAACGCACACTAGAATGAGATTCGGGGTTGAATTTCATTCTTAAAAATGGTGTTTTTCATAGCTTTTAAAAATCAAGAATTTTTTGGTGTCCAGGGAAGAAAATTCCTGATGACGGGGGTCAGGGACTTTTGTGCCCAGGAGGTGAATTTTTTTTTCCACCCAAATCTAAAAACGGACACCAGAATGAGATTCGGGGTTGAATTTCGTCCTTAAAAATGGTGTTTTTCATAGCATTTAAAAATCAAGATTTTTTTGGTGTCCGGGGAAGAAAATTCCTGATGCCGGAGTCAGGGACTTTTGTGCCCAGGAGGTGAATTTTTTTTTTGACTCAAATATAAAAACGGACACCAGAATGAGATTCGGGGTTGAATTTCTTCCTTAAAAATGGTGTTTTTCATATTTTATAAAAATCAAGATTTATTTCGTGTCCGGGGAAGAAAATTCCTGATAAAGGTAAAGGGCAGGCTGAACAGAAGGGGGCTGAGCCAAAGACAGAGGCCACAGATATCCCACTGTACAGTAATGGAACAAATCCAATTTCAATTGCCTTAGTAACACTTTTTATACACACGTAACAAAATAAGCATTTCTCCTGCTTCTTTGGAGCTAAAGAAGCACCGGGGGGAGACACTGTTGGTATTTATTGATTCCTACTTTCAATCATACAAGAGAATTCAGACCTCTTAACTCTCATCTGGTCAACCGTGTTCTTTTGACCAGAATCACAGGTATGTAGAGTGAGTGTAGTTACTAATTTGAAATTTGAAATTTGAAATTTGAAACTTGAAATTTGAAATTTGAAATTTGAAATTTGAAATTTGAAATTTGAAATTTGAAATACCAACAGTGGCTTCCCCCGGTGCTTCTTTAGCTCCAAAGAAGCAGGAGAAATTTCAAATTTCAAATTTCTTTAATTTTATTTAATTTAATTTAAAATCCCTCAGTCCAGGCCAGACAATTCAAACAACCCAAATGTAAAAACGGACACCAGAATGAGATTCAGGGTTGAATTTCATTCTTAAAAATGGTGTTTTTCATAGCTTTTAAAAATCAAGATTTTTTTGGTGTCCGGGGAAGAAAATTCCTGATGCAGAGGTTAGGGATTTTTGTGCCCAGGAGATAAAGTTTTTTTCCACCCAAATGTAAAAACGGACACCAGAATGAGATTCGGGGTTGAATTTCATTCTTAAAAATGGTGTTTTTCATAGCTTTTAAAAATCATGAATTTTTTGGTGTCCGGGGAAGAAAATGCCTGATGCCGGAGTCAGGGACTTTTGAGCCCAGGAGGTGAAATTTTTTTTCCACCCAAATCTAAAAACGGACACCAGAATGAGATTCGGGGTTGAATTTCATCCTTAAAAATGGTGTTTTTCATAGCATTTAAAAATCAAGATTTTTTTGGTGTGCGGGGAAGAAAATTCCTGATGCAGAGGTTAGGGATTTTTGTGCCCAGGAGGTGAATGTTTTTTTTTTACTCAAATCTAAAAACGGACACCCGAATGAGATTCGGGGTTGAATTTTGTCCTTAAAAATGGTTTTTCTCATAGTTTATGAAAATCAAGATTTTTTTGGTGTCCGGGGAAGAAAATTCCTGATGCCGATTGTTGTGCCCAGGAGGTGAAAAAAAATTGTTGCGCTGAGCGACTGGTCAGGGTTCTGGCCTCAACTCTTAGAGCCCCGTAACAGGGGTGAGAATTTAGAGGGACCCTCGCAAGGGTGATCACCTTGAATATGGAAGGATCCTGCCCTTTGCCACCGACCCAGTGTGCCGGACTTTCCGACGGTCACACTTGGGAACTGCGATGACTTCAGGAACAGAGTTCCAGGAGAAACTGAGGCACCGACACAAGTTTGCTTAAAGTGAGGGAGCATGGAGTGCTCGGGGTGGATGGTGTGCCCCCCTAACAGCTCCACAAACCCTCCTTTTATTAGGCTGTTTCATTTGGGAGGGGGAAAGTACACATGAGGAATTAACATAAAGGAAAACATAACTCATTGTACACATCTGCTAATGAAGAGAGCAAAGGTCATCACAGGAAACAATAAAGCATAGCTTATCATATTACAGAGAATACAAGGGTTGTCATAACTTGAAAGTCATGACTTGAAACATAACTTGAAACATAACTTGAAACTTAGACAATTATAAAAGACAAGTCTTTGTTATAAATGAAGCAAGGAGCAAAGGTTTATCACAGGAATGCAGACTTAAATGGGGGAAGGCAGAGGCCCCATCTTGAAGCAAGGACAACTTCAGGAGACAGGAAAACTATATACTGGGCAATTTAAATGAAACAAGTCTTTGTTGTATACACATGTGAATCAGAGACAGGAATGTGGTTGTAAATAAGAAAAGAGTTTTATCACCAGAGGCAGAGATGGAATGTAGGAATGTGGCCTTACAATTGCAGATCAGGTAGAAGTGTTAAACTGAGTGCAGGAATGTGACTTAACGATTGCTAATTGGGGAAAAGGCAGAAGTGTTGAACTTTTTCAAAGAAGGTCTTTTGCAGGCAGAGGAAAGCAGATTTTACACTGGCAGAAATATTATCACTGGAGACAGGAAGGGAGAACCTTGTAATTTTTAATATAGGAATAAAAAAGGTCTTTTGTAGGTCTGGGATATCTACAACTCCTCTTTTTCTGTTTTTTAAAGCCAATTACTGAGAAGGCCCCTCAAAATCCAGAACTTTCTCTTCTAGGATACTTACGCGGGAAAAAGAGAAATCCTCCGATACCTCCTGAGCCTGCGTCAATGTTCCTTTCAAAGAGTGTTGGTGTGAGGGTGCGTCAGTCTCTGGGTCAGAAGTGAATTCTAAAAGAGGATGTTTGTATTCACTGTCAACAGTGTTTTTCATCAACAGAATGTCATCGCTAATGCTGCTCAGCCTTCGTTGTAGAAAATCTAAAAGTTTACCCATAACACATGGGCCAATTGCACATGCAAGTAATAATAAAATTAAAGGACCAGCTATAGCTGAGAAAAGGGTGGTCAGCCAGGGAGAAAAGTTAACATTCCTTGAATTGATACTTACTATGCCATAAGGAATCAATTTGTTTAACAGCTCTCTGTTCAGCTATCAAAGAAATACTGTTAGTAATACTTCTGATAAAAATAGGCAAGACACAAGGTAAAATAATACATCCTAATACAATCATACCAATTAAAGCTACAATAGCTTGTAAACCAGGTACTTTGTGAAACCAGGAGCCAAGTAATTCCTGAAAGTTGAAACCATTTCAAGTTTGGACAGGAACATGAGCTACAGAGTTCACATAGATGATGATGGTAGACTCGTTGTTAACAACAGGTTGTTCCTTCTGGGTCCATGCGATGGGCAAAAACAGTGTGAAAAGAGTCATTTTTGACTGGAACCAATGTCAAAGGTGTGAGTCATTGTAAAGAACGGGATGGGATAGCACAATGAAATACTGCAGGCTGAGTAGGCGGTAAAACTTTGACGTCTGGGGTAAGCTTTCAGCTGGAATTGTGTTTTAGTGGCATCAGTCAGTGGTGTTAAAGCTGAAAAAAGTCACAAACCATGCTGTCATCTTTAATGGGTTCTGCAGTTGTGTTTGTGGAGGCATGATACGGATGAACGTAGCGACCTGGGATCCACAGCATTTTGTCTGGCAGTTGAGCAACTGCGTAGCCTCTTCCCCAAGTGAGAAGGTCTGCAGGGCCTTTCCAAGTTAGGTCTGGAAGTTGTCGGTACCAAACCTGTGGCTTAGGGAGATCTGAAGAAGAAGAAGAAAAATGCTGCTCTGCAGCTGTGGTTAAGAGATGGCCAGTCAAGTTGGAAAAGTTCAGAGTGTAGAGGCAAAGGTTAAGAATTTCTTGCACTGCTGGGAGGTTGGAGTTTCGTTTTCCCCTGTTCTGATTTTTATAACGATCTAAAGCATGTTTCAAGGTTTGGTTAGCTCTTTCCACCAAGGCTTGGCCTCGGCTATTATATGGAATTCTGAATTTGTGTGTGATTTGCCAATGATGACAAAATTTTGCCATGGCTTGACTGCTGTAGGCAGGGCCATTATCTGGTTTGAGTTCTTTTGGACATCCCAGCACTGCAAAGGTCCGAATACAATGATTAATTACATGTTTGGTGGCTTCTCCCCTTAGGGGGGTGGCCATGATGAGCCAAACTGCTTTTGCAAAGCTTTGGAATTTTGATGAAAATATGAATGACTTTCCCAGGGGGTGAGGGGTTGCAAAGAACAGGCTGAAGGTCCGAAGGCAGCCTGATCTGCAACATTGTTTCCCTCTTGCAAAAAACCTGAAAAAGGCTGATGACTACGAATGTGAGCAACAAAAATAGGATGTTGGTGTTCAAAAAGCAAATTTTGCAAGGTTAAAAAAAGTTGTAACAAATCTGGTTGAATGGAGGGGGATAAATAAGATCCATAAATCACTTGAATTGTGTGATAAACATAAAAGCTATCCACAATAAGATTCAAAGGTTGAAAGGAAAAAAGTTGACAAGCAAAAATTTGAAGCAGCCAGTTCAGCTTTTTGAGCTGACCGCTGGGGTGTTGTTTGCTTGGTTAGTGCGAACAATTTGCATTGCAAACGATAATCGGGTGGTGGGTGGCAAGAAACCTTGCCATGCCAATCAGCTAAGGAAAATTGCAATTCACTTGAGGTTTGAAAAAATGATTCCCAAATTTGCAAAGACATAGGCACAAAAAGAATGTCTATCTGCAGGATTTTAAAAATCAATTGAGCTAATTGTGCTTCTCTGGTTAAAATAGAAACTTTGGGCGTGTGGGATAAATGAATCCACTCCAAAATTTTCAATTGGTTAGCAGTAAATAGTCCAGGCGTGTTTAAAATAATTGCAGCAGTAAATAGTCCAGGCGTGTTTCCCATCATGCAACATCCACCTCTCACTTTCTTGTACTTCCCATGTTTCTCCCAATCCATATTTCTATAGTACATTCTTGTTCCTTCAGCATTCTAAGGCTTGTGTTAAGGCATACAATTCATGCATGCAATTCACAAATCTGTGCAAACCAACTTAAAAACCACTTTTCTGTTTCTCCCTTCTCTTTTCCATTCATTCACTGCCCTTCTGCCATTCTGGCCTAACTTCTGCAGCTTCTATCAACTTTTGCATGAGCCAACTGTTTTCCTTAGCTATTAATCAATCCTCTACATTTCTCTTCTCCAAAAGTATTGAAGATTCAATAATCATATTTGGAGTCAGTGTATATGTTCCTCCTTTCCTGTATTAACAATCTCAGAGCCTGTTGTAAGGTATAAATCCACAGGCTAATGCTGATTAAGGGAGGGAAATTCTCCCAGATATCACCTTCTATCAATGTGTCCTGCACACAGACACAAAAACATCAAAAACAAAAAAGCAAAAACAAAAAACAACTCCACAAAAAGATCAGAGTAATTTCTTTTGGGTGATGTTTAACTAAAACTCAAAGAATTCAAAAAACTTCTCCAACAAAGAATCTCTCCTCTTTCGAGTAAAAAAAAAATTGCAAGCTGAAACTGCAAGAGTGGGCATCAAGTTTCACATCCACCCCCCTTTCTCAGACTGGAATTCTAAGCAGAGGAAAAAAAATGGTTAAAAGGACCAGCCACCCCCCCTTCTTCTGGCTGTCTCTCCCTTTCTCACTCTTAAAGTAACACAGAAGGGTTGGGGGGGGGGGTAAAAGAAACTTTACAAAAATCTCACCACCAAAAAATAAAATAAATAAAAATAGTTTGCTCTCCTTTACATGCATTTACTCTCACACATCATCCATGGCTTTTACAACAACAAAATCTGCAATTTACTGTTCCTTTCACACACACTCACATTTACATATCAGCAAATTAACTCATTCACTTCCATTCTGACTGCTTGCATAAACAATTTCACATACAAAAATTCCATTTCATACTTTCTCCAGACAACCCATACATTACAAAAATTCCATTTCATACTTTCTCCAGACAAACCATACATTATTAAACAAGGCCTTTTTGTTTGGTGTTATCAGAGAGGATTTTGACCCTCTTCCAAGTCTTGGAAATAACACAGAACAACACAGACAGACATATATACACAGATACTATTAAGACAACATTTATTTAAAACAGAACAAAACACACATATGAAACAACATTTATTTAAAACAGAACAAAACACACATATCAATTTGGGGTTTTAGGGCAAAACAATAATCCAAAGAGCTAGATAAAAAAAGATAGAAGAAAAACTTGATTTTATTTCTTGGATTTTTCTTTTCTTTAGGTTAACAACAACAACTACTTTCCTATTCTTTGATTTGGTAGACCATAATTATCAATTTAGCTTGGCTTGGAGCCTGCTATGGGAAGCTAGATCCCAGAAAACTCCAGGCAGTTGAATTCAACAGGCGCGCCCCTGGACTTTACTGAGAACAGCTCACCCCAAGAGGCTCTTTCAAGCCCCACATAAGCCAATTTTAACAGGAGTTCATTTCGGGCATATTCATTGTCTATTTGCCTTGTATTTTCTTCCTGCAATCTATCCACAAAGTCTGAATAAGCCTGATTGGGATCTTGATAAACTTTTGCAAAAGACATTTTAGCTTTTCTGTGAGGATATCCTGTGGAAAGTTGCTAAAGCCCCTTCAAATTAAAAGCCTCTCTTGGGCTTTGAGCCTGTTGGTCATTAGTAATGAATTGTCCCGTGCCAAATAATTGATCCCTATTTACTCCTTGAGGTAATCCAACAAGAATTTTTCTCTATTTCTTTTTTATTTATATTCAGATTCCCAAACAAGATATTGTGATAGAGTCAAAACCATGTTAGCTTACCTATACGTATTAAAAATCCTTGCACATAGTTGATGAAGTCATGATGCAAGGGTGGATTGGTGAACCTCCGGCTGCTGGTGGCGGCAAAAAATTAACAAGATAACAAGATGACAAATCTTCCTCATAAGGAGGGGGAGGCGGAGAAACTGAAAAGGCTTAATGAAAAAGAGAATCATTAAGAGGAAAAGAAATGTCCCAGAGGCATGAGCCATAAGCATAGAGTGAACAAAAGGTGCCTCTTGAGTGAGGAGAGAGATTTGGAGAAGGAGGAGGAGGGAAGGGGGGAGGGGGGGGTTTAGAAATGGCAACAAGCTCAGAGGCTTTTTCCTCTTTGCCGAGAGCAGAAAGAGAGACAGGCACAGCAGGGCAAAAATAAAAGGCAGAAGGAAGATTCTCCGGAGGCAGAGCAGAGGGGGGGACATGCACAGCAATAGGAGGAAGTTTCTCTGATTTTTCATAGGGTGGGGGTGGCACGGATGAAGGCAGAAGATCAGAAGAGTGATCAAGAGGTTTAGAGATAGAAGATGTTAGATCTAAAGGAGATGGCAAGAGTTTTAATGCTGCCATCACGGCTTGCCATGCAGACAGAATGTCAGCAGGCACCCTGGGATGATTGTGAAAATATTTACCTAGCTTTTCCCAGGTTACAACAGACAAAGTGCCTGATTCCGGATAAGCCAGACAATTTTTGTTAATATATCGTAAAAGTTTTGTTAAAAGTCTCTTTCCTACAAGATGGACCATGGTGCCATTGTGTTTTTGAACAAAATTAGCCTTCTGCATTATATTAAAAAGTTCGTCCCTATGATCTGACGAAACTTTGAAAATTGGAGAGCCCATTTACTCACGATTTGAAGCCTTCTCCGAGGTGCGTGAGAACAGGGAATGCAGGCAGCACACGCCTGGACAGGAGTCGTGCTGTGGAGTTGAAGCCGCGATCCAACGGACGAGCCCCCAGTTGTTGCGATGAGCGACTGGTCAGGGTTCTGGCCTCAACTCTTAGAGCCCCGTAACAGGGGTGAGAATTTAGAGGGACCCTCGCAAGGGTGATCACCTTGAATATGGAAGGATCCTGCCCTTTGCCACCGACCCAGTGTGCCGGACTTTCCGACGGTCACACTTGGGAACTGCGATGACTTCAGGAACAGAGTTCCAGGAGAAACTGAGGCACCGACACAAGTTTGCTTAAAGTGAGGGAGCATGGAGTGCTCGGGGTGGATGGTGTGCCCCCCTAACAGCTCCACAAACCCTCCTTTTATTAGGCTGTTTCATTTGGGAGGGGGAAAGTACACATGAGGAATTAACATAAAGGAAAACATAACTCATTGTACACATCTGCTAATGAAGAGAGCAAAGGTCATCACAGGAAACAATAAAGCATAGCTTATCATATTACAGAGAATACAAGGGTTGTCATAACTTGAAAGTCATGACTTGAAACATAACTTGAAACATAACTTGAAACATAGACAATTATAAAAGACAAGTCTTTGTTATAAATGAAGCAAGGAGCAAAGGTTTATCACAGGAATGCAGACTTAAATGGGGGAAGGCAGAGGCCCCATCTTGAAGCAAGGACAACTTCAGGAGACAGGAAAACTATATACTGGGCAATTTAAATGAAACAAGTCTTTGTTGTATACACATGTGAATCAGAGACAGGAATGTGGTTGTAAATAAGAAAAGAGTTTTATCACCAGAGGCAGAGATGGAATGTAGGAATGTGGCCTTACAATTGCAGATCAGGTAGAAGTGTTAAACTGAGTGCAGGAATGTGACTTAACGATTGCTAATTGGGGAAAAGGCAGAAGTGTTGAACTTTTTCAAAGAAGGTCTTTTGCAGGCAGAGGAAAGCAGATTTTACACTGGCAGAAATATTATCACTGGAGACAGGAAGGGAGAACCTTGTAATTTTTAATATAGGAATAAAAAAGGTCTTTTGTAGGTCTGGGATATCTACAAAAAATTCTGACTCAAATCTAAAATCGGACACCAGAATGAGATGCGGGGTTGAATTTCTTCCTTAAAAATGGTGTTTTTCATAGTTTATAAAAATTAAGAATTTTTTGGTGTCCGGGGAAGAAAATTCCTGATGACGGGGGTCAGGGACTTTTGTGCCCAGGAGGTGAAATTTTTTTTCCACCCAAATCTAAAAACGGACACCAGACTGAGATTCGGGGTTGAATTTCATCCTTAAAAATGGTGTTTTTCATAGCTTTTAAAAATCATGAATTTTTTGGTGTCCAGGGAAGAAAATTCCTGATGCCGGAGTCAGGAATTTTTGTGCCCAGGAGGTGAAAATTTTTTTTTGACTCAAATGTAAAAACAGACACCCGAATGAGATTCAGGGTTGAATTTTGTCCTTAAAAATGGTGTTTTTCATAATTTTTAAAAATCAAGATTTTGTATATATATATATACATACATATGTATATATTAACAAACAAATGAACACTGGGATAGAATTAAAAACTAAAACAGTTTTTATTGCTGAAAAATCAAGCTTTCGTTGGCCAACTGCCAACGTCATCAGGATGGAGATGCTGGGGTGGGGAGATTCCGTTTGTACTGTTGGTGTCTGCACTCTGCTCATGGAGCATGCTCAGATCTGTTTGTTGAGGTCTGCCGTATTTCTTTGAGTTGTCGCGCATCCGTTTTTGGGATGTATTTGTCTCTGGGTATCTGTTGTTAAAAGTGAATTGTTTATAGCTCCATGTGTTGTAGCCATACCCTGGTCATTGTCCGTGTTCTCATGCCAGGGATCTTAAATGGTTGTTGCTCTTCTTCCTTGTGTTCGACATTGCAGAGTGGTTGTGTGCTGGTGCAACCTTGGATTTGATGCAATGAGATAATTTGTGAATTCTTGCGCTGTTTGTCTTCATGTCGCGCACGTCGTTGCTCTTCCCAATTTTTTAGTGCCTGGTATGCAGGGGGGAGGTCTATATGCCGGTTGATGGAGGAATGGTTTGAAAACCAGGCTTCCTTAAACAGGCGGCCTGGTTTTCAAACCATTCCTCCATCAACCGGCATATAGACCTCCCCCCTGCATACCAGGCACTAAAAAATTGGGAAGAGCAACGACGTGCGCGACATGAAGACAAACAGCGCAAGAATTCACAAATTATCTCATTGCATCAAATCCAAGGTTGCACCAGCACACAACCACTCTGCAATGTCGAACACAAGGAAGAAGAGCAACAACCATTTAAGATCCCTGGCATGAGAACACGGACAATGACCAGGGTTATGGCTACAACACATGGAGCTATAAACAATTCACTTTTAACAACAGATACCCAGAGACAAATACATCCCAAAAACGGATGCGCGACAACTCAAAGAAATACGGCAGACCTCAACAAACAGATCTGAGCATGCTCCATGAGCAGAGTGCAGACACCAACAGTACAAACGGAATCTCCCCACCCCAGCATCTCCATCCTGATGACGTTGGCAGTTGGCCAACGAAAGCTTGATTTTTCAGCAATAAAAACTGTTTTAGTTTTTAATTCTATCCCAGTGTTCATTTGTTTGTTAATTTTAACATGCCTGGGATTCGTATTTCTAATCTTATCAAGGAATATGTATATATATATATATATATATATATATATATATATATATATATATATATATATATATATATATATATATATATATATATATATATATATATATATATATATATATATATATATATATATATATATATATATATATATATATATATATATATATATATATATATATATATATATATATATATATATATATATATATATATATATATATATATATATATATATATATATATATATATATATATATATATATATATATATACATATACATATATATATACATATTCATATATTTTGCCTGATGCCGGAGTCAGGGATTTTTGTGCCCAGGAGGTAAAGTTTTTTTCCACCCAAATGTAAAAACGCACACTAGAATGAGATTCGGGGTTGAATTTCGTCCTTAAAAATGGTGTTTTTCATAGCTTTTAAAAATCAAGAATTTTTTGGTGTCCGGGGAAGAAAATTCCTGATGACGGGGGTCAGGGACTTTTGTGCCCAGGAGGTGAAATTTTTTTTCCACCCAAATCTAAAAACGGACACCAGAATGAGATTCGGGGTTGAATTTCGTCCTTAAAAATGGTGTTTTTCATAGCATTTAAAAATCAAGATTTTTTTGGTGTCCGGGGAAGAAAATTCCTGATGCCGGAGTCAGGGACTTTTGTGCCCAGGAGGTGAATTTTTTTTTTGACTCAAATATAAAAACGGACACCAGAATGAGATTCGGGGTTGAATTTCTTCCTTAAAAATGGTGTTTTTCATATTTTATAAAAATCAAGATTTATTTCGTGTCCGGGGAAGAAAATTCCTGATAAAGGTAAAGGGCAGGCTGAACAGAAGGGGGCTGAGCCAAAGACAGAGGCCACAGATATCCCACTGTACAGTAATGGAACAAATCCAATTTCAATTGCCTTAGTAACACTTTTTATACACACGTAACAAAATAAGCATTTCTCCTGCTTCTTTGGAGCTAAAGAAGCACCGGGGGGAGACACTGTTGGTATTTATTGATTCCTACTTTCAATCATACAAGAGAATTCAGACCTCTTAACTCTCATCTGGTCAACCGTGTTCTTTTGACCAGAATCACAGGTATGTAGAGTGAGTGTAGTTACTAATTTGAAATTTGAAATTTGAAATTTGAAATTTGAAATTTGAAATTTGAAACTTGAAATTTGAAATTTGAAATTTGAAATTTGAAATTTGAAATTTGAAATACCAACAGTGGCTTCCCCCGGTGCTTCTTTAGCTCCAAAGAAGCAGGAGAAATTTCAAATTTCAAATTTCTTTAATTTTATTTAATTTAATTTAAAATCCCTCAGTCCAGGCCAGACAATTCAAACAACCCAAATGTAAAAACGGACACCAGAATGAGATTCAGGGTTGAATTTCATTCTTAAAAATGGTGTTTTTCATAGCTTTTAAAAATCAAGAATTTTTTGGTGTCCGGGGAAGAAAATTCCTGATGACGGGGGTCAGGGACTTTTGAGCCCAGGAGGTGAAATTTTTTTTCCACCCAAATCTAAAAACGGACACCAGAATGAGATTCGGGGTTGAATTTCATCCTTAAAAATGGTGTTTTTCATAGCATTTAAAAATCAAGATTTTTTTGGTGTGCGGGGAAGAAAATTCCTGATGCAGAGGTTAGGGATTTTTGTGCCCAGGAGGTGAATGTTTTTTTTTTACTCAAATCTAAAAACGGACACCCGAATGAGATTCGGGGTTGAATTTTGTCCTTAAAAATGGTTTTTCTCATAGTTTATGAAAATCAAGATTTTTTTGGTGTCCGGGGAAGAAAATTCCTGATGCCGATTGTTGTGCCCAGGAGGTGAAAAAAAATTCTGACTCAAATCTAAAATCGGACACCAGAATGAGATGCGGGGTTGAATTTCTTCCTTAAAAATGGTGTTTTTCATAGTTTATAAAAATCAAGAATTTTTTGGTGTCCGGGGAAGAAAATTCCTGATGACGGGGGTCAGGGACTTTTGTGCCCAGGAGGTGAAAGTTTTTTTTTACTCAAATCTAAAAACGGACACCAGAATGAGATTCGGGGTTGAATTTTGTCCTTAAAAATCGTGTTTTTCATAGCTTTTAAAAATCAAGAATTTTTTGGTGTCCGGGGAAGAAAATGCCTGATGCCGGAGTCAGGGATTTTTGTGCCCAGGAGGTAAAGTTTTTTTCCACCCAAATGTAAAAACGCACACTAGAATGAGATTCGGGGTTGAATTTCATTCTTAAAAATGGTGTTTTTCATAGCTTTTAAAAATCAAGAATTTTTTGGTGTCTGGGGAAGAAAATGCCTGATGCCGGAGTCAGGGATTTTTGTGCCCAGGAGGTAAAGTTTTTTTCCACCCAAATGTAAAAACGCACACTAGAATGAGATTCGGGGTTGAATTTCATTCTTAAAAATGGTGTTTTTCATAGCTTTTAAAAATCAAGAATTTTTTGGTGTCCGGGGAAGATAATTCCTGATGACGGGGGTCAGGGACTTTTGTGCCCAGGAGGTGAAATTTTTTTTCCACCCAAATCTAAAAACGGACACCAGAATGAGATTCGGGGTTGAATTTCATCCTTAAAAATGGTGTTTTTCATATTTTATAAAAATCAAGATTTATTTCGTGTCCGGGGAAGAAAATTACTGATAAAGGTAAAGGGCAGGGTGAACAGAAGGGGGCTGAGCCAAAGACAGAGGCCACAGATATCCCACTGTACAGTAATGGAACAAATCCAATTTCAATTGCCTTTGTAACACTTTTTATACACAGGTAACAAAATAAGCATTTCTCCTGCTTCTTTGGAGCTAAAGAAGCACCGGGGGGAGCCACTGTTGGTATTTATTGATTCCTACTTTCCATCATACAAGAGAATTCAGACCTCTTAACTCTCATCTAGTCAACAGTGTTCTTTTGACCAGAATCATAGGTATGTAGAGTGAGTGTAGTTACTAATTTTAAATATTAAATTTTAAATTTTAAATTTTAAATTTTAAATTTTAAATTTTAAATTTTAAATTTTAAATTTTAAATTTTAAATTTTAAATTTTAAATTTTAAATTTTAAATGTAAAAACGGACACCAGAATGAGATTCGGGGTTGAATTTCATTCTTTAAAATGGTGTTTTTCATAGCTTTTAAAAATCAAGATTTATTTCGTGTCCGGGGAAGAAAATTCCTGATAAAGGTAAAGGGCATAGCTTTTAAAAATCAAGAATTTTTTGGTGTCCGGGGAAGATAATTCCTGGGCCCATAACCAGTGTTAATGAATTTATTGTGCAGAGGTCTCCTTGTGCTACCAAAGAGTTGCACAGACAAGGAAGGGCACTGAGAGCAGTAAAAATCACACACAGAAATACACTGAGTTCTAAAAGCAAAAAGTATTTTACTTTGAGGTGGTGTAAAAACAAAAATGCACAGTCAAAAATAAACAGTCCAAGTAGCAATCCAAAATACAAAGTCTTCTTACCGGTCCAGAGGTCAATACACAGTTCAGGTTTACAACAGTAGTAAACCAACAGCAGAGCAAAAACAGTAATAGTAGAGATCAGTGAATTCAGAGAGAGAGAGAAGCTACGTTCCTAGCTTCCTCTTATGGCCATGAGAACACTTACACACCCATTGGCCAATTAACAACTTAAAGCCATAGCATTATGGTTAATATATTTTCAACCCAACATTGTAGGCTAGCACCATATGCCTAACATTCTCCCCTTTGGGTAGAATAATATATAACTCTTACAATCTTATGCACATTCTTTCACAATTAGCATTGTGTTTCACAGCACTTTGTACCTTCGTAAAATGGTCTGCAATATTTACATCAGATGAACAATACTCTAGCTGTATTAATTTATCCTTGACACATTGTCTGACATTTAAATAACGAAGATCAGTATGTTTAGATCTTGTTCTTACTGCAGCATTATTAGCCATCTTTATTGCAGCTTGATTGTCCTCATATACAATAAATGGATCATTTACATTTAAACCCATATCTAACAATAGTTGTTTGTACACTAGCAGTTCTGTACATAACACTGATAAACATGAAAATTCAGCCTCCATTGTAGACAAGCTTATGTGTTTTTGCCTAATGGACTTCCATCCAATCAAAGAATCACCCAACATTATAGCCAACCCTGAGGTAGATTTACGAGTGTTTGTATCAGAGGCAAAACTCGCATCTGCATATGCAGTAAGGATTAACTCACGATTTGGCTCTAGATATAACGAGTAGTGAATAGTCTGTTTCAAATACCTTAATACTCGTTTAGCTGATTGCCAGTGTCTAACAGTTGGATTATTGTTGTACCTAGCTAATTGATTTACACAGTAAGAAATATCAGGTCTAGTCCAATTACTCAGATACATAAGACTTCCTATCAAAGATTGGTACATAGTCTTATCAAATACAGGACTCTCAACATTAGTGTCCTTAAAATCCATAGCCATCGGAGTTTTTGCTGGTTTACACATTTCCATATTGTATCTCTTTAATAACTGAGATATCTTACTGGCTTGCGACACCTTAAAACCCCTATTTGTTTTCACAATATCTAACCCCAAATAGTGGCTTATTTTCCCAAGATTTCTAATTGTGAATTTATTTTGCAATCTTGAAATGATAGTTTGTGCTTCTAACTCAGTTTTTGTTATTATTGCAATATCATCTGTGAATAATAAAATAAAAGATAATGCTCCGTTGTGTTCCCTTCTAAACAAACAAGGATCAGCATTACTGGCTACAAAACCTATTGCACTTAACTCATTAACTATACATTTATTCCACTCATAGCCTGATTGTTTCAATCCATAGAGGCTTTTCTTTAATTCCCAACAATCATGGTCTCTATCACTGGTCAATCCTGGTGGTATTCTTAAATAAATAGTATGTTGCAATGGAGCATGTAGATATGCAGTTTCAACATCTACATGGGTAACCATATGTTGGTTTTTAGCCGCCCATACTAAAGCTGCTCTTAAAGTAGTTGCCCTTAGACTGGGTGCAAACACTTCGTCATAATCCTCAGTAGTTTGGGCAAAACCTTGTGCAACCAAACGTGCCTTATGGGTTATAGTTCCATCTACTCCTTTCTTTAACTTATATATCCATTTACAACCTATAGCTTGCTCACCAGGTGGCAGTTTTGCTTTCTGATAAACCTTAAGATTCTGCAAAGACTTCAACTCCCTGTTCATTGCAGCTTTCCATGATGCCTGTTCTTTTTCAGGATACATCCTGATCTCATCATAGTTAGAAGGTACTGAACTAACTTGACATATTACACTGGCTTCATAGCGATCAGGTGGATGTCTGATGCGTGTTGAACGCCAAGGAATTACAGGGCTTTGAATTTCAGACTCCTTTCCTTCCTCTGATTCCTCTATTATCTCCCCTATCTCCTCTTCATCTTTTATATTTACAGGAGATGCATTATCATTACTAGTTACGTTATCAGAGGAGTCCTCAAACACTAGAGGATCAGTATTAACAGTTTCTTGCTCTAACCTATCCCAACCAACGTGCTCAAGGAACTTTGCACTAGCACTGTTATATACATTAGTTGTGCCTCGTTCCCAGAAACGATAGGATCTGTGATTAGCTTCATAACCTACGAAGTATAATTGCCTAGCCCTATGTTGGCCTTTACTCCTGAGTTGTGCAGGAATGTGGACCCAAGCTGGGGTGCCAAATGTGTGCAGGTAATCAAGGTTTGGTTTTTTACCATGCCATATTGTATATGGTATTTTACCAGTAGAAGTATTAACAACTAAATTCAGAACATGGTTTGCACATTTTGCTGCCTCCCCCCACAGTCTATCTGTTAAGCCAGAATCTCTTAACATGGTTCTAATCATGGCTTGTAACGTTTGCCCACGTCTCTCAACAAAAGCATTATGTTGAGGCCTATAAGGGGCTGAACGTTTATGCTCAATGCCAGCTGATTCTAACATATCAACAAAACGCTTGTTTGTAAATTCAGTGCCATTATCAGTAATTATGCACTGAACCTTTCTCTTTGTTTTTCTTTCCACGAACTTCAGCCAGTTTGCAAATTGTTGGAAAGTGTCTGCCTTTGACTTAAGCAGATAACAAAAACCATATCTAGAGTAGTGGTCCAATATACTTAAAATATAACATGACCCTCCTAAACTTGGTTTCATGGGTCCAATTAAATCAGCAAACACAACTTCCAAAGGTACAGTTGTTTTGAAGCTGTTTATCCTGTTTGCCGGACTTGCCTTACTCTTTTCCTGATTACAGGCATTGCAATTCAAATACTTACTACATGGCTTCAGTTTAATTCCTTCTACTAACTCAACTGTTTTACGTAGTGAGTTAAAGTTTACATGCCCTAACCGCCTATGCAATAAATGTATACATTCATCATGTGGCTTCTTGTTCTCACATATCGAGTTAGCTTTAACTGTACTAACCTGGTTACTTGTGAGAACGAATAAACCATTTTTCAAATTAGCAGTTACACAGGTTCCATTCCTCTCAATAGTGCATTGCTCCCCTCTGAATGTTACCACAAACCCAACCTTAACCAATTCCCTTACAGATAACAGGTTGAATCTTAGCTTAGGTATATATAACATAGGTAACTGTTCATCAATGCATGGACAATAGGAATTACCTTCACCAGAGGCCTTCATCCTCCAACCATTGGCCAGTGAAACATATTGGTTGCTGTTTTTCATATTAACAAACCTCTCATTCACTTTAGTAATGCATTGTGAAGCCCCACTATCAACAACCCACAATTCATTGTTTCTGGATGTTGGTTCACCAGAAATAGCCAAACCAATGCCCTTCTTAGCCTTCCCACTGCTATTCACATTCTGTTTTTTACCCTTTCTACAGAATTTGGCTATATGCCCTCTAGCCCCACAAGAATAACATTTCTTGACGTTGTAAGCAGTGGTGAATTGCTGCTCCTCTTGTGGCTGTGTCTCTCTCAGCTGGTCTCTGTCACGCCTCCTTCTGGACTCTTCCAGCAGTCTCCCAGTAATGTTAGTCAATGTCAGTTCCTCTCTGGTCAGGACTTCCAAAGAAGAAACATACCCATCATAACTCTCATCCAAAGATGACAGAATAATGTAGACCTGATGCAACTCTGAAAAAATCAGCTCCTTTTCATGAAGCTCTTGAAAAGTTGCCTTCATGTAATTTAAATGGGTCAGCATATCTCCATTCTTCTGCAAACGAGCCCTAAACAGCTTACGTGTAAGGTGTATATGTGCACCCACACTGTCACGAACATAAAGCCTTCACAAAACATCCCAACACCTAGCAGCAGACTCCTCACCACGAATATGGACAAGCTGCTGGTCATTCAGTGTTAGTCCAATAATGCAAAGAGCTTTCTCATTGCTACGCTTAAAGTCGTCTATCTTCTTTGCATCCTCTTCGTCATCTGGATCCCAAGCAGTAGTATCTGGTGGGTTATTTACAACAGCCCAGGGACTTTTGATCAGGGACTTTTGTGCCCAGGAGGTGAAATTTTTTTTCCACCCAAATCTAAAAACGCACACTAGAATGAGATTCGGGGTTGAATTTCATTCTTAAAAATGGTGTTATTCATAGCTTTTAAAAATCAAGAATTTTTTGGTGTCCGGGGAAGAAAATTCCTAATGCTGATTTTTGTGCCCAGGAGGTGAAAAAAAAATTCTGACAAATCTAAAATCGGACACCAGAATGAGATTCGGGGTTGAATTTCTTCCTTAAAAATGGTGTTTTTCATAGTTTATAAAAATCAAGATTTATTTGGTGTCCGGGGAAGAAAATTCCTGATGCCGGAGTCAGGGATTTTTGTGCCCAGGAGGTAAAGTTTTTTTCCACCCAAATGTAAAAACGCACACTAGAATGAGATTCGGGGTTGAATTTCATTCTTAAAAATGGTGTTTTTCATAGCTTTTAAAAATCAAGAATTTTTTGGTGTCCGGGGAAGAAAATTCCTGATGACGGGGGTCAGGGACTTTTGTGCCCAGGAGGTGAAATTTTTTTTCCACCCAAATCTAAAAACGGACACCAGAATGAGATTCGGGGTTGAATTTCGTCCTTAAAAATGGTGTTTTTCATAGCATTTAAAAATCAAGATTTTTTTGGTGTCCGGGGAAGAAAATTCCTGATGCCGGAGTCAGGGACTTTTGTGCCCAGGAGGTGAATTTTTTTTTTGACTCAAATATAAAAACGGACACCAGAATGAGATTCGGGGTTGAATTTCTTCCTTAAAAATGGTGTTTTTCATAGTTTATAAAAATCAAGATTTATTTGGTGTCCGGGGAAGAAAATTCCTGATGCCGGAGTCAGGGATTTTTGTGCCCAGGAGGTGACATTTTTTTTCCACCCAAATGTAAAAACGCACACTAGAATGAGATTCGGGGTTGAATTTCATTCTTAAAAATGGTGTTTTTCATAGCTTTTAAAAATCATGAATTTTTTGGTGTCCGGGGAAGAAAATTCCTGATGACGGGGGTCAGGGACTTTTGTGCCCAGGAGGTGAAATTTTTTTTCCACCCAAATCTAAAAACGGACACCAGAATGAAATTCGGGGTTCAATTTCATCCTTAAAAATGGTGCTTTTCATAGCATTTAAAAATCAAGATTTTTTTGGTGTCCAGGGAAGAAAATTCCTGATGCCGGAGTCAGGAATTTTTGTGCCCAGGAGGTGAAAAATTGTTTTTGACTCAAATGTAAAAACAGACACCCGAATGAGATTCAGGGTTGAATTTTGTCCTTAAAAATGGTGTTTTTCATAATTTTTAAAAATCAAGATTTTGTATATATATATATATATATACATACATATGTATATATATATATACATATATATATATATATATATATATATATATATATATATATATATATATATATATATATATATATATATATATATATATATATATATATATATATATATATATATATATATATATATATATATATATATATATATATATATATATATATATACATACATATACATATACATATACATATATATATACATATACATATATTTTGCCTGATGCCGGAGTCAGGGATTTTTGTGCCCAGGAGGTAAAGTTTTTTTCCACCCAAATGTAAAAACGCACACTAGAATGAGATTCGGGGTTGAATTTCGTTCTTAAAAATGGTGTTTTTCATAGCTTTTAAAAATCAAGAATTTTTTGGTGTCCGGGGAAGAAAATTCCTGATGACGGGGGTCAGGGACTTTTGTGCCCAGGAGGTGAATTTTTTTTTCCACCCAAATCTAAAAACGGACACCAGAATGAGATTCGGGGTTGAATTTCGTCCTTAAAAATGGTGTTTTTCATAGCATTTAAAAATCAAGATTTTTTTGGTGTCCGGGGAAGAAAATTCCTGATGCCGGAGTCAGGGACTTTTGTGCCCAGGAGGTGAATTTTTTTTTTGACTCAAATATAAAAACGGACACCAGAATGAGATTCGGGGTTGAATTTCTTCCTTAAAAATGGTGTTTTTCATATTTTATAAAAATCAAGATTTATTTCGTGTCCGGGGAAGAAAATTCCTGATAAAGGTAAAGGGCAGGCTGAACAGAAGGGGGCTGAGCCAAAGACAGAGGCCACAGATATCCCACTGTACAGTAATGGAACAAATCCAATTTCAATTGCCTTAGTAACACTTTTTATACACACGTAACAAAATAAGCATTTCTCCTGCTTCTTTGGAGCTAAAGAAGCACCGGGGGGAGACACTGTTGGTATTTATTGATTCCTACTTTCAATCATACAAGAGAATTCAGACCTCTTAACTCTCATCTGGTCAACCGTGTTCTTTTGACCAGAATCACAGGTATGTAGAGTGAGTGTAGTTACTAATTTGAAATTTGAAATTTGAAATTTGAAATTTGAAACTTGAAATTTGAAATTTGAAATTTGAAATTTGAAATTTGAAATTTGAAATACCAACAGTGGCTTCCCCCGGTGCTTCTTTAGCTCCAAAGAAGCAGGAGAAATTTCAAATTTCAAATTTCTTTAATTTTATTTAATTTAATTTAAAATCCCTCAGTCCAGGCCAGACAATTCAAACAACCCAAATGTAAAAACGGACACCAGAATGAGATTCAGGGTTGAATTTCATTCTTAAAAATGGTGTTTTTCATAGCTTTTAAAAATCAAGATTTTTTTGGTGTCCGGGGAAGAAAATTCCTGATGCAGAGGTTAGGGATTTTTGTGCCCAGGAGATAAAGTTTTTTTCCACCCAAATGTAAAAACGGACACCAGAATGAGATTCGGGGTTGAATTTCATTCTTAAAAATGGTGTTTTTCATAGCTTTTAAAAATCATGAATTTTTTGGTGTCCGGGGAAGAAAATGCCTGATGCCGGAGTCAGGGACTTTTGAGCCCAGGAGGTGAAATTTTTTTTCCACCCAAATCTAAAAACGGACACCAGAATGAGATTCGGGGTTGAATTTCATCCTTAAAAATGGTGTTTTTCATAGCATTTAAAAATCAAGATTTTTTTGGTGTGCGGGGAAGAAAATTCCTGATGCAGAGGTTAGGGATTTTTGTGCCCAGGAGGTGAATGTTTTTTTTTTACTCAAATCTAAAAACGGACACCCGAATGAGATTCGGGGTTGAATTTTGTCCTTAAAAATGGTTTTTCTCATAGTTTATGAAAATCAAGATTTTTTTGGTGTCCGGGGAAGAAAATTCCTGATGCCGATTGTTGTGCCCAGGAGGTGAAAAAAAATTGTTGCGCTGAGCGACTGGTCAGGGTTCTGGCCTCAACTCTTAGAGCCCCGTAACAGGGGTGAGAATTTAGAGGGACCCTCGCAAGGGTGATCACCTTGAATATGGAAGGATCCTGCCCTTTGCCACCGACCCAGTGTGCCGGACTTTCCGACGGTCACACTTGGGAACTGCGATGACTTCAGGAACAGAGTTCCAGGAGAAACTGAGGCACCGACACAAGTTTGCTTAAAGTGAGGGAGCATGGAGTGCTCGGGGTGGATGGTGTGCCCCCCTAACAGCTCCACAAACCCTCCTTTTATTAGGCTGTTTCATTTGGGAGGGGGAAAGTACACATGAGGAATTAACATAAAGGAAAACATAACTCATTGTACACATCTGCTAATGAAGAGAGCAAAGGTCATCACAGGAAACAATAAAGCATAGCTTATCATATTACAGAGAATACAAGGGTTGTCATAACTTGAAAGTCATGACTTGAAACATAACTTGAAACATAACTTGAAACATAGACAATTATAAAAGACAAGTCTTTGTTATAAATGAAGCAAGGAGCAAAGGTTTATCACAGGAATGCAGACTTAAATGGGGGAAGGCAGAGGCCCCATCTTGAAGCAAGGACAACTTCAGGAGACAGGAAAACTATATACTGGGCAATTTAAATGAAACAAGTCTTTGTTGTATACACATGTGAATCAGAGACAGGAATGTGGTTGTAAATAAGAAAAGAGTTTTATCACCAGAGGCAGAGATGGAATGTAGGAATGTGGCCTTACAATTGCAGATCAGGTAGAAGTGTTAAACTGAGTGCAGGAATGTGACTTAACGATTGCTAATTGGGGAAAAGGCAGAAGTGTTGAACTTTTTCAAAGAAGGTCTTTTGCAGGCAGAGGAAAGCAGATTTTACACTGGCAGAAATATTATCACTGGAGACAGGAAGGGAGAACCTTGTAATTTTTAATATAGGAATAAAAAAGGTCTTTTGTAGGTCTGGGATATCTACAACTCCTCTTTTTCTGTTTTTTAAAGCCAATTACTGAGAAGGCCCCTCAAAATCCAGAACTTTCTCTTCTAGGATACTTACGCGGGAAAAAGAGAAATCCTCCGATACCTCCTGAGCCTGCGTCAATGTTCCTTTCAAAGAGTGTTGGTGTGAGGGTGCGTCAGTCTCTGGGTCAGAAGTGAATTCTAAAAGAGGATGTTTGTATTCACTGTCAACAGTGTTTTTCATCAACAGAATGTCATCGCTAATGCTGCTCAGCCTTCGTTGTAGAAAATCTAAAAGTTTACCCATAACACATGGGCCAATTGCACATGCAAGTAATAATAAAATTAAAGGACCAGCTATAGCTGAGAAAAGGGTGGTCAGCCAGGGAGAAAAGTTAACATTCCTTGAATTGATACTTACTATGCCATAAGGAATCAATTTGTTTAACAGCTCTCTGTTCAGCTATCAAAGAAATACTGTTAGTAATACTTCTGATAAAAATAGGCAAGACACAAGGTAAAATAATACATCCTAATACAATCATACCAATTAAAGCTACAATAGCTTGTAAACCAGGTACTTTGTGAAACCAGGAGCCAAGTAATTCCTGAAAGTTGAAACCATTTCAAGTTTGGACAGGAACATGAGCTACAGAGTTCACATAGATGATGATGGTAGACTCGTTGTTAACAACAGGTTGTTCCTTCTGGGTCCATGCGATGGGCAAAAACAGTGTGAAAAGAGTCATTTTTGACTGGAACCAATGTCAAAGGTGTGAGTCATTGTAAAGAACGGGATGGGATAGCACAATGAAATACTGCAGGCTGAGTAGGCGGTAAAACTTTGACGTCTGGGGTAAGCTTTCAGCTGGAATTGTGTTTTAGTGGCATCAGTCAGTGGTGTTAAAGCTGAAAAAAGTCACAAACCATGCTGTCATCTTTAATGGGTTCTGCAGTTGTGTTTGTGGAGGCATGATACGGATGAACGTAGCGACCTGGGATCCACAGCATTTTGTCTGGCAGTTGAGCAACTGCGTAGCCTCTTCCCCAAGTGAGAAGGTCTGCAGGGCCTTTCCAAGTTAGGTCTGGAAGTTGTCGGTACCAAACCTGTGGCTTAGGGAGATCTGAAGAAGAAGAAGAAAAATGCTGCTCTGCAGCTGTGGTTAAGAGATGGCCAGTCAAGTTGGAAAAGTTCAGAGTGTAGAGGCAAAGGTTAAGAATTTCTTGCACTGCTGGGAGGTTGGAGTTTCGTTTTCCCCTGTTCTGATTTTTATAACGATCTAAAGCATGTTTCAAGGTTTGGTTAGCTCTTTCCACCAAGGCTTGGCCTCGGCTATTATATGGAATTCTGAATTTGTGTGTGATTTGCCAATGATGACAAAATTTTGCCATGGCTTGACTGCTGTAGGCAGGGCCATTATCTGGTTTGAGTTCTTTTGGACATCCCAGCACTGCAAAGGTCCGAATACAATGATTAATTACATGTTTGGTGGCTTCTCCCCTTAGGGGGGTGGCCATGATGAGCCAAACTGCTTTTGCAAAGCTTTGGAATTTTGATGAAAATATGAATGACTTTCCCAGGGGGTGAGGGGTTGCAAAGAACAGGCTGAAGGTCCGAAGGCAGCCTGATCTGCAACATTGTTTCCCTCTTGCAAAAAACCTGAAAAAGGCTGATGACTACGAATGTGAGCAACAAAAATAGGATGTTGGTGTTCAAAAAGCAAATTTTGCAAGGTTAAAAAAAGTTGTAACAAATCTGGTTGAATGGAGGGGGATAAATAAGATCCATAAATCACTTGAATTGTGTGATAAACATAAAAGCTATCCACAATAAGATTCAAAGGTTGAAAGGAAAAAAGTTGACAAGCAAAAATTTGAAGCAGCCAGTTCAGCTTTTTGAGCTGACCGCTGGGGTGTTGTTTGCTTGGTTAGTGCGAACAATTTGCATTGCAAACGATAATCGGGTGGTGGGTGGCAAGAAACCTTGCCATGCCAATCAGCTAAGGAAAATTGCAATTCACTTGAGGTTTGAAAAAATGATTCCCAAATTTGCAAAGACATAGGCACAAAAAGAATGTCTATCTGCAGGATTTTAAAAATCAATTGAGCTAATTGTGCTTCTCTGGTTAAAATAGAAACTTTGGGCGTGTGGGATAAATGAATCCACTCCAAAATTTTCAATTGGTTAGCAGTAAATAGTCCAGGCGTGTTTAAAATAATTGCAGCAGTAAATAGTCCAGGCGTGTTTCCCATCATGCAACATCCACCTCTCACTTTCTTGTACTTCCCATGTTTCTCCCAATCCATATTTCTATAGTACATTCTTGTTCCTTCAGCATTCTAAGGCTTGTGTTAAGGCATACAATTCATGCATGCAATTCACAAATCTGTGCAAACCAACTTAAAAACCACTTTTCTGTTTCTCCCTTCTCTTTTCCATTCATTCACTGCCCTTCTGCCATTCTGGCCTAACTTCTGCAGCTTCTATCAACTTTTGCATGAGCCAACTGTTTTCCTTAGCTATTAATCAATCCTCTACATTTCTCTTCTCCAAAAGTATTGAAGATTCAATAATCATATTTGGAGTCAGTGTATATGTTCCTCCTTTCCTGTATTAACAATCTCAGAGCCTGTTGTAAGGTATAAATCCACAGGCTAATGCTGATTAAGGGAGGGAAATTCTCCCAGATATCACCTTCTATCAATGTGTCCTGCACACAGACACAAAAACATCAAAAACAAAAAAGCAAAAACAAAAAACAACTCCACAAAAAGATCAGAGTAATTTCTTTTGGGTGATGTTTAACTAAAACTCAAAGAATTCAAAAAACTTCTCCAACAAAGAATCTCTCCTCTTTCGAGTAAAAAAAAAATTGCAAGCTGAAACTGCAAGAGTGGGCATCAAGTTTCACATCCACCCCCCTTTCTCAGACTGGAATTCTAAGCAGAGGAAAAAAAATGGTTAAAAGGACCAGCCACCCCCCCTTCTTCTGGCTGTCTCTCCCTTTCTCACTCTTAAAGTAACACAGCAGGGTTGGGGGGGGGGGGTAAAAGAAACTTTACAAAAATCTCACCACCAAAAAATAAAATAAATAAAAATAGTTTGCTCTCCTTTACATGCATTTACTCTCACACATCATCCATGGCTTTTACAACAACAAAATCTGCAATTTACTGTTCCTTTCACACACACTCACATTTACATATCAGCAAATTAACTCATTCACTTCCATTCTGACTGCTTGCATAAACAATTTCACATACAAAAATTCCATTTCATACTTTCTCCAGACAACCCATACATTACAAAAATTCCATTTCATACTTTCTCCAGACAAACCATACATTATTAAACAAGGCCTTTTTGTTTGGTGTTATCAGAGAGGATTTTGACCCTCTTCCAAGTCTTGGAAATAACACAGAACAACACAGACAGACATATATACACAGATACTATTAAGACAACATTTATTTAAAACAGAACAAAACACACATATCAATTTGGGGTTTTAGGGCAAAACAATAATCCAAAGTCTGAATAAGCCTGATTGGGATCTTGATAAACTTTTGCAAAAGACATTTTAGCTTTTCTGTGAGGATATCCTGTGGAAAGTTGCTAAAGCCCCTTCAAATTAAAAGCCTCTCTTGGGCTTTGAGCCTGTTGGTCATTAGTAATGAATTGTCCCGTGCCAAATAATTGATCCCTATTTACTCCTTGAGGTAATCCAACAAGAATTTTTCTCTATTTCTTTTTTATTTATATTCAGATTCCCAAACAAGATATTGTGATAGAGTCAAAACCATGTTAGCTTACCTATACGTATTAAAAATCCTTGCACATAGTTGATGAAGTCATGATGCAAGGGTGGATTGGTGAACCTCCGGCTGCTGGTGGCGGCAAAAAATTAACAAGATAACAAGATGACAAATCTTCCTCATAAGGAGGGGGAGGCGGAGAAACTGAAAAGGCTTAATGAAAAAGAGAATCATTAAGAGGAAAAGAAATGTCCCAGAGGCATGAGCCATAAGCATAGAGTGAACAAAAGGTGCCTCTTGAGTGAGGAGAGAGATTTGGAGAAGGAGGAGGAGGGAAGGGGGGAGGGGGGGGTTTAGAAATGGCAACAAGCTCAGAGGCTTTTTCCTCTTTGCCGAGAGCAGAAAGAGAGACAGGCACAGCAGGGCAAAAATAAAAGGCAGAAGGAAGATTCTCCGGAGGCAGAGCAGAGGGGGGGACATGCACAGCAATAGGAGGAAGTTTCTCTGATTTTTCATAGGGTGGGGGTGGCACGGATGAAGGCAGAAGATCAGAAGAGTGATCAAGAGGTTTAGAGATAGAAGATGTTAGATCTAAAGGAGATGGCAAGAGTTTTAATGCTGCCATCACGGCTTGCCATGCAGACAGAATGTCAGCAGGCACCCTGGGATGATTGTGAAAATATTTACCTAGCTTTTCCCAGGTTACAACAGACAAAGTGCCTGATTCCGGATAAGCCAGACAATTTTTGTTAATATATCGTAAAAGTTTTGTTAAAAGTCTCTTTCCTACAAGATGGACCATGGTGCCATTGTGTTTTTGAACAAAATTAGCCTTCTGCATTATATTAAAAAGTTCGTCCCTATGATCTGACGAAACTTTGAAAATTGGAGAGCCCATTTACTCACGATTTGAAGCCTTCTCCGAGGTGCGTGAGAACAGGGAATGCAGGCAGCACACGCCTGGACAGGAGTCGTGCTGTGGAGTTGAAGCCGCGATCCAACGGACGAGCCCCCAGTTGTTGCGATGAGCGACTGGTCAGGGTTCTGGCCTCAACTCTTAGAGCCCCGTAACAGGGGTGAGAATTTAGAGGGACCCTCGCAAGGGTGATCACCTTGAATATGGAAGGATCCTGCCCTTTGCCACCGACCCAGTGTGCCGGACTTTCCGACGGTCACACTTGGGAACTGCGATGACTTCAGGAACAGAGTTCCAGGAGAAACTGAGGCACCGACACAAGTTTGCTTAAAGTGAGGGAGCATGGAGTGCTCGGGGTGGATGGTGTGCCCCCCTAACAGCTCCACAAACCCTCCTTTTATTAGGCTGTTTCATTTGGGAGGGGGAAAGTACACATGAGGAATTAACATAAAGGAAAACATAACTCATTGTACACATCTGCTAATGAAGAGAGCAAAGGTCATCACAGGAAACAATAAAGCATAGCTTATCATATTACAGAGAATACAAGGGTTGTCATAACTTGAAAGTCATGACTTGAAACATAACTTGAAACATAACTTGAAACATAGACAATTATAAAAGACAAGTCTTTGTTATAAATGAAGCAAGGAGCAAAGGTTTATCACAGGAATGCAGACTTAAATGGGGGAAGGCAGAGGCCCCATCTTGAAGCAAGGACAACTTCAGGAGACAGGAAAACTATATACTGGGCAATTTAAATGAAACAAGTCTTTGTTGTATACACATGTGAATCAGAGACAGGAATGTGGTTGTAAATAAGAAAAGAGTTTTATCACCAGAGGCAGAGATGGAATGTAGGAATGTGGCCTTACAATTGCAGATCAGGTAGAAGTGTTAAACTGAGTGCAGGAATGTGACTTAACGATTGCTAATTGGGGAAAAGGCAGAAGTGTTGAACTTTTTCAAAGAAGGTCTTTTGCAGGCAGAGGAAAGCAGATTTTACACTGGCAGAAATATTATCACTGGAGACAGGAAGGGAGAACCTTGTAATTTTTAATATAGGAATAAAAAAGGTCTTTTGTAGGTCTGGGATATCTACAAAAAATTCTGACTCAAATCTAAAATCGGACACCAGAATGAGATGCGGGGTTGAATTTCTTCCTTAAAAATGGTGTTTTTCATAGTTTATAAAAATTAAGAATTTTTTGGTGTCCGGGGAAGAAAATTCCTGATGACGGGGGTCAGGGACTTTTGTGCCCAGGAGGTGAAATTTTTTTTCCACCCAAATCTAAAAACGGACACCAGACTGAGATTCGGGGTTGAATTTCATCCTTAAAAATGGTGTTTTTCATAGCTTTTAAAAATCATGAATTTTTTGGTGTCCAGGGAAGAAAATTCCTGATGCCGGAGTCAGGAATTTTTGTGCCCAGGAGGTGAAAATTTTTTTTTGACTCAAATGTAAAAACAGACACCCGAATGAGATTCAGGGTTGAATTTTGTCCTTAAAAATGGTGTTTTTCATAATTTTTAAAAATCAAGATTTTGTATATATATATATACATACATATGTATATATATATATATATATATATATATATATATATATATATATATATATATATATATATATATATATATATACATATACATATATATATACATATTCATATATTTTGCCTGATGCCGGAGTCAGGGATTTTTGTGCCCAGGAGGTAAAGTTTTTTTCCACCCAAATGTAAAAACGCACACTAGAATGAGATTCGGGGTTGAATTTCGTCCTTAAAAATGGTGTTTTTCATAGCTTTTAAAAATCAAGAATTTTTTGGTGTCCGGGGAAGAAAATTCCTGATGACGGGGGTCAGGGACTTTTGTGCCCAGGAGGTGAAATTTTTTTTCCACCCAAATCTAAAAACGGACACCAGAATGAGATTCGGGGTTGAATTTCGTCCTTAAAAATGGTGTTTTTCATAGCATTTAAAAATCAAGATTTTTTTGGTGTCCGGGGAAGAAAATTCCTGATGCCGGAGTCAGGGACTTTTGTGCCCAGGAGGTGAATTTTTTTTTTGACTCAAATATAAAAACGGACACCAGAATGAGATTCGGGGTTGAATTTCTTCCTTAAAAATGGTGTTTTTCATATTTTATAAAAATCAAGATTTATTTCGTGTCCGGGGAAGAAAATTCCTGATAAAGGTAAAGGGCAGGCTGAACAGAAGGGGGCTGAGCCAAAGACAGAGGCCACAGATATCCCACTGTACAGTAATGGAACAAATCCAATTTCAATTGCCTTAGTAACACTTTTTATACACACGTAACAAAATAAGCATTTCTCCTGCTTCTTTGGAGCTAAAGAAGCACCGGGGGGAGACACTGTTGGTATTTATTGATTCCTACTTTCAATCATACAAGAGAATTCAGACCTCTTAACTCTCATCTGGTCAACCGTGTTCTTTTGACCAGAATCACAGGTATGTAGAGTGAGTGTAGTTACTAATTTGAAATTTGAAATTTGAAATTTGAAATAATTTGAAACTTGAAATTTGAAATTTGAAATTTGAAATTTGAAATTTGAAATTTGAAATTTGAAATACCAACAGTGGCTTCCCCCGGTGCTTCTTTAGCTCCAAAGAAGCAGGAGAAATTTCAAATTTCAAATTTCTTTAATTTTATTTAATTTAATTTAAAATCCCTCAGTCCAGGCCAGACAATTCAAACAACCCAAATGTAAAAACGGACACCAGAATGAGATTCGGGGTTGAATTTCATCCTTAAAAATTGTGTTTTTCATAGCTTTTAAAAATCAAGAATTTTTTGGTGTCCGGGGAAGAAAATTCCTGATGACGGGGGTCAGGGACTTTTGTGCCCAGGAGGTGAAATTTTTTTTCCACCCAAATCTAAAAACGGACACCAGAATGAGATTCGGGGTTGAATTTTGTCCTTCAAAATGGTTTTTTTCATAGTTTTTAAATTCAAGATTTATTTCGTGTCCGGGGAAGAAAATTCCTGATGCCGAAGTCAGGGACTTTTGTGCCCAGGAGGTGAATTTTTTTTTTGACTCAAATATAAAAACGGACACCAGAATGAGATTCGGGGTTGAATTTCTTCCTTAAAAATGGTGTTTTTCATATTTTATAAAAATCAAGATTTATTTCGTGTCCGGGGAAGAAAATTCCTGATAAAGGTAAAGGGCAGGCTGAACAGAAGGGGGCTGAGCCAAAGACAGAGGCCACAGATATCCCACTGTACAGTAATGGAACAAATCCAATTTCAATTGCCTTAGTAACACTTTTTATACACAGGTAACAAAATAAGCATTTATTTTGACCAGAATCACAGGTATGTAGAGTGAGTGTAGTTACTAATTTTAAATTTTAAATTTTAAATTTTAAATTTTAAATTTTAAATTTTAAATTTTAAATTTTAAATTTTAAATTTTAAATTTTAAATGTAAAAACGGACACCAGAATGAGATTCAGGGTTGAATTTCATTCTTAAAAATGGTGTTTTTCATAGCTTTTAAAAATCAAGAATTTTTTGGTGTCCGGGGAAGAAAATTCCTGATGACGGGGGTCAGGGACTTTTGAGCCCAGGAGGTGAAATTTTTTTTCCACCCAAATCTAAAAACGGACACCAGAATGAGATTCGGGGTTGAATTTCATCCTTAAAAATGGTGTTTTTTATACTTTTTGTAAATGAACATTTTTGGGGTGTCCGGGGGACAAAATTCCTGATGCCGGTGTCAGGGATTTTTGTGCCCAGGAGATGAATTTTTTTTTTGACCCAAATGTAAAAACGGACACCAGAATTAGATTCAGGGTTGAATTTCATCCTTGAAAATGGTGTTTTTCATAGATTTTAAAAATCAAGATTTTTTGGTGTCCGGGGAAGAAAATTCCTGATGCCGGAGTCAGGGATTTTTGTGCCCAGGAGCTGAGATTTTTTTTTGACCCAAATGTAAAAACGGACGCCAGAATTAGATTCGGGGTTGAATTTCTATCTTAAAAATGGTGTTTTTCATAGCTTTTAAAAATCAAGAAATTTTTGGTGTCCAGGGAAGAAAATTCGAGATGCTGGGGTCAGGGATTTTTGTCCCCAGGAGGTGAAATTTTTTTTCACCTAAATCTAAAAACGGACACCAGAATGAGATTCGGGGTTGGATTTCATTCTTAAAAATGGTGTTTTTCATAGCTTTCAAAAATCAAGAATTTTTTGGTGTCCGGGGAAGAAAATTCCTGATGAGGCAGCAAAACCAACTGAATGGTAATAGGGAACATATGTTTCACTTAGTGACGTGTTTCACTTAGTGATGGTCAGACCATGTCAATGGTAACAGCCAGGGCATGTTTAGCTCACTCAGATGTGGCAAGACCAACTCAATGGTAACAGACAACACGTGTTTCACTTAGTGACGTGTTTCACTTAGTGACAGTCAGACCACGTCAACGGTTACTGTCAGTGCACGTGTAGGTCACTTAGAGACGGCAAGATCAACTCAATGGTAACGGACAACACATTTGTTTCACTTAGTGACGTGTTTCACTTAGTGACGGTCAGACCAAGTCAATGGTAACAGCCAGTGCACCTGTAGGTCACTTAGAGACGGCAAGACCAACTCAATGGTAACAGACAACACATGTGTTTCACTTATTGACGTGTTTCACTTAGTGACGGTCAGACCAAGTCAATGGTAACAGCCAGTGCACGTGTAGGTCACTTAGAGACGGCAAGATCAACTCAATGGTAACAGACAACACATGTGTTTCACTTAGTGACTTGTTTCACTTAGTGGCGGACAGGCCAAGTCAATGGTAACAGCCAGTGCACGTGTAGTTCACTTAGAGACGGCAAGATCAACTCAATGGTAACAGACAACACATGTGTTTCACTTAGTGACATGTTTCACTTAGTGACGGTCAGACCAAGTCAATGGTACAAGCCAGTGCACGTGCAGGTCACTTAGAGACGGCAAGATCAACTCAATGGTAACAGACATGTGTTTCACTAAGTGGCGGACAGGCCATGTCAATGGCAACAGCCATTGCACGTGTAGGTCACTTAGAGGCAGCAAGATCAACTCAATGGTAACAGACAACACATGTGTTTCACTTAGTGACGTGTTTCACTTAGTGACGTTCAGACCAAGTCAATGGTAACAGCCAGTGCACGTGTAGGTCACTTAGAGACGGCAAGATCAACTCAATGGTAACAGACAACACTTGTGTTTCACTTAGTAACGTGTTTCACTTAGTGACGGTCAGACCATGTCAATGGTAACAGCCATTGCACGTGTAGGTCACTTAGAGGCGGCAAGATCAACTCAATGGTAACAGACAACACATGTGTTTCACTTAGTGATGTGTTTCAATTAGTGACGGTCAGACCAAGTCAATGGTAACAGCCATTGCACGTGTAGGTCACTTAGAGGCGGCAAGATCAACTCAATGGTAACAGACAACACATGTGTTTCACTTAGTGACGTGTTTCACTTTGTGACGGTCAGACCAAGTCAATGGTAACAGCCAGTGCACATGTAGGTCACCTAGAGACGGGAAGATCAACTCAATGGTAACAGACAACACATGTGTTTCACTTAGTGACGTGTTTTACTTAGTGGCGGGCAGGCCAAGTCAATGGTAACAGCCAGTGCACGTGAAGTTCACTTAGAGACGGCAAGACCAACTCAATGGTAACAGACAACACATGTGTTTCCCTTAGTGACATGTTTCACTTAGTGGCGGACAGGCCAAGTCAATGGTAACAGCCAGTGTACATGTAGGTCACCTAGAGACGGCAAGACCAACTCAATGGTAACAGACAACACATGTGTTTCCCTTAGTGACATGTTTCACTTAGTGGCGGACAGGCCAAGTCAATGGTAACAGCCAGTGTACATGTAGGTCACCTAGAGACGGCAAGATCAACTCAATGGTAACAGACAACACATGTGTTTCACTTAGCGATGTGTTTCACTTAGTGACGGTCAGACCAAGTCAATGGTAACAGCCAGTGCACGTGTAGGTCACTTAGAGACGGCAAGATCAACTCAATGGTAACAGACAACACATGTGTTTCACTTAGTGACGTGTTTCTCTTCGTGACGGTCAGACGAAGTCAATGGTAACAGCCAGTGCACGTGTAGGTCACTTAGAGACGGCAAGATCAACTCAATGATAACAGACAACACATGTGTTTCACTTAGTGACGTGTTTCTCTTAGTGATGGTCAGACGAAGTCAATGGTAACAGCCAGTGCACGTGTAGGTCACTTAGAGACGGCAAGACCAACTCAATGGTAACAGACAACACATGTGTTTCCCTTAGTGACATGTTTCACTTAGTGGCGGACAGGCCAAGTCAATGGTAACAGCCAGTGTACATGTAGGTCACTTAGAGACGGCAAGACCAACTCAATAATAACAGACAACACATGTGTTTCACTTAGTGACGTGTTTCGCTTAGTGGCGGACAGGCCATGTCAATGGTAACAGCCATTGCACGTGTAGGTCACTTAGAGGCGGCAAGATCAACTCAATAGTAACAGACAACACATGTGTTTCACTTAGTGACGTGTTTCACTTAGTGACGGTCAGACCAAGTCAATGGTAACAGCCAGTGCACGTGTAGGTCACTTAGAGACGGCAAGATCAACTCAATGATAACAGACAACACATGTGTTTCACTTAGTGACGTGTTTCTCTTAGTGATGGTCAGACGAAGTCAATGGTAACAGCCAGTGCACGTGTAGGTCACTTAGAGGCGGCAAGATCAACTCAATGGTAACAGACAACACATGTGTTTCAATTAGTGACGTGTTTCACTTTGTGACGGTCAGACCAAGTCAATGGTAACAGCCAGTGCTCATGTAGGTCACCTAGAGACGGGAAGATCAACTCAATGGTAACAGACAGCACATGTGTTTCACTTAGTGACGTGTTTCACTTAGTGGCGGGCAGGCCAAGTCAATGGTAACAGCCAGTGCACGTGTAGGTCACTTAGAGACGGCAAGACCAACTCAATGGTAACAGACAACACATGTGTTTCACTTAGTGACGTGTTTCACTTAGTGGCGGACAGGCCAAGTCAATGGTAACAGCCAGTGCACGTGTAGGTCACTCAGAGACGGCAAGATCAACTCAATGGTAATAGACAACACATGTGTTTCACTTAGTGATGTGTTTCACTTAGTGACGTGTTTCACTTAGTGACAGTCATACCAAGTCAATGGTAACAGGCAGTGCACGTGTAGGTCACTTGGAGGCGGCAAGATCAACTCAATGGTAACAGACAACACATGTGTTTCACTTAGTGACGTGTTTCACTTAGTGACGGTCATACCAAGTCAATGGTAACAGCCAGTGCACATGTAGGTCACTTGGAGGCGGCAAGAACAACTCAATGGTAACAGACAACTCATGTGTTTCACTTAGTGACGTGTTTCACTTAGTGGCGGACAGGGCAAGTCAATGGTAACAGCCAGTGCACGTGTAGGTCACTTAGAGACGGCAAGATCAGCTCAATGGTAACAGACAACACATATGTTTCACTTAGTGACGTGTTTCACTTAGTGACGGTCAGACCAAGTCAATGGTAACAGCCAGTGCACGTGTAGGTCACTTAGAGATGGCAAGACCAACTCAATGGTAACAGACAACACATGTGTTTCACTTAGTGACGTGTTTCACTTAGTGGCGGGAAGGCCAAGTCAATGGTAACAGCCAGTGCACATGTAGGTCACTTAGAGACGGCAAGACCAACTCAATGGTAACAGACAACACATGTGTTTCACTTAGTGACGTGTTTCACTTAGTGACGGTCAGACCAAGTCAATGGTAACAGCCAGTGCACGTGTAGGTCACTTAGAGACGGAAAGACCAACTCAATGGTAACAGACAACACATGTGTTTCACTTAGTGACGTGTTTCACTTAGTGGCGGACAGGCCAAGTCAATGGTAACAGCCATTGCACGTGTAGGTCACTTAGAGACGGCAAGATCAACTCAATGGTAACAGACAACACATGTGTTTCACTTAGTAACGTGTTTCACTTAGTGACGGTCAGATCATGTCAATGGTAACAGCCATTGCATGTGTAGGTCACTTAGAGGCGGCAAGATCAACTCAATGGTAACAGACAACACATGTGTTTCACTTAGTGACGTGTTTCACTTAGTGACGGTCAGACCAAGTCAATGGTAACAGCCAGTGCACGTGTAGGTCACCTAGAGACAGGAAGATCAACTCAATGATAACAGACAACGCATGTGTTTCACTTAGTGACGTGTTTCACTTAGTGGCGGGCAGGCCAAGTCAATGGTAACAGCCAGTGCACATGTAGGTCACTTAGAGACGGCAAGATCAACTCAATGGTAACAGACAACACATGTGTTTCACTTAGTAACGTGTTTCACTTAGTGGCGGGCAGGCCAAGTCAATGGTAACAGCCAGTGCACATGTAGGTCACTTAGAGACGGCAAGATCAACTCAATGGTAACAGACATGTGTTTCACTTAGTAACGTGTTTCACTTAGTGACGGTCATACCAAGTCAATGGTAACAGCCAGTGCACGTGTAGGTCACTTAGAGACGGCAAGATCAACTCAATGGTAACAGACAACACTTGTGTTTCACTTAGTAACGTGTTTCACTTAGTGACGGTCAGACCATGTCAATGGTAACAGCCATTGCATGTGTAGGTCACTTAGAGGCGGCAAGATCAACTCAATGGTAACAGACAACACATGTGTTTCACTTAGTGACGTGTTTCACTTTGTGACGGTCAGACCAAGTCAATGGTAACAGCCAGTGCACATGTAGGTCACCTAGAGACGGGAAGATCAACTCAATGGTAACAGACAACACATGTGTTTCACTTAGTGACGTGTTTCACTTAGTGGCAGGCAGGCCAAGTCAATGGTAACAGCCAGTGCACGTGTAGGTCACTTAGTGACGGCAAGACCAACTCAATGGTAACAGACAACACATGTGTTTCACTTAGTGACGTGTTTCACTTAGTGGCGGGAAGGCCAAGTCAATGGTAACAGCCAGTGCACATGTAGGTCACTTAGAGACGGCAAGACCAACTCAATGGTAACAGACAACACATGTGTTTCACTTAGTGACGTGTTTCACTTAGTGACGGTCAGACCAAGTCAATGGTAACAGCCAGTGCACGTGTAGGTCACTTAGAGACGGCAAGACCAACTCAATGGTAACAGACAACACATGTGTTTCACTTAGTGACGTGTTTCACTTAGTGGCGGACAGGCCAAGTCAATGGTAACAGCCATTGCACGTGTAGGTCACTTAGAGACGGCAAGATCAACTCAATGGTAACAGACAACACATGTGTTTCACTTAGTAACGTGTTTCACTTAGTGACGGTCAGATCATGTCAATGGTAACAGCCATTGCATGTGTAGGTCACTTAGAGGCGGCAAGATCAACTCAATGGTAACAGACAACACATGTGTTTCACTTAGTGACGTGTTTCACTTAGTGACGGTCAGACCAAGTCAATGGTAACAGCCAGTGCACGTGTAGGTCACCTAGAGACAGGAAGATCAACTCAATGATAACAGACAACGCATGTGTTTCACTTAGTGACGTGTTTCACTTAGTGGCGGGCAGGCCAAGTCAATGGTAACAGCCAGTGCACATGTAGGTCACTTAGAGACGGCAAGATCAACTCAATGGTAACAGACAACACATGTGTTTCACTTAGTAACGTGTTTCACTTAGTGGCGGGCAGGCCAAGTCAATGGTAACAGCCAGTGCACATGTAGGTCACTTAGAGACGGCAAGATCAACTCAATGGTAACAGACATGTGTTTCACTTAGTAACGTGTTTCACTTAGTGACGGTCATACCAAGTCAATGGTAACAGCCAGTGCACGTGTAGGTCACTTAGAGACGGCAAGATCAACTCAATGGTAACAGACAACACTTGTGTTTCACTTAGTAACGTGTTTCACTTAGTGACGGTCAGACCATGTCAATGGTAACAGCCATTGCATGTGTAGGTCACTTAGAGGCGGCAAGATCAACTCAATGGTAACAGACAACACATGTGTTTCACTTAGTGATGTGTTTCAATTAGTGACGGTCAGACCAAGTCAATGGTAACAGCCAGTGCACATGTAGGTCACCTAGAGACGGGAAGATCAACTCAATGGTAACAGACAACACATGTGTTTCACTTAGTGACGTGTTTCACTTAGTGGCAGGCAGGCCAAGTCAATGGTAACAGCCAGTGCACGTGTAGGTCACTTAGTGACGGCAAGACCAACTCAATGGTAACAGACAACACATGTGTTTCACTTAGTGACGTGTTTCACTTAGTGGCGGACAGGCCAAGTCAATGGTAACAGCCATTGCACGTGTAGGTCACTTAGAGGCGGCAAGATCAACTCAATGGTAAGAGACAACACATGTGTTTCACTTAGTAACATGTTTCACTTAGTGACGGTCAGACCAAGTCAATGGTAACAGCCAGTGCACGTGTAGGTCACTTAGAGATGGCAAGACCAACTCAATGGTAACAGACAACACATGTGTTTCACTTAGTGACGTGTTTCACTTAGTGGCGGGAAGGCCAAGTCAATGGTAACAGCCAGTGCACATGTAGGTCACTTAGAGACGGCAAGATCAACTCAATGGTAACAGACAACACATGTGTTTCACTTAGTGACGTGTTTCACTTAGTGACGGTCAGACCAAGTCAATGGTAACAGCCAGTGCACGTGTAGGTCACTTAGAGACGGCAAGACCAACTCAATGGTAACAGACAACACATGTGTTTCACTTAGTGACGTGTTTCACTTAGTGGCGGACAGGCCAAGTCAATGGTAACAGCCATTGCACGTGTAGGTCACTTAGAGACGGCAAGATCAACTCAATGGTAACAGACAACACATGTGTTTCACTTAGTAACGTGTTTCACTTAGTGATGGTCAGACCATGTCAATGGTAACAGCCATTGCATGTGTAGGTCACTTAGAGGCGGCAAGATCAACTCAATGGTAACAGACAACACATGTGTTTCACTTAGTGACGTGTTTCACTTTGTGACGGTCAGACCAAGTCAATGGTAACAGCCAGTGCACATGTAGGTTACCTAGAGACGGGAAGATCAACTCAATGGTAACAGACAACACATGTGTTTCACTTAGTGACGTGTTTCACTTAGTGGCGGACAGGCCAAGTCAATGGTAACAGCCAGTGCACGTGTAGGTCACTCAGAGACGGCAAGATCAACTCAATGGTAATAGACAACACATGTGTTTCACTTAGTGATGTGTTTCACTTAGTGACGTGTTTCACTTAGTGACAGTCATACCAAGTCAATGGTAACAGGCAGTGCACGTGTAGGTCACTTGGAGGCGGCAAGATCAACTCAATGGTAACAACACATGTGTTTCACTTAGTGACGTGTTTCACTTAGTGACGGTCATACCAAGTCAATGGTAACAGCCAGTGCACATGTAGGTCACTTGGAGGCGGCAAGAACAACTCAATGGTAACAGACAACTCATGTGTTTCACTTAGTGACGTGTTTCACTTAGTGGCGGACAGGGCAAGTCAATGGTAACAGCCAGTGCACCTGTAGGTCACTTAGAGACGGCAAGATCAACTCAATGGTAATAGACAACACATGTGTTTCACTTAGTAACGTGTTTCACTTAGTGGCGGGCAGGCCAAGTCAATGGTAACAGCCAGTGCACGTGTAGGTCACTTAGAGACGGCAAGATCAACTCAATGGTAACAGACAACACATGTGTTTCACTTAGTGACGTGTTTCTCTTAGTGATGGTCAGACCAAGTCAATGGTAACAGCCAGTGCACGTGTAGGTCACTTAGAGACGGCAAGACCAACTCAATGATAACAGACAACACATGTGTTTCACTTAGTGACGTGTTTCACTTAGTGACGGTCAGACCAAGTCAATGGTAACAGCCAGTGCACGTGTAGGTCACTTAGAGACGGCAAGATCAACTCAATGGTAACAGACAACACATGTGTTTCACTTAGTGACGTGTTTCTCTTAGTGATGGTCAGACGAAGTCAATGGTAACAGCCAGTGCACGTGTAGGTCACTTAGAGACGGCAAGACCAACTCAATGATAACAGACAACACATGTGTTTCACTTAGTGACGTGTTTTACTTAGTGGCGGACAGGCCATGTCAATGGTAACAGCCATTGCACGTGTAGGTCACTTAGAGGCGGCAAGATCAACTCAATAGTAACAGACAACACATGTGTTACACTTAGTGACGTGTTTCACTTAGTGACGGTCAGACCAAGTCAATGGTAACAGCCAGTGCACGTGTAGGTCACTTAGAGACGGCAAGATCAACTCAATGGTAACAGACAACACATGTGTTTCACTTAGTGACGTGTTTCACTTAGTGACGGTCAGACCAAGTCAATGGTAACAGCCAGTGCACGTGTATGTCACTTAGAGACGGCAAGACCAACTCAATGGTAACAGACAACACATGTTTTTCACTTAGTGACGTGTTTCACTTAGTGACGGTCAGACCAAGTCAATGGTAACAGCCAGTGCACATGTAGGTTACCTAGAGACGGGAAGATCAACTCAATGGTAACAGACAACACATGTGTTTCACTTAGTGACGTGTTTCACTTAGTGGCGGACAGGCCAAGTCAATGGTAACAGCCAGTGCACGTGTAGGTCACTCAGAGACGGCAAGATCAACTCAATGGTAATAGACAACACATGTGTTTCACTTAGTGATGTGTTTCACTTAGTGACGTGTTTCACTTAGTGACAGTCATACCAAGTCAATGGTAACAGGCAGTGCACGTGTAGGTCACTTGGAGGCGGCAAGATCAACTCAATGGTAACAACACATGTGTTTCACTTAGTGACGTGTTTCACTTAGTGACGGTCATACCAAGTCAATGGTAACAGCCAGTGCACATGTAGGTCACTTGGAGGCGGCAAGAACAACTCAATGGTAACAGACAACTCATGTGTTTCACTTAGTGACGTGTTTCACTTAGTGGCGGACAGGGCAAGTCAATGGTAACAGCCAGTGCACCTGTAGGTCACTTAGAGACGGCAAGATCAACTCAATGGTAATAGACAACACATGTGTTTCACTTAGTAACGTGTTTCACTTAGTGGCGGGCAGGCCAAGTCAATGGTAACAGCCAGTGCACGTGTAGGTCACTTAGAGACGGCAAGATCAACTCAATGGTAACAGACAACACATGTGTTTCACTTAGTGACGTGTTTCTCTTAGTGATGGTCAGACCAAGTCAATGGTAACAGCCAGTGCACGTGTAGGTCACTTAGAGACGGCAAGACCAACTCAATGATAACAGACAACACATGTGTTTCACTTAGTGACGTGTTTCACTTAGTGACGGTCAGACCAAGTCAATGGTAACAGCCAGTGCACGTGTAGGTCACTTAGAGACGGCAAGATCAACTCAATGGTAACAGACAACACATGTGTTTCACTTAGTGACGTGTTTCTCTTAGTGATGGTCAGACGAAGTCAATGGTAACAGCCAGTGCACGTGTAGGTCACTTAGAGACGGCAAGACCAACTCAATGATAACAGACAACACATGTGTTTCACTTAGTGACGTGTTTTACTTAGTGGCGGACAGGCCATGTCAATGGTAACAGCCATTGCACGTGTAGGTCACTTAGAGGCGGCAAGATCAACTCAATAGTAACAGACAACACATGTGTTACACTTAGTGACGTGTTTCACTTAGTGACGGTCAGACCAAGTCAATGGTAACAGCCAGTGCACGTGTAGGTCACTTAGAGACGGCAAGATCAACTCAATGGTAACAGACAACACATGTGTTTCACTTAGTGACGTGTTTCACTTAGTGACGGTCAGACCAAGTCAATGGTAACAGCCAGTGCACGTGTATGTCACTTAGAGACGGCAAGACCAACTCAATGGTAACAGACAACACATGTTTTTCACTTAGTGACGTGTTTCACTTAGTGACGGTCAGACCAAGTCAATGGTAACAGCCATTGCACGTGTAGGTCACTTAGAGACGGGAAGATCAACTCAATGGTAACAGACAACACATGTGTTTCACTTAGTGACGTGTTTCACTTAGTGGCAGGCAGGCCAAGTCAATGGTAACAGCCAGTGCACGTGTAGGTCACTTAGTGACGGCAAGACCAACTCAATGGTAACAGACAACACATGTGTTTCACTTAGTGACGTGTTTCACTTAGTGGCGGACAGGCCAAGTCAATGGTAACAGCCATTGCACGTGTAGGTCACTTAGAGGCGGCAAGATCAACTCAATGGTAAGAGACAACACATGTGTTTCACTTAGTAACATGTTTCACTTAGTGACGGTCAGACCAAGTCAATGGTAACAGCCAGTGCACGTGTAGGTCACTTAGAGACGGCAAGACCAACTCAATGGTAACAGACAACACATGTGTTTCACTTAGTGACGTGTTTCACTTAGTGGCGGGAAGGCCAAGTCAATGGTAACAGCCAGTGCACATGTAGGTCACTTAGAGACGGCAAGATCAACTCAATGGTAACAGACAACACATGTGTTTCACTTAGTGACGTGTTTCACTTAGTGACGGTCAGACCAAGTCAATGGTAACAGCCAGTGCACGTGTAGGTCACTTAGAGACGGCAAGACCAACTCAATGGTAACAGACAACACATGTGTTTCACTTAGTGACGTGTTTCACTTAGTGGCGGACAGGCCAAGTCAATGGTAACAGCCATTGCACGTGTAGGTCACTTAGAGACGGCAAGATCAACTCAATGGTAACAGACAACACATGTGTTTCACTTAGTAACGTGTTTCACTTAGTGACGGTCAGACCATGTCAATGGTAACAGCCATTGCATGTGTAGGTCACTTAGAGGCGGCAAGATCAACTCAATGGTAACAGACAACACATGTGTTTCACTTAGTGACATGTTTCACTTTGTGACGGTCAGACCAAGTCAATGGTAACAGCCAGTGCACATGTAGGTCACCTAGAGACGGGAAGATCAACTCAATGGTAACAGACAACACATGTGTTTCACTTAGTGACGTGTTTCACTTAGTGGCGGGCAGGCCAAGTCAATGGTAACAGCCAGTGCACGTGTAGGTCACTTAGAGACGGCAAGACCAACTCAATGGTAACAGACAACACATGTGTTTCACTTAGTGACGTGTTTCACTTAGTGGCGGACAGGCCAAGTCAATGGTAACAGCCAGTGCACGTGTAGGTCACTCAGAGACGGCAAGATCAACTCAATGGTAATAGACAACACATGTGTTTCACTTAGTGATGTGTTTCACTTAGTGACGTGTTTCACTTAGTGACAGTCATACCAAGTCAATGGTAACAGGCAGTGCACGTGTAGGTCACTTGGAGGCGGCAAGATCAACTCAATGGTAACAGACAACACATGTGTTTCACTTAGTGACGTGTTTCACTTAGTGACGGTCATACCAAGTCAATGGTAACAGCCAGTGCACATGTAGGTCACTTGGAGGCGGCAAGAACAACTCAATGGTAACAGACAACTCATGTGTTTCACTTAGTGACGTGTTTCACTTAGTGGCGGACAGGGCAAGTCAATGGTAACAGCCAGTGCACGTGTAGGTCACTTGGAGGCGGCAAGAACAACTCAATGGTAACAGAAAACACATGTGTTTCACTTAGTGACGTGTTTCACTTAGTGGCGGACAGGGCAAGTCAATGGTAACAGCCAGTGCACGTGTAGGTTACTTAGAGACGGCAAGATCAACTCAATGGTAACAGAAATCACATGTGTTTCACTTAGTGATGTGTTTCACTTAGTGGCGGACAGGGCAAGTCAATGGTAACAGCCAGTGCACGTGTAGGTCACTTGGAGGCGGCAAGAACAACTCAATGGTAACAGACAACACATGTGTTTCACTTAGTGACGTGTTTCACTTAGTGGCGGACAGGCCAAGTCAATGGTAACAGCCATTGCACGTGTAGGTCACTTAGAGACGGCAAGATCAACTCAATGGTAACAGACAACACATGTGTTTCACTTAGTAACGTGTTTCACTTAGTGACGGTCAGATCATGTCAATGGTAACAGCCATTGCATGTGTAGGTCACTTAGAGGCGGCAAGATCAACTCAATGGTAACAGACAACACATGTGTTTCACTTAGTGACGTGTTTCACTTAGTGACGGTCAGACCAAGTCAATGGTAACAGCCAGTGCACGTGTAGGTCACCTAGAGACAGGAAGATCAACTCAATGATAACAGACAACGCATGTGTTTCACTTAGTGACGTGTTTCACTTAGTGGCGGGCAGGCCAAGTCAATGGTAACAGCCAGTGCACATGTAGGTCACTTAGAGACGGCAAGATCAACTCAATGGTAACAGACAACACATGTGTTTCACTTAGTAACGTGTTTCACTTAGTGGCGGGCAGGCCAAGTCAATGGTAACAGCCAGTGCACATGTAGGTCACTTAGAGACGGCAAGATCAACTCAATGGTAACAGACATGTGTTTCACTTAGTAACGTGTTTCACTTAGTGACGGTCATACCAAGTCAATGGTAACAGCCAGTGCACGTGTAGGTCACTTAGAGACGGCAAGATCAACTCAATGGTAACAGACAACACTTGTGTTTCACTTAGTAACGTGTTTCACTTAGTGACGGTCAGACCATGTCAATGGTAACAGCCATTGCATGTGTAGGTCACTTAGAGGCGGCAAGATCAACTCAATGGTAACAGACAACACATGTGTTTCACTTAGTGATGTGTTTCAATTAGTGACGGTCAGACCAAGTCAATGGTAACAGCCAGTGCACATGTAGGTCACCTAGAGACGGGAAGATCAACTCAATGGTAACAGACAACACATGTGTTTCACTTAGTGACGTGTTTCACTTAGTGGCAGGCAGGCCAAGTCAATGGTAACAGCCAGTGCACGTGTAGGTCACTTAGTGACGGCAAGACCAACTCAATGGTAACAGACAACACATGTGTTTCACTTAGTGACGTGTTTCACTTAGTGGCGGACAGGCCAAGTCAATGGTAACAGCCATTGCACGTGTAGGTCACTTAGAGGCGGCAAGATCAACTCAATGGTAAGAGACAACACATGTGTTTCACTTAGTAACATGTTTCACTTAGTGACGGTCAGACCAAGTCAATGGTAACAGCCAGTGCACGTGTAGGTCACTTAGAGATGGCAAGACCAACTCAATGGTAACAGACAACACATGTGTTTCACTTAGTGACGTGTTTCACTTAGTGGCGGGAAGGCCAAGTCAATGGTAACAGCCAGTGCACATGTAGGTCACTTAGAGACGGCAAGATCAACTCAATGGTAACAGACAACACATGTGTTTCACTTAGTGACGTGTTTCACTTAGTGACGGTCAGACCAAGTCAATGGTAACAGCCAGTGCACGTGTAGGTCACTTAGAGACGGCAAGACCAACTCAATGGTAACAGACAACACATGTGTTTCACTTAGTGACGTGTTTCACTTAGTGGCGGACAGGCCAAGTCAATGGTAACAGCCATTGCACGTGTAGGTCACTTAGAGACGGCAAGATCAACTCAATGGTAACAGACAACACATGTGTTTCACTTAGTAACGTGTTTCACTTAGTGATGGTCAGACCATGTCAATGGTAACAGCCATTGCATGTGTAGGTCACTTAGAGGCGGCAAGATCAACTCAATGGTAACAGACAACACATGTGTTTCACTTTGTGACGTGTTTCACTTAGTGACGGTCATACCAAGTCAATGGTAACAGCCAGTGCACATGTAGGTCACTTGGAGGCGGCAAGAACAACTCAATGGTAACAGACAACTCATGTGTTTCACTTAGTGACGTGTTTCACTTAGTGGCGGACAGGGCAAGTCAATGGTAACAGCCAGTGCACCTGTAGGTCACTTAGAGACGGCAAGATCAACTCAATGGTAATAGACAACACATGTGTTTCACTTAGTAACGTGTTTCACTTAGTGGCGGGCAGGCCAAGTCAATGGTAACAGCCAGTGCACGTGTAGGTCACTTAGAGACGGCAAGATCAACTCAATGGTAACAGACAACACATGTGTTTCACTTAGTGACGTGTTTCTCTTAGTGATGGTCAGACCAAGTCAATGGTAACAGCCAGTGCACGTGTAGGTCACTTAGAGACGGCAAGACCAACTCAATGATAACAGACAACACATGTGTTTCACTTAGTGACGTGTTTCACTTAGTGACGGTCAGACCAAGTCAATGGTAACAGCCAGTGCACGTGTAGGTCACTTAGAGACGGCAAGATCAACTCAATGGTAACAGACAACACATGTGTTTCACTTAGTGACGTGTTTCTCTTAGTGATGGTCAGACGAAGTCAATGGTAACAGCCAGTGCACGTGTAGGTCACTTAGAGACGGCAAGACCAACTCAATGATAACAGACAACACATGTGTTTCACTTAGTGACGTGTTTCACTTAGTGGCGGACAGGCCATGTCAATGGTAACAGCCATTGCACGTGTAGGTCACTTAGAGGCGGCAAGATCAACTCAATAGTAACAGACAACACATGTGTTACACTTAGTGACGTGTTTCACTTAGTGACGGTCAGACCAAGTCAATGGTAACAGCCAGTGCACGTGTAGGTCACTTAGAGACGGCAAGATCAACTCAATGGTAACAGACAACACATGTGTTTCACTTAGTGACGTGTTTCACTTAGTGACGGTCAGACCAAGTCAATGGTAACAGCCAGTGCACGTGTATGTCACTTAGAGACGGCAAGACCAACTCAATGGTAACAGACAACACATGTTTTTCACTTAGTGACGTGTTTCACTTAGTGACGGTCAGACCAAGTCAATGGTAACAGCCATTGCACGTGTAGGTCACTTAGAGACGGGAAGATCAACTCAATGGTAACAGACAACACATGTGTTTCACTTAGTGACGTGTTTCACTTAGTGGCAGGCAGGCCAAGTCAATGGTAACAGCCAGTGCACGTGTAGGTCACTTAGTGACGGCAAGACCAACTCAATGGTAACAGACAACACATGTGTTTCACTTAGTGACGTGTTTCACTTAGTGGCGGACAGGCCAAGTCAATGGTAACAGCCATTGCACGTGTAGGTCACTTAGAGGCGGCAAGATCAACTCAATGGTAAGAGACAACACATGTGTTTCACTTAGTAACATGTTTCACTTAGTGACGGTCAGACCAAGTCAATGGTAACAGCCAGTGCACGTGTAGGTCACTTAGAGACGGCAAGACCAACTCAATGGTAACAGACAACACATGTGTTTCACTTAGTGACGTGTTTCACTTAGTGGCGGGAAGGCCAAGTCAATGGTAACAGCCAGTGCACATGTAGGTCACTTAGAGACGGCAAGATCAACTCAATGGTAACAGACAACACATGTGTTTCACTTAGTGACGTGTTTCACTTAGTGACGGTCAGACCAAGTCAATGGTAACAGCCAGTGCACGTGTAGGTCACTTAGAGACGGCAAGACCAACTCAATGGTAACAGACAACACATGTGTTTCACTTAGTGACGTGTTTCACTTAGTGGCGGACAGGCCAAGTCAATGGTAACAGCCATTGCACGTGTAGGTCACTTAGAGACGGCAAGATCAACTCAATGGTAACAGACAACACATGTGTTTCACTTAGTAACGTGTTTCACTTAGTGACGGTCAGACCATGTCAATGGTAACAGCCATTGCATGTGTAGGTCACTTAGAGGCGGCAAGATCAACTCAATGGTAACAGACAACACATGTGTTTCACTTAGTGACATGTTTCACTTTGTGACGGTCAGACCAAGTCAATGGTAACAGCCAGTGCACATGTAGGTCACCTAGAGACGGGAAGATCAACTCAATGGTAACAGACAACACATGTGTTTCACTTAGTGACGTGTTTCACTTAGTGGCGGGCAGGCCAAGTCAATGGTAACAGCCAGTGCACGTGTAGGTCACTTAGAGACGGCAAGACCAACTCAATGGTAACAGACAACACATGTGTTTCACTTAGTGACGTGTTTCACTTAGTGGCGGACAGGCCAAGTCAATGGTAACAGCCAGTGCACGTGTAGGTCACTCAGAGACGGCAAGATCAACTCAATGGTAATAGACAACACATGTGTTTCACTTAGTGATGTGTTTCACTTAGTGACGTGTTTCACTTAGTGACAGTCATACCAAGTCAATGGTAACAGGCAGTGCACGTGTAGGTCACTTGGAGGCGGCAAGATCAACTCAATGGTAACAGACAACACATGTGTTTCACTTAGTGACGTGTTTCACTTAGTGACGGTCATACCAAGTCAATGGTAACAGCCAGTGCACATGTAGGTCACTTGGAGGCGGCAAGAACAACTCAATGGTAACAGACAACTCATGTGTTTCACTTAGTGACGTGTTTCACTTAGTGGCGGACAGGGCAAGTCAATGGTAACAGCCAGTGCACGTGTAGGTCACTTGGAGGCGGCAAGAACAACTCAATGGTAACAGAAAACACATGTGTTTCACTTAGTGACGTGTTTCACTTAGTGGCGGACAGGGCAAGTCAATGGTAACAGCCAGTGCACGTGTAGGTTACTTAGAGACGGCAAGATCAACTCAATGGTAACAGAAAACACATGTGTTTCACTTAGTGATGTGTTTCACTTAGTGGCGGACAGGGCAAGTCAATGGTAACAGCCAGTGCACGTGTAGGTCACTTGGAGGCGGCAAGAACAACTCAATGGTAACAGACAACTCATGTGTTTCACTTAGTGACGTGTTTCACTTAGTGGCGGACAGGGCAAGTCAATGGTAACAGCCAGTGCACGTGTAGGTCACTTAGAGACGGCAAGATCAACTCAATGGTAATAGACAACACATGTGTTTCACTTAGTGACGTGTTTCACTTAGTGACGGTCATACCAAGTCAATGGTAACAGCCAGTGCACGTGTAGGTCACTTGGAGGCGGCAAGAACAACTCAATGGTAACAGAAAACACATGTGTTTCACTTAGTGACGTGTTTCACTTAGTGGCGGACAGGGCAAGTCAATGGTAACAGCCAGTGCACGTGTAGGTCACTTAGAGACGGCAAGATCAACTCAATGGTAATAGACAACACATGTGTTTCACTTAGTGATGTGTTTCACTTAGTGACGTGTTTCACTTAGTGACAGTCATACCAAGTCAATGGTAACAGCCAGTGCACATGTAGGTCACTTGGAGGCGGCAAGAACAACTCAATGGTAACAGAAAACACATGTGTTTCACTTAGTGACGTGTTTCACTTAGTGGCGGGAAGGCCAAGTCAATGGTAACAGCCAGTGCACGTGTAGGTCACTTAGACGCGGCAAGACCACCTCAATGATAATTGCTTCAGATGTACCAGAAGAAAAAGCGGGTCACGGGAGGCAACAGGAGACTTGAGTCTTTGCAGAGTCTGGCTTGCAATTTTGCTAATTCCTCCCAGTCGCAGGTGCCTTCACTGATCTATTGGGTGTGGCCCAGGTCGAAGGGCGGGGCCAGTCCTATAAAAGCCTGCTGGCTGAGCTGAGCGCTTCAGTCTTTTGGAACCAGCCCTGGGGAAAGGACCACTGCTGGATGGTGACCTGTCCTGCAGGCTGTTACAAAGGAGCTCAGGAAACCGGATAAGTAGTCAATGGGGAATTTGGGGTGTCTTTCTTTCTTTCCCAGTTTCACTGAGCTTCAGGCTTTTTCCTTTTAAAGTGATGGGGATGGAAATTGAATATGTTTGGGAGCCAACTAAAAGCTGTAGCAGGCAGCTAACCGTATTTCCCACTGCCTGTTGCAGCTTTTAGTTGGCTCCCAAACATACTCAATTTCCACTTTAAATATTGCAGTTTGGGTGGGAAATAGCAGGATGGACCTTTTGAAATGTCTTCCCACACCCCAGGTCCAGAGTTTTGCAGTCTACTGCAAAGGGCCCTTTAGCTTGCCTGCCAGGTGGTGCTTGTGGGCCCCACTTTCCAGGTATTTAGAGACAAGGTAGGAACGCATCTCTTTTGCCGAGCTTTTGATTTCTGAACGATTCTCTTGTGTAATTTTAAGAGCAATTTTAATTGCATTATTTATAGATTACCTGTTAGTATTTTTTGAGGCACTTAGATGGTAGAAGAAACAAAAGCTGGATAGACATAAAGCAACTTAGAAATGTACAAATGTAAAATTAGAAATAACTCTAAACCTAGGTTATACCTTAAACCTTAGTCTACTAAACAATAGGAATCAATGTAACCTAAACTTTTAAAGTAGCTAAGGTTAATTGCTGCCCACAGTTATAACATAAAAAAACAGAAATGTAACCATCACTGTGCCTGCAGCACCAGTACTTTTGTTTTTTTAAATCATCAAGGTGCCTACCATGATAAAAAAAAATACCAATTGAAAATTGGAGCAATGTTATGCCATTGAAATTAGTTCAAATTAAGCTTTGGGAATAAGTTTCAGATTGAAGCTCGGTCAAAGAGATGTACGATTATCCTATTCTCAAATCCTCTGAGGGTTGGGCAAAGAGGAGAGATTTAGAAAGACCTCCAGGGGCCATCTTAGCAACAAAATCCAAAACAAAGTGATAGGACAAGGTAGTCGAGTAGCTTTGCGGCAAGCTAGTGGCTGGTGAAACGCAGAATTGTTCCAATATTTTGGGTCCTATTCAGTTCACACTCTTTTTTCTGAGCATAGATAGGGTCAACTTCAGTAGCTGTTTTGCATTAAGCAATTTCCATTTAGCCCTCTTTTGGGACAAGAAGCAGTCTTTAACCACCTGTTTCTTCCTCTTTCTAGAATTAGCCTGCTCGATGGATGGATGTGAAGACCTTTCATCAGCCTGCCTTTTGGAGAAGAGAGATACCAAGATGACCACATTTTCCTTTGTGTGGCGGGACAGCGAGAGCTTGGAGTTTACAGGTAAGGAGTGGGTGATTTGAGTCATATTTCTTAATGGGCACTACTGGGTTGGGTGATGTAAATACTGGCCCCTCAAACCCATTGAAAGCTTTACTTATTTAGGCTTTTTTGCAGAGTATTCAGCTGGAGTCATCCTGCTCAGAAGACATTGCACCTGCATGTTTCCGGGTGAAGGAAGGGGGGGCCCCCATGTCGTCGCAGATGGAGTTACTTGTACGCTGCTGCAGCTGCTGCTACAAAGGAACCCTGGGAAAGAGCTTTGACACGTGCCCAGAACGATTGAGATGGAAGAGAACAGAGCAGAGATTGGGTGGGGTGATGGGTGGGGTGGTTTTTTTGAATGGAAAGCTGGCACAGCTTCCCTTAAGTGTAATGTTTTTTTCTTTCATTCCCTTCCTTGACTTTGGTGCCGCCATTGCTTTAACTTGCTGCCAGCATACCCGCCGTATCTTTTCTTCTTCTGATCTTCAGAGGGCCTGCGTGCCTCGCTTCTGGCACTACCACCCTCTGATGCTTTCATTCCCTTCCTTGACTTTGGTGCCGCCATTGCTTTAACTTGCCGCCAGCATACCCGCCGTATCTTCTCTTCTTCTGATCTTCAGAGGGCCTGCGTGCCTCGCTTCTGGCACTACACCTCTCTGATGCTTTCATTCCCTTCCTTGACTTTGGTGCCGCCATTGCTTTAACTTGCCGCCAGCTTACCCGCCGTATCTTCTCTTCTTCTGATCTTCAGAGGGCCTGCGTGCCTCGCTTCTGGCACTACACCTCTCTGATGCTTTCATTCCCTTCCTTGACTTTGGTGCTGCCATTGCTTTAACTTGCCGCCAGCATACCCGCCGTATCTTCTCTTCTTCTGATCTTCAGAGGGCCTGCGTGCCTCGCTTCTGGCACTACACCTCTCTGATGCTTTCATTCCCTTCCTTGACTTTGGTGCCGCCATTGCTTTAACTTGCCGCCAGCTTACCCGCCGTATCTTCTCTTCTTCTGATCTTCAGAGGGCCTGCGTGCCTCGCTTCTGGCACTACACCTCTCTGATGCTTTCATTCCCTTCCTTGACGTTGGTGCCGCCATTGCTTTAACTTGCCGCCAGCTTACCCGCTGTATCTTCTCTTCTTCTGATCTTCAGAGGGCCTGCGTGCCTCGCTTCTGGCACTACACCTCTCTGATGCTTTCATTCCCTTCCTTGACTTTGGTGCCGCCATTGCTTTAACTTGCCGCCAGCATACCCGCCGTATCTCTTTTTTCCCCCTGATCTCATTGCCTGTGTGGTTCCATTCTGGCACCGCCACCACTTGGCATTGACTCTCCGATCTTGGCACTCTTTGTCTCTTAAGTAGTCTGCCTTTTGTTCCCTTCCTTTGGTGCCACCATTGTTTTCCTTTGCTGCCAGAGTACCTGCCGTACAGGCGAGGCGAGGCGAGGCGAGGCGAGGCGAGGCGAGGCGAGGCGAGGCGAGGCAAGGCAAGGCAAGGCTTGGCTTTTCATTTTGGGTCAAAAAAAAAAATTCACCTCCTGGGCACAAAAATCCCTGACCCCGGCATCAGGAATTTTCTTCCCCGGACACCAAAAAATTCTTCATTTTTAAAAGCTATGAAAAACACCATTTTTAAGGATGAAATTCAATCCCGAATCTCATTCTCATGTCCATTTTTACATTTGGGTCAAAAAAAAAATTCACCACCTAGGCACAAAAATCCCTGAATTTTCTTCCGAAGACACCAAAAAATCTTGATTTTTAAAAACCATGAAAAACACCATTTTTAAGAATGAAATTCAACCCCAAATCTTATTCTGGTATTCGTTTTTAGATTTGAGTCAAAAAAAAAAATTCACCTCCTAGGCACAAAAATCCCTGACCCCCCCCCCTGTGAGGCATATAGTTGATGTGGTGGAGTTTTTGGAAAGGAACAACCAGATCCCTGCGGCGCTAATTTTTTTAGATGCTGAAAAAGCTTTTTATCAATTGGATTGGCAATTTCTGATGAAAGTTTTAGATAAAATGAATTTTGGGGATAAATTTTTACAACCAATTAGGGCATTATATCAAAAACAAACTGCCCAAATAATAGTTAACAATAGTCTGACTGAAGTATGCAATATTGAGAAGGGCACAAGACAAGGGTGTCCGTTATCACCTTTATTATTTGTTTTAACATTGGAGATATTATTCATAAAAATATGGAACTTGGAAAAAATTAAGGGTATTCAAATTAGAGATCAGGATTATAGATTGAGGGCGTTTGCAGACGATCTGGTTGTTACGGTGACCCAGCCAGAAAACTCTGTTGTGGACCTGATGGAGATAATAATGCAATATGGGAAGGTTTCTGGATTTAAGGTTAATGTACAAAAAATAAAAATTCTGGCCAAAAATATGACAGCACCGCAAAAGGCCCTTTTAAAAGGATTAACTGGATTTGAGATTGTTAAAAGGGTTAAATATTTGGGGGTGTATTTGTCACCCTCCAATGCAAAGTTATATAAAAATAATTATGAAAAGTTATGGGGAAAAATTCAAAAAGAATTGGAGAGCTGGGAAAAACTGCAATTGTCTTTGCTGGGAAGAATTGCAGCAGTGAAAATGAATGTCCTGCCTAAATTTTTATTTTTATTCCAAATGATACCGGTCCTTAAAAAAGACTCTAATTTGGAAGAATGGCAACGGGGTATCAATAAATTTGTGTGGGCAGGGAAAAGGCCACGAGTTAAACTCAAGATTATGCAGGATACTCGTGAAAGATGTGGTCTTAAAATGCCTAATCTTAAATTATATTATGAAGCTGCTGCGTTGTCAGGAATAAGTGATTGGATTAATTTGACACAAGGGAGATTATTAAATCTTGAGGGCCACGACTTGTTATTTGGCTGGCATGCATATTTGTTGTATGATAAGAAGGTAGATAATGTGTTTAAAGTGCATATTTTAAGACAGGCATTGTTGAGAGTTTGGAAGAAGTATAGACATAAGTTAGACTGCAAGATGCCGTTGTGGGCAATCCCGAAACATGCAATAGAAAACATAAATGTTGGCTTCAAACATGATGTGACTACGTATAAGGAGATCTTAAGTTTGGAAAGGAACGTCTGGTGTTTGAAGCCGTACAATCTCTTGCGAGATGAGAAGATCGTTCAAACTTGGTTCCAATATATTCAATTACGTGCCAGGTGGAAAGAAGATCAGAAAATTGGTTTCTCAATGACTGATGAAAATTTGATAAAGCAAATTAGAAACCAGGGTCCAGCACATATCAAACGGATTTATCTTGCATTGATAGATATTGACACAGAAACAGAACTTGTTAAAGACTGTATGATAAAATGGGCCCAGAATATCCAAGAAGTTATTACAATGGATACTTGGGAAAAGATCTGGGTGAGGAACATAAAATTCACGCAAGCCCAAAACCTAAGAGAGAACTTTTATAAAATGTTTTATAGATGGCATTTAGATCCTTAAAAGCTTGCAAGTATGTATCCGAATTATCAACCTAAATGTTGGAGGTGTGGTGGCGAAGATGCAACGTATTTTCATATATGGTGGACCTGCAAAAAGGTTAAGGCTTTTTGGATAAAAATTTGGTGGAATATGCAGAAGATCTTTAAGCAAAGGATAAAGTTTTGTCCGCAATTGTTTTTGCTGGGCATAATTACAGATGCTACTGTTGTGGACATTAAGTTGATGTTGAACTTAATTACAGCAGCAAGACTCTTAATAGGTCAATATTGGAAAAAAGAAGAACTGCCGACTATAGAAGAATGGACTCTAAAGGTTTCTGACCTGGCGGAAATGGCAAAGATTTCGGCTTACTTGAAAGATCATTCGCAAGAACGTTATATTATGGAGTGGAAAAAGTGGATTGATTATATCCAGAACAAATATGGGACTAAAAAGTTTCATTTAGCATTTGAATAAGTTTTCTTTTCTTTTTTCTTTTTTTTCTTTTTATATGTAATATTAGTATTGCTTGTAGTCATTTTATATGAGCTAGAGGGCGATAGAATTAATAGTTTATTGTTGTTAGCATATGGATCTTTAGGATTGTTCTTTGTTTTTATACCTTGTACTTAGCTCTGGGAAGTCGGGGGGGGGGGGAGGGGGAATGGGGGGAAGGGATAGGGAGGGTTAGGTAGGGGTGGGGGGAGGGGGGGATTGTTAAAGATAAAATGTACTGTAAAACTTTTCAATAAAAAAAAAATCCCTGACCCCGGCACCATTTTTAAGTATGAAATTCAACCCCGAATCTTATTCTGGTATTCGTTTTTACATTTGGGTGGAAAAAAATTTTCACCTCCTGGGCACAATTCTTCATTTTAAAAATGAAGAATTTTTTGGTGTCCGGGGAAGAAAATTCCTGATGCCGGGGTCAGGGATTTTTGTGCCCAGGAGGTGAAAAAGTTTTTTTGACTAAAATCTAAAAACGGACACCAGAATGAGATTTGGGGTTGAATTTCTTCCTTAAAATCGGTGTTTTTCATAGCTTTTAAAAATCAAGAATTTTTTGGTGTACGGGGAAGAAAATTCCTGATGCCGGGGTCAAACATTTTTCTGCCCAGGAGGTGATTTTTTTTTTTGACACAAATGTAAAAATGGACGCCAGAATTAGATTCGGGGTTGAATTTCTTCCTTAAAAATGGTGTTTTTCATAGCTTTTAAAAATCAAGATTTTGTTGGTGTCCGGGGAAGGAAATTCCTGATGCCGGGGTCAAACATTTTTGTTTCCAGGAGGTGAAAAATTTTGTTTGACCCAAATGTAAAAATGGACACCAGAATTAAATTCCAGGTTGAATTTTTTCCTTAACAATGGTGTTTTTCATAGTTTTTAAAAATCAAGATTTTTTGGTGTCCGGGGAAGAAAATTCCTGATGCCGGGGTCAGGGATTTTTCTGCCCAGGAGGTGAAAAAGTTTTTTTGACTAAAATCTAAAAACGGACACCAGAATGAGATTCGGGGTTGAATTTCATACTTAAAAATGGTGTTTTTCATAGCATTTAAAAATCAAGAATTTTTTGGTGGCCGGGGAAGAAAATTACTGATGCCGGGGTCAGGGATTTTTGTGCCCAGGAGGTTAACTTTTTTCCCCACCCAAATGTAAAAACACACACCAGAATGAGATTCGGGGTTGAATTTCATTCTTAAAAATGGTGTTTTTCATGGTTTTTAAAAATCAAGATTTTTTGGTGTCCGGGGAAGAAAATTCAGGGATTTTTGTGCCCAGGAGGTGAAATTTTTTTTCCACCCAAATGTAAAAACAGACACCAGAATGAGATTTGGGGTTTAATTTTGTCCTTAAAAATGGTGTTTTTCATAGTATTTAAAAATCAAGAATTTTTTGGTGTCCGGGGAGGAAAATTCCTGCCGGAGTCAGGGATTTTTGTGCCCAGGAGGTGAATTTTTTTTTGACCCAAATGTAAATACAGACGCCAGAATTAGATTCGGGGTTGAATTTCTTCCTTAAAAATGGTGTTTTTCATAGTTTTTAAAAATCAAGATTTTTTTGGTGTCCGGGGAAGAAAATTCCTGATGCCGGAGTCAGGGATTTTTGTGCCCAGGAGGTGAAAAAAATTTTCTGACTCAAATTTTTTTTGACCCAAATCTAAAAATGGACACCAGAATGAGATTCAGGGTTGAATTTTGTCCTTTAAAATGGTGTTTTTCATAGCTTTTAAAAATAAAGAATTTTGTGGTGTACGGGGAAGAAAATTCCTGATGCCGTGGTCAAACATTTTTGTTTCCAGGAGGTGAAAAATTTTGTTTGACCCAAATGTAAAAATGGACAGGGATTTTTGTGCCCAGGAGGTAAATTTTTTTTTTTTTACCCAAATGTAAAAACGGATGCCAGAATTAGATTCGGGGTTGAATTTTGTACTTAAAAATGGTGTTTTTCATAGCTTTTAAAAATCAAGAATTTTTTGGTGTCCGGGGAAGAAAATTCCTGAAATCTGCCGCCGATTCGCCCGGCTGCTGGACCCGTTGGACAAACTGAAATCTCCAGGACAGTTCAGACATCCTGGGGTTGAAATGGGTATTTAGGAGACAGACCCGATTGCAGTCGGTGAGCACAGTCCCATAGCAAGGTCATAAACGGCGGGGCTACTGATGCAGAGCAGGGCCGCCACTTTCATGCTGTCCTCTGTGATTCGGTTTACTAGGAGGTAGAATTCGACCTGTCCAAGATGCGATTCCCAACGTTCGTGATGGCGGACGTCGAATTCACGGATCTGACCGATCTCAGCCATGTTGCATCCTGTTCTGTGAATCTTGCTTCGAGTTGGCCATAACGTGATGGCTCCTGGCCATTAAAAAGATGCCTCTTCTTCCAGCAATGATGCTGTTGCCCCGTGACTTCAGCTCTCAGGTGAAGCAGGATCCCATCCTCATCGCCACTATTGTGTAGTGAGTTCTGGAACGCATGGAGGACACCAGGCAGAAGAATACATCACAGCAGCTCTTTATTTGGTGGTGGAAACTGTACTGAGAGGATAGGGTTACCTGTGCCCTCTTTATACCTGTCCAGGTACACTTTCCAGCCAATAGATTTAAACCTGGCTTTCCCGCTGAAACGCTGCTTCCTGCCATAGCAGTTTCGAGCCTGCGCCACCTGGTGTATCGATAGAGCCGATGCTTGCAGTGTTATTAAACCCCATACATAACAGATAGCCTTGTGAATTTTTTCAGAGATGCTGCCATGACATCACCTGGATTATAACAGGGCGGAGTCAAATTGAATAAAACTTTTGATTTCCATCTTCAGTAGTTCAGATACTCGGTAGCAAAGAAATACAGAAAAATCAAACTACATTTTTGCAACCCAAGTATGGAAGCCTTTTATTTGTAACATTTTTTTTACATATTAGCCTTTAACTCCTTTTTACCTCATAATTGACTGTTCGATTTAAATAATAGATAATTAATCATAAAACCTATGTTCAGCCTGGAAAAGTGTGACTTACTTCCGACTTTGGGATTGAAAATGGAGCCAGTAAAGCGCTAGAAAAGCCAAGCCGTTGCTCATCACCATCCCTCCTTCCTCCCTTCACAGGATTCCCCTCGCAGGTTAATTTGGGATATTGCTCCGACGTAGTAGGACCAAGAGTGGGATGGAAATATTATAAATAATACGGACATACTAGTTTCCTAAAGGGGGAATCTCGATTTTATTCAGCTGCCTCTATTTTAACGAAGAATCGTTCTGGACAAGTCAAGAGGCTCCGATATTTTAACGTTCAGGGAGGGAGGGAGGGAGGGAGGGAGTTGGGAGGAGAGGCAATTCCTCTGCACATGCTCAGAGGCATGCCTTCCTAGCTTTTTTTTTAAAGTTAGGATGCCTCCTGACGTAGCTGAAAGGTTATGCTGCAAAGGAGAAAAGAGGCTCAGGTTGGTTGAGCCGCCGGCCGGCATGCCCTCCGCGCTCGCGCACTCCCCCCCACCCCGCCCGCGAGACCCGGGGTTGGCGGGGAAGGCTTCTCCCGGCTGGCCGCTTCGCCCTCCTGCCTCTTCCTCCTCCTCCAATCGCGAGCGCCCTTACTGCTGGGTGGGCTGAGCTGCTCGCCTGCACGCCCAGCTGGTCCGAAGCTCAGCCATGGTAATGTCTGCCGCTTTGTTCTTCCCCCTCCTCCGAAGATCCGGGGCGGAGATCGGTTCGGGGGCGGAGGGGCGCGTGTGTGGCACGATCGAGGCCCGCGGGGGAGAGGCGCGCACTTTCGTCCGGGGGCCGCTTGTCTCCCGATTCGCTGCCCGGATGGAGAAGCCCCCTCTGCCTCCATCCTGCTCCTTTGATGGAGTCCCCCGTGCGCCGGGTCTGTGGCGGGGCGTGTAAACGGGATTCTTGGGCCCCCGGATGGGAGTGCCAGAGGGAGACTCCGGGATCGGGAAGAAAATTGGGCAGCGGGGAGGCTGCAAGCTCCCGACTTTGGCAAGCGGATGAAGAGATGTACACTGTGCGGAGAAATTGCAGAAGCATCCAGCTCGTAACCGAGTCATTTATAAGCAACCACGTGCAGTTGTGGGAATAGGTGCACATCCACACACGAAATGTAGATTCCTGTCCTTTCTTATCCCAAGAGTAGGATCTGAGTGGATAATGTCCCTTGAGCGTGAGGATAAACTAGGCTGAGTTGACGCAGCCTTTTTTGCAAGGCCAGCAGGAATCTCTACTCTTAGTCTACTGAATGGACTGTTTTGTCAGTTTTCTTCTCTGTATCTTCAATCTCCCACAGACACCTCAACCCCAGCAGGAGGAGGCACACAACAATAAATTAGATGCATGGGAATGTACCCATTTAAATAATGGTCACAACAATCAAGACTGCATGCAGCATGTGCTTTTTGTACATGTGCATACATTTAAATATGTACATCAAAGTAGGGCCATATGAAAGATTGTACTTACTGTATGTGGATGTCTGTTTACTATAAAAGAATTTGTAGGTACATAGTCATGGCTGTATCTATGTGAACTGTATGTATAACTTAAATATAGATGCATATATTAGAAGACTGTTCTCACAGTGTAAAATGACACTTGAAGCAGTGGACTGAATTTTCAGAACAGTTTTTGGAGGGGGTGAGAATATTATTAAGATAAGAGGGAGTTGAAGATGCATGGAAATAAATTCTCCCTGATGTGTGTTGTTAAATGTACCATGCAAGATATTTTGAAACCTGTGTGCATCCTAGTCTGGCCTTAGATGAATTCTGAGGGTTGTTCATGAGATTGTTCAGTGGAGAAACATCTGGTTCATTCTCCAAGTAAAGCAGGAAAAAATGATAAATTGGCTAGAAGGTCCAAGAATTTAAGCATCTATAAGGCAGCTTTCTTGGTTTTAATTTCAAGCAACCCGACCCCAGCTTTTTCCTAATATAGGACCTTGATTTATCAATGGTAAACGTAATACTGTATCCAAATATGCAACCATAGTTGTTCATCCCAGTATATATAGCCATATCTTATTACTATCTGTCTATAAGCTTTTTTGTTTTGTTTAAATCGGGTGTGTCCTGTTACTTATTTTGAAGGCCAAGAGCTATGCTTGGTCTTTGAGAAATATACAGGAGGTGGTATTCTACTAAGATCTGCAGTTCCAGAAAATATTTACTTTAATGTAAATTACTTTAAATTTATTTAAATAGAATAATGTAATTGCTGTTTTATTTAATTTTATCCCATTTCTGTTTTATTAAAAATAGTAAATTGTCCATTTTTGAAGATTTCCTGCTACTTGCTCTTTTTCTCTCTCTATACTTTTTAATCTAGTATACTTCTAAAATATGATTAGCGCACAACATGTAGAAAAAGGCCACCAGTGGGCTAGAATACTTGGCCGGGTAAAATGAATTTATGAAAAGCCATGTTTATGAACAAAATGCCCAAGCAGAGAGAGAATGGGGTAGGCCTAGACATCCCTTTTCTCTTGAAGTCACCTAACCCAGAAGTGGGAAATCTATGGCCCTCCAGATGTTGGACTGCAGTGTCCCTAAGACTAGCCACTAAGGGCATTTACTGAGGAGTATGGCATTGCAGTTGAGATATCTGAAGGGCACGTTTGTCAAATAAGATATGAGAACTTGAAATGACTCACTGCACTAGGTTCAGGAAAATGGTAGAATGAAGTCATTCTCCCCTAATCTAGATTACAAAGAATGTATTTCTGTGAGATATAGAAATAGATAGATAGATAGATAGATAGATAGATAGATAGATAGATATAGATATATCATGTTTATATGATTTTATTTGTGTTTAAGAGATGGGACAGGGCACTGGTGGTGCTTGACAATGTTGAGCTACAACTCTTATCAGCCTCAGTCAATGCAGTGTGTGGGTTGATAGGAATAGACTGCAGGAGGCTTTCTAGTTCCCAACTATTACATCAGACAAATTGAGGGAGAAAAAGATATACCAGTGGCTGTTACTCATAATAGCTAAAAGAGTCTTCTGTAAAAAGGCAGCATGATTGCCAGATACCGAAACCAAGCCAAGGGAGAAGATACGTCCATTTATGAAGCCTTTTGTCAAGTCACTGAAAGTTGCAGGATACTAGACCAGTTGAAGTTTTGGTCTGATCTAGCATTTATTTGTCAATTTGTATTCATACTTTGCACTAGAGAAAAGCAATTTACAGAGTTTTTTCCTTTTAATTTTTCCCCTTGGCTTACGGTAATTGGATTGCTGTTAATTTCTGTGTTTGGGTAATAAATACTGGAGGAACACAAGTGGATGTTACAACTCTTACCAAACAGTACCGGTCCATTTGCACTAGAAATCCGAACTGGCACAATTGGACTCTTAAAGTTCCTGTCAATAGGATTTCCTGGATGCAGACTTGGAAAAATTATGGTTTCGCTCAAGGATTTGGAATACAATAGTACCTTGGTAGTCAACTGCTTTGAAACTCATCGAATTTTGTTGTGAAAATTTTCTCCTGGTACTCGTTGTCCCGGTACTAGAACTTGTCACTGTTGGCTGCCTTGTGACTCACTACAATATTTCTTACGGGGAAAAATTGTTTGGTACTCAAATTATGAGTGAAATTAGCTTTCGTTTCCCCAACCTGATTCTTTCCAGACACCTGAAGTACAACTCATCATTCCCATCAAGAATGGGATATCTTTAAAGCATCGGTCAACTTCAGGGCTAAATGGAAATCTGCTCTAGTCAAACTCAACATCTAATGTTTTACATCTCAGTTGCCTTTGCTCTTCTTAACCCATTAATTATTCTTCACTTCCACCTCCACTCATACTTTTATTATGTATTTATGCTTGCAGTCAACTCCAGATTCAGGCAGTGGTCCTCCTGGACAGCCAGCTTCCTTTCCTTCTGCCCCACCACCACCACCAATTCTACCTCCTCCATTTGTAAGTTCACCTTAATGCAAGTTGTATTTAACAGTATGCTAAATGTTTTTATGGAAATATGAGATGTCCTTGGTCTACTGTATGTTAGGGTTGCAATGCCTAGGGAAATGGGAACAAGCCTGAAGCTTGTTTTGACTGGATTCCACTTTTGGGAATTCAAAGCTCATGGCTTCTGCACTTGAAGTTGGATCAGAAACTGCTTCTGTTATGCTTGGAAGCAGCTGAATTAAAATTTTCTATATTTTCTAGGTGCTGTTATAAAATGGAAATAACCAAGCTGAAAAAAAGTGAAACATGAAATTATTAGAGGACTACTTCAAAAATAAAATCCAGATCTTAATTATTACACAAAAGCTCATTCTTCCCATGACAATATGAGATTTCATTTTATTGTTTTTTTATTTATTTCCAGTGAAATTATTTATCTGATTTGTGATCTAAATTCATTAAATGGAAGAAAGTAAAGAAGTTGTGTGTATTTATTGGGGCATTAATTACCATGGTGCAGCCTATCTCAATCTGGTCCATTCCATGAATTTAAGCAACCGTAATCTACGGATTAGCTTGTAAAGGTAAATTGTAGCCTTGAGTCCATTACCTAAACTGACACATGCACACTGAGGTAGGATTTTAAAAATATAATGTTTGGCATACCAGCATCCTTTCCTTTTTGAAGTGTGATGCTGCTGGATTGAGACTTTGTCTGTGGTTGGTCCAGAGTATATTCTGCTTTGGGCACAGTTCTAAGTTTCTTTTCTTCTTTCTAGATGCCTCCTCCTGGGATCCCACCACCATTTCCACCCATGGGATTGCCTCCAATGGGACCACGGCCACCTCCTATGCCACCTATGCCTCCTAGCATGATGCCACCTCCCCCTCTGATTCCACCTATGCCTGGACCACCACCCCTGGGTCAGGTAGTGCTGGTTCAGTTTTTTTCTTTGCCTTTTGTTTTTCCAGTTTACAATATGTATAATGGCTTGGTCTTCTCTTTTGCTCCAGATGCCCACAATGGTGCCACCAATGCTGCCTGGGATGATCATGCCGGGGGTGCCAGCTGGGCCTGTTCCTGTTTCTGGAGGAGTGAGTGTCAGAAAGTACAGTGATTTAGGGAATTAGAATAGGCTGTGGCACAAGAGCTTGCATACATATTGCAATGGCCTTCATAACAGGGCTAGCTCTTTAATTTGGAAACTGATACATGATGCTCTTTGACCACTTGGTTGACCACACCCAATGGATGGATGATGAGGTGACCAAGGTGTGGAGTTTAGTGCAGAGAAGTAAGCAAAGCTGATTGGGCTCTAGCATCCCTTGAACATGGTAGGAAAAAGGCATGCACTAAGATTATGGTCCTCCAGTTGTTGCAGAACCACAGTACCCAAAAGCCCTAAACCATGGAGGCAATTATGAAAGATTCCATCTCTGTTTTACAAACCCGGACACCAAAATCCCCCAAACGGCTTGAAGAGAGAATGACTTAACATTTTCTTTGTCATTCATTCGTTTGTTTGTTCATTCCTTCATTGGTTCATGCATTCGTTCCAGTATGCCATCCTTCCAGAGGCCTGCTTGACCTCATTCCTGCTGGACTTTAAAAAAGCTTTCAAAACTTGGCTTTTCAAAATGGTGCTAGGCCAAAGTATATTTTGCATTCCCCTTGACTCATGACAGATTGTGGAAGTTGAGGGTGGGTGGGAGTTGTAAAGGTAAAGGTTCCCCCGCACATGCGTGCTAGTCATTTCCGACTCTAGGGGCCGGTGCTCATCTCCGTTTCAAAGCCGAAGAGCCAGCGCTTGTCCGAGGACGTCTTCATGGTCATGTGGCTGGCATGACTAGACGCCAAAGGCGCACAGAACGCTGTTACCTTCCCACCGTAGTGGTCCCTATTTTTCTACTTGCATTTTTACGTGCTTTCGAACTGCTAGGTTGGCAGAAGTTGGGATAAGTAACAGGCACTCTGTTACGCGGCACTCGGGATTCGACCCGCCAAACTGCCGACCTTCTGATCGACAAGCTCAGCGTCCTAACCCACTGAGCCACCGCGTCCCCTGGTGGGAGTTGTACTTCCCCCAAATATTTATTTTCTCTATTTGTTTGTTTTTATTGAGTTTTCAATTGTAAGCTACTTGAGGCCTCAATTTGCAGTCTGATAAGTATGTTATCGTTGCTGTAAAAACTAATTCTTCAGTTTTACCATTTAAATTCCTTAACTAATTTGTTTTAATAAAAAAAATCATTCATTCATTTTAATCTTCAGTGTCTAAATTGCTTGCATCTGTGCTATCATACTAAATTGTTTCATTTATTTCTATTAATTTTAGGAAACATCTATGCATTTTAATTTGTAGTTTCTAACATTCTATAATAATTTCATAAAATGCTGATGAGTGGCCATAATAAAGTTAACCAACAAATTGACATAAAACCTTTACTTTAGTTCTTTAAGATTAAAATGAATAAATAAAGCAAAGTGTAATAGAGAAAGATTGAACGTGGCTAGCACTAGTATAAAGAGTTAGAGGAAAGATAAGAAAAAGAAAAAAATACATTGAAGCTCCTTGATATGATTTGACTTTTTCTTTGACAGGCAGCTCCTGTTACTGACCCATCCAACAGTGAGTATCTTCAGGGATGTGTTTAAATATAGCTTTGGTGTGACCTAGCTCAAAAGATGCTTATTAAATCTGGTGTAGAGAATCATGTCATGTTTCTCTCAGCAATAGAAATTTGGGCCTTTTTATCTTTCCATACTTGACTGAATGTCCACAGATACTGCCTTTGCTAGGCTGCATCAATTGAGTTTCTCCCCCTTGTACAACTTTTAAAGATCTGAATGGAGAAGAGAGGTAGGTATTGGCAACACTACATGAACATGAGCCTTGGTGGAGCAGTGGGCTAATGCCTCCTTAAGTAACACCAGCTGCCTGCAATTATTGCAGGTTCGCATCCCACCAGGCTCAAGGTTGACTCAGCCTTCCATCCTTCCGAGGTAGGTAAAATGAGGACCCAGATTGTTGGGGGCAATAAGCTGACTTTGTAAAAATGCCGCTTGGGGGCCCCCAAAATAAGCAGGCATATACACAGAATGAAGGCTATTGCTAAGCACATTGGTTTGTGCTTAAATTGTAAGCCGCCCTGAGTCTTCGGAGAAGGGCGGGATATAAATGGGATTAAAATAAAATAAAATAAAAAAACTGGTTCTTTATTGCAACTGCATTTCTCACTCTAGTTTGTATTTTGTGTCAGTAATACTGTGAATTCCGGGATATATCATCCTCTTCCATTCCAAGTGAGCCATCTTAATTGCCTCTCATACTATAAGGACCCTTGCTTCCTGGAGGCATCAGCTTGGCTTCTTTGGACCAAAAGGTTGGACTAAATAGGCCATTGGCCTGACCCAGCAAGTTCATCTTAAGATCATATGTTTGCCTTATTTGCTGTCCCTGGTACCTATTGTTTCTCTGCAGGACAGGAGTGTCTCTTTTATGAGTGATCTCTGACCATAACTGTTCCACTTTTCTAAGCTCTGTTCTTATTTTCTAGCTACAGTGACCCAAGCGGCACCTGTGGTAAGTATCTGGACAAATGCTTTCCTAGAAGTGGAATTATGGAATTTATGTAAGGAATTAAATGCATTATGGGGGGTTTCAGAATAATACATAGCTCTTGGGGTAACTTATATTTTTTTTCCTAGGGAGATGTCAAAGTGTAGTTTGCTTAGCTCTGCTTGAAATTGATTCATTCGCCCAATGCCAGCAGCCCCAAGTATTTATTGGCCTCATCTATACTATAAATCTAACCATTGAACAGTCTACTTAAAGCCAAAAGCAGGGGCAGGTTGAACTTTTCACTTACAATTGTAGATGACTGGAAGGAGGAAAGTCCTAAATTACGGTTTTAGTAGAGACACCGTGCATGTGTTGGTGCTCTTTGTGGTTTTGATCGAGCCTTTCAGTCTTTCACATAATCTAAGCTTTCTTTTCTGTCTTTTGCCACTCCCACTGTCCCAATGGGCATGTCCCTTAGTTGTGGGGGGTTGAGGATTAAGGATATGCCAGGTGGGACAGCAGATCTAAAGGTGTTATCAAATTGGGGGCGGATGACTGGTAGGAATATAAGATTAAGCACTAAAACACTTTAAAAGTTTCTAACTTGGCCGAGATGGCAAAGATCTCAGCGTATTTGAAAGACCAATCGCAACAGAGATACACTGTGGAGTGGAAGAGATGGATTGATTATATTCAGAATAAATATGGGACTAAAAAGTTTCACTTAGCATTTGAATAAGTAGCGGATTTATATGATGTATAATTAGCTTGTAGTTATTTTATTAAGAGTTAAAGTGCGATAGAATTTAATGTTTTATTATTGTTGTTTGCATATTTTAGATTATGTTTGTTTGTATTTTTATACCCTGTATTTAGCTCTGGGAAGTCGGGGAGGGGGGAGGGGAGGGGAGAGTTGGGGAGGTTTGGGGAGAGGGGAGGGGGAGGGGAGGGGTTTTGTATTCAAAATCTATTGTAAAACTTTTCAATAAAAAAAAAGATTAAGCACTAAAACAGAGTTACCCTCAGGTAAGATGGGTAGCCAATACATTTTCTAAATGAAAGGAAGGAAGGCCTTTTTCTTCTTCCTTCCTCTCCCCTAGATCCAGGGCTTTAATTTAATTTAATTGTTTTTTTTTTGTTTTTTTTATTATTTCTCCTCTTCTGCTTTAAATTGAAATGCTGCTTTAAATTTCAGATCCCCAACCCCCTGACAGGTGCTGTGCAACAGAATATAATTCTTGGTGGCTCTCCAGCGTTGGATACAGGCCGAAAGGTAAAAAGTCTCAGTGGAGAAAAGGTATTAGGTTTCTTGATGTCATCTCTTTTTTTGTTCCAGGAAGCAAACTAGGGTTGCCTGTTGGCATCCCACTGAACCAGAAATGGTTCACAGAAGACACACCAAGGAGCTAAAGAGCTCCATTGTTTTGTGCTGATGATCATGACTAGCACAGGTGAACACCTTAGAGAGAGTCTTCTAACTATGTTGGTGTTTTGTCCCAAGAAACAGTGTAGTCTTAATTCTTTACCTGGTTTCCCCATACTGCTTCTCTAGTATTTGATGTTCAGAAATAAAGAAAGCTACCTTTCCTCTCCAAGAAAATAAATGAAGTGCCTTATAACAGGGCTTTTCAACCAGTAGTACGGGTACCACCTGTGGCACATTGGCACCTGGCAGGTGGTACGCGACCATCCTAGAAAAGTGGTAGCGGGGGAGGGGAATGAGCTGAACCGGTGGCAGCAGCGCACAAGCCCGAGCAAGAGACGGCTGGAGCTGCAGGGCTGTCAGGGCTTAGCGGAAGCACCAGGATCAGCGCCAGGTTCCAGCTGGAGCTCGGTGCTGATCCTGGCGCTTTTGCTGAGCCCAGAAGAAGCGCCGATCAGCTGGAATGTTGCAGCATCTCCAGGGTCTTGTGACTTACATTCAGATGCTTGGCAACAGATTGACGGTCACAGTGTCCCAGGATCATGTGAAGTGACCAAAACCTGCTACAAGCACCCAGCAGAGGGGGGGGGAGAAATAAAAACCAAACACCCCCACCCCACCCCCACTGCCAATCCTCAACAGAAATGCTCACAACAATGAAAACCTCGGACAGAAGGAAGAGCAGCACCGGGTGGGCAGGCAGGTGTCTTACTCGGCTGTTGCTTGGGGGGGCACTTTTTTCAGTGCCATTGTAACTTCGAACAGTCACTAGGCGCTAAGTCGAGGGCTACCTGTACTTCATCACTTTTTTCCCTTTTTTTTTGGTCATCAAGTTTTTGTCACCTTGCTAGGCGACTGGTGGTACTCGGATGTTGCCATATCGTAAAAGTGGTACAATGGGTGAAAAGGTTGAAAAGCCCTGCCTTATAAGACCCAGGGAAAAAGTAAAGGTGTAGCTGAGCTCTGGATGAAGGCAAAGCACTTCAGTGGTTAGACTTTACTCTAAAGCTAGAAGGAGGGGAAGAAAGCTAGAAGGGAAAGCTAGAAGGAGCATTTTGCAAATAGCATAGTTAGCAAATGGGATGGAAAATCCAATGAGTTTGTTCATTTTCTGGGCTAAAAAAAATTAACTCAGAATTCACACACTCCTCAAATCCAACTTACGTATCTTTTGCAGAATAAGCTCAAGAGAATCACAGAGTAGAGGATGAGGTGTGGGGATAGGTTCCATTCCATTTTGAAGCATAAAAGTTCTCTGATAACTTGGGCCCAGTCATTATGTCTCAGCCCAATCCAGCCTATCTTCACAGGGTTATTGTAGGGTAAAATTGAAACGGGGTCTTGTTTGAGTGCCCACGGAAAAGGAAGATCTAGATAATCTAGATCTAGAGTATTCACGCGGTTACTGTTGCGTTCTTCATTATTTTTCCGCCTCTTCTAGGAAGATTCAGATGCTGACTTTTCCTCCTTTGTACTTTTGACCATGGGAAAAGTTTCTTACTAACCTGCCCTAAGTATCCCCCCTCCCCGTAGATTTTCTTTAGATGTTGCTCACACAACTTCATGAAAGCTACAAAACTGCCCTTTTTTTGTCCTTTCATTGGAAGTAAACACTGTGATTCACACAATAGTGGTTCTCAGTGTCTGTTTGGGATGGAGGGATTGTAGATATTTGCCCAACTGGATCTCAGTTTGATTTGGTTTGATTTCAGTTTTCCTTACAGAAGCCAGCATGGAGTGAACATAAAGCCCCTGATGGGCGGATCTATTATTATAATGCTGAAACCAAACAATCAAGTTGGGAAAAGCCAGATGAACTCAAGTCTAAGGCAGAGGTGAGTGTTGTTTCTACGCTTGGTTGCAGGAGCAACTTAGACATTGATTTCCCCCCCCTCTTGTTGACATGTATTGGATCTCTGATAAGGGAAGGTCAGCCATCCTGAGCAGCAATCCCATCTGGTTTTTCTCCTAAAAAGTAGGGTTGGAGTCATAAACCTAAGAAATCCTGGAATATAAACACAGGAGTTGATGAGGCTGATAAGGAACTGTAAAACAGGCACTGTAAAACACTGTAAAACAGGAAGAATGCATAGCATGGAGAAGATTTTGGGATATAGAATACATTTGGAAGGGGGCTGATCTCATCCAATGTTTTGGGGACATTTTCTACTAGCAAAGAGTTTCTTCTGAATAAAACAGTCTTCTTGGATCATGATGGATTCTGCCTCATTGTGGATAGCTAATTGGAATCTGGACAACCATCTGTCAGAGAAGTTGTAATTCCAACATTCCTGAATTCAGCAATTGATTGGGTTAGGATCTTTTTCAAGTCTAACCATGTCCATCAAATTCTCTCAGATTATTCTGTGGAATCTGGGAGAATTTGTTGATTGCAGGGCTTGCTACCATCAGATGAATGTGAACCAGATAGATGGTTTAGAAGAAGGCCATGAGGAGCTTTACCTCCAAGTGAGGAAAGAATTGTTAAATTATTAAATGAAAAAAAGAAACACATGACCATTAGCAAAATAACCCCTTAGTAAGTGTAGTTTGTAAATAACCCCTTAAAATAAGAAACCAAACTGGTTTTCACTCAAAATTCAGTTTCCCAATCAGACATCCAAATGCCTTTTAAGATACAGGATATAACTGCAGCTCTTGGCTTCACAACCAAGTCAGGGCTAATAGAAAAGAAGGCTTTTGTAGTTAAACATTTTGGGCATTTGATTAACTTATGATTTATGAATGCAGAAAAGGAATCAGTTCGTTAACTGAGACAAGCCAGCTTGATCATAGGTACAGATTGGTCTCTCAGTGCATAATTTTTCAGAAAAGGATAAAAAGTTCTGGATCTTTACCCCACAAAACACACACACACACACACATTTATATACTTGCTAAGGCTGTCTTCTTTGCTTTTGCAGCTCTTGCTGTCACGCTGTCCTTGGCGTGAGTATCGCTCAGAAACTGGGAAATCCTATTACTACAACACTCAGAGCAAGGAGTCACGCTGGACCAGGCCACGAGAGTTGGATGACATTGAGGGTGAGGATCTGCAGGATCAAATCTGGGGTGGAGATTCTGTTCCTGCAGTCTTCCTCTGATAACCGTTCCTATTTTTGTTCTTCAGCATTGATCAAGGAGGAAGAGGAGGAAGCAGAGTAAGTTCCTGGAAGCAGGTTGCATCAAGAAGAGCTCAAAGAGCTGGCTGGGTAGGAGAAAAGGCAGCCCTACCCAGCAAGGATTGTCCCAGGAGACGTGGGCATGGAGGGAGCACTGGCAGGGCAGGGACGTCCTTTTTCTTCCAAGCCTCCCCTAGATGTTGATTTCATCTGTCTTGAAGATCTGCTGAACCTGGCCTTCATCTCTCTGGAAGATCTGCTGAACCTGGCGTATGGGTCAGAAAACCTGAGCTTTGCCATTTGGCTTGCAAATGAAACTTTTGTTTCTAATGCTACTTGATGGTGGCAAGAAACTGAAAAATCACATGGAAACACAAGAACCCCAAACAGGGCTGAGTGGGATTTGGAGTGGTTGAGGCCGGTCCTATGTCCCTTCTGTTTGTTTGTTTTTTCTTGATGAGATGGAGCTGGCTGGAATCCATTGTGTGGAAAGTTCTCTAAACTGTGCAATAATTTGGGCTTGTATTGTCCTGTTGTGAAATATTCATAGCTGCCACCTTCTTCCTTCCCAGGAGGCAACAGTTACCTCAGCAACTGGAGCCACCATTGTCGGGCCCTGCCAGTCCCAGCCCGTCTTCTGCGGCCACCTCAGACACAGAAGGCACTGGGGGTGTTGAAGAGACCCCAGGGACTGAGGGGGTCCCAGCTGCTGTTGAGGAGGTCACCAGCAGGTAATGCAAGAGGAGGGGACAGTAGAGGGGAGGTGTTGATCTGTAACCAGGCCATTGTCAGCTTTCTAGCACAATGTTTCTCAGTCTTAGCCACTCTTAAGATGTGCGGATTTCAATTCCCAAAATTATCCAGCCTGCCTGGAGAATTCTGGGAGTTTTTTCTTTGTGTCAGAGACATCTTCCAGTTATAGACATATAACACGCAACACTGAGCAAATTAAAAAGGTATAAAATAGATCACAGAACTACAGGCAGTTCTTGACTTACAACAATTCATTTAGTGACAATACGTTACAACAGCACTGGAAAAAGTGACTTATGACCATTTTTCACACTTACGACCATTGCAGCATCCCCACGGTCACTTGATCGAAACTCACACATAGCCAGATTCACTTATCAACCATGTTACTAACTTAACAACTGTGATTCACTTAATAGCTATGGCAAGAAAGATTGTAAAATGGGACAAAACTCGCTTAAGAGATGTCTCACTTAACAACATAAATTTTGAGCTCAGTTGTGGTCGTAAGTTGAGGACTACCTGTATAGCACATGTAAAAAGTATGTAAAATAAATAGGATTCTGGGAGTTGAAGTCCATACATCTTGCAGCTGCCAAGGCTGAGAAATACTGGTCTAGCAGATAGTGGAATCTCTACTGCAACCCATCAGGAAAGCGTCAGATTGAGGAATGCCAGATTAAGCCTGCCTAGGCTTTCAAACTGTGAGTTGGAGGACAAATAGACTGGTAGAAAAAGAAGAGAGACAGAACTCCCATTTGTTTGCCAATTTATCTGTATGGAAAGCTACACTACCCACCCGGAATTCCGGGCAGCGATCGGATGAATGGTTAAGCTGCATCAGTGCTTTTACTTTTTATGTTTTGTCCAAATGCTTTGCTTTTCCTTGGGCAGTTGTGACCCCCTCCGGAGAGATGAAGAAGATCGTGCCAGCGCCTGGAGCAACAAAGAGGAAGCTAAACAAGCTTTTAAGGAGCTGCTCAAAGAGAAGGTAATAAATAACTGGAGGAAGGGAAAGGAGAACAGAAATTAAAGAGCCTTCCTAGGAATCAGAGCCAAAACAATTCGTCAGATATAACTTTTTTTATGCCCATCGCTTAGCCTGCCAGGAGGATGGTGGGTAGTTTTGAGTTCTGAGTGCTTTCTCATGAGAGTGAAAAGGGCCCATTCTCCTTGTTGTAGGAGAACAATGTCAGGGGATCTGTCCCTCTGGCGGGCTTTTTTTTTTTGCCAGACGGGGAGGAAAGGAAAATATTTTGCCTAAACGTTCAAGCAGAAGAAAATCAAAACACCAAACTAGTTACACCCTGACTCTTGTATTTGTAAAAAAAATAAAATAAAAAAATGGGTCTACTCTAAAAGAAAGAGCCTGCCAGGTAAGGCAGTGCAGGCCTAACTGGTGCAGTCCAAGAGAAGGAGACATCACAACTTGATTGAAATACCCCATTTTCTGGCTTTAGGGTGTTCCAGCTAGCGCATCCTGGGAACAGGCCATGAAGCTTATTAGCTGTGACCCCCGTTTCAGGTATGATCCTGGGTGGATGCATCTAGTTCCCACCCTTCCCTACCATATCAGAGGCGAATCCAAGTTGCAGACCTGTATGATGAAAGTCTTACAGAGACACGTCATTTGGAGCTCCCTGCCCATCCAACTATTTATTCACTTGGGGAACTAGAACTTGGACCCCCTGTTTTCCTTTGCCTGTTGCCCATATGAGCCAGCTCTTGACCTCTGGGTTCTGTGTGTCCCAGCGCTTTGCCCAAGGTGAGTGAGAAGAAGCAGGCATTCAATGCCTACAAGGCTCAACGGGACAAGGAAGAAAAGGAAGAGGCTCGACTCCGGGCAAAGGAGGCAAAGGAAGAACTGCAACACTTCTTGGAAGAACACAGCAAAATGAATTCTACCACCCGCTACAGGTACACAAGGATCAGGATGACTCGGGAAGCAACAGCCCAGTGAGGGAAGGTTGGGAATAATCTGGATGACTCTCTCAAGAGCATTTTAGAGTTTGCTAAGTGTCTTTCTGGCTAGGTCTGATCCTTGGAAGGAAATAATAGTAGGTCAAGTGTGACTGGCCCAGTTCCTTGAATAACGTCAACTGCGATGGATGGATCATTTTGCAAGGTTGCGTGTCTGAACCTGGCAGAGACTTGTCACTTTGGGAGAACAGGAACGTGCCGTTTTCCAGTAATGAACCTAGATTGTACTGCTGGATTTCCTGTGAGCTGGAATGAGAGATGTAAATGCTGAAAGAGTTGTAGCTTGAAGACCAGGGAAGAGATGTTACCTTGCCTATACTAAGCAGTCTAATTTCCCCTGTTTAAGCATGAAACAGGAGGATTCTGTTTCAGGTATCTCTGTTTTTTCTGTTGCCGCAACTCTGTCCTCACCAGATCGAAGCAGAGGGTCTGTTGCTTGGTTCTTCCAAGCGTAGATGTCCCTGAGCGCCTCACTTTGTCTGCTTCATAGGCTTGGTTGTCCTTGAACTTTACCTATTCTCCCTTGAGGGTTTCTACCCTGCCCTCCATCTCCATCTTTTTCTCTCTCTTTCCCTCCTCAGGAAAGCTGAGCAAATGTTTGGCGAGCTGGAAGTGTGGGCCGTGGTCCCTGAAAGGGATCGCAAGGAGATCTATGATGATGTTCTTTTTTTTCTGGCCAAGAAAGAGAAGGTAAGTCAAGAATGGGGCATGGGCGGGAGTTCTTCATAACAACAATCCAGGCATCATCCTTTCCCCATAGCCTTTCTTCCTAAGTAACAGCAGAAGGGATACTTGCTCCCAGAAATTGAGGGCAGGAATCCAAGATTCCTGAGATGGATACTAGCCACCCACATCCACAGAGTCCAACCCACAGTTTTATTTGAATTACAAAGTTGTTTCGACAAAAGCCCCACCCCTTACATATATGTGTGTGGGGCCTTACTTACAAAAAGAGTGAAGTTTGCCTTGCGATGTTCTGACACTTTCATCCTTTCCCCTGTACCTTCAGCAGAAACCCGAAGCCCTAGCATTAATACTACCCCTTCCACCCCACCCAGGAACATGCCAAGCAGCTCCGCAAAAGGAACATTCAAGCTCTGAAGAGTATCCTGGACAGCATGAGCCGTGTCAGCTTCCAGACTACTTGGTCCGAAGCCCAGCAGTATCTAATGGACAATCCCAGCTTTGCCGAAGACGAAGACTTGCAAAGTGAGTCATCTTCCACCATCTCATTGCCCCGGTTCCTCCTGCCTTTGTCTTTCTAACTCGTCTTCACATGGTATGGAACCATATCTTCTCATTAAGCCATAACGTAGGTTATTTATTTGGGCAGTGTATCTAATTGCTGCCTTCTAGAAGTCACAAACACTTAATTCTAGAAGGGTAACAAGCTGTCCTAACCTTCCGAATGCTGGGCCTGTCTGCTGCCCTGCTGACAGGTTGGGCCACAACTTCCCATCTTAGGTAGGACAATTCTCAGTGTTTAGAGCGTTTGACTCTTATGCTTCCTTCCCCTTTGTCTCTGCCTGAATCTCAGTCACCTCTCATTACAGAATAAACTTGTACTTTTCCTCCTGTGTCACCATGGGTTTTATCATTTAGCTCAGCCTGGCCTGCTCCCAACTTTCCCTCTTTCAGACATGGACAAGGAGGATGCTTTAATCTGCTTTGAGGAACACATCCGGACATTGGAGAGGGAGGAGGAGGAGGAACGTGAACGGGGTCGATTACGGGAGAGGCGTCAGCAGCGGAAAAACAGGGAAGCCTTCCAGGTATTTGCAATCACAGCCATGAGTTAAGGAGGCTTTTGCTGGGGAGTCTTTGGAAAGAAGAGTGTGGTTTATCTTGCAGAGCAAGAACAATGGCAAGGATTCCATGCCTTGTAGTTTTTGGTCATTAGCACTGGAAACATTTCAGGCAATCTTCGAGGTGATGGGCTCTAAAGATGTAGGCAACCTCCAGAATTCTCAGCAATAACCATATTAACTTGAGAAATTCCAGGATTTGAATCTGTGTATCAGAAGGGCACCCAAATTGGGAAAAATCTAATTAAAAGAGTCAGATTGCAAATGATATGAAAACCCTTTTATTGCTGTCACAATCCATAGTTGGCTAAATGGTGAATGGTCTGATTCAGCCTTTTGCATCCTCGTGTTTGCTAGATATTTTAGGAATACATTTTCAGACTTCCCAATAGCCAGGATAGCTGGGAAGTCTAGTACCCATCATCCAACACATTCGAAGAGCATTAGGTTGAACAAGGCTGCTCCGATGAAGAGTATTCTAGATCATCGTTTAGTCTTTCTATCGTCCATCACTTGGAGATAAATAGATCGACATTTCCATATACCAGGAAAGAAAGAAAAAATTGTTTTCATACCACTGGAACATTACTTGTCACTATTTTGCTTTGGCCTGTTTGTAGCTAGCTAATTATTGGATTATGATTCTAGAAAACGACTGGATATATACTAGAAGAATTCGGCTTCCTAACACGTTGGCTGTCTTTAGTTTTTGAATAAAAGTCTAGATGTTAGTGAGAGAAGATGCTTGCAGAGAGAGGGCTCATATAACCACCAGTTATTGCTTTTCTGTCATAGTTAAAAGGACTTCCCATTGACTTTCAACCATTCAAAGCAGTGTTTCCCAATCTTGGGAACTTGTAAGAAGTCGTGGACTTCAACTGCCAGAATTCCCCAGCCAGTAATGACCGGCTGGAGAATTCCGAGAGTTGAAGTCCGTACTTCTTAAAGTTCCCAAGGTTGGGAAAGACTGCTTTAGAGAATCTCAGCTTTTTGTTCATGGACCTTCCAACTTATCTGCAGCACAACCAGGGGCAGCATTTTTTGCTTCCCCTGTGCTGACCTTTTACAATCATTGCAGACCCTGCCTCCCTATATTGCAAACTGTGTTTTGTATATGTTTAGCATTTTTTCATTTGGCAGGCAAATAAATGCATGTTGTCCTTGACTTACGACCACAGTTGAGCCTAAAATTTCTGTTGCTAAGTGAAACATTTGTTCAGTGAATTTTGCCCCCTTAATACAATCTCTTTTTACCATTGTATGTTAAATGAATCACTGTAGTTGTTAAGTTAGTGACACGGAACCTGGCTTCCCCATTGACTTTGCTGGTCAGAAGGTTGCAAAACGTGATCACATGACCCCGGGACACTGCAACTGTCATAAATATGAGTCAACGGTCAAAAGTGTCTGAATTTTGATCACATGAACACGGGAATCTTGCAACAGTCGTAAGTGTTGAAAAACAAGCCATGTCACCTTTTCCAGTGCTGTTGTTACTTTGAATAGTTACTTAAATGAACTGTTGTAAGTTGAGGACTACCTGTAGAGTGCTTTCTTGCTTCTGAAAAACAGTTAACATGGATCCATAAATCCTGAGGCCCATTTTATACTCCTTGTAAGAAGCTTTCTTGCATTTTCCTAATTGGTTTCGGAGACCTGAACTGTGATTGCAGAATGCCCCTATTCCTTTCCCCCAATGTTTGCAGAGTCTTTTTTGATCGATTTTCCCCCCAAATTGTTTTCTTCAAATGAGAAAAAAAAGACACCAGGAGAAATTTGGAAAACTTGTTACTTTTATTTAAAGGAGGAGAAACAAAGTAGCCCTGCCAGGCTCCAGGGTGAGGATTACTTGGATTTTGGAAGAACATAACAGCCCCAAGAGAGCACCACAAGTGATAAAATAAAGGGGAACAGGTGTAACCCTGTAAATCTGGGGTGGACAATTAATTTTCCCAAGGAGCCACATGAGAAACTGGAACTGTTGCTGAGGGCTGAACCAATAGGCTGAACTTAATTTTGCTCGATATTAATTTTATTATTTTATAAAAAGCAAATTCGGTGGGGTTTTTGGTTAGCTGCTACTGGTAAGAATACATGTTACAATAAGACTGGAAATGTGGAACCGCATAGCATATACTTATTTACGTTTGATTTCTAATTTCCGATTGATCTCACATAGGCTGGACAGGGACAGGCAAAGGGCCATATGTGGCCCAGGGGCCATAAAATGGCCAGGTCTGCTTTAGATACCCCTGAGCAACTTTTAGCCCTCCTTATTGTTGACCACACTGGCTGCATGTTGCTGTGGTAGAGAAAAGAATCACCTCATCCTTCTACGAGAGGATCATTTTGGTATACCACATCACTCCTTATTTTCTCACATTTTTTGTGCTTCCTGGAATGCTGCATGACAGTTCTTCTCTTACTGCCATTTTTAAAATCACAGGTATCTGTGATTAAATTGTGGCCGTAAGTCCACTTTACAACCGTTCATTTTGTGAGTGTTCGAAGTTACAGCGGCACTGAAAATGGCACTTATGACCGTTTTTCACACGACCATTGTAGCATCCCCATGATCACATAATCAGAATTCAGATGTTCGGCAACTGGAATGTATGTATGGCAGCTGCAGTGTCGTAGGGGCATGTGTTCACCTTTTGTGACCTTCTGACAAGCAAAGTCAAGGGGGAAGCCAGATTCACTTAGCAGCGTTACTAACTTAATTGCAGTGATTCATTTAATAATCATGGCAAGAAAGGTCATAAAATGGGGAAAACCTCACTTAACAACTATCTTGCCTAGCAGTGGAAATTTTGGGCTCAGTTGTGGTTATAAGTCGAGGACTACCTGTACTTAAAATGAGAGTAGAGCATGGCAGATGTATCAGTGTGAATACATGGGTTCTGTGCTCATGGCGTTATCTGGACACTCTGGAAAATGGCTTACCGTATAGGCAAATTGCACAGTCATTGTCTAGCAGTATCCAGGGAAGTACGATAAAGAGGCTGAAACACAGGAGTATAAGTTTTCCAGGAGTTAGGGGCAAAATTCTGATACTACCGTATTTTCCGGCGTATAAGATGACTTTTTAACCCATGAAAATCACCTCAAAAGTTGGGGGGTTGTCTTATACGCCCAGTCGTCTTATACACCGGAAAATCAGTGGGTGGCGTCTGGCGGGAGCCGGCAGGGCAGTCCTGCGCACGCGCGCACTCCCCGGCTGCTCCTTAGCAGCTGGGGAGTGCACGCGTGTGCAGGACTGCCCTGCCGGCTCCCGCCCGACGCTCTTCCCTCTTGAGGCAGCATCGCTCCCTGGCTCCTAAGGAGTCCTCGGGGATGCTGCCTCAAGAAGGAAGAGCGTCGGACGGGAGCCGGTAGGGAAGTCCTGCACACGCGCGCGCACGCAGGACTTCCCTGCCGGCTCCCGTCCGACGCTCTTCCCTCTTGAGGCAGCTGCTGCCTCAAGAGGGAAGAGCCGGCTCCCGTCGGACGCTGTTCCCTCTTGAGGCAGCAGCTGCCTCAAGAGGGAAGAGCGCCGGACGGGAGCCGGCAGGGAAGTCCTGCACACGCGCGCGCACGCAGGACTTCCCTGCCAGCTCCCGTCCGACGCTCTTCCCTCTTGAGGCAGCAGCTGCCTCAGAGGGAAGAGCGTCAGAAGGGAGCCGGCAGGGAAGTCCTGCTCCCGTCCGACGCTGCGCTTCCGCTGGGCGGTGCTGGCCGAGATGAGCCAGCAGGCAGCCGCCGTGAGCGCGGTGCTGAGGGGCAGCGGCAGGACGGACACACACACACAGAGTCATGGCCGAAATTGTTGGCACCCCAGAAATTTTTCCAGAAAATCAAGTATTTCTCACAGAAAAGTATTGCAGGAACACATGTTTTGCTATACACAGGTTTATTCCCTTTGTGTGTATTGGAACACAACAAAAAAAGGGAGGAAAAAAAGCAAATTGGACATAATGTCAAACAAAACTCCAAAAATGGGCCGGACAAAATTATTGGCACCCTTTCAAAATTGTGGGTAAACAAGATTGTTTCAAGCACGTGATGCTCCTTTAAACTCACCTGGGGCAAGTAAAAGGTGTGGGCAATATAAAAATCACACCTGAAAGAAGATAAAAAGGAGAGAAGGTCACTTAGTCTTTGCATTGTGTGTCTGTGTGTGCCACGCTAAGCATGGACAACAGAAAGAGGAGAAGAGAACTGTCTGAGGACTTGAGAACCAAAATTGTGGACAAATATCAACAATCTCAAGGTTACAAGTCCATCTCCAGAGATCTAGATTTGCCTTTGTCCACAGTGCGCAACATTATCAAGAAGTTTGCAACCCATGGCACTGTAGCGAATCTCCCTGGTCGTGAACAGAAGAGAAAAATTGATGAAAGGTTGCAACGCAGGATAGTCCGGATGGTGGATAAGCAGCCCCAAACAAGTTCCAAAGAAATGCAAGCTGTCATGCAGGCTCAGGGAGCATCAGTGTCAGTGCAAACTATCCGTCGACATTTAAATGAAATGAAACGCTATGGCAGGAGACACAGGAGGACCCCACTGCTGACACAGAGACATAAAAAAGCAAGATTACAGTTTGCCAAAATGTACTTGAGTAAGCCAAAATCCTTCTGGGAAAACGTCTTGTGGACAGATGAGACCAAGCTAGAGCTTTTTGGTAAAGCACATCATTCTACTGTTTACCGAAAACGAAATGAGGCCTACAAAGAAAAGAACACAGTACCTACAGTGAAATATGGTGGAGGTTCAATGATGTTTTGGGGTTGTTTTGCTGCCTCTGGCACTGGGTGCCTTGAATGTGTGCAAGGCATCATGAAATCTGAGGATTACCAAAGGATTTTGGGTCGCACTGTAGAGCCCAGTGTCAGAAAGCTGGGTTTGCGTCCGAGATCTTGGGTCTTCCAGCAGGACAATGACCCCAAACATACGTCAAAAAGCACCCAGAAATGGATGGCAAGAAAGTGCTGGAGAGTTCTGAAGTGGCCAGCAATGAGTCCAGATCTGAATCCCATTGAACACTTGTGGAGAGATCTTAAAATTGCTGTTGGGAAAAGGTGCCCTTCCAATAAGAGAGACCTGGAACAGTTTGCAAAGGAAGAGTGGTCCAAAATTCCGGGTGAGAGGTGTAAGAAGCTTATTGATGGTTATAGGAAGCGACTGATTTCAGTTATTTTTTCCAAAGGGTGTGCAACCAAATATTAAGTTAAGGGTGCCAATAATTTTGTCCGGCCCATTTTTGGAGTTTTGTTTGACATTATGTCCAATTTGCTTTTTTTCCTCCCTTTTTTGTTGTGTTCCAATACACACAAAGGGAATAAACCTGTGTATAGCAAAACATGTGTTCCTGCAATACTTTTCTGTGAGAAATACTTGATTTTCTGGAAAAATTTCTGGGGTGCCAACAATTTCGGCCATGACTGTATATATATATGGAGTACTCTGTTGTATCTGAAATGTTTGAGTTTCCCAGATGGGCATTGGAAGGGTAGGGGGATGGAAGTATTGGGGCAGAGGGAGGTGGATTTCAGGGCCTGCTTTGGGGCACGTGGCCTCCCTAGCAGGGCCTGTGATTGGGGGAGGGGCTGACTCCCTGATCTCTCTCACTCTATCGTAGAATAACCAGGCTGCTTCTTGCTCAGGCCTTCTTGGACGAGCTTCACGAAAACGGGCGCCTTCACTCCATGTCCACTTGGATGGAGCTGTATCCCTCCCTCAGCACCGACCGACGCTTTGCCAACATGCTGGGCCAGCCTGGTAAGCAGCCTCAGGCAGGATTCCCTCCCTCCCTGCCTCTCTCCAGAAAAGGTCCATCCCTCTTCCCCAAATTATGGGCATGGATCAAATATAGTCCATCTTCCTGGGTGGTGTTTGGGACAACTGGAAATGTCGCAATTGGGTTTTCAAATATTTTATTTACTAGATTTGAGATCTTTCCATTGGAAAAGCTGAGGACTGGCCCTAAGTCTAGGGCAGAGGTAGGCAACCTTGGCTCTTTTATGACTCGTGGACTTCAATTCCCAGAATTCCTGAGCCAGCCATGCTGAGGGGAAAGAAAGAGGTTTCTAAGCTGAGCCATGCTGGCTTAGGAATTCTGGGAGTTGAAGTCCACGAGTCATAAAAGAGCCAAGGTTGCCTACCCCTGGTCTAGGGATTAAACTCCATGAACCAAGAAAGCTGGTTGAGTCAGGGGCTTCACTAAGGGTTCTCAAAGGTATCTCCTGCCTTACTTGAAAGATTTTCCGTTTTGATTTGTCTTCCAAGCAAACCCTTAAATGTGTCCCTGGATTATAAATATGTGCATCATAAGGAGGTTTTTAATTTATGCTTATTAAGAGTTTTTCCATACAGTAAAGACAAATTTAAAAAAAGGGAAAGGGAAAAAAAAGGAAAGGAAAAACAAAAGAGTGCAAGAAAGAAATATGACCCCCAACCTTGTTTTCTATAGATAGTTAAAATTTTGTAATCCTTCTTCCCTTCGGCTCATTTTATCCAAGCTTGTCTTAATCTTCAAACCCATAAATCATCTTTTTTTTTCTTTTTAGCAAAAAGGCCATAAAAGGTTTTTAGTCTTAAAAAAAAGTTTTGGTTTTTTTTTCTCTGATCAACAGGCCAGTTTTCCAGTTCTAACTTTTTTCACAAGCCGTTCTTCTACTGTGGGGATTTCATTGTTCTTCCATTATTGTGCATGCAGAAATCCACCACGAGCTTGTTCGTGAGCACGTTCTTTTCCCTCAAGGTTGTTGTGGGTCATATCCATCCTTTGGACTTCCCTGTCACCCGTTGTGGTCATTCATTCTGAACTAAGTAAAAGATCACCAGGGGCACAGCGTGGTCTGTGTTTCTGGTTGCTGAATTTCCAAGAAAGATAAGTAATCAGGGAATAGGAGGCGTGGACAATTTCTTTTGTTTCAGATCGCATTGTTGTTCATGTTGTCAGTGCTGCAAACATTGACACGTTTTTTGCACTGACAATGTAAGAGACAGCCTTTTGTTTAAACTGCTTCACTTTGAATCTTGGAGGGTAGGAATTTTCTAACGACTGTTTTGAGAAGATAACGTACAGAATGGGAGGAGAGACCTCATACCTGAAACTAATTGGATAATGTGATTTACGATGTGTAGATAAGGGCGGGGATTGTGTGTATGTTAACGATGGGTTTGGGTGGAGGAGATTTCAGATTCTGGCATCCTTCCATGAGTGCCGATGTTTCGTTTCATTACTAAGACTTTTTAGATAAAATAATATGCCTGCAATTTGTTTGATTTGTCTCATTCATCGGAACCATGACATCATGCCAGAATCTGAAATCTCCTCTACCCATGACACCTGTATTGCTCATTTATTCTACTTCATATCCTGCTGTCTATCCTGTAACTGAAGCTGATGGACATGATGGGGTAATGTTTCAACCAAGTTTCAGTGAAATGACGGCCTTATATTCTCCTGGATCTAAAATCTTAAGAAGTTCTGGAAGCTGCTTAAAAACTAGGTAGGCGGATCTTCTTTGCACCCAGGACTAATAATGCATGGGCTACTTCCTGCTGCTCTTCTGTTCACAGGCTCCACCCCGCTCGATCTCTTTAAATTCTATGTCGAAGATCTGAAGGCCCGATTCCATGACGAAAAAAAGATCATCAAGGATATTCTCAAGGTGCAACTGGAAGGTTAACCACAGAATATGAGCTAGAAGTACTTTTTGATGCAAAATTATTTCCCTTAAGGGAATGACGCCTCACTCTGCGATATCAGTTAGCCGGGCTCCTTCTTAGGCACCTGCCATCATGACTTTTGGGAGAACCATTAAGACATTCCCTTTGAAACAGCCTTCTTTGTACAGGACAGAGCTCTGTCCCATTTTGATGCTTGCATTTGCTTTAAAATAAAAGCAGGCAAGGGGAACTGGAGCTGATCTGGGCTGCATTTCCAGCCCCTACCTGATCCAGAGAAAAGACCTTTTCAGAGAACCCCTAAAAAGGATTGAAGCCTGCAGTGTTTTCCCTTTAGTATTCCTTAATTCCTTTTGCATGTTTTAGAAGTAAACACCGGGGGCTTTGAAGGAGGGAAAGTTTTAACCATGACCTTTTCCTGCCTCTCTCCTTTTCCCTTTTTTCTCTCCTTGGTAGGACCGGAGCTTCAGTGTGGAAGTAAATACAACCTTTGAGGACTTTGCCCACGTCATCAGTTTTGACAAGCGTGCTGCCACGCTGGATGCTGGCAACATAAAGTTAACTTTCAACAGTGTGAGTGGAGCAGGGTGGGATCCTGTGCTTCTTCACCTTGGCGACTATCCCTATCATGTCCCAAAGGTGCTTTTTCAAGAGGCAGCTGAGAATTTCCATAGACGTATCCCCTATCATGTTCAAATAAATGTTTGTTGGGACTGTCTGTCTTCTCTGTCTAATAATGCTGGGGCTGAGAAGTCACCCAGTGTGGCAGCTGGGCACAGTACAGTTGGAAGAAAGATCTTTTTTACAAGTAAACAGAGAGAAAAGGTGATGGCTGCTTTTGCAAAAGCTGGTCAGGCAAATCCAGGGAGGGGCAGGTCTGTGAACTAGACCCAGTTTGGCCTAGCGCCTAAGGCACCAAGCTAAAAACCAGAAGACACCGAGTTCTAATCCCACCTTAGCCATGAAAGCCTGCTGGGTGACTTTGGGCCAGTCACTCATTCTCAGTTATAACTCACTGCACAGTTTGTTGTTAGGGGAAAAATAGGAGGAGGAAGGTGTGTTGGATATGTTCACTACCTTGGATCATTTGTAAAAATACTAAAGACAGGATGTAAATAAGTAAATTAAAATAAAGCTCTGACATCAGAGGCAGTTGAGCCACTGAGGAGACCTTTTCGCGATAGGAATGCTTTGTGGTGATACTTCTCTCCCGTTGCCTCCCCACCCCAGCTGCTGGAAAAGGCCGAGGCACGGGAGCGTGAACGGGAAAAGGAGGAAACCCGTAAGATGCGGCGCAAGGAGGCAGCCTTCAAGGGCATGTTGCGTCAGGCAGCTCCTCCCCTGGAACCCAACACCGCCTGGGATGAGGTGAGATCTGCTCCTTGCAGGGCAGGTTTTCTGGCCCAAGTGTCGAATGGATGCTAAGGAAAGAGGATGGCAGATTACATCTGGATAATAATAGAACCGTCGGCCCAACTGTTGAATGCATCTTTTGGTATGAGGACATGGGCATTTCCCACCCTTGGAGAAATCCACCCCTGTGTTTCTGGGTGCCTCCTTAATGGAGGAAGGTCAGCCTAAGAAGATTCCTAGGAAGATGTACTTGGCAGTCTCGTTTTTGGAGCAGGTTGTTCTGCAAGTTTGTCTCAAAACAATGGATGCTTCTGTCCATACCAAAGCAACTTAAAGAGAAATTGGAGATCTCCATCACTGAGTGAGCAAGTAGCAAAAACAGTGACTTAGGCCAAAGGCATCAGTTTTTTTTCCCATGGGCTCACAAAGAACATTTCTAGCAGCACGTGGTTTGGGAATGAGTTGCCTGTCACCAATTAGCTATCCCTTGACATCAGTACAGTGGTGGAGTCCCCTGCTGTCGGCAAGATTGGTAATCCCGTGATACACCCCTAAATCTTGCATATTATAGGAAAGGATGCGATATGTGCTTCTTATTCTTGGTCAGGTCAGAGAGCGGTTTGTCAACAATATTGCCTTTGAGCAGATCACACTCGAATCAGAACGGATCCGCCTCTTTCGTGAATTCCTGCAGTTGCTGGAGGTGAGCTGTACCTGTTTTGTGTGTGTGCCTGGCAGAGCAGTTGAATCCCAGCAAGGGATCTGCTTGAAACCCCATGAGACCAATAGGTAGAGCTGAGCTGAAGGAGGATAGAGAAGACAGTTTGCGATGGTGGTGAATATCTGTAGCTCTGGTGTGGGATGAGGTTGGAGGTTCTTTATCCGAGCTTGTGGGTTTCCAAACATTTCATTACCAGGCTAGGTAATGTCTTCAGCAGAGTTTAGGGGAACAGAAGGTGATGGCTGGGAAGGCCATGTTCCAAAGGGCCCAGGTAATTAAGTCCTCTTTTTCCCCCCAGAGTGAGTGCCAGCATTTCCATACCAAGGCCAAGAAGCATGCCAAGAAGCCAAAGAAACATCATCGCAAGCACTCTGCCTCGGTGAGATTTGGGGAGGACAGACTCAATGGAGTGTGCAAATAAAAGTTGGTCAAGGGCAGCTGGATTCCCCTGGGCTTTGAACTAAGCCACTGTCAGGCTCAATCCCAGAGATGAGACAGTGAGATCCAATCAAGCCCAGTCCTTTATTTGCTTACACCAAATCTTGCCAAACAAAATCTTGACAGAATCTTGCCGAACTAAAGCTGTAACTTCTAAGCTCCTAGATCAGAGGTCTCCAACCTTTCAGGGCCCGCAGACCGGAGGGAAGGAGAGCAGCTTCAAAATTGGTGTGTGCATGTATGCGCACAGGGCCACTCATACTGGCGTGGCACTAGCAGCCCCGTTTGTGCATGCGGCATGCGCTGTGCACATGCACGAATAGTTACACACACACCCGTGGTGGCTAGCAGCCTGTTTGCACATGCAGTAATGGGTCATGCAAGCCACCCGGGCTAGTGGTGCATGCGCTAATGGGCCGCCGACACCACCACCCCCGCACTAGCATCCCCGTTGGCACCCATGCACATGCATAAATGGGGCCGGGGGTGCTAGCGCGAGTTGGGGGGGAATGGATTTTCACGGCCTGCAGGCCAAGAGCCCATGGCCCTGGGGACCCCTGAGAGCTTCTAGGATGTGTGATGAACCTCTTCCCCCCCCCTCCAGTTTAAGATGCACAGTCTCTTAGAATCCAGGCCTCTCTGGGAAAGCTCTGAGTTGGCCAAATCCTCCCCCTCTGCTGCTGCTGCTGCAGGCGCACATTCCATCACATCCACATGGAATTTGGAGCACCTTGTCTTAGATGCAATTGGGCTATGTAGAATATCTTGAAAGTATCTTGAACCAGAAACAGCTTTGCTCTGAGCGAGACACAGTCTATTGTGAGCTTGAAACACTTCCAAAATGCTCAAAACAACCTATTCCATGTGCGAAAAGGGGCATTTTGCACTTTCAACTTTTCAGTTTGGGGCATGACGTCCCGGATTCAATTGGAAACTGTGTTTATTCCTACCCCCGAGGCTTTTCTTCCAGCCTGTTCACCACTGTTGTGCCAGATGTCCCCTCTGTGCCAGAAAATTTCAAGGGGGTGCAGTACGATGAGGGGCAAGAAGCGAGAGAGACCTCAGGAGGGCTCCTCTCTTGCTTGGCAAGGATTGGTAAGCCTGATCAGGACCTGTTAAATTAGGACATCTTGGCTGGGGATTGATTAAGAGTTGCAGGGGATTAACTTAGGAAAAGCTGTTCTGATGAGAAGGTTGCCTGGCGTGGGGATGATTTCTGCAAGCTGGCCGCTCTCGTGAAGGATGAACAATGATAACTTGGTTCAAGATCTAGGGATTGTGCTGTTTACTAACACAAAAAAGCAGCAGCTTGGCCTGATCCTTTCCTGTTCCTCCTCAATAGCTCTACTTTGGCTTATTTCTTCTTCCTTGTGCTTCTGTCCACTCTTCCTCTGGCAGTGGCTGCCCTGGTGAGTCCTTCTTTTTGTCCCGCAGGGTTCAGAATCTGGCTCAGATCATCCCCACCGAGCAGCCAAGCGCAAGAAACGAAACCACTCGGAATCGGCGGGTTCCGGGGCCTCGTCCTCACCTGATTCAGGTAAGGCTTGGATGAGAAACTGGTTAGCTCTGTAGAAAACGAGGCATGTGGGCTGTCCTCGTATCTGGAAAAATCCTATAAAGCAACTCTGTAGGCGTCGGCTTGTCTAGGACAAGCGATGTTATTGCTGCTAGTGGTTGCGCTGTTTTTAAAGAATATTTTCCAGCTTTCGAGGGCAAAAAGCACATGTTGTAGATGTAGAGAAAGTTCAGGGAGTGAATTTTGGGGTTGTTTTTTTTTCTCTCTCCACATTTTGCATAATGCTTACGGAAAGTGAAGACGTGAAGATGCACGTCAGGCTTAGCAAAGTTGTTTGTGGCTTCTGCTGTTTTTGTCCAAATGACAGCAGCTTCGTGATGTCAAGACTACAAGCGTTACCTTTTTGGGACGTCTGTACAATTAAGATGAGGTTCAAAAGGGGCAAGGGCCACAATACCATCATTTTTATCAGGCTCTCCCATTTTACCCCCCCTCCCCCAGGCAGCCCTACTGGACTCTTCACATACCTATTTTATCTTGTTTAAAAACTCACAAAAAATGATGGCCTGAAATTCTTTTCACCAGTACAAGTTTCAATACATGTTCTTCAGTGGCTCTTTTGAGACTGTAAAAATGAGGAAGCTCCCGCGGCATGTTGGTCATCCTCAATTTGATCAGAAAAAAGACACGGATAGGTAGCGTCTGCATCGCTCCATTCCCCCCAATATTCGGCCACCCTCCCAGGACTTCTGTGAGACCCTTGGCCTGCTGCCATGGAGTCACTGCTGGGAGTGGGCTGAGGTTTTCCCAGGGGAAGGCTGGGATGGTCAGTCTCTCTGTCTGCACACAACTTCCTGTCTTCCGGCAGAGCACAGCCCCAGGCGTGCCAAGAGGCAGAAGAAGAAGAGCAAGAAGAAACGGCATAAGTCGGTGAGTAGGTGGTGGGAGCAGAAGGGAGGCAAGGAGGCATCCAGATGGAAGGGACCACTTGCATAAAGCCAGTCTCCTTGGGGGGAAAAAAGGGAGTTCTCCTGGCAGCTCCCTCTGCGTGGGTCTCGACCTGCAGAGTAGGAGTAGGTATATTATCTGGGGATTCAAGGGAGCAGCCAGGGCTGAAATGTTCCTAGGTAGCACCAAACCCACTTGGCAAAGTTTGGTACTTTGCAACTGTTTTACCTCAAAGTCTGCGTTGCTGGTTTACAATCTTTGGGGCTCATTTGTCTTCTTTGGTTGTGCTAGCCCAGTGGTGGCGAACCTATGGCACGGGTGCCAGAGGCGGCACTCAGAGCCCTCCCTGTGGGCACCTGCGCCATGCCTCGGAGGTGGCAACTGTCCCTCTTCAACCAGCTGCTCCCCACAGGTGTCCCTCCCCAAGAGCGACATTGAGGTGACCACACCCACCACAGCCACACCCACCCAATCTTCCATGACCACCACAGCCACACCCGCCCAGTAGGCCATGCCCACTTGGTACCCAGCGATAAATAAGTGGGTTTTGGGTTGCAGTTTGGGCACTCGGTCTCTAAAAGGTTCGCCATCACTGTGCTAGCCTCAAGTCACCAAATGGGCCAGTAACCCCGCCCTCCTCCCCGGCCCCCCCACCTCGCAAACTGTTTCTTTTACAGAACAGCCCTGAAAGCGAAGCGGAGCACAAGAAGGAGCCAAGCCGGGCAGAAGACTGGGAGCGAGAGAAGGCCCCTCTACGACCTGAGGGGAGGGGCCACTCCCCTCCCCGGGGTACTCGGAGGGAGCGGGTGAGATGGGGGGGGGCAGAATCCCAGCCCAGGAATGACTTTTCCTAACCAAGAAGTGGGGAGCTATGGTGCTTTTGTGGCTCGTGACTTCAGTTCCCAGAATTTTAAAACCAGCATAGCTGGCTCAGGAATTCTGGGAGTTGAAGTCCACAAAGGGCCATAGTTCCCCACCCGTCCTAACCCTTTTGGGTGGGGAATCGAAGACCACAAAACAGGTGGGACAATTGAGAGATATTTGGATTCAATTTTTTTTTAAAGTGACTTGGCTGTTTTAGGAGATTTCACCTGCTCTCTGTTTTCAACAGTCTTGATTGTTTGGGCCTCCAGGGGTCATATAAAGGGAATGGCCCATCCCTGCTTTAGGACATGGAGAATGGAGGAAAATAGGAAAAAGAAAGGCTTGGAGGGAAAGCTGGATGAGAGGCTCTTACCTGCCTTCTTTCTGCTGTCAGAGTGGTTGGGACACCTCAGACAGTGAGGAGCTGAGCGAAGGGGAGCTGGAACGTCGGCGTCGGACTCTGCTGCAGCAACTGGGTGACCAGTAATTGACCCCTGCCTCTTTTGAGGCACCAACACCATTGTATGAGAAGCATTCAGTCCTTGTTCCTGTGGCAACTCTGCCTCGTTTTGGCCTTGGTGCCATCCAAGTCAAGTGTATGCACTGCTCTTGCTGGACCCCACACATTGGGTCACAGCCTTCTTCATTACATTCACCCGCTTCTAAGAGGGGAGCAGCTGCTCCTGCCCGTTGGCAGCAGTCATCTCCAGTGACACCACCTGTCTACATCAAGCATCCGAACAGGGAGGAAAGTTCAGATGTCCCTTGTGGATCTGGAGGGCATCAGCAAAATCGAAACCCGGCTCTTGGATCGTCCAGAAGAGGATTGGGGGAATTGCATCTGAGCACCAGAATGAATGATGTCTGTCTCCGCACAGACTTCATTAGGGCCACACCAGCCCAGAGCTTCCTTTGGCCTAGATGCAAAATGGCAGAAGAAAACAGCTAAGATACAGCATCAAGTCTTGTCTAATGTGGAGACAGGATTGCACTACGTGGTCTTCTGGAAGGTTATTGCTGTGACTGGATCCTTTTCCCTGGTTGAAGTATCCCCTTGTGAATTAAGGATTTAATGGAATTTTTAAAACAATATTTATAATAAATCTGGACTGAAAATACCAATCTGTGGCCTCCTGTAGGAAATTGGTTTATATTGCTTTCAAATGATTTTAGGAAAAAAACCTAAGCTTATTTTCATAACCTGTTGGACTGGATCTATGGTTGCCTCTAATCCCCAAAATAACAGAGGGCTTGAAAGTACGCTGGCAGGTATATATACCTTAGGATATGCAGATATCCTAAGTTAGTACGTGTGGCAAAATAGCCACGCTGGGTATATGTAAAGTGAGTATGACATTCATCCATAATCATTGTGTGAATAAACAAGCAAATGCTGATCAGATTTCTGATTTCCACATTTTTAACTGATGGATGCATACTTCCATATTTATTACCTTACACTAGAATTCATTAGGTACACTTAGATCGGGGGTCCCCCAGTACCGGGTCACGTCATGCCAGCAACCGGTCCACACAAACAAGCAAAGCCCCATCCGTGGGATGCAGGCAGCACACAAAGCCACGCACCCTCCGGTCCACAGAAAACCTCTCTCCACGGAACTGGTCCCTGGTACCCCAGTGTTTGGGGACCTCTGACTTAGATTATTTCCACAACGTGTTCCTTTACAATTTCCTTTTCTTAAAACAGCATTTTCTCTAAAGTTGACCTCCCAATTCACTAGATTATGGCTGCCATCTCTGGTTCTGAGGTGATCTTAATTAAAAGTGACTAGAGAATTACAGATCCCTTTTCAAAGTATACTTAGGAATCCCAAGAAATTCAAAATATTTTCAGAGATGGGGTGTATGTATTGGTGGCTGGATCTGACCCTTTTAATAGCTTTCTCGAGGCATACAGACATGCTCCATTCAACATCTCTCAAATGAACAACAGTATAAGGTGTTTTTTGGGGGGGATCGCAAAAACCACGGAGGTGAAAAGACACATTCATTGGCAATAAATGCAAAGGTGTATAACCTTTGGTTCTGTTTTATTTTTTCCCCTTCTCCCATTAGTAGAAATTCTGTACAGTTCAAGGGGAAGGCAGGCACTGGCTTACAGTATAATCAATAATAATTTTCACATGTACAAAAAAGTTACATCTAGCTACACAAAAGGACTATGCTGAAGTGGTTATGCTGTAAACTGTCCAGAAGTAACACCAAGAATACTCTGCCTGCTTGGAATTAGCATTGCCATGAACAGGGTCAAAAACCTCTAGGAGAAGGAAGCGTGGAGAATTGGTCCCATTTGGTTTATTGGAGGAAAATAGTGTTTGCATCAGAAATCGAAGTGGCTACTACTCTAACCTTCTCCCCAGATTTTCCATATAGCATTGAAATAGTGTCAATTTCATTGTTATTTCTAAGGGTGTTTTCACACTTGGACATTTTTCATGACTGTTTTTATTTTAGGAGCTGGATCTTAAGTTCCCATCCTGGAAAAAGCTAACATTCTGAATGGCAGATGTCTTTTGTCCTTTGGCTGCACTGCAGCAGGAGGGTTTAATGTCTGGCCCTAGTGTCAGACGAAAAGCAAACTAGCCACTACGTGTCCTCTAGACAGTTGTGTGTGCCTTGCTTTTGTTTTCACAATGCCACTGTTCTCTGAACAGGATCAATTTGTGCTGACTTTCCCAGGGAGACATCCATCATTTTGTTGCCAAGTGCAGCCCTCCAGATGTGTCTTGGAAGCACAAAAACAAGGCATACGTTGCCTGGCTGGTTGTCTCCAATAGTTGCATACAGGTTACTATCCTGAGCCCCTTGGATGAAAGAAACAGCATAAAGTTCCTGCTGTCATTCTGTAAGGAATAAGCTAGGATGCTAATTACAGTTAGGACACATTGTTCATGAAAAGCACGTGCATGTTCATGCCACGAATGTATACCTTTAAGCCATCAACATTTGAGATGATGTGTTGTATTAGCATTCGCAATGCAATTCTAGGCCAGGCTGTTTCAAAATTGACATCATTGTTTTCAGGGTCATTTATCTCCAAGTGAATATGTGAACACAACCTAAAAATATGCCTGATGGTATTGAACATCAAGATGTGAAAGAATCCTTGATCCCTAGGCCTCCTTGCAAGCTAAGTAGTTAAGAGAGTAACCAAGACTGAACAAACCCTGAATCAAATTAACTACATAGATGATGTTATGAAACTTATAATTCTGCCTGGGGTGGTATGCTAAAAAAACAGCCTTTATATCTAGAGATAATGCTGATGCCCAAACCTTTGCAATGCTACTTGCAATTTTGTTCCTGCCCTTTGTCCAAGGGCTTGAGCGTAAGAACCCTTCTTAGGCTTGAGGATTGCATTATTCACTTCCCAGCTTTCACTAAGGCATTACCCAACAATCATCCAAATTGAGTGTTTTTAGGTTCCTTCTGGCATACATTAAGAAGTGTGGGTACTTGTGGTCCCCACTGTCTCTCCATTGTTTTAACTTGCTCCCCTCAGTCATTCCTGTACACTGTTGTCCTGTCTCAATCACATACAATACATATAGATATTTGTACTTTTAATTCTTTCATTGCCTGGTCTTGGATGGAATGTGGGCATCTGAGACAACATTTTGCTAGTTATAAGGCTTGATTAAGTGATTATAAATATAGTGCCATGAACTGTCTAAACCACTGGTGTCAAATTTGCCGTGTCACATGACGTATTGCGACTTTTTTTTACATTGCCGGAGCTGGGGTGGGCACAGTTTCCGCATGATGCAACCGGTCTGCGGGCCGGCAGTTTAAGACGCCTGCTCTAAACACAAAACGAAGCATCTTGATGACAACTGGCAACAGGATTCCATGTTTTCACCAGTAAGGCAAGTCTCAATGTAGTTTGCTTAGTGAATCAGGAGTACAAATACATAAAAACAGCACTAAGGTTAGGACAAAGCGCTACCCATTCTGTATTTATCCCATCAACAAGAAGAGGTGGAAATGGGATAGCTGGCATGTTTAGTTTTTCTCTTTGCAGCAAGATACACAGAGAAAAGAACCACAGGGCCAGGAATAGAGTTACACATTAATGACCACTTTAGGGGTTTAGATACATGCCCCCTTTTCTAAGCAAGTAAGTGTGACTGATTTCAGTGGGGGTGTCCCTAAACTAGTGGTTTTCATATTTATAAACACTGCAGTGAATGAAGAGGTAAGGATATTTTATCAATAGTGATACTAGTTACAATTTGCCAGCTTTAAGAGGCAGATGACATCTTGACTGAGAGAAAACATAGAGATTATAACATAGCATAACCTCCCTTCCCCGCTCCACCCCGAAGCAGAGATGGCTGATTCGTAATTTGCCTGGTGGGGAAGTCTATCTTAACCATCTTGTTAACTCCCCCCACCCTCAAATAATAACTAGAATTCTGAATACTGTGTTTAATGTTAGAAGAGTTTACTCAATGAAAATTTAATATTAAAGGGCCAGAAATAAAAGGCAACCCCACCCCCTCTTTTCCATACACTGTCACAGAAGGAATAGAATGAGGAAGTCGGGAAAGGGAAGGGAAGGGAAGGGAAGGAAAGGAAAGGAAAGGAAAGGAAAGGAAAGGAAAGGAAAGGAAAGGAAAGGAAAGGAAAGGAAAGGAAAGGAAAGGAAAGGAAATCAAGAGTTCTATTCCACAAAGTGCCAACACTGCGATCCATTCACCTTTGTTGTGTCCTGTTCTAAAACTGGAGTGGAGAGTCCGAATACCATGCTAAGGCCACAGTCCTGTGCCTCCCCTAAGTGGTCTTCCCTGTGCAGACAAGTATAAAATCAGACCATTGATCTATCATCCAGCAACTCAATCTTTGCAGCAGCTCTCCGGTATCACAAGAAAAGCGACTTCTCCAAGCCATCTGAAATAAATCTGAAATATTCACTGATGCAAACCATGCATTTGGCACAGCCATTGATTTGCCTTGAAATTCAAAGCCATCTCCTAAACCACAGGCCTTAGGAGCAAAATTCAGATTCCCAAGCAGAAATCTATCAAGCATGCTAAATCTGCCAGAGAGCCACCTTTTTTTGGGTGTACAGGCACTCTGGCTCTGAGAGCTGCATGTAGGAGATGGATGAGGGCCATACCTAGACAATTGTATCCATCTCCCTCTATTTTACCACAGAGCCTCCCTTCTCAGCAATCTCAATGTGACTGAAATTGCTGGGGAGTTGAGAAATCAACCTTCTCTACTTCTTGAATAAGAGTACAACCATGCCCTAATGTTCCTAGCAGACCTAGAAACCATGGAACAGAGGACTCTGAAGAATAAGAAGCTGTTAGATCATAAGAAAGAAAGGCAGGATTAAAGAAGGCTGGCTGTATTCATGGAAGGTGGCATCAAAGGCCTTAGCAGGCCCAATGTAGCCCACCTCCATTTTCAGCATAAGGCACTGGATTGGTTGCAGGAACCATTGTAATTCTTTGGCACAGTTTAATACAGGAATTTTATACAAGGGATACTTTTGCTCTATAATTTCAGGTGTGCCTAATTCAAAGGACCTTTTGCGTAATTGACCAGGACATCACAGCTGTTTAGTAATCCTAATTATCTTCTTGTCTTATGTGGGCAACATGATTTTGGTGCAATCTGTTAGGCAAATCCTCTTCTGTGAAGTTAAAATCATAATTCATAAATGTCCATAAGACAAGAATAGTAAGTGATCTACTCTAGATTTTCAGAAACAAAGACGGATTCATAATACTAGAGTGCCAACTTCATCTAAATATCTCTTTGATGAATTAAACTCTGTATCAATTTTCCTGAACTTCATGCTCTCCAAATAAATTAATCATGCTGACTCCATCAAAAAGGGTAGACCAACACATCTGGATGGTACCAAGTTGAAGAAGATTGATTTATGGAAGATCTAATTGATCTATTAATTTCCTAGCTGCAAAAAAGTGCTGTAAAACAAAAGGAGTCAAATTGGTTCTCTGAATTAAAAACAGTTGAAGAATCTAACCATTGTCAAGTGGTTTTATCCTAAACTGTAATACCTCAAAATCTTTGGTCAGAAGTTATCAGGCAAGTTAAGAGACGTTAAAGCAAGACCTGATTGTCTCAAAGCATCCAGGCTGAAATAATAAGCCTAGTTTTAAACATCAGCATAACAATTGCAAATGCATGTTGAGTTAGAGATGGTTCCAACCTGGACAACCTTAAAGGAGCAGGTGTGGGGGAGATAAATTAGTTCTATCTCTTGGCTTACATAATATTCATAAACAATTTGGTTCAAGATTCAATGGCTATATTTGCATAAATTGCTAAGTTTGGTTTGTTTGTTTGTGGTTTAGTGAGCTATGTACTCCTATCTCATAGTTTCAACATATGATGAAAACCAGTAATTGGTTACTTCAGTAACCAGGTCGAATCAATCCAGCCATGAGGTAATATATATAGATACGTTCTTCAGTACAGGATCTCCTGAAACTATGAGGAATTCCATTTTAAAAAGGCTTACTCCAAAGTAGTTCAGGGAATTGTGCCCATTCTTTTTTCTTTTTGATGATAGGAAATCATGTCATTTACCCTAGATTAATGAATAAAAACAGTAATGAATTAAAACAATTTGGCCAAATTCATCAAAAATAACCTTCATGCATAACTTAACTTCCACTAATTTTGATGGCTTCAATAAGCATAATAGGCAGTGCTTCATTTTGTTTGGTCCACGAACTATAAAAAAGAACTGAATAGAACATGCCACATACAAATAGGAAGCAGATTTTCAACCTTTGGAAAATAACAAGAGTGTCTAAAAAAATTGAGACAGGCTGTAACCTACTCAGGATTTTTCTTGAGATCCCCAAAGGTTGGCTAGCTACTATCAGTTCCCTGCTATATCAACACAGTTACTTTTGTGCAGTTGAGACATGAGACTTTGGTCTTATTTTTTTCCCTTTGGAAGAAAGGTTCCAGTGGTTTTCCAAGGCTACCAAGGCTTAGCATTTAAACTCCCCAGAGTCAGCTCTGAGGAAAACCACACAATTGCAGAAGACCACTCCTGAAAAGAAAAAAAAAGCTTTCCCACAAAACCTGATCTGTATACCAGGGCCTACTACCAGAGACTGATTTTTCCCTGCTCCGACACATCAGGGCCTAGCAACGATAGTGCTCATTGTCTCCATCCATTAAAGACAAGTTGAAAGGTCAAAGTGCAATTCTGGTTTGGATGCTTGAAGCTTGAGGCTCTAGAGGAGGGTGCCAAGCTCCTGCTGCTCAAGGCCCTTCTCAAAAGCCAGAACAGTCTCATCTGCCCAAGCTGACATAGTGATGGGCTGCAGGAGCAAGGGACTGGTAGGAAGGAACATGTATGTACAGATTAAAAAATACATCTTAAATTATAAAAGAGTAAGAATAATACTGTTGCAGGAAGGCACTTTTTAAATGTCCCTTGGATCCTTCAGCTGAAAGTCTTTGAAAGAACGGAAGTTGCTTCTTTGGCAAAAAATAACAAGGTCTGGGCCACTAGAGTGCAGCATTCGCCAGTTGGAAAGGCAGGGCATGTAGGAATCTATAGGAGAAAGAAAAATGTTGTCAGAAAGGAGCAGGGCATCCCCAAGGAGGGATAGCTAGGGGTACTGTTAAGATAGTTAAATTTAGTAGCTGGAACAGTGGGGTGGTACAATGAGCCTGATATATTATACAGTTATAGTTGATTGGTTGGATTGCTGGCTCCTGCGTGAGGCAGTCTGCACTGTGACTGGTTGCTGTTCGATTTACCTCATGATGCTCCTATTTGCCTGACTATCTTGTTTGATGTATATATAGATGTATAATATCTTTATTTATATAAAACTACAAGTTTGTGCCAGCGTCCCATTTGGACATCTGTTGCACAACTCCTGACAGTTGCTCTGAAATTAGTTCATTTTGCTGCCAGATGCGGGGGAAGAAGGCAGATGAGAAAGCCACTATTTGTATCTCCAGAGGACTTTTAACAATCCATCAAGACTACACCCTTCCCCTAATAAAGCATTTTGCTTTAGGGAAAGCATACAAGAGACAACATTTTCCCTTTAGAAGTGCTTTCCTATGTCTAAAGAAGGACTTCCACCTTCCTTCATCAGAAAGAGTTGATGGGCGAAACATCAGTTGGGGATGGGCAACTGCCAAGTCTACTTATTCACTTTGTGCCCGAGTGCTAATATTTGGTTGTTTTTATCCCCCGTAGGCAGCAAAACTGAACTTAGGCTCCAGGACTCTAGAGAGCTGTGTTTTCTTACTCACTGCTGTGGATGAATTGAGGGGAAACTAGAAGCAAATTGCTCTTGCTGCTATGGAGACAATTAGAACAAAAATTCTTAGACAATTCTTTAAAGAAAGAGCAAGGCAGTGGGGAAGAAAAGGGAAGCTATTTTCTATCCACACAAGACATTCTAGGAATACATAAAGATTGGAAAAATACTGTCCATTTAGCCTTATAGAAGCCCTGGTGGTGCAGTGGTTAGAATGCAGTATTGTGGGCAAACTCTGTCCACAGTCTGGAGTTGAATTCTGACCAGCTCATGGCTGACTCAGCCTTCCATCCTTCTCAGGTAGGTAGGTAAAATGACGACCCAGATTGTTGGGGGCAATATGCTGATCTCTATAAGCCACCCATTTGCATAAAAGCCAACTCCTAAACTCATGGCTAAATCTGAAGTGCAGATTTTCCTACCTGTTCATAAACATCATATTGCATGCTGCTTAGTAGGAATGCAAACCTGGCCCACTAGCCTAGGCTAACATCTCATGCTGAGGAGGGCCTTTGCAATCAGCTATGACCTGAAATCCCTAAAGGACTCCATTTCCCTCTTTTGTGAGCCTCTAGCATGCTTAATTTTCTGCTTTGAGCCCACTTTGCATAGTAGTCCTTATGTGGAAAAAGACAAAGTTTTGAAGAAACATTTTTCTGCTTCTTTTGATTCAAAAACAGGCTGAGCCAAAAGATGACTCAGCAGGTGATCTGGAAGATCAATGGATACTTTAACTATGCAAGTCATAAGCCAGGGCATTCATCCTTCCAGGTTCATCCCGTTTCTCTAAAACACATACTTAGAATACAACCCATTTCTCAACTTTCAGGGAGTGAACTCCTGACTTAAAGGTGATCAATTAGAAATGACTAAAATTGCTTTCATTCTCTCCTTTCTGTTCAAGACAACCTTGGGAGCTGGGTGGTAGAAAAGGGGGGGAAAATGCTTCTCTCCACCAATAGTGTATTGGATTTGTGTATTTCTGTATTTATATGACAGATGTCAAAGACCAGAACTTTTCATCCTTTCTTCATCTGGTTCATCTTGAACTAATCTGTTCCTTTGGCTTGGAGCACTGAATTGTATAGCTGCATCAAGAAGAAATATGAGATTAATTGTGGCATCCTTGGTGTTCTCTGAGTTTGGTGAGTGAAATGAGCTGAAGCCTAATTAAACCTAATTTCATATTGTCACAATCCAGCAAACAGCAATACAATAGCAATAGTACTTACTTATATAGGTAGTCCTTGACTTACAACAGTTCTTTTAGTGACTGTTCAAACTTACAATGGCACTGAAAAATGTGACTTATGACCATTTTTAGTTACACCTTTACAGCATCCCCATGTAAAATTCAGACGCTGGCAAATGATTTATATTTATCAGCATTGCTGTGTCCCCAGCATTGCAACCTTCTGACAAACAATGTCAATGGGGAAGCAGGCTACTAACTGATTAACTGCAGTGATTCACTTAACAACTGTGGCAAGAAAGGTTGTAAAATGGAACAAAACTCACTTAACAAACCTCACACTTCACAACAGAAATTTTGGACTCGATGGTGGTCATAGGTCAAGGACTATACCACCCCATTGTGCTTTATAGCACTCTGTGGGTGGTATACAATGTCAGCATTGATTCTAAACGGTAAAACTAAAAGCTAGAAAGGCACAGCCAATGCTTCACTTAGTCACCAAAGCACACTCTTTTTCTTCACCCCAGTGCATTTAGGTGAGTACTTACAGATCCCACATCTGCAGTCTGAACTGATGCAGTCTAACTTTAGCAAAACAATGTGCCACTTGCACACTTTGGCCTCCAGAAGAGGTCCAGCAGAATCTGGTTTGGGGGACAGGATTGTGATGGTTTTCTTGATTATGCTGGCAGACACCTTTTCATCCCCAGTGAATATTTCAGCAGCACCAGTGAACCAGCTACCCAGCCCCAATCCCATCCCGCTAAATCAAGGGTGGACTTAGTAAGCTAGTATACTGTATTAGTGTGATAAGGTGATCCTGGGAACAGACGACAGACTGAAAAGATGCAATCAGGAGAGGATATCTGATAATCTTGCCATGCCAACCATGCAGGGATAAGAGAAACAGGTTGATTCCTCTGAGTCAATGCAGGGTTTCTCAACAGTGAGGGGCAAGGGGGCATCAACACAGTAGGGCTCGGTGCTTCTTTTAAAGTTGTTACTATTTAGCATTTTCTTTCAAAATGAGTATTTATGAAAAACAATGCTCTGCTCTGGGCCAATGCCTAAGGGGAAATAGAATCTTTTATTTTTTTTTCAGAAGTGGGGGCAGGGATTCTGGCAAGGCCATTATACAGGGAGATGGTCAAGCTCACCTTGCTTAAGCCTCCCCTTTCTTTTGTTCAACCTCTGACATCGAAGGCAGAACAGCTCCCAAGGGCATCAGCTGCTTTTGGGATTTTTAAGCAATGGTGCCCCTTCCTGCACAGAGGTAGGTTCTGGGGAGCAGGAGCAGATCAAGGGGAAAGAGTTGAGAAGCCCTGAACTCATTGGGAGAAGATGGGAAGGCATGCAAGAAGGAATTCTCAGGGTCGGTGGCAGAGAAGGAGTTGCATGCAGAAGAGGTCGCAGCTGACGTTCCAGGGTGGTACCTTTGATGGGGGATGAGTGGAGCTAACAGTTGGGCTCCTCGTGGTGAGACGGCTCACAGAAAAAGCGAGAGCCCCGCTTCGCTGTGCGGGCAGTGAAGGGGACACTCTTCAACACTGTGAGATGGGAAGGGATGGATGGACAGAGACATACAGACATCAGATTGTTCAATATGCAGTGCAGAACTTAAGATAAAACTGTCTGTAATGGTATTCAAAGATATGCACCGCGGTCCATAAAGCCACAGCCACCAACATTGATGCATCCAATGCTGGAAAGCTGGCGTTTCTGTTCTTTACAGGGCAAGTGGCCCAGAGCCAAGACTCCATCACATCAGAGTCAGCTTGGAAGAAGTCCTCTGCATAGGAAAAATGGATCATTCCATTAGCTTTTTGGTTCCCAATGAATAGAGGGGGGGAAAAGCAATATCTTAACTTTGCCCTGTTTTTTGCCCTAATGAGCAGATTTATGGATACTCAAAGCATGAAAAAACAGTCTGAGTTTAACACCTTTCAAGTGGGTGGTTAGGAGACATTCAGTTCTCACCATTTCATTCAAATTGTCTTTTTCCCTCTAACAAACATGGATTACTCACATCCAGGATAGGAGGGGGGACCCCGACAATCAGGACTGCTGCTACCAGCACCTTCCTTACCACCACTTCTGGTTTGAGAAGACTCCAAATCAGACTTTTTGAGGAGCACCTACAATTATTTGTCAGAGCTGAGTGACAGCTGTCTGGCAGTTCTTTGATCAAGCAGAGTCTGCTCACAACATGGGCTCACCCTCTCAAGGCCTAAAATTTTAGTGATGTGGAAGCAGCAGAATAAGATGGGTGGTAAGGAGAGAGAGCTGTGGGAATCAGCCCCCCCCCTGTAAAGCAGGCCTTTAAGACCACAAGCTGTCAGGGACTGGCAACTAACCAGGCCTTCCAGACCTCAACTGCAAAAGCAAATGTGAGCCTTGGTGGAGCAGTGGGCTAATGCCTCCTTAAGTAACACCAGCTGCCTGCAATTAGTGCAGGTTCGCATCCCACCAGGCTCAAGGTTGACTCAGCCTTCCATCCTTCCCAGGTAGGTAAAATGAGGACCCAGATTGTTGGGGGCAATTAAGCTGACTTTGTAATAATGCCGCTTGGGGGTGTGTGAAAGCCCTAATAAGCAGGCATATACATAGAATGAAGGCTACTGCTAAGCTTGTAAGCCGCCCTGAGTCTTCGGAGAAGGGCGGGATATAAATGGAATTAAAATAAATAAATAAATAAAATAAAAATCCAGGCCCTCGCTATATGATGTCAGGATTTTTGCCTTCATCTGATGGTTGGGCAGATTCTATAGACCAGACATAGCAGCCCAACAGTTGATTCATGGTAGGACATCAACTGATTCCCAGAGAGTAACAAAAAGTGCCAAAGGAAGCAAAATTCCTGGAACTTTATTAAAAATGTAAGCAAGGAGAGCAATTTTGTCAATCAGGTTTGGAAAATCTGCATGAGCAAAAATTCTCTTGCCTACGAAATAGTTGCTACAGAAGCCTCGGCTACCGGTGTTACTGCTTTCTTGGGCTTTTTGATGTGATTCAATCATGCTTCAGTTCAAGATGGGTGCTTTCTGAAATGCATCTTAAATCAATGTCATCCCTTATTAGTCTGGGAACTGCATGATTTTTGAAGTCTGATTCCCTGTGAAAGGGGTAATGAGGATCAGAAAGGCCCTGGGCTAAAGTCAAGAGGACCCAATACCCAAATATCTTGCAAGTAGCAGATCTCCCTTCTTTTTTTTTTGGCATCAAGGTAAAGTTTTCCCTGGAAGAACATGAGAGCCAAGCTAAGGAAATTAATATGGCAGGATCAGGAGTTACCTGTAATAATATCCTCAATGGTCCCATCTTTGCCTTCATAAACAGGCCTGTGGTCCTTGGCTTGGCGCCGCCTCAGCTCAGCAATTAACTCTTGCTGCTGCCATTTGTTGCGCTGCAAAGAAAACTGGGGCTGGTCAAGGATTAAAAGAAAAAAGCAAAAGACACTGCCCAGTCTGACCACCACACATCCTGTTCTGTGACCAAGCCAAAAGAAGTTTGGGAAATCCAAACTGTGATTTATGTCATGCTCATGCAACGTGGTTTTCTTTCATTCACAATACAATGTACAACATAATGAGTCAGAGAATGCCCAACCCAGACTCACATCATCTGTTGCAATGGCAAATACACACTAGCATCAGACTAATACTCTTGCTTGAGCTCCGCCAGAAGACACTATATTGTCAAGGAAGGTTCATATCTGCCCCTGGAGGCAGAAGGTCAAGAACCTGAGAACAGATTTGTAGATAAGTAGGCAGCCCAAGCTGAAATATCTATATTTGTGATTATTTCTACATCAATATTGATAGAAAACAATGGGAAAGCTAGCATCTCTTTAATCAGGAACCTGTTCTGTTCCAGCCTATGACCGGCCCTGTTTGTCAGGGACAACCCCCTTTTCCTTTTTACAGTCAATAGGCTGGAAAAACCTAACCCAAATTTATTTACAGTTCAAACAAAAAAGCAACAGAATATTTCCTTCAATAAATGAATCAAAATATCAAACAAGAATCAACAAACAAGAGTTAAACAGAAGTAGCAAGAACAGACCAGGAATTCTCTTGAATGTCTCCAAACGGTTGCCTTCAGCAACCAGCCCCACCCTCACCTTCCCCTTTTATTATCAGTCCCAAGGCGTGGCTTCTCACTGCCTTCTCCTTCTCTCACTGAGTTGCCTCATTGATTTTCTCTGCTCTGCTCTGCTGGATTGCCTTCTGCTTCTAGCATCTCTGAACAGATTCAGCTGTAACTCTTCTGAGTCCAGCACCTTGTACAGCTGAGCCTCATGAAGAACATGACTGGAGGGGCCAGGCTGAGAGTCCTGCAGTGCATCAGAGCTTCCCTCTGACACCAAAGGCTCTCCAAACCCCTCCTCCTCCTCCTCCGATTCATCGGACTCAGATGCTGGGAGCACAGGCTGACACTGAATCACAACACTACCAATGATCATGCCCTAAAATACAGAAGCAGAGACCCAGCAGGATGCCTATTCTAGAAGCAGGTGCAGACGCTGTAGGCTGCAACTATTCTAGTGAAGCATCCCACACTTTGCTAGAGGCCCTTCCATTCTCTGCTCAGACACCACCCAAGAGTAGCATCGTAGCAGCTGATACTCTAACATATCATCTCCAAGCTAAAATATATTACAAGTAAGTTTAAGCTCTATCAAAGCCCAGGAGACATAATGATGAAACAGTCTTCCTGTGAGTTGACACCCTACCTCCTCAGGCTTCTCAAATTGTTGCCAATCATACAACATGATGCCCCGGAGTATATCTTACCTTCTCTAGTCTCTTAGCTTCTTGGGCCAATGCCTGCTCCCTTTGGGCCTGTTCCTGCTTCTTGCGCAGTTCATTCTCTTGTTCTGCATCCTGAAAAAGAAAGAACAGTGCAACAGTATGGTGAAGAACTACTGGTCAATGCATAGGCATCTAGCTCAACTAGACCTATTGGTCGGCTGGTTCTCCAAGGACTCAGACTGGAGAGTTCTATTCCAACCCAACTGTTATCTCAGATTGTTTTATCTGGAGATGCTAAGACTGAACCTGAGATTTTCTCTCTACGGAGCAGGTACTTTCTATCTATTGTGCTTGTATGTGTTTTCTGTTAAAAAAAAACAAAAACACTTTGCATCTGTCTCCACATGGTTATTACCATTTATATAGCCAAATAGTGGCAGAGCAGACAAACGAATGTGGTCCAGACTGTGGAAAGCCAAGTTCCCCTATGAAATACACCGGGTAGGTTTTACCTGCACTTCAATGGGCAATTGTAGAAAAGGGTTATTCTGACCAGGACCGATGACAACTATAATTCAACACATGAAGATGCCTGGTTGAATAAGGCTAAGGGAATTCATGGCAGACATTTCTCTTGCTTTTTTCTTGGAAACTTCAGAAGACCTAATGTCTTCTTTTTTGTACTCCTTAGAAACACTTTTTTATAATTTAGCTTCAATCTATTTCCCCATAACATAGACTTTTTAAAATGAATCACTGACCCCATTTCTGACAAATGCAGATATGATCACCTAGTACATGTGCTTTGTTGCATTTGAGATGAAGCAAGAAAGAACTTGCCATAATAAGTGTTTTAACAAATTTTGAAAGGGCAGGTGCCTCCCTTAAGGGCCTCAGCCTGCAACAGACCAACACAGGTAGTCGACCTATGACTGTCACTTAGCAGTTGTTTGAAGTTACAACAGACCTACCTGGGGCTACTTACAACCTGGATTTGAAGTTTTAATGGTTGCCCCTCCTCTGGTCATGTGACCAAATTTTAGGTGCTCAGCAACTGGGCTGCATTTACAGCTATTTGCAATGTCCCACATCATGTGACCACGTTTTACAACAGTTTTGCCGAAAACAGGTATTTACTTCCAGTTTTCTGCAAAACTGCATCCACCACAAGCTAATGGTTCCTGTAACAACCATGGGATTTGCTTAACAACTGTGGTCACTGCTTTACAACTGCCACAAAAAAAGATTGTAAAATCAGTTTGGTCATGTGACCGACCCATTTTATGACTGTCAGGACTTATGACCATAATGGGTAAGCTCTATTACTGTCATAAGCCAAGGGCTACCCATACTTTGATATCCAGTGATATAAGAGTTCTATGCCATTGCTATCCATAAAGACACCAGGTTAATGTACTCCCTGATTCTACGTGCCTTGTCACTTAAAGAAACCATCTCTCTCTCTCCATCCAGCTGTTTCTCTGCCAGCTGGCCTACCATTCTCTTCCTCTTTCTGGGCTGTGCTTGTCAACTCTGAATCTAAATCTGTGATGGCTTCTCCCAGCAAGGGAGAAAAGTCTGTAATTAATGCAGATGATAGTTGCTCTAGAAAATGCTCTGGGGAGGCTAACATTTTGGAAAGCTGCTTGGCTGAGATGAGTGGCCTGGCACAGGAGATCTTCATTCAGTGGAAAGGGAGTAGTTAGCCCACACAGGAAGAAAATTCTAATTCCCTTATTCACTGGCCATGCCTTGTCCCAGCCAAAGCTGCTTTCTCTTGGACCATGTCCAGAAGAGCTTAGTTATTTACAACTGGGCTCCCAAATTCATGCAAGATCAAGCATGCAGTTCTGGTGCTTCTAAAGTAGCCAGCTAGAACAGTGTTTTCAATCTTGGCAACTAAGATTGAAAAATACTGATCTCGAATCTCCACTTCCCAACCCTCACCTTGTAGGATCTGATGAAACGTGCAAAGACTGGAAAGAAAACAGAGGGTGGTGTCGTCTTTGGGCTCTCGCCAAAATAGCGCACAACCGTGTTGTAGGCTTCCTGTCACAAAAGATAAGCAAGATGAATGAAACAGTAGCTTCTGCAGCCTTCAGGCTTGCTGTAGAAAAAGAAGACTACCAAGCTTAACTGCCAGTACTTTTAGGCTTGAGTGTCGAAACAACTATCTTTGCCTAAAGCACTACAAACCCTGAAATCCAATCTACACAACAGTACAGCGTTTTTTAACAGCTGTAAAGAAAAGGCATTCATTTCTCCACACAATCCGACTTTCTGCACAAGAATATGAGCAGGAACAAGCACTCTCTGATGTCTGATGTCATCTCTGTTGTTGAATAAATATGGATTAGTCAAAACTGGCGCTAAACGTATCTGCAAAATCACACATAGCAGGACTTTTCTACATGGTCTGGAGTGCAATTAATATATGAAGTTCATATACCAACTTCATGCACTCGATCGCTTCAGCGGCACAGAGAAGCAAAGCTTTGGTTGCAAGCTCTTCTCGATTAATCCTTGTCATCCAGTTGCCCCTCCACTCACCTCTGCAGTCTTAGCATCTTTCTGGAGTCGGTCCAACTTCCCCTCACTGGCGATCAAGAAGTTACGCAGGATGCTGTGTTCGTGCAAACTGCACTCCCGCCGAATCAACTCCATGCCACGCCCTAGTTCCTTCACATCCAGCAGCACATTCTCCAGAGACACTGCGGAGGAAGAGAAGTCACCAGAGGGGCCTCAGGACAACTTTGGTTGAAGAATTTCAAAGGAGTTTATAGGCTTCACAGGGGACTAGGAAAGCATTTGGATTCTGTTCCAGGGATGGGCAGAAGGTGTATCAGGATCTACAGGCAGATCTTTGGGGAAATAAAATGATACCCCTTCACCCCCAGCCCAAATTTGATTGACATACAGAATGTTTTGAATAATTTAGTGCAACGTTCAAGCATAAAGTCAATTGTATTCTGATACTAAAAAAAATCCTAGGATTAAAACCTGCTCAGAGGTACCTGGCACTTGTAGGTACAAGTCATGCCTTTTGCACTTAATTCTGGTTGATGACTCCCAGGCTGTGTTTAAGCTGCTCTGTTGTATGCCGCTACACTAATTAATTAATTAATTGATTGATTGATTAATTAATTATTAAAAATTGGAAAGGACGTATCCTGCTGATCAAAGAACTGGATTCCATTGTACTAGCTTTTGCAAAGCCACAAATCAACATAATTTGAGAAAATTATCTTTTAAGTATTTGGCTTAATCCTTCAATTCTTCTACATTTCTCCTTGATAATATCATTTCTTGTCCTCACCTCTTCCCATCTTCCTCTCCCACACTCAACATCCAACCTTCTCAAGATCAGTGATCTTCTCTTAGGTTACTCAGAAAAGAATCCTGTCCATCAACAAATGGACACAAACTAATTACAAACAACCATGTATACAATCTGTTCCCCAACCATCTCTCATTTCAGCTTATATAAATATGGCCTTTCTCGCTCTGATGCCTTCAAATGTACATTTCCCAGAACTCCCAGTTGGGGCACTGAGGCTTTCATGGGATGCCATGGACTGGCTCCAACCACTTGCAAAATTGCACAGGACGTTTGTCAGAGGAAGGGGGAGGCAACTATGAATCCCACACAAACTTTTGTTATAACCATGATGTGCTGAAGCCAGCTTATATCAGCTCACAACCAATTGTTAACTTTTCTGGAATTTTGCAGATCAGTTTAGAACAGAGCTAAGCTGCAATGCCTAACAAGTCAATCAGCTATTTGGTGGCTAGCCGTGAGCTGTGGCCATGAGCTGAGTTGGCTGCTATACATTTATCAACATGCCACTGGTTATAAACCATTCAGAGACATCAAGGAAAAAGATTGAGAAGTAAAACTTTGGATCTTAAGTGTCTCCTGAAATGAGCTGGGTTCACAAAACATGACTGACCTGGATATTGAAAGACCAAGCACAATGTGTGAATCAGAACCCTAATTTTCACAGCAGAGTCAGGAACCTGGTTAGTTTTGAGTCACTTATCCGAAATAATTTATGTAAGGCAAACTCTGAAGAGAAGGCCTAAACACTTTCCTTCAGTCACTTGCGCTGCAGCCCTGCACAAGAGGCAGTCATTCTCTTGTCACTCTGTTACTCTATCCTTCGAAATGCATCCCTTCTGTTCCAGGTACCAGCTGTAAAAAGACATCTCCAACCCAGTGGTGGGATTCAAATATGTGAACAACTAGTTCTCTATGTGGATGCCGCTTCCAGAAGTCCATTTGGGGCCTGGGCCACAAAAAATTAGCTACCGGTTCTGCCAAAGTGGTACGAACCGGCTGAATCCCACCACTGCTCCAACCCCATGAAAGCCATTTATATTATCATTTTCCTAGTGCTGCAAAATAAATGACAACAGCTAGCATGCTGCACGACAGTGGGCCACTGGCCAAGAAGGCAGTAGCCTTCATCATTGTGGCAGCTTCAGATTACTTTGAATGCTGCTGCATCACTCGATAAGTCATTTATACAGGAGGAGGGGAAGACTGTGTCAGTTGTGTCATATGAATCCCGCAATTCAGTGGAAGATTGCTGAATCCTAAGAAACCCAAAGAGCTTTTTCTGTACATTAGCACAGCTGATCTCCAGGACAGAAAGCTGTGATTTATTGCAGCCATTCTCAAGCCTGAGAGAGCAGCAGCTGTCAGGAGACCCCTGAGAGGATTGATCTGTTCCCTATTCAGCAGTGGCAGGGAGCTCCTTAAGCCTCCAGCTTTGAGTGTTTGATACCAACTCCCATCAGCTCCAGGAACACTGCAAGAAAATATTGCTGCTCAACGTGGGGGGGGGGAAGGGGGATTCTCTAACTTGTTAGAGCAGGGGTGTCAAACTGCCGGCCCGCGGGCCAGACGCGTCACAACGAAACCGCACCCACCCCATTGCCGGCAATGGGGAAAAAGCTCCAATACGTCGCACGATGTCACGTTACGTCACGTCTGTGTTAGAGACTCAAGTCCACTTTTTAGTCTGAGCAACGTGGCAACAGGAAATTCAGTTTCCAATTATATTACACGTATTTATATACCAGCACACCTATTAGTCTGCTTGGTGCCTGCTTTACTTTACCATTACCCTTTCTGGAAACAATCTGCATACTAATTGAAATGTAGCAATATCTGTTTCATACATTATGCTGTACGTTATATCAGATTGCAAGTAGGTTTCCCTCTACAGGTCGGTTCATGATCCTCCTAGTACTAAGTCAAAGCCAGAGGCTTGTACCTATGCAGAAAATGTTGTCTCTCTGAATTCCATGCAATCTCCAGATAGAAATGCTGCTGGTCTTTTATATGAAGGAGAGGCTGGAGATAAAGCAACTAATAGGGTCCTCACTAAGACCAGGATGAAACAAAGATGCATTTATGGTTGTCATGGTTGAAGGGACCGTCTACCTGCAGCTGCTTTTTCCACAAAGTGCAGTTCCTGCCAGAAGGTACTCAACTCAGGATATTTCTCCTTCACCATCATGGCAATGAAATGTAAAAGAGTCAGCTTCCGGTCAGTTGACTTAGTGTCCAACAGCTTTCAGGACAGAAATAAGGAAGAACAGATTATCAAGACATCAGCATCAGTGTGTGCAAACATTAGACCGGCAGGGAGTCTACATGCATGTGAATACAGACAATCTCATCTGTTCAGTTACACGTATGGACATTGACATGGGATGCCCTGGGGGAAATGCATTCACTCATGAGAATTCACAGGCACGGGTAGTGTGAAAAGGTGCCCAGTGCTGTACATTGTGATAGCATATTAATTACTAACTTCCTTCTTCTTAGGGTATCTCGAACAAATCCAGCTGGCTACTTTTTACAGGTACATGGATCATACTGTATGACCCTTTTCCATGCTTCTTCCCTTACCAAGTCCAGACTCTGCAGCTTGAACCCGTAAACCGAGCCACGCTTGCTGCTGTTCATGTAGTTGCCAAGGGCCAAAATGATCTGTGGGGAGAGAAGAAGAGAAGAAGTGCAGTTGGCTTAAGGTACAAGACAAAATTCTAGCCAATGAAGCCCAGGGCACAGGGTGAATCTTCTCTGCCTCTGCAGAAATCACATTCCAGCTTAGAGCTACAGCTCCTGAACTAATTGAAAATAAGCCTTTCTTTGTTGCTATAGAAATGGCTAGCTATTTTGTAATTTTGTAACGATATTCTAATGTGCTAAAAAGGGTCAGAGGTCAAGGCTTTTCTTTTCCTTTACCCCTTTCCCCTACACTTTTTGCTTTCCCCCTTCCCCTCCCCCCCATTTCCCACTATTTTCATTTGTATTTTGTACTTCGGTAAGTTTAATGAAATTGCAATCTTAAAAAAAGGAAAGTAAGCCTTTCACAGGCTCAGAGGCTCCCTTCATTTGCTTCATCCGGGTTGAATTTTAGCATTCAAAAATGTGCATGAGAAGTAAATGGCATAGATTGTGCCTCAACTTTCCATTGTTAACTACGTTAATGCCAACTGACTGACCTACCTCTAGCATTCGCTTGAGTTTTTGTGACGATTTGACAGATGCCGAGGCAGCGATAATGGCATTGAGTTGCTATAAGAGGGGAAAAACCAAAAGAGCACAAAAGTATTATTGTTGGTTTAACACCTGAATACTTCTTGTATTTTGTAGAGGAGCAAACTCCTGAGGAAGAGACAGCAATTTGAGCATGATTTAACCATCTGGTTTTTAATTGCTTTGAATGCTTCCCTTAGGAGGAAAGGTCAATACAACCATTAAGCAGGAAGAATAATGAACACTGTAAGCATATTAGCATAGAGGAGAAAAGTTGATCATTTGGGAATACAGAATCACGCCAGAGTGGAACAAGATCTCTGAGTGCATCAAGAAAACACAAGGACTGAGTGAGTAGTATCGGTGGAACACCTACCCAGTGCAGACGCTTTCTTCATCCCTAACAACTATTCTGTTTGATCTCAAGGATAACCATTTTCTCAGCCTTTCCTAAATCTGAAGTTAGAGCAAGCTGCACCTGAGGCAATCAGAAAATGTAATCTACTCCAGGGCTGTATCTGCTTGCTTGCATCCCCCATTCTGCCAGGCAGCCAAGTACAGATTTTCAAAAGGACAGTATAATTGTTATTCTATGAAATTCTACATTATAAGTATGTCCTAATGCCATTATAGACACACAACTGGCTTCCTGGAGCAGAAGAAATAGAAAGATCAACACCGAGCACCTCCTTTCCCATCCCATGTGCACATTTACTGATAAAAGAGTCCCCTCAAACTTAGTACCACTTAAGGCCACATCACTGCAATTGTACTAGCTCCAAAAAATAACTTGTGTTACCGGCATGAGCATCTGGATGTTTTCACTGAAGTTGCCCAGGAAAGCCATAATGGCCATGCGCTGGGTCAGACGCTCCACTTTGCTGAAGTGCAGCATGAAGCGGTCCTCATCTGACAATTCCTCCACTGGCTTCCTCTCCTTCTCATACTGGCGCAGTAGCTTGACCTCATTCTCGGTTGGCAGAAAGCGCATGAGGCACTCCACAAAGTCCACTGGTAAGGTCTTCAGGTCAAACCTAAAAGAGGCCCCAAGGAAGAAAGTTCCTCTATCAGAGGTGGAACATCTGGCTACTGACGGGCAAAGGTTGCAAGGGGGAGATACTCCCTTTTCATTCAGTGATCCTCTCACCTAGGAACGAGCAACTTTGACCCACCCAAGGCGTGTAGCCTAACTCCACGTGACCTGAAACTCAAGCCCTAGTTAGGAAAGAGTGATCTGCCTTTACCCTGACATCCAGCTGTGTGAGGAAGAAGGGAAGAAAGTGGTTGATAAGGAAAAAAAGTGTTTCAAAAAGAGAAAAGCACCCCACCTGTAATTTGCTTTGGGATCACCTGCTCTATCTCCTGCTTGACCTATTATTCGCATATCTCACGGCCCGCTCCCGATTATGCCTAAAGAAATACAATCCCAGAGAGAGAAAAAGGCTGCCTGCACGAGAACGAAAATCACAGGATGGGGAAAGGCACACGGAGGGAGACTCACGTGTGGATGGCTTTGCAGATCTCCTCTGTGGTCCTGCCGGCCTTACGCAACGTGATGGCCAGGTTCTTTGCCCGGTTGGCCTCCAGCAGGGTCACTTTGTTGACTGCTTTGTGTGAAGCCTTGTTTTTAGAGCAAAGGAGATCGATGGCGGGGCCCTGTGCCTTGGTCTTAAAGAGCTCCTCAAACTTGTCCAGATCAAGATCCTTGGAAAGAAGGAAAGAATGAGTTATCTCATCCGTTTGGGGGTAGTAATTAAAGCTGCTAACGCCTTGGTTTTTACTTCTTGGTATTTTGCTGTTCTGGGCACATACCGCATATTAAAACCATACAGTACAGGTAGTCCTCAACTTACAACAGTTCGCTCAGTGACCATTCAAAGTTACAATGGCACTGAAAAAAGTGACTTATGACCATTTTTTGCACTTACGACCACTGGAGCATCCCCATGGTCACCTGATTTACATTTGGATGCTTGACAGCTGACTCACATTTATGACAGCTGCAGTGTGCCAGGGTCATGTGATCACCTTTTGCGACATTTTGATAAGCAAAGTCAATGGGGGAGCCAGATTCATTTAAGAACCATGTTATTAATTTAACAACTGCAGTGATTCACTTATGGGGCAAAATTCAGTTAACTAATTTCTCACTTACTGTCATAAATTTTGGGCTCAATTGTGGTCGTAAGTTGAGGACTACCTGTATATTTTGGAAATCAAGGGCTCCAAAAGTACACTAGGACTGGATAGCAGAAGTGGGTTCCATGTGGGTTCAAGGGTTAGTATGAGTTTCAGTAGAAGAATCCTATTATCTGTTCCATTTGCAGGCACAATTGTGGCAGACAAATGTGAATATTTAATACAATTCAAAATCAAATGACATTTGTCTTTGCTGCTCCATTATTATTCTAGCACACACTTTCTGCCAATAATACTTTTTGGTTATTTTCAATTTTCCTTCCTTCCTTCCTTCCTTCCTTCCTTCCTTCCTTCCTTCCTCCCTCCCTCCCTCCCTCCCTCCCTCCCTCCCTCCCTCCCTTCCTTCCTTCCTTCCTTCCTTCCTTCCTTCCCTTCCTCATCTCACAAAAGTGACTCTGGGCAACTTACAGCAATAAAAGTAATTATTTGCTGTCCTTCCGTGTTCTTATTCTTGTTCTATTCTTCATATGCTTTATCTTCCCAATTCTACTTGTAATTCCACTACCAGTCAAACTGACTTTTCCTTCTCTCACTCAAACTGAAGAGCAGACTATTTTTTTTTAAATCAGAGCTTCAGTTCCCTGACACCATAACAGACAACAAAAACAACAGGAAAGAAAGAAAATCAATTTTCAAATTATGTACTTAAAATCTCAACTCATGCCAGCACTCCCTTCTCTGTTTCCCTTACCTCCAAGATCTTTTCATCATCCAGCTCACTGAAGACCGTCCCACTGATCTGGTTGGGCTTCAATGCTGTCCAGTTAAAAACTGGCAAGCGGAACTTGGTCTTGATGGGCTTTTTGATGCGGATTGCTTGGTGCAGAACAGAGAGAAGAAGGCATTACTAGATCATGTGGAAAACAGAAAGTACTCCCCGGCCTATTCCCAATAAGTCAGTTGGAGAAAGAAGTTTTAATTTTGGCAATTTTCTGTTGAGTTTTGGTTCATTTTTCTTAGTTTCCCTTAAACCACAGTTTCTGAAGAATGCTATCTATGTGATTTGGACATGTCACCAAATCTTTTCCCTGAACTGTATGCAAGCACTGAGGGAATTCATTCACTGATCTGTAACAGGCATTCCATACCTGCAACTCAACACTCGAGACAACTCCAACAGGCAGCAAAGAATTACAGTGTACCACTGTCGTTTATGTTTGCAGCCCAGACATGGTTTGCCTGATTTGTATTTCAAAAAAAACCAAACCAGATGAATTTTCCTTTGGCTTATTTCCAAAGAAACAGGTTTAAGGCTGTATATCTGAAGCCAGAACCAAAATTAAAGTACGGTATCTATTTTTAATGGGAACAAATTATTTTAGTTTTTGCCATTCTTGTCCAGTAAAATATGTCACTTTCCCGAGGACATTCAAACTATTAAAAATTCAAGGTTACAACAATGAAATGTGATGCCAAGGAAAATCATCTGTACAAATGACATAAATTGCATTTCGGGGGAAGCATACATTTTCTCAGTTTCTCTGCAAAAGTTTCTAGTTGCTTGATTCAATTTTATCAATTGATTTTTTTTTGCTTTCTGACGTTTTTCTCAGACTTTCCAGTCTAAATTTATACCCATAAGAGCTAGAAACATATGTTTTTAAGTAGAAACTACATTATTACTTACATTATTTACCTTCAAACCCTCCCCAATTCAACTAGCATCAAGTATACAGCAATCCCCATGCTGTCTTACTGTTCTGGTCTATTTGGGGGAATAGGTGTTGAGCCAGTGGTGGCGCAGTAATTAGTAGTGTGTTGAGCCAGTGGTGGTGCAGTATTGCAGGCAAACTCTGCCGACTGCCAGGAATTCGATCCTGAGCGGTTCAAGGTTGACTCAGCCTTCCACCCTTCCGAGATGGGTAAAATGAGGACCCAGTTTATTGGGGGGGACACGCTGTAAATCCCTTAGCCCCCCCTCTTAGGGCTGTAAAGCACTATAAAGCAGTATATAATCTAAGTGCTATTGCTATCTACCTGATAAGCCCATTGTGAGGATCACCGAAGGAGACATGCCAGGAAGCGGTGGAGCTGGTGGACACTTATCTACGAGAGAAGAAACAATAGATAAATAAATAAAACAAAGCACCCTCCTCATGGCAAGATGTTGGCTTGTTAGCTCCAGAACCAAGCCTACCTGGTAGTGGAGGAGGGGGTGGGGGAAGGGGTGGCGGAGGAGGTGGCGGAGGAGGGGCAGCCTCCACAGGAGGCAGGACAGGCAGGCAGAATTCATCCTCAGAGATGTCGCTGAAACTGATCTCTGCCTCTGGAGGTGGTGGCAGTGGCAAGTGGTCACTCCCCATTGGATGTGAGGTATAGTGATGTCGGAAGGCTTCTTCCTTTTCCTTGATAATTCTGCGCAATGTATGAACTTGGTGGCTGGCACTCTCGTAGGTCTCCTGTTCCAGATAGAGAGATACAATGGAGGCTTTCTTATCTCTAAAAACCATTCCCTATTTTTTAAAAAAAAATAATAATTTTATTTTATTAATTTTATCAAAGTATAAAATACAAGGGGAAAAAAGTGTAGAAAACTAAGACGGGGAAAGGGGGGATAATGTAAAGGAGAAAAGAAAAAGGCACTGACTTCCGACTTTCTTTAGCACAGTAAAAGATAACAATATTACAACCACAACTTTTTGCTTTTACACAATAGGTATACAAGCCATTTCTATAACAATAAGCCTATCTAGTTCACAAAAACAGAATCAAAGTTTCATTTTTTTTCTCATTGCAAGCACAAAATCCAGAAGCAATTTCAAAACAGAGATAAGATTAAGTATATTCTCTTCTTTGGGTAAAGGAATCAGTTTAACCATCTCTGCTTCTCTTTGCTATGGGGAATATCTTTTTTTAACCCTGAAGGAAGAAGATACTTCTTTTTTTTTAGTTTTAGTAATTTGCTAATTCTAGGGAGTACTCAGGTATTATATATAAAGGAGAAGAGAGAACACCCTTCATTTTATAACCAAAACCCAAAGTTATGGTTAGGATTAGGGTTTGGTTTATCATCTCAGGGAACCCTAATCACAAAGGACCAATCACATCAGATCTTCCCCAATTCAGGGATCTCCAGGTGAATTGGAGGTTTGAGTGTTGCGATCCAACCCAGCTGGCAGATACAGACTGGGGAAGGTTGCAAGGTTCACTGTACGTTGAACTATGGAATCACAAATATCTCCAACCATACACTTTTGAGAATAAGAATGAGTTACATAATTTAATTTCTTTCATAGGAAGAAAATATCTGCCTACATGGAAAACAATGTGTGGGGAAATAAATTGTCAATATAAACCACATATTAGTTTAGCAGATGTGGGGTGCCTATCCAGCTCAAGAAAAGAATGGAAATACGTAACTCTTGACCTGCTGCAGTGTGGTCCAGGAAAACATTGCCATTTGGTTCTGCTCTTTGCCTATATTGGGCAAATCAAGATAGGATGCTAGAGGATGCATTTTATCATAGGATATTTTAGGGGGGGGGGAATAGCTCACTAAGATAGAAATTGTGCTCCATCTCTGTGACAAAGAATAACCTTGAAGTAACACGTTCTTTTAAACTAGAAGAGTTCTTACTTGCAGGAAACCCTTCTATGTTGTTCGCCAAGCAAGGAATTCTGTGGATTTCAGATTTTCAAATATGGTTCAGAAGTTCTGCATGCCTTGAACCTGTCACATATCCCAAAGGTGCTTTTTCGAAAAGACTTTTGTTGGTCCAGAACTGAAGAAGCTTATTGGATGAGAAGTGAAATGTTTTCAAAGGAAAAAACCAACAAAAGTGCAGTTGCCTTTTGAAAAAACACCTTTGGGACAACCATGACCTTGATGGTTGAGAACCTCCATAGTTTATCTTTCCCCACAGTACCTTATCAGTGACCAGCTTCCAGGAAAGTCTACATGAAACCATCACTTTAAATCAAAGTCATACCTCCATGCTCTGGGGAGCATCTTTAATTCCCTTTCCTTGATCCCCGTACCTTGACAATCTCCAATTCCTTTTCCCGTTGTAATAGCTGTTTCTCCAACTCAGCCACCCGCATGATGTTCTCATTCTCCAGATCCAGCAGCTTTTCTGTCAACTGAATAATACAGAACGGGAATCACCAATTGGTCTTTCCTTTGAGTCAAGACAGCTCTGTTTTTATTGTTTGATAACTATATGTTCAATAACGCATTTGTGAGGCCGACTCACATAAATGAGGTAGTGAAACTGCCAAAAGGATTTTCTTTAGCAAAACCCAAGTAATTGGTATTTTTAAAATAGTTAAAAACAAGTTTTAGCTTACCTCTATCTTCCCTTTGCATGGCCAGTCAGGAGATTTTAGACCTCAGACAATGAACTGAATTTATGGGACCTCCTATATGGAATGCACAAACTCCCTAATATAATTCCTGGCATCTCCAGGCAGGGCTAGAAAAATCTCTGTCTCACCTACAGGTCGGCTTAGGACCACAATTGAGCCCAAAATTTCTGTTGCTCGGCAAGACATTTGTTAAGCCACAGTTGTTAAGTGAATCACTGCAGTTGTTAAGTTAGTAACACAGCTGTTAAGTGAATCTGGCTTGCCTACTGATTTGTCAGAAGTTTGCAAAAGGTGTTGACATTACTCCCAAGATACTGCAACCACCATAAATATGAGTCAGTTGTCAAGCATCTGAATTTTGATCATGTGACCATGGGAATGTTGCAACGATCGTGTGAAAAATGGTCATAAGTCACTTTTTTCAGTGATATAACTTCAAACAGTCACTAAATGAACTGTTGTTAAGTCGAGGATTACCTGTACTTGAGTTAAGGTACACAATAGGTGGATCAGCTACTGAACACTTTACAATGAAAATCCCTATGTTCTAAAAACTGGGTGACCTTGTTACTAGCTTAAAAGAGGACAGATAAATGTTTTTGCAACTGAATGGAGCTTCCTTATTTGATGACATATTCTCCTTTACATTAAGAGTAAATAGTAAGAAAGGGGAAGGACATTTTTTTAAAATAGTCTGTGTAGTTCCCATAGGCAAAATGGATTCCAGGATTAGCTGCCCAACCAATAAGGCTTTTCCATGCTAAAGAAAAGGCTGTGCACTTACATGCGATAAGTGCTCTTCCAATTCTTCTACTTTCTCCAAAGCCACATTCTTGGTCTCAGCATCTTCTAGCAACCCACCTACATCAAACACATTGTCCAGGTAGGCCTGAATTTGCACTTGCAGCTTTTCACTTTCTGTGTGCCTTGACTTCTGTTGGAGAGAATGAAACAGTCTTAAAGGCCAGAGGCTCCTAGTATTCTCCTGGATACCACCAGGTCCCCAGCAAGGCCAAAATACAGCCCCTCTGAGCTACTCATGACTTCCTCAAAGATTTATCCCATAGACGTGTTCGGTCTCAGCAGTCCAAGAGGCCCAAACTACAGATAAAGAAATTACTGTACAAAAATAAACCACTAAAGTACTCCGTGATAAATATCAAGCCATCTGTGGAAAAAAATTGAAATTTTTTAAAAATACAGATGTATGTTACTTTATCATGATTTCTTCTCACTCCCATCCTCATGCCTACAGAATTCTGGATCTGACTATTTGATGAGATGATGGGTGTTTTGTTAGTAGTCTTTAAACCCCATCAGAGAACTGTATTTCCAGGGATTTTTGGAAAGAAGGTTTCATTATTAATCAGCTTTGTTTCTATGACATAGACATGCTTTTGAATTATGGAGAATTTTCATACGAACACAACTTATTTGAAATTGGCAGAACAGAAATTTTGTCCTAAATAAATTAATAAGCATGTATGACACTTTATCACCAATGGTTCCCATGAGAGACACTGCCTTGCAAGAGCTTCAGCGTTTCAAGGGGACTTCTCCATGCCTCTGCTGTTCCTCTGCTATTTCAGTGTATGAATCTCTCATTAGGCACTTAATTTTGAAAACAAAACTCAAAACCTGACTTTCTGTAGAACATCTGCCTTCATTTTCAATTATGAAAATGCAGCTATTTTCATTTCTTAAAAAAATATCTAGAATTACTCCTTAGTTTCAAGTGCCCTTCGCCATCAAAACTGATGGGGAGTTGGGGGGGGGGAGGACTTGAAAAGCATTTGAGAGGGCCATTGCTTCCAATAGAATGCATATACTTTTCTCTTATTGCTTTGAATCAAGCAAATTCTGAGGATTTTGAAAGTACACAAAAACCCAGATACATAGTAAAAGATGCTGGTGATGTTGTATATGAAGGAGAGGCTGGTGATAAAGCAGCGAATAGGGTTGTCACTAAGACCAGGATGAAATAAAAATGGCATTTATGGTTGTCATGGCTTATGTTGAGGAGACCATCTACCTGCAGCTGCTTTTTCCACAATTAATTATTTTTTTATTAAAATGACAATGTTAACAGAATGTCAGGTCCCCTTCAATTCATATTTTCGGGGCTCTGCCATTCTGACAGGAGGGGGGAGGTTTCACTCTGTTGGGAGGGGAGCTAAAGGATGTATTTCCTTTTCTTCGTTCTCTTCATCTTTGATGTATCCCTTTGGGTGTGAAAAGTGGGAACGAATGTGCCAGGGCCCATCTGCCTTATCTCCACTAAGTTGTAAAGACAATGCAATGGCTGGGAACCATCCCTTATCGCTCCAGTTCCCACAACAACTTTGCAAATGTGGATTGGCTGGAAACGAACTGGACAGTCGGGTATTGGGGAGGGGTTTGTGAAAGAAAGTTTTAATGTAACATTTTGCACGGGAATCTCTTAGATCTTGCCTTGCCTTTCTGCTATCACTGTTTCTCAGTAAAAGTTCCTGTTGAAACGATGCCAGTTTCAAGAGTTCTGCTTTCATGGGAATACTAGCTGAGGCAGGACCTTACATTAGGCAAGATCTGCAAAAGTGGTCAACCCAGAGAGGCATCCACCCTACTGTGGGGACCGTGCATACCATTTCACTCCATGGCAGTGAGCAGGATGAGACTGAATGCTGGGAAGAATCCACCACCAAGACTCATCCTGAAGAGAGCCCCTCTGGATGGATGGAGACAGCTGCCATGGAGAAATCCATGAGGCCGAGGTGGTCGGTTGGCGTGGGGAAAAGGGAAGACTGGGATGAAAGGGCCCAACGGGTAACCTTCATCCAGGGCAGCTGAAAATACGGCTGGAAGCATGAAATAGAAATACTCTATGATGACGAGGAAACCAAGGGAAAACAGGACTCAACTGACCAGATCTTGAAACGAGCAATGCACTTCATGGTGGAAGCCTTTCAGGACCTGAAGGCGAAATCCGAGCAGCGCAGAGGGAGAAGTGAGGGACGACTCAAGGAAGCGGCATGCGGCAAGAGCGAGTAGGGAACTACTAAAACCGCAGCAGGGGCAAACTGGCTCCACCGAGACAGCAGCAACCACCCCAACGGCCTCTCAGAGAGCTGGCCCCGTGGGGGTGAAATCCCGCAAGAAGTCACTGAAAGAGCCCCGCAGCGTGAACCAAAGTTGGTCCTCCTTGGGTTGAAATTCGATGGAGATCCCCAACAGTTGGGATTCTTCCTTGCTCACATCCTCACCTATATGCAAGTGTATGGAAGGACCTTCCCCAGTGAGGAAGCTAGAGTCACCCTGGCCCTGAAAGTGCCGCAGCCCAATGGATGGTAACCCTGCACAACTCTGATGCCCTGGAATTCTGAAACTTTTAACCACTTCATGACAACCCTGAGACGGTGCTTTGAAGACCACCTGGTTAATCGGAAGGCGCGGGACCACATAAAGACAGTAAGGCAGGGACACCACCCTGTAGCTGAATACATGGAGGAGTTCCGAAACCTGGCATGCCGCCTCAATTGGCCGGAGGACATTTTGGTGAGCTGCTTTAAAGATGGGCTCATTGACGACCTGTATAATGCCTGCATTGCCTGTGGAGCCCCAGTCCGCCTGCATGACTGGTGCATCCTGGCTGAAGAAGTGGAGAACGACCAGAACGGCAACCAATAATGGTTGTGCAAAGTTTGGAAGCAATCTCCACTGGAGAAAAAAAGGGAGGCAACCAAGGCCACAGCAGCTCAACTGTGCTCAACTGCTTGCTTCAAATGTGGCAAGTAAGGCCATCACACCCTGAAGTGCCGCACAAAAACCTCAGCTAAGAAAGGAGACCGACTATCCAGAGGGAAGCAGATGAAACCTACTCAATGCCCAAAGGACACGGCCCTGAAGAGCACGGAGGTTGTGGAGTTCCACCCAACCCCAAAGTCAGGAGGGGGAACTCCGACCCCACAAGATGATGAACCAGGGATACACAAAAGCGACTACAATGATGACCTCTTAGTAAGTGGGCAGATCGCACCAATAACAGTGCCCATAGGATTGTTAATCCCGGGCAAGGAAGAAAAGGTGCCCCTAAACACCCTACTAGACTCAGGTTGTACCAGGTGCCTGATCAGCCGACTGAGGTTAAAGGACCCCACTGCATTTTGCCAACTTGATGGGTCCATTGCAGGGGGCGTCCCAGCCAGCTTTCCCACTGAACCTTTGGGTCTAGCAATGGGAAGCCACTCTGAGACTTTTAACTTTCATAGTGGCACCTGGTATGGAATGGCCCCTTGTCCTAGGGCTGACGTGGCTGAAAAGATGGAACCCACGGGTAGACTGGTTAGAAGGGAGCTTGAAATTCCCAAAGGAAGAGAAAAGCCTAAAAGCCACAGGAGCAAAAAGGGGAAACCTGACTGAGGAACTGGTAGCAGCCACGAAAAGCGATGGACTGAAAAGCATACCCAGAGACTACCACAATTTGACTGAAGTATTCAGTGAGAGGGGCTCAGATGAACTTCCCCCACACCGACCCACAGACTGTGTTATTGAGATTGTCCCTGGAGCCAAGCTCCCAAAGCCCAAGATATACTCTATGGCCCCCCTAGGGAGCTAGAAAAACTGTGGCAGTTTATAGATAAAAACCTAGCCTGGGGCTTCATACAGCCAGCAAGCCCACAGGTGGCAGCCCTGGTGCTGTTCCGGGAAAAGAAAAATAGGTCTCTTCATCTCTGTGTGGACTATAGAGGTCTTAATGTTGTGTGTGTGGAAAATCTGTACCCCTTGCCTTTCATGCTGGCTCACCTTTCCAGAGGAAAAGTGTTTTCTAAACTGGACTTATGGGAGGCATATTACCGAGTCAGGATCAAAGAGGGAGATGAGTGGAAGATGACTTTTAACTGCCCCCTATTTTATTTTCAATTTAAAGTGCTCCTTTGGGTTATAGGGAGCCCCTGCAGTGTTTATGCAACTGATAAATGAGGTGCTACATGAGCACCTATACAAAGGAATTTGGTGTACCTGGACGATACCTTAATCTACACTGAAATGAAAGCTGAGCCTGTGAAATTGGTTAAGGCAGTCTTAAACTCTGCACGGCTAAGCTGTATGCTAAGCTCTCAAAGTGCGAATTCCACAAAGAAAAAAACGACTATTTAGGCTATCGGCTCTCACACAAGGGGGAAGAAATGGATCCAGAAAAGGTGATTGTGATTGTCGTTTTAAAATGCGAGGCCCCACACAAAAGGAAGAGGCTGCACAGCTTCCTGGGCTTCGACAACTTCTATAGACAGTTCATCCCCTCATTTGCACAAATTGCCCTGCCCATCACAAATTTGCTGAAAACCAAAGGGGTGAAACCCAGCCAGCCGTTAGAGTGGACCATAGAACGCCAAGCCGTATTTGGAAAGTTAAAAAGACTTTTTTCCACAGAGCTGTTACTGAGACACCCAGGGAGACCATTTGACATCCATGCTGACGCTCGCAATATGGCTATGGGTGCAGTACTGCTCCAAAAGCAAAAAAAGGCAGCTATAGCTCTAAAAAAAACCTGAGACAAAATAATGCTGGGAGAAGGAGGCTTATGCTGTAAGATGGGCTCTCCTCACATGGAGGCATTTTCTAGAAGGGAGTAAAATCCCTTTCCAGATTTGGACTGACCACAAAAAACCTAGAACCGCTGAAGACTGTCTCCTAAACAGGCACGGTGGGCCCAACATTTCCAGCACTTCAATTATACCCTCTGCTATTTGCCTGGAGGAAAGAATTTTTTGACAGATACTTTGTCAAGACTGCCACAGTACAATAGGGTAAAGACAGAAGTAATTAAGGCTATAATTCCAGCACCACAGCTAGCAGCACCAGTAATCATGAGAGCAGTCAAAAAGAGCCCTGTCCCTAGACATCACGGTCGCCTCGGAGTTTAAATGAGCCTTAGAGAAAGATGATTAAACATTGTCGAATTTTAATACCACTTGAGATTTACTTTGCGATGGGATAAAATGTTACCTGTAAGAACTCTTCCAAACCCAGCTTGGTGAACTCGTATTGTAAGTGCACTCGGAAGTTCATGTCCTCTACTGAATGGACCACAATGTTGATGAATTGCATACAGGCTACCTATAAAAGAGAGAAAAGGCAGCTGGAATTGTGACACACAGATCCAGTTATTTCCTCCCCCTTAGATTCTAGAACTCTTTTTTTAAAAGAAAAAAAAAACAGAGAACTGAATTTTTAAAATGCAACACACTCTATATAATATCCAGATAGACAAGTCCCACCATCCTTCAATGCACAGATTCTCTTCCTCCATGCAGAAAACCATGGATTAATCTTTTGCTGGAGAAGGAGAAGGGGGAAGCGGACGTTTCAGGTTTCATTTACTGAGACCATCTAATCCATATTCTTTAGAGATTCCTGTTATAAGGGAGTTAAAGGGTGGAAGGTTTGTTAACGTTGTAATAGATATTTAGCATATGTTTGCATAAGATTGCTATATGTAATACCCTGTATTCTGCTTTGGGAAGTCCGGGGGGGGAGGGAAGGGGAGAGGGTTGATGGGGAGGGGGGGTTATTATTAAAATTTTGTAAAACTTTTTAATAAAAAAGAGATTCCTTAGAGCAGAGTTCCCCAACTTTTCGGAGTTGGAGGCCTGGAACAGGGGAGAGGGGAAAGAAGGGATGATTTTGTGGGGGAGTGAACGCATGCACAGGCGTGCATGTGCATGAACATCCATTGCTCGCTTGAGTGAGGCTGCGAACGCCCACGACGCTCACGGAGATGCTTGTGTGAGTGGGGCCATGAGCCTGTGTACACATGCGCGCACCAGCCAACTACTCACATGGTCTGGTGGCCAATAGGCCATGATAATGGCCCCCGCCCACAGGTTGGGACCCCTGCCTTAGAGTAAATTCTTCCTTGGGTTGATAAAGACTCCCTACTCCTACATTTTCACTGATAGATTTATCTGTCTAGGATTTTATATAGAAACCTTTCCCAATCTTGCCTAAAATGATCAATGACTTTCTGAATCCAAGCATATGCTCCATCATTGACTTATGGTCTCTTGCATGGGTGAATCCATGATAGCACGTTAAGCATAGTTGGGGACAGCAGAAGTCCTACATTATCCATGGAATAAAGTTAGTCCTCAACTTACAATCACAATAGGGACTGGAAAATTTATCATTAAGGTGTGTGGTCATTAAGTGAGACATCATCTGACCACAACTTGCAAGCTTCCCTGCCACCTTCCCCATTGATTTTGCTTGGTCACACATGGTGATCATGTGTCTGAAGGATACCGCAACCATAGTAAATGCATGATGGCTGCCAGGATCATGATCATATGAGTGGAAATACTGCAATGTTGTGAGAGGACCAGTTGTAAGTCACTTTTAAAGGGCATTAAAACTTTGAACAGTCACTAAATGAATGGTTCTAAGTTGAGTACAATTGATTATCAAGACAGATAATATACATCCAATGTGTCACTTTGTTTCCTCCCAGCATTGGGCTAAATGAGCTGCTGGCATACACAATTTCAAAGCAAATGCATTCTTGCTTTTTTTTTTTTTACTACTTACCATGAAGTCAATATTGCTATCCTCATTACGGAAATATTCCATCAGTTTCTCAAAGCGATGCTGCTCTTTGCATACCTAAGAAAAGAGAACACACCTGGATCATAAACCTGTTGCAGTCCTGATGAGCCTGCCAAATACAGATCATTCCATGATGCTGACATATTTACATAAGTGCTCCTCCACATAGCTGCGCAGTGGTTACTTTCATGCACATTCCCAGAGTAATTTCTTTCTTTGGTCACATACCCAGAGAAAGAGAGTTTTGTTATCAGTAGATGGTACAAGAAGGCAAGTACTGTGTTTGAATTATCCCCACAGAAACACAGGTATGCTCCTTGTCTTTTAAGTCACACCTTGAAGGCCTACTGGTTTTTCTTTAATCATTTCAGGCTGTATTCATTTTACCCTTTTCTTTACTAGATCAAGCTTTGACAGGACTGGCAGCCAAATGGAACATCTAATAAACACATGATCCACATATATTCCTTCAGGAGCCATTCAAAGAAAACACAACAAGAAAATGTTTTCAGAAAGATGTCAGGCTCTTTGAGAAGCTACTGATGAAAATATCCTGCAACTAAGAGTAACTTACTTCAAATTCTGAAAATGAGACACCTAAAAAAGTTATCTAGAGAAGAGCTTGACTACAAGTGAGTAGCAGCAGGTGCATAAGTATATAAACAAATAAGGTGGCATGCAGGCCTGATAAAATCATGGCTTCAGCTTTGTGTAACTACCTATCTCTGACTCAACGCAACACCAAAAGATAGGGTAGACTGCATTGATCAAAAACTTTCTCCAAAGTAATATTGGATAGTTGTGTACATTTGACTTGGGTTCTCACTTGGGGAAAAAAATGATGATCACTATACGCACAGAATATGAACAATAAACAAGGTGAATTAGAAATTCAGGTAAATGAGGGCAGATATGGTATTGTTGCCATTACGGAAACTTGGTGGGAGGGTTTTAAATTATTTAAAAGAAACAGTCCAAATAAAAGAGGAGGTGGAGTTGCTCTCTATATAAGAACTAACTACATCTCTACTGAAATAGAGCACAACAATGATGAAAACTGTCTTGAATGCATTTGAGTCAATATAAAAGGGGGGCAAATGACATTCCCATAGCTGTTTACTATAGGCCACCCAACCAAACAGAGGAAATAAACAAACATTTTGCTAGTCAGTTAACTAAGGTATGTAGGAAGCACATCGATAGTAATGGGGGACTTTAATTACCCGGACATCAACTGGGAGATAAACTCTGCACCAGATGGAAGATCAAACAAATTCCTGACAAACCTAGCAGACAACTTTGTCTCCCAAAAAGTAAAGAAGGGAACTAGGGGATCAGCCATATTGGACTAACAGAGATGAAATGATTGGAGTTGAAGCTACAGGAAACTTGGGGTGGGGGTGGGGTGGGGGTTGATCATGCAATATTGGTGGTACCGTGCTTAATAGTAGTGAGAGGGATCTTGGAGTTCTAGTGGACAGTTACTTAAATATGAGCCAGCTGTGTGCTGCAGCTGCCAAAAAAGCCAACACAATGCTAGGCTGCATTAACAAAGGGATAGAATCAAGATCACGTGAAGTGTTAATACCACTTTATAGCACCTTGGTAAGGCCACACTTGGAATACTGCATTCAGTTTTGGCCAGCAGGATGTAAAAAAGATGTTGAGATTCTAGAAAGAATACAGAGAAAACCAACGAAGATGATTAGGGAACTGGAGGCTAAAACATATAAAGAATGGTTGCTGGAATTGGGTATGTGTAGTTTAACAAAGAGAAGGGCGAGGGGTGACATGATAGTAGTGTTCCAATATCTCAGGGGCTGCCACAAAGAGGAGGGAGGCAAGCTATTCTCCAGAGCACCTGAAGGCAGAACAAGAAGCAATGGATGGAAACTAATCAAGGAGAGAAGCAACCCAGAACTAAGGAGAAATTTCCTGACAGTTAGAACAATTAATCAGTGGAATAACTTACCTTCAGAACTTGTGAATGCTCCAACACTGGAAGTTTATAAGAAGAGACTGGACAACCATTTGTCTGAAATGGTATATATGGTTTCCTGCCTGAACAGGGGGTTGGACTAGAAGACCTCCAAGTCCCTTCCAACTCTACTATTATTATTGTTATTATTATATCAGTTTTTCTCTATTTTCCTCCCTCCCCGTTTGTATCTGTCTCTGGGTGGTGATCAAAGTCCTTCCATCTAACCATTGTTTCCATCTGCTTCCTTATTATTTGCATATCCTTTCTCAATCTAGTGATACAGATACATTGGACTTCAGAACGTACAATACCCTGGATCTTCAGCGTTTGATACCTATCCTTTTAAATAGATAATAAAAGCAATCTCACCTCCTTGAAGTTCTCGAAGGCAGCCAAAATGATCTCATGGCCACCTCGCACAAGACACACAGCTGCCAGCAATTCTAATACCAGGGCTTTTGTCCTAGGGAGAGAAAGGAGACACACAACTGATCGACTAACAACTGGAAAAAAACCATGGAAGCCAAAATGGAGAAATGGCTGATAAGGATGATGGACCTTGCAGAGATGGCTAAATTAACCTGTTTGAATAGAAAAAGTATATATCCTTATTTATGGTTGACTGGAAACTCCTATCAGACTTTTTGCATAAAACAGAAAAAAATGCACTTATGATTGGTAGTTTTGATAGTTATAAAAAACGATAATAGGAAAGAATGAGTTTTCTTTTGTAAACAGTGTAAGAGATAATTTTGTAATTGCACTTATATTTACTGCGAAGAAAACTGGAAGATCCTTGTTTCTTTTTATTCTTTCTACATTTTCTTTCTTTTTTCTTCCTTTCTTTATAGCTTTTACTCTTTACTGGTTTGTGTTAGTTTTTACGTTTTTTTGTAAAACATTCAATAAAAATTTATAAAAGAAGGAAGGAAGGAAGGAAGGAAGGAAGGAAGGAAGGAAGGAAGGCTCATCTGGAAAGAGTAGTATTGTTATTGTGTTCATACACATAGCACTAACCCTAATGTGGAACTAATTAGCCTTTCCTGTCAGCTTTGGTTATTGGTCCTGGGAATATCACAATGTGAAGGTAGTCCCCATCTGCTGCTCAGCATTTGGTAAAAACATACATTCCCCATTTGCAATTATGTCACTGTTGAGGTTGCTCTTTAAAATCAAAAGATATTTCACCATGCACTAAATCTGATCATTACTCCATGTAACTGAAAGTCTGGCTCTCCCCTTAAAAGTTTCAGAACCATGAGCTGCATAGAGAGGATCTTTTACAGGTGAAACTCGAAAAATTAGAATATTGTGCAAAAGTTCATTTATTTCAGTAATGCAACTTAAAAGGGGAAACTAATATATGAGATAGACTCATTACATGCAAAGCAAGATAGTTCAAGCTGTGATTTGTCATAATTGTGATGATTATGGCGTACAGCTCATGAAAACCCCAAATCCACAATCTCAGAAAATTAGAACATTACATGCAATCAATAAAACAAGGAGTGTACATAGAACAATATTGGACCTCTGAAAAGTATAAGCATGCATATGTACTCAGTACTTGGTTTGGGCCCCTTTTGCAGGAATTAGTGCCTCAATGCGGCGTGGCATGGAAGCTATTAGCCTGTGGCACTGCTGAAATGTTATGGAAGACCAGGATGCTTCAATAGCAGCCTTCAGCTCTTCTGCATTGTTCGGTCTCATGTCTCTCATCTTTCTCTTGGCAATGCCCCATAGATTCTCTATGGGGTTCAGGTCAGGCGAGTTTGCTGGCCAATCAAGCACAGTAATCCCATGGTCATTGAACCAGGTTTTGGTGCTTTTGGCAGTGTGGGCAGGTGCCAAGTCCTGCTGGAAAATGAAGTCAGCATCCCCATAAAGCTTGTCTGCAGAAGGAAGCATGAAGTGCTCCAAAATCTCCTGGTAGATGGCTGCGTTGACCCTGGACTTAATGAAGCACAGTGGACCAACACCAGCAGATGACATGGCTCCCCAAATCAACACAGACTGTGGAAACTTCCCACTAGACTTCAAGCATCTTGTAGTGTGTACCTCTCCATTCTTCCTCCAGACTCTGGGTCCTTGGTTTCCAAATGAGATGCAAATGTTGGACTTTGGACCACTGAGCAACAGACCCGGTCTGTTTTTCTTTAGCCCAGATAAGACACTTCTGACGTTGTTTGTTGTTCAGGAGCAGCTTGACAAGAGGAATACGATATTTGAAGCCCATGTCCAGGATCCGTCTGTGTGTGGTGGCTCTTGATGCACTGACTCCAGCCTCAGTCCACTCCTTGTGAAAGTCCCCAACACTTTTGAATGGCCTTTTCCTGACAATCCTCTCCAGGCTGCGGTCATCCCTGCTGCTTGTGTACCTTTTTCTTCCACACTTTTCCCTTCCACATAACTTTCTATTAATGTGCTTTGATACAGCACTTTGGGAACATCCAACTTCTTTTGCAATTACCTTTTGAGGCTTTCCCTCCTTATGGAGGGTGTCAATGATGGTTTTCTGCACAACTGTCAGGTCAGCAGTCTTCCCCATGATTGTGATTCCTACTGAACCAGACTGAGAGGCCATTTAAAGGCTCAGGAACCCTTTGCAGGTGTTATGGCTTAATTAGCTGATTAGAGTGGGACACTTTGAGCCTAGAATATTGCACCTTTTCACAATACTCTAATTTTCTGAGATTGTGGATTTGGGGTTAACGAAGCCAGATTCCTATAAGCATCATAGTACTGTATATACTAGACCCACATACTGAAGTATAGCACATGTTTTGCAGTGTAAGGAAAAATAAAAACCCTACACATATTCAGTTCTTTGCATATCTAAGTAGGGATAGGAAAGAATTATTTTTGAAACCTAGGGGACCTAGTGTCAGATATATACATACTAGAGGTCTGATTTCTTACAAGGAAGACTATTATGGTATATTCGGTGAGTACAGTTAATTAGTTTGGCTAGATCTCTTTTATTTCGTGGAATGAAGTGCAGAATTACTACCTGACTATTAGTGGTCTCCCAAATCAGGAGATTAATCAATGGAAAAACCATATCCACCAGATGATTTTTAAATTTGCTTATTTTTTTCAATTTACATGGCTGCCCATCACAGTGTGATGAATTTGGGTGATTAAGAACAGTTAGAAAATAAAACCAACAACAAAATAAAATATGTAGTTGTCAACCAAGGTAAAAAAACAATAAACAACAATTAAAGTAGCCATCACATGGACTCTGAAAATCTGACTCTCATGCCTGGGCACACAATCATGTCTTCAGGCCCTTGTGAAAGACCAGCAGAATCAAAGCTATCTAATCTCTGGAAGGAGCATGTTCCAAAAAATGGGTGTCATGACAGAAAAGAGTCATTTCCTGGGTCCCCAAGATGATATTCCTTAAGTGGCAGGAACCATGTCTCCTACCAGATCTAAGTGTTTTGGGGGAGGGGGTCCCAACAAATAAACCAGTCCCATGCCATTGTCTAATTACTGAGAATTAAGAGAGGAATTAATTACAAGATATAAAATTGTGTCATCTGTGCAGAAAGAAAAAAAAGATCCTAAGCTGTAGAGAAACTATAGTTATGGTTAACATTATAAATATTTTATAGAACATATCAAAAGATGCCAAAAATATGACTTGCTCACATGCCTGCTATTCTCCATATGTGCATCCAACCATCATTTAATGCCAAGTGTTAAGGAATATGCACTAAACTGATTTAAGATATGAACAGTAACTTTGCTGGGGAGTTTAGGTAACCAATGAATTTACATTAAGAACACAGCCAGGCAGTATTTCTGGCTGTATACAGAACTTTCAGTAAGATCAAACAATACTGAAATACTGCAAAACAAATGCACATCTGCTTTACCAATTAACATATGTTTGAAATCAGATTTATGAGCTGGCGATAGGCCACATTACAGTATTGTTTAGCTTTTCAGAGTTGAAGGCAGTTTGAAAAATGTACCACTGCTGAAAAGGAAAAATTCATCATACTATTACTCTTGCTAAAAAGATATTGCAAACAATTGTGATTATTTCACAAACCTGCTGTCAATTTCTGAAATGAACCTGGCTGAAGCCATCTTTGTCATTCTCAGTTGCTACAGTGGTTCTCCTCCTATCTCCAGGGACGTTCGCAGTCGGTGTTGGCAGGGGGGCAGAGGTCGACCGCGAGGTCTCTCATTTGTGGAGTTCCTCAGGGGTCGGTCCTCTCGCCTCTCCTGTTCAACATCTACATGAAACCGCTGGGTGAGATCATTCGTGGCTTTGGAGTTGGGTATCATCAGTACGCTGATGATACCCAACTTTTCCTTTCGACCCCAAACCACCCCAGTGATGCCCTCAACGTGATGTCCCGTTGCCTGGAGGCGGTTCGGGTCTGGATGGGGAGGAACAGACTTCAACTCAACCCCGACAAGACTGAGTGGCTTTGCATACCTTCATCCCGGGTTTATTCGGACATTCCACCTCTGGCTATGGGGGGTGAACTATTACCCCCCGTAGATAGGGCTCGCAACTTGGGAGTCCTCCTAGATTCACGGCTCACCTTGGAAGACCATATAGGAGCTGTGACTAGGGGGGCCTTCGCCCAGGTTCGCCTGGTGCGCCAGTTGCGGCCCTATCTCAGCCGGGATGATTTGTGCACGGTCACTCATGCGCTCGTGTCCTCTCGTCTGGACTACTGCAACGCTCTCTACATGGGGCTGCCCTTGAGGACCACCCGGAAGCTCCAACTGGTACAGAATGCAGCCGCGAGAGTTGTGTTGGGAGTCTCCCGATACTCCCACGTTACACCTCTGCTCCGTGAGCTGCATTGGTTGCCAGTTGTCTTCCGGGTGAGATTCAAGGTACTGGTAACGGTGTTTAAAGCCCTCCATGGCATGGGGCCGGAGTACCTTAGGGAACATCTGCTGCCGGCATCAAGCTCCCTGCGCCCTGTGCGTTCCCACAGAGAGGGCCTCCTCAGGGTGCCACCGATCAGAGAATGTCGATTGGTGGCCCCCAGGGGGAGATCCTTCTCTGTGGGCGCCCCGGAGCTGTGGAATCAGCTACCGGTAGAGCTCCGGATGGCGCCCGATCTTCGCTCCTTTTGTCGCGATCTCAAGACGTTTCTGTTTGTTCAAGCCGGCCTAGCCTGATGGGGATTGGTGGGTTTTTTTATTTTTGGTGTCTTAATTTTAACTTGGTGTTTTAGAATTTTATTCCAATTGTTTTAACTCGGGCAATCATTTAATCTCTTTTTAATGTTTGTATTTAGTATTTTATTCTGCCCTGTGAACCGCCCTGAGTCCTCAGGGAGAAGGGCGGTATACAAATATTATTAAATTAAATTAAATTAAATTACACAGATTGGGAGGAAGGGGGGGAGGGAAAGAAACCGAAAGGATTGCTAGACTAAACACAGAGCGATCCCCTAGGAACCAAGGTCATTCCCACTTGTTGCTGGAAGGTGGAAAGAAGTGTCATGCAGCCCGCCCATTGCCCTCATTGGGTGGCATGATCAACAGCATGGTAGTGGGAGGGAAGTGTTACATTTAGTTACATTGAATTCCTGGGGGAAAAGGTAGAGTTGGTTTCACTTTTGACCATGCCGATATTATGTATCCAATAAACATATTCTTTCAGAAACTTCAAGCCTCGGAATTCTGATTTGTTTGGGTCCATTAGTCAGAACCTTGATGTTAAACCAACTTTCCAAATTTGTTTTTCTGCTCTGAGATAGAAAGCTATCAAAGAGTTCTCTTTGGGGTCCTGAGCCCTGGCCACCTACCTGATTATTTTGGTATGGCAGTAAAGACTCAGGGAAGATTCTAGGATGGAGAAGAAATAAGGGCTTTCGGTTCACGCACACGGCGCTTCCGGATGTGCAGGAACAGTCTGCTTCCTGCTGTCCGTTTCTTTCTTTTTTGGAGGACCCTGAAATGGGTCAAAAATCACCCTGGAGGGGCAATTACCGAGAGGAGGACTTCCCTGCGATCGCAGAAGGGCGGCAGCCCTCCGCTGGAATCCGGGATCATCTCCTTTGGCCCGAAGAAGAAGAGACCGGTCATAAAGATGGCCGATCACTTTTGCCAAAAGCCAAGAGTAGTACCTAGCACTAAGAAGCAATCTGGAGGACCTGGGTGACCTTTTACCTTTCCTATTCCCTTAACCATCTTTCTGTGGAACTTTCCGGAAAATCTCCTTTCCCATTTTTTGAGAAAACAGCGAATATCTACTTTGGGAACAAATCTTAAAGCCTCAAAGCTACAAAAGAAATTCAATTAATTCAGCGCAGAATTTAAGCAATTTCATCTGTATTTACTAAAAAGCTATTTGTTGCTGGGGATCCACTATCCTATCCTCTCTCTAAGCTGTGAATTAAAGAAAAAATTTGGACTAATCCGACAAAAGTTCTATATTAATTTGGGGGGAAAAAGAAAAAGAAAAAAATTCTTATATTGCATGTTATATGTTATTGATGACATCTTGTGGCGAAACCTGGTACAGCAAGTAAATTTCCTTTTTTTGTTGTGAGAGCTGACTGAATAACAGAGCTGTCCTTGAAACAATGCTTAAAGATAAGTGTGGGAACACCTGGCACTGAATACAACTCTTCAGGAGGTGGAAAATCTTTGACTATTATTAAAACAGCCTCCATGGAAAATTTAACTGCAAACAACAATGAAATGGATGAATACATCCCACCACTTGATTATAAACTGATACTGAACACGATCTTGGCAATGACAAAGCTAAACTGCAAGAAAAATCTGACAACTTAAAGCCACCAAATCAAATTCTGACTGTAAATGAGGAAAAGATAACCCAAAACCAAATAGAAGTGGAAACTAACACTAAAATACGAGATTTCAAAGAATAACAAAAGCAACCTACAGAAAACCTTGAAGTCCAAACTTTAATGGCAACTACAAAACTTACAAGCCAAAAAGCAACAGCACCTGAAGCAACACCAGGACTGAAGACACTAAAGGCCTTCAAATACACTATATTGAGAATTCAATTAATCAAATGACAACCATAATACCAGCTACTACTTTTTACCTAACCCAGATAGAATTGGAAGAACAAAAAGATTTGACTGATTTAATGACAACTATATCAACCACCAAAAACTGAATTATCAAAGCAAAAATACAATGGTTACAAAGGGGACATTTTCCTTGCAAAACTGACATTTGGATACACTCCGTGGATTCAAATAAGGGGTATAGGAAGAAAGGAAGATACATTTGAGAATTTAAAGATGCCAAGAGGGAAGCATGATTGGCACAAAAGGAAGGAAAGAGTTAGATTTTAAAAAACTGAACTTGTTTCTCTTTTGGGATTCCTAAAGATAGACTATAAAAATATCTTTCTATAGATTAAGGGGAATCTCTAAAAAATATCACTGATTTTACATTTAGCTTTTAGATCTGTAAAGGAAAACAAAAGTAAGCATTTAGAATATAACTCCGAAATATATTATAGAATTTGGAATGACATATCAAAAGATAGTATTTTAATAATTGATGTATGGTCAAGATGACTTATAGAATATTCAGTGATTACTTTTGAACTATAGTATAGAATCTAGAATTTTATATATAAAAGATAGCATTTTAATAATTGTTGAACGGTTAAGGCAAAAAATATATTTCTATAACTGGTGATTTGTTAAGATGAAAACTAGACTTTAATGGTAAAACATACGAATGTTTTGTAATGAACAATATAGGTTTTGTAGACAAAAGAATTATTCTTTATTGAAATAGGGAATTGTGGGTTACCCAAAATTAAGCTTTTTCCTATATACTATAGGCTATGCTAGAATATCTTATTGCAATTAGATAAAATTTAAAAACAGGATATTGATGTTTTAGTGAAAATATATTTTAAATTTTGTTGATTGACTAGGTGATAACTAGAAGTGTACTAACTTGCTTATTTTGACTATGTAATCACTAAGGGAATTAGAGAGGGCATTTCTGTTGATGTAACCTGAACTATTTACAACTGGTTATTTCTTATTTTAACTACCCAATCACCATATTGTTTCACAAATACATGTTTATGTAAATAATTAAAAAATCAATAAAACTTGTATATATATATAAAAAAGAAATAAGAAGTGACTACTAACCACGAAGCAACACCTGCAGAGGGGACAAAGATGGCTGCCCAGACCAGGGATGGAATTCCACCAACGGGGGCTTGGCCGAAAGTCTGTGCAGACAAATCTGACAGGCCAGTGGTGTGGGAAGAAGTTCTAGCCATTGGGGATCAATACTGAACAGAGGAAGATTTCCAGCACAAGAGTACCCCCAAGGTTGCCGAGGCTGAGTTCCCCCTGATCTCATCCCATAGCTCTCTATAATTCATGCCAAAATGGAAAGTACAGAGAGTAATGGAATGGGATGAGTTAGGGGAATGGAAGTACCTGACAGCAGTCCATGGGCACTCGGCCGAAAGACCAAAGGAGAAGTTTAACCAAATGGAAATCAGAGAAGTGACCCCAGTTGCAAGGTACGAGGTCTCAGCTGGGGCCAAGACTAGGATGGATCCTTGTTGGGACCCCATACCTAAGAAAAACAAGAAAGTCCAGTTGCCTCATGAAAAAACATCTTTGGGATAACCGTAAGACTAGGAAGGGATCCTCTTCTCACTACTCATAATGGTCAGGAGAGGAAAGCCACCTCCACAGAATCAGAAAGTGAGCCAACTGAGCCTTTGAAACGCGCATCAGAGCAGTTGCCAGGGGTCCAACCCATTCCCAAAGAATACCAAGATCTGGCCAAGGTGTTCAGTGAGGAGTGTGATGTGCTTCCCCCTCACCAAGTCACTAACTGCAATAGAGATTCTGCCGGAAGCGAAATCCCTAAGCCAAAAATGTATTCCATGCCCCCAGGAAGATGAATGAACTAAGAGAATACATTGACAAAAATCTGGCTATGGGCTTCATCCAGCCAGCAAAATCATGCGTGGCTGCCTCTGTGCTATTCAAAGAAAAGAAAGATGGAACGTTGAGATTGTGTGTGGATTTCAAGGGCTTAAATGCTGTCAGCATGGAAAATATATATCCACTCCCCCTTATGAAGGACATGTTAGGTCACATGGCTAAAGAGAAAATTTTCACCAAGTTGGACCTGCGGGAAGCTTACTACCAAGTGAGAATTAAGGAGGGAAATGAATGGAAAACCGCCTTTAACTGCCTGCTGGGGAGTTCCCAATTCAACGTGATGCCATTTGGCCTCCAGGCGGCTCCTGCCATGTTTATACAGTTGATCAATGAGGTGTTACATGACCATCTATACAAAGAGGTCATAGTTTATCTTGATGACATCCTCATCTTTACAGAAATTATGGAGGAACATGTCAAATTGGTTTGCAAAATGCTCAAAAAATTATTAAAGGTGAACCTTTATGCTAAACTATCCAAATGTAAGTTCCACCAAATCCACCTTGACTATCTAGGGCAGGGGTGTCAAACTCAATTTCATCAGCATTGCGGTTGCCCTCAGGGGGCCGGGTGGGTGTGGCCTACTGGGTGGGCGTGGCCTACTGGGTGGGCATGGCCAGCTCTACATCGTTCGCATCAAGGGTGCCTATGGGGGCCTGGGCAGGAGTGGGACAGATCTGAGGGTCTCTGGTAGGAGGAGGGTCTCTGGGCCAGGGCCAAGGCAGTGGGGGCCGTTCCCTCACTGTTTCCAGGATGGCTTCGCGGGCCGCATGAAACCACTTCGCGGGCCAGATCTGGCCCCCGGGCCTTGTGTTTGACATGTCTGATCTAGGGTACCGAATCTCAAATGAAGGGGTGGAAATGGACCTAGAGAATGGCAATCCCCTCATACTCGCAAGCAACTACAGACCTTTTTGGGATTTGCTAACTTTTACCAGCAGTTCATTGCCTCCTTTGCAAAAATAGCCTTACTGATTACTGAACTGTTAAAAACAGGCAAGGGGTAGCAAAACCCTGTCCCAGTAAACCTTTAAGATGGACTATGGAATGCCAAGCAGCGTTTGAACAACTTAAAAGGTTGTTCACAGGGGAAACAGTCTTCAAACACTCTAACCCTGTGGAATTGTTTATCATCCAAGTGGATGCCAGTGATGTTGCAGTGGGTGCAGTTCTCCTTCAAAAAAATAGCAAGGGAGTTCTACAGCCATGCACGTACACCTCCAGAAAACTCACCGATACAAAGCAGCGATGGGCTGTATGGGAGAAGGAAGCGTTTGCTGTTCGATGGGCATTGCTAACCTGGCGTCATTTCCTAGAGGAGAATAAGATTCCATTTGAAGTGTGGACTGACCATAAAAACCCTAAGGCACTCAGAACCCCATGGAAATTATCTCCCAAGCAGGTTCAGTGGGTGCAATATTTCAATTGTTTCAACTTCTCTTTAAAGTACATTCCTGGAGGAAGAATTTCCTAGCTGACGCCTTATCCAGAATGGCACAGTACAACAGCAATCATGAGGAAGTGGTCAATGCTATATTCCTTTGCCACAAAAGGCCTCTCAGGTGACCACTAGACGCCAAGCTTGAAAGCAATCCACCAGCCCTGGCAGCAGCCTGACCCAGAAACCTAAGGCTGAGCTGAAAGCGGACCTCTGGTTCAGAGATAACAGACAAGTGTTGACATATAGAGATGAACTAGCCTGGAAAGGCTCCAAGTTATACATTCCTAGCACCCTCAGGGTCCAAGCCCTGCAACAAAGCTATGATGACAAGCAAGCAGATCACTTTGGATTTTTAAAGACTTTACACTTGGTAAGGCAGCAGTTTTGGTGGCCAAGGATGAAAAAGGACATTGAAAGCTATGTTAAGAGCTGTGCAATCTGTGCAGCTATGAAAAAAAGACCTGGGAAGCCCCCTGGATTGTTACAACAAGTAGCAGTCCCATCCCAACCATGGGAGAAAATCGCAATGGACTTCATTGTAGTGGAAATAGTGGAAATATAGTAATTTGGATTTCTCAAAGCAGGCTCATTTTATAGCATGTCCTAGTCTCCCTTCCACCCAGAAGGCAAAACATATCTACCAACTCCACAGGGCACCAAAAGGGTTTATATTGGACCAAGAGATTCAGTTCACAGCAAAATTTTGGAGGGAGTTCGTGCCACTGATTGGATCCACCCAAGGACTCACCTCAGCTTTTCATCCAAGTACAAATGGAGCCGCTGAACGAGAGAATGCAATGGTGGAACAATACCTGAAATGCTAGGTTAACTATCAGCAAACTAACTGGACAGACCTGCCTTTTGTTGAAGTGGCATACAACAATATTGTACACAGCAGTACTGGACTTACTCCTTTTAAGATAGCTACTGGCAGGGAATTTGTTCCCATGCCTGAATATCTCCAAGAACTCCCTCCTCACAAACCGAGTGGGTGAACTCATTGCAAAACACTTGGGCAAATGTCACATGTGTCTTAGCTAAAGCAACCAAGATTCAAAAGGAACAAGCCAATAAGAGGTGATCCCCCCAAAAATCATTTCATATAAGAGAGAAAGTCTATCTCTCAACCAAATACCTAAGATTAAAATTACCATGTAAAAAATTGGGATCTAAATCCGTCGGTCCTTTTCCCATCATAAAAATCATAAGCCCCATCACTAAAACTCCCACAACTCTTGGGGAAGATACATCCAATTTTTCATTGGACTTTGTTGAAAACAGTTACAGGATCGACATTGAGACTAGTATGCCGAATAGCTCCAGGTCCTATTATAGTGGAGGGTGACACCCTTGATGAAATAAAATGGATTCTCGATTCTAGACTGTATAAAGGGAAATGACAGCACCTAGTTAAATGGAAGGGTTACCCTTTGTCAGAGGCTACCTTGGTAAAAAGCAGAGATGTAAAGGCTGATAGATTAATCCAGAAATTTCATGATGAACACCCCGAAAAGCCTAGGGAAACTTCAGGCGACAGAGATGAAAATTAGTATCACATTAATATGTATCTATGCTTGTTATTTTCCAGGAACTTCTTTCTCTTTAGGTGAGTCCAACTGTCAACTTTTGAAACAAACCTGGCTGAAGCCATCTTTTGTCATTCTCAGTTGCCACACAGGTTGAGAGAAAGGGTGGGGGAGAAACCAAAAGGATTGCTAGACTAAACACAGAGCTATCCCCTGGGAATCAAGGTCACTCCCACTGGTGCTGGAAGGTGGAGAGAAGAAGTGTCACGGAGGCCACCAATTGCCCTCATTGGGTGGTGTGATCAACAGCATGGTAGGGGAAGTGTTACATTTAGTTACATGGAATTCCTGGGGGAAAAGTAAAGAGTCGTTTTCACTTTTGACTGTGCTGATGCAGGTAGTCCTCTAGTTATGAGTGAAATGGAGCCTGCCCATTCCACTTGTAACTTGAAAACTTGTGGGAGTAAATCTCGTACCTCGAACAAGATCACCCCCTTGCTCATTAAGACGAATGCAGCTCGTTAAGTGAACATGAGGTATCTCAGGTTGGGGAAGGCCATGAAGAGCCTAGTGATGGAACAGCCCCCCAAGGCCTCCCTGACCCACTAAGATACCTCATGCTTTCCCCTCCCTTCCTGCCCTGCCAGACTCACCTTGAAAAGATCCGTCTCCTCTCTGCCACAGTTCCTGCTGCTGCCCGGATCTGAGTCCGGGGGACACTTCTGTGTGTCTCCGGAGGCTGGATTGGTGCATTGGAGGCCTTTTTCAGGCGTCTGCTGCCCAGATCTGAGTCTGGGGGATGCTTCCACGGCCCTCCAGTGGCCCGATCTGAGCACCAGAGGCCTTCTTCAGGCTGCTGCCACCTGGATCTAAGACTGGGGGACACTTCTGCGGCCATCTGGTGGTCCGTTTCTGGATGACAGTGGCCTGGAGAAGGCCTCTGACACCCAGATCAGGCTGCCGGAGGGCCGCGGAAGCATCCCCCAGCCTCAGATCCGAGCAGCAGCAGCCTGGAAAAAGCCTTTGACACCCCGATCCAGCCTTCGGAGGGACGTGGAAGCGTCCCTCAGCTTCGGTTCCATTCTCTGTTGCATAGAATAGAGGTCTAAAGTACCATGAGATCATGCAAGATCAGTAGCGTGAGATCTCATGTGATCTCATGTTACTTTAGGCCTCCATTCTCTGAGAATGCACCGAAGGCCTGGATCAGCCAAGAAAATGAAGGATCTTGATCTTCGCAGGGTGAGTATTGAAAGCCTGATGCCTAGGGAGACCCAGGGCAGGGGTGGGGAGGAAGGGAATAACCAGGTGAATGTTGCAGAGTCTCTGCAGTTGCTCGTAAGGGAAAATGACTGCCGTGGTGCTGCAATATTTGTAATTTCGACTTGCTCCTAAGCACTAGGGGCGCCTATCACATAACTTTGAAGGAGCATTAAGTGAACATTCGTAACTCAGGGATTACCTGTATTATGTATCCAATAAACATGATCTTGAGGAAACTTCAGGATTCAGAATTCTGATTTGTTTGGGTCCATTAATCAGAACCTTGAACCTGCTCACACTGCTTGATTAGTAGGAATAGGTAAAGGTTCCCCCGCAAATGTGTGCTAGTCGTTTCCGACTCTAGGGGCCGGTGCTCATCTCCGTTTCAAACCCGAAGAGCCAGTGCTAGTCCAAGGACGTCTCCGTGGTCATGTGGCCGGCATGACTAGACACCAAAGGTGCACGGAACGCTGTTACCTTCCCACCGGAGTGGTCCCTATTTTTCTACTTGCATTTTTACGTGCTTTCGAACTGCTAGGTTGGCAGAAGCTGGGATGAGTAACAGGCGCTCACTCTGTTACACGGCACTCGGGATTCGACCTGCCAAACTGCCGACCTTCCTAACCCACTGAGCCACTGCGTCTTTTTAATAGGAATAGTAAGTCAAAAGAAAGATTTGTTTGGCCTCACACCATGGGACACAATACTTCTATCTAGGTCACTTTCAATTCTTTCAAAAAATATCTACCATATTTTTCGGACCATAAACGCACTTTTTCCCCTCCAAAAGTGGGGGGGGAAAATGAGGGTGTGTGTTATGGTCCGAAGGTATGGTACCCCAGATTCTGCTCCTCCCCCATTGCTCCATTGGGAGGCTGAGACACTGGATTTTATCCACGGACCAGAGGAGAACACCGCTGATCAGGTGGGAGGCTGGGATTCCGGATCCGACGCCGCCAGCCAGCTGGAAGTCCCGGCGGGTGGCCCCGACACCGCTGAACAACCGGGAGCGTCGGCAACCTTCTCTGGGGGCTGCCAGTCAGCTGGGAGCCTGGGGCTTGACGGCCGCTCCTACTCAAAAGCACCAGCACGCCCAGGTGACTGGTGGCCACGAGAGAAGGTTGCCGATGCTCCTGGCTGTTTGGCGGCCGTGGGGCCACCCGCCGGGACATCCAGCTGGCCGGTGGTGTCAGATCCAGACTCCCAGCCTCCCACCTGATTGGCAGTGTTCTCCTCTGTTCCGCAGCTCAAATCTGGGGTCTCAGCAGGCAGGAGCCCGGGATCAGCATTTCTGAATGGGATTTCTAAGTGCGACTCAGCTGATCCCGGGCTCCTGCCTGGCTCACTTGCTTGTGGAAAAGAGGCTGCTTGCTAAGTGAGCCCAGGATCAGCTGAGTCGCACTGAGAAAACCCACTCAGAAATGCTGATCCCGGGCTGCTGCCCAGCTCATTTAGCAAGCAGCCTCTTTTCCGTAAGCGAGCCAGGCAGGAGCCCAGGCAACACCCGCGCTTGCGGCTTTTCCGCAGCACAGACCCGAGGGCTGCTTCGTTCCCACTTGTCCTCTCACAGGACCCAGGCTGCCTGCACTGGTGAGAAACGCAGCGCTTCTTTTTCTGCAGCGATGGAGCGCAGGCGTCGCTTGAGAAATACTCCGCGAGACGTGCCTTTGTAGCACGTTTCCCCTTCTTTTATATATCGGAGGTTTGAAAGGCAAGCTGCTCCCAGGGTGTAAAAGTAGAATCCAAATTCTTGTTTTCCTGCTCTAAAAACTGGGTGCGTCTTATGGTCAGATGCGTCTTATGGTCCAAAAAATACGGTATTTGCCTTTTTATAAAGAACCCAGAAGACTGCACTTCCAGTAGAGCTTGTGTTTTCTAAACTTATGAGAAAATTTGTATTTCTATGATTTCCATGATATTAGAAACACAAAATCAATGAAATCATCTTGAAATTGCTCATTTTTCAATATTAATGTAGTCCCTGTAAACTGCGCCATATAAGCTTTAGTACACCATTTCTTCCTTTCCATGGGGCTCACTGAGTATCAAGTTGTCTTACCTGGGATTTTTGTTGTTCAAACTGAGGGCAATCTCATTAACAGCGTGAGGATGTGACATAACCAAATTGAATCCATACTGGAAGGGAAAAGAATTTATATAAATGTCAGAAGTTATAAGAAACAGCCAACTAAACAGATAGCCTTATTTAAGATGTAACACACATACAGTATATAAAGTACCAAGGGTGCTTTTTCAAAAGAAAACTGGACTTTGTTTTTCCTTGAAGTTGTTTTGCTTCTCATCCAAGAAGCTTCTTCAGTTCTGTGTGTCAGAACTGAAAAAGCTTCTTGGATAAGAAGTGAAATGTCTTCAAGGAAAAATAAAGTGCAGTTGCCTTTTGAAAAAGCATATTTGGGACAACCGTGACCTGGATGACTGAGAATCTCCATAGACACATATATAGACAAAAGTGGTAAAAAAAGAGATTAGTGAGAAATGTAAACAACAGGTAACAGTATATGAAGCACTGTGCAAATGTGTTTGAAACAAGGATCATTTGCAACAATAAAAAGGTATAGAGAGATACAGAGAAAGGTATTTATGTAAAAGTAGATTTAAATCATTTTTTTTCTTTTGACCCTTGTGTCATCATCCTTATCATTATTGATCATCGCACAGTTGGCCAGATGCTCAGACTGGATTTGGCATTTTTGTCTACCTATCGAGTTGTTGTTGTTATTATTATTAGGCTTCCTGTAAATTGATATTTTTTCTGTATTCTGCATTAAGTTAATTATTCTGAAAAGGGATGTCATGATGGCATATATGCTTTTTAAAAAGACATTTTATGTAAATAAATTATTAAGTCCTTTAAAATGTCACATATAGCATAACTTTGTTACACATAAATCTGATGCATAGTTAGCTACAAATACTCATACAGAATACTTGGATAATAGGGAGGGAGAAGTAAAAGAAAGAGAAAAGTATATTAATTTAACAAAGAATAGTCATACCAATTGCACTGCAATTCACCACCCCAGATATCTCTTTGGAAATACACACTATTTAGGAGTGGTGTCCCCCATCTTCTGACACTCCATTTTCAAGTATATTCTTTAGACAGAATGGAATTTTTAAGGCATAGCTAATTGAAATTCTTTACTGGTACTGACATTAGAGGTACTGCATCATTAAGTCGAGTCAAGATACTACACTGCTTGGAGAGCCAAAAACAACTGAGGTTAAGTGCCAAGCTTGGGGGGGGGATGACCAGCAGGAGGTGCTGTGCCAGCAGAAGTAACAATAGGGTACTCTATTTTCTCTTCCTGCCCTCCCCCCCAAATCTCTCAGGTGTTCAAGCCAAAAGCTCTCCTGGGGCAAAACCAAACTATAAATGTAATAAAATGCATACACAAATTTAAAATCATTGATTCTATTAGGGTAGAGTCCAATTTTCCTGTAAATTCACCACAGCCAAGCAACCCCCAAACCCCTATCCCAGCTCAAAGCCAGCACTCCTGAGGGTCAGGCCAGCGATACCTGATAGTTCATGATGGCTCGTAAACACAAGATGCACACGTGCACATCATCCTTCTGGCTCACCAGCCGTGAGTTCTTCAGAGCTTTTCTGCTGGGAAGTGTGGTGTATCTGGCAAAGAGAAGAGAGCCCTACATTTAGCAAGAAGCAGTAACCTCCCCAAAAGAATGCTGTCACTTGCCAAGGATGAGGTCACAGCCACAGCTAAGAAGGAACACTGGAATTAGAACCACTGGCTTCTGTCAGGAGATTTGCCCAAGATGTATGCTTTCCTTCGGGAACAAAAAAGGCTGGGTGGCCTCAGTACCTTACTTGCAATCTGATAGCTGTTTCAAAGACAGAAGGCTCCTAGAATTGCCAGTCAGAAGACATACTGCAGTTATCCCCTCTTTCCCTGTTTTGCAGATCTTGGTATATATATAAAAAACACACACACCTATATTCTGGGAAGCAACTTCAAGTCATTCAGGGGATTTTCCACATGTTTTATTTCCCTAGTATCATTATCTGTTTCTGTTACTTTAGCAAGATGAAGGCACGTGGTTTTTTAACAGCCTAAATCAGGAAAACCCAAACCAAAGCAATTAAGAAAAGCAATTAAAATGCTTTTAAAAAACCAAGACAGCAAATTAGACTTTTGTTGATGGAAAATAATCCAAATTTGGAAGAAAATAATGTCTTCCGTGAGGAACAAAGAAACTAGTAAGTTCTCAAAAATGTGGCATGTGATCTAAACATTTGAGTGGCAGAGAGAAACTAGAGGTGAAAGCTTCTGATGTCATCGTCAGAAAAGAATGTTCAGCTAAGAGAGGACATCTGCAAATGTTATGATAAAGTTTAGTTCTTCTCCTCAAATGTTCAATTCTATTCCTTTCTGTTCTTGTAAAGGCAGATGATTCAAACCTGTAGCCTTGACTGAGATGCAGGAAGACACTGGACCTTTCAGAGCTAGTATGATTATTATCCAATACAGCATTCTGATGCCTGCCATAAATTTTGAATTATGGACCCCACAATCCCTTGCTGGTTGGGATAGAGGGGAGTTGAAGCCCAAAATTTTTGGAAGGCATCTATTTGCCTATCCTGCATATTATCACTGTAGTAGCAGTTTATCAGACTATTACCAATTAGCTTTCTTTCTGAAGGTATCGGTGCCATCACGGCAGATGGCTAGGTTTTTTAGCTGCCCCTTCAAATAAGAATGAACTTCCACGAGGGTTTGATCTTGGAAAAGCAGCTGATTTTCACTGGGCTTTTTTTAGCCTGAACAAGTTGGTTTTCAGGCGTAGATTAAACCTGTCTCCCAATCCTTATGTGTCTACTCAACCACTCATTTGCCTTCAAGCCAAAAGGTCTGCCATGGACTACAGGGGTTCTTGTCTACATGCCCACACATATCTGCATGCACACAGGCCAGTCCCCGGCCTGAGATGTACATCACTGTATGCTGCACATGGCACCCAATACAAGGATACTTACCAAGGTAATAAGGACAGAAAAAGAGAGAGAACAGGAGACCCAGCAAAGACAGGCAAACAGAGCAGGGCAAAGGCAAGGCCTGGAGCAGAGAGGAGACCTGGCCAGCTACCCTCAGAGGAACATCAAGGGGGAAGAATAGGAGTGGGAAGAAGAAATCAGCACACGGCATCCCCTGGAGGGCAGAAAGCAGGGTAGGTTTATTACTGTGTAAGTAGCACCGCTGAACAGGATACATACTGGAGGTTGCGGCAAGACAGAGGTACATACCGGAGAGCAGACTGGCGCGCAGAGCGAGCAAGACTGTTGGCGTAGGGAGCAGACAGGGTGCTGGGGTGCTGCAGATCCTCTATGGACCTGCTCCAAGATTTCAGCTTCTCTAGGGCTCCATCCTCGCTATTTTCCAGACCCTCAAAATCAAACCTGGAGGGCAGACAGGGAACATACACCATACACACAGGGAAGCTTTAGGGCAAAAGCTGGCACGGAGGGGTCAAGCTCTGGATTCCCAAAGGATGGAAGTTTCTGCAAGCCACAAGTCAGCAGCATGGGACATGACAAGGTGTGAATGGACAATCAAATGTCCTCTCTGTAAGTAAAATCTCAGCATACAGAAATTCACAGGGCAGTTTTACAGTATGGTTACCCCAATACAGAAGCAACAGTACATTCCACACCGTGTGGGGTGAATTTATATTAAATACAGCCTTTTCTGGCATCACCTTTTCTGGCCTCCAGTCAATTGTCCTTTATAGACTATGGTGTTTGCATTAGGTTATGACTAAACAGCTTTATTTCAAGAATATATCTTAGAAACAGCTGGTCCCATTTGTGCTGAATTCTGGATGAAGTTACAAGTCATTTTTATGATGTTCTTTAAATCTGTGAACAGTATTAAGCCAATAATGGCTCCTGGTCTATTTAAAAGACCAATTCAAAAAATGAACTTTGGACTTCTAAACAACCTAGGATGAAGTTATATGAAAAATCCTCTTGTCACAGACGGTTTCTGAATGTTTCTACAAATCCTTTCTGCCGTTTCCAGTCACAGCATTCTGACTTTAGCGCTTCCTCATAGAGCAGCTCTGGTAAATCCTTATATTTTGATGAAGTTCAATAATCTCCCTAAATCACACCTTTTGTAGAATAATTCAACTCTTACAACTGAACGCTTACAAACCTGGGAAACATCATGAGTTAGCCTATTTTGAATGGCAGCTGTGGCAGTAGGGCTGAAGTCAAGGTCTGGCCTCTACTTCAGGTCCAGCCTTATCAGGGTGGCTAAGATGGGCTGGAGGAGATAAATAACAGAATAGGGACCTTGGAAGTCTTCTAGTCCAACCCCTGCTCAAGCAAGAAACCCTATACCAGGGATGACATGTAAGCAGAGTCAAGTTACACATTTTCCAAATTTTTGACATTCTGAGCCCCCAAATTTCACTATCACTGGTCTAAATTATCTAGCTTACACCACTGCTGATGGGTTGAGATCTCTTTGGCCTAAAACCTTAAAATTCCTCAGTTGGAAAAGACATTTATTGTATGAACTGAGGGGTTAAAAAGGATGGGGAAAGAGTAAGATAGCAATTATTCAATAGAAAGAAGGGCTAAAATCATAATTCGATGTTTTCTTTCCGTTTTGCTTCTATTTTCTTATTTCCTACCTTTTTCTTTGTTTTTCCTTTAATTTTTTTTAAATATTTTTATTCTAATAAATACTAATAAAATATTGAAAAAGAAAATAGATTTAATGTATCATAATTGGTTTTTGGTGTGTGTGTGTGTGTATTTGCATACAGATTCAGACACATAGAATGAAAGTAAATAAGAAGAAAGCCATCACTAAGAAAAGCCCAGTAACATGAGCTTATGGGAATACAGATTTAAGAAAACTCACCTAGGACCAAAATTGAAAAACTTACAAGTTACCCTGAATTTCTTCTGTTAACCTTTCTGCTGCTGTTTTCTTTTATTCTGGCTTGGGCTACTCCCGTTTTATATATTTTGGTTGTTTAAAATTATGTAATTCACTCCAAGATCTCTGCTTCCTGAGAGTGGGATATTTTGAAAAAAAAAATGAAATAAACAAGCTGCCAAAGCAGCAAGATAAAGATAAGAATTTGACGGGATAAGGAGACAACTTCAAGAAAATTCATCTTCCAGTCAGAACTAGGTTAGGCTAGAAAATGGCATCTATGCAGATTGCCTCATGCCTTACCATTCCTGATAAAGAGATACGCTATATGTATATACTATGAGCTCCCTTGTCTCTTGGGCCCTTGGGCCCTAGCTAGCAAAGACATTTGGGTAATTTCAAGGTGAAAGTTTCTAAACAGAGGTAAGAACACAGTCGGTTAGCTCTCTTGAGTATTCTTCAAAACAACTGCCAGGAAATTTTTTCCTCTTGTTTTGATATCCTTTGGGCTTTCTTTTCATGATTCTGTTAGGATACCTAAATATTATTGCAAAATGGAATTCTATGGCCTTTCCAACTAATTCTCAAGGACTCTGGGGACCAATTTAGGCCATCTGTTCAAGGCTTCATGAACAGTGGGATCAAAGCAATATGTAGTTTATTATTATTAATAGCATATCACCCCAACCCCCCTTTTTATCATCTGTCTGATACTCTCTTGTCCCTCAACCAAGCAGCAGACAGCACAGAAGAAAAGATTTACATAAGCTTTGAAATTAAGCCTTGGAGCCACATATTGTCCTTCATCTTCAAGCTGCCATCCCTAGTCTACAAGATCCTGTGTGGATCATGCATTAATAGAACTTCAGATCCCTTTTTTGAACCAACAAAAAGAAAGGCAGACAACAATACCTTTTACTTGCTGCACTTTCAGCTAGCATTTCCAGTTTCAGTTCAGAAAAGTGGAACATATTAGTTATAATGTAATTAATTAATGAATGAAATGCCAGACAATTACCCAATTCTCATTTATTTGCACCTGTCATTTTTATTTATCTCGTTAGTCTATCAAGATATACAGTACATGCCAAGCAGCGAGCAAATTTTTCCTTGGAAATACCTCTAATGCAAACTGTGAACTGTAAGTGCCAGCTAGGGAGACTTCCATAATGAACAGGAAGTCTGGCATGGAAAATGCTAAAAGTAACATATAAATTCTTCTCTTCTGGGAATCTGAATGAGACTAAGAGTCCTACATATAAAACCAAGCTTCCAAAATGTCATTATCCACTCAGTGTGCAAATATCATTAGGTCTTCCTATAACTGTTATTGCCACTTTTTAAGAATACAGTATATATGATACCAACATGAAATGTCAACATAGGTATGGAATATTGTGAAGAAGGAAAAAGAGCCAGGGCATCTTGACAATAACACAATTACTTACATTACTGCACACTGAGCAAATGAGAGGTAGTCCACCAGCACATCCAGGCCTTTGTTTTCATCGTTAAGAAATTCACGCACCCATCTGCAAAAAAACAAACAAAAAAAACCACAAACTGACTTCAAAATGTCATTATTCCAGATGTTTTGTGATGTGACTTACTATGTTTAAAGTCCAACTGTGGCACTTTTCAAGGTCCATCCTTCCAACCAGCTGTCCCCAACCTGATGAGGCAACAATTTCCAGCTGATGGAGGTTTGCCTCTTTATGCATTCAAATAGTGTTTAAAGAAAGATGTTCATTTGTTTATCTATCCAATTTTGAAGCCATCCGACTCCTGGATCACTCTGGGCAACCTACAGATGAACTAAAAAAAACACACCATGCAACGATGGCCTACTTGACATTTAAGCATAGAGCCTACGAACCGAAAAACACTGAGAAGAAGGAAAGAGGAGAAAATTACCGTATACTGGGTAGCAAGCAGCATTCAAGGAAATAAAAGACATGGATGTAACTAGATATTAACTTGGAATCCTTCAGTGGACACGAGTTGCATCCATGTCTTTTATTTCCTTGAATGCTGCTTGCTATCCAATATAATTTTCTCCTCTTTCCTTCTTCTCAGTGTTTTTAGGTTCATAGGTTGACATTGCCATTTCATCCATTTGATTGTGAGAATTCAAGTGATTGCAACTCTCAGGAATGAGTTGTTATAACCTGAGTTTATGTACACATTGAAAACTGTAATGTTTTGGCTAACACTAATCTTATCTTCCTCCTCCTTCTTGCTGGTTCTTCTGTTTCTGCTATTTTTATAAACACTGGTTATACTTGATTATACCTAACCTTGTCTTATGTTAAGATCTCAGGGATAGATCTTGCCTAAAAAAGACAAGATATTAATTAGTTATATAAATTAGACAGATTCAGGGGGTATATATAATCTTGCACAAAAATCAAATTCATTGTCTCCTGCAATATACTGAATTAGTACTTCGAGCAGGGTTTCTCAAACTGTGAGGTATATCGCCTTCGGGGAAGTGGTACAGGATGAGTTCAAGGGAGGGATGAAGAACCCTTTAGTTGTGCTTTGTTACAATAAATCCACATCTTCCAACATTCATTACATTGTTTTCATTGTTCATTTGGGTATTTAACTTTTTAGGGGAAATACATATATTAATATTACACTAAAGGAAGTTATGATGGCAAAATGTTTAGGAACCTCTAATTTAGATACTTGAAAACCCACATGAATGACAACAGTCTGGGAGGGCAGCCTATTCAATGAAGATTCATAGAATTATAATTCAAATTGTGTATGGAAATCAAATATGCTCCAATGAGATATCCCTTCCCAATGGGAAATTCTTAAATTTTGTATTTTGTTTACAAGAACTAGGAGCTATCACAATCTCCCTGAACAAGTCAATGCCTATCTCCAGCTTTCAGAGACACCGGCCTAGACATCAGACATCAACACTTCTCCTTCTCAAATAACTCCAATCAAACTCAGCTTATTTTTAGAACGATGTCCAGTCTGGTGTTTTTGAGCGATGTATATAAACTGGACAGGGTTCAGAGAAGACAGAAGAATATGATGAATTTAGAAGGAAATCAGCAACTATGGCCCACCCAATGTCAGTTCAGGGAGATAGTGGCGGCCCCTAGTTGTTGTAAACAAAATACTGTAAGTGGTACAGCTTTATCTTTCAACAGCAGGGAAGGGAGTGTTTGCTTAGGTTCTAAGACATCTGCTGGAGATCCCTCACCCTCCTGTAGTATTTGATGCAAGGAGGGAAAATAGCACGGGAAACGAATGGGACGAATCTGTAGGCAAAGAATCAGACTGTACATGTTGGGTAGTACCAAATGAAGCTGTGAATGTGTATGACTTTGTATGTGGAGATGTGCCAACCCAGGAACAAGTACTGTACATCGTAAGAGAGAGAATGCCTGCAGCTAGTGGTTTCAATATGTGCTGTTATTTCCTGAAGCAGCTTTGGCTGACTGCAATTTTGACCATTAATCATCTGGACCCTGAAATGGTACATATGGTCTCTCTTTCCCTCTCTCTCCCTCTACACCCGCCCATTTCCTGCTTGTCTGAACTTCAGCCTCCAACCCCAGTGTGTTTCCTGCCTGATTTCAGTGGCTGCACTACTAATTTAGAGTCTTCAATGCATCTGCTGAAGTCTAAAGGATGTGGAGGAAGGAGCAAAGGCTCTCTAAGGCAAATCCCATCCTGTAGTCAGGTAAGGAAGAGGAATTATGAGCGGCTGTGTGAGTTCCTTGTAGAAGAGGAAGCCGCACAATTTTTTTTAGTGTGTGCTTACATAGATGTTTCTTTGCAAATGCATCTGCTGCTGTGCCTGATTAACTACAGCTGATTGGCAAAGCACATGTTTTGTATATAGGTGTCCCAAGGATTTACACCAAACATTTCTCAATCTCTGACCTGGAGAGTCATTGTCAATTACAGCAAATACCAGATTAGATCCACTATGCCTCTGACAGTGTACAGTCATTTTATGCCTTCATTGGAAGGAATAAATCCTCAAGAGCAAGTGACAGACAAGGCATAGATGTGAGTGAGCACCTGCATGCACTGCTATTCATTTATGTATATGATGCAAACAATCACTGGGCTTAAGAAAGTCTCACAGACTGCTTCCAACCAGGAATATCACTAACACCAACAACAGTTCAGCCCCAGCTGTGTTAAGAACAAAGTAACAGGGAAATGAGATGAAGTTGCCTATAGGGAAAATATATCTTCAGGGGTTCAAACAAGTGGCACAAGAGGAAGGAAGGAAGGAAGGAAGGAAGGGAGGGAGGGAGGGAGGGAGGAAGGAAGGAAGGAAGGAAGGAAGGAAGGAAGGAAGGAAGGAAGGAAGGAAGGAAGGAAGGAAGGAAGGCTTGAGAAATTTTGGGCAGATCTCTGCTGGGTTACATTATGGCAGGCATGTCAAACTCGCGACGTCATGTAATGTATCGCAACTTTCCCCCCATTGCAGGCAATGGGGTGGGTGTGGTTTTGGCATGATGCTTTGACATGCCTGCATTATGGGATGTCCATTCTCCTCCTAATTTATTTGCTTGTTCAGTATTTATATTGTTTGTTGTGTGTTTGTTTATTCACCAAACAAAAATTACAAATTCTAACGAACAAAATGAAACAACTAAAATGTGATAGGGACAATAGGCATATTAGCGCACTTAGACATGCCCCCTTAGGAACCTCTTAAATATGGGATGAGGTCCACAGAAATTAAGTTAGAATTAAAACTGTAAAAGTTAGTAGCTGAGAGAACTGAATTGGGTAAGATATTCCAGACTCTGACAACTCTGTTACAAAAAATGATTTAAAAAAAATTGAATAGACTTTTGTTTACAAGAAAGCAAAAGTAAGCTTTAGAAAGATAGAGGAAATGTTATCAAGGACATGTGGATTATTTGTAGCAGTTGAAGATTGTCTGCAAGAAGCAGGTTACCCTGGAAGGTTGCACACATGAGCAGGAATTGCTTTATGTCCTTGTGTGCTTCCTTCTCCCCCAGAGAATGAGAGCCTGTTCCCCCATATGCCCAACCCTATCCCCCATCTCAAACATAGCTTTCTAAAGTTTTTCTGTGCCAAAGATTCTGCTGTGTCCAAGTCAGGGACACACTCCAAGTTATATTCTTATCATGGTTGTTCCTTTTTCTTATCACAGTTGTTCCAAATTATCCCTGATTCCATTCCCAGAAATGTTGAGTTCTGTGACTAATTGCCTATTGCAAAGGTATGCTTTTGATAATCATTGGGAGTGGTAAAAAGTAACCGCTGGGAACAATGGAAATTGTAGTCAACAATATCATGATGGCCTAGGTCTGTCCTACATTGGTAAAACTCACTGACAACCTCACCACTGCGATGAAACCAGGTTTTCATCTACACAGACGTTCAATTCTATTTTTGTAGACTAAGACGACAAAACGTTGGAAAATTATGATGGGTAATTTGCAGTTTAGTTTGCACCCAGTTCACTCCCGGTCGCTTCCTTTATCCAGATGACAGCAAGTTCAACTATCACTCAGCTCAACTAGCAGATTATATAAACATATAAAAAAGACCGCAAATGTCAAAATCGGTACCAGACAAAAGCAAGGAAAAGAAAGAGATGAACCAGAGGCAAGAATTTCTATTATTTATAGATAGATAGGTAACCTTTATTGTCATTTTTTACTGTGGGCACATTGGCACACCTTAAAAATGAAATATAGTAGCATGCTCTCAAAGTGTACACATATACATAACACACATTTAAACATGCTATATGCAACATAGGTATAAACCTACACCCTTATATATAAATAACCTATAACTATTAAACACTGTCCATCTTGAATACATGAAGAGGACATGTAGTGTCCCAGACAATCTTGCGGACCCTGCTCAAGCAACACTTATATCAGTGATGGCAAACCTTTTAGAGACCGAGTGCCCAAACTGCAACCCAAAACCCACTCACATATCATCGGGTGCCGGGTGGGTGTGGCCCATTGGGTGGGCATGGTCATTGGGTGGGCGTGGCTGCGGTGGTAACGGCAGACTGGGAGGCACTAAAAAGTTCAATCCATCAATTCCAACTTTGCGAGACTTTTTTTTTCCTGAGAGAAGTTGAAATTGATTGATTGATTGAACCTTTTTTTTGTTTTGCCCACGGTGACAGCGGCCTAAAGCAAAAAGGTTTTATAAAACCCAGCTGAAGGCCCAGGACTGGGGCGTGCCCACAGAGAGGGCTCTGTGTGCCACTTGTGGCACGCGTGCCATAGGTTCACCACCATGGACTATATGCTATGTCCAGGATGGAAGGAGGGAACTGCCAATACTGTAATCTTTTCTGCCAACCCCCCCCCGCCCCTGCCCCCACCTTCCTGTCTGAAGCAGTACATTCACCTGTATCTATCAAAAGACATGGGACTTTCAAAAGCACTACAGCAGGGGTAGGCAACCTCGGCTCTTTTATGACTCATGGACTTCAACTCCCAGAATTTCTGAGTCAGCTATGCTGACTCAGGAATTCTGGGAGTTGAAGTCCATGAGTCATAAAAGAGCCGAGGTTGCCTACCCCTGCACTAGAGACTGCACTGTGGGTAACTAGCACGGACAATCCCAAAGGGAACGACCTTTGGGTATTCCAGCCTTAACCCTCTTATGTGCATAAAAGCAGCAAATTAGAGATGGAAAGGAGGACAGTGAATAATTCCTCCTGCATTCTGAATCATAAAGGAAGCAATAGGTGGATGGGAAGGAAGTATCCAATATAAAACCTGAAGGTTATTGACTGTTGTTCTGCTCAGCCAACATAATTTTCTGAGTTTTGTCTTGCAGAAGAGATGCTGGCCCAGTTATTCATGTCTTCTCATTATTATAAATAGCTTCCATGACTCACTATTATGAGGCAGAAAAGATGTACATGTATTGATTTTCAGTAAAATCTGTCATCTGCCGGCATCTACTTCCCTCCACCCTGTGCGTTCCCACAGAGAGGGCCTCCTCAGGGTGCCAACGATCAGAGAATGTCGATTGGTGGCCCCCAGGGGGAGGTCCTTCTGTGTGGGCGCCCCGGAGCTATGGAATCGGTTACCGGTTGAGCTCCGGATGGCGCCCGACCTTCGCTCCTTCCGTCGCGATCTAAAGACATTCTTACTTGAACAAGCCGGCCTGGCCTGATGGGGGATGGGTGGGGTTTCTTATTGTTATTTTAATATTTGTATTTACTGTTTTTAGTGGGCATATATTTAATTCCTTTTTAACTTTTGTATTTTTTATATATTTGCCCTGTTCACCGCCCTGAGTCCTTTGGGAGAAGGGCGGTATATAAATAAAATTATATTATTATTATTATTATTATTATTATTATTATTATTATTATTATTATTATTATTATTATTATTATTATTATTATTATATACAATTTTTTCTCACTCTTGTATAGGAACCAGAATATGAAAAACTGTTCCAATAAATAATTATACAATATTTTGCCATTTTTCCTGTCACCTAGCAAAAACAATTACAGTTGTCATCATAATAGAACCTGGATCTTTTACTATTGCTAATAATAATAACTAAAAGTTAACATAATATCTTCCCTAATTGCTCAAATAATTCATATCTACTATGAAAATAGAGGAGAGACTGCTTGCTTCAACATGGTCTGCTAACCTCTTTAAAAAGCTGCTTTACATTTTCAGCAGTGGCCACACAGTCTTTCATCTTGACCAGTGCTGTGATTAGCAGAAGGAAGAGAATACAATTTGGTGCCAGAAAATTATTTATTAATAACATTCTGGTGCTTTAAGGGAGAAAACTGTGCTGTTCTTCCAGGTGACTGGGAGAAAAAAGCACTCTGATAAATAATAGCACACCTAGCTTTCTTATCCACGATAAATAGTTCTAGCACAGGGGTCTTCAAAGTTGGCCCTTTTATGACTTGTGGACTAACTCCCAGAATTCCAAGTTTGAAGACCCGTGTCCTAGCAGAAGAATCCAAACCAGATTTCTATAAAGGGCTGATTGATACCACACTTTCAATTTTCATTGTTCATATTATAGACTGCATGGCTAATTTTCCATCCCGTTAAATAAAATTATTAGCTTTTAAACAGAATTAGTATGCTGCTTAAAGAGGCAGTTGGACAGGGGTTAATGTTTTGGATTAAGAATAGAAAATTCCAAATTTACCTTCCCATTTTGTCTGAATGACTTTGGGCAGGTTATTGTCTTTCAGCCCAATTCTATCTTTCAGAGCTGAGCTGAGAATAATATGGCTGAATCATACCTCTAGCAGTTTCTAGGTTATGAAAAAGGATGTGCTTATTTTTAAGGAGCTTCTAATATTCTTTTAGGGGACGTGGTGGCTCAGTGGGTTAAGACGCTGAGCTTGTCCATCAGAAGGTCGGCAGTTTGGCGGGTCGAATCCCGAGTGCCGCGTAAGAGAGTGAGCGCCTGTTACTCGTCCCAGCTTCTGCCAACCTAGCAGTTCGAAAGCACGTAAAAATGCAAGTAGAAAAATAGAGACCACTCCGGTGGGAAGGTAACAGCGTTCCGTGCGCCTTTGGCGTCCAGTCATGCCGGCCACATGACCACGGAGACGTCCTCGGACAAGCGCTGGCTCTTCGGGTTTGAAACGGAGATGAGCACCGGCCCCTAGAGTCGGAAACGACTAGCATGCATGTGCTGGGGAACCTTTACCTTTACCTTAATATTCTTTTTCCCTTACACACACACAAGTACACACACATACACAGTGTGTGTGTGTGTTTGTGTGTGTGTGTGTATACAGTACCTTGAATTTCCAGATTTTAGTCCCTTGCATCTACAATTCACTGTCTACTGTAATTCAGCTGATAGGGTGGGGTAGGGAATGTCCTTAACTCTGAACTCTCTGCTCTGCAGAACAGTTGAGTCTTGCCTTAGTGAAGAATTCTGGATTAGAAAGCCTGAATGTTTTATTTTCTGACACATTATGCACTATGAATCTCTTCAGAAATTCATACATGTACCTCATTCTACCTTCTGTAAATGATTCTGCCCCACACTCCTAGCATTTGGTCTCTTTTCATCCCTTTCAGATTCCTGAATCTCATACCTCGTGTTACTGTTTGTTCAGACCTCACCAAAGGATACTGCTGACTAAGCATCCCCCTTGGTATCAGTTCCAGCTGACCTGAGGAATTCCTACCCAACCAGGCTCCGAAGCCAAGAACAGGAACTGTTCAGCTTCCTGCTCTTGTTGGTGTTTCCCTTCCAGCTGGAACCAGGACAGGTGGGAGACAGGAACACATTGCTCAATTCTCCATAGCAGGCTTGCAAACCTTTTAGATATGACAGGGATCTTTTTGCTAGGGTGTAGCAATCTAGACGTGAAATTCAGGGAGTAAGAAAGGCAGGGGATTAAATGTTTCTTTGTACAAAATACCACCCTTGAATGGGGAATGGCTCCTATCTTAAATCCAACTTCTTGTCAGACTAGAAGGGCTGCGTAGAAAGAGTTCAAGTTCAGAAAAGACCCAGATCAATTTTCTTCCTTTCGACAAATCATCTCCAGGTCGGGTACTCACAATATGCTAAACCCTAAACTGAAATTAACAAAACACAATTGTTGTGTTCACATCCTTTTTATAGCTTAATGTGAAGGCTTAATTCACGCAATGTATTTCTCAGAAATACTGGCCCATAATCTGCATAGTCTGATCTGATACATTGTGCAAACCCTACAATTATAGACAGATTGGACAGATCTCTGTATTATAGTTTTGGCTTGACTACTAAGGATCAACCATTACTATTGTTTTTCACTATTGTTCAATCTGTATACCTACCTTACTCTGTACACCGCCCAGAGTCCCTCGGGAGAAGGGCGGTATATAAGAACAAATAAATAAATAAATAAATAAATTTACTGCTATTCTATATTGGTTTAAAAGGCTAGCCTGAATATATAAAAAACCATGTGGATCATAGCATGAATTCATGCAATCCAGCAGCCAAAGAAAAAATACCCCATCCCTGTGAGATAACACACAACTTCAAATATAATGCCTGTTCAAATGGCACTTTCTCAGACTTCAACATGACACATGATACACTTGTTCAAAAGCTTGGTTAACAATAACTTACCCAATGTGATTGGTCCTTAAAGAGATCTCCAGCTCCCTCAGCACTTTGGTGGATTCCTGCACCCTCCGACGGAACTTCTATAAGCACAAATAACTCCTTGCTCTAGTAGTATACAACACAATCACTTTTTTACACAAAAGAACCACAACTACAGAGGCAGGATGGACCATCAGTTTAAATATGCTGGCATTTCCTTTTCTATCATTCTTCATATCCCTCTACTACCTTTATTGTTTAAAAGAATAATAATTTTACCATTTATTACAGATTTTGTAACAGAGGATATATCTAATCATCAATAAGATGGATATTTTCATGTCAGAAGGATTTGGGCTTGATTCAATGATAACTGTATTTCTTTTTTTGTTGAGTAGAAAAAAAATAGCTCTCCTGTTAAGCAAGGCCTGCACTGCAGAGGTCCAGAGGTGGTTTTGAGTGGTATGAAGAGTCTATTGTGTGTAGACAAGTCCTGTTTGCGCATTCAGCACTGCCAAATTGCTGCCTGCCCAATGACTTAGTAGATAAGTCACCACAACTTGTGGGTTGTAGGGTATATTTATTTTTCACAATTACAATTGTGGTAGCTTCCACTCCAATGACTTATCCCTTATACAGGTAGTCCTTAACTTACAACCACAACTGGGACCAGAATTTCCATTGCTAAATTAAGTCACCCCTGATTTTATGGCCTTGTCAGGTCCCTGTCAGAACGCTGCCATTCCAAAGGGAGGGGAACAGTTATTTGGGGTTTCAAGAATTTGTTGCTTTCACTTTGGTGTATTGGTATGAGAAATGGGAAGGGGGGAATGGGCCATCAGGACCATCTGGATGGACTCCTTTCCAGCTGGATTCAGCCTGTTACCAAGATCGCAGCACCAAGAAGACAACTTGTTATCACCTTCTCATCTTGGAGTTCCCATAATATCTTTAAGCCAGCAGATTGGCTCCTGATGGACTGCGGCTTTGGGGTGGGGTTTGAACAATGGGAAATTAGATTTACGATTCATGAGGGATCTTCAGATTCTGCCTGGCTTCTCTGCAATCACTTTCTCTCAGTAAAAGATCCTTTTGAAATAATGCTTGTTGCAAGAGTCATGCTTTCCTGAGTAAATACCTAAGGCAGGACCTTACAGGCCTTTTTTGTGACAGTTGTTAAATGAAACACTGCAGTTGTTAAATGAATCAGGTGGTTGGTTAAGCTAATCCAGTTTTCCCCAATCACTTAGCTTACTGGAAGTTGGCTAGAAAGATCACAAAAGGTGATCACATGACCTGAGATGCTATGATTGCTGTAAGTATATGCCAGTTGCCAAGTGCCAGAAGTGATCATCTGACTGAGAAGATGCTGGAATAGTCCTAAGTGCATACACAGCTCATTGCTTTTTCAGTGGATTGCAACTAGTCAATAAACAAATGGCTGTAAGTTGAGGGCCACGTGTACTTTATTGGTTTTAATTTAATAGCAAATAATATTCTGCTTGGACCAGTGCAAAGCTAATGCTTTGGTATACTATAAGTGTGGGGGAGGGGAGGGGGGGAGCTGTTTCTTTGGTCACCGTTCTCCTAATATTGGAAACCATTTTAAAGAAGTCTTTTAAGGCTTACCTTTCGGGTAACACCTGGATCGAGGAAGCTCTTCAATTTCTGTATATATGTATGGGGTGGATTCTTCACTTGAAACCTTTCCTGTTCCATGTTGGGTAGGGAAAAGAAATGGGGTGGGGGTGGGTGGGGGAAAAGATAGAGGGAATTATTGTGTATGCAAGAAGTCTTTGAAAGCCAGCACTGGAATGCTGCGTTATGGATTTATTAATTCAAGAACTCCCCCTCACCATATAAAGCCCTCACTTGCACTGAAAGCTTGCCAGCCAGGGACTCAACTTAGGTACCTACTAATCCAAATAGCAGATGCTTCTTTATGTCTGCTTCCCTAATAAACTTGAAAGGAAAGCCATTTTCATTTTGTGCTTCACCCAGATAGTTTCTGCTCTGGCTCTTCAACAGCCCCTTTTTCTTGTGCTCATACGTTAGAAAAGTCTGTCCCTATAACTTCAAGATTGTTAAGACTAGGCACAGTTACTCTGTTGAAGAGTTTTACTTCTAAGTGCACAGGAATATAGGATCAGGTTGTAAATAATCAAACTGAAAACCATTTTCTTATCAAAGTTCTTACATACTCACATGAATCCATGAAAATTGTTTCAAATAAATTCACAGAGTTTGGGCATTTAAGTTGTGGCTACTACTTCAAGATCAAAGGCCTTTGGGTATGATATTGGTGATTGTATTAATATCCTATATTTAGCTTTGATCAAATATAGCAGGCATGTCAAACTGTTGGCCCATGGGCCGAATACATCATACTATGCCCACCCTATTGCTGGCAATGGGGGGAAAATTGTGATATGTCACGCAACATCATGTGACGTCATGAGTTTGACATGCCTGAAATACAGTATCAGGCTGATCCAGCAGCCTCCTCTAATTCTATGTCCATTTGCATGCATAGGTTTACAGGATTTGTTTTCCTCTCCAAATGGTTTCTCCTGATAGTTCATTTCATGAAAAGCGATTTTCCTTTAAAATAACCCAAGAATTATCTCAGGGACTCTGCGCCTCTGTACTGTTCTTGAGAAAAGTTTCTGGGCTGAAGCACATATCACTTTTCTTGGCCAAACCTTGAGAACAACACTGATAGATGAGTTGTAATAGTTTTATACTTACATCCGGAATTACTCCAGGTTTGACACAGGCTTCAGCAAAAGGCCCTCTAGTTAGCCATGTTCTATATTGGCACCTTCCTGCTTATTTGGCAGTTAGGTCCAAGACCATACTAAGATAAATCCTTATAGGTTTTTGTTCGGTTTGGGTTTTTCTTCTTTAGGGAAATAAGGGAAGTATTAGCAATGAAGCCTATCTGGGCTCAAGTGATATTTTAGGGATGCTCCGTGAAAAGTGTTGTTCTCTATATTAGTGTTTATTAAACTTTTTTCTGTGACCGCCCCCTCCCAGTTTTAAAGATTATACCTTTTAACTTTTTATAGATTTATTGATATTTACAAAATTAAACATTAAAATTGATACAATTGCTGCCACTATATTTCTCACAATCATTTGATGGGACTTTACTATTAAATATATCATTTCTCAACATAAACTGGCAAATAATTTTGATTTTTCAGGCCCTTGAGGTGGTCTTGGAGGACTCTGCAGGATCCTCAGACCACACTTTGAAAAACACCACTCTAAGAATATCAAACTGACCAAAATTGTCCAGAAAATAAAAAGCACTGGAGCATTTTTTTTCTTCACTTTGTAACAGAGCTTTACCTAGATCAAGTGTAGAAATTTCCCATTATTTACAGGGATAACAGGGACCCCTTGACTTCAGCAGCCATGTATCAGAGCCTTCAGATAGGGAAATGTTGCCTGCTCTTTTAAAGGAAATCAAAGCCCTTAGATAACAGGTGTCAAACTTGATCCATGTCATGTGATGTATCATGACATATCGTGACTTTTTTTTGCCTTTGCGGAGCCGGAGTGGGCATGGCCTGCCCGTGATGCATCTGGCCCGTGGGCCGCCAGTTTAACACCCCTGCCTTAGATCAAGGGGACCACATGTTGTTTCTGGCAATAGTCCTCTTGCCTGAGTCATAAGCTGATATACCCTGACATGTTATGTTATGTCTCTTTCATGTTGGCAAAGTTTCTCTCTCTCTCTCTCTCTCTCTCTCTCTCTCTCTCTCTCTCTCTCTCCCCCTTCCTCCCTCCCTCTCCTCTTTCCACCCCCCTCTCCATCTTAGTTCCTCCATCTCTTTTACCTGGTCACAAATTAGGTCCCATTTCTTCTCGTTGTCATATTGCCTCAGAAGACGGGCCTTGTCAGGAGGGAGATTCATGGAGCTCTGTGGAAAGAAGTAGACCAGGGCTGTCAAACTCAATTTCACTGAGGGCCACATCAGCATTGCGGTTGCCCTCAGGGGGGCGGGTGGGTATGGCCAGGGTGGGTGTGGCCTACTGGGTGGGCGTGGCTAGATTGCGTATGGCCTACTGGGTGGGCGTGGCCAGCTCTACATCGTTGGCATCAAGGGTGCCTATGGGGGCCTGGGCAGGAGTGGGACAGATCTGAGGGTCTCTGGCAGGAGGAGGGTCTCTGGGCCAGGGCCAAGGCAGTGGGGGCCGTTCCCTCACTGTTTCCAGGATGGCTTCGCGAGCCACATGAAACCACTTCGTGGGCCAGATCTGGCCCCCGGGCCTTGTGTTTGACATGTCTGAAGTAGAGGGACAGTTAGTGGGGAGGCACACCACACTGCCTTCTGCATCCTGCAACCCATCTTCAGGACTGGGTGTGTGGTAGAAAGTATGCATTATGGTTTATATTCTGCAATGGGCTGCAGGACAGAGGGCAAGGTTTATTTTATTATTTTATTAATATTTGTATCCCGCCTTTTTATTTTTAAGAATAACTTAAGGTGGTAAACATATCAAACGCACTGTCCTCCTCCTATTTTCCCCACAACAATAACCCTGTGAGGTGGGTTGGGTTGAAAGTCAATGACTGGCTCAAAGCCACCCAGCTGGCCTTCAGGGTCAAGGCGTGACTTGAACTCACTGCCTCCTGCCCTCCAGCCTGGTGCCCCAACCACTAGACCAAGCTGGCTCTCTCTTGGCAGACTCTCTCTTTGTTAAAATAAATAAATAAATCATTAATTAATTAATTCAAACCATTTATATAGCTGCCCATCTGCCCATCTTGTATCAAACTCTGGATGGCTCTCAGGCTCAAATATTGGCACCACACAATATTAATGTGGCACACCAGCCTAATCAGACGCTATCTTACTTAATTCATCTTTTGTATTCCCAACATTTGTAAAAATACAGGAACTGCGGGGTAAGCAGATTACATCAACTTGGAAAATTACTCGACAAAAGAAGATGATCAGAGACAGATACAAGAGATTTGACTCACCCTATCAGATGGACTATTGCATGAATAAATATTTGTTTGAAAATGGCTAAAAGAACAGAGAATTTTGAACACAAATTTAAGCAAACAAATATATAAAAATAGGATGTATGCTGAACTAATGAGATGATGGTTATGGGAATAATATAAGCTGGAAAAAATGTTATATAGAGATATTATTATTTGTATAAATATAAAAAATGCCTATATCTAATCATTTATATATTGAAAATATTAAGAATTATATTTTGGCTAAGGTTGAAGAAGGAGAATACAAACGGAATGGAATTATCAAATTTAATTATTGTTAATTAATTATTATTGTCCTTTTTTTCTTGTTAAAATATAAACCAAGACAACATGCTGTACACCAGGCACTGGAGATTGTTATAATTAAAAACCAATAATATATCTATTAAAAAATCAATTGTGCAATTTGGGGGAAGGGATATGTTTAAATACTTGTAAAGCTTGGGATGAACCTGTCTCCACCTTCCCTCTCAAAATTACCGGTAATTTCTCCTGTATGTTCCCTAACTAAATCTTTTTCTGAGCCTTGCTCCAATGTCTATCATCCAACAAAGGGAGATTCTATTCTCTGGGGGAGGATTTGGAGGGGAGAGGCAGTTTGGTTAAGGGACTATTTTCCCAGGCAGCTTTGCTAGTTCTCTTTTTCATTTATTTACATTAATTTACCAGTGCCATATGCCACTCCATTCACTGACAATTCTGAATATATACTTATATGGCATCCATAAATCTGTAAATTTCTCAGCATCTGGTGATGAATTCTTTAGTACCCTCTGATTCCTTAAACCAGGGGTAGGCAACCTTGGCTGGCTCAGGAATTCTGGGAGTTGAAGTCCACAGTCATAAAAGAGCCAAGGTTGCCTACCCCTGCCTTAAACAAATTATGCCCTCTTGGATTTCTCTTTTAAAGTCTGCATTTTTACTGTAAAACTGTTTTCTGTTTTGTTTTAGATACCTTTTATTATTGTTCATCTATTAAAAATGTATATGCCGCCCATTTCACTCCACAAAGAAACCCTTTTATGTTTATGTACTTTTTTTATGATAGCCAGTATAATATCATGTTGAAGGCACCACACTCCTACTGAAGAAACCTGAAGCCAACCATGGAGTTCATGGGTGTATTTTAGGCCAACCTTCCTCAGTCTCAATCCAAAGAAATTCACAGCATTATAAAAAGGATAAAATTAGGGAAGGCCTCATGTAAATTACCTTGAGCCCTGTGGGGGGAAAAAGGATACAAATGCAATAAAAATATAGTTGGACTGATGGCGTGGTAAGAAGTGAACTGAAGGTAGTTTAAAAAGAGAAGGATGTTTCTTATATCTGCACTCTTTCCATTCTTGTACTTTTTAGAATAGAATAGAATAGAATAGAATAGAATAGAATAGAATAGAATAGAATAGAATAGAATAGAATAGAATAGAATAGAATAGAATAGAATAGAATAGAATAGAATAGAATAGAAGCTGGAAGGGACCCTGGGGGTCTTCTAGTCCAGCCCCCTGGTCAAGCAGGAGAACCTACACCATCTCAGACATGTGATTGTCTAGTTTTTTCTTTAAAATCTCCAGTGATGGAGCACCCATGAATTCTAGGGGTAAGCTGTTCCACTGGTTGATTTTCCTCACTGTCAGGAAGTTTCTCCTTAATTCCAGGTTGCTTCTCTCCTTGATCTGTTTCCAACCATTGTTTCTCGTCCTTCTCTCTGGTGCTCTGGTGAACAACCTGACCCCCCTCTTCCTTGTGGCAGCCCCTCAAATACTGGAATACTGCTATCATGTCTCCTCTATTTCTTCTTTTCTTTAGACTAGCCAAACTCAAGTCTCGCAGCCGTTCTTCGTAAGTTTTAGCCTCCAGGTCTTTGATCATCTTAGTTGCTCTTCTCTGAATTTTTCCCAAACTCTCAACATCTTTTTTGTGATATGGTGACCAAAACTGGCTGCAGTATTTCAGGTGTGGTCTTACTAGGGCTTTGTAAAGCAGTACTAATACTTCATGTGATCTTGATTCTATGCCTCTGTTTATACAACCCAATATTGTATTAGCTTTTAGTTCCTCTTTAACACAGTAAGACAAAATTAATATACCTGCATACAGTACCGGAAGAAGCTAATCATCTCTCAAACCATGTGTACCTTTTAAAAATTACAACATGTCACAGTCAAATCCCAAAAAGGAGCCTCTGGTGTTATGGATAATACTGTTCATGTAGGCATGAAAAATGGCTTGCATGCTGTCAATGCTTCTGACTCTAGTTTTCTCCAAATCTTAAAGCTGCTAGACTTAAGATTCATTTCTTCATGTTCAAAATAAGACTTAGAAGTTTTCCTCCAAAGGTCTCCAGCTGGTGGCATACAATACATCAAAATAATCTGTTTCTAAAATTAGGGTGAATTGAATTCAGTGTAGAAATTTCCAGTGTCTACATCTGTGTCTGTGGGTAAGTTGCATGTGAGCCTTCAAGTTAGTTTTGATTCTTGCAAACTACAAGGACAAGTCCATGCAACTTTCCAGGCAACGTTTCCAGAAATGGTTTATCTTTGCTTCCTTCCTAGGATTAAAATGACTGGCTAAAGTTGGCTTCCATGAAGATGCAGGACTAAGACTCAGGCCTTCCCACTCCAAGGTCAGCATTTTAACCACTATGCCAAATTGGCTTTTTTACATGGATATTTAGGTAGTCCTTGACTTACAACAGTTTGTTTAGTGACCGTTCGAAGTTACAATGGCACTGAAAAAAGTTACTTATGACCATTTTTCACACTTACAACCATTGCAGTACTCCCATGGTCACATGATCAAAATTCAGATGCCTGGCAATTGACTCATATTTATGACGATTGCAGTGTCCCGTGGTCACCTTTTGTGGCTTTCTGACAAGCCTAATCAATGGGGAAGCCAAATTTAATTAACAACTGCAGTGATTCACTTAACAGCCATGGCAAGAAAAATCCTAAAATGGGGCAAAATTCACTTAACAAATGTCTCACTTAGCAACAGAAATTTTGGGCTCAATTGTGATTGTAAGTCAAGAACTACCTGAACTGTGCATAACAAGTTCTCACTGATCCATGGTTTTACAAGTTTTACAAGAGGTTCAGGCATCTTTAATACTATACAGCTGTACAGGAATAATCCCAAAGCAACATATTTCCCCTCTCACGTTCAGCCACGTTTGTTCCTTCCCGCCTTGTCCAGTAAATAAGTAGAGAAAGTAGAACATAATGCTTTTAGCCAACAATATGTGCCAGAAGCAGCCTCTTTTATTTTTCCTAGGCAAGGAAGCATTTGCTTTCAGGAAATTACAAAAAAAGACCCAAAAATAAAATCAAACATGACTCATTGCAGTAGGGTCGTGCCCATGTGGTCGTCAGGCTATGATACTCTCAGCAGTTGAAACAATTCCAGAGTTTCATACTAAAAATACAAGAAGTAGCTTCTGTATATGTGAAAAGCTAAAAGTTGAAGACATATTTTGGGTTTAAGTTTTCCCTCTCGCTATCCAAAAAAACTGAGTTTGAAACTGTACAGACTTTTAGATTGGTTTCTACTTTAGAGAGGCAGATGAATAGGCACGATGCGATCAGAGCATTCGTGCAGGCAAGGGAAGTCTGCATTTTTTTGGAACATGACTTGATTCCAATTAGCATGATTTTCATTACAGGTAGTCCTTGACTTACAACCACATTGGAGGCCAAAATTTATGTTGCTAAGCAAGACAGATGTTAAGTGAGTTTTGCCCCATTTTACGACCTTTCTTACCTCAGTTGTTAAGTGAATCAGTGCAGTTATTAAGTTAGTAACATGGTGGCGAGCTGAATCGGGCTTCCCCATTCACTTTGCTTGTCAGAAGGTCGCAAAAGGTGATCGCATGACCCCAGGATAGTGCAACCATCAAAAATACGAATCAGTTGCCAAGCATCCGAATTTTGATCCTATGACTAAGGGGATGCTACAACAGTTGTAAGTGTGAAAAACAGTAAATGAGAATGAGAATGATTTGAGTAGAATTTTTCTGAAGTGTGTGCTTATTTTTAGATACTTGCTTTATGCACAGCTGGGGGTATCGGCAGCTTGGCAACATCAGTATAAAAAGAAAGCAGAAAGAAGGACAAATATTTCAAAGAGTGATATCAATTTATTTTATAGGTTTATGCTATACAGGTGCAGCACTATCTTAAATCATCACCTTTTTCCAAGACTGGAATCTCTTTAATTCTAGGATTCACTCAACTTGCATAGAATTTGTCACTTAAGAATATGATAGCAGAACATGTAACATTTCCAAAGCATTCTCTAGTGCAGGGCTTTTCAACCAGTGGTATGGGTACCACCTGTGGTACATTGGCACCTGGCAGGTGGTACACAACCATCCTAGAAAAGTGGTAGCGGGGGAGGGGAATGAGCTGAACCAGTGGCAGCACCGCACAAGCCTGAGCGAGAGATGGCTGGAGCTGCAGGGCTGTCAGGGCTCAACGGAAGCTCGGTGCTGATCCTGGCGCTTCTGCTGAGCCCAGAAGAAGCGCCGATCAGCTGGAATGTTGCAGCATCCCCAGGGTCTTGTGATTTACATTCAGATGCTTGGCAACTGATTCATATTTATGATGGTCACAGTGCAACCAACCAGCAGAGGGGGGGGGAAATAAAAACCAAGCACCACCCCACCACACCCCCGCTGCCAATCCTCAACAGAAATGCTCACAATGAAAACCTCGGACAGGAGGAAGAGCGTCGCCAGGCAGGCGGGCAGGTGTCTTGCTCGGCTGTGGCTTGGGGGGCACTTTTTCAGTGCCATTGTAACTTCGAACAGTCACTAAGCGAATTGTTGTAAGTCGAGGACTACCTGTACTTCATCACTTTTTTCCTTTTTTTTTTTTTGGTCATCAAGTTTTTGACACCTTGCTAGGCGACTGGTGGTACTTGGATGTTGCCATATCCTAAAAATGGTACAATGGGTGAAAAGGTTGAAAAGCCATGCTCTAGTGTAGCGGTAGCAACCTTGGCTCTTTCATGACTTGTGGACTTCAACTCCCAGAATTCCTGAGCCAGCTGAGTCATAAAAGAGCCACAAGTCATAGAAGAGCCAAGGTTGCCTACCCCTGCTCTAGTGGAAGTGAATGTGTATAAATTTCACAATCTATCCCTCAAGCCTACATTAGAGAAAATCTCATGGGGCCATGTTTGTGTGTAATGAACAAAGTCTACACAGCTCCTAGTAGTTCAATTAACCTTTTACCTGGCTATGCCATCTTCAAACCAGCCTTAGTGCCAAATCTTCCCAAACAATGTCCTGGCTACAATTCATACCCACAATCCATGATGGACAGAAAATTCAACCAGGATTTCTAGATAATTTACATTAGACAGCAATAGCTTTGACACTCAAATATTTAAGAACAGTGGTATCAATTAAGCTATCCCTGACTACCACAGTTAAACTGTAGAGCTGTAGACAGCTTTTTGTAAAGGGGTTATAGACTTTGAGCTCACTGTTGAGAACAGTCTTCTCACTGAACAAGTGCTCAAATTGGACTTTAAGTTCATTGGGTATCTCTGAACTACTTTGAGCCACTCTTTATATTACATCTGAATCTGGTGGGTGGATTGAACATTCCGAGATTGGGGAGGGTAAGCAAAGTAGACCCCACAAGCCCAAATGAATCTTTTCAATCCAATCCCTAATATAACACTTACACTTTGTTGTAGGGTTGCAGCAGCATTCATTGGGCTATTTAGGCAACATTTGCTAATTAGGGTTCTTGAATGAACAAAGCTTATGAAGGAGTTCCCACAGATAATATCATCAGCAGAAAATTCTGGTCTCCACCCTTAGGAAAATGACTGCATTGTGGATGGGTAAAATTAGGTTTCAGATTACAAAACCAAATCAAATGACAGGAGAAGCCTTGACATCATGTTATAATAGATTTAAGAAATTAGTCCTGAGCATTTTTAATTTTGCATTTTTTACATTTATTCAAAGTTATTAGGGGGAAATGTATATATAGTAAAAATACATACACTTGTAAAACAATGTGTAGCATACATTAGAGAAAACAGCTTAGTAAAACTTTATACATTAGGAAAATGGTTTGCAAAGATGCATATATTAGGGAAATATGCATAAAAATGCACAGTTACCTTAGAGCAAACTTCAACAATTCTCAAACTGATTAAGGAAATTGAATGAACCAAACTTAAAACTGGAAAAAATGAGAAATTGAGAGAAACTGGACAGATTTATCCATCTCTGCATTTTGTTATTTTTAAATATGCACACACACTTTGTACCATTCACACATTCCCCGGTTCTGCACCCAGATATTCCCATGTATTTTGTGCCCGATTCACAAACTTGCCAACCCAATCCTCTATACCAGAGTTTTTTCAAACTTGGCAACTTTAAAATGTTGTGGCTTCAAAGTCCCAGAATTCCCCAGCCAGCATACATTCATACATCTTAAAAATGGTCAAAGTGGAGAAACCTTGTGCTACATCACAGAGATCCCTTTCTTTCTTTCTTTCTTTCATTCTATCATCCCTACTACCATGTGTGTCATGTTAACCTTCCCCCACACAGGCAGGATTGATTTATAGTGGGCAAGCTCCATTTTCAAAATGCAGGCTACCTGCCAGATTTAAAAGCCCACAGCCTCTGACTCAGTGACTGTCTGACTCCTTGGAAATGTAAGGAGGATGGAGTCTCAACAAAGTCACTTTTGTTCTTATGGGGGAAGAATTAGAAGTGACAGGAGTTGCCACAAGAAGGCGAAAGGACCCATACTGCATTCCTAAACTGCTCCCAAACCCCTTCTGGATTTTTAACCACCAGTGCTTTCCCATTTTGGTGAAAAGGAGGCAGCTTGGACCAATCCAGAGCTTTTGTATTCAAATGGGGAGAAGATCTGTTTTAGAAGATGACCAGGAAGCACACCAAAACATTCAAGTAAAACTACTGGTTACTAATCATCAGTTTTACTTCCATGAATGGCTAAACTTTGAAAAGAGAGACAGAAAAAGATTCCCCTTCACTGCCCCCAATTTGTGGCATGCTTGTCATCTGGTCTTAATCGTTTATAAATACTCCTGTTCCCAACCAACATTGCCCTGCATTGCTAATTTAGAGAGAATGAAGAGGAGAGGCTGGAACTGTTGTATGCAATAGTAGCCACTTACAAGTCAACACCCAGAGGATGTCTTCCTAATCCTGAAGTAGTTCAGTCATTTCTGGGATATGGGACAGGAAGTCAGAGAGGTTATGGCTCTAAATATAATAAAACTCTCAAGATTTACTTAATCCTTGGTCTAGTAAATAAGGTACTAAAGTCTGGGCTTGAATAGTTTTGTTTTATCTAAATAAATATGAGGCTAATGGTGCAATACAACTAAAACCATAATGGGGAGATAATATATTGTGATTCTATCTTGTGGACTTTATAATATATTGTGATTCTATCTTGAGGACTTTTAAGGAACAGTTGTGTTTAACTTTTCTCTAAATGGACAAAAGCTTTGATGTGTTGACTCTAATAGGAACTCAATTAGCATGGATTTCTCACCAGACCTTGCTTCAAGATACCTGTTTTACTATGAGTTCATTGTCAAAATTATTCTTGTTGGCACATACTCCAGGTATCACAAAGCCTTGATGTTTCCTGTCTAAACCAACTTCCTGTTGTTCATTAACCACAGCACTGTCACTTTTTTCCTGAACTCATAAGCTATGCATTCTGCAGGAACATATAGTCTTCTTCTCTTTGAGACCTTTGTGCCTGACAATGTATGACATGGATCTCAGAAACAGCATCTAACCCCCCTGGACAGAAATCACTCTTCAAAAAATAAACATATAACTTGGATTCATTCATAGAAAGTGGACATAACTTGGGCATATCAAGATATCATTTTTGGCATTGGTTCAGGAATGCTAATCAGATAACAATTTCCTATTCAAGTACAGGACCCTTGGTTAGCCTGCAATGTGACTCCAGCAACTGACAGCAAGTATCAAATACCGGTACATATAGATCTTTGCCACCTTTTATGAGAAAAATGGACTGGACATCAAGTTTCTACATTTGCCTCCTCTAACCTCCTTGTTATGGCAAGATGTGCCCAAGTATTATACTCAGCCCATGTTATTGCTGGAATCAAGAACATCAAAGCAAGCCATATGGTCCAACACCTTCCTTAGACTAGATTCAAACCTTAACTTCAATGTACCATCAGAGCAAAACTTTCAACCCTGAATTAAAAAGAAAATTGTCTCTACTAAAGGTAATTAAGATCAAATTATTGTCTCTACTAAAGGTAATTATGATCGTTATCAAACTGTACAATATTCACAAAAATCTAAATTCAAAACATTTATAAGCAAAAATACCAATGAGCCAGACTATGCATTATTTTCACAAAATGTTATATATCTGGAAAAAATGAAGGAAGATGGGTTTAGGATATTGCTGGTAGGAAATATGACCAGCTACAGTCCCAACACAAAAATATATAAAACTTTAGTGTCAATGACATTTAATCACCAGCCAGTATTAATATTTATAATAAGATTATAATTTCTGATAGAGAGGTCTTGGAACACAAGATGACATCTTGAATATTATTTGGAAGTATTCATTTGGCATTTTTATAAGATTAATTGTGGGGGGTTTTTCTGAATGGTATACTCTTTCACTCTGTTTAAGAATAAGTAACTGAAGAAATTTATTGTAAGCTTGTTGATTATAGCAAATCTGTTAGATAAGCAGAAGATTCTCCCCAAATCCTGGAATGGTTAATAATAATAACAACAACAATAGAGCTTACATCCTGTGACAATACCTGTAACACCATCAAACATCAACACCTGCTTATCCCAAGACCTTGGGAAGCTCAATGGGTGGATAGAAATGCCAAATCCAGTCTTAACATCTGGCTGACTGTACAACCAACCATAATAATAATAATTTATTAAATTGATATGCCACCCAAATGCCAGTAACTCTGAGAGTGGCATGAATATCAAAACTGACAGCTCATCAGGGAGAAAAGCATTAAAACATAAACATATACATACATACATACATACACACACACACACACACACACACACACACACACACACATATATATATATATATATATATATATATATATATATATATATATATATATATATATACCTACTTACTTATTTACTTTACTTATTTATTTACTTATTTAATTTTTTATGCCACCCCTCTCCCCTATAAAGCAACTTTGGGCAGCTTACAAGTTATTGAACAAGCAGAAAAATAATTAGAATATTAAAACATTAAAACCACACAGATGTAAGATTTTAAAATCTACTTAAACTATACTAAAACTATGCTATACTGACCTTATTAGCAGTGAGATGATGAATACACTATAATGGAGGTCCTACCCCATATGTTCTATAACAAGGGTTGGGTGGTTATGTATGATATAATGGGAAAGCATTAAACTTACAAATAACCACATTTGTCATTCTTTGATAGTGAAGATAGGCACAGATTACTTTATAGTATAATTCAGAAATGCAGCAGTGCTAAGAGAACAAGAGAGGATTTGCCTCTTGTTTTCCTAGGTGAAATCCAAACACAGCTTCAAAATAATAAAAAGATAGTATCGTTATTCTATTATAAAATACTGATCAATTTTGGAATATTGGATTAGCCATACGGAAGGCTTATTTTCCAGAAAAAGCTGAAAAGCTAGACAACTGACTAGTTCGAAAGCAGCACAAGAGCACAGACTAGAAACAAGACAATTGATCTCTATATGGAACCTCTGCTTTCAGTTATCCAAAGGAAAGCACGTTCAAATATTAAAAACTGGAGGGGGGAGGAAAAAATTAGAGACATGTGACTGCAGTCAGCTGCTCCAGATAGACCACCAGATGTATTTATTTCTTGGCACATTTTCTAGCAGAAAAGTTAAATCAATCAATAAAAATTTAGGATTATACTGATATAGTCCTTTAAAGCAATGTTTCTCAGCCTGGTTCAGGAACCACAATTCTCATCTTGGCTTTCAATATTCTTACTGGGAATTTGAGGAATCATAGTTCCAATGCCTCTATAAGAAAGAGCAGTGCTTTTTTTGTAAAAGAAAAAGGTGCCGGAACTCCCACGTGTTATACAACCTGCCTTGCCTACCCTACAAGGTTCCATCCAAAAAAGGTGCCGGAACTCCATTCTGAGCGTTCTATGAGAAAAAAAGCCCTGAGAAAAAGTATTTTAATCACTGCCAAGCCTCACTAAAGGAACTTTAACGGAAGTCAATCCAGGAATAAATATTCTTACATATTTTAAAATGTCCTTAAAATTTTTAACATTACTTTTAACTGGACGTAAAATTCTCTTAGGGCACAGCAAGACAGCAGATTATAGTGTAATCCCATACCATGAGCTAACAGAAAAGTATGCCTTCATAAAATTTGCTGCCCTCTTATTATAACACAGCAATGAGGCCAGTGAATGGTGCGGTCCTTACAAGCTTCTCGCAGACCAATTACAGAAAATGATTGGGAGATTCTTCTGACTTCATTTATCTCCCCATCAAACGTTACTACTAATTCCTCTCCTTAATCTGAGGTAATCAAGGCCAGGTAAATGTAGGGAGATTTTTGAACAGCTGGTGTGTAGCCCTTTGTTAAGTCATCTTTCTAACAGATCACAAGCACAGAAGTGTTCCATCTCTGACCTGTCAGAATAATTTCTGAATGTAAGTCAAACACTGAACCCCTGTTCAAATATAGGCAGCTGGGCTCTAGGAATGAAGGAAGAATACAGGATAAAATCGGAAAGAGTTTTCCTGGTATATTCAGCAGGAACACTAAGAAAAAGCAACCCACTCACCCCTGTTTCACTCTCCACCGCCCCCACCCCAGCATTGCCTGTGGCCTATCAATCAGCTCATACAGATGTGGGGTGAAGCTGAACAGGAGTGTCAACCTGAGGAAGCAATCCATAATGTATGAGCTCCATTCATGACTATAGCCAGCAGCACCCAGGAATAGCCCGCAGAACAGAGAAAAATGACATAGAAGAAATCAAATGGCATTTCCACACTCACACAATAAACAGTACACCCATGTTGGCATAAGTAGTGAAAAATCTGTAACGCACAGCAACATTACTGGGTTTGGGGCATCAAACAAAAATTAAATCACTGTTATATGAGAGTGGAGGCCTAGTATGGTAACTTCCTTTTAATAAGGGCCCTTTCAGTTGAATAAGGCTGAAGTACATACAGTACCTCCGACAGAGACTCTATCCTGCAACTCATTCCAGTGGAACCTGGATGCATGCAGAGATCTGTTGATCCCCATCAGTAATACAGATTCCTGGGATTACCAAATTCACTTCCCATGCCAAGTCCCTGAAGGTGCAACAGGATTATAACTTCCTCTTAACTGAGTTTTGGAGAGCAGGTCTGAGAATTGTCCCTAAAACTAATGGTGCATTAGACGTATGCCAGGGCCAATCTCTCAGCTCAACTCCCCTCACAGGGTTGTTGTTGTGGGAAAACAGTAGGAGGATGGAATATTAAGTATGTATTAAGTATTAAGGAGTTGTGGCCAGGGGGGCATTTGCCCAGGTTCGCCTGGTGCGCCAGTTGCGCCCCTATCTGGACCGAGATGCCCTACGTACGGTCACTCACGCACTCGTTACCTCCCGTATAGATTACTGCAATGCTCTCTACATGAGGCTGCCCTTGAAGACCACCCAGAGGCTCCAGCTGGTGCAGAATGCGGCCGCGCAGGTAGCGATGGGAGCATCCCAATACTCCCATATTACACCCCTCCTGCGTGAGCTGCATTGGTTACCGGTTGCCCTCCGGGTGAGATTTAAGGTGTTGGTACTTACCTTTAAAGCCCTACATGGCCTAGGCCTGGGATATTTGCAGGACCGTCTACTGCCGGTAACGACTTCCCATCGCCCGGTGCGCTCACACAGGGAGGGCCTCCTCAGGGTGCCATCGGCTAGACAATGTCGGCTGGTGACCCCCAGGGGGAGGGCCTTCTCTGTGGGAGCGCCAGCCCTGTGGAACCAACTTCCCCTTGAGCTCCAGATGGCCCTGGATCTCCGGTCCTTTCGCCGCGGCCTTAAAACATTCCTTTTCCATCAGGCTGACCTGGACTGACAGGGAATTTTAAAATGTTTTTAACTTATTATTGGGACTGCTAGTTTAATTCTTTTTTTAACTTTTGTATTAATGTATTTTTATTGTTGTTAGCCGCCCTGAGTCCTTCGGGAGATAGGGCGGCATATAAGTCCCATAAATAAATAAATAAATAAATAAATAAATAAATAAATAAATAAATAAATAAATAAATAAATAAATAAATAAATAAATATCTGCTTTGAATGATTTATAAAAAATAATAAAACAAACAAACAAACAAATAAATGGTGATCCAACTGCTGCATGTGGTTTCTGGAGCCACAAATATCCTACCTCTGTGCTCCCAGTTGTAAGCACAATCACTTTAATGCACTTCCAGGCAATAATGATTTTATAGCATCACCCAAATGAGCTTCTGAGACTATGTGAATCAACTCCGACTAGCCTATATGCAGAACTCTGTGTCTGCAATCATTTCAGTCAGACATTCTGCAAAAATTTCAGGCATCTGACCAATAAAGTCTACCTAACTTTCTGAGAAAGTTGTGATCCGGTCCCTAATGTCACCGTGGAACGTCACACCAAGTTCCTTTCCACCAGCATCTGGGAGCTAATCCAGTTTGACCACCTCTCTTATAATCAAGAAGAAAAACCAACAGTGGCTAGGCCAAGAATCCTTGTTATTATTATTTTTTAAAGCTCCATGACGAAAAGAATAGCCAGCGAGGGGTGGGTGAGAGGAAGAAAAAACAAAAACAGAACAGCAGATGGTTACTTTTTTCAATCTACTTTTTAAAAATGGGAAGGGAAGGGAAGAAGAATTGGTATTCCTGTTAAGCAGAGACAGAAACGGCATTGTTATAAAATCATGTTGCCCCAGCGGTAACAAGAAGACATGGGCTGATCAGCTGACATTCCTGGATAGGAAGTTGTGTTTTTTTTAAGGAAGAAATTGCTTGCGTATATTTTTAGCTGTTCAGACTTCCTAAATCATGAAGTTTCATGATTTGATGCCTGTCTGCCTGCCTGCTGAAAATCTCTAATAAAAGGCAAAAATGTGGCTAGGCAAAATTATTGAGCCTTATCTCTACACCTACTGAATAGCTGAAAAGGGATCTTGTTGTGGACGAAAGAGACCTACACCCCTGCCACTTAACAAATTGGAATTGATCCACCTTGGAGCATCTCCTGAGAGTCAACACTCTTCATTGGAAGGTAATTGGCAAGCCGAATGGGAATGAGTTGGAAAGAGCAGGATAGCTTCCAAGAGAATCTCAGGCATTACAACACAGAAATTACTAGGGATTTGAATATTTCTCTCTCTCTCTCTCCCTCCCTCTCCCTCTCCATCTCCCTCTATTAATTTCTTTACCTTGCGTTGCATTAAGTGTGTACAACCAGCCTTACTACTGAGCCAGAATAAGGCTGGACAATGAGGATAAGCATCATGACCATTTTTTGCCAGGTCTTAGGCTAGGGCCGTGGTAGAGAGCCTATGGCACACATGCCACAGGTGGCACTCAGAGCCCTCTCTGTGGGCACGCATGCTGTCACCCCTGTCCTAGGCCTTCAGCTGGGTTTTATAAAACCTTTTCGCTTTAGGCCCCCGCCACCGTGTGCAAAAAAAAAAAAAGGTTCAATCAATCAATCAATTTCAACTTCTTGCAGGAAAAAAAAGATTTCGCAAAGTTGGAATTGATGGATTGAACTTTTTAGTCCCACCCAGTCTGCCGTTACCACCACAGCCACGCCCACCCAATGGGCCATGCCCACCCAATGGGCTACGTCCACCCGGCACCCAACGATACATAAGTGGGTTTTCGGTTGCAGTTTGGGCACTCAGTCTCTAAAACGTTTGCCATCACTGGGCTAGGGGGAAGCATTTTAATGTGGCGATCATCCCAGCTGTGTCCTTAAATGCAGGGCATCACATCTTCCGAGCATTTGTATGTGTTCCCTCTCTCCTATCCCAACCTTTCCCTATTCCAACTATCATAACATGTTAGCCAGATACAGGAATCCAAACATTCTCTCTGCAATCATTTTTAGTACACAACTGAAGTACAGATCTTTTCATTCTGAATCTGAGAGTCTCAGCTCAGTGTCCTATCTGCAGTGAAGAGATGTCCTCAGAGAGAGAAAAGAATAGTTAAGATTAAAAGAGGAAGATCCAAATTTGTAGAACAGGGGTGTCAAACTGGTGGCCTGTGGGCTGGGTCCGTCATGCACCGGCCATGCCCACCCCAGCTCCACAAAGGCAAAAAATAAAATCATATGTCACGTGACGTGATCGAGTTTGACACCTGTGTTGTAGAACAATTTTAATGGATATATAAAAATGGTTTTGAAAGTGGAAGGAAAAGGCTTTACAATGAGACTCTATCAGAGTAAATGGCATAAAAATAAAAGTGATGAAATGGTTTGGAATGAAACGAAAGCAAGGGATATTTTAGAAGGCTGCATGGGCATTATAGTGAGATGTCAGAATATGGAACCATCTCAAGAGCTACCTTGCTTGGGAAAAAAAGTGATGAAACTGAAATCACATGTTGTAATAACACTGAAAAGTGATACAGCAGGCTTAGGTAATATAAATGGTGAATATTAAAATATTGGGGTACATTTTGCCCACAGAATGGCTGAGCAACAGGTTTAACATGTGTGTGCACTTGTACCTGTTGACTGCAAGAATGCCACCACTGTTCCTCTATTTCAAAGGGAAAAGTAGCAAGAGTGATTGCAAAAATGTCAAGGTAATTAGTTTGTTAAGCAGAAAAGTGCTTGGCAACACTCTGATTGAAATGGAAGGATATTTGAAAAGTATAGTGCAGGTGTGCTGACCACAGTTTTGCTCTTTAAAGCAAATCCGAGAAATAGGTGAATGGGAGAAAGTTACTGTACGCTTGTTTGTTTTTTTAAAAAGCATGTGATAAAATGAATAGGCTGAAATTAAAGAATGTTTTGAGTGAATATGGAGTCAAAGGCAGGCAGCTGAATACAGTGAATGCATGTGAGTGAGAATGGAGTACTTAGCAAATGGCTCAACACTGAGCAGGAAATAAGACAAAGATTTTGATGTCCCTTTGGATGTTCAATACCGGGGTCCCCAACCTCTGGTCTGTAGACCGGTACCAGGCCACAAGCAAAGCCCCATCCGTGGGATGTAGGCAGCACACAAACCATGCACCCTCCGATCCATGGAAAAGCCTCTCTCCATGGAAGCGGTCCCTGGTGCCCAAAAGGTTGGGGACCTCTGATTTAATTTATTTATGGATAAATATATAAGGAATGCTTGGAGCAACATTAGAAATGTGTTGGCTGAGGACAGGAATGTGAGTGTAGTTGAACATGCAGGCAATGTTGTGTTGTTGGCTAAAAACCTGAATGATCTGCAGAGATCATCAGGTTGCTTGCATGATGTTACAAAAAAAATTGGTATGGATCTGAAAATGTATCAAAGACTAAGGGACAAAGAAAACTGAATGAACAATTATAAGTTGCATATAAATGCTGGAAAACTAGAGCAAGTAGATCAAGATCCGAGAAATTTTAGAATGTGCAAATGCTGGTAGAAAGATAAATGGTAATAAGTGGTTTACTGTTAGGAATGTGCATTTGTTGAAATAAGTGAAAATGTTGTGTATAAGGTTGTGTTTCTACTCACTTTGTTATATGAGTGTTGGGGGATGTCTGCAGAAACATAAAACATAAAAACAAATACAGTGTGACTAATATATTTAAGAATTATGTGTAGTAAAACTATCAGGTCAAGAATGAATGGTTGCCAAATGAATATGGAATTAATTGAAAAGTGAACAACGAGCCCGAAAGAAGAATGTGATTTGTTCATGCAAAGAGAATGAATTAAGGACAAAGTGCAAAACAATATATGAAGAAAGAATGGGTCGAGAGGAAGAGGAAGGTTCAGAAAGTCATGACTGCATGGAGTGAATAACACATTGAAAAAAGAGGTGAGAACAGAAGACAAATATATAGATGTGGAGAAACCAAGGGTAGTTTACAAGAACAAAAGGCATAGAAAGGTATCATGAATAGAGTTGGTGCCAACTAGTTTCAGCTAGGTTGCCTTTTCTCTTTCTTATTTCATTTCTTTAATTTATTTGTCTTACTTCCTACTCTTTTGCTGCACTTGGAATAATGTTGCTTATCCCAAAAAGGAACATGTCTTTCTCCAATACTCTATTTTTATCCATGTAATAAGTCTCTATGTGTGCATACGTGCTTGCAAAGAATTCAAAGATGTTATTCTACACAACTGAATGGTGTAATCCAGAAATAGATTTAGCATCAATTGTTTCTGTATACTGTACTCAGCATGAGAAACAAAAGCTAGGCAGAAACTAAATTAGAATGAAGCAAGAACACCTATATCTATAGGATTACAGTCAAATCCTGTTTGAGTACTAATGTTAAGAATATTCTTTTTAAATTTCAAGAAACTTCTCATCCTAATATCCTATGCAGCAATTCTAAGCAAAGATGAATTTCAGAAGCAGCTGAAAATGTTATATAATTCACTTAACTTCTATTGCATTCTGTCCATTTTGAAATGGCTTAGACATTCAACAAACTTTCATTAAAAAAAAAATAAGTCTCTCTCGAGTAAACTCTTAATGAATTTTAGAATTTTCCTGACAACGAGAGTGGTTTGGTTTTGCTTTTTTCTATTTCCCAAACTAGTCTTGAATTAGTCCTCTATACAAGAGCAAACAAGAGCCAAGCTAGAAACTGGGAGACGGTGAGTTCTAGTCCCGCCTTAGGAATGAAAGTTGACTGGTGACTTTGAACCAGTCACTCTCTCTCAGCCCAATTCACTTCATAAGGTTGTTGTGGGGAAAATAGGAGGAGGAAGGAGTATGAGGTATGTTCGCCGCCTTGAGCTGTTTATAAAAAGATTAAAGGCAACAAACAAACCAAGACACAAACCTGTTTAGCTTTTCTGGGGATCAGAGAAGATAATCTAGAACTAGACACTAAGCTAAAAAAAATAGGAAAATTCAAAGGATTGGAATTTCCTTAATATTGCTGTGTCTATGTTTAGGGATGTCCAGCTGAAAAGAAAAACTGAAATACAAGGTGACAGGGTAACAAATCGTAGAACTCAATCCTTTCTAAAATTGAAAAGAAAGCAAACTTAAGAGATAATGACCCTATGGAAATTAAATGGAACCAAGATGATCTTCTCCCTGTTCTTGTTCCTGATTTAAATCTTTGGGCAGAAATTGATTTTCCTGGTGCCATCAGCTTGTCATCATAACAAGGAAGTGGCTAGACTCAAACTGTTTCCCCCAATATTAAGTTTCAAATGCATGCACGTTCTATGGAAGATAAATTCATTACATAGGAATCACTCCAGAGATTATACAGTAGCGCATCCTTCATACCCACCATTTGTTTTGCCTCTCATAATTTTGCAAAATAGTTGTGCTAGGCATGGCAAGAAATAACCACTTGCAAATGCAACCACTACTATCCCAATTTTCCAACCTTCACTTGGATAGCATTTGTTCATTTGTTTATAACACTTATACATAGCAGTGATAAGAGTATATAAACTAGTCAAAAAACCAACATCCCACCCACCCCCAAATTCCTGGGTTTTGTCATAAATGGCATTTACAAAATACAGTCTATAGAGTTCATATGGATCAAAATAGCTTCTTCAGCTTGGTAGCCATTACTTGTACTTAATTAGAGGTACAAGTAAAGATCCCTGATGGCTCAGTGGTTAGAATGTAGTATTGCAGACCAATTTTGCCAACTGCCAGGAGTTCGATCCTGACTGGCTCAAGGTTGACTCAGCCTTCCGTCCTTCTGAGGTCGGTAAAATGAGGACTAAGATTATTGGGTGGGTAATACGCTGACTCTGTCAACCGCTTAGAGAGGGCTGTGAAGTGGTATATAAGTCTAAGTGCTAGTGCTAATTACAGCTCCCATCATTCCCTGATAAATATCCAAAAGAAAGACTTGCACAAGAAAATAGAGTTACAATAAATATCCAAAACATTACAGTTAGTATGAACCAGTGGTTTTTTTTTCATTTGGTAATTTTAAAAGTGCTGTGAAATACTGACTGGGAGTTGCAGTCCACACATTTTAAACCTGCCAAGTTTGAAACACACTAGCATAAACTATAAAGGACATCTTTGAAGGCGACGGGGGGGGGGGGGCGGGTAGGTAGAGAAAGAGGGGGGGGGAAATCCATCTGTAGCACTCACACAAGGAGAGCCTGGGTACAGAGATGGATCTTCAACATGTGACTAAGCATACAAAGATAGCTGTTTCATAAAGCGACCAGAGAACGTCCATATGGAGGACAAGGATGAATATTATAGGAGCCAGACAGACAATTTAGTCATCACAACTAGCTTCCTTGCTTTAAGCACAGCTGTTCCTGGGGGAAAATGGATCAAGGTCCTCATAAAACATTTCCTTCCCATCTGTATGACTCCAGGCTATTTGCAAATGTGCTCCCAGCCTCTTATTTCCTAAGCTGAAAAGCCATTATAAAGTAGCCAGAATTTTTTCTGCTAATATAAACATCTGAACAAGATTCAGGAGAACAGAGCAAGCAAGATGTGAATATATTTATATATTTATAAATATAAATATACATTTAAATCCCTCCATAGCTTGAGCCCAGGTTCTCTGAGGGACCGTCTCTTACTGGTCACATCCACCTGACCCACTAGAGCAGGGAGACAAGGAAAGTTGTGGATCCTGTCCCCTAAGAAGATACATCTGGCAGGACCCAGAAGGGCCTTCTCTGTGGTGGCTCCCTCCCTCTGGAACATCATCCCTCTGGAAATTAGACTGGCCCCCACTCTTTCACTCTTTCAGAAGGCCCTGAAGACTTTGTTCTGCCAGCAGGCCTGGAGAACCCAGAGCAGAATGGAGCCCATTAAATGGCTGATATGAGTGTGTGTTGTCGGCGGGGGATGGGAGATTATTATTTTATTATTATTTTTATTTCTTTTATATTGTGTTTTTATTTCCTATAAGCCTCAAGTCGCCATGAGCGAGTAGTCAGCAATATAAATTTTCCAAATAAATAAATACAAACATGATTGCTTTGTCCTTGATCTGTAAGTTGAACAAGCCAGCAGTCACTTTCATAGCAGTTAAATTTATTTGTAGTAATATCGAGTGACAACTTCCATTCCTTTCATTATTCCTATTTATTTCAGAAAGAAATCTGTGTAAGTGGCAGTTTTGCAATGTTCTGAACAAAAATGAGAAAGGTGACCAAGTTTGGAGAGTCCAGCGGTGTGAATTCTTGTTCATTTTCTCATTCTAACTGTCTTCAAGGTTATTTTTCCAGCAATAAAAGCCAGAAACTGGAGAAATGAAGAAAAAAGTAGATTTATCTGAATGCTGATGTCCAAATATCAATTTCTGTATATGGAATATGCACAACCATGCAATTTTATTCAAATGATATATAGAAAAACAAGAAATCACTCTTATGGGGGGGGGAGCTTTTGCACTGCTGCTTTTGCACATATGTTCCTAGCAAGTATACAAATTTCATCTGGAGCATCCCTCTCCTCTCCACGTGCTACTTGGCTGGAACCCGAGATCTGTAACTTCACTTCCAAAAGGCCCAGACAATGAAAGAGCCTGTTAACTGAAGCCAGCTGGGCCCGGTGTCCCCACCACCCGCCTGTCTCGTTTGTTTACCTCCTATTTGCCTCATTTTAGCTCTTCCTGAATCAGATCAGATTTCAAGAAGCTAAAATTACATACCATTTCCCCCTTTTTTTATTCCTCCAGTCCCTCACACAAATGTGTAAACAGACGTACACAGGCACACCTACAGACACGCAAAGTTGAAGAGGATACAGCCTGGAATTAATTCCCTTTCTGTCCTTATTCCAAGAAAAAGGAATATTTAATCTTGCCTTCCAGATCAGCCAGCCCCATGAAGCAATGCCTAGCTAACATTTCCAGCGTCTGTAAAGCCCCTGTCTGCAACCATCACTGCTTTGGTTAGCAGGAGTATGGCTTTAAACATTTCTCACTTGAACTTAAATCATGGTTCCAACATCTCCTGCCATGTCCATATGATGGACCCAACCCATGGGTGGGCCAGCTTCAAGAAATCCATAGCTGTACTAGAGAAATTTAAGGTAGTCCTTGACGTACGACCACAATTGAGCCCAAACTCTCCATTGCTAAGCAAGACAGTTGTGAATTTTGCCCCATTTTATGACCTTTCTTGCCAGAGTCGTTAAGTGAATCACAGCAGTTGTTAAGTTAGTAACACGGTTGTTAAATGAATCTGGCATTCCTCAGAAGGTTGCAAAAGGTGAACACATGACCCCAGGACATGCAATAAATACATGCTGGTTGCCAAGTGTTTGAATTTTCATCATATAACCATGGGGATGCCACAATGGTTTAAGTGTGAAAAATAGTCATAAGACATTACAGTGCCCTTGTAACTTTGAACAGTCACTAAACAAAAGTTTGTATGTTAAGGACTACCTCTAATGTTTTCCTCTTTAAGCTATTAGCATCCAAAAGCAGCTGCAAAGTGCACTTTGCCTTGCCACCCTTAGACTGGAGGTAAAGTTAGGGAACTGGTAGTGGCTAAAATTAGAGAAATGCCCATTGGTCTTTCCAGACTGAGGAGACCCTCATCCACTCTAGTCCTTGGTCAGTTTGTCTGCTATCAGTCTTCTGTTGTCTCCTTATAAAACTGGGTACAACAACACAGAAAAAGTAAAGAAAACTTGAAATTAAAAAATGGATAAAGCAGGGCAATGAAATAGCATGACAGGCTGCAATAGCATAACCCTGACATTAGAGGATTCACTCCACTCCTCCACGTTATCTCTTCAACCAAGCATAGTGGAATCTGGAAGTTGGCATTGTTGCTTATATAATGAAAAGAAGGGAAGGGAAGGGAAATCCCAGAGAAATGTACTGCTTGTGACTCAGTTCCCTTTGTGACTGTAATGACTAACTTTATTCAATCTGGGTGAAGGCAGAATGGGGCGTAAGAAGACCACAGAAGTCCATGTCTTGCAACTAGATAGGCTCCATTCCTGCTACAGTGATTACAGGATGTTCCCAGCTAGCAGCTGTGGATTGGCGCCAAGGCCAAAGGAATTAACCCATCACTTTGCTTATTAAGAGTCACTAGGAGTATGTACATAATGAGGACTGCATCATTTGGTGATGAGTTAAAACAGAAGCAGGACAGGAAAGAACAGCAATAGGGTAATAAAATTGCACTCTGCTGCAATTATGTACTAATTCAACATTGGATGGATATCTTTAACCATCATTTAATCTTGATGATAGAAACTTATGGCATCTTAAGAGATTCAAGTTTTATTTTACCAATTAATAGTATTAACTGCACTGCCTTCTGCACTGGGGACTGGGTTTGATAAAGTTAGGGTACAGCCCAGTTCTTATGTTAATATACAACAATTCCCTTCTGCAGCTATCTCTTTGCATCACGATGGATTAGGGAGGAAACATGGACCAAAGCATTTAAACTGTGCCTGCTTATTTTGGGTTTCTTCCATCTCAATAGGTTAATTGTTCATGCCTTTCTACAGACCATGGAAGAGATTCAAGCCAAACTCCCTTGCTCTTTGCTGATAATGTGTAAATTGCCCATCCATACAAAATGGGGAGAAATAGTTTGTTTGTGCAAGTTAATTCATTTATAAAATGGATCATAATTAAGAAGGAAGGAAGCAAGTCAGAAAAAAAAGGAAAAGGGAGAAAAAAACTCCAACATAAGAAAGAAGAATACTTTCAAAGTATGTAAAATTATTGATTTAGGCAACCAAATATAAAGGTAGTCCTCACCTTACGACCACAATTGAGACCAAAATTTCTATTGCTAAGTGAGACATTTGTTAAGTGAATTTTGTTCCATTTTACAACGTTTCCTGCCACAGTTGTTAAGTCAATCACTGCAATTGTTAAGTTAATGACACGGTTATTAAGCAAATATGACTTTCCCACTGACTTTGTCAGAAGGTCACAAAAGGTGATCATACAACGCCAGGTCATTGCAACCATCATAAATAAGTCAGCTGTCAAGTGTCTGAATTTTGATCAAGACCATGAGGATGCTACAATGGTTCTAAGTGTGAAAAATGGTAATATCACTTTTTCCAGTGTTGTTATAACTTCAAACGGTCACTAAATGAACTGTTGTAAGTTGAGGTCTACCTGTATTTCATTACACTCTTTGTGAAAAAATATGGCATGAAGCAAAATATTGTCTACTTTCTGGCTGAATGTTATTTGAAAATTCTTTGAGGAGTACATGTTCAGGCATTTAAGAAGCTCTCCATCGTACCAGCAACTTGCCCAAATCAGAGTAAAATTGTCTGTTAACCCTTGCCACAGAGGGGAAGCCAAATGAGAAATATGCCTCTGTAGCAGATCATACACAAATGTCTGGGAAATGTTGTGATCAGGGTCACTGGTTCATCCTTGGCCAATCTGTTTCTCAGGTATCTGAATGGCAGCTGTGCATACACTAAGGCAGGCCCATCTGCTATGTAAAATAGCAGTTTTCCTTGACGACTGTCACAAAAAAGCCAACAGCCAAATGCAGGTCTCCTCTTCCTGTGCTCTGCAATCATATGCCCATCACTGCTTTGACCCCATTTGTAGTCATAAAGCCGGCCCAGCCAGCAGGTTTATGCCAGTCAGCAAGTGCAAAATGAACAGTAATATTGCTCCCTTTTCAGACTAATGAAACAAGTAGCTGCTACATCTTAATTCATGGTCCCTTTGGTGGCAATGAAAAACAGGAGGCAGTAGTGGAGAACGCAAAGCTTAAATTAAGCTAGGTTTCATCTATGCTTGCTCCTGAAGTTTTTCTAAACCAGGGTTCAGCTGTAAAACACACAGGGGTTAGAAGTGGAAAAAAGCAGAAAAGGAGAAAAGAATGCTAAAAGCGTTTTCTTCACCAATTAAAATAAGGACAGGATAGCTTCTAAACCAGGTAGTATAGCTTCTAAACCAGGAACATACATTTTATCTGCTTAACATTTTCCCGCAAATAGAGCCCCCTCCTTTTTTTTGTCCCAGGAATTAATTGACCAGCTTTCACCCAAGCCTAATATCAGAGCTGAGAGAGAGTGACTGGTCTAAAGTCACCCAGCCAGCTTTCATGCCTAATCTAACTAGAACTTACAGTCTCCTGGTTTGTAGCCTGATGCTTTAATTACTAAACCAGACTGTGAGGAATATACATCTATTTATATAATTCTTTGTTATCTTCATGTCAATGTTGACTCCCAGGAACTACATGGACTATTACAAATGAAGGCAAATATACATGTCCCAGGATAATGTTGCAGGATCCAATCTGGTTCAGTCACTGGATTGTGTTGGAAGACTAAAGCTCCTGGTGACTAACCCAGATTGGGTCCTGCTATATGGACTAGTCCTTGCAGTTTTCTGGGCAAGATTTTAGGATGTGGTTTGCCACTGTCTGCTTCCTAGAGCTAAGAGAAAGGGACTGGCCCAAAGTCCTCAAGTTTATGCCTAAGGCAGGACTAGAATACTAGAATTTCCTTTCTATTTCAAACATGGTATCTATAAGTGCATGCCAACTTAGTGCTGGCGCTGTTTCCTTGTTAGGTGCTACACATCAAGGTTAAGACAACCTGATACGCTCCGGATGTATTTTAAGTCCCACAATCTGTGGCCGTAATAAATGGGATTCATGGGACAGCACCATGATGGGGAAAGTGGTAAACCGGAGTTGATTTATGAACTGAGCTGAGTTCAGTGTATGATCTCTAGAATCCTTCTAGAACAGGGGTGTCAAACTCAATTTCATTGCGGGCCGCATCAGCATTGCGGTTGCCCTCAAGGGGCCAGGTGGGTGTGGCCTGGGTGGGCATGGCCTACTGGGTGGGTGTGGCTAGAGTGCATATGGCCTACTGGGTGGGCGTGGCCAGCTCTACATTGTTTGCATCAAGGGTGCCTATGGGGGCCTGGGCAGGAGTGGGACAGATCTGAGGGTCTCTGGCAGAAGGAGGGTCTCTGGGCCAGGGCCAAGGCAGTGGGGGCCGTTCCCTCACTGTTTCCAGGATGGCTTCGCGGGCCACATGAAACCACTTCGCGGGCCGGATCCGGCCCCCGGGCCTTGTGTTTGACATGTCTGTTCTAGAAGATCCTAACAGAAGTTCTGAGGTGCAGAACATTCCTGTTTTAATTGCCCAACATTTCTTAACTCTACCTTGTGAAGAAAAATCCATGACAGAGGGAAAGCAGTCTTTCAGTTTCACAGGGCCCAAAAAGCTAATCATACAGAAGGAAAAGGTGGGGAAAAACATTCTTTAACATTCTCAACTCCATGTAACCTGTTTCTGTCTCCAGCAGGGCAGGATTCTGCAGAGTTAAATATAGATCATTTCTAATTGAAAGCCCTGCCTTGGACAATGGCTACTTTCTGCCCTACATATAGAAGTAGTGTTTTTATTTTCGTAACAAGTCAGGCCACAAATTACTGTGTCGGCAGAAACTGCAAAGAGGCCAGGTCTCTTTGCTCTTCCCTCCTCCAGTGAGCGGGACACACATAGCCCAAGCAAGTGGCAAGGAGGAAGAAAGAGACAATGGAGCACTTACATAGAGCCAAAGGCTTTTATACGGAAAAGAGAGCCATTTAATCTTCTACAGCAACATTTAGCACATTACCACACAATGGCAAGATAGTTTTTTTCTTCCCTGGACACCACTAAAAAAATCTTTCCTCTTCCTAACATTTTTTTTAAACCACACAAAATGACTATCCTACTTTTTTAGGTTAGTGTAGCAAGGAGCAAAACAGGATCCTAACATTTTCAGTGAGCAATTACCAGGGTGGTGCTAAGCCAGAGTCTGAATCAAGGAAACAGCAGCAAAAGTTCCACACAAACACAACAGAGGGAGGAAGTCCCTTTTACTTAGGCAGGAACCCAATACAAACAGGAAGCCTCTTACAGCCCTTCCTGGCCGGGAGGGTCGGGTGATCAACCCAGATTGGCAGGGCCAGGTCGGAGCTTAAGAAATCTTCACTATGAAGATTTGGTTCCAAGTTGCAATTTGGACACATCAGCACGTGAGAGACAGCAGCATGCAGAATTAAAGATTCAAGTTCAGGATTCCCAAAAAGACAAGTACACAAATTCTAACTTTTGACCAAGGATTTAGTGGCCTTTGGGGATGGAAGATGAGGGGCTCTTCAAAATGCAGTTGACCAAACTTGCTATGTGGGTGTTCCCTCTCTTGAAGGGGTTCTACAACTTGTTCCCAATGTTGTACTGTAATATTGTAGGATATGTGATGAATGGTGGGGGATGGTATTGTGCCTCAATTCAATAGTGAGGAAGGAGAAGGAATGGTCCCCACAAGCTATGATTTTTTCTAACCTGGTTCAGTCCATATATAGGCATTCAAGACCTTCAAGCTAGCAGTACCCTACCAACAGGAATGGGTTTGGGGCACTTGTTGCATGAGATCAACATCTGAGGACTGTAAAGGCAATCACAGCAGAAAGTGGAATGGCAGACTTCAATGGGCCTGATATGACATACAGAGAGCCTTTCAAGCAAATGAAAAGGGCTCGAATTTCAGCTCAGGGAACCACCAATCATAAAGTTGCATATTAAACTTGCACGGGCAGCAATGCAGCATGGACTAATTCCAGGTCCATACTGGGGACAGCAAGAAATAAGGCCGCCTTCTGCATAATAGGGGAACATGGCAAAACATCGTGTGGATGTGGGTTTGATTAAAAGGAGTGAGTCTTAACATATTAATTATATACATGTGGAACATATTCTCAAAAATTCCGAAGGTTGCTATATGCACACTGTTGAGTACTTCATATAATGTGAAATAATTTCAGGGGTATTGTTTCATATTTATTTTATCATTTATGGTAGGAAGAGGGATTTTCAGAATTTAGCTTTTCTGGAAATTCTGACAAAAATGGGTTTATGAATGTTCAGGAATCCATTTCAATACTTGCAATTATCAGAAGATACTCATTGGAAAGAGTGGTAAATAATGTTTTAATTCCACAAGCTTATATTGTGAGGTAACCCTGGTTTTAAAAAAGTGGATAAATCTTTTAGGGGCAAAACTGGACTTTCCATAGCTTCATCACGGTGGAGCTACTTAATTTGGAAGAAGCTGATTTAAAAACTTTTATTTATCAAAGGATGATTTTTGGCAGTTTACTCAGTATTAAGACCTTATTATTTGGACTGTGTTGTCCAAATGCTAGCCTGATGCTATTTCTGCTTTTGAAGTTCGACACTTAAGAGTTTGGAAGGAATTAATTGAGGCCAAAGCCAACAATCCATTTTTATCATTTGAAGGAAGTTGATATCAATTATTTATGCAATCTTTGGAACAAGTTTGAATGTTCTGTTCCTGTAAAACAGTAGAAGTTTTCTTTAAATATGAATTTATTTTATTTTGATCTTAAAATAAAGTTAAACCAACAGAGACAAAAATTGAGGTATGCTGCACATCTTACAGTTTGGATGATTTAAAAGCCAGTTAAGACAGTTACGCCATTTGAAAACCAGGTGGATGGATGGGGAGAGGAAAAGAGGGAATTATATTCAAAGGTTCAAAATATCTACCTTCAAAAGTCTGAAAACAGTTTCTTTTATATTTGACAATAGCTGAGAATGCACTGTTTGAATGGTTTCCATACAGCCACCATCTTAGTTTTATATAAAACAAGCCCAAGCTACAGTATCTTGCATCTTGTACTTATAAATCCCAGCAAGTTAGTATACTGGCAGTGGTATTAGGGTTGAGAGTCTATTCTGCATTAAGAATCTAGACCATCCATATTTTACACCAAAAACAGTTGAACGTTGCAAGTTGTAAGAATTAGACCCACTGATTAAACAGTTGCTTAGCTAGCGTAATATATTCATATACTGAGAGCTGAAGGAGAGAAAGGTCTTTGCATACTCTCTTTATTTCCTATTTTTATTCCAAAAGACACCGTTCAGACATTTTCAAGTTTCTCTCTCCTTGTGGGCTGGAAAATTTGCACTGAACCTGAAAACTGAGAATTGCAGAGCCATATGCAATCAGAACAGCCAACCCCAAATCACTGAACTCACTCCTCACATTTTACACTATCTGAAACTGGTACTGTATGTAGCTTGTCTGCAGGCTTATCTAAGTTTGAGGGGGAAAAGGGGGGAGGAAGCAAGAAGGACAAAGTTGGCAGGTGTGGTAACGTGTTGGTATAAAGATGGCAGCAAAACTGTTGGGAAATTGTTCTCACATCCCATTTCCTGTAGGGTTAAAGAGAATTAATTTAAACTGCAGGAGGAAAGATTTAGTTTAAAAATGTCAGCAGAAATTTTCCAACCATAATAATAGTCAAGCAATGGAACAAATTACCAGGGGAACTAGTGGAGTCCCTGTGATGGGAAGCTCTGGAAATAGTCACATTGGCTTCTGTCTGGAACGGCTTAATTGTAATTCATGCTGGTCAGAGCAAATGGTTGGAAGGGATGGTTTCGATTCATCTATTTATTCATATAGAGATTTATTTGCCATATTCTACAAATGTTTTCAAGGCACACTAAACTGCAGTTTGAGAAACCTAACAAAACCAACTGTTATCAGTCCAAAAACAACCAGCATGTAGGAAAAATGTGTATTAAAAAAATCTAGCAAGTATCTTGTTAATAACAAATAAAAAATCTAGCAAGTATATTAATTTGTTGTCATGGCATATAAAACCATGGAAACCCCTCCCTGGAAATTCCTTAAAAACACAGGCATGTTTGGAGGCATCTGTAGAATCCAATGCTTTTTTGTCAAGCTGTCACAATGCAAGCTCTGCTCTTTTTGCATGTGTGCAATATCATGAAGTATGTACAAAAAGAGTGGAATTTGTCATGCAACAATGCAGCCCAGCTTTAGTCATTTACTCCCTGTTGACGTCCCTGGCCATGATGCCTTGATGATACTTTTATGTCCTGAGGGATATTATTTTAGTGAAAAAGGACCAGCAACCAACTGATTGCAATTTAATGGCTGAAAGAAATATATAAGGGAGGAAGTGTTCCACAAAATATCCAAGACTTCTTAAGTGCATTAAATCAGGGCAGGGCAAACTAGCCTTCCAGAAGCTGCTGAACTATAATTCCAGAGGTCTGAGACTATCTAGCCAATGAAAAAGGAAGCTGGAAAGTTGTAGCTTAGCAACTTCAGAAGACAGTTACATTTTAAAGTAGTGTGGCAAGCCGGGAGAGCAAACCACTGCCAGAAAGTTACATTTTCCCAGGCCTTGTTTTAAGGTAAGCAGGAACGAGTTTCATATACAGGTGAAACTCGAAAAATTAGAATATTGTGCAAAAGTTCATTTATTTCAGTAATGCAACTTAAAAGGGGGAACTAATATATGAGATAGACTCATTACATGCAAAGCAAGATAGTTCAAGCCGTGATTTGTCATAATTGTGATGATTATGGCTTACAGCTCATGAAAACCCCAAATCCACAATCTCAGTAAATTAGAATATTGTGAAAAGGTGCAATATTCTAGGCTCAAAGTGTCCCACTCTAATCAGCTAATTAAGCCATAACACCCGCAAAGGGTTCCTGTGCCTTTAAATGGTCTCTCAGTCTGGTTCAGTAGGAATCACAATCATGGGGAAGATTGCTGACCTGACAGTTGTGCAGAAAACCATCATTGACACCTTCCATAAGGAGAGAAAGCCTCAAAAGGTAATTGCAAAAGAAGTTGGATGTTCCCAAAGTGCTGTATCAAAGCACATTAATAGAAAGTTATGTGGAAGGGAAAAGTGTGGAAGAAAAAGGTGCACAAGCAGCAGGGATGACCGCAGCCTGGAGAGGATTGTCAGGAAAAGGCCATTCAAAAGTGTTGGGGACTTTCACAAGGAGTGGACTGAGGCTGGAGTCAGTGCATCAAGAGCCACCACACACAGACGGATCCTGGATATGGGCTTCAAATATCGTATTCCTCTTGTCAAGCCGCTCCTGAACAACAAACAACCTCAGAAGCGTCTTACCTGGGCTAAAGAAAAACAGACCTGGTCTGTTGCTCAGTAGTCCAAAGTCCTCTTTTCTGATGAGAGCAACGTTTGCATCTCATTTGGAAACCAAGGACCCAGAGTCTGGAGGAAGAATGGAGAGGCACACACTGCAAGATGCTTGAAGTCCAGTGTGAAGTTTCCACAGTCTGTGTTGATTTGGGGAGCCATGTCATCTGCTTGTGTTGGTCCACTGTGCTTCATTAAGTCCAGGGTCAACGCAGCTGTCTACCAGGAGATTTTCATGCTTCCTTCCGCAGACGAACTTTATGGGGATGCTGACTTCATTTTCCAGCAGGACTTGGCACCTGCCCACACTGCCAAAAGCACCAAAACCTGGTTCAATGACCGTGGGATTACTGTGCTTGATTGGCCAGCAAACTCGCCTGACCTGAATCTATGGGGCATTGCCAAAAGAAAGATGAGAGACATGAGACCGAACAATGCAGAAGAGCTGAAGGCCGCTATTGAAGCATCCTGGTCTTCCATAACACCTCAGCAGTGCCACAGGCTGATAGCTTCCATGCCACACCGCATTGAGGCAGTAATTGCTGCAAAAGGGGCCCAAACCAAGTACTGAGTACATATGCATGCTTATACTTTTCAGAGGTCTGTTATTGTTCTATGTACACTCCTTGTTTTATTGATTGCATGTAATGTTCTCATTTTCTGAGATTGTGGATTTGGGGGTTTCATGAGCTGTATGCCATAATCATCACAATTATGACAAATCACAGCTTGAACTATCTTGCTTTGCATGTAATGAGTCTATCTCATATATTAGTTTCCCCTTTTAAGTTGCATTACTGAAATAAATGAACTTTTGCACGATATTCTCATTTTTCAAGTTTCACCTGTATAGGTTGGAAAACTATTCTGACCTTTGGGGGGAAAAATAGATGTATATTTTCCAAATGCAGGACTTGTTGCAGCTCTCAAATTGCAGCTTTACACTAAATTGTGTTGTGGTAATTAAAGTGCTCCTAGAGGAGGGCTTTATTGTACTGTTGTCCTGCATGGAATTTCACAAAATGACCAGATGATGCTGTTTATTCCATTTTTAAGTAGCCTAAGTTCTAGCTTCTAATTTGTATTTGAATATTGCAAGCCAGTATAATATAGGGTTAAGGTACTGGATTGGCTCAAGAAACACCTAGTTCAGGGCTCTTCAAACTTGGCCCTTTTATGACTTGTGGACTTCAACTCCCAGAATTCTTCAGCCAGCGTGCCTGGCTGAGGAATTCTGGGAGTTGAAGTTCACAAGTCATAAAAGGGCCAAGTTTGAAGAGCCCTGACCTAGTTGAAGCCCAAACTCAGCTATACCTGCATTTATTAAATAGGACAATATGATAGGTGCACAATGGCTTTTGATTGGCAGGTTTAAGAACCATTCAATCCAGACACAACTAGGTACTTTTTGACTAAAGTCAAAAGGCAGCTAAAATGTGGATGGCTGAGGCAAGAACATAATCAGAAAGACCAGTTTACTCAAACCCTGAAATCATTATGTTATGAAAAAGATGTGATGCTCAAAGAGAATGACCCTCAAAATGCCATTAGACAGTATTAACGAGGGATAGGTGTTTGGCTCAAACTCTTCTTTGGAGCAAATAAGAACCTAAATCCAGCATGTCCACTGTTCCAGTCCAAAAGCTAAACTAAGGCATTTTTTGCTTTTAAGCTAGCCCAGATTATAAAATTTATTATTTTATATCAGAAGTGTCCAATAATAGTTATAGTGCTCTGCATTACAGAGCAGTAGTATTTTGTGTTACAGTCTACAGCAAGTAAATTAAAACTTAACCAGCACAAAGTCATTTGCACGCAGTCCTTAACTTATAACCACAATTGGGATGGGGACTTCCATTGCTAAATCATGCAGTCATCAAGTGGGTTATCATATGACCATACCCAAGCACATGGTCGTTAAGTGAATCCATGTGCCAAAGCAAAGAGGCATTGGAAGAAAATACATACTTGGCTAGAAAAGATGTTGGGAAAACATGTAGATTTTAAACCTGAACTTTTTTATTAGGTATAATGCCAGAAAAGACTGATAAACAAAGCATATATTTGATTTTACATGTAATAACAGCGGCAAGAATTATATTCGCACAGTACTGGAAAAATGAAGAAATACCATCAGATGAAGAAATAATTTAAAAAATACTAGAATGTGCGGACATGGACAGACTTATTTTGAGGTTGAAAGAAAAAGAAGAAACAGAATATTATCAAACTTGGGACTTATTTTATCAATGGCTAGAGAAAAGAATAAAGGATTAGGAATTAAATTTGTATTAGTGAATGTAAAACTCAGACAATACGTTTGTTCAACAAGTACTATTGAGTGTATGAAAAAAATCAATGAAGTTTTATTAAAAAAAACTGCTTATCCAGCACAAAGTCATTTGCAGGCAGTCCTTAACTTATAACCACAATTGGGATGGGGATTTCCATTGCTAAATCATGCAGTCATTAAATGGGTTAACAACATACACACACCCACACACAAACCAGCTTTTACTGTGAAACAGAGAGCAAGTTGTAAGCAATATACCCATCATATAAAGTCAGGCATGAAATAGAAAAGTTGGTTTTAATTTTCTGCTTCCCAAATATGATCTTGTTTCTTTTACCAAATATACATACAGCATTTTTTTTAGAAAGCAATCAGCAGCCCATAATGTGAAAAACATTTTTGGAATTATGCATATGATGATCATATATGTGACCGGATGCTGTTCCAGTGTGAAGGTAATATTATTTATTTATTTAAAATGTATAAGGCTGTCTTGACTCCACGACAACTCTGAAAACCTTACAAAAATTAAAATAGTACAGAAATCATGTCACAAAATAAAAAGAGTGATGCGCATCCAGAAAAGAAAAAAATATTCAGCCTCATTAAATAACTCTATAAGAGGCTTGCTTCCCACTTTAACCCCAAGCCTGGGAGGAAAACCATCTTTTTTGCAACCCTTAAACAAGATGAAAATAAGAGCCATATGATTCTCTAGGATATCCTCTTCCAAAGGACAGATGCAACAAAGTTCCCTTTCCTGAATCCCATCAGGTATGATGAAGGTACATAGAAGTTCAGTTCTTAGTTCCCCCTTCTCTTTTTTTAGCTGCATCTTTTGCCTTATGTGTATTGTGTTATTATCAGTTTAAGTACTGCCCTGCTCCACATCACTGGCTGCCTTAGGTATGGCAAGGAACTTCTCTTTTTCTCCTGTAATCTGTTTCTCCTTATACTGGCAAACTAAGGACTTTTACGCTCTAATCCGGAGGTCCCCAACCTTTTGGGCACCAGGGATCGGTTCCGTGGAGAGTTTTTCCCATGGATCAGAGGGTGTGTGGTTTTGTGTGCTGCCTGCATCTTGCGGATGGGGCTTTGCTTGTTTGTGTGGACTGGCTGCTGGCATGCCACGGCCCAGTACTGGTCCACAGACCGGGGGTTGGGGACCCCTGCTCTAATTCATGCAATAGTATAAAAATGGTGATATGCAAATGTATGTCACAAAAGATCTGTGATAAATTTCTGAATATAGAATGCTGCCTTAGTGACTTTCTCTGGTTTCTACAGGCTAGTCTGCTTGCAGTGAAGCAACTCTCCAGAGTCTTTATTCCTTGCTTTCACCACAAAATGCACCATGAAGATGGACATTAATAACCATATAATGTATTTTGATTGCTCTCCATTTGGCACAAATATTTAAAATGGATGCATCCTCTCCAGGAGGGACTTCTAATAGGACTTTTTGAAAGGAAAAAAAGCAGCATTCCTACACCCAGTTGGAGTAAATAGCACTAAACAATGATCTAGCCAGTATCTGCATTCCTAAATTTCCTTCTACATTCTTGACCAGTTGACCCCATCTATTCTTGTTAATAAACTAGCGTAAGTAGGCTTTGTGTGTGTTATTCGTTACTCCATTGAATAAGAATGTATGCTCATATAATTATTCTTCACCATTTCCCCTCACCCATCCCCTCCACCACCATTTTGGCAAATATAAAATTCATTATTTCTGTTTTGCAATGCAGTGCATTAATTCTGTTTTGCAATGATATAAAGTTACTGGTTAATTCTAGTAGCAACTGACAAATGTGGACGAACAAGAGCAAATCACAGATTCTGAAATTCAGCCAGTATGCATGTGATCAATATGGTCATCAATTGTGCTGAAGAGAAAAAAAAGAACTATCATAATATTCTTACTAAATCATTTTCTTTCTTTCTTTCTAGTATTCCCATCCTGGGGTACTGTATGTACTAGATATAGGAATGGTCTCTGAATTTGTAAGCACCATATACTGTATATTAGCCTTGTATTAGCCCAATCTCTAAGAGCAACATAAAATACTACACAGGTAAGTGAGCTGTTGAAGGCTAGAATGTTAGCCTTTCCAATGTACTAAGATCAAAAAGAAGTATCAGAATGGAAAAGCTCCTTGTGCCATGTTTAGCCAAAAAATAAGATTAAAAAATCACATTTCTCTGATATTTCTCTGCCAACTTCTAAAAGGCTACCATGCTTTTGCAGACAAGTAGTTTTTACATGTGTATTTACAAAGCCTATATATTGTTTGTATTCTGGCTCTTCCTTGATGGAAAACAATCAAAAACATGGGATTCTCAGGTAGTTCTTCAACCACACATTAACCAGCCCCAACTCTATTTTGCTTTAGCAACATGGCAATTATGTGCTTTTTGTCTATATTGTTTAACGCTACTTCTATTCATATCAATGTACAGATACCATCCAAAAGAAAAGGATACAAAGCTGACAATTACTAAGATGGTTTGAGGTTCATTAAGACTCCTAATTCTTTGAACTGTCTCAGCCATTATTACTTTTATTTGCCATTACTGAACATACTAAAGTGTCCTTCATATCACAGGTGATAATTATTACATCTGTGCCATAGAAATTGAATACCAAACACAGAAGCAGAGTAACCACTAATTTTTCACACTAGTTGGTAATTCTATTCTCTGCACGTACTACACCAGGGGTGTCAAACACAATTTCATTGAGGGCTGCATCAGCATTGCGGTTGCCCTCAGGGGGCCGGGTGGGTGTGGCCTACTGGGTGGGCGTGGCTAGAGTGTGTATGGCCTACTGGGTGGGCGTGGCCAGCTCTACATCGTTCGCATCAAGGGTGCCTATGGGGGCCTGGGCAGGAGTGGGACAGAGCTGAGGGTCTCTGGCAGAAGGAGGGTCTCTAGGCCAGGGCCGTGGCAGCCGTTCCCTCACTGTTTCCAGGATGGCTTCGCGAGCCACATGAAACCACTTCACGGGCCGGATCTGGCCCCCGGGCCTTGTGTTTGACATGTCTGTACTACATAATAAGACTGGGACTGTGAAAGTTAATGGACTCCAAAATGGCAACAAATCACCAGCAGTTTAAGAATCTAATTAATTAAACATGTTTGCTATTTAGTGTGGGGATAGCCTTTAAAATACATACCTCTATCAGATACATCATAGACACAAGGATTGAGATTTCACTATTCTCTTTTGCTTTCTGCAGTGATATGTCTATTTCATTCCAGTTCAGTCCAATAAATACTAGATACAGGACAGAATTCCAATCCCAAGAATCTGAGCTTTGGTTTTTCAAAAACCAAGCTTCTATCCCTCAGGATCACAAAATTAGACTCAAAATATAAATGAGCATTGTCAGTTGAAATCTAAAAAGCTGAAAAGGAAGTTAAATAGGATTTCCCATGACCAGGAATTAAACTTTAGTGACATTCATAATTCCTTATTCCTATGTTTGGTAGAGGCAAATAAACTGTTCAAAGTAAGCAAATCTTAAAACACTATATGGCTTTTTCTGGTAATAGATGGTAGATTTCTATACTTTTATGAACATTCATATACCCACATAGGGCTTTTAGTAAACATTCAGTGCTGATGGAATATTTGATTTAATTTCTTTTTTTTTATTTAAAAAGTTTTACAGTACATTTTAACTTTAATCCCCCCCTCCCCCACCCCTATCTAACCCTCCCTATCCCTCTCCCCCATTCCCTCCTCCCCCCCCGACTTCCCAGAGCTAAATACAGGGTATAAAAAAGAAAAACAAACATAAGCATCCATATGCCATCACAATAAACTATTAATTCTATCACCCTCTAGCTCATGTAAAATGTTTACAAACAATATTACTATTACAGATAAGAAAAAAAGAAAGAAAACAGAAAAGGAACTTTACTCAAATACTAAATAAAATTTCTTAATCCCAATCCTTATTCATATTAATTTCAAAAAAGAAAAAAAAATTCATCTACTATTTACATTCTCCCACATTTCTCTAAATTCTAAACAAATTCTCAATTACGCGCCAAAAGCGCCTATCTCTATTAACCTTATTAATCTCCAACCAAACTAAACTATGATCAAAAATAGTTCTTGCATATATCACACCAAATGTCTCACAATTTCAGATCATCCATCTATACGTCTAGGACACCATTCCAATCTCCAATGAAAATAAAATAAAAAATTTAAAAATTTATAATCCAATTAAGTAACCTTTATATGTAGTAAGTTAAGAAAAATCAACTTGTTATTGATTAGGAGCTTGCATTCCAATCTTAAATTCACTAAATACTTTTAGTCCATAACCCTAATATACGTTTCTTGCAAACAAATAGCATCAGTCTTAAATTGTTTTAAATATTGAAAAACTTTCTTTCTCCTCTATGATGAATTTAATCCATTGACATTCTAAATTAGAGATTTAGTCACCAATCTTGACGCTCCAAAGCTTTTGGAGCACGTCTGAAATGACCCCTGTATCTTCTTTGGACCGCGCCCTTCCCACAGCTTCACTATAAGTACGCTTTGGAGGTTCCATAACTTTCTGCTTATCTTGCTCTTGCTCTCGTCTCGCTCATCTTAGGGTGGCACGCGTCATCCTCTGCTCTCCAGCAGCAACCGATGAGGCTGTAACTTGATCCCCTCCAGCACCGTTCTCCTCTGTCTGTCTATCTGCAACATCTTGAGGCTTTCCCTCGCCATATCCCTTTGCAGCTTCCAGAAGTGATAGGGGGGTTGCTTTTAACACATTGCTATAAAAATCACGTGCCTGGGCCACAGTAGCCAAACGATGTCTTTTACCTTCGTGCATCACCACCAGTCCAACTGGAATCTCCCATCTAAACTTGACATCACATTTCTTAAGTTCCTGTACAAGAAATGCAAAATCTTTCCTTCTCCTTAAAATCTTTGGAGGAATCTCTTTTAAAACCAAAACTTCTTGCTCAGCAACTACCAATTTAGTATCATAAGCAGCTTGAATGACTTTATCTCTAATTACTCTCTTTGTAAAATAGACCACCACATCTCTGGGTAACTTCCTCTGTCTTGCAATCCATGAATTTACATGAAAAATTTTATCCATACTTCCCTCAATTTCAGATGCTGGCTGGCCCAATACCGGTTCCAAAGCCTCAGAGATCAGCTGCTTTAAATCTTCTTTAGAATTCTCCTTTAAACCCCTAATTCTAATAGCATACTGCATCTGTTGGTACTGAACAAGGCTCAATTCTCCGTCCATTTTGTCCCTTATATTTTCATCCTCTAATACCTTTGCTTCTAATATAGAGTTCTTTTGACTGAGATCCTCCACTTTTTCACCCAGCTGTTGCACACATTCAGCTACACTTTCAATCATAGACAACATGTCTACCCTCATTGCTCTAAACTTCTCTTCCATCTTCTTCTCCAATTTCTCCTCCAGCTTTTTCAACTTTTCATCCATCATATCAGACATTAACCGTGAATGCTTTTCAAGAGCATCTTGTAATTCCTTAAGCGTCAGTGCTGGAGGAAATGCAGGAGAAAGCAAAGCTTGCAACGAGGTCTGTTGCACCGGGGAAGACCCCGCACTCCGAAGAGCTTTAGAAGTCTTGGCCGCCATCTTTCCCCACTTTCACTTATTGCGCACTTTCACTTTAAAGCTATAAAATCCATTGAGCTAGAGAGTAAAGCTAAAAGTCCACATCACCTTGACCTCCTGTATCGCTCTGCCTGCATCTTGATACTCAAAAGTATTTCCTTTTGGCAGGGGTGGTTGCTAACGCCTGGCTCTGCTCCAAAAATCACGGAGCAGAGACGTGCGCAGCTCGGAGCAACCCAGGCTTCGGGGGGGCTCAATCCTTCAGCCGCCCAAACTCTCAGCTCAGGCGGCCCCGGAGAGCTCAACCCCTACCTGGGGCCTCACCCCCTCCTCTTCTCCCGAGGAGGGGGCTTCAAATCCATCTAAACAGCTGATCGGCGCTATTTACGATGGAAAAAACACAGCTGCGGAGCGGGCAGCCCGGAGACGGCTGTCTTCGGAGTCGCGTCGCCACCGGAAGTCCAATATTTGATTTAATTTCTATACCTTCCTCTCTTCTCCTCATTTATTTCCCAGGAATATCCAAATGAAATTCTGTTGATAATTTTTAAAACAAATTTTAAAAACAAACCTCGAACCTCAAATATATTATGCCAACTCAGTGCAGTTTCAACATTTGCCCCAATCAAATGGTATGTCTGTTTAAAAAGGCTCGTTTGAAAAGGTTAAAAAAACACAGTGACAATGCTAAACTGAGAAACAGCATTTGAAGCCTGGAATACAATATATATTGCCATATTGTGAACAATATGTAGCCAACTACAATGTAGTTGAGAGACCCCCAGGTCTTATTTATGCATTTAATTTAAAAAAATGTATTATTGTTAGGGATTGCCACCATGCTTTCTGGCAGGAAATTTATACCCTTAAAAAGTGGAATGTACAACAAGCAGAAAGTCAACAGATAAAGCATTTTTTTATTACCACACCTCTGAACTAAGGAAATATATGCTGAATTCTGACTGTTCACTGAAATTACAGAAGACTTGCTGGAAAGTATTTCCACTCTTAGAAAGCAGAGATCAATGGGAATCAGGAATCCATTCTTGGCTTCCCTAGTTTTAAATCCCAGCACTGGGAGAAAAAACAGCAATCTGGCAATAATTAGAGGGCAAAGCCTGACAGGGTTTTTACATTTTTTATTTTGTAAATGGGTTTTTCTCGCCTTCCCATACAAGTACTTCCAGAGCGGCTAACAATTAAAACACAAAATAATACCGGATGGATAAAAACCAGAATGTATCCAAAAAAGAATTAGACGATTCAGCCTTTCCAAACCAAACTTCTCTTTCTTTGTCCACCCTATACCATAGTTTGAAACATGCTCCTTGAAAATCCAAACACACTTGGCAACAGAGGAACCAAAGTATTGGAAGTCCTGGCGGCAGCTGCCAGCTAATTATTCCTCAATTGGTATTTTCATGGTGTAATTACACTCTTGTGATATGCTGGTAACAGATTTCAGACATTTAATGATGGGACACCCAGAGGACCTCCGTTTGTGAAAACTACACTAACTCACTTAGTTTCCTCTACAGCTTGCTATCCCTTCCTTCACTGGCATTCTTTCATTATTCCCATATATCCTTCCATACAAGCTTTCCCTTCACATGCCCTTTCTCACTGCTATGAGCATCAGTGCAGCAGCCATTTTGCCAGCCCCAAGGCAGGAAGGAGAGAGAATGTAGTATAGTAGTTGCTAAGCAACCATGACAGCAATTCTCTCCAACATCCTCCAGGCTGAGGATCCAAATGATTAGGGCAGACATCCACATTTTCCTCTGGAGTCCAATCCAGAAGGCTCCTCCTTTCCTCAGAGCTGAGGATAAGAGCTCCTGGCTGCCTGCCTCATTCCCCAGCTCCCTATCTAACAACCACTTCCATTTTCCATGAAATAATACTTCCTAATTTAAACCCTCCCCGTTGATGAGATGCTGTTCCCAAGGAAGTGATGCAACATGACTGCAATTCCTGCAATGCTACTGGGCTACAGCCCATGCATTTAGGCCTCCATGGGGATTTGGCAGCCAATCCTACAAACCAAACTTTCCGAATTGGTTCCCCATTTACTTTGCCGGGGTAGGAACCACTGTTCCCTCTTCTATGCCTGTTTTCATTCCGTCTCTAAACAGAAAGGCATTCCAGTCCTCCCCACCCTGAGAGAAAAAAGCTCGGGGTGTTTCTTCCAGATGAAATATTGCAAAGAAGCATAAGTTTCTCCTCTGCTGGAAATACGCCGAGAGGAAACCAATAACTATTTCCACCGCTTTTTACCCACCCCTGTACAGAATTAACTGAGCAGGGAGGGATGCCATATGCTTCTAAAACGTCATGCCGTTAGTAACTGTGTCTATGGCTGTGTGGGAAATTCAGCCCCTTGCCAGGGAAAGCTCCCTTTGAAATCTCAAACCGGAAGTCCAAATGCTGAAACACAACCTAGCCAGCCAGCTGGATTCCATTGAACGAGGGTCTTCTTGAGTTCTTTTCCTTCAAATTGAGACCAACACAGAATTGCTTCTCAAATCTAACATTAAGCACACAGAGACATGCACCAATTAAAACTGAAAAATCTTTTTTTTTCAATCAAAGCATGCTTAGGAGTTGTTTGCTCTCTATGTTCATCAAACTTCTGATTACTTCACTGAAAAAAATCACCATGTTCTAGTTTTTATGACTATTCAAGCCTTTTGCAATGCTGAAGCCATGCCTATCAAAGCCAAAAAGAAATGTTCAGAAAAAAGCACCTTATTCTGTTTTAACCCAGGCTTGTACATTGTTATTCCATAGAACTTTGAAGCCTCAGGTAAAAATGAAATAGTGCTCCCCATTTTTCAACAGTTCAGGTATAGATACACCAAGATTGCGACAACAATTGTATAAATTAAGATCTATAGGTAACTGGATGGCTTAAATTTACCCAGTCCATATTACGTATACATACAATTAACCTGACCAAAATTCATTATAATTTAGAAATTATTGTAGTCTACCAAATAATGTTAACCACGCCTTGCAACTACCCCCAAAACAGCCCTAGTTCAGAACCAAACTTCAGCAAAGGAAAACAGCTCTTTCTCAGCAATTTCTTTCATACCAAAACAAACATGTGGTAATTTAACATCACAGTCAGAGATTTAGGATATGGAACAACTGCTAAAGCCTAATAGTACAGAACTGGCAAAGCTTGCTGAAATTGAATCATTTTTTTTGGTATTCATTGGAAAAAAAACACCCTATCCTACCTAGAAAATTAACATATTGGGGGAAAAGCTTCCCGTTTCTTAAGGAGGAGTCTTTGATCCTGGGAGCCTGTGCCTAAAATCAGAAATCACTCTGCTGCCACTTCATTGGTCATCACAGTGAGAACCAAACCTCAAGTGATTCCCAAATTCATATGCCATTATCAGTTTATCCATAATAGCTTAACAATATGTTTATAAAGACATATTGTAAAAGGTTGTATTTATACTTCAGTTATGTGGAAGGTAGATATTTGCAGGCCTCACTGAGAGATTATTTCCATTTTTTTTCAGTCTCAGCAAATGCCTCTGTTTATGGAGTAACTGTAACATTTCAAAACATCACTTTCCCAGCCTGTCTCAAAGGGAGGAGAGTTTGTGAAAGCTTGCTCTCTAAGGAAGGGTGGGCCCAGACCGTTTAAGGTTTTAAAGGTCAGTAGCAGCTTCTTAAGCTGCATCTGGAAACAAACTGGCAGACAATCCAATTCACTTACAGTAGTGTTGTGATTATATTCTTCCTCCATCCTCCAAACAGCTGTGGCAGGTTTTTCATTCATTTTGTAATGTAGAAATCAGCCATCAAGTGGGCAAATCAAGTTCCCTAAGGAGCATCAACTAACCTCACATTGCAACACTTTTCATTTCCTCTCCCAGAAAAATGGAGTATAATTGTTGGTTCGGCATTACAGAGTTACTAAAATACTGACCAAAAAATGTTATAAAAGCATTTTATAAACAGAAACAAACAATGGATACAGATTAAACATGCATTTCTAATAATACAAAAATGCAGAAACCTTGAAATGCAGTAACAAAATTCACTTTTCTATATAGTTATCAACTGATTTAAAAATCATTTATATGAATACTAACGACTGTAGACTTATCTACCACATAAGAATGAGAACCATTATGGGAGAGACTCAAACTATTTCAGGCAATGTCTGTAAAAGCAATTTTAGTATAAAAATCATATCTAATTCATTAATTGTTACTGTATTTAGTTACTAGATTAGATACTTATTTTTGGAACAAATATAAATATTCATACATTATTTTGGGATACTGTTAACCCAACTTTCCCTAACTTGCTGCCCTCCACAAATCCTTAAATCTGAAACAAATCAAGCTGGAGAAAGAAGGATTAACACATGAAATGTTATTACATGTAATAGCATTTAAGTCTACTAGCTCAATCTGGTCCTTTGATCTTGCTTAATTGTCAGCAGTACAGGTTATGACAATTGAGCCCCAAATTTATGTCGCAAAGTGAAAAATGTGTTGAGTTTTGCCCCTTATGACTTTTCTTGCCACATTTGTTGTGAATCACTGCAGTTGTTAATTTAGTAACGTGGTTGTTCAGGGAATCTAGCTTCCCCATTGACTTTGCTAGTCAGAAGGTTGCAAAAGGTGATCACATGTCCCCAGGACACTGCAACCGTCATAAATGTGAGTCAGTTGTCAAACATCGAATGGAAATCACATGACCATGGAGATGCTGCAATGGTTATTATAAGTGTGAAAATGGTCACTTTTTTCAGTGCCGTTGTAACTTTGAACAGTCACTAAGCGAACTATTGTAAGTTGAGGACTACCTGTATTCAAATTAGGAAAAAGTAGGAAAAGGGGGTGGCAGAACAGGTCATCTTTCCTTTTTCTTATGTTGTTCCTAATATCTTTGGGTTTAAATGGCTGTACTAACTTTGGCTAATACTGTATGGGGGAGGAGTCTGAAAGAAGGTTTTGGGCTTTCATTAAAGCACCATTATATAACTAAAATGTTACTTTATATCTTTTGAAATTTATGGCATTCTTACAGTCAGTATATTTTCATATACCACATTCATATACCATATTCCATATTCACTGGAAGGGTCGAATCCATAGTCTGTGGGCAAGCCTTTTTTGCAATCGCCCAAGACTGCACCAGAAAATATGATGGCAATAAGAAAAGCATGCTTTCCACAAATTTTCAGAAGAGAAACATATCAATAAAATCCATTCCAAATTGGTGAGATTTGGCAGAATATTTTTTTTTGGAATTATGAACAAATTATGGTGTGTTAAGCATTGAATGGACTTAGGCCATTTATCAATATTTAAAAATATTTAACATATTTTTCAATATTTTTCAAAAACTGAGAAGAAGCCCAAGAATTCTGTTCTGCCCCTCCACAGACGTCATTACATTTATGTTCCTGTGGCTCTTGGATGCCAATTATAATTTTTAAAAATGTAATCTCTCATTACACAAAGGATCTCACTTCTCATCTATAACACACAAAGAACAGATCTTGTCCAGGACTACAGTTTCCAGACTAATGTAACATATTTGCAGAGATAAAGGAGAATTAATTAAAAAAATCATAAACTCTACTGCTTTTCCATAGTATTATTACAATGAGCAAAAAAGAACAGCAAAAGGCCCTAAGAGATCAAATTAAATTGTTCCAGCCTTGAGTGTGAGATCTGGGACACAAAACACACTGTTCACACTGGAGAGTGGATTAAACTGATTAATTACTAGTTAGTTCAGAATTGTAGAATAGTATGCCATAGGAAAGCAGCATGACTGACAGACTCCAATTACATCACAGAATGCCAATATATCTTCCTCTGTATTACACTTACCATACTGCTTAAGCTTGCCCTGAGGAAGATTAAAGATTAAAGCTGCATCTGTTTAAATTATGAACTGTAATTCATCAGCCATAAAGGCTGAGACCTTCACAAATATAGGCTGCTCTTTATTTTTTCAGAACCATGTGTATTCCACCAAGACCATCCCACACACATATATGCATGTTAAACATTATAATTCTACATCCACTAAATTCAAATTCCACGTTTAGTTTGGAACTAGGAACCAGAGCAATTTATGCTAATTGATCAGACATGCATATATTTACTTATTTTGCAGCATTTTTGTGTTGTATTTGCATTTTCTTCTACTTGTTACTCCTTCCCACGGATATGGAAAACAACCTTCCAATAACTAGGAATGTTATTATGTCCAAGCTTGTGATTACTAAATCTCATTTTTATATTACAGGCAGGCTTTACCTAATGCTTTCAAAAACATCCTCAGTCATAAAAGCTAGCCAAAGATGTGCTTGTTTTTAATTTTTTAAAAAAAAATCAAACTAAGAACTTCAGGATGCTGAATTCTGTACTTACATATGGTGCTCCTTCTCATCCTAAACTGCAAAATAGGACCTGCAATATTACATTAGTAGAATGTGGGTGTTGTTACGAGCTGGAACTCAAAGGTAGAATGGTTTGCATGCAAAATTTTCCAGTATGTGGGCCCAGCATCTCCAGCCAACAAGACATCAGTGTGGAGAGCTGCTGTCAATCATAGTGGACAACTAATGGAGTTAGAAGCAGCAATGGTTTGGTAACATATAACAGTTTCTTTAATCCAGTATTATGTACTTTTGAATTACCATATTATTTCCTAAAGTGGCAATATTCACAGAATAACCTACCCACTGAGAAAAGGTTCATAAAGGAGAAAACTATGTATAACATGCTGTCAACTTCCTCTCATTCTGACATCACGGGAGTGGAATTTTTTGACAAACAAACTCTCCATTAACTAAGGAAAAAACAACTACATGGAGATCCCCTCCCCCAGGTATATTACTACAAGTATCACTAAAAGCTCATCATTTGTCTTGAAATCTCAAATCATTCACAGTGAAAGTGTCAACATTTTATTAAATTTCTCAGGGAATTCCCCTGTGGTTTTTGTGTGGGGCGGGGGAGGTGGCTAACTAAAATCCAGCATCCTGTTTTGCAGGCTATAATGGCAAAATGTCTTCTGGGCATGCAGATGAAGATCAATAATGTACCTAATGTGTCTATTAATACACTTTCCCTTACTATAGAAGTGTGTTTTATACATGTATCTGGATGACACGAACTTAGACAACTAAATTCCTCTATCTAAATTCCTAAGAGAAATGCTGTGCAGGTGTTTAAACCTGGATCTTCTTAGTCTAGGGATAAGTAAGATAACAGCAACAATAATAATTAATAGAGTTGGAAGGCACCTTGGATGTCTTCTAGTACTACCTACCCCCTACCCCCCCCAGGAAACCCAATACCATTTCAGACAAAGTTCTTTTCTGTGTTTACATTTGAGGAGTTTAAAATGGCATCCACTTGTTCTTTAATTCCCCCCCCCCCCATGTAGTCAGGAAGGAGGGATTTAAGGAAATCTTTGCCCCTTAACCTCCTCCTTTCCAAGTGCACAACAGTCTAAAAAGTTACACACACACACACACCCCAAACACTCTGGGCTTTGTGATCTGCAAGTTCAGTAGTATGCAGGCCACAGACTGTTCTCTCCTGTGACAGTCAAGCACCCTATCTTACTTTTTCCCACCCACATGAGAGAATGAGACCTGTATTCCAATGCATATAGCAGGTACCAAGAGAAGGCTACTTTAGTAACACAATTGATTTGTCTTCTTGTGGAATTCTGAAATGTTTCTTATCAATGTATCAGCAGAAGGGACTTGCATGATTTTGTAAACTGTTTTGCGCAAAAACCTCTTAATGTGTAAATTTTCATAATGGAAAATAAGTCAACATTCCCCACTAGTGCTACCTTACTATGGGCTTGGGATGGAAGATGTTTATATGGGACATTTCTAAAGATCTTGTACAAGTGGCCAGACAAGCTGAATAGGTACATTCTTAAACTCTGCATCATCCTGCAATAGCCAGCAACATGTAGCAACTACAGGAGGGTTAAGAATGCAGTGAAGATGCTTTGCCAGGAATGATAGATTCTTCGAGGGAGCGTATCTCAATTCATTCTCAGAATATACCAAGGGAGGACATTTGTTGACTCTATTAGACAAATCCTTATCCTCACTGTTGGCAGTCTTAGCCCTTCAAACATTAAATCTGGAAGGGGAATGTCTGTTTTTTGTTTTTGTTGTTGTTTTTTGAAGAAGCAGCTTACAAGTTTTTACAAGAAACTCAATGGGTGAAGAAAAGTTCACACACCAGACCTTCACAGTACAGTCAAGGTGCAAAAGTCTAAGGCAACAAGATACAAAAGTGGCTCTTGCATTTTGGGCAAGTGACTGGTCAAGGTTCCTCTCAGCCTAATCTGAGGATAGTGGGAGGAACAAAGTGAACAAGCGCTACACATACTGCCAAGAACTTCTGGGAAGAATATTAAATGTAACATCTAAAAGCATGTCTAGTTCCACATTCATATTTCATCCCGATATGTTTATGGAAGTAGGAGGTGCCACACAACTGTTCCTTTCTTCTTTTTATGGGAGCAGCCACAAGGTTACCTTCTAGTCTTTTAGTTACAAATCCTAAATGAATTTCACCACATTAATTCTTAACATCACAGCTGTTAATACATATTGGGAGTATTACTAGAAATCGAAATCAATAAATAAATCACAGAAACCCTGTATAATCCCATATCGTTTTCTATTTGGATTAAATAGCAATTATAAAACCTCATTTTATAGCCAGCATCATCATTCCTTACATAGATATGGTTTGATTATCCATGCTTTTTTGAATAAACCATAACTGGTTGAGTTGATACAACGTGTAACCCAAAATACAAGGTTTAAATCTGTAAAGGTTGGGTCCACAATATTTGTATTAAATTAAAACCAAACAATGCACATTAGGGTTTAGAACCTTGTGCAAATTAGATTATAGGTTTCCAAGCCACAAGATTCTGGGTAAACAAGATCAATTGGATTCAGATTTTTTTAAAAATTATAAAAATCCATCAGCTGAATCCATTGATGTTTTCCATCAAAGCTTGGGCAGGACAGAACTAGACCATATCCCAGACACTGTCGCTTCATATACTTTTCCCATTCAGATCAGTCTTGGGGGGGAAAAAACCCCAAATATTGCAGCATTTCTGTAAATCAGGTGAGTAGGAAAAAAAGAGAAATCAACCAAATTCCATGGTTGTGAGGAAAAATCAGGATGAACAATGAAGGGGCTATGGAAAAAAAAGATTAACTTTTTTTTAAAGGATATCCTATGTGGAGTGGATAAAAGCAAGAAAGTGGAAGGAAATTAATATCTGCTGACATTTCCCACTAGAATTATGAAATGATGAGGGTTAGATAATAGGGTTAAAGCAGAGGCAACAAAAGGAAAAAAAAACAAGGATCACTGACCCCTAGGCTCTTAATCAAATTCCCACCTTGGCCTAGAACACTTTGATGCAGATCTGAAATTTTAAGAGAAATTTGCCTGCCACCAATCACACATTTCAAGCAGATTAAAAAGTGGGCATCTGTCAAAACCAAGCCTCAAGCTTCTGCAGGATCTGAGTAGATATATAAAGAGATACCTGCGGGATTAAGAGCATGACCAATGCAACTGGGGGGGGCAGGTATCTAATAGGGAAAAAATCTCGGCTGACAAACACAGATGCATGTGATTATCTCTGAAATGACATGGTCTACTTGGAAGAACTGCCACCTCGCTGGGAATCTTGCTCCGCAGGGGAAATAGTCGAGCATACAGTATTATAGGCGCACAAGAGTAACAGAAAATCCGACCAGGCAAGAAGTGGGGAAACAACCAGAATAAGTGGAGGTTAGGGAGGCAACCACCAGGGTTTGGGCTTCAATCCCAGCGAAAGCGAGAGATCCAGAATGCTTTCCTGGATCTTATGGGACCGGGGAAAAAAAGTGTCTGAAAAAGTTGGGAGAGCGGGAAAGGAAAAGGAAAAAAGGAGCAAGGCACTGGCGGCTGGCGATCCATCTCTGCAACTAGAGAGAGAGGCTCGAAAGAAACCGATTTCCAGCAACGTCGGAGATGCGAACGAGTTTATTTGCAATAAACGCTGCGAATTCCCCGGGGCAGCGTGGGGGGTGGGGCGAAGAGGAATCTATGCAGGGATCTGACGGGGAGGGGGGGATTGGAGGAGGGGTCTCTCACCAGCACCATCGCGAATCGCTCTTCCAGCTCCCCCTGATCCGGCATGGGAACTCTTCCCGGCGGGGGCGGCAACAGCCCGGGACCCCCGCCCGGCTCCCCGCTCTCCGCGTTCCCCATCCCCGGCCCAGGCGGCTCCAGGGGAGGCGGGGGTGACTCGGCCCGTCTGGATCGTTGGTGTAGAAGTGAGCCGCCGTGGGCAGGCGGCTACAGCTACCTCCCGATCCCTCCCTCTGTGCCCGGCCTGGGACAAGACGGGGCTGTCGGGACCGCCCCCAGCACCGCCTGCCCGAAGACATCGTCCGTCCAATAGAAGAAAGTAAGGACGGCTCCTTCCCGGCCCTCCCTCCCTCCTTCCTCCCCAAGATGTGCTGCCCCTTCCCAAGAAGCCTCTTCGTCCACACGTGGCGCCCCCAAATTGCAGGCGTGTCTGCAAAGGTCTCTTCGCAGCGCGGGCGAGGTGGAGGTTCAACACCTGAAGAGGGCGCTTGTTTTGAGGCAACACCCCAACTTCGCCTCTTTTCCCTCAAGGCCCAGCCCTGCTCGCACGATTGGCGAAGAAGCCCCCTAATTGATCGCTCTCGATAGGGCTCGACTTGCGAGACGTAAAAAAAAATGGAAGGTCCAACTAATGTGACTTTAGCTACTTTTAAGTTCACATTCATTCGAGGGGGGGACTCGGCTGAAGAATGGAAATGCTTTAGACCCGAGTTCCGCTCGGGGTATCTTCGAAGTCAGTCCGCTACGTTCGGGTTCTTTTTATTAAGACTTGGACTCCATAGCCCTTTCTAGTCTAGTCCTACGATACTCTCGAGTCCAATCCTCTCTGGTTTCAGCGAGTATGAGGGACACTCGGCCACGTAAAGGAGCACGTATAGGGCACCCGGCAACTGCAGAGTAACTATCGTACTTTAGATATTTTTTTCCCAGAAATGAAGCTCGGTGGTGAAGGGGGGAAAAAAAGTACGACCTACAATCTTGAACATACTTCACACCGGGATCCTAAGACCGTAACTCAGAATCCTCCTGTTGTTTTAAAGATTGCACCCCGTTGCGTTCTCCATAGGAACCTGAACGTGAAATAGTTATACGTGTATTTTTATACCTACATAAATACCTACATAAATACCTCTAAACCTGAGTTCGGGGGAACTGTCTTCCCGAGCAAACTGAAAACTAAAGGGTGCATCTTTCTAAAAAAAAAAAAAAAAGACGTTACTCCGAAAATGTACTCTCCGGTCCTGAGAGCGAAAGACAGGATCGAGGTGGAGCTTTGCCCAGAAAAATTACACGCCTTTCCCCGGGTCTTGTGCACTCAGTAAACTGAGTCAAGAGGACAAAGGGAGCCGTTACTCAATCCTGCCCCTCCCACTGCTAGGCATCTGCTGTTTGCGACAGGAAAAGAACGGCTGCCCCCTAATGGAGAAGGGCGGAATAGCGGCGGTCCTGACCGTCATTTCAAAGAGCGCATCTTTGCCTGGTTTCAGATAAGCGCTTACGTAGGCATGACAGAATTGAGACGGCAGCATCGTGTCTAACTGGGATAATAGTTTTCTCAGATACACTTAACAGCTGCATGATAGGTGGACATTGGTAAAATATATCAATCATTGTAATTTCCTCATCATAACGGGAAAGGTTATTTTATCAATCTGTAGCTCTTCTAGGTACAAGGGGGAAAAAACATTACTGGGAATTTGCTGCAACAGCCTGTCCTAAGTTTGCACCTTCCAGATGTGCATGGATCACAGTTCCCAATCACAAATAGACTACCTGAATACAAAACAAAGCAAAAGCTCAAATATTTAAATGGTACAGAAGAAGGAATTATGGCGGTTGTGTTCTGTTATACAGAGGTGAGAAACAATGTTTCTATGGAAATTGTTCTACAGACCTATTAAAATACAGATGCCCTATTCTGCAGATGAAGATTCTGTGCAAAGATTAGCCAAGGAGTGTAGCTTCAAGTATTATTTAAGTTTTGTTTTTGATTCAGCTATGATGGTTATATAATTTGAAAAGAAATTACCTGGGAAAAGCTACTGATACCAAATTATTAAATTATCAAATTTAACAATGCCCTTTCTCTACAAGCTGGACAAAAATTCTTTGCTATTCAATTCTAATAAGACAACATACACAGAGAGACAATAGAACGACTATAAAGCTAATGTCTATTAAACCTATGAAAATAAATCTATTAAATACTGTTAATTAAAACTAACAGAGTGAGCGCATGTTACTCATCCCAGCTTCTGCCAACCTAGCAGTTAGCATGTAAAAATGCAAGTAGAAAAATAGGGACCACTACTGTGGGAAGGTAACAGTGTTCCATGCGCCTTTGGCATATAGTCATGCCGGCCACATGACCACGGAGACGTCCTCGGACAAATGCTGGCTCTTCGGCTTTGAAACGGAGATGAGCACTGGCCCCTAGAGTTGGAAACAACTAGCACGCATGTGCGGGGGAACCTTTACCTTTAATATCTAATTATAATAGTAATCATATTATTTTAAAATGATATCTAAGAGACTACAAAGCTATGATTTTAAAATGCAATATATCTAAATAACAAACCACCCTCTGATCAGAAAATAAATGTGTAAGATTGCTGGCCTGGCTGATATTTCTTAATTAGATTTAGATCTAACCCAAGGTCACTCAGAATTGGTTTCATTATAAAACTGAGAGGCCAGCATTAAGCTGATTTACACAGTAACCTTGAAAGTAAGGGTGCTAGGAAGAAGCAGTGAAGAAAGATGTTTGATGGTTCACCATGCCAAGGGGTCTGAAAGGTATCATCCCTCTAAGACAACCAAATAATATGACAGAGGGACCACGTAAATGTCCTCTGCTTAGGGATTCCTGTCTGCATGAGATACACTGTAGATACTCAAAGTATGACTTTTACAAATAGGAAGTATTGGAACTCTTAACAAATTTGGATCAGTTGTTCCACACCCATTATAAGCTGCCTGAAAAGAATTCTTGACTGTTTATAACCCACTAGGGACAAGTGGAAAAGAAGTAACCCAATTAATTGTTTCTTCCATATGTAAGGTTTCTTTCATCATCTACCAACTTTCTATGATTGACATAAGAGTTTTTGCTGAATATAAAAAAAAAGATGAAGAGGTTAGCAACATTCTAAAATAAGATATTCTTCAATTGATATGTCAGGCTCTGGGAGAGTATCTAAATAAACTCTGTGTATAGACAGCAAAAAAATGGAATTCTATGGGAACAATTGCAGGGCCTTAATGAAACTCATCCATTTTCAAATGCTGACATTCTATGGTTTTAGCTAGATTATGCCCACATCCTTCTAAAATAGTTAAGAAAGACAGACCGCTGCAAGCATGGGAAGAAGTTTCATTTTGATTCTTGGCTTCAGGCAAATAATGGACATTTTGACGATATGTCTCAGCATGTTTAAATGACTTGCATCTCTCTTTCACACTTTACGGTAGCCTTTCTTAACTTAAGTCAAAATGTTTCATTAAGGCCCTGCAATTGTTCTCATAGAATTCCATTTTTTTGCTGTCTATACACAGAGAGTTTATTTAGATACTCTCCCAAGCAAGGTAGCCATAGTAATGGGAGTTTAACTGTATTAAGTTGTATCCCTCACTGGCAGAGTTTCTTCACTTAATCTGCTCTCCTTAATGGTGTCTAAGATCAGCACCTTAAAATATACACTCGTACAGTAGATGCTAGCAGTCTGTGGCTCTGCAGTATATATATGTTTATAAGGCACAGATCTCTACTTCATAGATGATACACACTTGGTTACATAAAAATTGAGCTTGTCTCTGGACACATGACTGAGGCAGAGCTGTTGGCCTTTAAATAATTCACTTATTATTTATCATTGTAACATATTCTGGCTGTAAGTAGGCAATTATAGTAATTCTAAAAATATGCACATTCAGTACAAATTCAGCTGTGGTTACAATGTATGGGTAATAATGTTTTTAAAAAATTTGTATCCCACTTAATTCTCAATGACACTGGGCTGCCTGCTCGCAGAGAAATTATTAGAAAAACCAATAAAACATAAAGATAAAAGATGGGAAGTGTGATAAAGCAAGGGATATCACTATCTTTCGCCAAAGGCTGGGTGAAAAACCTGGTTTTCATGGCTCTCCTAAACAACAGATTGAAAGCCATCCAGATCTTGGGAGAAACCTTGTTGCAGAGGGCAGGGGCTACTATAGAAAAGGTGTGCTCCTGGGGCCCTGATAGATGCCATTCTTTAATCAAAGGATTCCAGAGCCCCCAACCCTGCAGGATCAAAGTGGCCAGGGAGATGTTATGGGAAAGAGGCAAATAACCTGGCCCTATATCACCTAAGGCAGAGTTGTCAAACTGGCGGCCTGCGAGCCAGATGCGTCACGTGCAGGACACACATGCCCTGTCTCCACAAAATCAAAAAATGTCACAATACATCATGTGATGTGATCGAGTTTGACGCCCATAAGGCTTTATATGTAACAAAAAGCATCTTGAATTGCACCTGGAAGCAAACTGGTGCAGCTTGTGAAACAGATGTATTATATAGGCGTGCCCATTACTGCTTGCACTGCTTCATTCCAGACCATTTAAAGTTTCCTAGTGGTCTTCAAGGACAGCACTATATAAAGCATGTTGCTGTGGTCAACCCACAAGGTGAGTAGGGCATGAGTGACTGTCTAACTCACCTAGGAATGGGTGCAAGTGATGCACCAGATAATGTTGTGGAAAGACCTTCCTGGCCACAGCTGACACTGTTTCTCTAGTAGGAGTTGCGAATTCAAGAAGATCCCTAGACATCCTACTGATTCTGTGTGTGTGTGTGTGTGTGTGTGTGTACACACACACACACACACATATACACACACACATATTGATTTTTTACAGTAACAATCTTTGGTGCTTAGTAAACAATGTATTGTCTGGATTCACATATTTAACAATGATTAATAGTAATTAATTTCTATAATTCCATAGTTAACATGTTGGACAATAATACACTTCCTTGATCCTCTCTGAGTAATGTTCTCATTTTACCAACATTAAGCAAATACAGTTCTTGATATTATTGATACATACAAAATTAGATATAGGCATTTTTGTAGTGTTTATACAAATAATAATAATATTTTAATTTAATTTTAATTTTAATTCCATTTATATCCTGCCCTTCTCCGAAGACTCAGGGCGGCTTACAAGCTTAGCAGTAACCTTCATTCTATGCATATGCCTGCTTATTAGGGCTTTCGCCCCCCCCCAGCGGCATTATTACAAAGTCAGCTTATTGCCCCCAACAATCTGGGTCTTCATTTTACCTACCTCGGAAGGATGGAAGGCTGAGTCAACCTTGAGCCTGGTGGGATGCGAACCTGCACTAATTGCAGGCAGCTGGTGTTACTTAAGGAGGCATCAGCCCACTGCTCCACCAAGGCTCTATATATCAGTATATAACATCTTTTCTAACCAGCTTATATTTCAGTTGTATTTGCAATTAAGGTCTTCTTATTGAATCAATGTAGATCCTGATTTTTGAGCTCTTATTTAAATTTAGTTTCCCATCAGTATTCAAAATATTCTTGTCAGTTATGATTTTCTCCAAGTTAGTTACATTTAAGTGTCCGAACATTTCACTCACTTAAGCCATCCCAATATTTTTATATTTTCCATATCATAAAAAGTGCTATTCTAATTATAAATCACATCCCTCTTACTATAAAATCCATTTATATCCAAAAGTTATCTATTCTTTTAACCATATTTAAATAAATGTTTAGTCGTGTAATTCCCTATCTGGTAAGTCAAATCATCTATTCTCTTAAGTCTAACTCTAGCCTTCTTCCTTTGCCAAGACACTTTCCAAGTCAATGTATTCAAATCACCAAGAATTTTTCCTGTATTTTTATGGATGTTGTTTGGAATGGGAGAGACAATTTAGGTGAAGTGTTTTCTGAGGGGGAGTTTCGCCCATTTATATTCATTAAACAGCTTCCACTTTCCTTCTTCCTCAACTTCTCTTTTCATTTTTTGTCTCCCAAACTCTAGTGATGCTCCTGACAACTCTGTAATCAATTTTATCAGATCTTCTTTCTTGTCCTCAGGTATATTTTGAAATCTGGAAAGATAAGGTGCCTTTTCCATTTCCAGTATTATAAAGTTTGTAGCCTCCATCTTTTGGTCACTTTCGTCTGGTTTATGTTTTGTTTTCTGACTTGTTTATTCTTTGTCCTCATTTTCTGAGTTTTTTAGTTGTGAGCTTAAATTAAAGATTTGCTCATTTATGTTGTCTAAATTATTTTTATTCTCATCTTGGGTTTTTTTGTATGTGTCTTCTTTATGTGAAAGAATTGTCTTTTGAATTAATTTCAGCATAGCATGCATTTCCTCCTGGAAGGTGTTTGCCTTGTCTTGAGGTGTCACTCCTGCAGATCCCTGATATACCAGGCTGGGGGCTTCAGATGAGAGTATTGGGTGTGGTTTCCTACCACTTTTGATTAGATATGCAGCATCCATTTTATCTCCCCCCTCCAGGTATTCTATCAAAAATACCATAATCCCCAAGTATTAGCCTTATCTAATACAACCAATCTTAAGATCCATACAGCAAAGTCTTGTATAGTTCTTATGGTCTTTATGTATGGCCTTTATAATCCAAAATGTTCTGTTGTTAATCCACCACTAAAAACAATGTTTTATTCCTCTCCTCAGGGGTCCAACAATTATCAATTAGCCAAAATTTGCATCCCAAAATGTTCAACCACCTAAGAACAATCCAAGAGCCCTCTCCCCTACAAAAGTAGCTAAAAGTCAAGATTTTTCTTTCTCCACAAATAGTTCTTAAACTTAAAAATCAAAGCTCAGTAGATGTTTATAATCCAGGAAAGTGAGCAGTTTTTATAACGATTGTAGTTCTCATTCTGTGGTAGATAGCCCAATGTATTTTCCTCTGTTCCCAGCTGTTCTCTATTAAACTTAAGAGTCACTGGGCATCAAAAGAACACATTGTTATCTGTTTCTGGGCGTCTTGCCAATTTCTCAGTCAAGGCAGTTGTAATGCTATACTCTGATCCACCACTAGATGTCATTAAATATTCATTTTCCGACATTTATTTATTTATTTATTTATTTATTTATTTATTTATTTATTATGAGACTTGTATGCCGCCCTATCTCCCGAAGGACTCAGGGTGGCTAACAACAATAAAATACAAATAAATACAAATATTAAAAAAGAATTAAATTGTGTCAAAGTCCCACTAAAACCAACAAAAACATTTAAAATCATAATTAAAAACCCCATTATCATCAGTCCAGGTCGGCCTGTTGGAAAAGCTATGTCTTAAGGTCACGGCGAAAGGACCGAAGGTCTGGGGCCATCCGGAGCTCCCGGGGGAGTTGATTCCACCAAGCAGGTGCCCCAACAGAGAAGGCCCTCCCCCTGGAGGGAAACAGAAAATTATTTTCTCATAATTTCATCCCAATTCAAAGAGAAAATCTTAAAATTTCCTCATTTTTTAGGTTTGTCCAAACTATAGCTTTATATTAGTTCTACTTCAATATATTTCTGTCCCCCATAATAATTAAAACACCACTTCCGTCTATGGAAGGGTGGGGCTTCAATCCCCTTCCTTCTCACTTTCAGAGGATTATTATTATTTTTTGCTTCTTGGGGGCTTTTTCCAGACAATCCAGTTGTAAAATAGAAAAGATTGATATTCTCACCCAGTTCCAAACCTGTTGTTCACAATCTGTTCTAGTTGGTGCTTTTTTGCTTCGGTTGTCGGTAGCTTGGGCTAGTCATGGAAGTGCAGCTAGCCTTTCTCCTGCTGGTTTGGAGTGCTTTCTCCAGATCAACCACCATCTTTCCGTGATCAATGGGGGTCCCCTCCTAAATGGGCAACTTTCGACCCATTTAGGGTCCCCTGGCAGAATGAAACAAGCTGTGCGGTATGGAGCCCCACAATCCCTCGGCCGGGTCATTACGGCACAAACCAGAAGTCCCTACTGATTCTGAAGGGGGAAGTTTACCTCATCCAAAGTGAGAGATGGAACATTCCAAAATCTGGGCAGTCCCAAAACCCACAACAATTTGATCAGGGTAGGACTGAGTCAGAGACACTTCCTCCCCATCCAAACTTGTACACCTCTAGGCACTGGGACAGAACTTTGATAGCCTCACTTGGCTGGACCAGGATTGAAAGTTATAACTGGGTTTTATCAGCATATAAATGATTCTGAATTCCAAACTGGCAGACAAAATCACCCATACTAAATCAAATTACATTGATTTTAGGTTTAATCTTTGCTACTTGGAAATGAGTTCCTTGAGTTCAGTGATATATAGTCTCTAGTAAATGTGATTAGAGCTGTTGCAGGTTTTCTAATTTACATTCAAGCTGAATTATTAATATGAATATTAATATGGCTTCATGAATATGGCAGTCATGCTATATTCATAACTTTCATAACTTTTCTAGGCTAAATATATAACATTCCTCTAGCTATTCTCTGGGGAACATAGGCATAGGCCACTTACTACTTTTGCTGTCCCCCACCAGAAACATTGAAACTTCTTGAGATCTTTCTAAACAAAACACCTCAGCCAAATGAGGCTCTGAAATAGGAATGTATGACTCTTCCTCCTTATTATCCCACATGCAAGAATCAAAGCATTATAGAGCTGGAAGAGGCCATTTGAGTCATGAAGCCCAAGCTTAGGAATCAAAATTAAAGCATCCTCAACAGATGGCTAGTGAGGAGCCTGCCACCAGCTTCAACTATCCAACTATTTTTCAGTTTTTCCTAATTTTCAACAGCCATGTCCTGCAGAATAGAATGACAGATCTTAGCCTTCTGTGTAATCCACCTTTAGTATTTAAACTTTAATCTCCTTTGAAGAGATTACTTTGAAAATGAAACTGTAATGTGCACAGGTAGTGTGTGATTTACCACAATTGAACCCAAAATTTTTGTTGCAAGGTAAAACATTTATCAAGTGAATTTTGCCTCATTTTATGACCTTTTGGGCCACAGTTATTAAATGAATCACTGCAGTTGTTAAGTAATATGGTTGTGAACTGAATCTGGCTTCCCCATTGACTTTGCTCTTCAGAAGGTAGCAAAAGGGGATCGCATGACTCCAGGACACTGCAACCGTCATAAATATGAGTCACTTGCCAAGCATCCAAATTTTAATCATGTGGCCATAGGGATACTGCAACTACAGTTTTAAATGTGAAAAATAGTTGTTACTCGTGAGTCACTTTTTCAGTTCCATTCTAACTTTGAACGGTCACTAAATGAACTGTTGTAAGTTGAGGACTACCTGTACTTCGTTTTCACAGTTAGGTACTGATTGTAGTATCTTGTAACTAAAAGTATTATGGTTTTAGATTACACTTTCCCACGTGCTAGCATTGAGTTAATTGTTGTCAACGGCAGAGCGCCATGCTATAGCTTTAAGCAAATGCTTGAAAGGAAATGCAGTATTGCAGCTTTTGCTTTGGAAGCGTGAAGAGTCCATTGTCCGGCTCTGTGCAAATCTAGAGCGACAGAAAATTTGTTACAATAATAGACAGCTTGGCAGTGCACGTTGCCTGTAATGAGAGGCTTCTATCAGCAGGCTGCGCTCCAGGCTTGGATGGTTCAGACGCAACTAAAACTCCTCCGCACTCAGCAAGTCAACTCCTCCTAATGGCGTTGCGTGGCAGCCAGCACTCTGTATGTTACACTCCTTCCGCTAGGGGTCGCGCGCCGCTTCTGGGGAAGGAGGGCTTGCGAAGAAGGCCAATAAAGTCTCACCTCATCATGGGCGTCGCCTACCAATAAGAAACCAATGAACGTCGCGAACGTACGTATCTGTATGTGTGTGCGTCTGTGTATGATGTGCTCCTTCGTCCGGCATAAACCAATAACAGCTACTTGGGCGCGGCCGCGGGACCAATAGCAAGGGACGGGAGCCACCTCTCAGCCAATGAAGAAGAACGCAGAAGTCTTGGGGAGGAAAAAAACACCAGTAGGCGGGACCTTGAGGATGAAACTACCAATGGCAGGTGGGGAGGAGATAAGAGGCGGGGCGGAGGCGTTCGAGGCCAGAGACACGTACGGTTCGAGCAGAACAGGAGCAGCAGCTGTTGTAACCGTGACGGGACGCCTTCTCTGTGGCGGGTAAGAAGACGGCTCGGCCGCCTCTTTCGGGGTTCCGTTCCTATGGCAACCTTGTGACCCCCCCACACACACACCCGCGCCCCTTCTCGCCTCCGAGGCCTCTTTTTGTGGGGTTCCTCCGAAGGTGTCGCCGTCTTCCCGGGCTTGCCCCTCCCCCTTCGGACTTTCCTCTTCCCCCGGCGGGGGGAGCGGCGACGAACGAGCCTTTCCCGGCCTGCTTCGTGCAGCCGGGCCGCTCAGCCATTCTTACGTCGGCGTTCTGAGAGAGAACGTCATAGAGATCTCTAATTCCTTCCCCTCCCCCAGTTGGGTCGGTGGGCGGGATTTTCCTCGATCTGGGCAAGAGGGCCGCCTTTGGCGATTAGATCCCGGCCTTCAGGGTTTCCAAGGCCTCTCGGTCTTTCCCCGGCCAAGCAGTTCGGATGCTCCCAGCCCTCCTCCCACTCGTCGTGGAATGAGGGTGTTGCTGAAGAGCTCTCGGCCTGTTGTTGGCTCTTGGCTTCCACGCGTCGCACCTAAAATGGTGTAGCCGACGTGAGAGAGACGCCGATCTCGTCCTACTGGCTGATCGACGACGGCAAAAGGCAAAAAAAAATAATAATAATCCTGTATACAGTACTCGGTTTCCGAAGCGTCGGTTTAAAAATACCGACGTCGTCTGATCTCTCTCGGTTTTCCTTGAAAGATCTGTCGCTGTTCGGCAACGCAGTTTTTTTTCTCCCCCCCCCCCTTTTCCGTGTCTAGCGCGAAGGAAGCATTTTTTGTTGGGGGGGGGGACGTGGGCTTTTTCCCGCTATGTCTTGTTCGGAGTGTAAAAAAGCTTTAATTAAACAAGGATGGTCCTGCCTATCCGAAAGTATTTGCTGTTTGGGCGATTGCCTTCCTGCTTCTGCTGTCGTGCGGGAAACGGAAAATAGGTTTTATGCAAATGTTGGGGATTTTTTTTTCTTCCAAAAGGGGAAGGAAGACAAGACACCAGAGGAAACCAGTAAGGTGTTTCTGTGTCTTCGGGCATCATAAATTTCCCCTCTCGTTCAGTAGGGCTTCACCATCTCCTGATTAGCAATGTTTCATCCTGGATTTTTGCTTCCACCAGAGTGAGTTAAAATGAAAACTCCAGACATCTAGAGAGATTCTTCAAGCAGAGAAGCAGCTTGATGAGTTGGAATATTTTTTGAAGGAGTGGAGGCTGAACCTCCCAGAAAATAATGGTCCTGAATATTTTTCAGTATAGTTTTTGTTTTCCTTTTACCAGAATAGAAGCTTAGCTGGAATTTTAAATATGTGCTATACAGAAATTGTCCTCAACCTGGAAGCTGTACATTAGTTCCCAGAATCCTTAGTGATGGCCTTGCTAATTATGGGAATTGAAAAGCATGTACTTGATAGGTACCCAAATTGAATAAGGCAGCTCAACAGCAAATTTCTCCAACTTAATGCCCTATATGTTTTTTTTAATAAACATTGATCATATTGATGGCTTCTAGTTATAAGTGCATCTGAAAGTCATATATTTGATGTATTTAGAGAATATTTGGAGTGAGAAAGGCCTTATAATTGTATCGTGCTTTATTTGTGAAAATGTTCTGAAACAAATGTGCATTAAAAGGCACATGCAACAAAGGAGAATCAATACTAGGGTAGAAGATCCATATCAAGTAGATATAAACCACAATGTCTATTAGGAAATCTGAACAATATAGGCAGAAATAACCTTCCTATGCCTCTTTCAGTTTAGATTGGACTCTCTGGACTCTGTTATCCTGGTAGCTTATTGTACTTAAAAGATATTCATATCTGTGGACATTTTAGGTGGTTCTATTCAATTTATGCTGCTTTATGTGCAAATTGTTACAAAACTTCAAGAGTAGCATTGGCATGTTTCTTGAATTTCAGTTATGAGTTGTGGTCATCAAGTTGGATACTAAATTAGATCATCTTCCACACACTTTGGGAGAGTCAGGTTGTAAAGCCTGTGCCTTGCATTCTGCTTTGGATAGTATTTTGCAAAGACAACCACTAGCCTGAGCTAAGAAAAACTCAGCTGATACAGTATTTATAAGGAGGGCAGGGACAACTGCTCTATAGATCTGACTTTTGATGAGAAATTGAGTTTTTAAAGGTAAATAGTTTGCTACACAGGGATTAAAAGACTTGGGATGAACTTTTTACCTTTAGTGTTTCTCCGCCTGCCCAGATAAACTGGCAAAATTGTGGCCAGTTTTGACAATCTTCCACAAATGTCACATATTTGGTATAAACCCTTTGGAGGTGAAACAGGATCAGAGCAGTTTTTCAGTGTAAATTACTAGTCATAGAAGTTTCCTGTGATGTCTCTCCTGCCTAGCTCAACAGACTCCTGTGGTAACGAGATGACTTGCAGTGCAATACTTCAAAGCTAAGTGGCTGGTTTTCTGATGTCGTAGTGTTTAGAGGAATGTACAAATTCATGGTTCATTCTGTGACATTTTTCTCTCTTGCAATTTGGTGCTGTGAGAATTGATCTACTGTTTATAGAAGAGGCTATAAAAGGGGGACAGCCTACCCCTTGCCTCCATCCCTCTTCCCCTGTCTTTAATAATTAGTAAGTTCCTGTTTGTGGAGAATAATAATGGAATATGGAAATGTTTGTAGAGTTGTAACAGAAATTCAGTCTATCAGATTGAGCTTACTGTGGATTTCATCAGCGAAGGAATGTCAGCTGGGAGGTACTGGGAGGTGTGCCTTTGCATTGGCCTTGTCCTCTGGAACATTCTCCCCTCAGGACTGAGGATAACTTCAACCCTATTGACCTTTTCATAAGGCTTTGAAGACCTAGCTTTGTGCTTAGGCCTGAGGCCTGGACGTTGTAAAGGGTCCTGTTTCCTGATTATACTGATATCTGTGACTTTTTTTCTCAACTGCCGTATATATTTAATTTGTATTACACAGGTAGTCCTTGATTTATAACTATAATTGAGCCCAAAATTTATGTTGCTAAGTGAAACATTTGTTAAGTGAGTTTTGCCTGATTTTATGACTTTTCTTGCCATAGTTGTTAAGTGAACCATTGCATTTGTTAAGGGAATCTGGATTCCCATGGACTTTGTTTGCCAGAAGGTCTCAAAAGGTGATCACATGGCCCCAGTACATTGCAACCATCATAAATATGAGACAATTGCCAAGTGTCTGAATTTTGATCATGTGACCACAGGGAATGCCGCAGTGCTTGTAAGTGGGAAAAGCAGTCATAAGTCACTTTTTTCAATGCTGTTGTAACTTTGAATGGTCACTAAATGTCAGTGGAGGACTACCTGTATTGTAATTGCTTGTTTTATTATTCACTGCCAGAGTCACTTGCTTGAGATGGCAGCTACAGAAATTGAATAAATAAATCAATAAATATTAAGCCTTGGATGAAAGTTCATATGGGTGGCTAAATATTTCTGGTTATTTATTTTAAAAATGCTCTGGGTTTCTCTTTCAAGGACAAACTGATCCTTAACCTAAATTACAGTGGTGCTGCCAAGCCTGTTTGCATTCTTTAATGGATTTCCTTTCCAGTTCTAGGGTTATACTAATACGTTGTCTCTTCAGATGTATGTGGCTAAGGTAGAATTGCAGAGTCAATATACTTGTTGAATGTGTTCTGCTCTGGACTTGAAATGTAGGCTCTAATTGTTGCTTCATAGAACATTCTTGATCAAACTATGCTGTTAGATAATAAGCACTTCATATTCATCATTTGAGTGTACAGTTGTGGTATGAGTTCTATTTTACAGAAATTCCCATAACCTGGTGTTTTGCAGTACTGTTTATTAAGTATTGTCTTATGGTTTATTTTGGATTGTCCTTATCCAAGCAAGCTACCAACTAGCTCACAAATATTAGTATAAAGGCAATTATCATCCTAAGTTTTTTTATCATCCAAAAGTTATGACTGACAGATTTTAAAGGCAAAAGAAATATTGGGCAGGGGAGGAACGTGACCATGGTCTTTCCTCAGAGTATTTAATAAGATTGCAGTACTTCTGACTCTACTTACAGAAATATGAGGGATGTTTTTTGGATACTGCTGGGATTTGCAAAAGCTAAATGTAAATATGAAATAGGAGCCTTTCCTTTCAGTTAATTGATTCTTTTTGCTGGACGTGCCACCATCTTCCTGTATTCCCAAACTGTTTTCCTTCCCAATGACAGTTTTTTGGTTTGCCAACAAATTCAGTCATCCACAGTCTTGCAGCTTACACAGGAGAATTAATCCCAAGATTCTTTGTACTTAGTCAACATTCTAAAACTGACAAAACCTCTTTCTGTAGGCATATTGCATAGAACCTCATGTCTAAAATGCTTGTTGTATAACTCTAAATCAGGGGTCTTCAAACTTTGCCCTTTTATGACTTGTGGACTTCAACTCCCAGAATTGCCTGGCTGAGGAATTCTGGGAGTTGAAGTCCACAAATCATAAAAGGGCCAAGTTTGAAGACCCCTGCTCTAAATGTTAAGAGTCTTAGATGCTCTAGCCTCTGGTAAGAAGAAATTGGAAGGAGATTTTTGATATTACTGTTTTATCCGTGGTCTTTTGTTCCAAATAGTTGCGATAGGGCTGTTTAACCAACATCCAATCTAGTAAACAGCTTTTTAAAATTGAGGAAAATTTTCTTTTACTTAACACTTTCAGCATTTGATGAAGTTGTTTGGTCTAGGTCAGGGGTAGGCAACCTCGGCTCTTTTATGACTCATGGACTTCAACTCCCAGAATTCCTGAGCCAGCCATGCTGGCTCAGGAATTCTGGGAGTTGAAGTCCATGAGTCATAAAAGAGCCGAGGTTGCCTACCCCTGGTCTAGGTGAAGGAGCAATAAGGTTGATCTGTGACAGCTAATTGGGTAAGCCCTTCTTTGTTGAATGTGCCATACTACTTCAGAGGTTCTTTGCATTCAAGCAATCCTTGGAGAGTTTATAGAGCAATGGCCTGGAACTATATGCAACTGTGTACTCAGCCTCTCTTTTTTGTTTACTAAGGGCAAGATTCCTTTGAGGCTAACCAAGCTCTTACAATGTTGCGCTAACACTTTTTCCCTGGTTACTTTTCCCAAATAATGGTACATTGTCAGTTAACCTAGTTTGTGATTTGTGATTTTCCCATTACTGGATTTGATGTTAGTGCTGAACGAAAAATACATTGATGTGAGGTGTGGCCTTTGACTTTCTCAGATTTCTTTGTGACCTGTAAAATAGTTGAAGCCATCTTGTTTTTAAACAATGCAAATTAATTTTCATTATATTGAAAATTAATTTGCATTGTTTAAGAATAAGATGGAGGGGGTTTTGCAGAACAGAAAAAAAGCAGTTTAATTCTAAGTATGATATGTTCAATCAGCTGGTCAGGTCCTTGGGGAGCGGAACCAGAAATGTTTAAAACTCAGATATAGACAACTAGTGCTTCCATCTGTCATAAATGGAAGTAAAGATGTTTGCAAGTATGTTTTTAGTTGAAAACAGCCATTTTGAATGTTGCAAGCATGAAAAAAAAAAATCTCGGCTATTTTGAGTGGCATCACATTTTGAGTGTGGCACGCTGAACACTTCTGTCTTGAAAAGTTGCAGCCTTCAATGGCCATTTTAATTGTTCCAAGCATGAATCAAAACACACGTGTTATGAGAGTTTTGTCCGTGCGTGAAAGAGAGAATATTCCATTTCAGGCACAGCCATAAATGGACGGCTTTCTGTGAACAAATAGTCTAAAAATGGAAATAATTCTTTCCTATATTCTCTGTGGCTAAGTGGGCTCAGAGAACACTAATGAAAACCATTAGTTACTCCTGCTGTGTGGCTAAAGCTGCTGGGAAAGTGTAAGGTGGTTTTTTTTAAAAAAAAAAAAACCAAAGGATACTTATTAAGAGTAATCCTGAGTGAGCCTTTCAGCTTCTTGTTTTGCTCCTTACTTTTCAGTTGTGTCAGTAGTGTAGAAGCGCTCGCTTTACTTATACTCTCTTCTGGAATAGTTTTCAGCTAGCTGTACGCTTTGTTTTGCAGAGGGTCTCCCTCCCATTGGAGAAATCTACATTTCAAAGTGTTTCCCTATCCTCAGATCTTATTTAACCTCTGCCTTGAATAGCTTTTGGCATCTGGAGGAACTGGGTACTGAGCAGACAATGTTTCCTCCACTCTGTGTGTGACCTATATTGATGCCCTGATGTTGAATCATGTTACCCTAATACAAGCACCTAATACCCAAATTACACGCTGTTTAATTTTCAGGTTCACCTTTCCAATTCAAGTTGTTCTTAAAGCGTGGCTTTTGATGCCTCAAGACAGACTTGCTTTTTGGAGCTTTCCGGTGTGATTTCCTCCCCCCCCCCCAACCCCCATGAATGATAAGTGAAGACCTTGTAAATGTAGAGAAATATAAGAAGGCAGAGATCTGAATTTAATCTCTCACAAGATTAAAGGCATTTATTTAACACTAGTGCATCTTGTTAGCAAATACAAATCTATGGTGCAAACTCCTTGCCAAGCCGGATCTTCCTGCCTATCAGAAAATAAGTCTTTAGTCGCTGGACTGGTTTCCAGTTAGCTTCCATTCTTCGCCATAAGGTTAGAACAACTGGTTAAGAATACCCTTTGGATGGAGGAGGGTAGAAATGCTTGTTGAGTAAAATGCTCATGCTGCTCCCTTGAGTAAGCAAAATACCTGTGCGTATTGTTACAGAACAGTGGGGTGGAATCCCACCTAGAGGATAACACTACATATTGGTCTTGATTCTCAAGCTTGGTGGGGGGCTGCCTTCCTCTAACTCCACCCCATCCTTTCCTGGGAAGATCATTAAGGATGCTAATGGTCTTGCTTTCCAGCTGCTGAGTTGTGAAGTAAGGCTCCCAGGTGAGCACAATTCCTCTAGGAGGCTTTAACTAGCCTTGCAAGAGCCTGCAATAATTGCACCATATACACCAAGCCAGTTTGGGTTTCTGTGAACCGGTTGCAGTGTCTAGATTTTTCAGAGTCAGACAAAGAGGAAGAAGCTTGTGGGTTACATATTGAACAAGGTGGTGAGTCTCAGGTAGAAAGAGTCACAGTTTGTAACTGTATCTTTTGGGTAATATGTGTATTGCTGGATTGCATATTTTATACTGTAGCTGGAAACTGAATTAATTGATGGAAACAGAAGACTACATAGAGAGAAGGATATAAATTAGTCTGTGTAGAGATGTGTTTTCTTAGTACACAGATGAAGCAAATGTATTTTTCCTTGGACCTGGAAAATCTGTTTTCTGCTTCTGCATACAGTACTTTTTTTGCTAGACCTTTAAGCTATTGCTTTAACTTCCCTGTTTCCTGATGTTGCTGTGCTTTGTTCCTCGCTGACTAAAATCAGATTTATTAAATTGATTATTTAAAGTTCCTTTTACTCAGAGGAAAAAAGCCTAGGAATTCTGCAGAAGTGCCACCACAAAAGATGTAAATGGGGAAGGAGTTGGTGTCATTTTAAAACTGCACTATGCACTGAGGATGAGGATGCTGCTTAATGTGACTTGAACAAGCAGGTGGGAAGAGCTTCTCTATAAGAAGAAAAGTAGAGATGGAACAGATCAATTCTTGGGGGGAAAAATCTGTTTAGGTCTTCTCCATTTGAAGTGGCTTTCCTTTCCCTTTCTGCAGATTGTGTGTTTTGACATAGAGAATTGCTCCTCACCAACTAGTGCTATGGATGTTTTCAACAGGAACATAAATTTTGATGCCCTCTTCAAGTTCTCTCACATGTGAGTACTCGTTGCCAGCTTAATCTTATTGGGAGAGGATTTAATTTCTTTCTTGATGTTTAGCAACAGAGATGCGAGGTTAGGTAGGCTCCATTACCCGTGGAAAATGGTGACAAGGCTGGCAGGAACTGTTCTGTTCCAGTCTACGACCAGCCCTGTTTGAATGTCAGGGACAACCCCTTTTTATAATCAACAGGCTGGGAAAAACCCAACCAAATTTATTTACAAAGAGTTCAAACAAAAGTTAAACAAAAAGTTCAAACAAGATTTAAACCAAAAGGTTAAACAAGAGTTAAACAAGAATAACAGACCAGGACTCTAGCAGAAGATCTTCAGACGGTTGCTTTCAGCAACCAGCACCTCCCACACCTTCCCCTTTTATCAGCAGTCCCAAGACATGGCTTCTCATTGCCTTCTCCTGAGTTGCCTCATTGCCTTCCTCTGTTCTGCTCTGCTAGATTGCCTCCTAGCGTCCTTGAACAGAGCTAGCTGTGGATCGTCTTCTTCCAATCCCTCGTGCTCACACGGCTGAGTCTGAGGAGGAACAAGACGGGAGGGGCCAGGCTGAGAGTCCTGCAGTGCATCAGAACCTCCCTCTGACACCAAAGGCTCTCCAAACCCCTCCTCCTCCTCCTCTTCAGAATCATCCGACTCAGCTGCCGGAACCACAGGCTGACGCTGAATCACAACAGGACCTGGGTCGCTGGAGCCAGACCACCTCACTTTTTCTGCTTCCTTGAGAAAAGACTATGGATTAAAATCATCTACTCTAGTTACCGGTTGAACACGATGAGGAAAACAATATTTCCATATGCCTACCAATAGCATGAAACTCTTTCTAAACCTGCTTCCGAACCAGTAACAACTCTAGTTCAGGAGACCCTATTCTGCATAGAACTGAATCTTAAAATCCTGCTTTGCTGATTTGCCCGATCTTATCATCTTTTAAAACGTCTGTGGACGTTACCCAGCTTTCTGTAGAACCTGTGTTACAAATGTAATGCGCAGGTTATCAGTACATCCATTGCTTTTCTTGGTGACCAGATTGCACGTTGCAGAGTAAAATCCTGGCTTATCTCATATTTCTTTTCAGTAACGCCAGTGGGTTTCACATGGAGCCCAGTAATATTCGTAGAACCTTAAAATGGATGTCTCCCCGCCCCCTGGAATATCTAAATAGGAAATATACAAGTAAACTACAGTAAAAAAAACATGAAAAAAGTTAACTTGGACTGGCTGGGAAATTTACTAGTTTACTCTGTGATAAAGAGTTGTTGACTGAGCTTGTCCTTTATGGTAGCTTTTTGTGAAAGTGTTCATTCTATGTTCTCAGAATTCCCAGTTTGCCACCAGCCCCAGAGATTGAGGATCCAAGTTACAGATCTTAGGGCAGACAATTGTAGGTGAAGGCAGTTCAAGTAAATGTTTAATGTAAGATGATCTCAAGGAGCTATTTAGTGAGTAGTATTGCTGGATTATTGAAGTCGGTGGGGAATTTTGTTTAAACTGTGGCTGGAAAAACATTTGGATCAAGGACATTTAAATTTTGTCCAAGTCAGTCTGCTTTTTCAAAGAGGGCAGGGCTATTCAAAATGGCTCCTGATTTAAATGATATTGTTCTGTAGCCTGTTGCCAGACTGATGTGCTGTGGAAGTCAGAACTGTACATCCCCGTACATTCAAACTGTATTTCTCCACGACCAGACCCCTCAGGTTTTTCTAACCATCCTAAAAACCTTCATACCTTTGGTAAATACTTGGTCCCCTCTGGAAGTAGTATTTCAGCACTAGAAATTCTGAAGTAAGGAATTCTTAATGCTGGTGTTCAAGAAAATGTAAGCTTTTTCTGAAGCAGGTTAGATAATATTGACTCTGTACAGTTTGTGATACGGCTAGGAACTGGCAGATGGCCAATTTGGGAATTGCTGTGCTTCTAAGCATTGTGTAACAGAGCTGAATTTTCTTCCATCGTCCTTATAGCTCTGCATCAACTCAGCAGCACCTGAAGAAGGTCTATGCGAGCTTTGCAATATGTATGTTCCTAGCGGCAGCTGGTGCTTATCTCAATGTGGTAACTCAGCTGGTGCAGGTAAGAATTTTAAGGCATTTCTCTGTGACAGATATATAAACTGAAGGTCATCTTGGTTATTGAGGGCTAAATGCCAGCAGGAAGGCTCCAAAACAGTACATCCCAGCTTGTAGAAATAAATAGGACTATATCCTTTTGAGTGGTTCTCAACTGGTGCTTCATGACTAGATGGCATATCCAGTGAAATTTTAAGCCTTTAAAACTTTCCCCAAACATATCCTAACAAAAAGTCTCTAAATAAATAAATGTTCTCAGACAGACGCAGAGGTCTTTGTTTCTGTTTGAAAGAGCTTTTTGTTTCTCTTGTGAAACTCAAGTGAGAGGTGGGGACAGTAAGATAAGCCCAACCTTAGTGGGGAATTTAGGAATTCCAGTGAGGAGGCTGAAGAAACCAATCTCATTCGGTCAATTAGATGGGTGCATCGCAGGGGGGACGCTTGCCACGCTGCCAGTCCAATCTCCATAGGGGATCACGTAGAGACTATAGCATTTTCAGTGACTCCTGGCATGGAATGCCCCTTTCTTGTGGGCATGGCATGGCTATCCAAATGGAACTTGCGGGTGGACTGGAGGACAAGAGAACTCAGGTTCCCAAATGGAGAAGCAGCAAGGACCCCAACTCAACCCCGAACCGGTGGAAGCCCCTCCGAGAAAGCAGCAGTTGGGGGGGAAGGAGTTGCAAGACATCCCAGAGGAATATAGAGACCTAGCTGAAGTATTCAGCGAGGAAAAATCTGATAAGCTGCCCCCTCGTCGGCCCACAGAGTGCTCCATCGAGATCCACCCAGGCGCGAAGTTACCCAAACCCAAACTGTATTCCATGAGCCCATGAGAATTAGAGGATATGCATAAGTTCATAGACAAAAACTTAGAAAGAGGGTTTATCCAGCTGGCCAAGCCAAAACCTGCCGCTATCGCATTGTTCCCGAGTCCTGCTCAGAGTCCTGCAAGAGTGAAAATTTCTCCACCACCAGAATGTTTACTTTAAAGCCAAGCCCTACAGTAGTTAATAAAAGTTTCAATTCTGAAAATGGTGTTCTGGAATCCATTTCAGATTTGGAATATCTTTGGGCCTCATGTCCTATTTGCAGAGCAGAATTGTTTATAGATTTCACTGGGGCTTATAAAATTGTCATAGAGTAATGGGAAACATGAAAATCTAGCTGTGTATTTAAAATATTTAAGATTGAAAGCATTCATGATTAAGTAAAAACTGAATAGCAACAGAATTTCTCTTCTAAGAAACCAGCAGTGCAAAATACCGATTCTTAGCTTCCCTTCAAAATCTGCACAGGGAACAAGTTCCGATGACCAGAATTTTCTTTAAAGGAGTGGGAAATGCAGCAAATGGGCTTCGACTGAACTGGCTCTTTCCCTTTGACCAGCCTGTGTTAATCTCCGTCTTTCCCACTTTGTTTTGCAGTTTGGACTGCTGACTGGCCTGGGAGCATTAGGCCTTATGATTTGGTTGATGGCCACACCCCACAGCCGAGAAACCGAAGAGAAACGTCTGGCTATCCTGGCAGGCTTTGCTTTCCTCACCGGTACGTGTGGCTGGAGAAGCGAGAGTTGATACGCATGTGCAACTGTGGAGTTTCCATAAGCAAGAAAGACTTTTTTTAGCTGCTTCCTCTCGCTGGGAGCTGTGCTGTGTAAGGGATGAAACTGGGCCATCAGGGCCGTCACAGGACCTCGCAGGATGGCAATGATTTTTTTTTTGGGGGGGGGGCAGAAGCACTGGGCAGAGTTTACTTCATGCATTAATGCTGCTGCCTAATAATCACACTACAGCCGAATGGCGCTTGTGTAGTCCTGTGTCTGAAAAGGAAGCCAGAAGGTTTTCCAGCCCAAAGGAAGAAGGCAGCACTGAATGCTATAAAACGAGGGATTCCCTCCCTTGTGAATATATCTGAAATGACATAGGGCGCCTTGTCACTTCTGTGACATTTTGCACCTCTTGTGTCTTTTACGAAAGGGATGCCCGTGTACTCCATAGCTTGTTTCTTTTAAATATGTTCATGTAACGAATGGGGAAATTATTGTGTGTACATAACGCACAAGGGAGAAACTTGTCTCTGAGGCTGCTGCATTCCTCTTCCAGGAGTCAACCTGGGCCCTCTGCTGGAGATGTGCATTGCCATCAACCCCAGGTAAGGGGAAACTCAGCAGCTGCTCTGTCCTTTACCACTTGTTCACCTTGAAAGTGAGAAGCAAACATCCTGCTCACTAGTAACGGTGTGGGGCACATTTGGGGCTGTTACTAAGCTCTTCCCATTGAAGCATCCAGATCCTTTCGGAGACTTTAAAAGTCAAGCCCTTCGAATATTTCCACAGCACGTTCTGTTAATTCATAGTTCCGAGTCCTTCCTTCCATCCATCTCCTTAGGCACTCATTCTTGTCCCTTCCCTCCCTACAGCATCATCCCAACTGCTTTCCTGGGCACAGCAGTGATCTTCAGCTGCTTCTCCCTGAGTGCTCTCTTTGCTAAGCGCCGTGCCTACTTGTATCTAGGGGGTAAGCAGCAGCAGCAGCAACCATTCTCCACTATATTTGAAGAGTCTGGCTTCATTTTTGTTCATCGTGTTTCTGCTTCCCCCCCCCCCCTTTTTTATTCCAGGCGTCCTTTTCTCTGGCCTGTTCTTGATGCTGCTCTTCTCCCTGATCAATATTTTCCTGGGCTCAACTTGGCTCTTCACAGTGAGTGGCTGCTGTTTTCAGGGTCTGTCAGCTTGAAAGCTGATAGCGACACAAGCCCCTGCAGCAAATCCGCCCTTTTGGACATAGAACTGGCAAGCCTACTGGGAGCAGCTGTTCAGATGTTCCCAGCTTCCGTTGTAGTTTATTATTAGAAGAGCAAGATGTGTTGCATTAGAGTAACAGATTTGAGGATGTATGCAGATTGCAGTATTTTGCATGACATTCTTTAATTATGGCTGCAGATGAGGAATTATCCAAACATCTGATGATACAGAAACATCCGGCATTGGAAAGCACCTTCTGTGAGGTTTAGGTATTCTGAAGGGGTTTTTTTCCCCCCCTGAAGGTACTTTATTGGATGCAATGTTTAGATACACACAATAACTAGAAAGTTACTGTCAGAAACAAAAATGGAATTAATGCTGACATTGTGAATAATGAATTCATTGCTTGATGCCAGATTCTGCTCCTCTAATTCATGAAGAGATCTGGCTCTGAATATATTGAAGCTGGGGGCTGACACAGAATCACTTTGGGCTCTTAGTAGGTTGCAGCAGGGCCAGCCTATGCCATTGGAGTTATTTTGTCTAATTCAGAAGTCACCAACCTTTTCAAGCTGGCGGCCCAGAGGGAAAGGGAGCAGCTGGGAAACTTGCACGCGTGCATGTGCAAATGGGGCCACGTGCAGCCACACAGCACGAGCGGCCCCGTTTGCCTAGGCGTGCAGGCGCTACCCGCTGCTGCTAGTCCCGTGCGCATGCGCAAATGGGCCACACAACCTGCACGGGGCTAGTGACCCTTTTTGTGCACGCGCACAGGGGCTGGGTGCTACCACTAACCCCTGCACGCATGCACAAACAGGCCGCGAAACCCGCACGGCACTAGCGGCCCACGTTTGCACATGCGCATAGGCACTGTGCAACTTGCACACATGCTAGTGGCTCCGTTTGTGCATGTGTGCAGGGGCTAGCCACCGCCAGCTCCATGAACAGGCGCAAATGGGTCTGCAAGCGCTAGTGCGAGTGGGTGGGTGTGCACACACTGGTCAGCCTATCCTGTGGCCCATTGGCTAGTAGGTTGGGGACCCCTGATCTAATTGGCTTTCTTCTTCCTCCAGGCTAATCTCTACATTGGACTTATGGTTATGTGTGGCTTTGTGCTGTTTGATACTCAGCTCATCATTGAGAAGGCTGAGAACGGAGACAAGGACTATATCTGGTGAGTGTGTTGGTGACAAGCCTAGGGCTATGTAAGAGAGGAAGGAGCTGCCACATATGATAAGGATTTACAAGTGAGGAGAGTAAACAGGAGACATGGATGAGCTTCTCTCTTGGGTTCAAAAATAAGAGAGACTTCGCTTGGAGGAAAGCAGGGAGGCTAAAAGCATCATGGTAGAAAAAGCCAGAGTTAAATAATGGAAGCAAAATCTCAAATGAACTCTGGCGGTAGAAAATGGTACATAGTTGATTATGAATAAAACAATAGGGCAGAGAAGAGGCTCTGGCAAAGCCTCCCATTTGTAATTTTAGGATATAACTCGATGTGCAACATTTTTCTCTTTGTGCCAGGCACTGCGTGGATCTTTTCCTGGATTTTGTTAACATCTTCCGGGAGCTCATGGTCATCTTGGGCATGAACGAGGTAGGTCTGCATTGCACGGGGCTGTCTCTGATGCACATCCCTTAGGATGCACCATTTCCCACACAAGACAAGCAAGAAGCCATCAGAGTTCAAGGGCAGGGTGTTTCCATTGAGAGGCAGATGCTTTGGGAGAGAAACTTACTTCTCCTTGGTAAAAGCAAGTGACTTCTTGCCTGACTTTTCTAAGCAAACCTACCTGGAATTCCCCCATTTCTTTTCAGCACGTACTCTTTCTTTTTACCGCACATTAATAGGACCATTATAGTAAATGCTTTTAGCTGGTACCTCCTCCTGTAGGCTTATATATATCAAATATCAGCCCAAAAAGGAAAGGGGAAGCTTTACAAAAAAAATGGGGAGGCCTTTTTTAAAAAATAAAAAAATATATTTAAAATATAAGCTGTAAGATTGTTCAGAAAAAAGAAAGAGCTGAATAATACATTGAAGCATAAGTCCTCAGAGATGAGTCGAAGGAAAGCTTGGTCCATATGCGTAATGAGCCATGCAGGAAGTGAAAGACAGTCTGGGGGTGAAGGGTTATTAAGAGTAGGGAACGAAGATGGAGGGACTGAGGAGTAGGAAGGCTTGGCTCCATGCAAGGTAGTGAGAGGGAAAACTGATGGCATGTTATCAATGTGAAATTAAATCTTCCACGGCAGCTGGGCCATTCTGGAAACAGACACTACTACCTTTGTCCCAAAGCCATGTTTCAAAGTCCCTCTTCCCCACCGCCCTGCCCCGTCCTAGCTTCAGGCTTCATTGCTTGCTCATTCAACAAGGAAAAACTTTGCAACTTGTACTTTCCTACTATTTTCAGGATGGCACATTTAAAAAAAAGAATTGTGCAAGAATTAAGGGAGAGTGGGTGGGAACTTCAAGCTGTGATATAGGTGAGCAAATGCCAGTTGTTACAAAATGTTCTTTAGTAATTAAGATGGCCTTGGTCCATCACATCTTTTCATTCAAGCGATCACCGATTTCTCCATCGGTTAGCAGAATTGGGTGTACGTTGCTTCTAACCTAGAAGCCAGGAAACGTCTCTTTGACTGGCATGGGATCCCAATCCAGGTCATTGTGTCCAGGAGCTCAGAGCATTGACAGGGAATTTTGTTTCTTTCAGAACAAGAAGAAAAAAGAAAAATAAAGTAAAACCAGATGCCTGCGTGGAGATTCCGGTTTCTTACCCACCCACCCACCCCCCTTTCCTCTTTCTTTCTTGCTTCCATCCAACTTGATCTGCATTAAAGGTGCCCCCCGGTTCTTCTGTGTGAATGAGAAGCATCTGTGACATTTTCATACTTTGTGGAAATTGGGATTTTTTTTCTTGGTTTTTGAGCCTCTTGAAAAAGCTAATTGGCTGATTCTAATGCTGGAGTCTGGCTTTGCCCCACTTCTACATAAACAAGTATCCCACTTCCCTCTTCTGATTATCAGAGGCCGAGTTCTTATCTGTATTGTTGGCAATGACCTGGCAGTTTTCATTGGGGTAGCTTAAGTCCCTTCCATTTTTTCTATTCACCTCCGATTGCATTCAAATTTTAGTGAGAGCAGAGCAGGGGTGAAATTGCCTCTTGCCAGTGTTGATGATGCTCTGAAATTGCTGTTGAAATATTTGCCTGATAACAAGGCTGACTCGTCTACAGGGGTTTTAAAGAGATGGATGTCGCTCAACTTACTTCCTCTAGCATGGCTGGAGGGGAGAGGGAGGGAAGAAAGATGCAAAGCTACAAACTCTAGTTGCAGTTTGGAAAACTCCCAACATATTGGAGAGCTACTGTGATCTGATCCATCACGCTAGGTCCTCCACCTTCATTTTGCCGCTGGTTAGCAAAAACTAAATTGTGCAAATGAGAAATTCTTGTCTGGCACTCATCTCAATTTTTAACAACTCCTGACAGGTTTTTTTTTGGTTGTTGTTTGTGTGTTTGTCTTTAGATAGATGTCAGTGTGGTAAGGTCTGGTCTGATTTAATTGCATTCCTGATATTTAATTATTTGAGTTTCCTGAGGAGGAGGAGGAGGATGAACCCAGTACCTTGAACTATTAATGGGACTGAGCAACCTTGGTCAGCAAGATGCCAGGGTGACATGTGGCTGCCTCTTCCCTTTAAACTTCTGGGAATGAATCCTACAACAAATGGGTTGGAGGGAATTGGCTGGATATTGTATAAGGGGAATGGTATTCCTACATCCTGGAGAAACTGGGATCGGTGCACTTGGTATTAAAAATGGCTCCCTCTACATGCCCATTAAGCTTTCCTTGCAGCTAACCAGATAAATGTTTCTCCTGTTCTTCTTGGCATCTGAAGCCAGGCTCCAGTTTTGCTTGCTTTGAGAAAACAATTTTTTTTACTTCCTCCGTTCTTCATCCCTCCTTCCCCCTTGGAATAGTGCCAAGAACTAAACTGCAAGAATCTACTTCATAGAGACCTTGTCTAACAGGGTTTAATAGAGTAAGCTCTGTCGCTCTTTGGATGGCCAGCCCTGGCTGCATTCTTTAGCCTCCTACTGTGAAGAGACAGGGTTTTTGAACAACAAAAAAAAGGTGTTTTGATTCAAATAAAATTTACATTGTCTTGCTTTGTATGGGAAAAATATTAAAAAATCCTCAAACTTTACCATGTATCGGTTTTATTTTCATCAAGACTGTTTCAATCAGCTTCTAGTTGCTTGGAAATTAAATTATGGTAGTGAATTTCAGCTCTTCAGGAAAACTCAACTTGTTTGAGCATCCCATTTTCCCTTCAGAATCCTGCTTTGCTCAGACCTCAAACAGCTGTTATGTTACGTTGTTGTTGAAAAGGTCTCCAAAGGAAACCAACCTGCTTGCAACCTTGGTCACCAAGCTTGGCATTTACTGGATGGTGATGCAAGGGATGTGCAATGCAGTGACGCTGTTTACCCTTTAGATCACTAGGCGGTGCCAAGGATCTGCAGAGCCGCTGAAGCAGAAAAAAAAATGGCCTTTTGCCATTCTGACAATAACGCCATTGAGCCAAGCCTTTTTTTTTAATGCCGTCACTGGAAGCTTAAGCTTTTGTAGGACTCCTGTTGAGTCCCTGGATGTTTCTTGTACCCCTTCCAGTGCAACCTGCCTTTTGCAAACTTAAGCTAATTACAGAGCTGTGATCTAGGGCAAATGTCAACATCTTTGCAATTAGCCTAAGTCTGTAGGAAGCTGGTGGCTCAAGTACTTTAAACCAGCAGGTTTGCCCATTCCTCTCCATGCCCGTGAACTACACAGCGAATGCTACACCTCAGTAGTAAAACGTGCAACCTACATAGAAAAGATTCTGAATTCAATTCCTAGCATTTCCAATTAGGCCAAGAAAGGCTGTTTTCAGAAATCTGGGAGATCCACAGCTAATCTAGTAATGTGATGAAACCTCAGTACAAGATAGCTTCCTGTTTGCATCGTTGGGAAAATCCTAGTTTCTTTCCTTAAGGCATGAGTGTTAAACTTGCTGTGTCGTGACTTCTTTTGCATTGCCAGAGCTGGGGTGGACGTGGCCTCCGTATGATGCAACCGGCCTGTAGGCCGACAGTTTGACACCCCTGCCTTAAGGCATAGCTGTTTCATTTCTGATTTGGATTCAACTGTCACTGAAAGCATGCACTGAGGAGTGTAAGGAAAAGTTAAGCTCACACTGTAAATACGACGAAAAAGCTGAAATTTTGAGTGGATAGTGTTCTCTTGAATTGCCTAACTAGTACATGGAATCCGACAACTGGTTGATGCAAATGCTTTCTCCCTGCCTTTTCTATGACCAAAAAGTATTTCCAAAGCTGCCACTTTTGAGTAGACTTTGTATGGACAAGCCTAATGGAACTCATTTTTACAAAACGCAGGTGAAAAAGAACGAGTCATAAAAGATATATTAGAAATCAATACATATGCACTTAAATAACATTCACATTAGGTAAGTGTGTATAGAATTGTAACTGCTGTTATATTTTTTTTAATTCCATTTATATCCCGCCCTTCTCCGAAGACTCAGGGCGGCTTACAAGCTTAGCAGTAGCCTTCATTCTATGTATATGCCTGCTTATTAGGGCTTTCGCCCCCCCCCCAAGTGGTATTATTACAAAGTCAGCTTATTGCCCCCAACAATCTGGGTCCTCATTTTACCTACCTCGGAAGGATGGAAGGCTGAGTCAACCTTGAGCCTGGTGGGATGTGAACCTGCACTAATTGCAGGCAGCTGGTGTTACTTGAGGCATTAGCCCACTGCTCCACCAAGGCTCCTTATAGATATGTTTTATTTTTTTCCACTTTTAAAGAACTTTGTTGTTTTTCTTTTGAGAATGTATGCATTTATCTTTGTATTTTCTGTTTTATTTTAAAAGCACATTTTTTAAAAGCTCATACTTTACATGGTAAGTTTTCCCTTCTTGGTTCCATTGAAGAGAGAAATGGCGCCGCCTTACCAAACAGCACCGGGCTTACGCAGTGCCAATCTCACAATGGCCAATAAGCAGAAGAAAACGTGAGCAGTGTTGTGATTACTTGCCAACAGCAGAGCTTCACTTCTGAACAGAGACAATTTAGGGAATCAAAGGAAATATTACTTTGAAGTGCAGAATGAGGTCATGGCCTCCCCTTTCTGCTGGAAGCAGGCTGAAGGATTCTCTGCTTTAGAACAGACATGTCAAACTTGCGACGTCATGTGATGCCAGCTGCCATGGACTGTTTTGCCATTGACGGCAATGGGGTGGACGCGGCTTCCATGTGACGCGTCCGGCCCACGGGCCAGCAGTTTGACACCCCTGCTTTAGAAGCTTGAGTGAACAGATTTCTAGCACAAGCAAATAAGCTGCAACCCAGCCGTCAAGAATGGCCTTAGCTCTGCCTTAGCTTTACCTGGACCACAGGTCTGCAACCCGCGGCTCCGGAGCCGCATGCGGCTCTTTCAGCCGTCTTCCTGCGGCTCCCAGTCCTCTGCCATGTGCAGTCCAAAAAAAAAAAAAGCAGGACTAAAAAAGTTCAACCAATCAATTCAAATATGCAGGGTAGGTGCATATCTTGCCTTGCCTCCACTCTTCAGTCAACCCCTGTTCTGCGCATGTGCACATGTATGCGCATGCGCAAACATTTTTTGCGGCTCCCAGTTTTTCCTTTTGTGAGGGAACCGGTTCCGAGTGGCTCTTTCACTGTTTCAGGTTGCTGACCCCTGACCTGGACTAAAGGCCACTTACTAGAAAGAGCAAAGCTAGCTTCTCACAACAGGGCTCTGCAAAGATCTGAACTCGAGGGATAACATGCGATTCAGAACGTGTGAGGATGCATGTAACCCATTAGGAACACTTTAAAGCAACCCATTTCCCTGGGCTTGCGCAGCTGTCCCGCACAACTGGCATGTGATCCTAGGAAAAGAAAAGATACGTTTGGCTTCACGTGTTCTCAAAGAGGTGCTATATGTATGCACCAGCCACACTTGCCAAGTCATACTTTGCTCTTCAGATCTGGACTGCTGCACACTGCTGAACATGAGAAACCTCCGCATATTCATTCCAAACACCCAAGTATTTCAGCCACACGTGTGGTTTTTTTAACCCCCTTTTATTTTCTAGGAGATTCAAGACAACAGACAGCCTCATTTCACAATAACTTATATAAATAAAAAAGGAGCAAAAGACATCTTAATATTTTAAAATATATTGAAGTAAAAAAAACCCAAAGAGACACTCAACAGGAGAGGGGGCCTGTACACAGCAAAATAGCACCATCTAGGGAACTAACAGAGCTCCAATAGAAACAAGGTTGGAGAAAGCTGAGCTGCACGGAAACCAGATCAGCATTAATAACTTAATTTTTTTATTTAAAAAAAAAAGTTACATAGAAAAGGGCAAGGAACGAAGGCCCCAAGCTATCTAACCCAGATACACAGTAGCTCTGAGGTTCTTGTTCCTTCAACTGGATTTGGGAGAAAGGAAGGAAAAGGCGGGGGGGGGGGCATTTGATGAAATATAATGAGAGAAAAGTGAACCTACTCACATTAAGATGCTTGTTCGAGAGGGGGGTTGTCTTGTCAAGCATCCACACCCCCTAGACATCAGTTTGGTACCCCCCCTCCCACCAGCAGCCACATGCTTGAAAGAAATGGATGGAAGGCCCACTTCACTGCTCTGTCCCAATGGAGGGGAGTCCTGGTTTTGGCAAAATCTCACATGCTTTTTAAGTGTCAAGAGGTGGAAGGGCTTCGGTAATTTGCTAAGGCAAGCACTGCACTGCCGTTGAGGTAAAAGAGGGCAGTTTGGATAGATAGAAGGATGGGAAATTCTTCCCCTGGCAAGGGCATCATCATTAGCACCACCCCTTCCAGCCTGCAAAAGGGAGGTCAGGGCAAGAGAGTGTTTTGGTGGTGCAATCTGTGAATTGGAATCACTCACCCTTTGAGGGAGACGCGCTCTGCTTAGTGTACCCTGGAACCCACAGCAACCCTTGGTTCCATTTTTCTTCCACCTCCGAGTCCACCAAGTTGCATAACGGATCGGCGAGACAAAATTGGGACTCCCTCCCGTTCGCAGTGCTTTAACCCAAGGGATACTACTTAATGTGCAACAATCATTCCCCCAAGTTGATCCAATGCCACTCAACCGGAGGAAGACACCCACAGCCACTTCCCATCATGCCCTCCCGCCCACCTTTTCTTTCCATTCTGTCTGTTTTTAAACAGGCAAGCCGTCTGCTGCCCTGCTGAAGAAGTCCCATCTCCCTGCTTAAGAACGGGCAGGGAGCTGGTATGGAAGACAGGTTACGTTCTGCCGCAGGCCGTGATTTGGTTTAGAAGAATCAAGCGGGATCCTATGGGCAAGTGCTGGCCTGGCCCTCAAAGCACCAGGCAGGAGCAGGTGGCCGTGTCAACCCAGGAAGTCAATGCCCTCGTTTTTCCTCGAGAGGCTCAGCCCTGACTGCCACAGGAGGATAAGCTGTCGTAGAGAGAGTCACTGAGGGACTCCGAATTCTCCAGGCCTGGCTGGCCCTCTGGACCCATATCCCTGGAACAGGCTTCTGTGCTGCCCTCTTCACCCACATCAGAAGCACTGGGGGTTCGGCTGCTGCTGGCGCTGAAGGCTGGGGAGGCCTGAGGTCCCTCCGAGGAAGCCCGCCTTCTCTCGACTACATTACAAGTTGAGCCCTGCAGGGGCAGAAAGGAGGAAGACAGAACTGCTGAACAGGAGAAAGCTGGAAGACTGATCATCCTGCTTGGTGTTTTGCCTTGTTTCTGGTTTTTTTCCCCGGTTCCTGAGAGCCACGTGAGGTGCGGCTAGATAGCAGGGATGAGGTTCCACAACTGCATTTTGTATTTTCAACTCAAGGGGGGGAAATTAACTCTCCATTTCCAGGTAGTCCCTCATTTAACGGTCACTCTTTCAGCAATCATTTTAACTTGGAACAAGTGGTAAACCAATGGTGCCTATGACACTGGCCTGCTCAGTGGCCTGCTCATGGCAATCTAGGTGCTCAGCAACTGGTCCAGATTTCCAACTATTGCAGGGTCCCAAAGTTCCCATGATCACAATTTGCGACCTTCTCTACTGGCGTCCCACAAGCAAAGTCAATGGGAAGGCCAGCAGGAAGTCGAAAGTGATCACGCGAGGACCTTGTTTAACAACCCGCGGTGATTCACTTAACGATGGTAACCAGGAACTAGCAGCAAGGTTACATGACATTGCACTTTAGGATAGCATTTTTTTTCAGAGATGGAAAATCTGATTCAAATTACCATAGTTAATTGAGGAACACCCTCCCCCGTCTCTTCAGTTCCTGAAAAACCCAGAAACACAGCAGCCAAAACAGCCTAATTGTTTACATATTGTATTACAATTAGATTGTTATCCCACATTTTTATATATAACCCATGGTTGGTAACATACTTAACATTCATTTATGGATTTTATATCCTGTTTGCATGTTAAAAGAACCTCATCCTGTTGTGAACTTGCTCCTTCTTCTGCACTAAAAGCTGAAAGTGGAGCCATAGCTTTGGGACAAAGAGGAAGGAGCTGCTGTTGGTAAATGTTTCCCACAGCATCAACCACTGCCTGATTTTGCAAAGATGTCTTAGCACGACTAGAACCGCTCAGGAAAGGAAAGCTTTCTGTGAGGTACTTAATGTAACAACAAATCTGTCAGTTCTGGTTACCATCTTCATACACCCTTGTGGATAAACATCAAAAGCTACTACAGTGGCTCTTAGCTTCACAAAGGCTGTCTGAAATCTCTCTGGGCCTTTTGCAGTGTGGCATCTGTCTGCCTGCTGCCTTCCATCTTCCCTCAAACTCATCCCCTGACCCCTACCATTGCAGAACCGTGGAGCTCTTCCAGCCTGTCAGGAGAGCAGAGAAAGGGATCCATGCCCGCTGATGCTTTGGCATTAGGGAAAGTCCAATTCTTGCCATGTTGGATACGCTGGGGATTGCTGGCCTCGCTGCAGAGATCTGTGTAAGGAAGACCAGCAAGTCATTACCAGTGAGCTGGAACCAACTTCACATCTACTTTGGGGACAACACAACTGAAACAATGAGAGTCTGGGTCAGGGGTGAACGTTTTGCATCTTCCTTTTAAATGCTGAAAGGACATTTTAAAGCATTAGGTTTAATAGTTTATGATTTGATCCGCATCAGAACAGGATTCCAAATGACATTTCTGCTGAAATAAGCTGCCCAAATTGGCAACAAATGTTCAGAAAGTAGGGAGAACATTCTGATTTTTCTATCCAGGACAGAACGACTTAAAAGTGTCTTCCTTCTGGTTTTTCGTACCACTTCAGTATCTTAAAACAGTGGGCCCCAACCTTTTGGGCACCAGGGACTGGTTCTGTGGAAAGTTTTTTTCCCGGGAACTGGAGGGGGCGTGGTTTTGCGTGCTGCATGCATCCCGTGGATGGGGCTTCGCTTCTTTGCATGGCCCTGTTTCTGGCATGCCGGGGACCGGTGCCAGTCCACGGACCGGGGGTTGGGGACCCCATCTTAAAATACACAAATCAACATTTGCCTGATTCTTTTCATTGCATATGACCGTTTGGCTTTCTAAGTTCCATGCATGGAAAATGGTCTCACAGAAGAAAAACTATGGATTCTTCTAAGTCAGAATTGTGATCTGTGCCCCTCTGACCAACTTATAACCCTGATCTTAAAACTACCCCAGGTTAAGAGCTTAAGCCAAAAGATCCCTTTAAATACTGAAGAACAGTACAATGAGATCAGTTGACCTCCACTGTTAAAGGCACATTAGCAAAACATCTGCTTGTGGAATATGTGTGCACGTATATACGGTTTCAGAAAAGACCTCCAACATAGAGGACAACACACAGCTTCTTGGGTTAGATCTCTTTCAAATGGAACAAACCTTGCAGGTAGCCTCTGCGATCATGGCGGTTGAGGGCTGGTTCTGCACTGGTTAAGATGCCATGGAAAGCTGGCATGCTTTGGTGCTTGCTAGGCCCCATCAAGTCCTCTGTGCTTGGCACCTCCCTTTCCAGCGTTCGGGCTTTGCGGGGCACTCTGGTGACAGATGGGGGACCTCGAGGTGGGAGAGGTCCTGCTGGTGGAGGATCCAATCGAGGTCTCAGTTTCGGGACACTCTTGCAGGGCATCCCACTGCAGTAGTCAGGTGGGGGGAATGTGCCAATACCACTGTCCAGAGTCCGTGTCAAGGAGCTACATACTGTGGACATAACCAAAAACTATGAGGAGAGATGAAGCCAAAGTCCACACCTCCTCCAGAAATCCATCTCATGACCTGCTTAACAGTATACATTTGGGGCCATTATAGGGGCGTGGATACCATGTAACTCTCCAAATATTGTTGAACCCCGGGTTTCACGGCCAATGGCCTGGAGAGAAAAAAACCTCCTAGAATTCTCTGTGTCTTCAAACCAAGCTCCCTCAGAGCAGCAGTCTCCAACCTTTCCAGCTCTGCGGACTGGCAGTGGTGGCGGCAGAGGTGGGGAAGGGGATGGACTTGCGACCCAGCGGTTGGGGACCACTGCTTTAGAGGAAAAGCAAAACAAGAAGACAGGGAGATGTAATTCAACAGTCAGGCGCCTTTTAAGACAGGGGGCATTCGCCATGTGATTTTCCACAATAAAAAAAAATACAAGCATCATTTTAAAATTTAAGCAGTTATACAAAAAATTCCCAAATAATGAATGAGCCACCATCTGCTCCCTGAGATAGGGGAAAATTTTGATTTTTTTTTTAAAAATATATTTCAGCAGCCCACAATGTAGGTGAGTTGTGGGTGCTATAATTGTGGACAAATGTTGCTGATCTAAAACATGTTATTCTGCCCTCGCTGCCTTTTCCAAAGTTCAACAGGGCACTTCCTTCTGTCCTCTTTCCACTACTAGGAAGAAAATCCAGGAAACGGGACTTCCAAGCACATTTACATAAAATACCTGATTTTCTTCCACACCTATGCTCTCTGAAGAATGGGTTGTCAGCAACCATTACCTAATTATTGTTCTTTTTATATTCAATGTCTAACGTTCTGTCAACATCTAGTTGTTCTAAACTTCTGACTCCCAGAATTCTCCGATATCATTGGCACTGATCACACTGATGGAAAATTATGGGAATTGTTAATTCAGCTCAAAGGATATGAAGTGGCAGAGGCTGCATTACATAGTAAAAAAATTCCACCCCACATTTTTATAATCCGATAATTGGAACAAAGCCACCAGACTCCACTACAGAGACGATATGCATTTCCTCGCTAGGAAGCAATTCTCTGTGGTAGCAATTTCCTGTGTAAACCTGGAGTACAATTCAAGGAAGCTTGTGTGGAATCATGGGAATATCATTGACAGGACTTCATTCTCCTTGTGGAAGAAATCTGATTGTTTGTTTTTTACCGCATTTCAACAGTACTGGCTCCCAAATGACTAGGAGACCATTCTATGCTTGCTGCTAAGTTAAAATAACAGCTCCTTGCTCAACACCGCCCCCCCCCCAGCCTAACCCTTCAGCTTTCCTTGGAGCTCACCGGCAAAGTGCTGGGAGGTTACCAGTTCAGCCAAGCTGTCATCAGACGGCAGCTCTTCCCGCAAGGCAGCTTCGTGAAGCTACAGGGGAGACAAAGGAGACAAGAGTGAGTCCTTCGGCAGCTGAGGCACGGATGAGGGGCTTCAGACCGCTCCCTCCCACCACAGAGCACTCACCTTGTCTGGAGCCTCCGGACAGGCATGGAGGTGCCCAACAATGCCATTGCGCGGCGGCCGGATAAGGCGGGGATCTTTGGCATCACGCAGGCCTCTTTGCAGGCCCTGTAGCTCGTTCTTCTGCTCTAGATGAGTCTCACATGGTGCCTCTTTCCCATCCACCCTGCAGTGCAGTGGAGGTCAGTACCCCAAAGCTTCTCTTTCCTTCAGTCCTTACCCGTTTTGCAAGATCTGCAGGTTAGAGCTACAAATCTCGTAGGAAGAGACTTGGGGCCCTCCCTCAATACCATCGCAGGGGTAGGCGAATGGATGTCCTTCATACTGTCTTCAACTACAACTTCCACAAGCCCCACCCACTGCCCTTGCTTGCTTGGACTGGTGAGAAATAAAGTGGCAAAACATCTAGAGGACTTGCCCACTTTCAGTACAAGGGTTGCAAAGCTTAAGATGGAACTCCTTAAGTCCAGTTCTCATCCCTCAGAGCCAAAAATCAGAATCATTGTCAGGCTCCTTGGTTTTAACTCTGGGCACATCATATCTGGTCACAGATATTCAGAATCTGGGACCCTGTTAGCAATCTTGAGGGTGATAAAACTATTTAAAAACAAAAGGGCAGGGGGGACATTTTAGCTCCTTAGGAATGTGAAAAAAGCTTGGAAACAAAGGGGCAGCATTTGGTGAAGTTTTAAAGATTAAAAAAAGGGGGGAAGGGGGAAGCCCCTCTAAAAAGAGTCAATCTGTACAGCTGTTCATTCGCTCTTACCACATCCCTGGCTCTAGCCTTGATCCCAGCCACAAATCCTCAGTTTTATGCAAATCTAGATCCCAGAGTTTGCGAAACAAAGTGCTGATCCTAGCTTAAGTAGGGCACCTCTTAGGAAGAGATCAGCCTTCACCAACGTGCTTTTAAGCCCTTCCAGGCAGATACCCTCTGATCTGCTCTGACCTACCTATTGAGCAGCTGCTGCATGAAGTTCTCTGCAGTCACCTCCTGGTACATAAGGGTGAGCTGGCTGTGTCCGGCGTCACAGGGGTGGGAGCGAGGCTTGTCCAAGGCCAGCCCATGGATGTAGGCCTTCTCTTCCTCCAGGGCTTTGCGCAGGTCCTCTGCCTTCTCCATAAGCTTGGAAATGTTCAAGCTTTCGGACTCCATCTTGCGTGAGACGCCTTTGCTCTCCTTGGCTTTGGCAGCCTCCGGCCTCCGGCTGAGGGCAGGCAGCTTGCTCTTACGCAGGCCAAACCAACTGGCAAGACCACTCGAATTTTTCTGCTTGGTCTCTCCCGCAGCCGGCCCACCTTTGTGCCTTCGCAAGACGTTCTCTTCAATGCCTTTCATCACCTTTTCTTCGATACTGGCAGGCGGCCCAGCTTTGCCCTTGGCCTGGTCCAGGCCAGAGGGGTTTTTGCGCCCAAAACCGCTGGAGACCTTGGCCGAGGGCAGGCACGGCTTGGGTTCTGGAGCAGGGGGCTTGGTTGGGGACTTGGAAGGTAACTTAGTCGGGCTCCCGTGGGGACTCTTGGCGTTCTTCCCAGGCGGCAGGGGTTTGGAGGGATTTCGGTTCGCTGGCGTCCCTAGGGAGCGATTCCTAGAGCCCTGGTGCTCAGGGTCGTTGCCACGGGAACCCACCGAATGGGAAGAGTAGCAACGAGGGGTCGATTCATTCCCATGGCAAGGCTCAGGGTGCTTGAGGCTGCTGCTCCCAGAGCCCAGCCTGGGGTGAGCATCGGGAAGGCTTTCCCCACGCTCCCCTGGCCGGGCGGGGGCTCTCCCCTTCTCAAAGCCCAGTCCCTCTTTCCCCTCCGCCCCCTTTAACCTCCCCAGCACTGTCAGTCGCTCTTTGAAGGGCATGCTGGCTGCCACCTCGAGCGTCCGCTTGGCAGAGCCGCTGGCGCCTCTCTTGGAATTGTCGGGGTTCCTGCGGGAAAGAGGCGGCGAGCGCCTGCTCTCCGGGCCCGACTTTTCCCGGCTGCCAGCAGGGCAGGGCTCCAGCGAGACGTCACCAGGCGGCACCGCCCGAAGGGGAGCCAAGCGGCAGGAAGGCAGGAGCGCCTCGGGTCCGTCCAGTTTTGTATCGCGGGAGGAGGGGGACCGAGAGCTCACGGCGGTGCTGAGGGTCAGCTCTAGGATGTTCTCGTACTCGTGGGGTTTGTGGTACCCAAAAGGGTCTGGCAACGTGGGAGCGATTGGGGGGCACTCTGGAACAAGAGGTCGGCCGGCCTTGGGGGAGGGATGTCCTCCTCCAAGGCCAGAGTCCATGGGAAAAGGGCTGTCGGGGGAGCCCTTGCAGCTAGGCGTCGGGGAGTGGTACACCTCGTAGGTGTTGCTGCGGCAGGGGATTTTGGAGCTGCGGGTCAGCTGCGGGCTGAGGCGCAGGGCGGCAGGGCTCGGGGGCGGTGGCATCTTCAGCAGTTTGAGCACCTTGGAGGGGGAGGGGATGGGCAGCCCTGGCCGAGATTTCTCTTTCTCTTCGCCGGAGGGAAGGAGGCTGAGGTAGGCTGGCTCCCTGCAGGGAGAGGGAGGCCCCAAAGCCTCTAGGCAACTCACGGCCTGGATGTGCTTGTAGCTCCTGGCCTGTCCTTCGGGGCTGCCCGCCAAGCACGGTCCGCTGGGCTCCCCGTTGAGCAGGACGCTGTCGCCAGCCTCCCGAAGGACGTGCCGCAGGTAGGTCTCCACCTCGCCTAATTCTAGCTTGTGTTCGGCCAGCGCACTCAGCAACCCTTGCCCCGGCTGCCCTTTCTCTGCAGGATCGGGCTCCCCGGCCTCGTCCGAGGAGGAGGAGGAGCTGCCCTCCCTTTTCAGGGGAGGCTGCCCAGGCGCCCCTTCGCCCTGAGCCAGCAGCAGACACGGCCAGGCTTCGGCCGTCACTCCTTCCGGAGAGCTCAGCTGCCCAGCGTCTCTCCAAGGGGAAGGAAAGGCAAGCAGAGGGTCCATCTCTTCCAGGGAACGAAGCACTTCCAGGATCTGAGCCTTCTTGCGCAGGAAAGGGGAGAGGGCCTCCAGAGACTGGGCGCTGGATCCGGGCATTTCCAGACCACGCTCCTCAGAGGTGACCTGGAAGGCAACCAGGACGCACAAAAACGTCACAAGGCCAGCTTTCCACGCCCATTTCTGCCCTTTCGACCGCAACGTCCCATTTGTTATTTCTGTCCCCAGATTTATTTACAACAGGATCGAATGATTTATTCCGGGCTAATGTAGACTCCTACAACGGACAAAAGTTCCCCAGAAGTAGCGGAGAAAGAATTTTTCCATCCCCTTCTGCTCAGTATTATTTCTAAACGGCAGCATAACGGATTGAGGCTAAAACGGGCAGGAAAAGCAGGAATTCCATCTCCTTCTCTCCAGGTACGTTTTGCATTCCATCCAGGCTGTGGTGATGAAAGTTTGCTAAAGGATGCACTGAATGGATGCTACCAAAGAGAAAATATGCTGAGGGCTGAACTAGGAAGATTCTGACTTTAGCCAGGCCTATGAATTTAAGGCACTTACCTCCTATCACAGTCCTGCATCTGCCATCTATAGCATACCTACGTGTAGTTATTTATTTAGTCAGTTTTAATTGCCACCCACCTCAACAAGTGTCTCATTTTTTAAAAAAAAAAAATCAAAAATAAAATGTATTTCATTTATTTGATTTTGATTTTTGATATTTATCAAAATTTATAGCCTCTCATCTCAGCAAACCATTTCTTCGGCGTCTCTCAATTCAGAAAGATACGCTGCAATTAAAATCATAGAAACTATTTAAAACAACAAAAACCAGGAGAAGCCATTTCCTGTTTGGTGGGTAGATTATTTCAACCTACAATAGAAAAATTAAAGTGCACAGCCCTGAGGAAAGTATCAAACTGAAATCCGCTAACACAGCCAAGAGATGGGCCCTTTCGTACACTGGGGGCCCCAGCGAGAACCAGGCCTTTCGTGCCTTATGGAAAAGGCCAACAATGTCAGAGCCTTCCTAATCTCTGAATACAGGGAGAAAAAGAACCAAAGCATGCCTGTCCTGTCCAAATAGATCAGATGGGTAGAAATAACTGGGAGAGACAGTCTCTCAGGTAACTCGGTCCCAGGCCACAAAAGGCTTTAAAGGTGACAACCAGCACCTTGACTTGCACCCAGAAGCACACTGCAGTCAATACAGCTCACAAAGCTCTGCAAAGGGGTCTTCAAACTTGGCCCTTGTATGACTTGTGGACTTCAACCCCCAGAATTCCTCAGCCAGGCACGCTTGAAGACCCCTGCTCTACAAGCACCATTGACTGCTTGCACTGCCCCGTTCTGTACCAGTTGAAGCTTCTGAAAGTTCCTTAAAGACAGGCTCACGTAGAATGCATTGCAGTAGTCCCAGTGCTTTTTTTGTAAAAGAAAAAGGTGCCGGAACTCACACATGTCATACAACCCGCCTTGCCTACCCTACAAGGTTCCATCCAAAAAAGGTGCCGGAACTCCGTTCTGAGCGTTCTATGAGAAAAAAAGCCCTGAGTAGTCCAAACAGGAGGCCACAAGGGCAAGAACAACAGCAAGCAGGGCCTTCCAGTCCAGGAATAGGCACAACTGGCATGCAACCCAGAAGTGTACAAAGACCCTCCTAGGCACAGCTGCTGCTTCCGTTCAAGCAAGAACCACGAGTCCAGGAAGATGCCTCTCTGCAGCCTCTCTATCTGAATCAGGGAAGTTAGTGGAACTTTTCTTCTACTGGGGCAAGGGTAGGCAACCTCGGCTCTTTTATGACTCGTGGACTTCAACTCCCAGAATTCCTGAGTCAGCTATGCTGAAGTCCATGAGTCATAAAAGAGCTGAGGTTGCCTACCCCTGTACTGGGGTGACCACCTTTTCTTTCTATTTGTGCTTGTTATTTTATAACTTTGTTTTCAATTCATTAGGCTGCCCAAAGTTATCAAGTTGGGTGACCTTAGAAACATGTATCAATCCATCCATCAATCAAACAAATCTGACTCACCCAACTTTTGAAACCAGTTTTGAAGGAACAATCTCACCTCCGCTTCCCTACATACAATGCAACAGTTCTCCTTTGGTAACTCTGATCTTCCTCTTTCGCCCCCCCCCCCCAAACCTTGGGAAAGAAAAGAAAATCGCCACTGGCCCCAAATGGTTTGAGAGTCAAGAGTCATCAACAGTCTATGCTGTGCAGCACTGCATCAATTAATGGCTCTGGGGCCCCATTCCAAAAAACGTACGACTCTCCCTTTCTTAAACTATTAACAAAGCATTGTGCATAGGAAAGCTGTATGAGTAGCCCAACAATGCAGCAGTAAGCATCAGCAAGCCTGCACCTGCAGGTGGCAATCCAAAAATGAACGGGCAATCGAAGAATTACGGAACATACCTCTCTCTGCAAGAGGCACCGTCCGAGGGGAAATGAAAGCGGGAGCTTCTCCACTGTGCCTGGTTGGGAGATTGGGATCGGGCTGGAGAGCAAGGAAGCTGGATGGGTTGGCGTCTGAAGAAGACAATTAACAGAACGAATGGCTCGAGTAGACCTCTTGCAGAGAGCAAACACCCTGAACGACAGCACCTTCACACACATGCACGCAATGTACTTCTAGCAATTCCACACTGCTGGGAAAAACATGTGAACCCAGCAGCCCCACTGATAAAGCACTCCTGCTTTTAACCAAGGTTTATTAGCGCTCAGATACCCCCGAAGTGACTATAATTGTTCGGTAACCTATGACTAACCAGATTTTGGCTTCACGTACTAAATAAAGGTACCGGAGAAGAATACGATCCAGCCGCAAAGGCAAAATTTCCCCAAGCACTTGGACTACATAAACAATCTTCTTTCCAGCACTATCATTCCAAGGTGCTCTCTGTATGCAGTCACCTGTAGCCCACCCACCCCGCAAACAAATCGTGTCTACACATAAGAAAGAAGGAAGGTAGAAGGCAAAGGAAATACCTGGGAGAGAGACCCAGAAGTCAGCTTTCGATGGAAAAGGTCGCTGAGAGCCTGGTTTTGCCGTTCCAAGTCAAAGACCCGTTTTTTCAGCTTTATGCATTCTTCACGGAGATCCTGAGAAAAGAGGAGGTAAACCTGTAAGCTAGTCAAGAGAATACCTGCATAAACTCTTGTTTGGTTTTCTCTCCTCCCCACATGAATCCTCTAGGTGAGTGGATTCGGGAGTAATCAGCATTTGCCATCAAGGGACACAAATCCCCTCCCAAAGAACCCTGAATCCTGTGACTTGCACAAATAGCGCAGGTTAAGGACATGCATAAATGTTTGATCATATTTAACAGACACCGACACTCATGACAAAACCTGTAGAGGAGGAAGTGGAGGGAGAAAGACATAGTACTGAAGCCATCTCTGCTGATGCCTGGGAATACAGATCAGGACACAGGTTTGGCATGCAAAAAATGCAAGTGAAATATCCCCCCCCCCCAAGATTAATAAGCAGCTTTGCACAATGAGCTAATCAGAGGCAAACGCAATGACCGATACCAAGCAATTAAGATCTATTATCTGCCTGTCCTTCATCTATATCAGGGATACACAACCACTATCAGCTCAAGATTTACACATGGTTTTGTTTGAAACAATGAGAACTGCACTCCAAAAGTGGGCTAAGCCACGTCCTTGGTTCAGAGGGAATTTCGAGATTTTTGAAAAGCATTCTAAGTATCTGCAAGACTTGAAGGTAGCTCTTCTGCCTCTAGCCCCACGCCCGCCCCATCACACAAAATACAAAATGAGGGTCATATCAGCCCAACCATTTTGGGGGAGCCACAAAGGAAACTAGTGGGCTGAATACTATCCCAGATTGCATTTTTTTCATCTCTGACTCTAGAGAACACTTGCTGTACTTGTAGTCAAACTTCTTCTGATATTCCCATTCCAAAAACTGAGCCCAAAACCTAAACGGGACTTCATTATTAAAAAAAAAAAGAATTAGAGTACATTTATCCTCCAACCAAACTTACTTACTCACTTTCATCCTCTCTCTTTAATTACAATTTTAAAACCAGTTGCAGAGGTCTGCGGGGGATGCGTGTAAGGTTTCTGGGGAAGACCACAGGCCAAGGAGCTCAGATTTGTACCTCAACAATAGAGGAAAGGATGCATGAAATACTCTGCTTTTGACCCTATGTGAATTACAAAGTCCTTATTCGGCTTTTAGCCCTATCACCAGCTTAAGAAGGGGCCTAATCTGGAACAGAGGCAGCACTGATCTATCTGAGAAAGTTGTGAGGAATAACGGGAACATTTCAACTACTCTAAAAGGCGGTATGAATATCACCATCACAGGAAAGAGTTTGGTGGAAGAATTCACACTTCTAGCAACAGGCACTTTCTAATTGTTTCTAATAGGTCTCCTGCCTTTCTTTCAGTACAGTAAAGGTAAAGGTTCCCCCGCACATGCGTGCTAGTCGTTTCCTACTCTAGGGGCCGGTGCTCATCTCCGTTTCAAAGCCGAAGAGCCAGTGCTTGTCTGAGGACGTCTCCGTGGTCATGTGGCCGGCATGACTAGACACCAAAGGCACACAGAACGCTGTTACCTTCCCACCGTAGTGGTCCCTATTTTTCTACTTGCATTTTTATGTGCTTTCGAACTGCTAGGTTAGCAGAAGCTGGGACGAGTAACAGGCGCTCACTGTTACGTGGCACTCGGGATTCGACCCGCCAAACTGCCGACCTTCTGATCGACAAGCTCAGCATCCTAACCCACTGAGCCAGAGGTTAATTGTGGTACCAACACCTCTCCCTTGAGCACAAGCAGGCCTGACCCTTCTTACTCAGCAGTTACAATGTGCATAGTCCAAGAAGAAAGATCACAGACAATTCCATTATCCAGAAGTCACCCCTGATTTGTACAAAAAAACCCAACCCCGTAATATATACAAGAGCTCTGTTTGTTCCTTCTTCTCCTCCTAAAGAAATCCAGCACAGGATACAGTAAGTGCAGGCACCGAAGGGCCTAGACTAGGGGTAGGCAACCTCGGCTCTTTTATGACTCATGGACTTCAACTCCCAGAGTCAGCTATGCTGACTCAGGAATTCTGGGAGTTGAAGTCCATAAAAGAGCCGAGGTTGCCTACCCTTGGCCTAGACCAGGGGTCGGCAACCTTGGCTCTTTTATGACTCGCGGACTTCAACTCCCAGAATTCCCGAGCCAGCTATGCTGGCTCGGGAATTCTGGGAGTTGAAGTCCGCGAGTCATAAAAGAGCCAAGGTTGCCGACCCCTGGCCTAGACCATTCCTTTGCTTGCTAACGTAAATGTTTCAGGAAAGTTGCACAGCTTTAAAGAAAAAGAGTAGTTGCTAATATCATCTATAACTTCAGAAAAGCCACCGCAATCCAGAAAGGCATTCTTGGGAAATAAAAAGGAGAAACGGTGGGTGGGTAGGTGGGAAAAACAGGCCTAGGAAAAACAGAGTGGGACAAAGCCTCTGGAGTAATTTCACCAGTCTGCTTTCTACAGAATTTTGTGCCTGGTCATGTTCTACTTTAACAGCAGTCAAAATTTTAAAGAGGCCTTCAACCCCCCAAAGACCAAGCCTGGAGGGGGACTCACTTTTTGGTTTAACAGCGCTTGCACCACGTGGTTGGCTACCTGCAGAAGAAGAAGAAACAGGTCTAAGCACAAGGGGAGAAGCCAGGCCTCCATCCGAAGGTGCTGTCTGAGAAAGAGAAGGAAAAGCAGTACCTCATCCAGGCAGCGTTCATAGGTTTCCCGCTGGTTCTCGTTGGCTTGCACCAAAGCCAAATTCTCTGCCTGAGGACATAGAGAAGAGTCAGGCTTGCTGGTGAAAAAAACGAGGACCTCAAGTTTCTTCTCCAGGAGGCATATGGGAAAAGAAATGAAGCATGGACAACTTTCCTTCTTCGCTCTGCTCCACCCCACTTCTCGTCCTTAAAAATTCCTATTCTGCAGCATTGCAAAGCTATGTTTTCTACCTGTGCCGAGGGGGAAAGAGTGAGGGGCTACGGTAACTAGGTTCAATGGCTGGCACCTCCCTTCAAAAGCCAGAGCTGCAGACCAACTAGATTCTTGTCCCGTCCCTTGTAGACGTGTGTCACGTACTCCCCTCAAAAACCCAGAATACAATGTTTGTGCAAGGTGCATATAACTCACATTAGGAAGAGGCAGAAAAGGAATCCACATGACTTGACTCACCTAATGGATTCACTTGGGCTTATATGTGTCTGGTGTGAGTATTTTACCTTCCCTGTACACCATGTTGGAAAAAGGGTAGCAATTCTGGAGAATCGGGAGTAAACGACTCTTGCTTGTAACAGTAAGGGAGCAAAACAACTAATTTAGATCGTTCAACTGTACGAGCCTCTGCTCCCCCAGGGGGCTCATATAACATTCACATCATTTCTGTACAGGTAGTCCTCGAGTTATGGTAATGAAACTCCATGGTTGCTCAGTGAATCCATACTTCGCTAACAGTTTTGCTGAAAAATCGAGATAAATGCTGGGTTTCAGCAAAACCATCAGAAATCGTGGCTCCATGATAGTGAGTTGATGCAAATGACTACAAATGTGCCCCAGTGCACTCAAGCACTCAGTACCTCTAATCCAGGTCGTAAGTACCACCCAGGTAGGTCTGTCAAAACTTCAGTCAGTAAGCAACTGATTTTAAGTTGAAGACCATCTATATGTGCCAATGCTGGGAGGCAGCTCACATTCAAGTGAAATAGATACTACGCAGTCACCAAGAAACATATTGCTTGCAATGGGATCTCAATTCACTTCTTCTGTCAGCCTTTCATTCAGCTGGTGCTCTGGTCTCTAGAACCCCTTAAATCAGCAAGACAAGATGAGGCCTTGTACCTCTAGCTCCCGGAGTCTCTGCAGAAGGTCCTGGGGTGTCCTTGGCTCATGGCCATCCCCTTCCGGCTTCATCTTGCTCTGCAGCTCTATTTCAGACATTGTTTCCTTTGGGCAGAGAGAGTCACATAAGAGTGCCAAGTTTCATGCTCCTGCCACAATAGAAGACCCACCCCCAATTTCGCAGGGGAGGGGCGGTGTTACAGCAAGGCCATTTACCAGCTGCCTCCGATGATACAGCTGGGATTTCTCAAACAGAAAGGATGGACAGGAATGATGGCAGAGTTATGATCTGTGCTTACAGCATGCTTTAGGGTCACAGTTCAGCCCCCGATAATCCCAAAGGGTGCAGAAGACCATCTGAAGGGTTGAGGGGGAGAAATTGAAGCCTCCAGAGGTCTTGTTTCCACTTTCCCTCCTTTAATTTTTTTCATAAAGTACTACAAAACTGTGCTAATAAAATTCAGTCAAGTTGATCTTGCTACAATTGGATGGACTGCAAGCGATGTCCAGAGAGTGGCTTGGCCACCCCCCACCCACCCCAATATCAGGAGGATGGATGTATGACCCCAGCTAATGCCTTGGCCCAGCAATTTTCCAGCCTTTTCTTACCTTTTTTCAAGGGCCCAGTGATGGACACTATGACAAGCCCAACCTCCAGGCTTCCCTTCATCACTTTTGCCTGAAAGAGAAGCAAAGAGAGTTCAGGGCTGAGCACCCTTCATCAAAGGAATGTTGCCTTAAAGAGATATATCAGCATTCAGGCAATGTAAGTGAACAGCAGAAAGCTGCAACGAGAGTTATTTTTAAACACAAAGATCCAACCCCCACAGTCCTTTTCCTCCAAGGATTTCCCCATGGTACGTCTCATTCCATGCTTGTGACATTCCATGCTTGTGACGGTTGCTAGAGCTCAGTTTACAAAAGAATGGGAAAACATCTGATGCAGCTGGGGCCAATCTGCTGGTTCACCTTGAAGGACTTTGGCTTTACAGATTTACGTCCAGTATTCCTCTGCTCCCAAGCCAACATCTATCAGGAAAGCAACAACCAAACCACAACATTCACTACTGCAGCATCCCAGGTGATACTGAGTTGTTTGTTTTTTTAAAGGATGGGGTTATTTTTAAAGAGGACATGTTAACAGAGTAGTCCAGAAGATAATCAGAAGTACTGAAATTAGACCTTCTACAACAGGGGTCTTCAAACCTGGCCCTTTTACGACTTGTGGACTTCAACTCCCAGAATTCCTTAGCCAGGCACGCTGTCTGAGGAATTCTGGGAGTTGAAGTCCACAAGTCGTAAAAGAGCCAAGTTTGAAGAGCCCTGTTCTACAACCAGAGACAGATTTTAATACATTGAAGATAAGAAGCAAGGCTCTCATCATCCATTATGTTCAGTTTGCAAACTTCCCCAGGTCAAGCTGTCTGACCAGAGAGAAGAAAATGAATCCAGGGGTGATAGACCAATGTCAAATCCAGCAGAGCTTCTACAATGCTCATGTCTAGCCAAAATGAGCTTTTTCAGCCTAGGAGGAGCAGGCTCCTCCTGTGGCATCTGATTAGTTTAATCCATAAATTTCATTGGCTTTCGGTTTAATGCAACTTGAGAATCTAGCCATTATTTACAAACTGTGCTTTACTGTTTTATATGACATAAAAACCAAGCCACTATGGTTTGTTCAGCAAACCATTATTAAAACCATGGCTTACAATCCACATTCTCTGTCAGTGATTTTAAGACGATATACCACACTAAGCCTAGCAATCTTCAGTCTCTGATGCAGTGTTTCTTAATCTTGGCAACTTTTAAGATGTGGACTACCTGGCTAGGGTATTCTGGGAGTTGAAGTCCACATATTTTAAAGAAGCTAAAGTTGAGAAACACTGCTCTGATGTATTATGAACTCAAATTGGAAAAAGAAGCTCTTCTCCAGTCCCATACCTTGAAATCTTGCAAGCAAGTTATTTGATTTATGCTTTAGCAAGTTCTTACAGCAGCTTACAGAACTTAAAAACAATATAAACTGTTAAAGAGACAGATCATGAGTCACAACAAAAATAAATACTAAAATCACCTCACAATTTATCAGCCTGACTGAAAAAGATGCATCTTTATGGACTGCTTAAAACCCAAGAGTGTAGGGCACGGGTGTCAATCTCGAACGTGTCGCGTGACATATCGTGATGTTTTTTGCTTTTGCAGAGCTGGGGTGGGCGTGGCCTCTGCGTGACACATCCGGCCCACAGGCCACCAGTTTGACACCCCTGGTGTAGGGGCTAAACATAACTCTCAAAGGATTATATGGGCAATCTGAGACAATGAACAAAAAACACCCCCCCTCACCCCCATTTGTTTGTTTTTAACCAAGCTCACTCACACAGGGGTTATTTGTGAGAGGCCAGCACTTGTGCTACTGTTGTCCTGTCCCTTTAAGTCCTCTTTCTAGCCACTACAGCAATTGTTGCCTATACAAGCTGAGCAGGGAAGCAGCTGAGGGTGGGAATGTTGGTATGTGAGAGAGAGGGAAGGAGGTGTATGCATTATAAAGCAGCATAAAGCAGATATACTGATTTCCAGAGGTAGGACTTGTAAGTAGTAGTTGGAGCAGTAATGTAGTAGAAGTGGGAAGGAATGGAGTAGTGAGCAGTGAGGACTAGCCTTTGAGTGCTTATGTGTGTGTTGCCTAAGGACCTGTGTGGTTGTGTTGGCTCTCTTGGATTTTGGAACCACTGACTTGGGTATATACATAAAGGAACCCACGACAGTGTCCAAAGTCGCCTAATCTTGTTTTACACTTGATCTGTAATTTGACATACTTTCCCAAATCCAGCTTTCTCAGGCACAAGTTATGCAGAGTTTGATAAGTGTGTAATTTTCAGGGGATTCTAAGGTTCCAAGCAGCTAAATGTCAGATTTAGGAAGGGGGAATTAGTGCTGTAAATTGCTATGAAAGATTGCCACGATATTGGGAAGCAAGCCAGAAACCGCTGTACTGAAGGCAACAGAGTATTTCATCCAGCATGTTTGTAGCTTTGCAGTACCAATGCAGAATTTGATGTTGGAGGTTCATATAAAACCTGCAAATGCATGAATACAAATCTGGAATTTATTGGTGAATCCCACATATACCATGTTCCCACTGTAAATGACAAACCTAATAAAACTATGTACTTCTCTGTTTATCAGTGAGTAGCCAAATAGGATGACTGCTCTTTGTTTATACATTCAAGGGTACCTCTAAGTTCTACTGAGAGAGACAACATTCATCTAACCAGCAATTTGTTTTGTTAATGAGCTTCTAAAGGAAGTGACCAAGATAATTTTGAAGTTACATGAATTCCTTTATCCCTTAGAGCACTCTCTTGGCAACTTTTAAGACATGTGGATTTCAACTTCTAGAATTCCCCAGCCAGCTTCCACATCAGCTGGGAACTTCTGAGAGTTGAAGTCTACATATCTTGAAGTTGCTACAGTTGAGAAACAGAGTAAGCTGCTAAATGCAGCCCAATAGGTGAAGGTTTAAAATGGAGGTACATCAACATAGCCCTAAGGCTTACCGGTGGTGGTGGTGGTTGTTGCAGCTGTAGCTTCTCTGACTAGCCTACCCCACAGATTTGTTGGAATAAAAATCATTTTGAGCTCCTTAGAAGAATGGGCAGAAACCAAACTAGCAATGCAAACCAAAATTTGAATCAAATGCTGAGGTATCATTTTCATAGAGACCCAAATTTGGGTCATGAAAATACAAGAAGTGTTCTTGCCTATATAAAAAAAGCTAGAGAACCTGAAAGAGAACCTGAAAGTCACATGGGAGTTTGAGAAATTCAAAGATCTAGAATTATTTTTTTGCTGCCCCTCTGGGAAAAAAAAACCCCAAATCGCTTACATGGAAGTTTATAATAAGAAACAAGATTAAAGAGAGGACAGAAGAATCTTTATCCTATGGCTCAATCTACTCCAACCTGGTCTTTGCCAGATTTGTTTGAACCCCAAAGGCTATAATTGGAAAAGGCAGGGGGGGAGGTCTGGGATGAGGGAGGGGGTTAGCCAGCTAACTCAAATAATTTTTTCCAATTACAGAATTGCTGAAGAAATTACTTCAGAGTGGTCTGAAGGAGGAAAAGTTAGATCACTGTATTCATTTTCTACTCTAAATTGTTGAATAATTCCCTGAAGAGTATAAAAGGATGAAGACAAATGCAGTCTCCGCTAATTTTATCCCTGGAGGAAGAACCCAGCCAGCATTTCAATTTAGCTTTGAGAACATAAAACATATGCAATGCAGGATTGGTATTCAGCCTCACCCTTTCAGAGTTTCAAATAGAATTTTTTAAAAATCTTTGAAAGTTGTAGATGTGTGTATGTTCAACCATCATATTTCCCTGCAAAATGCATGATTTTAAAACGCACAAGAAAACTGCTCTGGATTTTGGGGAACAAATATGCAAGATACTAATTAAAAATCATCCATGTGAGCATCTTCTCTCCCCTCTGACCCCATTCAGTTATCCCATCTCGTCCCCAAATTTCACTCCAGGGCAGGGTTTTCAATCTTGGCATTTTTAAAAAACATGGCTGGCTAAGGAATTCTGGGAGTTGAAGTCCACACATCTTAAAATTGCTCAGATTGAGAAACACTGCTCCAGGGTATTAAAATGCATCTATTTTCAGAACGGCTTATATTTAAATCATCTTGGCCATATTAAAAATGTGTCTGGCTTAACCATATTTTAAAAAGCCAAGCTTACAGAATCTACTTTCCTTGCAATGCATTCACTGGTTTTGGCATTTTGATTACAACTGAGTAATAATTAATTCTTTTGCTGTCTCTCAGTACTGGAACTTGAAGAAAAAGGAGTCTCAAGAGAGGAGTGAATTAGTTCAGTCAACCAGCACAGAAATTTATGCTTAGCATCCACATCCCAGAAGTTTTCACTATTTTCCAGCCCAGGGGAGACAGAAGAGTTTCCAAAATCCTCAGAACAACTGGGTGAGAGAAAAACCCAGGAGTTACCTACGGAAACTAGAAGCATCATCCTATATATTTTAACATTTTCATAAAACAACACAACAATAAACTCTTTGAATACTGCTTTTTAAAGGCAGCATCAAAAACCTCTGAATTATGTGATTGAGCTTGGAAGAAAACTAGGGCAAGCAGGTTTAGGCAAGAGAACTGGGGGGGGGGAATTCCACCTTAACTGGAGCTCCAACAAGAAAATGTAAATAGTTTTGCCCTCCCTCAAAAGAAAAAAACCCTAGTAACATGTTTTTTATCTTTGTAAAGGAAACACAAGCCCAATATACCAGATGGAAACTAGATTGGCAAAAGAAGGTCCCCTATTACATAGGAGTTCCCAATCTTTATCAAGCTGAAGCTGGCTCAGGAGTGTCTTGACACCACAGCTTTTCACTTGTGACCCCTTCAACACTTCCACCATACTGACATATGTGACATTCTCTGAGACATACAGTGAATTAATGAAATCTGTCATTTGGGATTCCTGATTCAACAGTGGCTTTGTAATAGTCCAATAAGCCGCAATAGAAGCTCCCTGTAAAAAGGCAGCCTCTGTCTTGCAAATAGAGTGCTTCCCATTTCCTCTCCCCCCCCTCCCCAAACTTTCAAGTTCCCAGAGTCTCTTGCAAAAAAAAGACACCCTCCTCTGTCTTATACATCTTACACGTTTTGCTGCACGCCAGGACGCAGTCCTGGCTGGTCTTTGCGCCTATTAGCCCCGCCAAGGGCTCGCAGGACACTTACTCCAGGCTACTTAAGCAGTCAAGGGCATTCAGCAGACTTAAATCTAGCATACTGAAAAAGCCTACATTTTCTTGGCTGCATTGCATTCCCGATATTTGGGGGGGGGGGGAGCGGGAGGGAAAAAGGGGAAACTGCAGGGCCAACCTCTATATGCATGGCACAAAGAGACTAAACAGATCTCATGGACTGTAGGGAACACGGAGACACCTGGGCGTCACTTCAATCTAAATCCCCAGGAAGAAAGAAATGCAACTGTAGTGATCTTTTTGTTTTTTTAAAGAACCAACGCCATCCTGCCGCAGGAGCGAGGAAATCTCAAGATATTGCCGTTCTGCAACAGCCTTCTTCGAGATCCCGCTCCTCTGCTACAGATGCATCCCGTCAAACAGCGGAACTTCACAGCCCAGGTCCTCAAGTCTAGTTTCAGGGCGATCGTCGAGAGACAAAAAAAAAAAAAAGCTTCTCCCCACCCCGCAGACCGTGTTTCCCCGCCGCTCCCCTCCAAGCTCTACAGCGCTACCAGCCTTCCAATCCTAACCACACGTCCTCCTCTCCCGCAAACCCTACACGCGCCCGACGCTCCTCGATCCACACGTTCCTTGCCGGTTCCGGGAGAGCTTTGGAAACGTGCCTCCTCTCTCGAAACTATATGGCTCCGAAGTCGGGGCAGCTCCCCTCCCCTATCCCGGGCTCCCTGAAGGACTCCTGCTGCAGCAGCTACCCAGCTAGCGCTCCATTTCAGACACCCGACATTTTCCAAAGCGCTCGCCCCCCTCCCACCCGCCGTCTCCTTTAAGCTCCCCCAAGTAACCTTTTCCTCAGCCTCTCCGCCAGCCCTCTTGAACTTCGTCCCCCCTCCGCCTGCCCCTAAAAGCGGGGACGGGCGGTGGGCTGGGGACCAAGCCTGAGCTCGCCTACGCCGCTGAGGCCCCGGTACCTTTGGCGCATCCTCCCGCGACACGGCCCGACTCGGGGCCTGCTATTGTTGGGTGGTGGAGGCGGAGGCAGAAGGAAACTACGGCTCGGAGCTCCGCCTTATCCGTCTCCCCACCTCAGCGCGGCCCATCTCAGCCCAGACCCTCCGCCCCCCACCCATCCTTTTTCGCAGCCCATCTGGCTGAAGGGGGATTTCCACTACCGAGGGAAGAGAAGGGAGGGCGAACTACCCGAGCAGCTTTGCCGAGAGGGCTGCAAAGCGGGGTGGGGGTGGGGGTGTTGATGGTGGATAAATGCAGCCGCTTTCAGAATTAAGGATGATTATGCTCATAATACATGTGTGTGGGGGGGGGGAATGCAGGATTCCACACAAATCAGATTGCAAAGTCGAGCGGCAGTTAATCCAGATATTTCCACATACATATTTCTGTTCAGGTTTGAAGCTTTGGAGAACAAACTCCTATAAGGAGTTGCTCATATGGTGAAGGGCAACATTTTCCCAATCTAGCAAATAGTTTCTGAGGTAAATTCCTGGGGATCCTCGCTATGTGTTTTCCCCCAAATAAGATCATCAGCAAACATGGCTGACATCTTAGGGCAGTCTTCCAAAGGACATCTGAGGTCCCCAAGGTCACGTTTCCCATTCCTAGCCCTGTGGCCTGTTTAGCAATGGCCTCAAACCTGAAAAAATGAATCCATTTTACCCTTATGCAATCTGCTCTTTAGTCACAAGGACACTCTGGTATCAGGGGCCCTTAAAGGAGAGGAATGGGAAGCCCCAGTTCCCTTTCTCAACGGTTTCCCTCCATTGGAAATATTCTGTTCTTACTCTGCAGTTGTGGATTCCAAAAATCTACTGTGGAAATAGAGATGATCCTGCTCAATTTTCTGCTTTCAGTTATAGCTGCCCTTATGCAACATAACCCTGGGCGGCTTGCAAACAGCAGTAAAAGCATTAAGCACAATAAAAGCATAAAATCCATTACAGCAAACTCTTGGCATCCACAACTACCATACATCTTCCCCAAAAGCCCTTTCTGGGCTCAGCTTCACCCTACCCCAATGCTTGTGAGAAAAGTTAAGTCTTTGCGGCTTTTCCAAGGGCTAGGCCTGTGCTGGCTTGTGGATAGGGAGGAGCAGGAGGATGCTGCAAAAACTCAAGAGGGAGAATGGGGTGGAAATCTTTGAGGGAAGGTGCCTGGGAAGTCCTTTCCTTGTTTCCTTTTCAGTAAACATTTTCATAAGTACTATTCTCAACCTTACAATTTGAAGATTGCAATCCCATTTATGCTTACATAGAAAGAAAGACCTATTGAGAGCAGGGGGATCTACTCTACATTTGCATGCTTAGAACTAGGATGATACAGCACAACGAATTACACCCTGCAATGGAAAAGGGTTTTAACTCTCTCCACACCACTAATGTTTGCTAAGAGAGAGACAAGCAGGAATTTGGAGAGACAGGAAAGCCACGCATGTGTGAGAGATCTTTAGTTTGATCCTTCACACTTTTGCAGCTGCAACTCCTGTTTTTCTAAAACTATTTGGTGACCATGATGGGAAGGTGTGAAAGAAGCCTCCATGTAAAAGAGCAGTAGCACTTATCTTAGCAACCATTTGGAAAAGATTTGCTTGTCCCTAACTTCCCAGATCCATGTAGATGCTATGACTGCGTGGCTTGTCGCACTGACTGCGCTGCTCGCGGCAGGAGGCCATGTGGCACATCATGCCAATTGCATCGGTGCTGCCACTCATGGCAGGATGCCACATGTTTCACCACGCCAAGCCTTGCGGCCTTCTGCAGCAAGTGGCAGCAGTGGCACAATGCTTCACAAGGCATGCAGCCACAAGCAGCTGCAGAACTCAGGCAGTAGCATGACAGGTTTTGGTGTGTGGGAGGCCTGGCAGCAGTGGTCCTAAGGTAAGACATCCCCCCAAAATAAGACCTGGTGCCTCTTTTGGAGGCAAAAAATATAAGACTGGGTCTTATTTTCGGGGAAACGCAGAACTTCTGTTATGTAAAGAAAAATTGCAGTAGTACATACATCTTGTATCTGGTTCATCCATCTTAATGAGCCACATTAAAGCAATCATGGCATTGGAACCATGGTTTATTAAAGGCATAAACTACAAATCATGGCTTTTCTTAAGTTATTCTATCTAAAAGTAGACACTGCACCCTATATCATAGGCAGGTGCTTTAAAGCCTCACCATTTGGAAAGTTTTGATGGCTAAACTGTAACTACAGCAGCTGTATCATGTGAACAAACCTGGAGTGGCCTGGTTCACAGGTAACATTAAACAAGAAACCATAGCTAAGGTTATAAATTATGTAGAACCAAATCTAAGCAAACCACACTAGCTTACTGTAATTCAGGCAATGCATTTTTGTGCCCATTTATGCAATAATATAAGGTGGCAGCAGTTAATTACAATCAATGAACTCAATTTAAACTATTTCTTAGTAAAGCATATACAAGCACATTAGATTACATAAAGAAATTACTTTTTGCATAGGACAGGGGTGTCAAACTCACAATGTCACGCCACGTGTCTCAATATATTGTGACTGTTTCCCCATTGCTGGCGCGGTTTTGGCATATGCATCCAGCCCGCAGGCCGGCAGTCTGACACCCCTGGTATAGGAGATTGAACAATTAACTATTTTCTAAAGCAATTTTCACCTCAGACCAGAAGGAGGCAAAAATTCTTTTGAAAGCTTTCTCTCTCATAAAACCTGCTCTTTTCAAAAATAACCACGGAAGATGCCAAAACATCATTTCATTTTTAAAATAAAAGACTATTTTAGCCCAATTAAATTATGTTTTACATTTCATCAGTAATTTTAAATATCTACAAATATTGGCAGCTGGAAAGAGAGAGAAGTATAATAGACAAGGTGATGTATTGGAACCAAGAAGGTCAAATTCCAGTCCCTACACAACTGGATAAGAGGGTCATAGATCTCTTGTTGCCAAATATACTGGTAATCCTTGACTTAACAATCATTCATTTACTAACCATTCAAAGTTACCATGGCACTGAAAAATGCAACTTGCCACCAGTTCTTGCCCTTATAACCAACGCAGCATCGCCACAATTACGTGATCAAAATTTGGTTGCTTTGCATTCAGCATTTATTTACAATGGCTGAGGCATCTTGGGGGTCACGTGATTGCCATTTATAATGTTCCCAGCTGGCTTCCAGCAAGAAAAGTTAATGGGAAAAGGTAGAAGTGTTTAAAGACCGAATGATTCACTTAACAACAGCAGTGATTTGCTTAAAGCAGCAAAAAAAGTTGTAAAATTGGGTACAACTCACTTAACAACTGTGGTCATAAGGCAAAGACTACCTGTACCAGATAAAGCGGTTGCTCGGGCATCAAACCTGTACAGGCTGCCATCTTAAGCAATTAGTAGAAATGTAGGAGAGCAATGCAATCAAATAAATATCTATCTTGCAGATACAGAGAAATAATGAAATAGTATTACTGCTTTAATTTGAAAATCCCACTTTAGGAAAATTCTGATCACGCTTTCTATTTAGAGCAGTAGTTCCCAACCTTTTCTATACCCCGCACCCCTAGAACGCTTCTGATATATTCTTGCACCCCTTACAAAAGTTTGAAATAACGGCAACGAATTATGCATATACACTATAATTTTGAAAACCCAAGTTTTCGCACCCCCTGAAATGTCCTCTTGCCCCCCTGGTTGGGAACCACTGATTTAGAGCAATTGAACAGAGACTCAACTTTCCCTATGTTACCTAAATTGTAATTCAGACATTTCCACACACCGATGGGAATTCTTGGCTTCTTTGCAGATTTGTACAAGTATTCTAAATCAAGCATCAGCAGCAGCTCTAAAATCATTATTTTTATGTTAGTAAAAAAGCCGTTTAATGTAAAAAAAAAGAAGCAGAATATGGTTGATCTGGAGAATTTATCACAGGAAATAATCATAACAATTTATTAGGCTAATGCTTTGCTGAAAATAGCATGCAAACCTTCACACAAATATAATTAGCTTTTAGGAAAAAACAATTAAAAAGAATAAATACCATTTATTAAAACAGCTTAGTCTTAACTAATTTGCTTTGACATTTATTTATTTAAAAGATTTATATGGCTGCCCATTTATATGGCTGCCCATCTTGTAAAACCCAAATCTTGGCAGCTCCCAACAATAATAAAATCAAGAAAAGAAAAATAGCAGCCTGACCCATCATCTCCAATCCATCAATCTCTAGACACTACCCCAGTCCCTGGCTTTTGAGAAGCCTAAAAGCATAGGAGTTCTGCTAGATCCCCAGAAGAAGGGTGTTCACAGGGCAGTACTGTTATAGAAAAGGCACACTTCCGAGGTCTCATTAAATAACAACACTTAAAGGATGGGACTCGGGGTGTGCCTATCCTGTCCGGCCTAGCACAGCAAGCGATAGCTTCAGGAGAGGTAGCGCTACAAATAACTTGGCTTTCTGCCATGTAGGGCTCTAAAGGTAATAACCAGAACCTTAAATTATGCCCAGAAAGAAACTGGGAGCTGGAACAGCTCACATAGCAGTTGTGTATCATGAGTAAACCAAGGGGTGTCCAGCATTGTGTGAGTTGCAGCATTCTGCACCACTTGTAATTTCCTGATAGTCTTCAAGGGCAGCCCCATGTAGGCACATTGCATTTCCAAGAGGAAGTAACCAAAGCATGAATGAGCATGAGCAAGACCACAAAGTCCAGGAGTGGTGCAAGTGATGCAAGAATTGTATCTGTACAAAGCTCCCTAAACACGACGGCCACCTGCTCTTTGAGTAGAAGCCACAAATTCAGGAGGACCTCCAAATTGCATACCAGCTCTGGATGGTTTTCACACAGATATTTGAAGAGGGACAGTGAGACACCCAAGCCCTGAGGTGTTGCACATTGTGAGGAACTAAATAAAGCTAGACCCACACGAACACTGACCGGAAATAGCTATGGAGAAAGGGGAAGAATCACTCCAAAACAGTGCCTCCCACTCTCAATCCCTGAAACCCCTCAGAGATCCAGAAGGATCAAGACAGTCACACCATCTCTTTCCTGATCCCTCCAGAGTCCATCCAAAATCATAAATAAGGCCGTATCCTTACAGTGTCCCTACCTGAACTCAGGATACAAAAGGTGCAAATAATCCACTTTATCTAGAGCCCTCTGAAGCTGAGACAAGAAATATGTAAAGTAACACATTGGTAAGAATGCCTGAAGTTCTCTATTAACATTAACAATAGCTTTAAGCAACTCCAGAACATTACAGACACCATAATATTTTTAACTGGTGATAACACAGAGTTTTGGAATAGATCATGTCTGCACATGCTATATTGCTAGACATTTTGTTCTGTAAACACTAACACCTAGCCTGTTTGGGGCACTGCTCTTTTGGGCTTAAAAGCGGATCTTTGGGGTATGCTTAACAGATGCATAGTGTACTAGCTTAGGACTACCATTTCCCCCCCCCCCCCAAAACATTGAATATCCTGTCAGAGAAACACCATTGCATGTTAGCTTATTGTAACTTACTATTTTCCAAAACAGAGAGGAATAGTTATACTTAGTAAGAAGCCTGCCTAATGCAATTCTAAAAGATCTCACCAGGATTCTTTTAATTAGATTAAAAGGGATGTTAGAAAAGTTAAGCATTATTTAAGACTTATTAATTTGAATAGGATGAATGCTTTTAAATTTTACCAGACCTCATCCTTTCGCTTTAAGGTTGCTTTCACCAATAATATGGCCATCCAACAGATTTGTTACGCCATATTAAGAGTTTGGAATAAATATAAAACAAGGTGTTTTTTTACAAAATTGCCCCTATGGGTGTCCCCCTAAGAAGCTTTTTTTTTAGAAAAGAAATGGTGGTGAAGCCAGACTGGTGGACATATGGTAAAACAGTATCTTTCAATTCTGGAGACCCCCATCTTCAAACCTAAGGAAGAATTAGAATGTCACGCTTGTCACTGGTTTACGTATCAACAAATGAAGGAAAGATTTCAACTAGACAAAAAAGGCCATGGTTTTGAGTTTGCTAAGAATGAATTGGAAATCCTACTATGTGGTAGTGATGATCATATAATTGCCAGGGTCTATTAAACATTATTAAAATTGAATTTGGAAAATGAACATGTAAAACACTGTATGATCCAGTGGGCAGGGAATTTTGGGTATAAAGTGATGTTTTAACAATGGGAGAATATGTGGATAAAGGGCTTAAAATTCACATTAAATTCTAACTTAGAAGAAATTTTTTACAAAATGATATATCGCTGGTATTTAACACCAGATAAGTTATCTAGATAGAATGTATAAAGGTATTTCAAATGAATGTTGGAAATGCAAATGTAAAGAAGGGACTTTTTATCATTTATGCTGGACATGTGATAAGCAAAGAAATATTGGTGTAGGATTCATACATTAATGCAGAAAATTCTTAAAGTGAACATAAAGATTAAACCAGAAACTTTCCTTCTGGGTCTAATGGAAAGAGAACTGGGAAAAAAATGAAATTCTGATTTTATATATGTTGACAGCAGCAAGATTGCTCTATGCACAAAAGTGGAAGGATGCCTCGATTCCTACCGTGGACGAACGGTTACCAGTGGCGTAGCGTGGGGGGTGCAGGGGGGGCGGGCCGCACCGGGCGCAACATCTGGGGGGGCGCGCTCGCACTGAGCTGCTCAGGGAGCCCCAAGGGCTGCACAGAGTCGGCTTGGCTCCGCTCTCGAGCTGCTCTTTCTTGCAAAGCGAAACGAGTCCGGCAGGTGAGATGGGCGGCCACATAAACTGAATAAAATAAATAGAAGCGCCCAACTCTCCGCCCAGGCTCAGGCCAACCGCAAGCGCCCCGCAGGCGCCCCGGCAGGCTTGGCCGAGCGAAGACGGACCCGCCGGCCGGCTGGCCTAGCTTCGTGCGCATGCGTGGCTTTATTTAGCGGGGCTCACGTGCGAGCTTGAATGCAGCGGCTCTTGCAGGTCGGAGCCCCGCCCAGCCGCCCTCGAGAGGGACCCGGAAGCATCCCGCATGCGCGCGACTCTTCTTGGAAAGTCTACGCCGCTGCGGGGCGCGTCTTTTCGGCGGTGCCATGACGTCACCGGGTTAGGGGGCGCAAATTGCCCCGGGTGCTGACAACCCACGCTACGCCACTGACGGTTACAAAAACTGATGGAATTAGCAGAGATGGCCAAATTGATTGTGCTGATAAAGGAAAAGAACATAAGTACTTTTGTTTCTACTTGGAAACCACTTCTGGACTTTGTGCTTGAGGTGGAAAAAAATGATATTAAGATTTTGGGTTTTACCGATTAGACTGATTTGCCAATACAGAAATGGCTACTGCACACTACTATAGAAATGTAAAAAGTTGAGATTTGATTTTAACGTCTGATTTTACTGCAACAGAGAGAGTCGGAAGTCAATGCCTTGTGTTTCTTCCATTCCCTTTCTTCACACCTTTTTTGTTTTCCCTTTTTCTACTGTTGTCCCCTACTATTTGCTTTTCTATTTTCACATTTTATGTTATAAATGAATAAAACTAATAAAAAAACCAAGTGAGATTATTAGATGCCATCTAGATCTAGATTTGGAAGAAACAAAGTTCCCAGCTTGTTGGTGAAATAGAATACAGACTGCCCAATAATAATGTTTTGTTTACCTGTTGGAATGTTAATGTTTACCTCTTATGGGAAAACAACACTGCTTGCTAACCATACTGCCATCTGTTGAGTTGAATACATGAGCAACAGTGACACTGTTAGTAGGTCTAGGCCAGGGGTGTCAAACTCAATTTCATTGAGGGCCGCATCAGCATTGCAGTTGCCCTCAGGGGGCCGGGTGGGTATGGCCAGGGTGGGTGTGGCCTACTGGGTGGGCGTGGCTAGAGTGCGTATGGCCTACTGGGTGGGCGTGGCCAGCTCTACATCGTTCGCATCAAGGGTGCCTATGGGAGCCTGGGCAGGAGTGGGACAGATCTGAGGGTCTCTGGCAGAAGGAGGGTCTCTGGGCCAGGGCCAAGGCAGTGGGGGCCATTCCCTCACTGTTTCCAGGATGGCTTCGCGGGCCGCATGAAACCACTTCGCGGGCCGGATCTGGCCCCCGGGCCTTGTGTTTAACATGTCTGGTCTAGGCTCCACACGCACACCTTCCTACACCAACTATTTTTGCACACTGCTCTTTTTCTCTGAGGTACACTAGAGCCTTTTCTTCGCCTGTTTCGTTAACCTTTAAAAGAATTGTGTAGCAGATTCTCCACCTGCTGCATCTTCTGGGCTGAAGGACAGGGTGGTCTTACTCTTTTCCTCTTCTCTATAAAATCTTGGCAGAAAGATTAAGATGGTGATTTTCAAGCTCTTAACTTTCAAATCAATTTGCTGACCACAGAACCAGGAAAAATGGGAAGAAGCAGGCGAGGAATGTTCTTTAAAAAAAAAATCATACTAAGATACAGAGGGGTGGGGTTCCTTGTGATTTCATACAGCGGGAATTGAACAGCAAGGGACAAACCTTAAAAGGTCAGCTTTTAAAGATTTCCTCAGCGAGAAATTGCAAGAGGAACAAAGAAAAATTGCTGAATTAGGAGAATTCATAGTTTCAAACCGGCAGTTCTCAGAATGTTCTCCCCCCACCCACCCACCCGGTATGTTAGAGGCATACAGATTGAAGGTAGACAGAGATGTGCCAGTAAGCGTTGCTGCTAGGATACAACTAATATTGTCCCCTAGACTGGTTAGCAAGCTACGAAGAGCTCTTGGAAAATTTACACTGATTTTCTGCTGTCCCAAGCACATTCATTCTTTCCATGTCATGCTAAGCTAGACATGCTGATTCAAAATTAGGCTGGAATTTTGTTTGAGGTGGAAGCTGGGGCTGGTTTTGTTTTGTTCTTCAAACCATGTTCTTAAGAGGCTTACTTTGAGCATGGGGTCAGATACACTCTCAAGAGACAGCCCCGGAGTTTGTCATGGAGAATCCATCCTCCCCATCGTTCCAGTCCTCACTGCAATGTTGGGCAGGGAGACGGAATATGGGTACACACAGCCATCTGGCATAGGCACGGGAGCAGAGAACAATGTCCTCTTTGCAGAAATGGATTAAACAAGATTTCCAGAAATACACGAACCCCAATTTCCCTCCTGATTGTGTAAAATCCCAATTCCGTAAAAAGACCAGCTTTCCTGTTCTACTTTAGATTGCCCATGCTATTTTGGAGAAGTCATTGGGCACATTTGGCTTAGCCTTAGGAGATCTGCTAGTTCCCTTTATGCCTCCTAATTGAAACACACCGTAGAACAGCGAGGGATGGGAGAAATGGCAGCCCCAACAGGAAAGGTAAAAACTCCCTTTATTAATTTTCCTGGAAACAAAATATTGAAGCAGTTCGCCACTGCCATCTTCAAATATGTTTTATCATCTTCCTTGAATTATCTATAGCCCTGGTATTCCCTAGAGATCCCCCACAAAAATAGAAAAATCTATTATCAGTGTGGCTTCGCTTCTATTATGGGAGTTGGTGAGTTGCGGCTCTGCTAATGTTCTGTGCTTCGGCCCCAGGAGCAGGAATGATATCAAGAGAATGTGGGAGGCAAAAGTACAAAGTTTATGAATAGGTTCTTTTTCTGGGCTCTGTAATATAATAAGGAGCAAGATGGTATTCATCTCAGCCAAGCTTATTTTCAGATATGATGAAAAAACACAAAATGTGGGCCACCTTTCTCCACAAGTTTAATCGTTCTCCTGCCTCTTGAATTTCAGTTGTGGGAAGCTGCCTACAACTGAATACCGAGAGATGTACAATATCCCAATCAAGGAACTACCAGGGAGACAAACAATCAAACAGACAAATACACTAATAAAGGAACAACCACCGCCCCACCAACACAGGCAGGGCAAGCTACTGTACCTAAACAAGGAACAAATTCCACACTCACTGCCACTGATGATGTTACCTAGTTCAGGGCTTTTCAACCTTTTCACCCATTCTACCACTTTTAGGATATGGCAAAGTCCGAGTACCACCAGTCGCCTAGCAAGGTGTCAAAAACGTGATGACAAAAAAAAAAGGAAAAAAGTGATGAAGTACAGGTAGTCCTCGACTTACAACAGTTCGCTTAGTGACTGTTCGAAGTTACAATGGCACTGAAAAAATGAATCAGTTGCCAAGCATCTGAATGTAAATCTCAAGACCCTGGAGATGCTGCAATATTCCAGCTGATCGGGGCTTCTTCTGGGCTCAGCAGAAGCGCCAGGATCAATGCCGAGCTCCAGCTGGAGCCTGGCGCTGATCCCGGCGCTTCCACTGAGCCCTGACAGCCCTGCAGCTCCAGCTATCTCTCACGGTGCTGCCACTGGTTCAGCTCATTCCCCTCATCCACTACCACTTTTCTAGGATGGACGCGTACCACCTGCCAGGTGCCAATGTACCACAGGTGGTACCCGTACCACTGGTTGAAAAGCCCTGACCTAGTTGGATAATGCAATGTCTGCAAACAAACAACCAAGCTCAAAGAGCACCAAAGATGCCAAAGCTGCTCTCCCTTTTGCTTATAGATTTTTTAAAAATATCCACATGGACTGACAAGGTGAGAAAAAAATACCTTGCAGGTTAGCCGGTGGGAAGGAGCAATGGGATAATTAGAGCCAGATGAGTTTGTTGCTTCCACACTTCTCAAGCCCCCCAAAACATCTATCAATATTGTAGAAGGGTTATGGGCAGATAAAAGTGGAGAGAAAGAAAGCAAATGACAGAATAAGGCCAAACGTATATTGAGAAAGAAGCTTTGACCAGCCTGAATTTCTGTCATCACCAAATTGGAATCATATTCAAAGCACTATGCACCTAGGCCCTCTGTGGGATACAGCCCATGGGTTTTGATGCCACAAGTTTGGCAACTTAAAAAAAATCACAGATGTTCAGCAAGCAAAGCATAATATACACACACATATTTTTAAATGACTAATCCAGATAATTTGAACCAGAATCAGTGCAGAAATAGGCCCAAGGGAGAAAAGAGTGAGAGAAAAATTAAAGAATGAACACTTCATGGCTGGAAATGCTGCGTCTGAGCTGAAGCCTGAACAAAGAGCCAGGCAGCATCTTTCGTTTAAGCACAAGTCATCAAGAATTTGCTCTCTTCCATAAGGTTTTGGGTTGTTTTAGAAGTAGACACCGTACCATTTGAAAATGAGTTCCCAATGTACATGCACACCTTCCCCGCAGACATTTAAACAAAACAAAGGGGAATCAAGAGGCTAAATCCAACCCGTACAAGGGGCTACACAGAATTAAATGTCCTGCTCTCCAAGTCCTGACATGGAATTATATAGTGTCTGCACACAGAACCCAGCCTTATGCAAACAGATTGGAACAAATATGTGATCCTGCTTTTTGCACTGATAGCAAATGCATATAAGGAGGATGGGGTTCTGGGAATTAGGCTGCTGTCTATGGCTGCAGTCCCCAACCTTTCCAGTTCTGTGGACTGGCAGTGGCGGCAGGGGGGCGGAGGGGATGGTTTCACAGGGGCTCCCGCTGCTTGCACAAAATGAACTTCGCGCACTCACGTTCACCTACAGCTTGCACAGCCTGGTTCCCAAAGGGCCGTGACCTGGTACTGGGCTGTGGATCCCTGCTTTATGGTCTTGTACCGTCTGTGGCAAAGGTGTCAAGCTCGCAACGTCACGGGATGTGTCGCAACGTATTGCGACTTTTCCCCCATTGCTGGAGCTGGGGTGGGCGCGGTTTTGGTATGACGCATCCAGCCCGTGGGCCAGCAGTTTGACACCCCTGGTCTATGGCATATGATGTCTAGCAAGCCTCTTTTGAGGATTTAAAGATTGGGATTGGGTTCATGCCGTCATGTGCTTAACCATAGGTTGGCGAGAGGCTTGGTTCACATATGCTACTTGCAAACCCCTTTAGATCATTGGAAATGGAGCAGCCTAAAAAGTCAAATAAATCAACAAACAGGACCCTAAATCTTGTCTTAGTTCAGCCATTTGCCATATCATCAACTGTTTCTCCACTGCAAGACTTAAAACATCTTTCAAGAAACGTTCAAGACAAGTAAAACTGGAGGTACCGAGTGACTTTTCGCTTTTATATAGAAGCCGACATCGCCACTGCAACTTCAGTGTGCAAATTCATATGCTGCTGTCAAGCACACGATATACCTAAGATAAATGAACTGTTAGCCTGTTTGTCAGATGCTGAGAAACGCAGTCTTTCTACTGGGAGGGTGGATGCACCAGCCTTGGATAGCACTCAGCAAAATCCCCTGAGGACACAAAGAATCCTCTCGTGTCATTTCACATCCTGACATGTTCTGGTGTGAATCATAAATATGTTTTTTTGTAAATCCTCAATTCCATTTCCATCATGTATTCACGCATCTTCTTTTTTGCTCAAGGCTTGCTGGTGCCATAGTTTGCTGTGAGAAGCATTCCATCAAGGTAAGAAATGCCGTGCTGATTCAGACTGTCAGCCGTCTCACTCAGCAGCTTTTCTCTTTCTCTTTCTCAGTTTACGCCGAGCAGTGGTTAGTCAGTTGCTTGCATCTTGCTCAGTCCTCTCCAGGCAGCTATACTTGCTGTTGCCTGACTTCTGCTGCGCGTCAGAATGTCCCAAGGTGATGAGTTTTGCAGGTTTCCGCTGCACTCCCTCTTTCGTCTTACACGGTGCCACATTCCAAGAAGTGGGATGTAGCAGTGCATGTCATTCAAGAGCCAAAGGCAACTTCTTCCGAACAGTAATGAATGACTTTAATATTTAAGCAGTAAAAAGCAGGGGCAGGAGTCGGATCATACTGTACTGTTTCTAACTAAACAGGAAGCCCAAACTGTCTGCTTAGAGAGCTCATGTCCCAAATTTGGCCAAATATACAATGGAATCATTCACAAATTTAGAAACACACACAGGGGGGGAGAGGGAGGGAGGGAGAGAGAGAGAGAGAGAGGGAGGGAGGGAGGGAGGGAGGGAGGGAGAGAGGATTGCTGCCCATTTTACAGCAGCAGGATGTCAAAAAGCAAGCCCAATAAAAGAGAACAGCCTTATTTATTTCAAAGACTGGGATCCCACCTATAGAAAGTTAAGATGGATCCCATCCCCCTCAATGCACTTGGAATGGGGCAATCAGCCCCACGTTCAAATTATACAACTGTGTCAAGATGCGAAGTAAAACAAAAGCATATGTTCTTGTCCTCTGAAGACCCAGCCACAACTACTACAGCAGCAAAAATAGCAGCAGAGCCTCAGGCTGGCATACATCTGTTTATTTATAGCTGCAACTGGTCACAATTGCCGTGTCTCCGTACTGAGCAGAAAGGGGAAAATTGCAGACAAGGAACGAGTGTGTGTCTCTCACACATAAGGCCCTTAATCATTTTATTCTCACATGATTATCCACCTACCACTCTGAGTAAAAGCAGGGGATAAGAAACTTGATGTCTGGCTTTTTTTTATATAGCATTTTCACACAGCCAAAGGCTCTTATGTGCCATATCCCACCGGATCCCTGTTATCTTTATATTAAAGAGGAATTTGGGAGGCAGCCAAGAACAGGGGCTTGAGGAAGGCTATATAGCAAGTACATTGCAGGAGCCAAACAAATCTTCTCCATGCCAGTCCTTAACCTTCCACCATTTCATCACGAATGTTAAAGGATAAGCAATCTGTACCACATTTGATGATCAGCTTTACGATTTATTTAATCACCAGTTTTATCCTGCCTTTCCTCCAAAGAGCTCAAGTTAACCCACATCTGCCTTGTCCTCCCCGCATCCCTTCCCCTTTGGAGAAGGCAAGATTAATCATTTATCTGAACCACATCGGAGAATCAGTTGAATCCTGGGCATTCTGGATGACCAGGAACTGAACTCGGATATCCCTTTTTGTAAGGCTTTGAAGACCCATCCCTTCCAGGCACTGGGCCAGGAGGTTAGGTGAGCCTGCTTTAATGGCTTATGGGATTGCCTACAAAGATGATTAGTTATAGATACAGCAGCTGCATCTGGCATACAGCTTATTTAGTGACCATTCAAAGTTGCGGCATTGAAAAAAGTGACCATTTTTCATACTCATGACTACTGCAGCATCCTCACGGTCACACGATCAAAATTCGGATTTTGGCAACTGGTTCATATTTAGGACGGTTGCAATTCCCCGGGATCATGTGAACAGCTTTTGTGACTTTTTGACAAGCAAAATCAATGGGGAAGCTAGATTCACTTAACAGGGTTACTAATTTAACAACTGCAATGATTCACTTAACAAACTGCGGCAAGAAAGGTCGCAAAATGGGGCAAAACTCAGCAACATACATTTTGAGCTCAATTGTGGTTGGAAGTTGAAGACTAACTATTTTTCTTCTTATTGTCTGTGGTATATTCAGTGTTTTAGTTGGTTGCTAGCCACCAATAATTGTGGATGAGTGGACAGCCATGTAAGTTGAATGAGATGATACACAGATATAGATAGATAGATAGATAGATAGATAGATAGATAGATAGATAGATAGATAGATAGTTAGATAGATAGACAGATAGATAGAGATATGATAGAGATAATTTAGATAGAGATATAGAGATGATAGAGATATAGAGATGATAGAGATGATAGAGATATAGATAGATAGATAGATAGATAGATAGATAGATAGATAGATAGATAGATAAATAGATGATAGATAGATAGATAGATAGATAGATAGATAGATAGATAGATAATGGATGGATGGATGGATAGATAGATAGATATACATACAGATGGACAAACAGTAGGTATGATAGATATGTAGGTAGGCAGGTAGGTAGGTAGAATCATTGTCGAGTTCAAAAGGAGCATGATATTTCTTAGCTACAGCCTCAGGAAGCAAAGCCATATTTCGAGAAAAAAGTGGTAAAACTCATGGAAAGAGAATTTTAGGCACATGAGACAATTCTCAGTTAAAGTTCCACATTCATCGAACAAGTTTAGTCATGGTTCATGGGATGATGGGAGAGACAGAGACAGTTTGGTGTAATGGTTAAGGCATCAAGCTAGAAACCTGCACACCCTGAATCCTAGTCCTGCCTAGGAAGGAGGCAATGGCAAACTATTTCTGAAAAAAATTGCCAAGAAAATTGTAGGGATTTGTCCAGGCAGTCTCCAAGTCTCTGGTTGAATGGAAGAAGAAGAAGAAGAAAACGGCAATAGAGAAGAATTAGAAAAAAAATCAAAACCTAAAGTAATTATGTATTCTTAATATAATAGAATAAAAACACAGATCCCAACAAGGGGCAATTCCTGTGCATAAGGGATCACATACTTATTCGTGGAGGAAGGCAACACTGACTTTCATCAAGACAGAGTTCCAATGCACACGATTTGCCCAACATTTAAACTCAGGGGAAGTATTCACGCAGGCCCAAAGAAAATGAGTGAAAAGCAAGAGGCTGCTTAGGAACTAACCTGCACTGAATTAGGGCAGCATTGCCTAGGAAGGCAGGGCAGGAGATGGACAATCCTTACCACCCTTACCAGTAAAGCAGGATAATTGAGCTTATGGGGGCCAAAGTACAAAATCTGATGTTGCCTGCCCATTTTCATTACCAAGTGCAACATTCTCTAGACATCGTTCTTTCCCAGCCCTTCCTGAAGACACCAGGAGTTGAACTTGCTGGGATTTTTATTTTTATTTTTTTGCCTATAAAGCAAATGTTCTACCATAGCACTTGCCCCTTGTGACATATACAGTCACAAGGGATATGTATGTGTGTGAAAAAAAGAACCTACTCTTGTCTGGAGGGAGCCAGTATGTACTGCGACAGGCATGCCCCAGGCCCAGATGATGCTGGACTACAACCCTAACATCCTTAGAGACCAACACATCTAGAAGGGCCAGGCTGAAGAAAACTTCTCTATAGTACCACACTGCTGGGAAAGGTTACCCCACCATTATTCCATATTAATATCATAATGAAAACAATTGGAGAGAGGACGCGATGATCAGCTCAACACATTCCAATCCATCCTTTCAGCTGGAACACCAGTCTGGATAATAGCAATATCATCATCAGACCACTGCATTTGCACACTGTACATTTTAAGTATCTTGTTTCAATATTGAGCTTAGATTCCCGTCCAGGGAGACAGCATATATCTTAAAGATGGCTCCCTAAGCTGCTGCCTTGAGTTCCAGAGTTTTCATTCTGCTTGGCTGGGAAAGGATCCAAGATCATTAACACTCAACACAAGGGAAGATTGTTAGTAGATTCACACCCTGACGAAGCTATCTAGTCCCTGGTACAGCCAAGGAGATCAGAGGTCCTTTCCGTTTTCCTTTTCCCTTTCTCAAACTGGGTCACTACAGATAGTCCTCGACTTACAACAGTTCATTTATTGACCGTTTGAAGATACAAAGGCACTGAAAAAAATTACCTATGACCGTTTTTCACAGCAGTGCAGCATCCCCATGGTGATGTGATCAAAATTCAGACACCTGGCAACTGACTCACAGTTACGATGATTAGTGTCCCAGGGTCATGTGATCACCTTTTGTGACTTTCTGGAAAACAAAGTCAAAGTCCAAGCCAGATTCACTTAACAACTGTGTTACTAATTTAACAACTGCAGTGATTCACTTAACAAGTGTGGCAAGAAAGGTCATAAAATGGGGCAAAACTCACTTCACAAGTGTCTCACTTAGCAACAGAAATTTTGGACTCTGGTAGGTCAAGGACTACCTGTATTTTTTTTTTATTAAGGCATAAACAAGATTGCTCGAGCAAAAAAGTCAAGCTCAATGCTGTTTCATCTTCACCTTTCCAAATTCCATCACCTATAGACCAAGGAACATCTAACCCGTTACACTGAACCAAATTAACTTGATTATCTAGTTGCAGTTTCCACTAGAGCAGGGGTCCCCAACCCCTGGTCCGTGGACTGGTACCAAGCCGCAGCATACCAGCAACCGGTCCACACAAACAAGCACAAGCCCCATCCATGGGATGCAGTCAGCATACAAAACCATGCAGAAAAACCTCTCTCCATGGAACCAGTGCCTGGTGCCCAAAAGGTTGGGGACCTCTGCGCTAGAGTTGTGGCAATGTCAGCCTCTTCAGTCTTCAAACAGTCTGGTTCACCCAACTGGTTCATGCCAAACGTGGGACTAGAACTCAAGAGTCTCCTCTCCATTTTTATCCTGTTGCCTTAATCACTACAGCAACCTGGCTTTCTTATAGACAGCATGCCTCCTATCAATAAAAGTTTAACCCATATGACCTCTAATATTGATTAGGTAGGTAGTCATGCTGTGATATTAGGAATTAGTGCTGGCTGGAATCACAGCACTACCAGCTTTAGGAATTAAGTGTTGGCTACTGTATTTCTATCTTCTCCTATTACCGACACTGAAGTGGATTGGAGCCTACTGCTCAACCAACAGCCCGGCTTGCCTCCCGCACTAGTTTCAGTTGAATTAATCCAAAGTTTTGATCCTTGTTATTCAAAGATCCACCTCCCCCATCCCATTTTCCCTCTCCCGACCCTACAGTAATGGCAGGAAATGGCACCACATCAACCAAAGAATGGGGGAAGTGAGATGCTGTCTGTAAGGAAAAGGAAAGCCAGCAATTGTGAAGAGAACAATGGCAAGAAAGTGCCCTTGTGTCTCCCCCAACCAACAATTTCAGTGGGTATCAGGATAAGGGAGCTGAGAAGAAAGAGGGGGGCACAAGGTCCAAAGACTTAATCAAAGGGGAAAAGAGAATTTCTTTCTCCACTTTTTCAATTGCTGTGATCCACAAGACAACCAATTTATAAGCTGAGTCCAAAGAGAGGTTGTTTGTGGAACAGCTTAAACAACTAAGTAAACAGCACGTGACTCCACTGGTGGGCCTCCTAAATTGATCTTACCAGACAGGATGGAGTCTAAACTCTAGCTGAAAGGAACAACCAGGCACCCAGCTTCATCTCAATTCAGAGCCACACATCGAATCCACATGCTACAAGAAGTGAACTAATTAAGTAAGACCTTTAGTAAACTCACAATAACAGTTGCATTGTTTGCAATGGCTACAGGGAAGATAGGAAAACACATCCTGACAAACATTGCTGTTAACATTAGAGGGGATGTATCAAACTGGGGTGGACTGCTGTAATTTTATTTGACTTTTGCTAAAACCCATGGTTGCAAATAAATGTTTAAATACAAATACAACTCACAATATTTACGTGCAGAGGAAGTTGCCCACAGCATTTGTGGACATCTTTACCTCCTTCTAATTAGCTCATCCTTGGATCCGATTGTTCTGCTAAAATGAGATGCTGTTGGGTGACCTCTCAGTGAAAAAATATAGTAGAATATTGCATTTCAAAATCAGATGCTCGTTGCATCTCTGCACAGATCCCTGTTTTTAATTCATTTTCTTCCAATCTTATCGGATCAGGAAAACTGAAAATTAGGAGCTTATCTTTTCTGCACAGCAGTTTGTACATGGAAAAATGACAAAACGGTAGATCATATTTGTTAAACAGTTTCCAAATACACTTGTGTAGGAAGTAATAGAGAAATTGATTAAATAAAATAAAGCCTAACTATGGCCCTGATACAGTAGCCCTCAACTTATAACTGGTCACTCAGCAACCATTTAAAGTTACAATGGACCGGAAAAAGTGACTTAAGACCAGGATTTCAAGTTCCAACATCCAACGTTCTCCATAGTCACACAACCAGATTTTGATGCTTGGCAACTGGCCTGTATTTGTGGTCATATGGAATGTCCTATAGTCATTTGGCCACAATTGACATTTTTTCCCCCTAGAAATTGGCATTCTGGAATTCACTCTGTTCTGGCATTCTAGTTTCTGGCAAAAAAACTCCCCATGGTGACAATGGGTTATTTAATAACTGTAGCATTCCCTTAACCAGTGCAGCATTCGCTTTATGACTGCCACAAAAAAAGGCATAAAATCCGGGCACAGTCACATGACCTACTTTAGGATGGTCTTGATAATAATAGGTCAAGGACTATCTGTAGTAACTAAAAGGAAAAGGAGAAAGAGTCCAGATTTCTGGAGGGGGTGGGTGGAACGACAGGAAAGTCTCTTCTGTAAACCTCTCTTTGTCCCTGGATTCTACTGTCTCGGTTGCAACAAAAAGGAGGCAACACCATGGTAGCATCCGAGTTTTCTTCTTCCCAGAGAAGCTCAGCCTTTCAAGCCTTCTGGGAAAGAGAAAGCTTACTTTGGTGCTTGTCACTAAGCGGCTGTGCGAGAGGCTTGGTTAGAAAGAAAATTAATTCCCAAGGTCCCTCTGCAATTGCTCTTGTGGAGAAACAAAGGACTGCGCCTGGGATTTCAGGCAGATCGCTGCCCTCCCTTACTTAAGGGACTTGCAGTTCAACCCATCCGGAGAATGTAAAGTTGGAGGGCTGCTCCTGGGATCACAAGACCCAGGACACCCAATTCCTGCAGGAAACTGTGGTCTTCTGGGCCCACTGCAGGCAAGGCACGGATGGAGGAAAAAACCCTCCATCCCTGGCAGATGCCACTGAGAAAACGAGGTCACAGACTAAGGCACTGAATTGGCAGCTGGCCAGGCAGCAGCCTTGTGGGAGAGAAAAACTAAGACCTCCCTGGAATATCCTCCCTTTCTTCTCCGTATTCAGCAGAGAAACCAGGGGTTTCAAGAGCCCTACGGGCACCATAACACGAACTGCACTTCCCCTGAAATACAGAACTTGGTTTTAAAAGAGACTCCTCAAAATAAGCCTCAAATAGCAGGGATGTACTGTTACGAGTCGCCTTGCAGGGGAGATGGGTAGCATAAAAATTTAATAAATTAATAAACCCGCTCGGTTCCACCTTATAGATGCTCATGGTTTCTTGCCCCTACTGTATATTTCCATAGCAAGCGCAAGAAAGGAATAGTTTTGACAGGTGCAGGTTTTCCCAGACTTTGACCATTGAAGAGCTTCTTGATAGTAACTGTAAGAACACGTTCCTTTGTGAATCTTAAAATTATTATTCTGTAAGAGTTCTTATTCCCTCACTGTTGTTAATTGCGAAGTTGTGTCCGACCCATCGTGACCCCATGGATAACGTTCCTCCAGGCCTTCCTGTCCTCTACCATCTTCTGGAGTCCATCTAAGCTCACGCCTGCTGCTTCAGTGACTCCATCCATCCACCTCATTCTCTGTCGTCCCCTTCTTCTCTTGCCCTCAACCTTTCCCTCACTATAACTATTCAAATCACTTGGTTGCCCCCTTCACATCTCCTCTGTCCCCCTGTTCCTGTTAAAAAATCTTGCATTCACCCACACTCACTTCAACTCCCTCTAGGAAAATTACTATTTCTGAATCCACAGGAATAACAGGAGGCAGTCCTGACTTCTGCCTTGAGGCACAGCTGAAATACTAATCATGCTAAAACGGAAACTCAGAATCAAATGTGGCCAAGTGGGATCCAGCAGTTCCAAGCAGAGAAATGGATTAGAACCATTTCTCTCATCAAGATGAGCTCCCAGAACCAAACTTTCAAGGGGAAAAGAGGACATTAACTACATACCACGGCTTTTACTTTTACAGCCATTATACAGATTGTCTGTATGCACCCACTAGCAGTGGCGTAGCGTGGGGGGTGCAGGGGGGGCGGGCCGCACCGGGCGCAACATCTGGGGGGGCGCGCTCGCACTGAGCTGCTCAGGGAGCCCCAAGGGCTGCACAGAGTCGGCTTGGCTCCGCTCTCGAGCTGCTCTTTTTTGCAAAGCGAAACGAGTCCGGCAGGTGAGATGGGCGGCCACATAAACTGAATAAAATAAATAGAAGCGCCCAACTCTCCGCCCAGGCTCAGGCCAACCGCAAGCGCCCCGCAGGCGCCCCGGCAGGCTTGGCCGAGCGAAGACGGACCCGCCGGCCGGCTGGCCTAGCTTCGTGCGCATGCGTGGCTTTATTTAGCGGGGCTCACGTGCGAGCTTGAATGCAGCGGCTCTTGCAGGTCGGAGCCCCGCCCAGCCGCCCTCGAGAGGGACCCGGAAGCATCCCGCATGTGCGCGACTCTTCTTGGAAAGTCTACGCCGCTGCGGGGCGCGTCTTTTCGGTGGTGCCATGACGTCACCGGGTTAGGGGGCGCAAATTGCCCCGGGTGCTGACAACCCACGCTACGCCACTGCCCACTAGATCAGACATGTCAAACTTGCGACGTCACGTGACGTCATGCAACGTATCGGGACAGTTTTGCCATTGCTGGCAATGGGGTGGCCGCGGCTTCTGCGTGACGCATCTGGCCCGTGGGCCGGCAGTTTGACAACCCTGCACTAGATAATACATATAATACTAGATAGTACATAGATAATACTCCAATATATTTTGGAGTGGGGGCCAGCCTTCAAAACCTGCAGGATATGGCCAAGACATCATACAAATTTATAGATAGTCCTCAACTTACAACAATTGAGCCCAAAATTTCTGTTGCTAAGCGAAACAGTTGTTAAGTAAGTTTTGCCCCATTTTATGATCTTTCTTGCCACAATTGTTAAGTGAATCACTGCAGTTGTTAAGTTTGCAACAGGATGAATCTGGCATCTTCACTGACTTTGTCAGAAGGTTGCAAAAGATGATCAGATGACTCTGGGGCACTGCAACCACCATACATATAAACCAGCTGCCAAGCATTTGAATTTTGATCATGTGACCATGGGGATGCTTCAATGGTCATGTGAAAAACAGTAATAAGACACCTTTTTCAGTGCTGCTGTAAGTTTGAACGGTCACTAAACGAGTTGTTGTAAGTGAAAGACTACCTGCACTTGAAAGACTACCTGCACTTACCCAGAGCTTATTTCAAACAAGGATTTTAGAAGAGACAATATAATTGGCAACTCTCCAGCAAATCTGATTCCCACCTACAAAATGGCTGCACTCATATTACAGGACAGCAACCCAGCTAAAAACTGAGCTCAGTTTTTGACTCTCGATGAAGCAGGTGAGATGAGGCAAGGCAAGGCTGAAGTGGTGCATGCCCCAAATGGCCACTCGTCACTCACATGGATCCTAGATGTTCAGTTTGAAAAGAATCATGACTGACACCTCGGCATAGTTGGGGGAAGACACAATAGTCATCCACATACTCAACTTGGAAACCTATTTATGCTTCTTAAATGAAACAAGTAAAGAAGTGAAATGGGTTTTCTTCTTCAACAATATGTGCAGAAATTATTTCTACACTACAGCTTATGGGTAGTGCTTGCATTAACTGGAGAAGATATACAGTCTTGCAACCGGATTACAAAGACAAGTTCTGCCACCTATATATTTCAGCCCTCCAAAGTTATAAAGATATGTGAGAATGACCTTGGCAGGTGGGGAAGAGACCCAGCCGGGGGAACAATAGGAGGAACATCAGAATGTGGATTGGACAAGCAGCTCAGACGGGACCCTCCCTAGTTTCTTCAACTGTAAAGGTAAGTGGGGAAGAGATATACTTGCAAGATTCTGTTAATGCACGGCTTTTCAACCTTTTCACCCATTCTACCACTTTTAGGATATGGCAACATCCGAGTACCACCAGTTGCCTAACAAGGTGTCAAAAACCTGATGACCAAAAAAAAAGGAAAAAAGTGATGAAGTACAGGTGGTCCTCGACTTACAACAGTTTGCTTAGTGACTGAAGTTACAATGGCACTGAAAAAAATGCCCCCCCAAGCCACAGCCAAGCAAGACACCTGCCTGCCTGCCTGGCGGCGCTCTTCCTCCTGTCTGAGGTTTTCATTGTTGTGAGCATTTCTGTTGAGGATTGGCAGCGGGGGTGGAGTGGGGGGTATTTGGTTTTTATTCCCCCCGTCTGCTGGGTGGTTGAAGAAGGTTTTGGTCACTTCACATGACCCTGGGACACTGTGACCGTCATAAATATGAATCAGTTGCCAAGCATCTGAATGTAAATCACAAGACCCTGGAGATGCTGCAACATTCCAGCTGATCGGCGCTTCTTCTGGCCTCAGCAGAAGTGCCAGGATCAGCACTGAGCTCCAGCTGGAGCCTGGTGCTGATCCTGGCACTTCCACTGAGCCCTGACAGCCCTGCATCTCCAGCCATCTCTTGCTCAGGCTTCTGTGGTGCTACCACCGGTTCAGCTCATTCCCCTCCCCCGCTACCACTTTTCTAGGATGGTTGCGTACCACCTGCCAGGTGCCAATGTACCACAAGTGGTACCCGTACCACTGGTTGAAAAGCCCTGTGTTAACATATCCTTAAAGTAGAATTAGTCCATCTGGTCAGGCTTCCTGCCTGGACTACCTTGCTAGGCTGACATCAATCTTGCAAATCTGAGCATACATTTGTCTCCTATCACCTTTAAAGCTCAAGAAAGCAGGGAGGATCCTTTTTGAGACCCTTTTGCCATGCCCATATTTCTTTTGAGAGCTAAGCTGCCTTTTGTGCCTTAGCTGTGGCTCTTCCCCATTTCCCCAGGTCATTTACACATATCATTACAACAATTCATAACTTATTCACAACTCATGGGCTAAGTAGCAAAACCAGAGTCCAATTGAAATGGCTAATGAGTCAGCTGGAATCAAATTCCCAATGGATAACCATGTTAGTTCAGGCTGCAAAAAGAAATTGGGGAGCACTTTTCAAATTGGCAGATCAGAGCATAAATTTTCCATAACTCTGTGAGATTTTTGATCTATCAGATGCAGAAAATAAATATAGGGTATACAGAGAAATGCAAACATTCTGTAATAGTTTTGTGTCAAGTACAGATGGACACAAACTGTTTTACAAAAGTAAAAACTCACATCATAGCCCATTTGAAAAACTTATCACGAACATAAGGATATGCTTTACATACAGTATTTCGTCTCTACCCCTACAGCCTCCCTATCCTTATCATCTGCTCAACAAAAAACGCCTGTCACTACAGGTAGTCCTCAAGTTATGACCACAATTGAGCCCACCATTTAAGTTGCTAAGTGAAACATTTGTTAAGTGAGCTTGCCCCATTTTATGACTTTTTGCTACAGTTAAGTGAATCATTGCATTTGTTAAGTTTGTAACATGGTTGTTAAGTGAATCTGGCTTCCCCATGGACTTTGCTTGTTAGAAAGTCGCAAAGGACACTGCAACCTTTGTAAATATGAACCACTTGCCAAGCATCTGAATTTTGATCATGTGACCAAGGGAAGGATGGAACAGCCGTAAGTGTGAAAGCGGTCATAAGTCACTTTTTTCAGTGCTGTTGTAACTTTGAATGGTCACTAAATGAACTGTTGTAAGTCAAGGACTACCTGTACATCTTATGGCTATCAAAAGAGAATCTGTACATACAAACCCTTCAAACTTCATCTCTATAAAACAAGAAGTTAGGCATTTATAATCTCTCTCACGCACATTACAGGCATTTCGCATATGGAAAAACAGGCAGGTGGACGGATCTTAATAAGTTTAATAGAATTCACTGGCTGGGTTCAAAACAGAGTAAACAAAGGCTTCAGTGATGAGGTAACAAAACATACTACAACTTACTGGCTATGGTCACACAAAATCCTGCCTGTAGTTAATTGAATGATTTCATTAACTCAATTCCCCTGTGCATTTTTTACAACAACCTGAGCCTAACAGTCTGGCTGAGTTCATTCATTGCTTACAGCCACCAGCTAACTGGCAGTTTGGCCTAGTGTGCTATGCTGGTGCATCCAGTGAGGTTCCTTTGGTTTTAGCTTAACGTGATGTGCAGATCCAGCTATTGTGGTTTACGGCTGAGCATGTTATGTAAAGGCAACCACTGCCCTGGAGATCGCCAGCTAATTTTCTTCAAAGAGGCCTGCAAAGGGGCAAAGAGTGTGCCCTGCTACCTATCAGAACGCCTTTCAGCAAAGGAAACTCGTGTCAAATCTTAGCAAGGAAAGCCATTTCAGAAGACCGGAAATGGAAAGAATTCTGATCCGTATGTTTAGGATCATTTCAGGATTAGAAGAAGCGGCAGCGGGGCGGATACCGGATCCCTGGAAACCCAAACAAGCTGCTGTGCTGGAGTGCAAATGACTAGTGGATTCAGTTTACTCAAAAGTTTCTGTTAAATCCAAACCTGATTTTTTTTCTTCTCCCCACCCACCCCGCGCGTGCTCGGTTACTATTTTGCTAGGCGTATTTACCAAAAATGAAAACCCACGACCTTCCGAAGACCACCTGGAGCAGCGCGCAGATTGGGCTTAACTTCAGGTCAGGAGGATCGAGCCCTTTCCCCAGCGCGAGGCAGATGAGAGAGGAAAGGAGCGCGCGTCCGTGGGCTTCCAAGGGAAGGAGTTGCATTGCCACAGGGGGAAATCCACCCACTGGCTCTGCACATAAAAGTGGCTGGAAGGAAAAAGCAGAAATAGAAGCAGAACTGCGGAACTGCAGAATTGCTCGTAAAAATACTCATATGATAACCTTAACATGTTTATCGCAGTCAAATAACCTCCCTATCCAAGATTCGGTCGCCTCAGAGACAATTTTTTAAAAAGCCTGTAAAGTTCATAAAAACAGTAATCCATTAAAACGCCACATAACATAAAACTCAAGTGTCTAAAATGAATCATAGCCCTACAACACGTCCCATAAACTCATCGAAACAGGATCTTTCCTTCTTTTCTTAAGCAAGGGGATAGATGGGGAAGTCATCAAATTTGCAGACGACACCAAGCTGGCAGGAATAGCCAATACTCCAGAAGATAGGCTTAAGATACAGGAGGATCTGGACAGACTCAAACATTGGGCACTATCTAACAAAATGAAATTCAATGGAGAAAAAAGTAAGGTTCTGCATTTAGGCAGGAAAAATCAAATGCACAGCTATAGTATAGGTGGTACCTTGCTCGATAGTAGTATGTGAGAGGGATCTTGGGGTCCTAGTGGACAATCACTTAAATATGAGACAGCAGTGTGCTGCAGCTGCCAAAAAAGCCAACACAGTGCTAGGCTGCATTAACAGAGGGATAGAATCAAGATCACATGAAGTACTAATACCACTTTACAATGCCTTGGTAAGGCCACACCTGGAATACTGCATCCAGTTTTGGTCACCACGATGTAAAAAAGATGTCAAGACTCTAGAAAGAGTACAGAGAAGAGCAACAAAGATGATTGGGGGACTGGAGGCTAAAACATATAGGGAACGGTTGCTGGAAGTGGATATGGGTAGTTTAATGAAGAGAAGAGTGAGGGGTGACATGATAGCAGTGTTCCAATATCTCAGGGGCTGCCACAAAGAAGAGGGAGTCAAGCTATTCTCCAAAGCACCTGAAAGCAGGACAAGCAATGGATGGAAACTAATCAAGGAGAGAAGCAACCTAGAACTAAGGAGAAACTTCCTGACAGTTAGAACAATTAACCAGTGGAACAACCTGCCTCCAGAAGTGGTGAATGCTCAAACACTGGAAGTTTTAAAGAAGAGACTGGCCAGCCGTTTGTCTGAAATGGTATAGGGTTTCCTGCCTGAGCAGGGGGTTGGGCTAGATGACCTCCAAGGTCTTATTATTAAGGCAGTCCCATAGATCGCAACATTTAGCTGCTCGTCTGTCTTATGTGCCACCTCTACGGAATCAAGTCCCTCTGAACTCCACCGCTGGGATCATCGCTAAGCCGAAGCCTTCTTAAAGCTTAGCGCCGTGAGCGAACGCAGCCAATTGTTGCTTATCCACAAGCCACGGTTTAAAATCATGGCTGAATGCGACATTATTCAAACAAACCCATCCAGGAGGACTGCTTTCTAAGCAGATACGCAAAACGACTTCCAGCGAGAGTGCCACTTAAACCTTGCAGAAATTGCATTCGCACGACACGCTGAACTCCAGCTAACGTGTTAATTTTGCATGGAGTGCTCACCCAGCGCGTGAGTTTACCGTTCAGTATATCTCGCAAATCCAAGCAACTGGACCGAGTCAACCGCAGACAAACGTATTGTTGTGAATGTATCCACCAGTTCTGCTGCATCTGCATTAGCCCCAACTCTGCACTCGTGGCTTGCCACAATAACTCAGCTGACTGGATTCCTACAAGGCCCGTAATTACAAACTAAGGTAAAGGTAAAGGTAAAGGTTCCCCCGCACAAGTGTGCTAGTCGTTTCCGACTCTAGGGGCCGGTGCTCATCTCCGTTTCATAGCCGAAGAGCCAGCGCTTGTCCGAGGACATCTCCGTGGTCATGTGGCCGGCATGACTAGACGCCAAAGGCGCACGGAACGCTGTTACCTTCCCACTGTAGTGGTCCCTATTTTTCTACTTGCATTTTTACATGCTTTCGAACTGCTAGGTGGGCAGAAGCTGGGACGAGTAACAGGCGCTCACTCTGCTACGCGGCACTCGGGATTCGACCCGCCAAACTGCCGACCTTCCGATCGACAAGCTCAGCGTCCTAACCCACTGAGCCACCGCGTCCCTAATTACAAACTAGCCTTCCCTAAAAAGGTAAAGGTAAAGGTTCCCCTGCACATGCGTGCTAGTCGTTTCCAACTCTAGGGGCCGGTGCTCATCTCCGTTTCAAAGCCGAAGAGCCAGTGCTTGTCCGAGGACGTCTCCGTGGTCATGTGGCCAGCATGACTAGACGCCAAAGGCGCACGGAACGCTGTTACCTTCCCACCGTAGTGGTCCCTATTTTTCTACTTGCATTTTTACGTGCTTTCGAACTGCTAGGTTGGCAGAAGCTGGGACGAGTCACAGGCGCTCACTCTGTTACGCGGCACTCGGGATTCGACCCGCCAAACTGCCAACCTTCTGATCAACAAGCTCAGTGTCCTAACCCACTGGGCCACCGCGTCCCTACTTTAGCGTAATTCCTGGATGGAGAGACTGTATTTCCTTCACTTCAAATTAATCAAGCTGCTCAACCCCCCCCCCTCCGGCTTCGGCCCCTGCGCTGCAACTCAACCGGAGTGCCAAGGACAAGCTCGGCGCTCGGGGGCGGCCCCCAGCGCGAGACAGTGAGGATCTGGCGCAGCGGGCGAACATCGGGTTCCCCGCCCCATCCCCCGGCAACGCAATCGGCCTACAGGAGTGAGCCCCGGTGGGAGGGGAAGCTCCGGAAGGAGCCGCAGAGCAGCGAAGGGAGCGGACGCCTCTCCATCGCAACTCACCCTGCGGTATTACTGGTGGCATACGGGGCTTAGTGCCACCGAAACAGCGGAGATCTCTCCGCGGGCGCCTCGCGGCGTTCCCTGCAGCCACCGCGGCGATCTCTCCCGGGTTTCTCGCTTCCAAAGGCCGCTTCTGAAGAAAGTGATGTCATGGCTCTAAAACGGCGGGACTCCTCCCTGCATGCTGACCCGCGACAGCCAATGGGTGCCTGGTCCAAGCTTACTTGGCGCCAGATGTTTCTCATTTAGCGGCAGCACCAACATCACCGCTCCTCCGGCTGCTCCAGGCCTAGTAAAGTGCTAGTAGCGCCACGATGGCGGTAGCGACAGCGACGGGATTGCTGTGAGAGGAGAGAGTCTTGACACGTTGGAAGGGACAAGCAAGGGGCTGAGGTGCTGGTTAGCTTTTCAGTTTACTGCTATTATGCTCAGCTTGAATCTGTTTTTCCCTCCCAGGGAGGAGCCTTCTCTGGAGATTTCTTAATTTCTTGGGCCGCCAATCTTTTCATTATTTAAACTGCCATACTGTTAATATGGTAATAAGGGACTTGAGTACCAAGTTTTGGGATGGACTGTTACAAGGTTAAAAGAAAAGAGCTGAGATTCTAGAGACCACATGGGTCTTTTCAATGTAGGTTTGCAATTTTTTTCTGTGAGTTATGGTCGATGTTCACACAACATGCTAATAATGCTAACCTAGGTTTAACATGATTTTGCAAATGTATCTATCCTAGTTCAATATATTGAGTCCTAAACCATGACCAGCTCTGACTTGTTCTCATAAAAGACACTGCAGCAAGATCTCATGATTCACTTTTCAGGCTGTGATTAGATATTTCCTTTTTAAGGAAATGAGACTATAGCTTTTTCCCACTGAGGTTAAGAGTGCAGCATAATTAAGAGGGCCCTGTTGAATCTTTGCTAGGTGGAATAGAATAGAATAGATGTCAGAGCAAAAACATCCATGACAATAGAATAGAATAGAATAGAATAGAATAGAATAGAATAGAATAGAATAGAATAGAATAGAATAGAATAGAGCTGGAAGGGACCTTGGAGGTCTTGTAGTCCAGCCCCCTGCTCAGGCAGGAAACCCTATGCCCATGGTGGTGAACCTATGCCACACGTGCCCTCGTCCCAGTCCTAGGCCTTCAGCTGGGTTTTATAAAACCTTGTTGCTTTAGGCCTCCGCCGCCATATGCAAAAAAAGGTTCAATTTCAACTTCTTGCAGGGAAAAAAAAGATCTTGCAAAGTTAGAATTGATTTGATTGAACTTTTTAGTCCCACCCAGTCTGCCGTTACCACCACGGCCACGCCCACCCGGCACCCGAAGATATATAAGTGGGTTTTGGGTTACAGTTTGGGCACTCTAAAAGCTTCGCCATCACTGCCCTATACCATTTCAGACAGATGGTTGTCCAATTTCTTCTTAAAAACGTCCAGTGTTGGAGCATTCACAACTTCTGGAGGCAAGTTGTTCCACTGATTGTTCTGTCAGGAAATTTCTTCTTAGTTCTTTTTTAAAAAATAATATTTTATTAATTTTCCAATTTTAAGTATTTAAGTATTTAAAAAGTATTTAATCAATAGTTCAATAACATACAAAAATCTTTAGTACAAATCTCAAGTTACAGCATCAAATATTTCCTCTTTTTCCCTTAATATCTCCTATCTCCTAAGCTAATACAGTTCTTACTATATCAACTAAGTAAAAACATCATTATTACATTTATCAATAATTTTTACCTTAAATTAATATCAATTACTTTTACATTCAATCTTAATAGATAATCAATGTCCTGTTATTGATTTTTCCCCAATTTTTAGTTTCCCATCAATATTCAAATTTAACATTTGATATTTATAATTAACAGGCTTTTAGGTAATCAGTTTCCCTTATCTCAATTCATAACAGAATCTAATATTCAAAATACACATCTATTTCTTCTTAGTTCTAAGTTGCTTCTCTCTTGATTAGTTTCCATCTGTTGAAAGAAAAATCTTCAGGTCCAGTCCAAGCTGGGAATAAGAAAGTGGAGACTGCTTTAGGAAAGAAGATCCAGTTTATTGAGTTTCCAGAAACTTCAGTGACACAGCATGTGTTTCTGAGGTGGCTGACAAAATGGAGCTGGAGTGGTGGGTTTTTATACCTTCTTTGGGCTTTGTGTTTGGAGTTGTTCCTGTGGCATTGTATTGGAGGCTCTTCCTGTTCCTGTGCAATGAACTTTGACCTGTGGTTCACTATGCCCTTTTGGTATTCTAGTGGTGGTAGGGTAATCCTATTATGTCCTAAAGGTCACGTCTAGATTTTATGTGGGGGATCTAGATTTTTAGGGGTCTTTGTCTTTCTAATCCCATCAGCTCCAAGGTTCCTGGTCCCAGTCTTTCTGAATAGGATGATCAAATATGCATTTCTACAGAGGTGGTTTCTGCTTTGGGCAGGGAGAGGGGGTTGGTTTCTGTCTAAGATTTTCTATTATTTCTTTGGGGAAATATAATATTCTGCCTTTTTTAAAATATCCCCCAAATATTTCCTTCTCCGAGGGGGATGCTGACTTCCTACTCATCCATTCCTTCTTGTCCTGCCCTTAGGTGCTTTGGAGAATAGTTTGACTCCCTCTTCTTTGTGGCAACCCCTACGTTATTGGAACACTATCATACCTGAAATGCAAAAATCCAGATGACCACTACATGGCAGTCAACATATTGAAGTTTTCATTAAACACAAATACTGTAAAGCTGCTGTCTGATTCCTACAAATTGAACTCTTGTTAAAAGTCCTACCTGTAAAAGTGGGCACAGTCTTTGCACCCCTGCTGATTCACCTTAAAGGCAGAGTCTATGGAGATTCTCAGTCATCTAGGTCATAGTTATCCCAAAGATCCTTTTTCATGAGGCAACTGGACTTTCTTGTTTTTCTTTGAAGACATTTTGCTTCTCATCCAAGAAACTTCTTCAGCTCTGACTGAATGGTGGGGAATGGAAGGGTTATATATTCCTTGCAGTCAGTTGGTCATTTGCATTCTTTTAGAAAGTCATTGATGCCACCTGGAGGCTTATCTGTGCCGTCAGGGTCACCTGAGTAGTGCAAATGGGTGTGGAGCAGGGGTGTGAAGCTGCCAGCCCGCAGGCCAGTTGCATCATGCAGAGGCCGCGCCCACTCCAGGTCCCGCAATGCAAAAAAGTCACCATACGTCCCGACACATCACTTGACCCAGCGAGTTTGACATTGTGTTGTACAGCCTTCTTGGAACTGTTGAAAGGGCTGTTGTAGATTGTAGATAGATGATGTCATATCTACATCAGAGTGGGAGGGCTACATCATCTATCTTCAGTCTACAACACAGTCTTTTCAACAATTCCAAGAAAGTTCCACACCTATTTCTAATACTCAGGTGATCCTGATGACACAGGTAAGCCTCCAGGTGGCATCAACAACTCTCTAAAACAGGGGTGTCAAACTGCCAGCCCACGGATACGTCTCGCGACTTCATGTGACGTCGCGAGTTTGACATGTCTGCTCTAAAAGAATGCAAATGGCCAGCTGTCTGCAAGGACTATAATGGTACTATTATACTTGCCAAAATCTTTGCCAAAATCGGTGGTTTGCCATTGCATGTTTAAACAGAGTTCCTCTCACCTGACCAAAGTTCATTAATATGTTGGTGAAAAGACAGTCCACCAAAATTTCGGCATCTAGCTACAAGTCAGACATTGCTGAATGACAGTACTGATCACAAAGAACAAACATGTTGCTAAGCAAACACATTAGTTTTTCTCAAAGGAATTAGAAATATATATTAAGCTATACATGCAGTTAAAGGTGAAGCAGCATTTAGGAATGCTTTGGAAATAATAATGTACCATACAGAATGGATAGGGTGTGTACTGTATGTATACATGGCAGCTATCTACTGAGGCAGTGATAATAACTTACAAAGCAAACATAAGCATGTTTCTTTGGACAAGGACCTAATGCTAGGGAGTGACTATAGCACTATGAAAAATGCTTCAAATTTCCCTCATTTCAAATTTCAGTCACCTCTGCTGAAACTGTCTGCTTAAACCACCCTGGAAATATGTTGAGCTGGGAAGAGTGTTTTTGAACTTGGAACATTTCCAAAGAGCTCATTGCAAACTATAGGTAGTTATGACTATTTGTTCAGTTACTATTTAGTTACAGCAGCAGTGAACGGCACCTGAAGTTAGGACCATTGCAGCCCCTTCAGTCACATGATCAAAATTTGGGCACTTGGCAGCCTATCCACACTTAAAATAGCAGGGGTGTTTCAATTCCCCATATCTATCTCCCATCTGCCTATCTCCCTCCCATCTACGCCCTTTTTTGCCCCTCCTTTCTGCTTTCTTTCTGCTACTGCAGCTGACCAAGCATACCCAACCCCCTTTTGCAGAGACAGCTGCTGCCAAACATGGCTTTCTTACTATTGCTAAGTGAGGCGGTCATGTGACACTGCAACTGCATCACTTGGCAATGGAGCTTAGCAATGCATTCCCATCTCAATTGTGCTTGTAAGTTGAGAACTACCGGTAGACAGTCTGAATGTGAACGATTTTGCACAGTATTCATTCGGGAAAAAGTAATCAAAGATTTTCACAGTTGTTTGTAACATTAGCTTCCACTTGAAGGCAGAGGAACAAATATAAGCTTTTGGATGTTAAGGCACAGAATCAATACTTTGGGGAAACTTTGCTGATTTTCCATCCGTGCCCTTCATCACAACCTAAAGGTTTCCCAATATTGGATGTAACGAAAAGGAGCAGTAATATTGGCAAGATTTGACGTGTTTCAAGTTTGCATCAAAAGAGAACAAAGAAACTAGTTTTGTCTTCCTCTGATACTGCAAGATACGCAGTATTTTGTTTGCTGTCTGTTTCCTGTTTCTACTCAGGAAACGGATCATTTTTAAATTGGCTCTTCAATTTCTTTTCCCTAGAGTGCTCAGCAAAGGAACTAATTACTTTACAAGATTAGAAGAGCAAGCTGTAAAATGTATCCAGTATTTTTATTTTCATACTACAAGGGATTTGTACACATTACAATGTAGAAATGGAAAATTGCCTATACGAGCTTCAGTGCTAAAGGAAAAGAGAAAAAACCCAGCTATGTGCACATTATACATCAACAGGCTAGTGTACAGTACAGATAATAAAAAGTTCTGCTTTTAGCATGGCTCAGCCTGTGACTTCAAATACACTCCCAATAATTCAACTATGGAAAATACTCTAAGCCGTTTCCTCTTATCAGGGCCTATGACTATGTATAAGGCAGAGGCTTTTGCTTTTTGTATTAATTGAACATTAAGATTTCCTATGTTTTCTCTCCATTTATACCGGAAATCAAAAGGCATTCCCTGAACGAGATTGAAAAAAGTCACTCAAACATGCTAAAGCTGCCTCTCACGTGGTTTTCCAGATGAGACATTAAATCTGGGCAAGATTTAATAAGAGATGGCAAAACACTGGAAGCCAAAAGGAGTTCAAGAGCAGCAGATGCTTTATCAGACAATCTTTTCTCTGTTGATAGCAGCTGGTTCTGAATTCCCATTGGTTGAGGGTTCCTCTTTCTTACTGTCCTCCAGCCTTGATCCACTTGTCACAGGATGATGTGTATTCTAATAGAGATAAGATAATTGATCCTGTAATTTTCATAATGATAATACAAATTGCAATCATATTAATAACATTAACCAACTAAAAAAGAATTCAACCAGATATCGATGTTTTTTTTCCTTTGTGGATGTTATGAAAATAAGGATTCACAGACATACAATCTGTTTGCAAAATTTGTCTATGCTCTAAGCAAGTCAACAAATAAAGCAGCCGAGTAGACATTTGAAGAGAAATTGCTTGTTTACCAACTGAAACACTGGCAATTCAAAGGCTTCCACCACCTGCTAGTTGCTAACCCTCCCCATGCTAATAACTATGCTGTGCTGTTTTTTGGGAGGGGAGGGGGAGCAGGGAAGGGAGGTAATGATCCTTTCCTCAAACTTTCCCCCAACCCATGCAGCGAGCAGATGGCTAATCCCCTTGACAAACAAAACCGGCTCCTTGTTCTCTTTATGATCCACCTGTGTATATGAAAATGCTTGCTGGCTTATTTTCAAGGAGGCCTTTATAGAATAATCTGTTCTAACAGTAACACTTAGCGACGAGGTAGCTACTCGTAAAACAAAAGCAGCCCACCAGAAGAGATCCTCCAAAGCTAGCACAGTACCTGCGCTGATCGTTCCTGTGGAGGTTCTGACGTAAGAGGTGTAATTTGTCTGGGGAAACCTCCCCTTCCTGCCTGTGTTGGAAATCCTTGTCGAATAGATTCTTCATCTGAGCAGACAATTATGGGAGCTTCAGCCATGTTTTTGCTCAGCTGGCTCTCGAGGGCAGCGGAAGCATCAGCAAGCAGAGGAGAAGGGGGACACTGCATGCCGTCTCCGACAACATCCAAATCCTATCAGAGAATAACGAAGAAGCCCATTTGGGGTTGGGGGAACACTGCATGCCATTCGGGTTTTTTTCTCCCTCCCAATCAATTTTTGTATGTACATACACCATAGGAAGGCATAAGAATAAGCCCCAAAACTTTTCAATTAAAAAGGATGAAATAATTTGATTTTTAAGCAGTCTGACTGAAATTCATCTAGAATTTCTAAAATGATAAGACACTAAAATGATAGAAGTAGGCTTCCCCTGTAAGAAATGACAACCTATTAATACAGCAGGTGCTAATTCTAAACTTTGGATAAAGATACTGTGGGATCCTTATCTAAATAATCCTATACAGGTAGTCCTCGACTTACAACCATTCGTTTAGCAACTATTCAAAGTTACAACAGCACTGAAAAAAGTGACTTACGATCAGTTTTCACACTTATGATCATTGCAGCATCCCCATGGTCAGATGATCAAAATTTGGATGCTAGGCAACTAGCACGTGTTTTATGACAGTTGCACTGTCCCAGGATCTGTAACCTTCCCAGCCAGCTTTCAACAAGCAAAGTCAATGGGGGAAAACAGATTTGCTTAACAATCGTATGATTCATTTAACTATTCCAGTAGTGATTCACTTAACTTAGTAGTGATTCACTTAACTGGCATCAAGCTCCCTGCGCCCTGTGCGTTCCCACAGAGAGGGCCTCCTCAGGGTGCCACCGGTCAGAGAATGCCGTCTGGTGGCCCCCAGGGGGAGATCCTTCTCTGTGGGCGCCCCGGAGCTATGGAACCAGTTACCGGTTGAGCTCCGGACGGCGCCCGATCTGCGCTCCTTTCGCCGCGATCTGAAAACATACTTGTTCGAGCAAGCCAGCCTGGCCTGAGGGGGGATTGGTGGGGTTTTTTATCATTCTTATTGGGGTTTTTACTATGTATCTATTGTATTTTAATCGGGCATGTATTTAATTATCTTTTAATTTTTGTAAATTTCTGTGTTTTATTCTTGCCCTGTACACCGCCCTGAGTCCTTCGGGAGAAGGGCGGTATAGAAATGATAATAAATTAAATTAATTAAATTAAATTAACTCTGGCAAAATGGTTGCAAAATAGTGCAAAATTAATCACTTAACAATTGCCTTGCTTAGCAACAGAAATTTTGGGTTCTATTTTGATTGTAAATGAAGGACTACCTGTAGTCTGTTAATACAGGTAGGTTTGCTGGGTAGGCTTGCTGTCTTAAGAGGGTATGCCTCTGTTTCCCTATTAAAAAAAAGTGAGATGAAATTAAAAGGGGTATTTATAGATCCAGAGCAGTCAGTTTGTTGAGCAAGGCTTTCAAAGTACTCAGATGCCAGGTGCATTTACTGATTAGACAGCACTTTATAATGAAATGGATTTTAATTAAAAAAAAAAGGTACTCCAGAAGATTGCCTCAAAAAGACATGTGGCTTTTATCTAGGACAGGCATGTCAAACTTGCGATGTCACATGATGTTGCGCGATATATCGTGACTTTTTCCCCATTGCCAGCAATGGGGTGGGCGCTGTTTCGGTGTGATGCCCAGCAGTTTGACATGCCTGATCTAGGAAGATATTTTAAAATGATTGGGCAGATGATAAATGTCTTCCTATCAGGACAAATATGAAACACTCTATTAAACTACAGGCAGTCCTCCACTTACAACAGTTCATTCAGTGATTGAAGCATTGAACAGAAGTGAAAAAAGTGACTTATGACCGTTTATCACACAACCGTTGCAGCATTCCCATGGTCACGTGATGAAAATTCAGAAGCTTGGCAAGACTCATATGTATAATAATTGCAGTGTCCCAGGGTCATGTGATCACTTTCTGCTACTTACTGACAAAGTCACTGGGAAGCCAGATTTACAACCATGGTACTAACTGACTAAGTGCAATGATTCACTTAACAACCATGGCAAGAAAGGTCATAAAATGGGGCAAAATTCACCTAACTGTGTGGCTTAGCAACATAAATTTTGGGCACAACTGTGGTAAGTCGAGGACTACCTGTAATAAAAATGCACTCTTCATGAATAGTTTTAAGAATTCCAAGATGCGAATTTTAATAAATCTCATTTTCCAAAGATATTCTAAAATACCCAGTGCAAACTCAAGCCCTCTTCAGCCCTTTCCAACTGAATACCATTACGAGTCGAATCACTTTAAAGAATTATAAAGGGGATAGGAAATGTGATACGGTAGTATTTTTTTTATTTTTTATTTATTTTAATTCCATTTATATCCTGCCGTTCTCCGAAGACTCAGGGCGGCTTACAAGCTTAGCAGTAGCCTTCATTCTATGTATATGCCTGCTTATTAGGGCTTTCACACAGTAAGTGGCCAACCTGTTATTGTACAGTATCATTAGAAACATTAACTCTCACTGCCTATGGGAAATCACTAAGAACTGAAGCATATATTCAGAAAAGCCATGTTACACATTGAGAGTGTAGTCTTCTTTTCCTGTTGGTGTTTTACACACTGGATGAATAGAAAAATGACAATTTCATTCTGTAACTCTTGATTATCTTACTTTTCTTGTCTACATCTCTCTTGCTTTCAGTCTCTCTCATATCATTAAGTTTGATATAAATAAGTATTCACATTTTCTCTATATCCCTTGATATATAGCCTCATGCCCAAAAATTCTCTGCAGTGCCTCATAAGATACTTACATCACTGAACTCCAGTGGCAAACTCTCTGTGGGGCGGAGTTCAGCTGCACTCAAGTAGAGATCCGTGGAGGCGGTGTCCAGTTCTTCAGGAACACACAGTACCTGTTCAGGAATATACATCTGAGGTGGTAGCTGTAGGTGGAGTGGGCAGCAGGGATTTTCAGAAAGGTTTACAGGCACTGGTTTGCTGCAGGGTGCATCTTCTGACCCTTGGCACAATTTAAATAGGAGCTGATTGGTGTCCTGGCAAATATCTGAAGATGGAGTCAAGGAAATTTGGCAAAATTTGCAATACATAGTAGGTGTAAAAAGCAGACCTTTAAGTAAGTCATCCTTGGAAAATGTACTATATATAAACTAGGGAAATAAAGGGGAACTTTAATACTTTTTTTCTTGGAGAATCTTGAGAGAGAAAATATTGGAGTTAAATATGAGCTCTGTATACATAAGTGTAATCCGATAACCAATAATAAAAATCAACTTTGATTTAGAACTGGGGTATTGTTCTATATTAATGGACTGATCCTGTTCTCTAACTTCAAAATAAAAATGGGTGTCTAAACTGCACAAACATGTTGAATTTTTACTATCAACATTTATACATGAATAGGTAACTGAAAATGTAATTTCCTGCAAAAAAAAATAAATTTACAACACAACTGAGCTCAGTCCACAAGCTTCCGACTAGAACAGTGAATTCTAAATATTACTTTTTGCTGGCTTAAAAGTTAACATTAAGCCTTTTAGAAGAGCCCTTTTTCATATACATTCACACACGTGACTGAAGTGATCCAAACAATTTGGTTTTATTTCAGGCTCTGGCTTGACTGTAATTTAGTGAGGTTTTATTGTTGCTTCCAACTGAATTGACTGTTCCAGTTTAATGCTGAAGCTATGGAACAGCCAACAGACCATCAGAAGTCACTTCTTTGGGCTCCTGTTTGAAACCAGAGGCTACAAGAAGCCACCAGCCTTGATTCAGGGCCAAGAAAAGCACAAGAGTGTTAAACTGAGCGGTGAGAAATCTTTGGGCCATATTGGGACATAAACTGAGTTTTGATAATACTCATGAATATCTTACACTTTGGGCAAAAAAAATCTACTTTAAGAATTGGTGGAAAATCATTTTACTGATGAGTTTGGTGGAAGCTGGGATTATGGCTTTAGATCAGTTACAGTGGTACCTTGATATTCGTCTGATAATTCATTCCGGGAGGCGCAACGAGTACTTAAAAACAATGAATACCAAGCAAACCACATGACTTACCTTGACCCTTTATTTCCATCGCGAGTCACAAATCAGCTGGTGCTAGCAAGTTTTACCTTGCACATCGAGTAGCTGGAGAAAGATGAGTACCAGGACAAGATTTTTGCTTCAAAATGCATTGAGTACCAAATTCAATGAATTTTTAAACAGTTGAGTACAGTACTGAAGTACCTTTGTATTATATAATGACAATTTTAAGGATTTTCCCAACTTAAATTTGGTCTTCCCTATTGGCAACATTGGAGGTATCTTCAGCTTAAGGATGTTCTAACAGGTCAATATGGACCAGATGTTTTGGCTGCCTCACGGTCATCTGAGTTGCTTCATTGCTTGATAGAATACATTACAGAAATAAAACCTAAAATATATCTCTATCAGAATATTTTTAAAGTGGACATTTCTGGGACAATTCAAACATGGACTAAAGAACTGGAAATTCCCCAAAAGCCACAGTAGTTACTTGAGGTCCCTAAAATGTTAAAATGGTATACTGTACAGGGATTTTGGGATTAAGACCGAGTCATCATGAAATTGCATGTAGAATGCGTTGAACTCCTCAAAGAATGTATTTTTTATGCTGGAGGTCTAAGAAATGTGAAATGGTCATATGACCATTTAGTAACTTTTTGGGGTAATATATTAATGTATAGTAGACTTATGGGAACATCTTTAAATCTTACATTTAAACGTTTAAGTTATATTGTTATTATTTGCCAAATTTATATAGCTGCCCATCTGACATCATACCAATTAAAACCATATAACAATTCAAGAAACATTAAATATAAAAATAAATATTAAAGACATGAAAATCCAAGAGAGTGGGAGGACAGTCACTTAGCCTAATATAGCCACTTGCAGGTTTAGTATGGGATTCTCAGCGTTGATGGAAGAACTACATTTGGGTTTTCCAAAAGGCTAGCAAAGATGGAGCTAATTTGAACACAAGGGGAATGAAGTTCCAAAGAATGATGGGGGGGGGGCCGTGGGGGCACAGCAAAGACATGTTTCCTGATTCCCACCAGATGGAACTCCTTAAGAGAAAGAACCCAGAACATACCTGTTCTGCTTGACCTGATGGGATGGGTAAATGTAACCAGGAAGAGATGGCCCTCAAAAAGCCCGGTCCCATGCCATATAGAAATTTAAAGATCAAAACCAGCACCTTGAATTGCATCAAGCAAACTGACAGGCAATGTAGCTCATGGAACAGAAGAGCAACATGTGCCATCCTAGAGATATACACTAACATTGTATAAGTCACTTGGGAAATGGTCAGCTATATAAATTTGATTAATAAACACATAAATAACTGTCCACACAGCCACATTTTGCACCAGGTGAAGCTCCTAGGTGCTCTTCAAGACCAGCCCCAGGTACAGCACGTTGCAATGATCCATTCTGGAGGTTACCAGGGCGTGAGTGACAATGAGTGCAGCCTCACGGTCCAGGAAGGGGCACAGTTGGTGCACGTGAAACTGTACAAAGGTTCTCCTAGCCATGGCTGTCCTCTGCTCCTTGAGCAGAGCCAAGAGTCTAGCAGGATCCCCAGGTTGTGCAGTGGGTCTCTCTGGGGCAATAAAACCCCATCCAGTACCAAAGATCACATATCAAAGCTTTAGAATTTGACTGTTTATCAGGAACTGAGTTTGTATCAAACCTGGATGGTGGCAAAAAAAATGATATTAAGAAATATTCCAAACATCAGAGGAATGATGTTTGTCATAAATGTGCGATCTGTTCTGGAGAAGACATTTTCTACCAATCAAAGGATGCAGCAACGTGTGTTACTAAGGCAGAGACTCAGTAATCAGAATAGATACTATCTTAAGACAACTTGTATCTTAGTGAATACATTGGTAAACCAGTGACTATTCATAAACATAAAATGATTTTTTTCCTCTTAATTTGTACTTTTAATTTTTTAAATGTTTTATTTTTAAGATTAAAGATTATTTTGTTAAAAAAATTAAGATATTAAGTTTTAAAAAGGCAAAGGTCTAATTGTGACAAGTATTAATACTATGGTCTTCCCAGTTGCAATGTATGGCAGTGAAAGCTGGACCATAAGAAAGGCCGAGCGCCGAAGAATTGAGGCCTTTGAACTGTGGTGCTGGAGAAGACTCCTGCGAGTCCCTTGGACTGCAAAGCGATCAAACCGGTCAGTCCTAGAGGAGATCAACCCTGACTGCTCTTTAGAAGGCCAGATCCTGAAGCTAAAACTCAAATACTTTGGCCACCTAATGAGAAGGAAGGACTCACTGGAGAAGAGCCTAATGCTGGGAAAGATTGAGGGCAAGAGAAGGGGACGACGGAGAATGAGGTGGCTGGATGGAGTCACTGAAGCAGTAGGCGTGAGCTTAAATGGACTCCAGAAGATGGTAGAGGACAGGAAGGCCTGGAGGAACATTGTCCACGGGGTCGCGATGGGTCGGACACTTCGCAGCTAACAACAACATTAATACACTGGAGAGAAAAAGGATACGAATAAGGCAATGTCTTGTCATTGGGAGAGACTGGTTGGAACATCGAACATCTTCTACAAAGGCCAAACACCTCTGGCTAGAACGGGTAGTGTGTGCCTGGAGGATACAAACCAAACACAAGACAATCTTTTAGAGAAGCCACTGTTTTAACAGGAATTATTTCAGTCATACATCAGCTTCTGAAATATACACGCCAACTGCTTATGTGTTTTCATAATCACACAACAGACTGAATTTATTCATAGCATAGAAAGCACGCTAAAAAGCGCCTCATCGTGAAGGAATGTTACTCTTCCCAAATGGATGTTACCTTGAAAACGCTTGGTTTTGAATTCTGCACATGGCACAGAGCTTGCACATACCTGGAAATCAGAGTAACTTCCATTTTTATACTTTGCTTTCATAAAACAATCAGGCACACACTTTCTACCACCACTGGACCAAACGGAGAAGCAAGTCACTCAATTACCTGCTGTCCAGCACCCTCTGTAGCGAGCATTCTGCGTTCCTTCAGCTGCCGATGTAAAAGAGCCTCCACACCATAGCGTTGTCGGTAACGCCTCAAATATTTCAACCGCTTCAAGTTTTCACGTTCTTTAGACAGAAGACCCTCTGGGCCTGTCAGGAGACTGCTACCTGGAAGACATTAACAATGCATCCTCAGGGAATTAAAGTACTATACCTTTCTACTCAAAAGAGTTCTTCTGTGAGTTTCTGCTTTGGGAGAGAAACTGCTTTAGCTCAGTTGTTACAGATTTGACTGTTGCTTCAGAGAAGAAATACAAAACGATCACCATAATTCTACTGCAGGGATGAGCAGCCTGAAGCTTTCCTTCAGCCCACTTTGTATTGTTGTATTTCAACAGTATGATTTTCAATTTTAGGTTTCCTACTTCCATTACACACTCTCTCCACCCCCTACCCCTCTTAACCTTAAGGCCTAAAATAGCTCCTTTGGGATCTAACGCTAGCCCATTTTGGAAGAATTTTGAGGTTGGGAATTGGTCAGATTGGAAGGCTGCCTTGAGTCCCACAACCCTCGAAATGCTGCCCATCCCTGTTCTGCAAAACTACGATGTCTGTAAGGTTCTACTACTCTTGAGATTAACTGTAGCACTTCATGAGATTTTAAAAAGATAAAAAGAACCATGCTGCAATCTAGCGGAAACACCATCTTCCAGCACTATGGTCAGGGAAGACTTTGTTAGAACTAATTAAAATAACTTGAAACAATTAAATATTTCCTTAGCTAGTCTCATAGGATAACTGACTAGTTATATTTATGCAAACGCTTCCTCTTCCAAAAATCATGAAATAATGACATTTTCATTAATTATAGGAGCCACATATTATCTTAATGATTACAACAGATCTCTGAATTCAGACATGTGGTATATGAAGCTCTCTCTCACTCATGGCTACAATGCAGTTCTATTTTTAGGAACAGATGATGCTCAAATCCTGAAGAGGACTAATTAATCTGAACATTACCCTTAACAAGTACCACTTCAAGTAAATATTAACAGGCAAGAAAAATCAAGATATATCTACAAAAAAGTAGTCTCTAAGCTCTTGGTAAACTGCTTCTGATGGCTGCTCTAATTAATTTCACACCAGATTTTGTGATGTCTTCAGCTTATGTTCAGAGTTGTAGCCATTTACCTATGGCTTCATGTTCCACCTTCCGGCTGTGCAAATACCGGCGCTTCTTCTCTTTCAGAAGGTGCTGAAGCCGTTTGAACTGATCAATATACAGAGACTGTAGCCGGATCAGTTTTTCTCGCATGATCAGTGCCACCTCCTCAGCCGTATACACACCAGCATGTCTGCACAAACAGGATCCAATCACAACTCATCCTCTCTAATCATTAACATGGAGAATCACCTAAAGCAGTGTCAGGTAACAAAAGTAAGCTATTTAAAAGCAAAGAAATCAATCAGCAAGACCTGTGACCTTCAACAGGGAATATTTAATGCAAAACATTTTGAAACCAAAATGCTAACTTGAGGAAGTTCAACACAATATCTCCTGGAGTTCCCTCAAGAGCTTACGGGGCTACACCTCTACAGCTCACGTTGCTGTCCTTAAGTACAAGTAACTATCTGAAATATTTTCACACACTTTAAAGGATGAGAAAATATGAGATGACAGCCTTCAAAAATGCATTCTACAAGGCGTACTCTCAACAACTGCTTATAATTTTCAGTTAGTGTAAAATGTAGTTGATACATTACCCAGTTGCTGTTTAGTTGCACACCAGAACATATGGCAAATTACATATGTGGAATAACTCCACAAGACACATGGAAATATTTTAAACTTTATTGGGGCCAAAAATAAAGTCATAAATGAAGAAGTTATGGACTAATATACTTTTCATAAGTGACCCAGAAAACAGGGACAGGCCAAACAAAACATTTAGATGTAGATTAATGGTCAGCATTAATTTGCTTTTATTGGTAATGGTGAACATATTCAAAATGTGTATTTATGAGTACAGGCTGGTTTTTTATGGACAAAGTAGGAGTGATGAAACTTAGGTCCTCTACGTGCCATTAACCACAACTTTCAACCATCAGTCAGTAGGTCAAATGATAGGGGATACTGCACTTAGTAGTTTAAGAACATTTGAAGGCCCAGAAGCTTCCCATCTATATACCCCAACATCAATTATTCGGGTGCTCCTAAAAAGAGAACTAGTCAAGATTGATGCTGGGAAGAATGACCCAAATTGTACTGGGGGAGTAAGGATCATGCTAAAGCAATAACTTTGTCTTTGAAAACTCAAATTCAATAGATGCTCAAATAATTTTTTTTGGAAATGAACTCTATCTCTACTGCACAACTCTGCAGCCATAGTTCACATCTTACTCAAGACACTTACTTTAAAGGATCTTCTTGGTCACTATCAATGCTATCTGCTTCACTATCAGGATCACCTCTCCATGTCTGATCCACAGTAAAAGGCTCCTGCTCTCCATCACTCCAGCTGTCTTCATCTGGAAAAACAAAAGAAAAATATGTTGACAGTCTACATCCTTTAGTAAAATTAGTGTAATGTCATCAATATAAACTAAAACAGAGCTACCGGAGTGAAAGTTTCACGTGAACACGCACTTCTATATGCTAATATAAGCATGTCCATCAATCAGAACAAAAGAATATCCATAAAATACTAATTTAATCTTAAACTGCATTAAAACTAATCACTAGAGCATCATTGGAAAACTTCACTTTTCCATTTACTTCTGGGCCTAAATGTCAGACCAATACATCTATAATTTAACCTTGATTTGGTAAGGAAAATCCTACTACCATCACCAACATATTTATTTGGTCATCTTATTTGGCAGAGGGAATAGATTCTTATGCGGTTGAGGTTTTTTAAAGTATAAACCACAAAGACAGTTAACAAATTCCAAATCACCTCCACATTTAATTTTTAACTACGCAGTATATGCTGCATCCATTATCAACTTAATATTTTAAATTTCTTCCATTCTTCATCCAACTACCTACAGGTAGTAACAGCAAATTCTTTTCAGAAAACTGAGTTGGCTAGTTGCAGAGAGCTCTCAAATTAGGATTGAGATCTCTGTAAAAACAAACCAAAGCACAGGATGCCATCCTGATACAGGACATACCTAGTGTTCATATTACTCTGCAAATGGTCCATATAATTTATAGGATTCATCAGTAAATGTATATGTTAAATGTAACTTCCCTCTACAGCAATAAATTAAACAGTGTAAACAAAACAACAAAATATGTATATTCTATGACTTCTGAATGCAGTCAATGCCCCTTGCTAAAATATAAATCTGGGGCTTCCCAAGATATTTAAGCTGAACCTATTATTAAAAATCAGTAAAGGGAAATAAACTCATGTAATTAAAAGCATTTTAACCTAGTACTGAGTGAAACTGAACATTATCTGTTTCCATCTTTTCTCTGGATTGCTTTGTTTTAAACCAGGAGTCCCCAACCCCTGGTCCATGGACCGGTACTGGGCTGCGGCATGCCAGCAACCAGTCCACACAAACAAGCAAAGCACCATCCATGGGATACAGGCAACACACAAAACCACGCACTCTCTGGTCCACGGAAAAACCTTTCTCCATGGAACCGGTTCCTGGTGCCCAAAAGGTTGGGGACCTGTTTTAAACTACATATTGAAAGGGGTTTGTTAGAATATGACCGAGCTACATAAAATTCAACCTTTGCATCTAATTTTAAAAGAATAAAAAATACCCAAGATAACATTATCATCTCTTCTGCTTACCCAATATCCTGTTGCCCTCACTACGGTTATTTTCTACAGTTTGAGAGCCCTGCTCCGTCTTCGCATAGGAACTCAGCTGACAGAGAAGAGACTCTCTCACGGGACTAGGATTAGACTTCTTCATCTGAGCCTGCAAGGCCAACACATTTCTGCGAGCATGTTCAGCACAGAATGACACACTAGGTAGAGAGGCGAAATAATAAGTTATGCATTGTAATTTTCAAAATATCTAACAAAGAAACACCTGGCTTCCATACAGTTTAAAGCAACATGTAGGAATCAATAAAAGTGAGTATACCTGGAAGTTGCTCAGTTTGAGTGTCGTAGCCCTAATCTCTCCTGCTGACATGCTCATCTCAGTCCTAATTTCTTTGCTTCCTTCTCCTACTGGGCTAGACTGCCTTTATCTGTTTCATCTGTTTTCTTCCCTTTGATGAAATCAATCTAAGTTCTTCCCAAATCATTTATAGCTGTCTAACAGATTCCCTACTACCCATTTCCTTTTAACAGAAAAAGATTTTTACATTAAAGTAGTCTTTTATACTATGGTGTAGTACTATTGCAATAGGAATACTATTGTACTTTCATAGCTGTAATATATGGCTTTTATTGCTAGTCCTTGATTTGTGACCATTTGAAGTTACAAGGATCTCCTTGGGGTACCTACGTTCCAGTTCCGAAGTTCTGACAGCCGTGGCCCCCCACGGTCACATGAACATTTATGGCTGATTGTAGCATTCCAGTCATGTGACCATGTTTTACATCACTTTTGCCAAAATCATTTATTTCACGTTTTTGGCAAAACTGGCCACAGCAAACCACCGATTCACTTAATGACTACAGCATTTGCTTAACAACTGCTACAAAAAGGTCATAAAATTGGACCAATCGTATTGGTTACTCAATTTACAGCTCTCACAACTTAGGACCATGATCAGGAAAACCTTTTCTTTCCTTTGGGGGCAGGGAGACGTCTGGTAGAGGCATCTGCTAATCTTACTTCCTAACTCAAGTCTGCATGTGTTCTCAAGGCTTTCATGAGAACTGATGGAATTTCAGTGGAAGCCACCACTTCATTCTAAAGCAGGGGTCCCCAACCCCCGGGATGGAGCCTGTTCGAAACCGGGCTGCACAACAATGGCAAGTGTGCGCGAGAAGCTCCACTTGCGCAAGTCCAGCAGGCAAGTGCACACACACAGTTCCACTCGCACGAGCAGAGGTGCAAAACTCCATTCTCAAGAATGGAGCTTCGCACGTCAGCACCCTCCACTCACAGGACTGGAGCTTCGTGTGTGAACGGAAGTGCCCTCCACTCATGTGTGAAGCTCCATTCATGCAACTGGAGTGGGTGTGCCAACTGCTCACATCAATGGAGCTGTGCACGTGCACCTCCCACTCACTCCCCCCCCCGCCGGGTCGCCAAGGTGGAAAGGTTGATGACCACTGCTCTAAAGCATTTAACATCCTTTAAAGTTGTCAGCAAGCAAAACGTAAGGAGTCTTTTTCCTTGTAGGCCAAAGGCAAGGATTCCATAATGAGACTAGTGCATTGGGAGTTCAAATTTAAACAAAGCACTCATAAAAGTGTGTGAAATGTAGAATTATGATTAAACATTGAAGCAGGCAATTCTGATGTTGCCCTTAAGCATCTGGGAAAAAAGGAACCAAAATGAAGGGAACCGCTATATGGTACAAATTAGAAAAGGAACAACAAACAGTGCTTTCCAAATTGCTAAACGTAATTCCTTCAAAACAAAAAAATATATACACTCTTCTTATAAGTAGCCTTCCCTAAGTGGATGCCCTTTAAATGTCTTGGGTCTATACTTCTATAATGATCCCAATACATCTAAAGGTCTTCAGTTTGGATTATTAACATGCTCTAGTTCTCAAAAAAACACACATTATACTTAAAGGTCTATAATATTGAAGTCTTCAGGCCTAGTCTCTTCTAAGAAAGCTGTAAACTTAGAAATCTATACAGTACTTTCATATTTAACGTGTGCTACTTGAACTTGAGATGTTTGTGGCTTTCCAGACACTATTGACTGGGATTGCCATTTTCCTTCAACAATGGTCAACACAGGTGTGCACTGACAGGAACCAGATTTCAACAATGTCTGAGAATCACATACACCATCACAAACATTTATCAAGCAGGTGTCTACATTCCACTAATAGGACCTTGTTCGTGTTGTTGTTACATGACCCAAGAATCCATTCCATTATTGCTAACATTGGATTAGACTAGCAAAACTTTTAAATGAGCAAGTTTCAAACAAACAGTGATGTAATGAAATGTTTTAACCATTACTTAAAATGGAAATATACGTTTCTCGTTTATTCCTCATGATTGTGGAGAGTAAAGGGCAAAGGAGAATGCATAAACAAAGGCTTATGACTCAGAATTTAAAGCTAAACAAATTTCAGACACAGCCAGAAGTATTGGGATCTCTCCATTTTTCCCCAAAGAATCCCAATTTGCTGTGAAATAAGTGAAACTGGCACAAGTAAATGACATCCATCATTCTTTATTCCATAATCCAGAGCATACGCTTTGCTTTAATTCTCAGCCATGGAACAATCACATTCCAGAGTTTTTTTGGCCCAACCTACCAAACATGATTGTTGTTGGCAAAAATAGAATTTTGTATGCTGTTTTAAATTTCTGTACAAAATGCAGGATATAAATTTAACCTAATAATTTAAATAAATGCTCTATACCTTTTCTAATTATTATTTCATCTAGGTGCATGAGGGCTCTCATGATTAGGACACTGGGTTTGAGGTTAGCAAGCCTGTGTTTGAAACCTGAGTGCTAAGTGGTGCCATTGGGTGGGGTGAGTCCTCTCATCCTTTGCTCCAGCCAGGAATGTGAAAGGAGCCCCCAACTGTGTGTCCCCCAGGCAACTGTGATGTCACAAGCTAATCCTTTCAACTTGGAAGTCCCTTGGTGTTTGTTCCCACACAAGTGCAAAAATTTCATCTAAGTCTATATAATTGTATTCTAAACAATGCTTTAGGACTGCATTTAGATTTTTCAAAGAACTTTTTAAAGAATGTCAATTTAACTCTCAACCTTTTAAGTTGAGCCATGTCGGGAAACAGACATTTCTAGAATGAGTCATTGATTTGGCTATACTAAGAGAATTTTGAAACTATCATCATATTTTTCCTTTCTTCCTTCTTGTAGCCAGCAAGTGAAAACAGTCAGTTTAAATTCCTTTGTAATGTTTTTTTTATTATTTCTAATTATTTTTAATCTCTTCATTTACCAGGCTTCAATTAGTTTCGTAACTTTCACTGCATTTCTCAAAGAACTATGTACAGTAGTTCTACACATCAACCCAAAGGCTTTGAAAAACAAAGACTAAAGTTTTAAATGTTTAATAATTTAGAACTTGGATAGAAATATTTCTTTAGGAATAACACTAGTTTATTTAAATGTTCTATGTTGTATACTATTCATTTTAATCAGTTAACCATTAAATTTGTACCAATCTTTAAGCCTGTGATTAGCACTGAGCTAGGTCTACAAGACAAACTTGACTTTGGATGTTTTGGGAGGAAGCGTGTACAACTGTCCAACCACCTCAAAATTATACATGGGCATGTGACAACCCCTTATTTTTAACCAGCAGAGGCTCTGGAATTAAGAACTCTAAAACATGAAAATGTTCTTTAGAGCAGAGGTCCCCAACCCCTGGACCATGATCCATTTGGAACTGGGCCACGCAAACACGCTCATCTGCCGCTTGTGCGTAACCATCCCATCTCTCCTCCCCCCCCCACTGCAAAGCTTGAGGATCCTTGCTTTAGAACAAAGAAAGCTGCCTCATGTGAAATACAGACATTGCTCATCTATTTAGGTACCATATTTCCTGACTGGCATTGTTTTTCAAGAGCATTCCCTACCTTCATCCTTCCTCAAATTTCCTTGGAGATACCAGATTGAATCTGAAATCTTTTTGTATATTTTAGCATGCAACTCTTTTCGGTTAATGTTCTGCAAAAAAAAATATCTGCGAACACAATACAAATGGTTGGCATCTAGTCTTGACACAGGATGATATAATTGCATGAATGTAACTTTAAGATATTCCACAATTATTCTGTGCATACGGTACTCTTATTATTTTCATTAGACCTATGATATATAAAGTGGTATGATCTGCTCCAAAGGCTGAGGAAGAGAGAAGACAAAATTTCAGCTCATCTCTATAGATAATATGAACATACAGAATGCATACCCATCTTTCTTCTCTGGCTTGGGAGCTGCATTTGGGCACCTCCTGCCATTCTTAGTGGAAATATAGCTGCACTGCTTGAAGGGTGCATTCCTGTCTTCAAGGATATGCTTAATGCAGAACTCGAGTCCTTCCAAACGAGGCTGAGAGCATGGACGGTGAGCAAAGGCACAGGACAAGGTTTCTTGCGGCCTTGGCACAGGAGTGAGCTGCCCCCGACTTGAAGGCAAAACATGAATGCGAATTCTATTCATGCCAGTGCCTGTAAGGAACATGTTACTACAGATTTGACATAAGTAAAAAAAAAAGTCACTTCTGCTACTATAAAATCCCTTTGTTCCCCCCCCCCAAGGTTATTTCATTTTCCTTCTGACTATCAAGCTTTCAGCTTGATCAAACCTTGAATCACGCCAGATTCTGTATTTCAGACTTACACAGCTACCGGCAATCCGTGGATTTACTGGACGCTACCCCGACGAGAACCCGAAAAGGCAAGAAATGTAAATAGACTCTTGCGACCTTTTCCTCTTCTCCTGTCCCATTTCTTCAATTGGCGGCTAGGCATTTCCTTGTTCCCTCCACCCTCCCCCCCCCGCATTTAACCCCCACCCTCCCTTTTTAACCGCTTCAGCAGCTGCGGCTCCTGCAACTAAATACCAGACAGGAGCTCTTTATACAATGTCGAGGATGGTGGAATGCTGGGGGGAAACGATGGAGAGTCTTCCTAATACTATCGTTTTAAAGTTCATACAAAACACGTTCCCTCTTTACCCTAAAAGGGATTAAAAGTCCCTCCTCCTCCTCCTCCTCCTTCTCCTCCGTCGCCGCCGCCTTCTGTTCTTTGCGCTTCGAGAGCTTCGCTTAATTCAGACACGCGGGGGCGAAGCCTTCCCCAACCCAAACGGGAAGGCGCTTCTCCTTCTCCCCCTGAAGGCACTCCGGTCCCTCGGCCGTATACCATTCCCCCCACGCCTACTGCTTCTTTTCCCGCGGAGCCGTTTGGCAAGAGCGAGAGGAAAAGCCAGCTTTTTGGGGGGGGGGGAGGAGGAGAGAAGGAAGAGGGGAAAAAAAAAGCCCCAAATCCGCCCTCACTTTTTTTTTTTTTTTGCTCAGCGCAGCAGCAGCAGCCGCCGCCATCTTACCTTCCTCCTCGCGCTCTGGCTCCCACCACCAGGGCCTCGAGCTCGCTATCGCCAGCCAATCCGGAGATGACGTAGCCCGGAACGGGATTGGGTAAAGGAAATGTCATTCGAGCCGGTGGAGGGGGTGGGGCGGAAGAAGGCGGTCAGAACTGCTCTGGATTCCTCAGTTAGGAAAGCGTTGGAGAGAGACCGGAGGGCGTCAGGCTTTTAAAGGTTTTTTTTTTAATGATCCCGATTTAAAATGTCTTGACTGTTTTATGGCCTGTTTTTTTTAAATTTCATTGTAGTAAGCTACTTTGAGGGTTAATGTGAAATAGACCAGCTTTAAACAACTTAAGTTTGGTATTCTACTCGAGCGGGACAGAATTTAAAGTACAGGAAGCGAGGATTCCATCTCATGAAGCTGGAACTGCTGAAACACGTGTAAGATAAATTAATGGAATCTCCATGGCTTTGCCAGGACAAACTCAAAACATTTCTTTTAAAAAAGGAACCTTTGTTTCTCTGTCACGCCATTCTTAATATTGACAAGTTTATGGTATTTAATTGAAATCCGCTTCCTATAGTTTAAGCCCATTATTCCATACTCTGTATGACATGATAATAGAGAATAGATTTTCCAAGTGTTCTTGTAAAACTCCCTTTATTTCCTTGCACCTCCTAAAGTCAGGTGGCATTCAGTTCCTTAAATTTTTCAATGCCTTTCAATTATTTGTTACCATACTATCATCCCTTCTTAATCTTCAACCAGCAGGTGCCACAGTTGGGGCATATCAATACGAGATTAATTTGCCTGCATGCAAATAATAGAAATGCATCAATCCCTTCATTCCCTTTCACTTGTTACTATTTTCCATAAGTTAAAACTGCAAAGTTCTTCAGCCAACAACTGTTGATATTTGGAGTGCTTGCTATATGCCTAGCTTTGCCAGCACAACTTTAACTTGGTTATGTGGTCTCACATAGTATGAAAACCACGTGGAGAAAAGGATAAGGGATTAAAAGAAACATATCTTAAGACAGTATTTTCAAAATGCAGTGAGGGGAATTTGGAGTTGCAGTAATTAAGATTTACAGTAGCTTTCTTCTTTAATTGTACAGGATTGAAAGCTTAATTATTCCATCCTTCATTTTCTTTGAAGAGTTTTGGCTGGATTCCTGAAGCCAGTTAGTTTTTTAAAACTTGGGAAACATTTTTTCCAAAGTACCCTTTCTGCAGATATACTTTCTAGTGCAAAGTATCCTTTTGACAATTTTTGCAGATCACCAGTGTTTGGTCCTTGTTAGTTCCAAATATTCACTAATCAAAACTACATAATGAACCATATGCAAATAATGCTTAATTTATGAGTTTGGTTAATGATGAAGTTACAAGACCTCAGAAAAAGTACCTTCAACCAAGTTACAACTGTCACACCATCCCCAGCCAATTACAATTTGGGCACCTGGTAACCAGCCCATATTTAGGAGGGTTACAACATCTTGCAGTCATGTGATTGCAATTTGCAGCCTTCCCAGCTGAATTCCAACAAGCAAAGTTAATTGGGGAAGCTGGATTCGCTTAATGACCTTGGTTAAAATGGTTGTAAAAGTGGGTCCACTCACATGACTCATTTAATGACTGTATTGCTTATTGACCGCAATTCCAGGTCCCAATTGTCATAAGTTGGAAAACAACCTGTAATGCACATTACCACCCCCAAGTGGCATTACTCTGCATTAAAAATTGCAGACTATGTCTAGGTATTATCCTATCCTTTACATTGCTGACCTGTACAAATCTTGGTAGTTCATTAACTATAAATCATAGTCTGAATTACCAGAGTTCAGAAGTTTATGAAAACAATGAATTACGGCTATGCATTTTGCAGCTCAGGTGAGAGCAAAGAACACCAGAAAATGATAAGCAGAATAAATTCAGTTACCTTGAAATCCAAGCTATACCATTAACTTTTGAAGTTAATGTATGGTATACTAGCTGTAGGCTTTCATGGCTTGGTATCTGTTGGGCTTCAGGTTTTAGTGACCATAATCGAGAAAACAGATTTCCTAATATTTCACCAGCAACTGTAGCTAACATCTTCAAAGGCAGTGTTCTGCTATGCAAGCAATGACAAGTCAGAACACTTGGCTAGAAAGACAGGAGCCCAGTCCCTGTTCAGTTGCCTGAAGTATGTGCAGCATTTTGCCTTGAAAATGTCAACACCACCAGGAAGGTTTGACAGAATTGGATGTATATTTTAAAGGCATGGATAATGCCTGCTGAAAATTCAAGGTAGATAGAGAGGAACTTAAGTGTTTTGTAAAAGTCATTGTTCAGTCAAATCCCTTTAAAAAACCAGAATGCAATTTTGAAAATGGCCAGCCAGTATAACCAACATGGGAATTCCAAGAATGCAGATCAAAACGTAGACAGTGCCAGGCTAGGAAAACTTTCTTTCCTTGCAGTCCAGTATGAGTTACATGGACTCTGCATTTTATTTTAGGACTAAACAGACAGTTGCTCAACTGCAAATGCAGAAAGAAGTTGGTACTATTCTCAAAATCTGCTGCTGCTTTTTCATATTATGTGTGTGACCGAGAAAGCTCCCCTGACCTTTTCTTTCTGCATACACATAATTATGGTTTTGCAAGTCCATTATAAATTTACATACTGTATTTATAACTCTAAGTATTGTAGTTGACACATGCAGGTGCATACCCATACAATATACAAACCATGGATTACTGAATGTGATATTTCAAGCAAGCCTATAAAATGTCAGCTGATCAAAACAATAGCTTCTTTTTAAGCATAAGAACCAAGAGATGATTTAGACCAGGGGTCCCCAACCCCCGGTCTATGGACCAGTACCAGGCCGCGGCATACCAGCAACTGGTCGGCACAAACAAGCAAAGCCCCATCTGTGGGATGCAGGCAGCACACAAAACCACGCATCCTATGGTGCGCGAAAAAAACTACATAGAACCATCCCTGGTGCCCAAAAGGTTGGGGACCTCTGATTTAGACCAGGGCTTTTCAACCTTTTCACCCATTGTACCACTTTTAGGATAAAAGGAGTAAAGATGGATTGGTACATGAGAACGCAAATACAATCTAGATATGAAAAAGATGCTAAAATACCGTAGATGGTTTTAATTTGGGGAGAACAGAGTTAGATGAAATACGGGAACTGAAGAAAAATGGATTAAAAAAATGTATAGCTACTTATTATATAGGGAATTAGAGGAGGAGCAAGTTAAGGAGTCAATGATAAAATGGTCAAGAAATTTTGGATATACGATTGAATTATATAGATGGCAGCAATTGTGGGAAAGAAACTATAAACTGACAATGGTGACAGCGTATAAAGAAAATATGTACAAGATGTTCTACAGATGGCATATGTCTCCAGAAAAACTAGCTAAAATGTTTAAGGACAGATTATGGAATGTTGGAAATGCCATCAAATACCAGGCTCTTTCTATCATATGTGGTGGATGTGTGCAGAAGCTAAAACCTATTAGAACATAATCAAATCATGGATAGAAAAGATAATACGACATATAGAATTAAAACCAGAAATATTCCTGTTGGGTATTTTACCAGAGAAATATAGCAAAGAGAACATACTTGATTATTTATATAACCACTGCAGCTAGGATTGTGTTTGCGCAAAACTGGAAGGTACTGAAAGCTCCTCCAGAAGAGGTGATCAGGAAAATAATGGAATGTGCAGAAATGAATAGATTTACAATGATAATTAAAGATAAGACAGAGTCAGAGTATTATGAAATTTGGGGAAAATTTTATGAGTGGGTGAAAAAGGCTTTTCAACCTTTTCACCCATTGTACCACTTTTAGGATATGGGAACATGCGAGTACCACCAGTCGCCCAGCAAGGTATCAAAAACTTGATGACCCCCCCAAAAAAGGAAAAAAGTGAAGTACAGGTAGTCCTCAACTTACAACAGTTTGCCTAGTGACTGTTTGAAGTTACAATGGCACTGAAAAAAGTGCCCCCCAAGCCACAGCCGAGCAAGACACCTGCCTGCCCGCCCAGCAGCGCTCTTCCTCCTGTCCGAGGTTTTCATTGTTGTGAGCATTTCTGTTGAGGATTGGCAGTGGGGGAGGGGTGGGTGGTGTTTGGTTTTTATTCCCCGTCTGCTGGGTGGTTGCAGCAGGTTTGGGTCACTTCCCATGACCCTGGGACAATGTGACCGTCATAAATATGAATCAGTTGCCAAGCATCTGGATGTAAATCACAAGACCTTGGAGATGCTGCAACATTCCAGCTGATCTGCGCTTCTAGGATGGTTGCGTACCACCTGCCAGGTGCCAATGTACCACAGCTGGTACCCGTACCACTGGTTGAAAAGCCCTGATTTAGACAGTTTAGCATACATTACTCTTATGTAACTGCCACATTCATTTCCATGGATAAGGAACTTCTAGTAAGCACAGTAAATGAAGGATTACTGTTGTAACAGCAAGATAACCTGCAGTTTTCAACTGACAAATTATGATCTAAAATCTGAAAATATGAACACCTGAGAGTCTACTAAATGCGGTCTATGTTTTTTATCATGCCACAAAGTTATTTTTCCTTTCCTACTTGGCTCTTTACTTTCTTTTGTTCATATCCATTGTGGTTTGTTTTTAAATTGTAATTGCTATTGTTTGTTTTTATATCTCAGTGTAAATAACTAGGAAATAAATGAGATTTATAGATTCAGAATACTGCTGTTACTGTCCCAAATACTTTTGTATAGACTTTTCCTAATAAATTCAAATATTAGCAAGAAATTTCACAAGGAACAAACCAAATGCGGAGACAGTACATTTATTGAAACGTGGAATAGTAATAAAAATGAGCCAGGGATTAGAAAGTTTCTGAAACATTACACAAAACTAGGCCAAAGTTTGCATCAATAGACACCATTGCTTCAGAAATCCAAAGGTGGTGGGAAAATAATTATTCCAAATTCAGAGAAAATACTTTGGCAAAAACAAGCAGATGAGTGTCTTTATTTTAAACATGATGCATCATCTGAAACCAGCAGCAATTAACTTCACTCACATGACATTACAGAGGCCACAGCTCGTACTCTATTGAACATACTGGATTGGGCCTCTGTTGATATATACTAGGGCAGGGGTAGGCAACCTCGGCTCTTTTATGACTCATGGACTTCAACTCCCAAAATTCCTCAGTCAGCTGACTGAGGAATTCTGGGAGTTGAAGTCCATGAGTCATAAAAGAGCCGAGGTTGCCTACCCCTGTACTAGGGTAATCCGTTTTGAATAACAAACCCTTTTTAAGTCACAGTCCCTCATTTTTCAATTTGGAATTCACAACAGTAGGAATATCCTGAAATGACTCGTGGAACAAGGGGACTATATTAAAAGACTAAAAAGAATGTTGAGATTTAAGACCACTCACTCCAAATACTTTGTCCAAATGCTGGATTAGAAACCAAGGCTGATTTCGTAGAATTAAAATATTCTTATCTGATCTACAGAAACATAATATATGTCCATGTTTAAATGCTAGCCCCATTTTTAGCATACCAGTAGTAGTATGCTACAAGTTCAGAACATTACACCAACATTTATAAACCAATTCAGGGGACCTTCAAACTGGCTATTTTTGTATCAATATCTTCATATTCACAGGAGATCTTCACCCTACTTTCATTCAATTTTCTTCCCTCTTATAGACCTTCTAGATATTGGCAAGCTGTAATTTCCAGGAGCCCATACTATCATGAAAAATTGCAATGGATACTGGGAAATATAACATCTGGAAGACCGCAGGCTCGCAATCTTTGCTCTGTTCTCCAAATTTGCTCGATTCATTTCTCATCTTTATATCTTTTTTTCCTTTTTGACAAAATGTGAAAATCTCATACTCCATAATGTATTTAAGATATAATAATAAAGCATCCCAGAATCAAGATTACTGCTCTAACGTTCATAGGCTGTCAGCCTCTTCCACTTCTTCCTCCTCTGCTGAAACACACATTTTCCCAACTATACTAATTGCAACATTGTTTTCTTTGAAGGCACTCTCAAGTTTGTGCACTAGCCTGCAGTTCTGCCCATCACTGAAATATAGTTCCATGAAATTTTTTAATGGTTAAGTCATGTTAGCTATTTGTTTTCCAGCGAGACAAATACTGAAACAAAGACCGAAATGGCAAACATAGTAATGGCACCACTAAAGAAGCAGTGTGGTCAAGAAGGAAGTTAACTTACAATCCTTCACTCCTAAATTATCCTTGATCAGGAGGAAGGACTGAAAAAAGTTAGCAACTTAACTAACATTTCCAAATCCACCACTCTTTGGAAATTTAGGTTTGTATCTTGTCTCCATTTACTTAATGATGAAGAATCACAAATCTAAGTAAGGAGAAACTGGAAAAAAACCTGCTATACCACTTCCATTTTCTACTTTACTTATATTCAGTACATGTGTCTCTCAACCTTCACTGCCTTTGTTTAGGTGGAGGCAACTTCCATGGGACAAGACACATTAACGAAACTCACATGCCCTTTTCCATTTCCATTTCTGCTATAACTCCCTTCCTTTATCCACCTTAGAAAAATAAAATCAACACTTAACATATAACTTATTTTAAATTATTTTTTAAAATCCTCTTTTTTAAGAAAAGGAGAGAGACGATCAATTTAAATAGTCCTGCACCATTTCCTATTGGGTGGATGACATTCAAGCCCACCCTCATCTCTGAAGTTGACAGCTGGCCTTAATAGGAAAAGTTTCACCACCCAGAAGAACTGAAAAGGGGGTGGGGATGCACACGGAAAAAGAAGAGTATCTTTTCACAGTTTCAAGGACTTGTTATGTTCTCCTACTAATAATAAAAATGTTTCTTTTAAAAAGGGGAAAGGGCATTCACACAAGGCAGTGGAGATTACTATGAGCATTATTTTTTTTGTAGAACCTCAGTAGTTAAAACTATCACTTTGGGAGTGGTGGTAAAGGAGGGGGAGGTTCTGATGGGAGTGGGGGTGGCCGTGGCTTATCAACACTTGCAGCAGCCCTGGGGTTCAAATATTCACCATAATGATGCACAAAGTCAAAATTGGATGACTGGGTGGGTTGCATGCCCTGGGCACTGAGCAGGGAGTGCAGCATGTTCACTGTATCCTGATAGTCAATGGATTGGTTCATGTTATGCCCATTGGCCCCAGCAGTGCTCTTGTCCAGTTTTCCATGAGTCCCTCTGGCTTTGTTAGCCTGCGCAAAAGATAGACCAGCTGCTTCCAGGCTGTGGCCAGAATGCTGAGGGAACGGAAAGGGCACAGCAGGCCCCTTAGAACTCTTATTGATTTTGGGCTGGTGTTCATGAACTGTACCCGCTGTCTCCTCAGAAAGGGGTCTCTTACGGGAGGAACAATTTGGGACATAACCCTTGTGTGACACAATGCCAGTTGGGTTTGCATGCTTGGGATCCCCTGGACGCTTGGCGTTGACGACAGGTTGCCCGTGTGAGTGTTTGTGAGAATGATGGTTATGATGGTGGTGGTGGTGGTTAGAATGGATCTTATGCTTTTCCTTGTGCTCTCCCCTGCTCTTGCCACTGTTTTCATCAGACAGGCTGTGTCGTTCCATGGGAGCCGGCACCTTAATGCGCACTTTTATATCATCTTGTTTGGAAGAAGCAATAGGCTTGTCTCCTGGGGCAGGCAACCGGACTCTAAGCGTAGATGGGGGCTTATCAGCTTTTTCGGTAGGAAGCCGTTCAGAACCATCTGAATTGTTGCCTAGAGGAATTTTCAGGATAATTGGAGAAGAGTTGTTCTCCTGCTGCACATCCCGTTCACGTTGCTGCTGTACAAGCAAGTTCTGAGCAGCATAAGCATATTGAGAACGCACGTTTGCCTCCATGTTCTCTAGCTGGCGTTTCTGTGCAGCCAACTCCTCAGCATGTTTGGCCCGGTATTCCTTTAATGAAACTTTTGCGAGTGGCACACTTTTGATGTTTTGCTTAACAAAAGAGCCACCACTGCCGCTATCGTGATGTAGATGATCGGGATTGGCAGAAATGTCATTAGCTCTGTGGCTGATCTCTAGTTTATGCAAAGAGTGCTGAGCCATCCAGCTGTCTGATGAAAGATCTGTGCTACCTAGTTCCCCTGGAGAATCTCCTCCTGTGGCTGGAAGGGAAGCAGCAACTCCAGTGGTTGAAGACGTTGACATGCTCATCAGGCCTGCAATAGTCGTGTCTGATGCACTTCTAGAGATCATGCTGAGGATTGTCTGTTCCGAGAGGCCATCATCCTCACTTTGGTCATCCGTCTTCGATTTCTTGGCTGCTTGACAGGCCTAAAATGAAAGCATTCAAAACTGGTAAACTAATCTCTTTCAGCCGTACAATATCCCTAGAAAGGAATACTGTATAGGCGGGCACTGCCACGTTTAGCTGAAGTACCAGAGTTCATTTTTAATGCACATTATTGATAAGACACACCATGATGAAAAGACAGTTATTTTAGAAAAATGCCATTAACAAATAATTTAATAAGAACTGTCATATCTACTTTATCAGTTCAGAAGGCTGATTCTGTACTATGATGTTCGTCCTCAAAATCTTCCTTCTAAAACCCTCTATTCCTTGGTATTTTAAATAAAGTTTCAGTGTTCTCAAAATCCTTTTTCGATCCACTGCGCTTATAGAATACTTCCCTAGCATCGTGGTTTGTACCACAATGTAAATGTTGTGGGCTGTGTGGCCTATCACAAAATGTTGGAATCATCCCACATCACTATTACAGAAAAATAATTACTTAATAGCATTTCATAGGTTTTCCTCTTTCTGGCTATTTCCATTTGCTTTCTTTTTCCTAAACTTTTATTCCCATAGCTCTCCAAAATTTTATTGCTCTCCTGCTCTATGTTTAGTAGATGAAGATTCTTTTTGTGGATTTTTTTCTTTTCTTTCTTTTTTTTTTGCATAGCCTTGGGTGGAAACTAGCCATCATAGGTACTTTTTTCCTTACACTGGCTCTGAGCTCATGTGGAACACAGATATCTTGTAGTGAAATATGATAGTTGATTTCTGAAAGCCAGAGCTCTATACTTGAAATGATCCCAGACAATGCGGTGAATTTTTAAATTTGTACTGGAAATTGATAGGTGCCTCAAGATGTTTATGAATGTATATCTGGGTTAATCCCAGTTATAAAGCTATAAACATGAAAGAGGCAGAGGTTTCCTGGCTGTAGCTTAGTACTCTCCAAGCAACAGTTTTCTTTCAACATTCTTATCAAAGAGAAGTACAAAGTGGGCAAAGCATCTTACCCGCCAATTCCTGATTCGTTTCAGTCGATTAGGAGTTTTCTCAAGGATTTGAAGGAATTCATGAGTTAATTCTGTAACACAAACACAAGAATAAAGCTTGTAAGCAGCATAGTACTACAGCAAATTCTACAGGAGCATATTTCAATGTCCATCCTTGTCAGCAAAAAACAGAGCAGTCCAAAGCCTAATAGTACAGGTTCAGTTTACAAAATTCATCCCATTTCTTTACGGTCATGCTAGAAACCTTGATACAGAAGTCAGAAATAAAATAGTAAGTTAATGGAGTACCTCTTATTGGGCATAGAACGTATTTGACCTTGCTCCAAACTTACCATCCAAGAGTTCCAGAGTTACAGTGGCATCAACGTACTCCCACCAGTGCTTCCCGTCCGTGGAGACTGGGATCTCCCAGTTGGACCACTTACAGGCCAAGTGGATGCAGACGCAGGCCACAACGGGAGGGGTGTACTGCAGGCTGAAGGTTGTTAGGTGAAGGCTGACATCACCAGCAGGGGGAGAGAAACAGAAAGCTGTAAGCTCCCAAGCTTGAACAGCAGCCGCACATACAACCGCCCGCTGGACAGACACTGCAGGAATTAGGCATCCCTCAGCTTTAATTTTTTTTTATTATCCTGCAAGGTCAAGCTTGCCTTGCACAATAATTCTACTTCAGCCTTTTCCCACAAGGTTTTCCAAGAGCTTCTGTCAGCCTGGAGCTCCAGGACACCTACATGATCTTCATGAAATGCAATGGAATGAACTCCAAACAAAGTTACAAATTGGATTGTACAACAATACTCGAATACAACCCTAGGAAAAAAATCTGAACAATTTGCTCTTTACAACAAATCCCTCTTTTAGTAGGTAAACTGATCACCGACAACAGCAAATTTTGAATCACACTACTAAGTACAGCTGATTTTCAATCCAACTCAAGCCCTAAATCAACTAAAACAGGTGTTTGTGTATTTCCACTAGTTCCTATTCCAACAAGATTCAAACAAAGATTTCCCAACAACCTACAACAGGGGTGTAAAACTGCTGGCCTGCAGGCCGGACGTGTCATGTGGAAGCTGCGCCCACACCATTGCTGGCAATGGCAAAACCGTCCCAATATGTTGCACGATGTCACATGACTTTGCAAGTTTGACATGTCTGACCTACAAGGAACTGGACTCAGAAATATTATGAGGCAAAATATGCTGGCAGGACCTGGCAATGTTCACGTGACATTTATAATCCATAAAATCCTTCAGGAGATTAATGTGTGCATGGCAAAAATGTGCAAATGATGAGTATTGGGCAAAAAGAAGCCCCTCCAAAAATATTTAAATTACAGATCCGTATCTATTCATACCACTTGCTATGATGAAAATTTGCAAGGAGCCTGGGATGGAGTATACAAGTTCTAAAGCCCATCCATAATGATAGCCCAAAGCCTTCCTCCTATAAAAACCAACTTTCTAACACTGCTAACTAGTAATCAGATTGCATATCTTGCATACAATGCATCCACCGGACCTACATTTTGTTATTAACTGGAAAAGACAGATTTTATATTGTTGTACATTATTACTGTTCTATGCATCAATATATTAACTGTTAGGCAGCAAGCAATCAGAAAGAGAACTAAGTCCTTTCAATTTACAGCAGGAAGGACAATGGACCTCTTTGGCCTCTTGCATTTCATGAGGCACCATACATGTTAAAAGTTTTCTCTTAACTATTTTTTAAAATAAACAATGAGATCCTTACTTTCTTTTAATCCTCTGTGTAGCGTAATTAAAAATACTTTAGGTTTGTTCACTTCTTAGCCAGAACCAGTGTTTAGGCACTTCTTTACAAATGTGCATAAAATACAGCTAGTATTGCTAAATTCAGCAGTAGCTGATCCAACAAAATCTAAAAGGGGTACAAATATCCCAAACAGTGATTAAATACAAATACTCAAAAGGTTTAAAAAATATAAGATAAAAAAATATATAACTTAAGGTAACAATTTGCTATTTAAAAAATTCTGGATGGTTCTTTCAAAAATAGCTTTACTTATCATTTTTAATCGTCATTCTCTAACTTCTAAGTAGAAACATTTAATCCAAACATGCTCATGCAAATACACCAGCCACAAATATGTACGTACAGCCAGATCTTGAGCTAAGACCAGAGCAACCCTTCCAAGTTACAACAGATGAATGATGGCTACAACCTGACCTCAAAAGTTCCAGCCATCTTAATACCCCCCCCCATGGTCACGTGATCACAATCTGGATGCTTGACAACTTGTTCAAACTTACGATCAATTGTCAAGCACCCCATGATTACATTTGAAACCTTTTCTGCTGGCTTCCCTAAAGTCACTGGGGAAGCCTGCAGGGAAGGTCGAAGTCCCTCCACACTCACACCTCCATTCTCACAATCTCTCATGACCTCCCTGACCCATGACTCTTGTTTGGCATGTCACACCCTGGCCCATATAGCATCCTTCACTCACTTCCTTACTCCCTCCCCCCACTTGGCAGCAACTACTTAGCTGCCTGATGGCCTAGGATTACAACTTTCAGTTGGCTTCCCCACTGACTTTGTTTGTAGGAAGCAAGCAAGAATTTGCCTCATATAACAACCATGAGATTCAGTTAACAATGGGAACCAGGAGTGCAATTTATGATTGCATCACTTAGCGATGGATACTTCAATTCCAACTGCCATTGTAAGTCAAGAACTAAACTTTACTAATATGTGCCATAGGAAATAGGCTACCATATCTGGAAAAAGCACTGAAGATGTGCTTCTCTTTAAAAAAAAGCTATAATAGCCTAATCAAGATCAAAACCATTTTGCATTGGATTTTTTGGATTCACTGTCTTTATTTTCTAATTTTGAAGACTAGAAAGAGAAATGAACATGAGATTTAATATTCCTCCACAGGATTGAACAATACAGAAAACTATAGCTGGTGAAAATAAATAAGCACCAATTTAGGTGCTTGTACTTGATAAATTAGTTCATGAATCTATAGTCTTTGTTTGTATAGCAAAGCATGCTTAATTAAACCATGATAATATATTCTACAAACCGGTAATTAATTCCTTAATAACTGGTAGCTCAAAATCTCATTTACAAGAAATAAGGATTTTTTTTAGGCAAGCAGGACGGACTATTTAAAAAAAACTAAAAAAAAACTATTTCTCCCCATTATAGTCACAATAGAGAATTGGTCATAGATGGACTAGCAGTATGTGTGCTCATTTATAATATTTTGTACATTCCTGTTCTGAAATTCAAACTAAAAGAAACAATTTTAAAGAAATCTACTGTTCTGATATCAAAGAATGCACTCTAAATGTGCCATATTTTTTCAATTTTTTTTGCAATAATTTAACAAAAACATTTCCAAATAAAACAAAAATCTGAATTCTCAACATCTACCTGTTGGTAGCCATGAAGTAGGAAGTTTGTGCTAGATCCTTGCTGGCTGAAAGAGAAAAGTCACAAGTTAAATTTGCCAATACTTAAAGGTGTAGCATATTATCGATTTTCTCTGATTCTACAACTAAGATTGGGGAACTTTTTGTGGAAACTCTGGGCTTATTGAATAGGGGAATTATTACAACGGGCAAGATCCTGTCATGTGAGGACAGGAAAAAGATTTCCAGCTTTTTCTGGCCTTGGATAAGGAGCCATGTTGGACTTTTCCAAATATTATTTGGACATGGAAATGGTACTGTTTTTCAAAAGGACAGAAAATATATTCTTTGCAATTCTGGTCAGAGGAAGCTGTGAGCACCATATACTGTATAGTCTTTAAGATGTGTATTATTATTACAGCTGTCCAAAGCATTCAAAAAGGATGTTTCTAAAAAAGAGCAAAGCCTGCTTCAAAGCATTAAAATTACTACTTGGATTGCCTCCTTATAAATGTGCAAGCGTAGGCAATCCTCCCATTAAATTACCAGCAAAACACCTGTGCATGCCCATACATGGGAAGACAACTGCAAAGCATTCTGTACAGAATGCTGTGCACAGCTTGAGTATAACGTTTCTGCTACAAAGGTTGACATTGGTATTTTCATTTTGAAACTCTTTGATCCTCTAGACATGCAAAAGGCATGCATTTAGTACAGTAACAGTCTCTTCTATTTTCTTTTTAACATGACGTTCTTTACCAAGGAAATATATTCATAGAAATAATTTCTGAGCTAGTAAACAACCATTTCTACATGTATGTTGTCTGAGCAAAAATTGCACGTTTGGAACGTACCTCGAACTAGCTGTGTGCACTTCACCACATGAGTATGAGGATGATCTATGGTGATTTCAAATCCTAGAAGAAAAAAGGAAATGTTTAGAACGTGGATATAACTTGCTTGTAATTCTACATACCATGCATGTCTCTGATCCTGGGAGGCAAAGTAGATTGTTCCTCCAGTCAATTAATACCGCTCTGTGCTTAGATGCATACAGGACATCTCCTGGGCTCAAATACATCAATTATCTAGCACAAGAATGCAACAGATATTGCAAGTTTCTGCAGTATTAAATTTCCTGGTAAAAATACTGACACACATTCAATTAATTCTAAAATTGATCCTGAATTCTGAATTATAGGATAAAATTCTAGCAACTACTTGTTTTTCTGCTCACTTTAATAACCCAAGCAAGTGCTTTACTCTTAGAATAGTTTTTAATCAATTTTAAGTTTGTTCTTAGAAGAGTTTTTACTTTTGTTAAAGGAAAATATACGAAGAAACTAATATTCTTTATTCCTGCAAATTAACAGGATACAAGTTTATAAATTATGTCCATACTGGCCAACACAGTTGTTAAGCATCTATGACAAAATATCTTTAACCTGTTTCATACATTACAGTTCACAGCTAGGATTAACATGCTTACATGTTATATAGACAAAGTCAAAATGTCTTGCTCAACAGTAATAGAAATGCATTTTGCATATAACAGGAAACAGTAGGAATACATATTTACCATTTTATAATGGCAAGCTTATCAACTATCAAAGGTGCAAAAAATACCATTTTAACTGCTAAAAACCTTTCAAATAAAGAATTACATTTAAGATGCAGCAAAAGCTTAACATTAATAATGTATAATAATTTATCAGGGTATTCATTTCCTATCCTGGATTATCTGATATAGTAATACAGTTGAAACATTAGACTCTCAAGCTGCTAAGACTTCAATCCAGAGTACAATGCCTGGAACCTAAAGGATATAAATCCTGTTAAAAGAAAATCCTGTTTGCACACATAGTTGTATTAATATATTCACTCAAAACATAAACAAGTCATAAACTGGCCATTATGACAAGGACCGTCGCCTGGACTGATGGCTTCCCATATTGGTCAGCTGTGAAGAAGACTGGGGTTGGGTTAGAGTCTCTCCATTCTGCGGAACATTCCTGGGTCTGAGATTCATGAAGCAGCCCGTCCGCTTGGAAAACTTACCCAGGGTCTGCAGTATTATGCTCTCTAGAATGACCAGGTCTTGGGCTTGTTGCAGGTAAGCCTGGGGTTGAGAGGACAGGCAGGTTACTTGTGATGAGGCACTCTGTATTAAGCCTGCATATTTCTAACACTCTCTTGAGGAGGCAAAAACATCAAGAGGGAATCTTTATTACATTTCTGCTGGAGAAAATGGGCATAAATGTCCCATTTCCAGGGGAAAGAGCACTGAACGCACACACAAGTTGCTGACTGCATACTGCTACTGTTGAAACTGTCTTGTAGCACATGCTCAAAATTGCCTTTTGGTTACAATTTAGCTTTAAAATAAAGCTTCCCCCTTGTTGGCAAGGTTAGACGTGCTGGTCCTGTGAGGAAGGGCTGTGGTAAGAACTGAAACAATGTGCTTAATAATCTTTTTATTTGAACAGTAAAAATAACTGGATTTCACAAATCAACTTCTATATCACCATAAGAGTATGATCCTGGCAAGCAACATCCATTCCTCAATGCAAGCTGTGCTACACACCAAGCTTTCCTCAACACACTGACCAGAACACACAGGACAGACGAGCAATTTGGCTTACAAAACCAAGAGCTTTCTGTACTATGCACCAAGAGCAGTAACTCTTTTTTCTGTATTCAACTGTTAAATACTCTTATTCTGAAAATTATTCAATTGTATTTCAAGGTGGCTGTAGCATTCTCAATAAAATGAAGCATGGTGGATTTGCACTGCCAGGATTTGTTTTTTCTGCGTGGTTTATTGTGCACAGTACATCTTTCACAGAAGTTTAACTACTTACCTCATTCCGTGTATCAGGAGCAGCTTCCAGAGGATGCAGACAGGCATGTGTAACCTTGATGACATGCTCTAATTTTCGAGGTTGCTCTTCCACCTTGGCTGCCAGGAAAAGGGCAGCTGGTGCCACAGCCTTTATAGAGAAGAAATGTATTAAATATACCATACCATCTTTCAAATAGCAAATCACACTACTCTCAAATGTGCAAAGGAAAAGAAACATATATGTTAGAACCAAGGGTGAAAAACAGCTGAATTAGGAATGTTTCATCACTCTGAATTTAAATTAGCACCTTTTTGGTCTGCAAACTTTTTTTTTCTCCTTAGAAAGTTATTAGGACAAGTTATAAAAATGCACTGTGAGCATAATTTTGTGAGCATATGTTGATTACTGAATGAGGATCACAAAATATAATCTTAAAGAACATAAAATCTTACAAAATAAATCTTAGTAACAACATCTGCACAAATCCAGCTAAAGTCTGAAGTCAGAATATGCAGGTTTATTACGAACTATTTATCGGAAACCATAAACCAATCATTCTCAGTTGAGAGTTTAAGATGTTTCCTCAGAAAGTAAACTTCCTTGTCAGGCATCCAATTAAATTGTCAGTGCTCTAGCATTTTATCAGTAATGCCTGAAAATTTGTCACATATTGTTTGCCCATTGTTATTGTTATATTCTAAAGTAGCATTGTTTATAATTGTTTCCTTGAAAGCCTCTTTTTTTAAAATAAAGAACCTCATTATCGCTTGTAAGCATGTAGAGCTAAGCATAAATTTGATGGAATCCATTTCTGAAGACTTCACACAGAATATTTGTTCAACTATTAAAAGTTCTACTGCTTCCATATTACACACACACACACACACACACTAAATCCATTCAGAACTCCAGCTGAGAAACACAAACTGTTAACATACTTACATTTCTATGAAAGTGGGTAAAGGACTGAACCATGTAGAATCGATGCATATAAACAATTGCAGTATTAATAGTCAGTTGAGAACTAATGGTTCATCATTAAGGAAGATGTTAAAATTTAATAGTGCACGATTCTTCTTAAGGAAAGGTTATGTGAAAGCTAAGTATTATAAAAGTTGACTTTCTTAAACTAAACCAAGAATAGAACTGATTTTTGAGTAAAACTATACATGTTGTTGTTAGTTGCTCGTGTCGGACCCATCGCGACCCCATGGACAACATTCCTCCAGGCCTTCCTGTCCTCTACCATCTTCTGGATTTACACAATTAGAGACTCTGACTCTACGTAAATATTTTAAGACCGTACGTTACAGTTACAATATTATATTATATATATAAATATAAACACTGCAAATATTTTCACATTAAGCTTGCTAAATTTAAAAAGTTGAACTAAGCTTTGCATTACGGACTTCAAAATTTATTCAGCCAAACTGTTAAAATACCAATACGGCTGGAAAAAAAAATGAGGCTCAAAAGCAAATTAATATGAGTGTTCAAACCAAACACACGGGGGAAGGATAGCTCACTTTTTCTCCCACCTCACACATCAAATTTCAAAATTACGTTATCTAAATAATGCAACACGCAGACAAATGCCTGGTAGTAACGTGTTACTAACTGGTCTCTTGCGCTTTTGCAAATCAATTAAGACCCACTTCAGAGCCTATCCTTCAACCAAAACCGTAACAACATCCCAACACCCTGCACACAACATGTGCGTTTAACATTCCACAACCACCGAGCAAACCTATCTGTTTAGCACTTCCAAGTCAAGCTCCTTCGGCCTAAGGCGCTCCAGCCATATAAGCACTTCCCTGCCCACAGAGCGACGACCGCGATACCTGTCTCTCTTAACGCTTCGATTCCCCCCGTTCCCGGTAAGCTTAAACCTAACAGGCACCCAAGTTGTTTACGAGAATCTCCGGCGGGCCTAGTCCTCTTTCCGTAACCCTAACCTAGCCCAATCCCTACTGAGGCGCGGCCTAGTTGCCGAAGGGATACACATTGAGGCGCTGGCCCATATCCTGAAGCAGGTTAGCTGCCTGCTGCCGGTACGATAACTCCTTGTCCGGGTCGAGTCCTAAGCGCCAGGACGGACTCCGAGCGAGCTGCTCTCGGGTGAAATACCAGCGTCTTCCACCTCCCGCAGCCGCCGCGCTAGATACCGCCATGATGGCCGTCGCCGCCGCCGTCGACAACAGCGCATGCGCTGGAGAAGGCTCGCACACGCACACACCGGCCAGCATTCACGTGATCGCGTCTAAATCCGCCGCCCCGCGCGCACTTCCTTCCCCGCACACAGCAGGGGGTGGAGTCTGCATACCGAGCTTCCGGTTTTGGCTTGCCCAGTTCATTTGTAGGCGATCAGTCTTTTCTTCGTCGTTGACGGCTATTGGTTTGGCGAGAAAAAAAGAAAAAAAGCCCTAAGACTTCGTGGTTATAATATTCAGCCAGTTTTTGTTTTCTGTCTCCCACTTCCCTATTCTCTATGCTTTGCTCAATAACTAGCCCCATAACATTTTCTGGATGAGCTCACACCTATTATTATTTTGTAACCTTTGGGCTCTTAAAAAGAGTTTTAAAACTCAGTGGACATAAAGACCCGGATTTCCGATGAGATTTGGCAGCCATTGTTGCTGTGATAGAATCAGAAGATGGCTGCATACAAGCAGAATCCTAGAATTGAGCTGGTTTGGACAAACTTTGATTAGATTTTGGCAGTTGGTAGCATTGACTTGCTCCAGAGACTCCTGCACAAGCTGACTGGATTCAGCTTTCAGGTTATTGGATATTTAATACAGTCAAATAAAGATTCCCTCAAGACAGAACCTGAAACATTATGAAACTAGTTGCTACGGTCTTTTCCCAAGATGCTTAGTCTTGCCCGCAGACTCAGAATTTCTTGGTAGCCTTTCTTCCAGTGACTGACCAGGCCCAACCTTGCTTAACTTTTCTGAGATCAGCCAAGGCTGGTTAGGTGTTGCCAACTGGCAAGCAAAACAAATATGATCAACCTTAAATCAGCTGGGAGTATTTTTGTTCATCCTTTGATGCTGTATGCAAATAAGTGCAAGTTGATGACACAACAATGGGGAATGGAGTTCCAAAATACATAATTTCTTAAATTATATCAGATTATATTGCCTTAAGGCATCACGAACTGCTTGCTTAGGTAATGTACTAAGTTCAGCAGTATATCACCATGGTAACAAAGCAAACATGCTTCAGATGCCAGGAAATAGAACATTGCAGTTGGATACAGTTGAATCTAAGTACTAAAACAAAGCTCAGGTAATGGCTTTCTTTGGATTAACTTTTCTAGGTCCTCAGGATCCCTTTCGTGATAAAAAACTATCATTACCAAAATATGAAGTGCCAGGTAAGGACATTATCTAAATAAAGTTAGAAAGTTTGTCTTTCTTAGGATTTATTAAGAGCTATTATTCTGCATGCATACCTGTGCACCCTTCAAAAATTTAAAGCAATGTAACCATCGTTTACAAAATTATTACATTCAGATCAGACAATGTATCATTAATTCCCAGAACCACAGTTCTACTATTTAATACTACATGTACACACACACACTTATACATACATCTGTGCACTGATATTTTTAGTGAACGAGAAAGTGGATGAGTTTCATTCTTCAACACAGATTTCAGTTTTTAATTGTAAATATGTTGCTATTGCTAGTAACTATAGCTACCTTCCACATTTGTACTGGTGTAAAAAGGAGGATCATTACCATTGCCCAGAGGATTATTGGCTGCCCTCTCCTCCCCCCCCAGACGAACTGTACAGTTCCCGTTGTCTTAGGAAAGCTCAAAATATTCTTAAAGACTCATCCCAGACATTCTTTTTTTTGAACTATTACCATCTGGCAAACGGTACAGGAAAACAAAAACAAAGACAGATAGGGTGAAAAATATTTTTTCCCAGAGCTGTAACCATATTATATATAACAGTATACTATAGTGCAACATTGAAGTGCAATATTAGGGGCAGTGAAATGGTGAATAGAATGTGAAAGATGTGTGTATATAATGTGTGTTCTTATTTGTGATTTTTATCTGTGTTTAGTGTGGACTGTGGACAGCACTTTAGTTGTGAGTTACACAATGACAATAAGGATATTCTATTCTATATACATCTCAGAAAAAAATGTGAAATTTTAGATTATAAGTCTGTCAGACAAGTGGCTTTATTCAATGAAATTGATACTACATGGAACAGCAATAAAAGTGGCTAATCTATAGTGGATCATGTTAATTAACCCCCAATTTGAATATTACTATTTTATGTACATATGGAACAGCATGACTAAATAATTATAGTTTTTAAAATCCTGCAACTGGAAGTCTAGGAGAAAGGGAAAAGGATTTTAACCAGTATTTGCCCTCAACTCATGAGTTTGCCTCAAAATTGCAGTTGCACACAGGAAATTTTTCAGGTGTATTTTCCGCTACTGCAATCTGGAATATTGCATCCAGAAACATCTGAAGAGTAAATATCTAGATTAGGCTTCAGACTAAAATATGAATATTAACTAGTACAGCTCTATTTCTGTTATATGCATTCCAAAAGTTGTTACTGCCATAATGATACTGTGGTCTTTATTTTATAAATTAACATTTAAAAATGCCTTTAAAAAGTTAACAGTAATCTGAGTAGTGGTATAAACAGGTTTTCCAGACAGTCTCTTATTAATATTCTTACTTTAAGAAATGGTACAGGCAGTGCTTTTTTTCTAAAAAAAAAAAAGGTGCCAGAACTCTCATCTTGGTGGGTGCAGGGGGGCGGGGGGGGGCACTGCTGCGGTCACGGGTGTGAGGGGTGTTGGTGGCGGGCTGCCCCCTGGGGCCGGCGCGGCTGGTGCTGTGGGAGCAGCGAGGCCCGCTCTATATGGTGGGGCTGCGCGGGGCAGGCGGCGGAGGCGGGGCGGGCCAGGCGATGCAGGGTGGCCACTTAGGCATGCAGGGCGAGGTGACAGTGGCACAGGTCCAGCACCAGCTAGGCCACCAGCCTGGCTGACACAGGTGAGCACAAGGAAGGAGTACACATGGACTCCGCAGAACCCACCTCCCACTCCTTGTCCTCTCTTACCTAGTTGAGATGGTGTAGTTGGGCAGCAGGGAGGGATGCAAAGTTCCTGCCAACTCGCCTTCGCTGCAGACAATTTGCCGGTGCAACGTTTGCCGGCCAGGTCTTTTGGCACGCTCAGCAGCAATTCCTATTGGCTTTCGAAAGCCAATAGGCTTTTGAAAGCCAATAGAGGGAGTAGTATAGCTTGTGCAAAAGCTTCTTTTTGTGTGTGTGCAAAAAAGGGTGCCAGAACGCCATTCTGAGCGTTCTATGAGAAAAAAGCCCTGCTTTTATGTTTTAATCTTATGATTTTAAAAATATTGTAAGTTGCCCCAAACCTCGCTATGTGGATTGCATACAAATATTATATAATCGGTAAATAAAGGTAGAACATATGTTAAATATACATCAAATGATAATATGCTTCCCTACAAAGTCAATTCTTGCTCAGTGACAGACCAAAGAATTAACTGGGAAAGGCAAGAGGAAAATCTAGAAGAGGTCTGTGCAACTTGTAGAAGGGAAAGGCCCACACTGATAAATTAAAAATCTTGTGGTCTGCAAAGGAATGCTGGTGGGCTAATCAATGATTTGATGACTAGAGGAGCATCTACAGTGTTGGAGTTCGTGGTCATGGTAAGCCATGGAGGCACTAGGCAACATGACTTTCAGGGCAGTGGTGGTGATTTTATTACTTTTTTTTAAAAAAAGTCTGTGCTCTGTCCAAGGGTCCTTGGTAGGCTGCATGTACAGGCCTGGTCTAGAATTTATTTTGGAGCATTCAACTATCTAGAGCAGGCATGTCAAACTCATTTTGTTTGAGGCAACTTCTTATAAAAGAATTGCCATTAATTTGTTTTGATAAAATAATTTAAATCAATTTTTCACTTGATTTCAAATTAAATGAATTATATTGGTTGACAATGAAATTGTTTTTTTTAGTACAATTGCCAAATGCAATAAAATGGTTTTAGGTATATGTGTGCACTAATTATTTCAACACCAATACATTTTAACAACATATTCTATTTGTAAATGAATGCAAATGCAAATTATACAATTTTTTGTGGAAAAATAAAACAAAATAACAGATTTAAGAGCTGTTATCATTAATTACCCCTTCATGGATTACTGCTTTGTCGTGGCGAAGGGGCTTGCGTAATTCAATGAAGCTATGAGCTATGCCGTGCAGGGCCACCCAAGACAGAAAGGTCATAGCAGAGAGTTCTGACTAAACGTGATCCACTGGAGAAGGAAATGGCAAACCACTCCAGTATCTTTGCCATGAAAACCCTATGGACAGTACCAAAAGGCAAAACGATATGACGCTGGAAGATGAGCCCCTCAGGTCGGAAGGCATCCAATATGCTACTGGGGAAGAGCAGAGAGCTAGTACTAGTAGCGCCAGAAAGAATGAAGCGACTGGGCCAAAGCCGAAAGGACGCTCAGCTGTGGATATGTCTGGTGGTGAAAGGAAAGTCCAATGCTGTAAAGATTTTTTCTCCATAAGAACCTGGAATGTAAGATCCATGAATCAAGGCAAGCTGGATGTGGTCAAACAAGAGATGACAAGACTGAACATTGACATCTTAGGTATCAGCGAACTAAAATGGACAGGAATGGGTGAATTTAATTCAGGTGACCATCAGGTATACTACTGCAGGCAAGAATCCCTCAGAAGAAATGGAGTAGCCTTCATAGTCAATAAAAGAGTAGGAAAAGCAATACTGGGATACAATCCTCAAAATGACAGAATGATCTCAGTTCGAATCCAAGGCAAACCATTCAATATCACAGTAGTCCAAGTCTATGCCCCAACCACCGGTGCTGAAGAGGATGAAATTGACCGGTTCTACGAAGCCCTACAGCACCTTATAGAACTAACACCAAAAAATGATGTCCTTATCATCATGGGGGATTGGAATGCTAAAGTAGGAAGCCAAAAGATAACCGGAATAACAGGCAAGTTTGGCCTTGGAGTACAAAATGAAGCAGGGCACAGGCTGATAGAATTTTGTCAAGAGAATACGATGGTCATAGCAAACACTCTTTCCCAACAACCCAAGAGACGGCTCTACACATGGACATCACCAGACGGTCAACACAGAAATCAGATTGACTATATGCTCTGCAGCCAAAGATGGAGAAGCTCTATACAGTCAGTAAAAACAAGACCAGGAGCTGACTGTGGCTCAGACCATGAGCTTCTCGTTGCAAAGTTTAGGCTTAAACTGAAGAAAGTAGGGAAAAGCACTAGGCCAGTCAGGTATGAATTAAATCATATCCCCGTTGAATATACAGTAGAAGTGACAAATAGATTTAAGGAATTAGATCTGATAGACAGAGTGCCTGAAGAACTATGGACAGAGGTTTGCAACATTGTACAACAGGTAGCAACCAAAACCATCCCAAAGAAAAAGAAATGCAAGAAAGCAAAATGGCTGTCTGAGGAAGCTTTGCAAATAGCTGAGGAAAGGAGGGAAGCGAAAGGCAAGGGAGAAAAAGAAAGATATGTCCAATTAAATGCAGAATTCCAAAAAATAGCTAGAAGAGATAAGAATGCCTTCTTAAATGAACAATGCAAAGAAATAGAAGAAAACAATAGAATAGGGAGGACCAGAGATCTTTTCAAGAAAATTGGAGAGATGAAAGGAACGTTTCATGCAAAAATGGGCATGATAAAGGACCAAAATGGTAGGGACCTAACAGAGGCAGAAGAGATTAAGAAGAGGTGGCAAAATTACACAGAAGAATACAAGAATGAGCTTAACGTCCCTGATAATCACAATGAGGTGGTCACTGACCTCGAGCCAGACATCCTAGAATGTGAAGTGAAGTGGGCCTTAGAAAAGCTGAGCAACAACAAAGCTAGTGGAGGTGACAGTATTCCAGCTGAGCTATTCAAAATCTTAAAAGACGATGCAGTAAAAGTGCTACACTTAATTTGCCAGCAAATTTGGAAAACTCAACAGTGGCCACAGGATTGGAAAAGATCAGTTTACATTCCAATTCCAAAGAAAGGCAGTGCCAAAGAATGTTCAAACTATCGCACCATTGCACTCATTTCTCATGCTAGTAAAGTTATGCTTAAAATTCTACAAGCTAGACTCCAGCAGTATGCGGATCGAGAACTACCAGAAGTACAGGCAGGATTTCGAAGAGGCAGAGGAACTAGAGATCAAATTGCTAACATACGCTGGATCATGGAGAAAGCTACAGAGTTCCAGAAAAACATCTACTTCTGCTTCATTGACTATGCTAAAGCCTTTGATTGTGTGGATCATAACAAACTGTGGCAAGTTCTTAAAGAGATGGGCATACCAGACCATCTTATTTGTCTCTTGAGAAACCTATATGCGGGCCAAGAAGCAACAGTGAGAACTGGACACGGAACCACTGATTGGTTCAAAATTGGGAAAGGAGTCCGGCAAGGCTGTATACTGTCGCCTTGCCTATTTAACTTATATGCAGAGCACATCATTAGAAAGGCAGGGCTAGATGAATCAAAAGTTGGAATTAAGATTGCTGGAAGAAACATCAACAACCTAAGATATGCAGATGATACCACTCTAATAGCAGAAAGTGAAGAGGAACTAAAGAGCCTCTTGTTGCGAGTGAAGAAGGAGAGTGCAAAACGTGGGTTGAAACTAAACATTAAGAAAACCAAGATCATGGCATCTGGCCCTCTCAATTCCTGGCAAATAGATGGGGAAGAAATGGAGGTAGTGACAGATTTTATTTTCCTGGGCTCCAAGATTACTGCAGATGGGGACTGTAGCCAAGAAATTAAAAGACGCTTGCTCTTGGGAGGAAAGCCATGGCAAATCTAGACAGCACACTAAAAAGCAGAGACATCACCCTGTCAACAAAAATCCATATAGTCAAGGCTATGGTCTTCCCAGTTGCAATGTATGGCAGTGAAAGCTGGACCATAAGAAAGGCTGAGCGCCAAAGAATTGAAGCCTTTGAACTATGGTGCTGGAGAAGACTCCTGCGAGTCCCTTGGACTGCAAGGCGATCAAACCGGTCAGTCCTAGAGGAGATCACCCCTGATTGCTCTTTAGAAGGCCAGATCCTGAAGCTAAAACTCAAATACTTTGGCCACCTAATGAGAAGGAAGGACTCACTGGAGAAGAGCCTAATGCTGGGAAAGATTGAGGGCAATAGAAGAAGGGGACGACAGAGAATGAGGTGGCTGGATGTAGTCACTGAAGCAGTAGGCGTGAGCTTAAATGGACTCCAGAAGATGGTAGAGGACAGGAAGGCCTGGAGGAACATTGTCCATAGGGTCACGATGGGTCGGACACGACTTCGCAACTAATAGCAACAATCATTAATTATCCTTAGATAAAAAATAATTCCATCATCCAAAACTTTGTTATACTGTATTTAACGAACAGATGCTTTGGGATTAAAAAAAAAGGACTACATTTGATTGTGTATCACCATGGCTTTAAAACAAAATTTATTTATTTATTTATTTATTTATTTGTTTTTATAGACCGCCCTTCTCCCGAGGGACTCGGGGCGGTGTACAGAGGAAGGAAGAGATACAGATTGAACAATAAAAACAATAGTAAAACAAACTGGGACCCCCAATTAAAGCTATCATGCCAGGCCGGATTGCTGGAACAGGAAGGTTTTTAAATCGCGCCGGAAGGTGCAGAGGTCGGGGGCCATCCGGATTTCGGTTGGTAAGCTGTTCCAGAGGGCTGGCGCACCCACTGAGAATGCCCTCCCCCTGGGGGCCACCAGCCGACACTCCTTGAGCGGTGGCACCCTGAGGAGGCCCTCTCTGTGGGAGCGCACAGGACGGTGGGGTGCTGACATTGGCAGAAGGTGCTCCCGTAGGTAGTCCGGACCCATGCCATGTAGGGCTTTGTATGTCATTGTTAGCACCTTGAATTTCACACGGAAGGCAACCGGAAGCCAGTGCAGCGCACGGAGGAGAGGTGTGATATGGGAGTATCGGGAGGCTCCCAGGAGTGTCCGTGCCGCTGCACTTTGCACCAGTTGAAGCTTCCGAGTGGATCTCAAGGGCAGCCCCATGTAGAGAGCGTTACAGTAGTCTAGGCGAGAGGTCACAAGGGCATGGGTGACTGTACGTAAGGCATCCAGGTCCAGATAAGGCCGTAGTTGGCGAACTAGTCGGACCCGAGAGAAGGCCCCCTTGGTCACAGCTCCTATGTGATCTTCCAAGGAGAGCTGCGAGTCTAGGAGGACACCCAGGTTGCGGGCCCTATCAACAGGTGGTAGTAACTTGTCCCCAATGTTAAGAGATGGGACGTTCTGAATATCCTGGCTTGCCGGTACGTACAGCCATTCAGTCTTGTCCGGGTTCAGTTGAAGCCTGTTCCTCCCCATCCATTCCCGGACCGCTTTCAGGCAGCGGGACATCACGTCAAGAGCATCACTGATATTGTTTGGAGTTGAGATGAAAAGCTGGGTGTCATCAGCATACTGATGGTACCCTACTCCAAAGCTGCGAATGATCTCACCCAGCGGTTTCATGTAGATGTTGAACAGGAGAGGCGAGAGGACCGACCCCTGAGGGACTCCGCAAGCGAGAGGCCTCGGGGTCGACCTCTGTCCCCCTGCCAGCACCGACTGCGAGCGACCCTGGAGAAAGGAGGAGAACCAACGCAGAACCGTGCCTCCCACTCCCAGTCCCCTGAGGCGTCGCAGCAAGATACCATGGTCGATGGTATCGAAAGCCGCCGAGAGGTCTAATAAGACTAGGACAGAGGAATGGCCCCTGTCCCGGGCTCTCCAGAGATCATTCATCAGAGCGACCAATGCCGTCTCCGTGCTGTAGCCCGGCCTGAAACCCGATTGGTACGGGTCTAGATAAACCGCTTCATCCAGGATCTGAGGAAGTTGGTGCGCCACCACGCTCTCGACAACCTTCGCAAGGAAGCGAAGATTGGAGACAGGACGAAAGTTATTCAAAGAGGATGGGTCCAAGGTGGGCTTCTTGAGGAGAGGTCTCACCACCGCCTCCTTCAAGGCGGTGGGGAAGTGACCCTCACTCAGAGAAGCAGAGATGACCGCTAGGAACCAGCCTCGTGTCCCCTCTCGAGCTGCATAGGCTAGCCAGGAAGGGCACGGGTCCAGTAAGCAAGTGGAGGCGCTCAACCTTCTCATAATCCTGTCCACTTCCTTAGGAGTTACAGGATCAAATTCCTCCCAGATGACGTCGACAAGACTGTCCATGTCTTGTTCTTCCAGCTCAGCCCAGTTGGAGTCCAGGCCAGTTCGAATCCGAGCAATTTTATCCAGCAGATATTGACCGAATTCCTCGGCTCGACCTTGCAAGGGTTCCTCCCTCACCTCTTGGTTTAATAGGGAGCGAGTCACCCTGAACAAGGCAGCCGGGCGATTATCTGCGGACGCGATGAGGGTGGAAAAGTAGTTGGATTTTGCCACCCTTATCGCAGCGAGATAAGACCTGGTGAGGATTCTTAGTCGCAATCGGTCGGATTCGGATCGACTGGATCTCCAACGGCTCTCTAGGCTTCGTCTCCGACGCTTCATCTCCCGGAGCTCCGCGGTGAACCATGGGGCTCGCTGGGATCTGCGCCGGGTCAGAGGCCGCAAGGGTACAACTCGGTCCAGAGCCTCCGTGGCTGCCTTTTCCCAGGCTTCCACTAAGGCATCCGCCGAGCTGTGAGCAGGGAGTGTATGTGTGTCCCTAAGCGCTGCCTGGAACTTATCAGGGTCCATTAGGCGCCTAGGGCGGTACCATCTGACTGGCACCGTACACCCACGGTGGGGGGTGGCAAAGGGAAAGTCTAGCCGCAGGAGGTGGTGATCGGTCCATGACAGGGGCGTAACAGTTGTGGCACCCCCACCGATATCATCACGCCACCGTCCAGACAAGAACACCAAGTCCGGGGTGTGGCCTCTCTCATGAGTCGGTCCAGAAATTATTTGCGACAGGTCCATGGCCGCCATGGAAGCCATGAACTCCCGAGCCAGTTCGGACGATCCTCCCAGGGACGGTAGGTTAAAGTCGCCCAAGACCATAAGTTTTGGGAATTCAACCACCAACCCTGAGAGGACATCGAGTAGCTCGGGCAGGGCCGCCGCTGCACGATTAGGTGGTAGGTACGCCAGCAGCAGGCCCAACTGCGCCCCTGGGCCGTATCTCAGTAGGAGAGACTCACACCCGACCATCTGAGGGACGGTGGTCTCTCGCGGGCTAAGGGATTCCCTGATGATAACTGCCACTCCCCCGCCCCTCCCATGGGCCCGAGGCTGGTGCAGCACCCGGAAACCTGGCGGGCAGAGGTCAACCAGAGGGACACCACCCTCTGGGCCCAGCCAGGTTTCAGTGATGCAAGCCAGGTCCGCATGCTCGCTCTCCATTAGGTCACGAATGAGGTGAGCTTTGTTAGCTACGGACCTTGCATTCAGGTAGACCAGCCTTAACATGGGAGGCTGCACACCTTCGCTCCCGGGTCCTCCGGGGGAGTACAGAGGGTCGGAGCGTCTCACCGCTTGTACAGAGCGGAGATGACACTCCCGGTGACGATACGGCCCTCTGTCTGTGCACCTTCTGCCGTTCCCCACCATCCTGGGAATGGGCTGTTTGTCAGTACGCCACTGGGCATTATCGGCGACTGGTCCTCGTTGCACACCGTCGTGAATGGTCGTAGGCCTGGCATGTGTTATGGTGGCTGGAAGGCGTGCCTTTCCCGCGCAACCATAGTCTTCTCCCACCCCCCTCCCTAACCCCACAAAAAACTTAACTAAGAACTTAATCAGGGGCCTCTTGTTGGGCTTATGCTGGAGGCCCCTGACCCTGCCCGGCCATCTCTCAGAGGCCCAGTGGTTGGGCCCGTCATCGAGATTGGATGTAGTGCAGGCGGGTCGCACCCAGGAGAGGGGGGAACCCCTGAGGGCGTGCAGTACTGTGCTAGAGTATTGAACAGTGTATGAAAAATAAAGGTTCCCTAAACGTCTGCTGGCTATATCTATACATTTTCCTTGATAGCCCTCTATTGCCTTCTTTTTAGCCTTTTTTTCAACTTCCCAGCTTAAAAAAGGCAAGGCACAAGGAGCTGAAAGTTACAGAGATTCTTTAAGCAGGTTGCTAAGCAACCTGTTCACACTCGGCCCTTCTTACCCTCCCACTTTTAAATTAGCCTGTACAGATCGCATTTCCTTCGATTTGAGCCATCTGAAGGCCTGTCACTGCAATGCATTCTGCTGCTCTGCAACCTGGCTGCCTGAGGAGAATTTGGCTCTCTGGAACAGTTTTCTTCAGCTTTTTTTTGTGTGTGTGTGCAAAAAGAGGTGCCGGAACGCCGTTCTGAGCGTTCTATGGGGAAAAAAGCCCTGGATATATCACATATAATTGAAGATTGTAATTAATTGTGTGTGCACGTTCAGCAAGTGTGATGTATTTGTGCTGGCATTTCTAGGCCTCTTTCCAACCACATCCAGAAAAATTTGTAACAAACATTGGAATTCTTAAGGCCATGTTTGGTATTTTTCCCAGCAATCTGTTACTGGAAGGAAGAAGCAATCCCTGCTGCGTTACTGATCCCAGAGAAGCATTATGCAGGTATCCTTAGGGTGCCATAGTTATGGATGAGAAATATTGGTTGCAAAGTTGGCATTTCTGGATGTAATACAGATATTTTGGACTTATTTTTGTTTCTTTGTATGTCTGATATTTTTAAAAAGGCATATGGTACTGACTACGCTTATGCACATATGTAACATCTTTTGCTAGGATACATGACCACTGCTTTTCCAGAATGTGAAAAGTGAAAGATTGTAACTAAACAAAATTTTAATGTACAGATAATACCACTAGAAATTATTTTAGCCTTTTAAAATAAATGTTGTTATTGATGTTAAGCTCACCATGGAAAACATCATATCTTGTTATGTATATACTAGGTTAATTATTTAAAGACTGAAGTGCAACATAACTAGATTCTAAATAATCTATTTTTCAAAACACACAACAGTCCAAACAGTAAAAGTAAAGTCCAAATTAAGAATATTTCATTCTTAAGAATTGTTTAATTTAAAGTGGTTTACTTGTAATAGATGGTTAGATTCAAAATAGTTTTCAAGAGTATGTACAAAAGATACTATTTTTTTTTCCTAGCATCAGCTAAATTAGACATATTACATTGAGAAAAATGTTTCTCATTTCTTTCCTGTTACCTTTATTGATTTCATTGTAGAGATGTTAACATAGGAAATAGATTATTTTGTTATCTAATTTTACCTTCCAAAAGACAGAAGCAGATGAAAAATGTGAGGTTGTTTCCTGTTGGCTTTTTTAGTTAGCTGTTTTAGACTCTAAAAGTTTAGTTCCTAAAGAAGTAACCCTATAAATAATTTTAATGTCCTCCTCTAGTGTAGGCTCTTTTATAACTCAAGGACTTCAACTCCCAGAATTCCTGAGCCAGCATGGCTCAGCTTGGAAACCTCTCCCTTTCCCCTCAGCATAGCTGACTCAGGATTTCTGGGAGTTGAAGTCCACGAGTCATAAAAAAGGGCCAAGACTGCCTAGCCCTGCAATATGCTTTCAGAGGTGGGTTTTTTTTTTTGCAAAAAGAAAAGGTGCCGGAACACTGTTCTGAGCGTTCTATGAGAAAAAAAGCCCTGGGTACAGGTAATCCCTGAGTTATGAGGGTTCACTTAGCGCCCATTTGAAGTTACGTGACAAGCACCCCCTAGTGCTTACGAGCTAGTCCACAAATCACGAATCATGCAGCACCATGGCAATCGTTCGCCCATATGAACAACCAACGCAGAGGCTCTGCAACATTCACCCTATTCCCCCCCGCTCCCCACAACTACTTTGCCCTCCCTTCCTACCGTGCCAGATTCACCTTGCAAAAATCCTCTCTGCCACGGTTTCTTTCCCTTTGAGGGAGAGGAGAGATGGCTTGAAAATGCTTTTTATGCCGAGAATGGAAGTTTCTGGAGTCTGTGATCTCATGTAAGTGTTTGAAGTTGTGCCAAATCACAGAATTCAGAAACTTTCATTTTCTATGCAAAAGGTGTTTGCAGTGCCTGTTTCCTGCTCCTGCCCCCAACTCCTCTCCTCCGTTCCGGGCGGCAGTGACCTAGAAGAGGCCTCTGAGGCCTGGATCCAACCTCCGGAGGCACACACAAGCCTCCCCTGGCCTTCATTCTGGGGGCAGCGGCCATGTGGCTCCAGAGGTGGGGGGAGTAGGAGGCAGGCACTGCAAACAGCGTGAGATTTCAGGCATCCATTTGCTGCAAAAGAGGATTGGTGCCTGAACGTGTGCAATATTGCGGCACCTAGGAGCTTCCATTGACTCTCCTGTCCCTCAAAAGCAGGCACCATGGCAGAGAGGAGATGGATCTTTTCAAGGTGAGTGAGTCAGGTGCGGCAAGAAAGGAGGGGGAAGCATGAGGTATCTTAGTGGGTCGGGGAGACCTTGGGGGCCTGTTCCGTCACTAGCACCCCCCCCATGGCCTTCTCAACCCTGAGATACTTCATGTGCACTTAACGAGCCGTGTGGGTCTTAATGAGCAGGGAGTGATCTCATTCGAGGTACAAGACTCACTCCCTTGAATTTACTGAGTTATGAATGGAATGGGCAGATTCCATTGCATTCATAACTCGAGGACTACCTGTATTATATACTGCAACTTCAACATTGTTGAAGTATTACCATGTTACCCTGAAAATAACACCGGGCCTAATATATATTTTTGGGGGACCAAAAGACCCATTAGATCTTATTTTCAGGAGATGTCTTATTTTGCAGCTGCCCGCCCACGCTCTCACACTATCTGCTTGCCCGTGGCCACAATGGCTTACGGGGCTTCCCAGGGAAGATGTACTTTCCGCCCAGATGGAGAAATGAAAGAGACTGGAAACTTCATCTACCTGCAAATGGGGTGTTTTGAAATGGAGCGATTCGCAAGCAGACGAAGCTTCCAGTCTCCCTCTGGGCAAAAAGTATGCAGTGGAGCCAGACAGAGAAATTGGGGGGGGGGGGGAGAAGGCAAGCAATCCAGATGTGCTGCGTGGCTGCCTGGCTCATGGGAAGCTTGCACAGCGGCACTGACAGCAGGTGGAGGCAGAGGCATGGTGGGAGGCAGGCGATCCTGATGTGCCACCCACTGCGTCCCAGACCGGGATCACCCGCTTCCCCCTGTGCCTCCGCCTGCTGCCGATGCCACCGTGCAAGCCTTCTGCGAGCCTCCCGTGAGCCAGGTAGCCGTGCAGCACATCAGCATCACCTGCCTCCCCCCCCACCTCTGCCTCTGCACTCGGACATACCTGCACTGCGCCAAGGGGCCGGCGGGTGCTGTCGGACACCATCGTTCCCCACGCGCTCACTGCCTCTTGTGCTGGCCATGCCGATCCTCCCCGTACTTATTTTTGGGGTAGGACTTATATTAGACTCACCCCCAAAAATAAAGCTAGGGCTTATTTTCAGGGTCGGTCTTATTTTGGGGAAAACATGGGTATGAATAGTAAAATATATATATATTTGTATAACTTGCTCTGAATCTTGTCTGGGAATAGCTTTCTTATGGAGTGACATTTTTTTCTGTCCATCTCCAGTGGGAACAATCCCTCCGAAATTGGAACTTTTCTACCCAAAGCTCCCACCCATAGGACAATTTGGATACAATGACGACACTGAACACCAGGGTAGCCATCAGAAATATCAAGAGGCTATCAAACAGAAGAGGCTCAAGAAATGTAGGTGAAGAAGCACCAAGAGTCAGGTTTAAATCAAAGTTTCAGTAAATGCAGAAATACTCACAGCAGGAACAGAGGAACCTATGATTCGTCAGAAGTTTAATCACAACTGGTATCATTTGTAATCGTGCAGCTTATTGGCCATGGTTGAAAGAACCCCATAATATCTGTAAGGCCGCTGGTTCCCTGTTCCCCCAGGGAATACATTGCAGAGGGGTGACCCTACTCACAATTTACAATATACTTCAACAGTGTGGACAGAGACAACATAGTTCAAGAGCATGCTAGGAGACAATGTAGACTGAACCAGAAGAAAACCAGATGGTCCCTGGGTTTCCTGTAGTGGATGAGGAGAGCAAGTCCCAAAAGTCCTTCTTGTAGCTCAGTCCTTCTGTATTCACTGCCAGCTATTTGTGCAATGTGGGAAAGAGGCAAAAACCTTCACATTGACATTCATTTCCAATTAATTGATCATTAAATAATTAATTTAACAATCAGCTGCAATAGCCTAGAAATAAGTCTTCTTTGAGCTGAGCTCAATTCCTGGTGACTTCATGACGTATTCATAGCAGAGAAATGAAAATTGTTTACCACCATTTCCCTCCATACTACTCCTATTTTCTGGTAGTTTCTTATCCAAATACTAACCTGACTATTATTAGCTTCCAAACCAGAAAAGGCCAACCAGGCGCTCTCATCTTTTAAAGCGACCCATAGATACCAGGTCGAATACTAATTCTTAGCCAACTATTTGAAAAAAATGAAACGATCACCATTAATACTAGGAAAGTATTAATGATGCCATACTAGGTCTAGCAAGTCTGGCAAAATACAGGAAAGAACAGCCCTGGGTTTCCAGGGAATAAAGTAGCTAAATAAGAAATAGGAGGAGGGAGAAGGCTGCTTTAAATAAATAAACCCATGCTTGGTCAAAGGCAGTTTTGTTTAGAGATCCTACCTTGCCTTGCCTACAGTGTTTAGGCCTTTTCCAAGCAATCAGAAGGCTTAATCTCTTTTGTAGACCCCAATCAAGAATACAGGGTACCACTGACTTGTGGGCAAGATATTGGTTGGTGGCAGCCCAAGAATTCATCAATCAAGCCAGAAGACACATTACCTTGGATAAAGGTGCCAAGGCACCCACTGATGCGGAGTCCCATGACCAAGTAAGCATCCAGTGAACAGCAAAGAATTAGTTCTTCCATCTAGTCTAAAATGGGCAATCTTAACTTCCTTCCCTTCATCTGAAACTGTTTCAGTATAATATGTGATTTATGATTGCTCTTCACACATTTTTAGAGACATCTAGTTAAGAGTCAAGGCCATGGTACTGGTAAGCTTAAGTTTATCAGCGAGCAGACAGGAAAGAGATAACTTGAACATACTGAGCCATGCATCTTGTTTTAATTCACTAGGAAGAAAGACTAGGTTTTCCCTCCCAATTAAACAGTTGCACAAAGACTAGAAAAATCTTCACCTCCAGACTTGGGGGAGGGGGGGGGTGTCATTTATGTGTGTTGTGCAGTTTTTTTTAAACAAGTAATATATTTCTTGTGATGGTAAATCTATTTTTATCAGAAGCATGAAGGCCCATTTTCAGAGCTATGGTTATGTTTAGAGAGTGAATTATCGACAAAGGTAGGGTAAAAGACCAAATAGGTAAGAAAGGCCAAAAAAACCCATATCGTTTCTATTTGGGTAAAAATTACAATTGAGACAAATGTATCCAAAGTCAGTGTAAGTTGTTCCAAACTGGTAATGTAGTGGCAAAGTGAAATTAGCAAGTATATGTAATTAAAAGGACAATAACTTTCTGCACCGAAGTAGCAATTTCAGATTTGCCTTTAGTTGGACCGAGATGCTCAAATTAAGAGATATGTACTGAGAAGAGATCAGATTCAGACTGCTGCTTATCCTGTCACACATGCAGGAGTAACTAAATGCTTCTTATCTATGGAAATTTTCAATCATCCAGGTCATAGTTGTCCCAAAGGTGCTTTCTTGGTTTATTTTGGTTTTCAAGGAAAAAAAACCTAGAAAGTCCACCTGCCTTTTGAAAAAGCATCTTTGGGACTAAATGCTTCTTGTGCTGCAACAAGAAGTCTTATATACAGTAGGCAATTCATTGACTGCATATCCGTGAAATGCTTTTCTTAGCCTAATAGCCCTCTGACTAAATATCTTTCTCTCATCCCTATCAGACTGTCCGCCAGTTAAAAATGAGAAAAAGAGGAATTGTGACCGGTTTATCTGTGAGCTTGTGCTTTAGAATAGAGCTCCCCAACCGTTCCGGGTTGGCGGCCCGGAGGGAAAGGGAGGAGCAGGGAAATGTGTGCGTGCGCACATGCGCAAGCAGGTGCACGTATGGTGGCACTAGCCCCTCCGGCACATGTGCAAACGGGCTGCTAGTACCCGCGTGACACTGGTGGCAGTGCGTACACTCACCAACCATTCCTGCAGCCCGATGGCCCACACTGGGCTGCGGCTCACAGGTTGGAGACCCCTGCTTTAGAAGATACCATAAACATTTATTCTCAAAAGATACAGGCATTCCTTGACCTAGGACTAATGGACCCTGCTCATTATGGCCACCTGTTGTGATGGTTGTTAAGCAAGTTCACCTCACTAGATGAGCCCCACTCCCTACTCTCCCTTATGTGGTCATTAAGCAGAGTGTCTCAGGAGAGGGGGAGGCCCTGGGAGGCCTAGTGCAGGAGCAGGCCTGCCTGCCTCAGGCCTGCCCCACTCCTAGAGACGCTTCCACCCCTCGGGGTCACCACAGCCCTACTATCCCACTCCTCCAGATCCCCACAGGACTTTCCCCACCTCCACCAGGTCCCTGTAGGCCTTTGGCCTGTTTCCCTCTCTGCTGGGCCCCATATCTTCCTCCCCACCCAACATCACTTTTCGTGCACTTACTTTTCAAACATGGTCCAGTGACGTTGAGGGACGGAGTGGCCTGCCTTCCTTCCCCAACGTGAGGTGCGGAGATCTTCAAAAGGTAAGTATGTGATGGGTGACAGAAACTGGGGGAAAGGTCCAAGACCTGAGTGGACTCAGTGAGGAGAGAAAACAGGCGCAGGTTCTGCAGGGACCTAGCAGGGCACAATAAGGGGAGGAAGGTAGGCAGGGCAGATGCTGCAGCATCCTTGTAGTCGGTCATAAGAATGAATGACCACAGTTTAATAAGGAAGGATGAATGACCACAACACAGAGGTAGGTGCCGGAGCACCCGTAACTTCAAAAAGGGGTCATAAGTAGGTTCTGGGAGGAGGATCCATCATAACTTCAAATGATAACTAAGCAAGGACTACCTGTACACAACTACAGAATACACTTAAATTGTAGGCTAGAATAACTACATCAACTACATGAGACTGTCCCAAAATTAAAGGGCTTCCTATCTTTTGCAGGAAAGCTGAGAGAATAACCTTGCTTTCATTCTTTTAAAAGGAAACTAGATTTCTTGTCTCTTAACTGCAAAGCTAGAACTCTCACAAAACCAACATTGTTTATATACATACTTACAACTAGTTGAAAAGATTTATATGAGCATTTGTACTTTGGTAAACAAAGAGCAATACTGATTTAAATGTACTATATTTTGCTATTGCTTAAGGCTAATGTTGGATGATATAACACCGCTTGATTCCTTAAACCTACATTCACATAATCTATTTAACTAACCCATTTTCCAAGTTTAGATAAGACCATAAACTAATGAAAAAGTCTGGGTTTGCACAACATGGCAAGTGACCAAAAAACCTCCACCAAACCCTAGCAAAAGTTAAAATTGACCAAATTTAGCTTAATATACTGTATCGTACAATCAATTCATTACTCAGAAATGTATGAACACAGCCTAAGTGGGAAAATGTATACAAGGCAGCATTTTTCCTGGATTGTAGCCAGGGGCTGTATGTCTGAATTCAAGGGAGGGAGATTGGGGGGGGGGGGGGGAAAGAAGCACGTCAGATCAGCTATTCCCAACCCCTATAATTATGCCCGATTCTTCTCACAACCAAGAAATTCAAAAGTACTCCTTCTAAGCAGCCAAAACCAGCAACAATTTTGTTTTGTTAAATCGGACCGTCAAAAAACGGTCATTGAGCGCACCTGCGCGGAAGGACCGCCAGGGGGCATAGGTCATGCCGAATAGCTTGCAAATCTGGTTTCCCATCACGATATTCTCGTGCGTGTGTACGTAGACATACACGTGCACTTTTCATCATGCTACGGTGAGATAGAGGCTCTGCAAAAATGGAGGGGTGGCATTGTTTCTGAGACCTCATGACTCCCGTCTCATCAGCTGTCCATGCAACGTATCTTAAGGGGGTAAATATCTACTCCGGAGAAGCGGAATACGGTCCAGTATGTCTTACCGTAGCAAATGAACGAACAGCTGCTGGCACCGGGCACCTTTCGCCCGGATCCGACTCCAGCGGCTCAGCAAGTCGGAGCGGTCCGAGTTGGGGCAGCGGCGAGGGTTAGGAAATCACATGACACCCGTGAGCCCTTAAAGAGGTACCGCGCCTGCGAGGAAGCGCTTCGTCCTTGCGGTGAGGTTGGCGGCTCGGGTTTGTGAATGTAGGTTTAAGGAATCAGGAGCCGAGGTGTTATATCATCCAATATTCGCCTTAAGCAATAGCAAAATATAGTACATTTAAATCAGCACTTCTCTTTGTTTACCAAAGTACAAACGCTCATATGAATCTTGTCAACTAGTTGTAAGTATGTATATAAGCAATGTTGGTTTTGTGAGAGTTCTAGCTTTGCAGTTACGAGGCAAGAAGTCTAGTTTCCTTTTAAAAGCATGAAAGCAAGGTTATTCTCTCAGCTTTCCTGCAAAAGATAGGAAGCCCTTTAATTCTGGGACAGTCTCATGTAGTTGATGTAGTTATTCTAGCCTACAATTTAAGTGTATTCTGTAATTGTGTACAGGTAGGTAGTCCTTGCTTAGTTATCATTTGAAGTTATGACGGATCCTCCTCCCAGAACCTACTTATGACCCCTTTTCGAAGTTACAGGTGCTCCGGCACCTACCTCTGTGTTGTGGTCATTCATCCTTCCTTATTAAACTGTGGTCATTCATTCTTATGACCCACTACAAGGATGCCCTGCCTATGAAATCACTTGTCCTCTTTGGATGGGATTGACTTGTGGGATACTGTCTTCCTTTTTATTAGCCCAAATATGATTTTCATTGCTCAGTGTTAAGTTTAAAAAAAAATACAAGTACAGAGATATTCTACAGAACAAATTCTCTTGGCACTGTTATATTTCGTTCTGTGAAACTTGCACTTTGAGGATTCTAAACTAAGAACAGGAAAAGGGAATTAACAGTTCCATTTATTTTTCGGCTGTAGGTTTATAGACTACATGGCAGTCACTGATCCTCTCTTCAGCCTGTTCTGAGTGAAGTTCCTGAAGCCTAAAAAGAAGCAGGAGAGCCCCTTGACTGGATAAATAATGTGGAATTGACAAGTTTGTTCTCTCCCTGTCTCTCCTGTGAAAGGGAGAAGGAGACCTTTTTTTGGTGTTTCAATAAACCAGAGCAGAAAACAATCCACCCTCAGTCCTGCATTAGAAGACATTTTCATTTACACAGTAGCACATCACTCATTACAGCAATGATCCTTATTATTTACTTATCATTTATCAAACTTATGCCCCCATCGTAGGGTGATGATTGTCAGTGGCTTAAAATGCATACACTTAAATATTGATGGCAGGGTTAAAACATTTCAATAGAAAAACAAAAAAATGGTACCGGAAAACCGTTTTAAGGCCCCATCAAACGTTTTAAGGTAGAAATGTGGATGGCGAGTTTTAAAAGGTTTCAAAAAGATCAGACCATTCTCTCTGCTTTGCTTATTTCTGGTTTACTCTGTTGAGCCAACCTGCTGACAGCCAGACACTTGCTTCCCCATGACTACTAAGCCCATGTGGTATTAACAAGAAAAGTAAACTTGGGTGTAAAATCATTTCGCAGGGAGACCATCTTTAGATAGTCAAATTGCAGTCTCACATTGCCCTTGCCTTCTAATGGCTGTGTTTGCATGTTCTGCTCATTAATGTTTAAAAGTCTTTTAGCTCAGAAGCCCTAATCTGCACTATTGACTAAAGCACGGATGTCAAACTTGATTGCATCACGTGATGTATCGTGACATCACGATGTTTTTTGCCTTTACAGAACCAGGGTGGGTGTAACCTATGTGTGTTGCCTGTGGGCCGCCAGTTTGACACCCTTGGACTAAAGGTACAGTCTCTACCTGGCAGAATAGAGGTATTAGGTGGGTCCTATATTCATTGTTTGCAATGTATGGCAGTGAAAGTTGGACCATAAGAAAGGCTGAGCGCCAAAGAATTGAGGCCTTTGAACTCTGGTGCTGGAGAAGACTCCTGCGAGTCCCTTGGACTGCAAGGCGATCAAACCGGTCAGTCCTAGAGGAGATCAACCCTGACTGCTCTTTGGAAGGCCAGATCCTGAAGTTGAAACTCAAATACTTTGGCCACCTAATGAGAAGGACTGACTCACTGGAGAAGAGACAAATGCTGGGAAAGGTTGAGGGCAAGAGAAGAACGGGACGACAGAGAATGAGGTGGCTGGATGGAGTCACTGAAGCAGTAGGCATGAACTTAAATGGACTCCAGAAGATGGTAGAGGACAGGAAGACCTGGAGGAACGTTGTACATGGGGTCGAGATGGATCAGACACGACTTCGCAGCTAACAACAACAACAATATTCATTGTATTTTAATGAGCAGGTAACCATGCTCAAAATTATCAATTCTCCCCATGATATCACAGATGATATCACCCAATCCCAAATACTCATTTGAATCAAGCTCAGTTTCTGATGACTTCATCAACTCATCCATTTCATTGTCTTGGCAACAATATAGACATTATTTGTCCCTACCTTCTTTTGGATTATTTTCTCAATCAATCCAACAACCATATAATATCTTGGTAATCTCCCTTTCAAGGTCTACCAGAACCAACCCCACAAGTAGTCAGCTAAGGCTGAGTAGATCAGGGTTTTTCAAACAGTATTCTATAAAAACTTGATAGCGTTTCCATAAGAGATTAAAGGTGGTGGGTGGGAATTCACTTGAATACAACCACGTTTTTATCACTACAACTGTGTTTCCCTGAAAACAAGTCCGGGTCTTATATTTATTTTTGGTCCAAAAGACCCATTAGGGCTTATTTTCGGGGGATGTCTTACTTTTTCACCACAAGGCCCAGCCCGGCCGGCGCCCTGCCCCACAGGTGACTCAGGTTTCCCTTGGTGAGAGAAGAAGGCTTTGGAAACTGCCTTTTCATTTACATTCATCATCAATATTGTAATCTCTCTTTTTCAAAAAAGTGATTTGTATTTACCACTATTAGCCTCCTTGAACACCAGTGGGAAGGCACAGTGTGAATTCTGCGCATGAGCCATGGAAATACACTCGCACCCTCAAAGCTCACACAGCTTCTTTGCTTGGAGCACACCACTGCTTTGCAGGTGTGTTCAATTTTGTGGCTCAGCTAAACTTTTCAGCTGCGGTGGGCCGCAGTTCCCATCAGCTTAAAGAAGCCTGGGCGATGGAAACCTTAGGCCAGGCTCCTCACAGCTGAAGCAATCCACCTTGCCCATGGTCAGGTTAGCCGTCACGGGAGGCGTGGCCCAGCCGCATCCTCCAGCTCTGTCGCATATGCGGGACGAGCCTCCCGCAACAGCCAACCTGACCCTGGGTGAGCCGGATTGCTTATAGGGAGAGCCTGTGCGTTGCAGGAGGACGACTGCAAATGGTGCATCTGGATAACTGCAGCTCCTGGAGGCTCCGAGCGCTGTTTTTGGTACTGCTGTTTTTGGTGCTGCATCTGTGTGCGCATCTACCTTGCTGTTTTCGGCAGTGCTTCGGATCAGCTGCAGCGCGCCATGCAGAGGATGGCTGAGGTTTGGGGGATGGTCTATCCCCATTCGTAGCATGGCTGCCGTCCAATCACTGCACCACCTCTCGGGAGGGCAGCATCAGCTGCCAATGCAGCGGCAGGGAAGGTGGAAGGCAATCCCGCCCACCAGATCATCCTGGTGGGGGGGGGCGGGGTAGAGCAGCACCAAAAACAGCGCTCGGAGCCTCCAGGATCTGAAGGGATGGATTATAGTATTAATGATGAAATTAAATGAAAAGGCAGTTTCCAAAGCCTTCCTCCCCCACTGACGGAAACCTGAGTCGCTTTAAGAGTGGGATGTCTCGGGACACCCAGCTTTCTTTCCCGCCCTTCTGCAGAGGAAGAGACAGTCGGCAAAGCCCACAGGGCAGGGCAGGCCGCCTCTGGAGGCGCTTCAGGGTGAGGGTGAAAGAGAAGCTGATGGTTGAGGCCCCGGCCAGTCCCCATGCCCGCCTGCCCGCTGGATTCCCCAATCCAGGGCAGGGATAGAAAAGAGGCAGCCTCTACCTGCCTCTGGCCCTGGTTGTCTTAATGTTCAGGCCATCTCGCAGTGGCAGCACCGGCAGCAGACAAGGTGGTGGGGTGGGGAGGCACACAATGTGGCCTGCCAAAAAACCTATTGTGGGATGGAGTGGGCGGGGTTTTTAAGTAGGGCTTATTTCATATTAGGCCCAACCCCAAAAATCAAGATAGGTCTCATTTTTGGAGTAGGTCTCATTTTCGGGGAAACAGGGAAGTTTGCTTTTTAATTAGTGGTTCCAGGATTTAGTTATTTTTGAATTAGCAGGTTCTGCACCCTGAAAAGGTTTAAGCCCCCCAGAGCGGATATTGCTACATAGGTACAGAAAGTACTGGTGTGTTAATGACTTTTCATGTTGCTTTCAGTGAAAACAAAGTGCGATTTAGTTTAATATCAAAGGGCAAAGGTTAAGTTATAGAATGTGGAATAGGGAATTTAAAGATTTTAAAATACAGGTAACATTCCCACCAATGGGTCTTTCTGAATTTCCATTACAGAAAATATTAATTAACACCAATTTGCTATCACAATTTTCCACCTTTGTTGCCAGCCAATCTCCAATACAGCAATATGCATTCACTCAGCTCAGCTTCAACATTATAGGCTGAAGATAGGATACTGTGGAATTTCTCTTTTTTATCTACTATATTTTCCTGTTATTTTCCAATCAGAGTATAGGCTGTATGATCACTAATTCATACATTAGGATTAGTGGGGAGGACATGAGAAAAAGATAACAACCAAGCAGGATGTAGAATTAGGACATTTAGACCCAGAGCTTGTCTGTGGGGTTTGAGGCCTCCAATCCCTCATCCTATGGATTCAGCCATGCTCCTACACTAGCTTGTTACATAAATATTCTATATAGATATTACATTCGTCATGTACTTGGGACTTCTTTCAAATGTCTAAGAGTGGAGTGGAGACATTCCTTCACAACTCAATATTTTATCATGGTCTAAATAGATGCTATGTGTGTTTTTTGACTGACATCTTTATTATAAACAACTTTAAATAACTGGGTTTAATGGACACTGTTGGCTATGACTAGAATGACAGCTAGATTTAATGGTGATATTTAGGAGCAACTGTTAACTAAAAAAGACATATTTGTGACCATCAGTACTGCATTGCAAAAAAAGTGGGCACTTCTTCCATTTGGACATTATGAAACCAGCATATTAAACCCTTTCAGGGTTTAGGATAGTTGGAATGCTTGAAAATTGCAACTCAGACAAATAATTTATTTTTATTTATTTTATTTATTTTAATTCAATTTATATCCCGCCCTTCTCCGAAGACTCAGGGCGGCTTACAAGCTTAGCAGTAGCCTTCATTCTATGTATATGCCTGCTTATTAGGGCTTTCACACACAAACCCCAAGCGGGTTTAAAATTTGGTTTAAAATTTAAAATTTAAGGACCCACACTGAAGAATGGCTAAGAGAATGGGAAACCAGCAGCTATCTAGATACTGCTAAATTAAAGAGTCAGGGAAGTCAGGATTTGTATACAGCAATATTTAGGACCTAGAAATTGTAGCAAGACATAAATCCTGGCACTATGTACTAGTAAGTTATACCCCATTGTTAATAATCAAGCATTAATTGTAATGTTTTAAAGGTTAATAAATTATAAAATGGAAAATTATGTTCTGTGAGTAGTCAGGATTTTAAAGAATCCTTGCTGTTGCTGCAGCTGCAGTCAGTTTTTGAAAGTCTTCACTATTGTCATAAAATATCATTCTACAGCTTAATCACAATGGCTGTATTTACACTGAGCACAACCAAGGTGGGTAAAGATGTAACAGGTGCAGTTGCACTTTAAGCTTTGCTCATTTTAACCTTAGTTTTGAGGCTCAATATTGGAAGATATAAAGTTTGAGGATATATCATCATGGAGAAAATCTATGTTGCTGCTAAGAGTCAACAGCAATTTGATGATAATAATAATAATAAACCTTTATTGTCAAAGTACAACATGTGTACATTGAGATTAGCTGAGCCTCCCCCCCCTGCTCTCTCCCCCCAACACACAGTGACAACAAACCCTCCATCCTACCACACCATGTGAACCAACTACACCACACACCGGCCTCCCAAGTCAATTCTGCATAAGATTATGTCTCATTTAAAAGCCTAATAGCCCACAGATAAAAGCTATTTTTCAGCCTGTTGGTACGGCTGGCTATATTCCTATATCACATAATCAGGTTTTGTGACAGCATGTGGTGCTAACCTAACCCAATTGGTTAATAATCCAGTGTACCGTGAAGGCTAATTCAATAACTAAGCTAGGTGTGTGGTGCAAACATATCCCATGGATGGTAATGGGTGAAAGGCTTATGTATGAATGCAATATGTGGTTAGGGATTGAGTTCCTGTATGTCTCCAAGTAGGATATGTGTGAAAAACAAGAAACCAGGTGTGAATGGGATCACAAATTAAATCTTAACTTCCTTAATCAGTTTTTGAATAAACTAAAATTGTCTGGCTTCACACATAGCGCTAAGTCTTAAATTACAGATTGCGAGCCAAAAATACCCTTGGTTCACAAACATGTTCAGCTAAAAGTTAACAAGTCACTCTAGGTCTTAGCATGAAGCTAGTGTGTACATCTGAGATAATGCGATGGAGGTCACATGTCTAACATACCTTCCTGCTTTGGTGAACTTCCTCTCCATACAGGACCAGTTAATTCAGCCTTTGATGTCAGCAAAGATTGAAAGCCAGCTGTTCCAATTAGCAAATTATCACAAACTATTTAATTTCTCACCTGTACTCACTGTTAAATAACTGCCTTAAACCGTATTAATTGTATAACATGATATGAATTAATAATATTAGCTTTGATAAGATGTTCATTTTTGAGAGGGTTTTTTTTGCCGTTCATTTTATTTTTTTGAATTGTTTGCATCTGAAATACAGCTGTAAAAGAGAAACCATACAGTAGTGGCCAAAATTGTGGAAACCATTTGGGAAAAGTGTATTTTTGAGGTTTGATGGCTAATAACACCACTTTTTTGGGGGGAGTAGTGCCATAAAATTATATATCAATGGAAAGATAATTTAATCAAGAATGGAATGCAACATAAGTTTTTTCAATTATCTGTATTGTATTCTATGAAAAGTTATAACCAAATAACCAGAAAAAGGAAGCACAACTTGCTTAGGTTGATATCAGGTAGCTTTCCTTCATCTGACTGTAGCCAATGAGCATGAGCATGAGAGAGCCAATCAGGTGTCACCTTGTTTTGGCAATGAGCCAATCAGATCACAGTAGGATTCAGTTATTGATGTCATGTATTTGAGCTGAGAGGAGAACATTTGTCAGTGTGTTATGTGATCACTATCAAGTTGGGGTTTTTCCCCTTTCATTTAGTGAGCTTGTAAAACGTAATAAAATTAAAGTAATGGTGCAAAGAGTTGATTGGTTGCCCAGAAAGTGATGTAAAATAGTATTAAGTGAACAAGGCTACAGTTATAAAAGAAATTATTAGAAAAATTGGTGGAAACTTAAACCAAAGGTGGCATTTCTACTGTACACTTTTCCCAAAAGATTTCCACAATTTTGGCCACCACAGTATAACCCTTTAAATTACTTACAGTAACTATGTGGCCTTAATAGGTTAGGCAATAGATTTTTAAAAACAGGTCTTTTCATTTTAAAATATCAATCTTCAAAAGCTGTCTCCACAGATGTCTATAATATGTAGAATCCTCAGCCTTCAGGACCACCAGATGGATTGACTAGTTATTGTCAACATTCTGATCATATTTGATAGGAAAAACCCGAAACTAGGGAGGTGTGTGTGTGCGTGCAGAAAGCAGTTCCTCCGTCTATCCCCTTTCTCTTCCCCATGGAAAAGGAAGTTTTCTCACTTAAAATTGTTTATGACAAGTTACCCAGTAATACTGTCCATAATGGCTATGATTTTGAGACGAATGGCTATGATTATAAGATGAAGATAATAAGATAAGATTATAAGATGAAGGAACATTGTTCAGGAGGCAGGCCTTGGGTCATTAGGGAAGTTAGGAACTTAGCTCCACCAAGGCTAATCAGGCAATCTGATCAAAATGATCTATATTAACAGGGCTTTGCATAACTTTAAAACTTATGAACAATGAAAGGTTACCATCCTCTTCTTTTGAAACGGTTTTTATCATGTTGCGCAGTTGAACTGAGGTTGCATTTGAGTTTTGAGAACCAGTAGAATATTACAATATTAAAACAAGCTTGTTAAATTTATCCAACATATTGTGCCCTTCAACTGTTAACACTCAGGAAATTGCAGACTCCAAGCATCTTCAGAGCACTTACAGGTAGTCCTCAACTTATGACCACAATTAAGGCTGAAATTTCTTGCTAAATGAGTGTTTTTTATCCCATTTTACCTTCTTCCTTGCCACCGTTAAGTGAATTACTGCAGGTATTAACAGTAATGCAGTTAAGTAAATATGGCTTTCCCATTGACTTTGTCAGAAGAACGCAAGTTGATCACATGACCCCAGGAAATGGCAACTGTCATAAACATGAGCAAGTAGCTAAATATCCGAATTTTGATCACTTGACCATGGGGCTGCTGCACCAGTTGTGTGAAAAAGTCGTGAATCGCTTTTTTCAGTAATGTAACTTTGGTCACTAAATAAGTGGTTGCAGGTTGAAGAACTACCTGTAGCCTAATTATGTTCAATGTACTTTCTCACACAGAGGCAGACATGGCCTTGCAACTTGGGGCTTCCTAATTGTATGACGAAACCAATAACAGTACGCAATGATGCCTGTCCAATTAAACCATATAATGTTTAATGCTGCCATCGCCTTGCTCATAATTTCATTCTTGGGCGAGTGTATATTGTGTGTGCATAGGACAGAGGGAATCAAGAGATGATGGATAAGTAGACACACTGAAATTCACTACACAGAATAAAAATGAAACAGCATAATAGAAAGTGCTTTAATATATAATTTATATATAATTTATATATACACACACACGTGTGTGTATGTATGTATGTATGTGTGTATATATATATATATACACACATATACACATACACACACAAACAAAAGTACCAAATAAATGCCGTAATCACCTACTCCACTTATTTTTCTCTCCTTGGAACAAAGCTGAGCCATTTTAGCATCAGCTCTAAATGGAGTAAGCAGACATGGGCAAGATGGTTTTTTACACCAATCACTTTTCTCCTCCTGCAGAGCCTGTCATCAAGATGGGCACTAATAACACAGAGACTATGCTGAGAGGCAATTGTCTTCCATTAAAAAAGAATTCTTTAAAAAATGTGAAGCAATTAAAGATATTTTTAAATCAGCAATTTAAAATGGCCACCATCTCTCCAGCTTGCTTTAAAAAAAAACTTCATATCAATTCCCCCCCCCTCCTCTGCTTTAGAGAAACAAAACTATTTATCTTACCACCCCATTGCTTGGATGTTCTATTACCTGCCACTTCTGATCAAAGAATTGACACCCCACCACACACACACACACACCATTGGTTTAAACGTGTCCCAGTTGATGGGGGGGATGGTCAGGTGGGGAGGGAAGCTGCAATGTGCCAATTGTAGACTCAGCAGAGGCAAGAACAAAGCAACATTAGCAGAGCCCATCTGTAAAAATATGCTTGCAGCCATTAAAATCCAGAGCTGATATGAGAAAAGAGTTCCTTCAGGCAGAATCAAAAGCAAGTTACCATAGTCTCTTCAGGGAAAAAAGAAAGTTGCAGGCACCATGGAGATTACAATCATACCCTCTCCATAAAGGAGAAAACAAAGGCAAAAAATAAAGCCACAGAACTGAAGCAGGCTTCATGTCTTCATCATCCGGCAAGTCTCCTTCCCTCTGTTGGAGTTGATTCAATAATCAGTAGAAGAAATATTTTTAGAATTGAGATTCATGCAGTACCAAGTTCCACTAAGTGCAGAATTTCCATCTCTGGATGGAACCCTTTTTATCGTGTGCGCTTGCCCTTCCCCAAACAGTACAAACATTTTTATTTTTTATTATTTTTACTGCAATACTCAAGCTTAGTTTCTCCTATCTTCAAGCAATCTTTGGACAGAGAGAACCTCAGGGCCCATCCACATTCTCCCCAGTTTACACTAGTGCAGGGGTAGGCAACCTTGGCTCTTTTATGACTCGTGGACTTCAGCTCCCAGAATTCCTGAGCCAGCATGGCTCAGTTTGGAAACCTCTCCCTTTTCCCTCAGCATGGCTGGCTCGGGAATTCTGGGAGTTGACGTCCACGAGTCATAAAAGAGCCAAGGTTGCCTACCCCTACACTAGTGTGTAACATTGGCTCTTGTTGCTGATTTGTAGCCCCTTTCCTCTTCCCTCCTCTTCCAAGGTTAGGAAGGCCAATTCAAGAATTCGTGACACCTCAGTCCTGGACCACTCAATGCAATTCCTTTCCCCAACCTAATCAGCCTATAAAAAGAATGACAGGAAGACCATCAGATAGGGAAATCTGAAGAAAATTGTAGGTGGATGGGAAACAGCTGTAACAAAAGGCCCACATGGAAGGAACAGGTTCTGCCCTTCACATTTAGGAGCTAACAATTGCCATTTCTTTTCTTTCGGGGACTTCCTGCAGAAAGTGAAAGAGGTAAACCTATCAAACCACTTCCTCCAGTCATAGGTCAATCTCCTCCCTTTGCTCTTCCATACAGTGGGGCGGTGTCATTCTCTGCCTATTTTGGAAAGGCAGGGCAGGGGGAGAAAAGAAGCTGCATCACCCCCACACCTTTTCTTTGGTATCAAAAGCCAGAGTCCCAAGCTCTCTTTTCTGAAGCACCTCAAGCCTCATCATTCTTTCCTCACGTTCCAGTCACAGCAGTTTGGCAAAAAAAAAAGAGAACTGTACCCTTCCCTCCCCAAACGATCACCCCTTCCCAAGAAATACACATTCCTGAACTTCACAGTGACAAACGTGTGTGCACGTGTGTGCAAAAAAACCAAAAAAACAGACGAAGCAGGTGTTGCTGTGAGAGATGCCACATTCAATAGGCATTTGAGGCAAGCAGTGTTGATGATCTTCCCAAAGTGGCAAATGCCACCGCAAGAGAAATACAGCCTCTTCTCAAGAGCTTCCATGTAACCCTGGGGAGAGGTGAGTGGGAGGAACAGCCCTCTTCAGAATTAAAGTGAAAATATCAGCTTTCTGGATCCAGAGATTTATAAATCGGTGTGATTTTTAACCACTGCTATAGCTTTCCCTCACCAGGTTGTTTGGTCAATGCTAGAAGAGGAGCATGTTGTACAAGAACAAGTTTGTTTTCCTGATGCCAAAGAAAGGGCCCAGCAGTGGGAGGGGCACTCCAAGTTAGGCTTTGCTCCCAATAAATAAAAAAACCCAAGTCTCTTAAGGGGCAGAGTCATAACACCCATCTTCTCTTTGTCAATACCATCGAGGATGCCATGATAGAAATAGTTAAGTTTTCTCCTTTCTAGAAGTTTGGTTCTAAAATTCAGATCAAACAGAGAGAACCAATCAACCCCATGCTGTTTAAGCCCAGCTTAAAAGTTTCCTTGGTTTCAAAGGTTCTTGCTAACTGGTAGGGCCTCCATTCAAAAAATAGGTGGTCATCTCGCCTTTGCCCTTCACTTTGACAACTCCACGGCACTCCAGCTGATAACCTTTGGCAGCTAATACCTGATAGAGGTCAGTTGTCACCTAGGGAAAAAAAGCAGGGAGAAAAATACCAATTAATCAGCCAAAGAAATGTGTACGCTTAGGCTATCAACATTTCTGCTGGTACCTCTTCACCATGTGGCTGGTGTTCTTAGAACACATGGCTAAATTCACATAGCCACGAACTTACAAATCCATTATTATAAGATATAGCCAAAGCCGCAAAACTCAAAGAACTTTCATCTTAATCCAATCTAAAACTATATAGATAACTGCCTCCTGTCACTGGCTTTCTAAATTCAGATGAGTATTTTCCTGGGACCACACAGCTATCATGTGAGCCCAGGGAGAAACAGTTGCTGATTTATATAGTAATGGCCTCAAAGTCAAATCCAAATAGAGCACATTTATTTTTATCTTCAAAGAAATTTCCGGTCCAGGTAAAAGATATTCTCTATTCTCAAATATAAAATCAATATGATGCTCCACTCTTTGCAAAACCCCATCCTATGTTTCAAATTAAAGGTAGGTTCTAATTAGTGTGAGTTTGAACAATGTGATATTCAATTTAGCGCAAACGTGTATTTTAAGGTTAAGTAGTGATCATTTTATTCATGATGGGAAACGGTCACCCCGTAACTGGTCTCACCTGAATGCGGTCAGGGACACCAGTGCTATCCATACGGCTGGAAACATTTACAGTGTTGCCCCAGATATCATACTGTGGCTTTCGGGCTCCAATCACACCAGCCACTACTGGACCAATGTTTAGTCCTAGAAGGGAGGAAAGAATGTCAAAAGTCATGATTAAACATCAACTTACATACTTTGAAACCTCTCTTTTCCCCCTTGCTACTTCCAAGACTTTACTGACCAATTTTCATTTGAAAATTATTGAAAGAGTGTTCATTGATATATTTCATCTGCTCCATGAGCCTCATGGCATAGTCGGCCAGTGCAGTGATGTGAGAGCGCCCCTCTCGGTCATAGGTGCTATCATTTAGCCCTGATGCTGCCATGTAAGTACTTCCAATTGTCTTGATCTTCTCCAGCTGCCTGAATGGTTCGTCACTGATGATCTACAGACAGGAGCAAGGTTTTATATTACCATTTAAAATATTCCCAGATAGGCAGAAACTTGGCCCTGCTCCTAAAATTGTTTCTTACGCTTTTGATACAGGGTCAACAAGACAGGGTAAACTGCATAAATGTGCTACAAATGTGCTTCCTTCTTAGCCTTGGACACCTCTGTTGTGATGCTGTGGGGAGGCACTGCTACAATCGATGGCTAGTGCCTGCCAGCAGTCTTCCCTTTTGAAACTCCTGGATGGTTAGACCTCCTACACACCACCTGGGCTATCGGCAGTGTATAATGCTGAAGGTTATCTGCCAATATGATCCCAAGTTGTTCAGGGCTAAAATCAAGACCTGACTGATCCTGTCAGGAGTAATGGTGGTGCGGTGGTGGTGGTGCGGTAATTAGAATGCAGTATTTCAGGCTAACTCACTGTTCACTGCCAGGAGTTCGATCCTCACCGGCTCAAGGTTGACATCCTTCTGAAGTTGGTAAAATGAGGACCCAGATTGTTGGGGGCATCATGCTGACTCTGTAAACCACTTAGAGAGGGCTATGAAGCACTCTGGACCAGTATATGAGTCTAAGTGCTATTGCTATTGCTGTCACAATAGCCTAGAACACGGGTCGGCAACCCGCAGCTCTGGAGCCACATGCAGCTGTTTCAGCCTTCTGCGGCTCCGAGTCGTCCTCCGCCATTTGCAGAGAAAGAGACAGAGACAGCGAGAGGCACTTGCGCCAGCTTTCACCTAGCAGGTTTCTGCATTGTAAAGAGCAGATAGTATTATAGAGGCAAATGACCCATACCATATTATAACATGATCTTTCTATTTTCCCTTCAATGCTATCTAAGGTAGAGTAGGCACTGGGCTCTCCAGCTGTTGTTGGGCTGTAATTCTGTAATTCTTCACCCATTTTGCCACACTGCTTAGAGCTAATGGGAATTGTAGTCCAGCAACACCTGGAGGGCCGTGTCATGCCACTTCCTGAAAAACTCAAGACATTTTACCCCACTGAGTTCTAGTGCCTTCCATTTTTCAATCTTCTAAAAAAATGCATACTCACCTCGTCAAAGTCAGCAATGATCTCGTTGAGCAACCGAAGGCATTCAACACCCTCATTGTTGGCTTCCAGCTCCACGTAGAACTCAGAGAAATTGCTGATCGAGGCAAACATGACAGCCACACACTCACACGACTGGTGGTACAGCTCATCATTGAGGCGTTCCCGGGCCAGAAAGTGAGCTGCCACATCTTTGGGCAAGATGTTGTGTAACAACCGACGATTATAGGCCTGCAGCTCTTCCATCTCTTCCTTTTCACTTGTAGCCTGGGAGAAATCAAGTCATTACTTATGCAGAGTTAAACAGAAGGAAATCTTAACCTATGAATAGATCTCTCGGGGTGACTTACAATGGATCAACAAAAGTTCTTGATTCTTGCAGTCACAAACTGAAAACTATCCTTTTGCAGAAGTAAAATGGCTGGCTGGATAGGCTAAACTGGATTTCGGTACATTTCTTGCTTCATTTAATTTTAGTATTCATTTTTTTTAAATCTAAAGATACTGTATGTACTCTGTCTACCCTGAATTATACAAGGTTTGTAATTTATTCATGTTCAATACATTCAAGATTAATAGGAGCTACAGTCTCATTTTGCAGAAGCCTCAAACGTTAAGAAAAAGTTGAATTCTGTAGTATATAAAAATTCTGTATGTGTAGGTGGTTTACATATGTATCTGCGTTGCATCTGTTTCCTCTGAAACAATTTAAGTTAATAAGATAAATTGGTTTTCCCCAATCTGACAGTCTCTGTCACCTCACATATCATAGTTATTGTCCATATTAGTTGAGAATAATGAGAATTGTAATACAGTATTTCACATATTCATTTTGTTCTGGCATATCCATTCAATTTTTAATAGATGGTCATGATCTTTTGATTCTCTAGCAATTTAGAAATTAATATGGGGACATATTATTCTGTACGCATATTATTCTATATTTGGTGTATTCTTGGAATCTTAAAAAAATTGACAAAATTTTTTGAAGGGACAGTTATCTTTCACTTATACAGGTAGTCTTTGAGTTACAACCAAAATTTTGATCAGGATTTCCATTGCTAAACAAGGCGGTTGATAAGTGAGTTGTGCCGACTTTTACAACCTGTTTTGTTACAGTTGTTAAGCAAATTCCTGAAGTGAAGTGAATGATGCAGTTGTTAACTGAATCTGACCTCTCCCATTGACTTTGTTTGTTGGAAGGTTGCTGGGATGCTGCAACGGTCATAAATACATGCCAGTTGCCAAGCGCCTCAATTTGGATCACATGATTGTGTGGCTCCTGTGATGGGCGTTAAGTGTGAGGACCAGTTGTAACTCATTTTTTCAGTGCTGTTGAAACTTTTAAAGGTCGCTAAATGAATGGTTGTATGTCAACAACTACCTGTAGTACGATCTGAATAAGTTATCTCCATATCCATAGGTCAACAAGAGTTGTTGTTTTTTGGGGGGCCAGGAGTCTTGAATGGTAGGCTACTGAAAAATTTTAACTGCATTTGTTATAGATTTTAAGCCTTCCATTAAGTAGATATCAACCAAAATCAACGTATCTTATTTTACTTATATAGTAAGAAAGGAATATATTCCACAACTGGGTGATACTTGAGGAGTTAAAGTTTCTGTCTCACCACAATTCTTCAAAGACCTTATATCTCAGCTGGTATCTACAGGGTTGGATGTTATACAACAGTGGGCCACAACCTTTCCAGCTCTCAGTCTGGTGGGGGCAGAGGCAGCCATGGCAATGGGGTGGAAAGAGGGGCGTAAGGGCACCCACCACTTTCACAAATGCAGCAGAGCACACAAGCACACATGCCCCACCCCCGCTTGCACAAATAGAGTTTTGTGTGTTCATCCGCTAGCCCTCCACTTATGCAGCCCGGTTCCAATGGATTGCAGCCTGCAGCTTGGGGGTTGGGGACTCTCGTCGTACAGCTACATCATTAAGAGCTTCTATGGCAAAGTATAGGCAATAGGATCTGAGAAGATGGACTGGCAGCTAACCTTCTCCCTGCCTACTGCTGATAAAAACTCTAAGGCTCTTTCCAGTCCAGACCCTGACAAAGAGAAGAAGGAATGTTAAAGAGCTGGACAAAAGGTAAGAGCCAATCGCAAATCTGGGTATTCACCAATACTACAAACACTCTTGCAAGTTATTTTGAGAATCTCTATTTTGTCTCCAGTACCTGTTGCTTCCAGAGAAAATCAAGGCGTGCTGTTGATTCGACTTGCTGGGCATGAAGATAGAGGGCCAAAGCAAAAAGTAACAGGATAACAGGTGTCATGTACTGCAGAGGCACTTTTTTCACTGAAAAATTACTAAAATAAATTGGGGGAGGCAGAAAAAAAGAGAGTAAAGAAAGAGCACAAAGTAGTAAATTTTTACTTCTCATGAGCCTAACATCTCAGAGCTTTACCCCATGATCTTTGCCTCTCCAATTCAATCAGCATTCCTAATTATGCTGTTGCCAGCTGGCCTTAGATGCTATGTTGTTTGTTGTGGGATACACAGTGACAGTAAAGATATTCTATTCTATTCTATATTCTAGCCCTTCCCAACCTGATGTAGTCCAGACTGGTTAGGAACTGGAAGATATAGAATCCCCAACCAGACCACGTTTTAGTCCAAACAAACCTAGGAGGTTTCAGTCCAAACAAATCTAAGATGGGGAAAGCAGCCATATGCACAAAGGCAGGAGGTGCCTTGGAAGAATAAAAATAAACATACAGTAATGTGAATCTTGAAAGACCTCCACTGGTTTTCAGTTGCTCATAAGGTACCATTTAAGGTCAACCTTTAAAGCCTTAAATGGCTTACAGCCCAGCTGTCTAAGGCAGGGGTCCTCAACCTTGGCAACTTTAAGACTTGTGACTTCAACTCCCAGAATTCCTCAGCCAGCTTTGCTGGGAGTTGAAGTCCACAAGTCTTAAAGTTGCCAAGGTTGAGGACCCCTGGTCTAAGGGACTGCTTCTCCTAAAGCCAATCTGTGTAGTTATTTAGTCATCAGGAGTGGCCATCTTGAAGACATCTACTTGTCAGAAGCTTATCTTTCTATTAGATGGAGAGGTCTTTCTCCTGCATGGCTCCCAACCATGAAGGGTGCTCCCTTGGGAACTATGTTGGGTCCCCATCTTTCTCAGACTTAAATATTTTTTCCAGGCTTTAATTACCAAAATAATAATAATAATAATAATAATAATAATAATAATAATAATAATAATAATAATAATAATAATAATAATAATAATAATAATAATAATAATAATAATAATAATAATAATTCTCAACTTTTTGTATCTTTTTAGCCATGTTTGAGAGTTCCCCAGAGCAGAAAGGTAAGATTGGGTCAACCAAATCATCATCATCATCATCATCATCATCATCATCATCATCATCATCATCATCATCTATTTTCTAAACCTTTAATTGTCATTCCTCATTTAAAATAATTCCAAAGTTAGTGCACAACTGCAGTTGTTTACTGTGGTCCCTTGATACAGTTTGCTTTTCTCTCTTCTGTTATATTAAGTCCCTCCAGGCACTCCATTCATTTTAAATTTAGATTGCAAGATCCTCTGGATATGTACTTATCTTGTCCTTCTGCTCCTTAAACAATATCAATTTTGTATTGTAGTAGAAACCCAAAGCTAGGATGAGCAAAAACAAGGGGAATAGGCAAAATATCTTTTCAGTTCCACAGTTCAGGGGACTAATGCTTTTTTTTTTCCTAAGAGCATTACCTTTCAAACACATTTTGCCAAATTTTGGTGATACTTTCACAAGCTTCTGAAACTTCTCTACACAACTCTTGTCTCCCTGCCATCAATTCTCCCTCTCATTTAATCCACACCCAATTCCTACTCACCAGGGCTGAGTCTCATTGAAGGCTGGCCTGTTTTGGAGAGGAGAAAAAAAAGGCATTTTTAGAAATAGTCCTTATTCAAGTCTGAATTATTCTGGTCTCTTTTCCTTCATTTAATACAAGGGTCTCAAAACTTGGCAACTTTTAAGACTTGTGGACCTCAATTCCCAGAATTCCCCCTGCCAGCCATACTTGAAGTTGAAGTCCATAAGTTTTAAAGCTGCCAAGTTTGGAGACCCCTAGTTTAATAAATACTTTCAGATAACTATATGATTTTGAAGGTTCACCGAGAACAAGGCTCAGAAGAACGAGATTGGCTTCTGAATGCCAATATTCTAATTCCAACCTGGCTTCTCTTCCACAATCCCAATCTTCCACAATCCCACCGTTCTGTCTCTTGGGCAGCCAGCAGCATTTCACAGATTTGCCAAATTAGTTTTCCCTCCCTCCACAACTTCATCTATTGAATGCTTTCGCTTTATATGTGAGGTTATATAAATATTTCAAAAGATTCCACCCATTTAATTTAAATAGTTAAATAAAAATCATAAAAAAATTGGAGGTCAGCAGATGCCATCTACTGTTGCAAAAACAACAGTTGTAATCTCCTATCCAGAGAAAATCCTAACTTAAGGAGAAAAGAGATTTGTAATTTTTTCCCTGTTTTCTTCTCCTCTTTCCAGTGGGCAAAAAAAAATCAAGGATATGCATGTGGGGAGGAAGGGTAAATCCCTCCCTCTGTATTTGTGTGTGTGTGTGTGTGTGTCTGTGTGTGTGTGTGTGTGTGTGTGTGTGTATTCAGTCCAAAGGAATAAGCACTCATATATGGAGCAGCATTTATAATACACTGGAGAAAGTTTGTACAAATGTGCCTTTTGGGCCTTCAACTACCCAGAGGCTACCCAGACTCTGTTTTTCAGGATGCTATCTATTTCTCTCTATTTGTCCCTGGGGTCTAGGATTTTCAGAAAATCTGGCTGGGTTTGCTCAACATGCTAACTGGGCCAAAGACAGAGTAAACATGTTGTGTGAACACCATAATCCAGGAAAAGTGGGGCGGCTAGAAAGGTGAATCAATCTTCTAGGGAAAAAAGTTGGTTAGGGAGCACCTGAAGAAGACAGAACTCACTGGCAGAATGTTGGCAGCCACAAAACACAGCCCTTAACACTGAATCATTGATGGATTGCTCCACCCGCCTACTACTGGTTGCCTGGCCAATCAAGAAGTGCTATTCATTGCCAATACAATGCTCTTCTTAAAGAACATCAGGCACTCACGGGAGGAAGTAGGCAGCAGCTCATGGATGGTTTTTCAGCCAGTTTGATGTGTTGCCAGATCTATTGGTAAGGGGCTATCACTACATCACTGGACTGAAGAAACAAACTAAATAAAAGGTTGTACATTAAGCCTTAGATAGGCTCAATGCTGGTAGATAGGTAGTTAGTTCAAGAAGCCAAAAATCTCATACCTTTTGGGGGCATAATTACATTATTGTCCTCCCACAGTAGCTCTGGGTGTTAGAACTAGTAGCAATCCCATAGTAGCTCTGGGTGTTAGAACTAGTGGCAATAAGATCATTTCCCTGCATTTGAGAAAATACTGTAAAAAGATGGTGCTATATTATCTTTACCACTAGTACTAACACTTTTGTAATAATTTCCAATGCTAGATTCAAGGTGGCACAGAGATGTCAAATCTGATGATGGAACAGGTGGTCCTTGGTTAACAACCACTTATTCAGTGACCATTCAAAGGCAGAACGGCATTGAATGAGTGATAGTTATGACCGGTCCTCAAAGTTCTGGCCATTCCAGAACCCCTACAGTCATGTGATCATGATCTTTGGCAACTAGCTCAGTTGTATCATCCTGCAATCACATGATTGCATTTTGCAAACTTCCCTGCTGGTTTTCCACAAGCAAAGTCAATGGAGAAGCTGGCAAGAAAGGTCACAAGTTGCTCAGGTAAGTCTCTCCCACCTGTGCACCCTCCCCAGCTTCTCTGTGTTCACAATGCATCTCCTTGGCCAATTGTGCACTTTCCCCCACCCAGCAGCAAGCACCCAAGCCCCATCGTGCTCGCACCCTGCCTCATGCATCCAGGAACAGCCACCTCTGGTTGCACCATATTTACACTGTACATCGCCCACTACTCCAACACCTTCCCTCTCCCAGCAAGCATTTATCTGCCGCTACCCTGCTTGAAAACCACTTGGGATTTGCTTTGGCTGTGGAAGCTGGCAGAAAGGTGCAAGGTGGTCCTTGCTTGATGACCGGTAATCTTCACTTCATGACAGCAATAGGGAGTGCAGGGATTGCCGTTGTTAAGTGATGTGAGCACATGACATTGTACTTTACAATTGTATTACTTAGCAACAGAAATCCCAATCCCAATTTTGGTCATAACTCTATAGAAGAATTGGGGAACCACCTCACCCACCCCAAGAGACTGAGATTATTCCCACCCCTGGAGAGATAGATTCTTACAGAGCATTAGTAGCCACCAGCAAGTCATAGTTGTCAAACAGCACGCCCTGCGGGCCCTCAGCCAGTACCAAGTATACCACCTCCATCACCACCAGCAGTGCCAGCTTCCTAAGGCTACTGATGTGCAGGAAGATGGAAGAGGCCAGCAGACTCAGCAACACCGAGTAAGTGAAGTACTAAAAGAAAGAAAGGATAGAGATTTGTAAGGACTCCCCTTACAAATCCAGATGGGTTCCCAGAAGTTCACTATTACTCCCTCAAGGCATTGCAAACTCTGTTTTCTCCCCTGAAATGAGATGTGCTAACACAGGGGTGTCAAACTGCTGGCCCGCGGGCCAGATGCATCATACCAAAGCCGCGCCCACCCCATTGCCGGCAATGCAAAAAGAGTCGCGATACGTCACGTGACGTGGCGAGTTTGACACCCATGGGCTAACAGCTAATCACAATGGATGTTACAAGTCTCCTCCTTCAGTATCAGAGGCACAAGGCTATAAGCATCATGCTGCTGGGGGGAATTGGCTCTCTGATTCCAGCATAGTCAGCCAAACAATGGATATAGACTTTTACTATTTAGCAAGAGTTCAGTTCTTCTCATCTCATCCAGCAGGCTTCTTACCTCTTACTCTCCTCCTGCTTCCACCAACACATTTCCCCATTCCAAACTCAAGCAAACTCCATGGCCAAGAGAGGCCAGTCCACCTATCGAGGTACTTCTGGGAGGGCAAAATGGAGTGGAGGAGGAGGAAGGAGACAACCCTTCAGAAAGAAATGCTCCATGCCCCCCTGCGCACAAAGCTTGACATCCATCCTCATGCCCTACCCAAACCCCATTTTTCTACCCCAAAGCCTTCTCTGACCCACATACCTCAGGGAAACTGCAGGTCAAGTCATCCTTCCCTTGGCAGGGCGGAGTGTCTGATGCCAAGGTATAATTGAAAGCATGGAGATAACAGGGATCTACTGTAGCTGGAGTAACGTTGAAGAATCTAACCACACAGTCTTGGAGCCGGACCCGACTGCAAGCAAACTAAAAGGTAGGTTAATTCAGCTAAGGAATAGCTGCTCCACAGTTCTAGAACCCCCTGATCATTGGCGGGATTCAGCCAGTTCGGTAGAACTGGTAGCTAATTTTTTGTTGCCCAGGCCCAGAATGGACTTCCGGAAGCGGCATCCACATAGAGAACCGGTTGCTCGCCTATTTGAATCCCACCACTGCCTCTGATCCCTAGTGGGACTGAGTCTATGACAGATCCCTGAGGCTCCAGGGATGCAGACAGGTGATAAAAAGCATTCCTGAGATTTCATAGGGAATTGAACGTCAAAATGCTGCTCACGGCATCCAGAGGCCTTTCCTCAGCTTTCCCTTGCCATTTGGGAATTCTGACAGTTGTAATTCCAACATGTGGGGATGATACCAATTTAGGGAAATATTAATGCATATGGTTTTCCTGTTTTTTCTTCTTCTTGCCAAACAACATTTTGCATAATTTTAGAAATCTTCAGTGCAATAGTTGTTTGATCAGAAAACAGTAGCGGAGGAAGAAAAATAAAACTTCTGCATTCCCTCTGTTCAAAATCTAACAGAGTGGAATATGCTAAGTCCTAACAGTGCTAAGTCCTAGTAGAGTCTACTTGAGGTGATATACAATATCAGCTAACTGTGGTTTGTAAAGCATGGTTTATAACTTGGCAGGTCTCTGTAGTTCACTTGCAAACTATAACATCTGGTAAATATCTCCTATAACTTGCTGTAATACACATAATCCTCGACTTACAACAGTTCATTTAGTGACCCTTCAAAGTTACAACAGCACTGAGAAAAGTGACTTATGATCGTTTTTCACAGTTACAACCTTTGCAGCATCCCCATAATCACATGATCAAAATTCAGATGCTTGGCAACTGATTCATATTTATGACCGTCGCTGTTTCCCAAATCACAACAATCTGAGGACCCAGATTGTTGGGGGCAATTAAGCTGACTTTGTAATAATGCCGCTTGGGGGGGTGTGTGAAAGCCCGAACAAGCAGGCATATACATAGAATGAAGGCTACTGCTAAGCTTGTAAGCCGCCCTGAGTCTTCGGAGAAGGGCGGGATATAAATGGAATTAAAATAAAAAATAAAATAAATGTGATCACCTTTTGTGACCTTCTGCAAAGCCAATGGGGAAACCATATTCACTTAACTATTGGGTTACTAAGTTATCAACTGTAGTGATTCACTTAACAACTGTGGCAAGAAAGGCTGTAAAGGTAAAGGTAAAGGTTCCCCCGCACATGTGTGCTAGTCGTTTCCGACTCTAGGGGCCGGTGCTCATCTCCATTTCAAAGCCGAAGAGCCAGCGATTGTCTGAGGACGTCTCCGTGGTCATGTGGCCGGCATGACTAGATGCCAAAGGCGCACGGAACGCTGTTACCTTCCCACCGCAGTGGTCCCTATTTTTCTACTTGCATTTTTACGTGCTTTCGAACTGCTAGGTTGGCAGAAGCTGGGACGAGTAACAGGCGCTCACTCTGTTATGCAGCACTCGGGATTTGACCCGCCAAACTGCCGACCATCTGATGGACAAGCTCAGCGTCCTAACCCACTGAGCCACTGCGTCCCTAGAAAGGCTGTAAAGTGGGGCAAAACTCACTTAACAAATGTCTTGCTTAACAACAGAAACTTTGGACTCCATTGTGGTCGTAAGTCGAGGACTACCTGTATTCAGACCCTATCATTGATCATCTCTGCCTATAGCAATCTTTGTTGCCCAATTTAGTATCACCTGAACAATCTTGTGCATTCAAGACCTTTGCCCCTCAGCCCTCCTCCAGCCTCCCTTCTTCTCATACCATGTTGACAAAGGCAGAGATGAAGACAAGCAGGATGGAGACAACGCCAGTAATGGTGCTGTTGATTCGGGATTGGATGATCTTGCAAGAAACACGCTGCAAAGCGGCAGGAAAGGGCTACAAGGGATTGGAAAAGGTTGAATGAGTAAAGGGGTGCTGGTATTACCATTCATCGCTTCCAACTAGTTCCAACTATCCCCCTTAGCCTGATGGACTCCAGAGCCAGATAGCAGGAATCAAGTTTATGGCAGCCTTTAATCTAGAAGACTCTACAGTGGGGATTCAGGCTGTCTACTGAGAAGCTGAATTGTGCTCAGCAGACAATAATAATATAATAATGATACTGTAGACAATATTATTTTCCAATAACACTGGATAATACTACTGGAAACAACATTGGAGATGGATGAATAATCTGGTCTGATATAAGGCAACTTTCATTTTTCTATTTCCCCAATCTGGCAAAAAAAGAAGAAACTCCAAATCTTGCTTGTTTACTGGTCCAACACCAATTAGTACTTTCCTCCATCTGCAACTTGGCTGGAGCCAGTGCAAAAAGAGAAAACACCGTAATAAAACTCCATAGGTTCTGAAATGGCTTTCCAGAAGCAGGTGTTTTTCAAGCGTGTTGTGGCTGGCTAGAAATCCTATGCAGTGTAATCCCAAACACACCTTAAAGGTACCCACCAGCTGGGGAAGAATGTTCCCCCTGGAAAATTATACACATCTCTCTACTCTTGATAAGAAGATGTGCCCAAGCGGAGTCCACAGCTGGTGGAAACAAAGTCAGAACGAATCAAGATTTGCTCGTTTGTGGGATTTGTGAGAGTGTAACTTACATCAAGGCAGGAATAAATGGCACACACAAAAAGAATGGAGGCCAGGATGATGAAGATACTGATGTAGGCACCAAGCATCAGAGAGGAACTACGGAAATAAGGAACACAGTTAAGTCTGAGAAATCCGGACACTGTCATTAAATTAACCTTTTCAGTACTTGCTAGTATACAGGCCTGACTATCCCCAACTTGAGCCCTTTAGGTATGATGGAAGACTATTCCCACTATCCCCAACACATCCAATGTTGGCTGGGTGGTCATAACCCAACACATTTGGAAACATCAGATTATTAAAGTACATTGCCCCAATCTTGCACTAGGCTGCTACAGCACTGAAGTAGGTATTGCAGCTATGTCACAAAGCATCTGGGACTCCATCGCTTCAGAACGACTTTCACTTTGTTTTGCTCAAACATCAGCTTCAAAACAGTTCCAAGGGAATGCACCATTCTCCTTCCCATGGTGCTGTTTCTAAATTAATCTTTCTAGTAGACGATCCCTTCATACGACAATAATATTAAGGCAAAGCTGGAAATCTATGTAGTTAGGTGTGTGCGTGCATGGTGTGTGTGTGTGTGTGTGTGTGTGTACATACAACTTGCAATTTTTTATTTGGATGATTTTGTAGTCATTTGGTTGAAGCAGTCTCCAAACTTATTTTGAACTTTCAGGTTCCCTGGAGCATTAGAAGTTACTTAATATTGCTTTCTGGAACAGCATATTTGTTCGTAGCACAATATGGTATACATGTGATATGGAATTCGGGTTTTTGCATCTGTGTGTACTAAAGCACATGGCTACTTTGGCTATAAATGTCCCAAATACAGGCACTCCTCAACTTACAACCACAATTGGGACTAGAATTTGTGTTGTTATGCCAGGCAGTTGTTAAGGAAGTCGTGCCTAATTTTTCAAAAAAAATTTTTTTGCCACAGTTAAGTAATCGCTGGAGTTGTTAAGTGAGTCACATCATCAATAAACAAATCCAGCTTCCCCATATTGATTTTGCTTGTTGGAAGTTGTTGGGAATGTAGCAAATAGTGATCACGTGATCCCGGGATGCTGCACCTCTCGTAAATTCATGCTGGTTGCCAAGCCCCAGAATGTTGATCATATGGCTATGGAGATGTTCCAATGATCATATTTGTGATGCTGGTTTTAAGTCACTTTTTTCAGTACAAGTAATCCTTGATTTACAACAGTTCATATAGTGATCGTTCAAAATTACAATAGCATTGAAAAAGGTGGCTTATGACTGTTTTTCACATTTATGACTGTTGCAGCATCCCCATAGTCATGTGATCAAAATTAAGGTGCTTAGCAACTGGCTCGTATTTATGGCGGCTGCAGTGTCCTAAGGTCACTGACTTCTGACATGCAAAGTCAATGGGGAAGCCAGATGTGCTTAGCAGCCGTGTTACTAACGTAACAACTACAGTGATTCACTTAACAACTGTGGCAAGAGAGGTCGTACAATGAGACAAAATTCACTTACAATTGTCTCTTAGCAACCTGAGCTCAATTGTGGTCATAAGTTGAGGACTACCTGTACCGTGATAATTTTGAATGGTCCCTAGACAAACGGTTATAAGTTAAGGACTACCAATACTGGGTACACTAAGATCTTTTCATGTATGTATCTTTTCATCACGGACGTGCACATGCTTATGTATATAATATGTTTGCAGAAAGAGTACATGAGAACGTACTCTTGTACGGGTGTTACTCACTGTGGGAAGATGACTATCTGGATGCAACAAATGAAGCAGAAGACTAGCATGGTGCAAGCCACATAATTACCAAAGCGGGTATCCACCTTTTTGGAATACTATAGGATTAAAAGAGAAGAAAAAAATTACCAAGGAATTGAAGAACAGATGCCTTTGTGCCCAATTTGAAATCTCAATTCTAGACAGAGAAGGGAAATACCTTTCTCTCCAACTCAGGTTTCTGGAAAGTGAGCAGAAAACGTTTGACATGATCCTTGCGCAGCTGGTCAATGCTTCGAGCATCGATGGCCCTGCCCAAGAACTCATCAACCTCATCTTCAGGATTTAAGGCTTCCTGTGTACTTCGGCTATGGGAAAGCAAAGTTCAGGTTGGAGAGTAAAGAGACACACGAGACAATTTATTTTATTCATTTGTATTCCACTTATTATTCTTATAAATAACTCAAGGCAGCAAACATACGTAATACTCCTCTCCTCCTATTTTCCCCATAACAACAATCCTGTGAGGTGAGTTGAACTGAGAGAGAATGACTGATCCAAAGTCACCAGCCGACTTTCATGCCTAAGCTGAGACTAGAACTCACACTCTCCCAGTTTCTAGCCTGCCGGCTTAACCAGTAGACCAAATAATGTGACCTCTCTGCAATTGATGCCATCTTTCATATATTGCCAGAAGATAGTTTAGGTTCTCTGGCTTGAATGATTTTCTCCATCCCCACTGTCAAAATCTCAAGGAAGTTGTAAAATGAAGGCACTTACTTGTCTTTGCTGGAATCATCAATACCCTAAAAAAAGAGAGAGAGAGAGAAAGAGAGAGAGAGGGTATCATGTTCAAGAGAACACAGTATATATTAATTTGGATACTACCCATTCCCTTTAAGGTAAATCTCAAAAAAATGCAGAAAAACGTGATAATTGCAACGAATACAGGCAGTCCTCATTTAACGATGGTAATTTGGACCAGAATTTCCCCTGCTAAGTGATGTGGTCATAAAATGTGATGTTACATGACCACATCGCTTAGCAATGGCAATCCTGGCAGTTCCTGTTGCTGTTAAGCAAGAATCGTTGGTCAATAAGCAAGGACCTCCTCACAATTTCCCACCGGCTTCCCACAAACAATGTCAGTGGGAAAGGTGGCAAGAAGTTGCAAGTCCCAGGCAGCTTGCAAGCCAGGTGGGGAAGGATATTTGGGTGGGTACAGCAGCACGCGCAAGTGTTTTCAGGCCCAGGGTTGGCTGCTGCCAGGTGGGGCTGACTTACCCGAGTGACTTACAACCTTCCCTGCTGGTTTTCCCAATTGAAAGCCAGCAGGGAAGGTCGCAAATAGTGATCATGTAACTGTGGTGCCACAACTGTTATAAGTACAAGTCAGTTACCAAGTACCCCAATGACTGTGGGTGTGGTACAACGGCCAGAACTACAAGGACCATTCATAAGTGGTACTCATTCAGCACCGTGGCACCTTAGTGGTCAGTAAGCAAGGAGTACCTGTGTAATTTTATATGTGGTGAAAATTTGTAATAATGTGGTTACAGTATTCCTCAAATCGAGACTACAACTCTCAGTGTGCTGGTGGCTACGATACCAGGAAACCCAGAAATTGTAATTCTGAGATCTTTAGAAAGCAGCAATCTTGGGAAGAGCACTCCTGGTAAGTGTTGCCAGCAACATAGTTTTCAATCAAAAATTTTCTCTTTTTTTTTGGCAGACATTCCCTGGACATACTTGGGATTTTAAGTTCCCATACACGTATAGAGGTAGTCCTTGACTTACAACCATTCGCTTAGGGACCGTTTGAAGTTGCAACAGCACTGAAAAAAGTGACTTATGACTGTTTTTCACACTTATGACCATTGCAGCATCTCCATAATCAAAATTCAGATGCCTGGTAACTGGCATGTATTTACGACGGTGGCAGTGTCCCAGGGTCACACCATCACCTTTTGGGACCTTCTGACGAGCAAAATCAATGGGGGAAGCCAGATTCATGTTAAGTAACCATGTTACTAACTTAACAACTGCAATGAGTCACTTAATAACCGTGGCAAGAAATATTATAAAATGGGGCAAAGCTCACTTAACAACTGCCTTACTTAGCAACAGAAATTTTGGGCTCAATTGCGGTCGAGGACTGTCTGTACCAAATTAGGTATTTCTGGCAGTATTCACCCAAAATGGATAAGGAAGGGTGATGGTGGTGGTATTTGCAAGCCTGTTTTTTTTTTTTTAAAAAAAAAGAACATTCAAAGACAGCACCCTCTAAGGCTGCCCTTTTTCTCTCTGCTCCAAACCTCCGTAAAGCTGAGAAAAGAAACATAGTAAGGTTGTTGGCTGTGCACTTCATTATACCAACACAGGGAACAGAAGCAGAGCCCTTCCCCTGGACTCTCCCATTTCAAACACAAAAAGGGAGGTGCAATAAATTTGACTGGCTTGGGCTGGCCTTTGGCCAACAAAACAACATTGCCTTACAGCTTGTCAGAGAATAGTTGAGATTTACAGCTAAGCAGCAGGACGGCCTGCTGGCTGGTTAACGCTCAATGTAATAGGTGTGGGAAAGAGGTTCACAGAGACTTTGGGAGGCCGAGCCGTGAGTTTTCACAGAAGAATAATTGCCAATCTCTACTACCTTTAAAAAAAAAGTCTCCTTTTTCACATTCGGTCTCTGACTTCAAGCAAGCGAGACATTTGTTAAGTGAGTTTTGCCCCACATTTTGACCTTTCTTGCCACAGTTGTTAAGTGAATCACTGCAGTTGTTAAGTTAGTTACATGGCTTCCCCATTGATTTGGCTTGTCGGAAGGTTGCAAAAGGTGATCGCGCGACACTGGGACGCCGCCACCCTCATAAATATGAATCAGCTGCCAAACATCTGAATTTTGATCACATGACCAGGGGACACTTCAACGGTCATGTGTGTGAAAAATGGTCATAGGTCACTTTTTCAGTGTGATTGTAACTTTGAATGGTCACTAAATGAACTGTCAGTAGAGGACTACCTGTACTGTATAAGTATATAGTCTGTTGCCTGAGCCCAAAAGCCTTCTAGAGTAATCATCAATTACAATTATTTTATAAGTGGAATTCATCATTAAGTAATTACTTTTAGCTGAAGAATGTAACAGAGATAGATGTTATAACCATATCTGATCAGTAAGGTGAAAGTAATAACAGCTAGAAAACCTGGGCTAATTAAAAATATTATTTAACTGCCACGTATGAAAATCAAAGTTGGCACCAGGCAAGCCACTCCAAGATATATATGAAATACCACGCTGAGAAACCTCAATTCATTATCTGCCTTACTTCACATGAAAGGGAAAAGTTAAGAACTTGTGTGGATGGGGTCCAAACCATTTCAGAAACTAAAATGGTCAGAACATAGTTATACTTAAAAATGATTGGGAAGCCACTGCCATAGTTTCAAAATTAGTGAGCTATGACCAAACCCTCCAGTCCTGATCAACAATCTGTGTATTTTGTAGCAGCTAAAACTCCCAACCTGTCTTCAAAGGCAATACTACCTACGATCCATCATTAGGGTAATTTAAATGGGATATTATCTGGGCGTACAATATTGCAGCCAGGCTACCTTTGTGAAGAACAGACACAGTTAGCATACCACTGAAGATGGGGAGAGGAAACTGTATACCATGGGATCTGCTTTGAACTTCTAAGGCAAAGTCAACTCTGTGGTAATAGCATCCCAGAATGGCAAATGCATTCCTTATGGAGGGTACAAATTGTTCCAGGGCAGGCCAAAACACCCCTGTCCTTCTCTGGTCACAGAAATCTTTCCATTTTGCTTAAAACTGAACTTCAGTTCTTTAGGCTTTATTTACTCTCTGATTTAACTTAAATGTAAGTTCAGCATTTTAATTATGTCTCCTGCATTAGATGAAAATGAATATGGTCGTAGACTTGGATGGTTTCTGTGCACTGACAACATTGTATTCCAAAGCCCCATACGACCTCAGGCATTTCAGGTGGAAGGGACCTTGGAGGTCATCTAGTCCAACCCCCTGCTCAGGCAGGGAAACCCTATACCATTTCAGACAAATGGCTGTCCAGTCTCTTCTTAAAAACTTCCAGTGTTGGAGCATTCACCGCTTCTGGAGGCAGGTTGTTCCACTGGTTAATCATTCAGGACAGCCATTTGCCTGAAATGGTATAAGGTTTCCTGCCTGAGCAGGGGGTTGGACTAGATGACCTCCAAGGTCCCTTCCAACTTCTTCTTCTTCTTCTTCTTCTTCTTCTTCTTCTTCTTCTTCTTCTTCTTCTTCTTCTTCTTCTTCTTCTTCTTCTTCTTCTTCTTCTTCTTCTTATTATTATTATTATTATTATTATTATTATTATTATTATTATTATCATTATTATTATTATTATTATTATTATTATTATTATTATTATTATTATTATTATTACTGTCAGGAATTCTGCTAGCAACAGAATTTCAGAATCACCTTCTGAAAATAGCTACTGTGGTCAAGCTGAAACCATTGAACCTTCCCCATTCTCCCTGCCAGTTAGCTGCTCCAACAGGATATTTTGACTGAAAGATCCAGGAGAATCAGCATTCTTCCTTCTCCCAATCTAAAACAACATAGTCTTTGTGCCAAAAGTGGGCCAGAAAACACACTGAAATGGAACCCCAAAGAACAGTTTCATTGGACAGTGACTAGAATAATGTAACAATCTTCTGCTCATTTTCAATCCCAATCTTACTTTCACCAGCTTCTCCCCTAATTTGCTCCCATTTTTTTTCCATTTTCAGAGAATTATTGCACTGATGATGGACAGACAAGATCTCGATCTATTCACACAATTTTGTCCCAATGTCCCATTGTGTTGGGAAAGAAGAAGAAAGGCCACTGAAATCCACCCAAGAGGGCTGAGAAATTACTGCTAGGTGCCATGGTGCCTTGACATAGGATGGAGAAAGGGAGAAAAAACTAGAACTCTCGTCAGTGGAAACCATCCTGCAGCTCCAAGAAAATCCTGCAGTTTTCTCTGGTTCTGCTCAAATACACGAGACGGATTACAGAGACTTGTGGACATGATTCATGAACAGCTTAGGGATAGACTGTCATGGGGGGGGGAAAAAAATCCACGTGGTCATTAGGAATCAAAAATTACTTGATGGCACATAATTGATCAGTGCCTATGCAGACATCATCTTCATCTCAAGCCTCCTAGGATTAAGCAACAATGCCAATAGAAATGGGTGTGGGAAATCTGGACCCTGTTTAAATGAATGGACTTGGAACCCCCTCTTTCAGATCCTGCCATTCAGTGGGGCCGAAGCAGTGCTTTAAGAAAACACCACAAAGAGATATAAAGCAATCTGACTGGCATGAGGGCATTAACACAAAAGGCAATTGTTTTTAAACAAACTCAGATTCCTACGTAGAGAGGAATAGGGTTACCTCAAAGTATTTCATTAAACAGTAACACATAACAGATAGGATCCTTCCTCATTTTAACATCTAACAAACCATTTCCATTGCAATGGATTAAATAAGCCACAACAGATGTTCTGTGCTACAGCCACTACTACCAGGGCAACAAAAAGTTGTCAGAAATTGCCCATCAACAACTGGCAGCACCGCTATTAAAAAGATATCACTGGAACTCCCTCTTCAGTTGCAAGCAGTATCATGGCAACAGATGCTAGATTACCAAATTTCATAAACAATCTGTGCCATAGCAACAAACTGCCCACAACAAATCAAAAGCAACCTGTAACAATGAATGACAGGGGACTAGGAATTCTTACTTAGCAACCATCAAGAGGGCCACTAATGAACAAAAAGTTACCCCCAAACATGGTAGGTGAGGGCGATTATCTTATTTTGCTTGGATAGCTGACTTAATTTGCATCTTGACACTGAAATGAAGAACCTGCCAAATGAAAGGCTTGAACAAATTCAAGACAGAAAAAATAAATCAGATGATCTAAAAAAAAGGAACAAATATTTCAACGAACGAAACTCCCTACAGAGCTGATATTGACTGGATTCACTTATCATGCTAAAATATAGTTTGCTCTGCAGAATTGGGTGGTTTCAGTAAGACCCAAAGCGTGTTTTATATATCACAATGGCTAAGTTTATACAACATACTAAGTCAAAACTAAACAACCATATCCTGGCTGAGCAAAATGTTTGAAGCCAGGCAATCTGTTTAAATTCCTGACAATCTGAAACTAATGCAGGGGAAGAACAGAAAACCCGCTTGTTGTGTAGTGAGTTCTTCGCGCAGGAAAGACGATGAGGCAAGTGAGTTTAAGAAAGCTCATGGTTTATTGCTTGCAGGATCTGAACTGAGAATTGGGCTGCAGCTTGCAGCAATTTATAGTTTGGCCCCTAGGCGGCAGCCAATAGGTTTAAAGCAACCCCACTGCCACCTAGGGGCAGCCAATAGCAGCACTGGAGACCTGGAGTCTGGGTTGCTGCTCCAGCTTACCACGGTGTTACAATTGAGCCCAATACATAACACCCCTCCCCTCTTAGATCAGACAACATCATATCAATAATTGGCAATAGTACAAGTTACAAGACTTAACATCATAGCAACTTTTGTAAAACAGCACAAGTTACATTAGAGTATCAGTTAGCCAGAATGAATAGACTTCCATTATAGTACACAAGACAGTTAACATCATAGCTCCAATACTGGTTCAGTACAGTGACAAGTTTCAGTACAGACAACTTATAGTTCCTTTATTTTACAACATAATCAGCTAGATAAGAAGGTGGCTTGTGTGCCCTTGTGGAACGCCTTGGGGTTCCAGTCACTTTCTGGTCTACCAGCTTACCCATCAGGCCAGGTAGACCAATGTCCCTTGATGCACTTGAGTCAAAGGAATTAGATGCTCTCTGGCTGGCCTCTCCAGGTTGGCCCACCCCAGAGTCATACTGATCAGCAGAGTTGGCACAGCGGTTGTTAAAGTCTGGTTGGCTTGCTCCTTCAGGGGATCCATGTTGCACTGCTGGACTCCCCTCCTCTACACCCAGTTCCTCATTGCTTAAGAAGGAAGAGTCTTGAGAGTCCATGGCTTGGCTGTAGGTTTGGGGACTTTGGGAGGGACTTAAGACGCAGTCCTTGCTTAGTGGCCGTTCTGGAAACTGTTTCCTGAGTTGATCAATGTGGCGTCTGATGACTCGCCCTCCCTCCAGCCCCACTTCGTAAGAAAGGGGACCAGATGATTTGGTAATTTTACCAGGGACCCACAAATTTCCATGTCCATAGTTCCTTGCCCAAACCCAATCGCCCACTTGTAGCCCCCTTGGGGGTTTTGGTCGACAGGCTTCAGCTGCCACTCTATCTGGATGCAACCTGTCCAGTTTAGTGATCAGTCGCCTCCCCCAACAAAGTTCTGCAGGACTTTTGCCTGTAGCAGTGCAGGGCGTAGAATGCTGACAGAGTAAAAAATCTGCCAGTCTGTGATGCCAGTCACCTGTTACAATGCGTTTAAGCGATTCCTTCATGTCCTCACCATACGTTCAGCTTGACCATTAGAAGACGGGTGAAAAGGGGCAGACGTTGCATGTCTGATAAGATTTGCTCTTAGGAAGGTCTGAAATTCAGCAGCAGTGAATTGAGCCCCATTGTCTGAAAGTAAGACATCTGGCAACCCATGTGTTGCAAAGAGTTTTCTCAGCACCTGGATGGTCCTAGTAGTAGTCAAGTTTGCAACTGGAATCACTTCAAGCCATTTGGAGTGGCTGTCTACCACTATAAGGAAGAGCTGTCCCTGAAAGGGCCCAGCGTAGTCTATGTGAATTTTAGACCAGGGAGTGTGCATTTCCTCCCAACTGTGAACTGGGGCATGTGGCATCTCAGGCCTAGATTGCTGGCATGTATAACAACCATGTACCTGTGCTTCAATGTCCTTGTCAAGGCCAGGCCACCAAAGGTAGCTTCTTGCTAAGGCTTTCATTCTGACAATGCCTGGATGGCCCTCATGTAATGACTGTAAGACCCTCTCTCTTAGTGACGAGGGGATTATGACTCTGTTTCCCCACAGGATGCACCCCTTGTGGGCTGATCGCTCGTGTCTTCTGACAAAGTAACTCTGAAACTCAGAGCCTGGGCTTTTATCCAAACACCTCGTGTGTACCCATGAGAGCACTCTACTCAGTGTTTTATCTGTAGCTGTTTCTGCAGCTATGTCCCCAGCATGGAGGGGAAATTCTGGCAGGTCCTGAATGGACAGAATTCTGGACACAGGGGCCAGGTCTGGTTCTGTTAGTGGCAGTGGGAGTCTGCTGAGGCCATCAGCATGGCCCATTTCTTTACCAGGTTTGTCAATCAATTTAAATGTGTATGCAGATAAGAAAATAGACCATCTGAACATTCTTGGTGAAAGTATGTGGGGGGTTTGTTTGTCTGTTGTGAAAAGTCCCAACAGTGGTTTGTGGTCTGTAAAGACCGTGAAGTCTCTGCCATAGAATTTTTTTATTCCAGCTACAATGGCTAGGGCCTCTTTGTCAATTTGAGCGTAGTTACACTCAGCACAGGACAGTGTCCTTGAATAAAATGCAATGGGGACTTGTGTTCCATTCTTTTCTAAATGACTCAAGACTGCCCCCACCCCATAAGGAGATGCATCATATGCTAAACAGACTGGTTTAGACTCCTTAAAATGAGTTATAGTGGATTTGGCTGACAACAGTGCTTTTAAGTCCTGGAAACTTTTCTCATGAGTGCCTGTCCATTCCCATGGAGCTTTTTTATCTAAGAGCCTGTGAAGAGGCTCTGCCAATGCAGCTTTGTTAGGCAGGAAAGCATGGTAGAAATTGAGGAGGCCCAAGAATGCCTGTAGCTCTCCTTTGGATTTAGGGCTAGGAGCCAATTGAATGGCCTTCACTTTGGAATCAGCAGGGTGAATACCGTTAGCATCAATTCGAAATCCTAGAAATTCTGTTGAAGTGACCCCAATACTACATTTACTCTTCTTTAATTTGAGGCCTGCTTCTCAAAGCCTCTGTAAAACAGCCCTGAGCCTGCTGGCTAACACTTCTGTGGATTCCCCAGCAATAAGTACATCATCAAAATAAGGGCAAACCCCCTGAATGCCTTTAAGTGTGCATTCCATGACTCCTTGAAAAATGCCTGGGGCAACACTAACTCCAAAGTGTAAACGCTTTACCTTGAAAGCCCCCCTATCAGCAGTTGCTGATAGGCCTGTGCTAAATCTAATTTAGCGAAAATGGTTCCTCCTTGCAAAGAGGCTAAAATGTGGTTCACCACTGGGACAGGGTAAGCGTGTTGCTTAAGGGCTTTATTCAATGTACATTTATACTCTGCACATATCCTAATTTCTCCGTTGGCCTTAAGTGGCTTGACTACAGGAGTTTCCCACTCCCCACCATGAACTGGTTGTAAAACACCCTGTTCTACAAGCTTGTCTAATTCTAAATCAATTTTATGCTTTAGGGCAAAAGGGACCCTTCTCGGCTTAACCCTAATGGGGACTACGTTGGGATCTAGCTTGAATGAGATAGGCAGGCCTATGTACGTTCCTAGGGCTGAATCAAAAACGTCTGCAAAATCCTCGCAGACTGACAAAAGGTATGCAGCTTGTGTCCGGTTGATACCAGTTATTTGAATGCCTAAAGCATCAAACCAATCGAGTCCTATGAGCCTCGTTCTCTGCCCCCCTACTACTATGACATCCAGGTGCCCAAAATACCCCATAAATTTTATAGCCAAGGTGGCTTCTCCCTTAACTTTGACTTGAGCGTTTTGAAAGTCAATTAAAATTATGTTGGAGGGCCTTAGCTTGGCCCATTGCCTACTGCGACTGCACACGAAATTGAAGGTGTCCTGGGAGATAATGGAGACAGCAGAGCCAGAGTCCAACTCCATTTTACAAGGGACTCCTTGTAGCTCCACCTGCAGTTTGAGTTTAGGTTTGAGGCGGTGTCGGGCCCCGGTGCGGCATACACTTCTACGGCTTCTACAAAACCCCACACTAAATGGACCCTGGGCTCCAGTGCCTCTCCTGGTCGGATCTTCTGACCGGTGTTTCGGTGGCCGGTCCCTCTGGCGAGCTCTGCAAACCGTTGTAATGTGGCCTGTTTTGCCGAAGGCCCTGCATGTGGCTGACCGGAATCTGCAATCAGCACGTTGATGGCTGCCGCCGCACCCCTTACATCTAGGTAAGAGAACTGCCTTGTAAGTGCTCTCTTGCTGTTTGCTGCTGCGGTGCTGTGCATCGGTTTGCTTGTGAAGCTTGTTGACTTCAGGATCTTCTTCCTCTGAAGATTCCTCTGAGCATTTGGCGTCCTCGTGGTGATCTGTTTCTTCATGCTTCGTTGTTTTGGCGGGCTGGACTGTTTGGACTGCACCCCTGGCGGCTTCGTCTGCCATTACTTCGTCTTGGGCTTCGATGAATGTTTAAATTCAGTCTGGCAAAAAGTCTTTGCTGGAGCGTTTGATTCCGTAGGCCACAGACGAGCCGATCTCGCAGTCGCTCCTCCACGTCGGAAAATTTACAGAGGTGTGGGGCCTGCCTCAAGGCCGCGATGTATTCAGATGCTGTTTCGCCAGGCTGCTGCAATCGCTGTTCAAACCTGAAACGCCAAGCAATTACTGACGTCTTTGGCTGGAAATGCTCTCCCAGATTCTTCTTGAGGTCAGCGTAGGAAACTGACTCTATTGGCGTCAGTGCAAAGAGATTTTCGGCCAGGTCGAATGTGGCCGGGCCGCACACGCAGAGTAACGTGGTGGCCTTTAGCCCATCTTCAGCGACTTGGTTTGCCTGGAGGTAGCTCTCTACCTGGGACAAGTAGGAAGACCATCCCTCTGGATGCTTGACATCGAATTCCGACCTTCGGCATGCTGTCTTCAGCTGGTTCCTGCGGTTTCCGATCCTGCTTCTCCGAGGCCCAGGGACTGAATCCGCTGAGCACAAGGTCGCTAGCGTGGCTTGCTAGCCGACCGAAGGGGGGGCGGAATGCCTTTTCCCTCTAGGCATGAGCTGCCTCTCCCCTAGTGAACTTCAGCTCTTCTGGAGAAGCAGGATCCCACCTTCATCACCAGTGTTGTGTAGTGAGTTCTTCGCGCAGGAAAGAAGACGAGGCAAGTGAGTTTAAGAAAGCTCATGGTTTATTGCTTGCAGGATCTGAACTGAGAATTGGGCTGCAGCTTGCAGCAATTTATAGCCTGGTCCCTAGGCGGCAGCCAAAAGGTTTAAAGCAACCATTTGCCGCCTAGGGGCAGTCAATAGCAGCACTGGAGACCTGAAGTCTGGGTTGCTGGAGAGCTGTTAGCTGCTCCAGCTTACCACGTGGTGTTACCATTGAGCCCAATACATAACACTGCTCATTTAGGATTTTCCAGTTCTAAGGTATGCAAAGGAAAGGAATAGGGTCCTGAGAAAGAATTGGCACCTATTATGATTCATTAAAAAGAACTAATTTTGTTTTTATTCTTGAATAAAGGGTTCTGGCAATTACAGTAGCTGAAATGCTGTTGTGGGCCCCAACCAGATATAAACTGATACTTAAATTTATGGATTCCATACCTCTGCTATCAAATTCCTCCTCATCTCAGCTAATGAAATAAAACTAGGATTGTCTAGATTTTGCAAAGGGCAACATAAATAACATGAATGGCGAATTTCTATTTTGCAAAGCGTTGTTACAAACCTGACCATTTCAAAATATTCCCGCCACCTCAGTCCCATATGGTCTTATACTTTCACATGCTGTGTGGTTATGTTCCATAATCCATAGTTTTCTTCAGCAAAAGAAGCAAAAAAACAACAACAACAGAGAAAAGCAGAGAATCTAAGGAAGCGATGGCAGGAAGGAAGAAGGCAACGCTCAGGGGAACTAAAACATATAAGTAACGGTTGCTGGAATTGGGTATGTCTAGTTTAATGAAGAGAAGGACGAGGGGGGACATGATAGCAGCGTTCCAATATCTCAGGGGTTGCCACAAAGAAGAGGGAGTCAAGCTATTCTCCAAAACACCTGAAGGCAGGACAAGAAGCAACGGATGGAAACTAACCAAGGAGAGAAGCAACCTGGAACTAAGGAGAAACTTCCTGACAGTTAGAACAATTAACCAGTGGAACAACCTGCCTCCAGAAGCTGTGTATGCTCCAACGCTGGAAGTTTTTAAGAAGAGACTAGACAGCCATTTGCCTGAAATGGTATAGGGTTTCCTGCCTGAGCAGGGGGTTGGACTAGATGACCTCCAAGGTCCCTTCCAACTTCATTATTATTATTATTATTATTATTATTATTATTATTATTATTATTATTATTATTATTATTATTATTATTATTATTTAGATTCTACACCACCTAAGAAAGGTCAAGGGCAGCTGGGATGTGAAGGAAGGGAAAGTGAAGCAGTGGGTTGTTATGGGCAATAGAAACAGAACGTGGAAGGTTCCTTGTTTCAAATTCCTCTTTAGTTCTGCTTCCTATATGCAGTGGAAAGCTACAAAATAGAGGGAGGTGGAGTGAGAGCTCAATTCTTCCCCATGTTAGAAAACTTCCTGCACGTAAAAGAGGTGTACAGCTCTGCAGCTAATAAAACTGAGCTCTTTCTGATATATTTCTTTTGGTATGGTTGGAGAGCTTTCATTCTTTGGCTTGGAGTAAAACAGACCATTCTATTTCCTTGGCATAATTTTATACATTGATAACAAGTTCAGTGCATTGCATGTTAATTCCTATGTAGTTCTGTAATTAAAACATGGCCACAAGAGAATTACAACTCTTGTGGCAGTAAAAAAAAACAACAACAACACCCCCCACACACACCGAGGGCAAAAAAGTTATTTCCTATTAGAGAACAAAAACAGCCCAGAAAAGGACTGCTCAAGGCCTACAAGTGGATTGTGGCGGGTGGAGTGGAAGGTGTGGAACAAACCAGGAAAAAAAACCTGGATCAGGTTTCCTCCACACCACTGGGAAGACTCATGTGTGTATGGGTGTGATGCATGTGTATGTGCAAAACCAGCAATCCTTATTCCTTCACCTAAGCAAAATTGCTCCAAATAATTCAAGCATGAAGCGCATAGTATTCTCTCTTTGCTAACAAGCTTGCCTCATTATTAGAGAGACATCTATTTACAACCAAAATTTCATTTGAAATTGCATCTTCAAGAATCCCTCGCTTTTAAATGGCTGCTACCCACATGGCCAAAGCTAACTCATTCAGAGAGGAATCAGATTTGGAACACTCCCAGCTGCCAAACATCTCAAGAGCTTCTCATACCAGGAACAGTATATGCCAAATGGCAACGCTAAGCTCTGATTGGATGATTTCTTACAAAGATGGAATGTTCATTTAAGAACGAAAGGACAGCTAGATGAATCAGAGCAGACCATTGCTGCTGCAATATTCTGCTCTTATAGTAACCATCCAATGGCCTCTTAAAAGCTAATACATACGTATATAGAACAAAAGAAGTGAGAAACACACCTTCCTATTCACTTCCCCCAGCAATGCAGTATTTCAGGGCAATACTGTCTTCTTGATATTGAAAGTAAAATACAGTCAAAGTATTAGCCTCTGATAGCCTTATCTTCATAAATTCATCTCACCCCCTTTAAATCTGTTCAACTCAGTGACTATCACTGAACTTTATGGTAGCAAATGCCATAATTTAACTATACATTAAAATACACATCTCATCTTTCCCTAAAGCGTTTATTAAAAAGATGTTCAAATGCACAAACCAGCATTTTATTTTAACTGACTGCCTTCTCCAATATTAAGAAAGAGAATTCCTTTAAACATTGATATGGATTTAGATATTAACTGAGATCATACATTAAGCCACAATTTTCAAGCATGGTTTGTGAGTAAATGGAAATTATATCCTCTAATATTGAAATATGATACTTCTTTATATCGTCATGCTGTTCTAAACACTAATTAGATCTTGATTCAATTTTAACCATGTCTGTTAAAATAAGCTGCAATGGCTAGGTTCCTTTATTACTCTAAGCCACAAATGATCATATATCAAAAGCCGTTACGTTCAAGCATCGCATTAAAACAATACAATACCCAGATTATGCTGAGTGAAATGCAGAAACCTAATCTTTGAATATTTCTAATAAATGTTCTGATCATAAATCTGATCATAAGCTCTGTGAGTAAGTTTCAATCAATTTTAAAGTTTAAATATATTCAAGCACTTGACAATTAAAATAAATAATTTAAAAAATCAGCACAACATTAAGAAAAAAAAGCTACAGACAAAGCTTCTTGTGAAACACAGTGGGTGAATGAATACTCCACAATATTTTAAGAGACAGAGGTGGATCAGAAACTCCCCAGAAATGCATGCAGCTTCATGGAGAACGGGACAGAAGAATATCTTTCATATTGTCTACTCTTCAGGCCATCAATTTATGCGAAGTGTTACCTAAGAGGGTTTTTCCCAATGCTTCCAACTGGAGAGTTATGGGTGTGGGCACAGAAGAGAAGGTTTTACTGCTGAGTATCAAGGAAATAAGAATTACAAGGGTGGTGATGTTACTTTTTTTCTTTACTGCTCAGGTCAACAGCAGTCTATTTTCCACAGAGAGACTATAAACTCTAGCTCTAGCTTGTTATATGTATAGTTTTATTGACAGTTATCTTACTATATTATACTACTGTAGTTTTATTATTATGGCCTTAAGCAATTTCTCCCATCCCATTCCCTCAGCCCTGCATTCCAGGCTAACTTTTTGAACCCATGAGAGCATTCTTGTCCTTTAAGCATCATTCTAGGTGGGCAGAAGCTGGGACGAGTAAAAGGCGCTCACTCTGCTACGCAGCACTCGGGATTCGACCCGTCAAACTGCCGACCTTCTGATTGACAAGCTCAGCATCCTAACCCACTGAGCCACCGCGTCCCTTACTGTATCTTAGAGGTGTGCAATTTTCACATCTGCAGTGGACAAGGGTGTTTCAAATCTAGTATGAGGACCTTTGCCCAAGGGCACAGCAACAGAACCTGTGCTGGATCCAAAATATTTCTGTCCTTTGCATCTGAATATGGCACATGTTTACTGTATTTATCAATCAATCAATCAGTCAATCAATCAAGTAGTTCCCAAATCATTACCTGTGAATCTGTGGGTAGGGAAGGCTCTTCTATTTCTAAGAAGAGTAGATGCATTGGTCCCTTTTAATATTAATCTGATAATTATTAGCTTGTTTGGGGGGGAGGGCTGTTTGCCTGGTGCATTTAACCCCTTTTTTATGCCTAAGGAGGATTTATCTCTAAATTCTTTCCTTCTCCATCCATTTACCTTTTCATTTCACCTTATCTCTGTGTGAGAGAAATGACAGTTGTATTATTTACCTGGGTGAGCTACGCAGAGAGGTATCTCTGAACAATACTTATTTCAAAAGCAATTAATTTTAGTTAATAGTGTTTAAGGCAGTTAATAGAAATATAAATGCATTTTTTTCTTGACCCTTCTATTTTTTGGAACATGACTTCTAACACATATTAGGACAATTATATCCATATCAATATAAACGTCTGTCACCAAAAGAAGCTTAATGGACTGGTTAGTTGTGGGGGAGACATCTTCAGGAGCTGCTTTCAGTTTGAGTAGACAACTCAGTGTTGACGAATCAGACATAGGGCAGGCACTGCCTAGGATGTTTTTGCTGCCTTTTTAAATCTATTCCGTCAACTTATCTCACATTCAGGGTTATCCTCCCTTCAGCTCAACGCCAAGAAAGATATGCTCTACAGCAGAGGTCCCCAACCTTTTGGGCACCAGGGACCAGTTCTGTGGAGAGAGGTTTTTCCGTGGACCAGAGGTTGTGTGGTTTTGTGCCTGCATCTCACAGATGGGGCTTTGCTTGTTAGTGCAGACTAGTTGCTGGCATGCTGTGGCCTGGTACCAGGCCATGGACTGGGGGTTGGGGACCCTTGGTCTACAGTGTTCTTAACAGGAATGAAAGAACAAAGCAGAATCCAATAATATGTTATGCCATCCTCCCTCCTTTCCCAGGTACAGTCTCAAGCAAACCCAAGACTTACCATCTGTCGCAACGCCTTAGAGTCCTTGTTCCGTGGAAATGAGCGCTCGGGGACCCAGCGAGGCACTAGCCCTTCTGTGGAATTTGCCTGGGCTCGCTGCAGCTTTGCTAATATTGCTTTCTCTTCTTTCTATTGGCAGAAAGGGTGGAATATGGAGGTACAAAACAAAGAACAACAATTGGAAGCAGGTGTTTTAAGACATTACTCCCTAGAGTAGGAATATCTCGTTTTAGAGCCTCCGTTATTTCAGCTCCAGGGACCATAACATGAGCGGTGGTGGCACAGTGGTGAGAATGCAGTACTGCAGGCTAATTCTGCCGACTGCCAGCAGTTTGACTCTGGCTGGCTGAAGGTTGACTCAGCCTTCCATCCTTCAAAGGTTGGTAAAATGAGGACCCAGATTATTGGGGGCAAAATGCTGACTCTGTAAACTGCTTAGAGAGAGCTGTAAAGCACTGTGAAGTGGTATATAGGTCTAAGTGCTTTTGCTATTGCTATTCATCTCCTGGATAATGGTGATCTGTTCTCTCTTCCTGCCCCCAAGCAAATTTAATCATGTCCCCCCTACTCCCAAGACTTACCCGTTTCTGGCTGCAGCCCACAATGAAGAAGGTTTCAATGTTATGCTCCTTCAGGTAAGCATTGCGCTCACCCCCGTGCCCCGGCTCTACTTCATAGTCCTCATTCAGGTACTGCAGAGTAGCCTGGGTAATGTGGATCCGCCTATCACAGAAATGTTGTCATTTAACCAAGACAAGTGTTGGAACCCAGTTCTCCCACTCTCCGAGAGACCCCCTCATTAAACTTTGTATAATATCGCTTAAGAAAGGAAGAAGCTACTCTCTCAACAAGGAAGCAATGTGGCCCTTGCTTAGCAGCTCTGAGTAAAAGAGCAGGATTGACCAATAAAAATAAGGTTAAGTAATATTGGAGGCAGTTGGCTGCAGGAATGCAGACAAAATACTGTGGGAAAGCTGGTGGAAAGCAGCCTTGCTGAAGAAGATTTGGAGGAAAGCCTGATGAACTCATATGAAAATAAGGCGTAATGCTCATAACGAGCTATAAGGGGAGATAATACATTACTTCATAAGGCATTTCCACATGGGAATTTTGATCCCATCCATATAACGGCATTGTGCTTTTATATTCCCATGTTAGCATTCCTGTTGAGCAGCCAAGACAGTTATTAAGCTTGACTGTCCCAAATAGCCAAGTGCCATCTCTTTTTGCAATCAGAATGTGTTGGGCCAGTTGTATCTCCAATATGCTCATTCCACAAGGTCTGACTGGGTGGGCACATTACAGGTCCCTCCCTATAATGTTGCCACCTTGTGGGGCTGAAGCAGTAAACCATCTCAGTAGTGGTCCCTGGCCTAGGGAAGCACCCTCCCCCTGAGATCCAGCAGGCCCCTACCCTCCTGGCTTTCTGAAAAGCTGTGAAGACCTGGCTGGTCCCAGAAGCCTTGGGATAGTGTAAGGCTGGAGCCCAGGGAAGCTCTAAAGTTTGGTTTTTTTCTACTCTTCTCCAATGGATAGGTTAACTCCACGTTTAATAAAAAAAGGAATGGAACAGAGTAATTTCAAAGCTATGGTATGTAAAAGACAGAAGATAAGAGGTAAGACAAAAAGGGAAGAATGGGGAAAAAATGGGGTCGCACCCAATACTACCATGACTTTCCCAGTTCCAAACCAATTTTCTTCAAAGGAACATGGGCCATTAGGAGGAAAAGTTACTCCATCTCCCGTCTCAAAGGAACCACTTTCTATTAGAATTCACCGTTGTTTCACTCAAACTTTGAAGGACCTGACTCACCCCGCTTTGCCACCAGCTTCCATATGATTGGCCAAGGTGACATCATTAGACCAGACGTCAAACTGCCACTTGCGCAGTCCTAGCACTCCACAGTGCACACGCCCACTGTGGATCCCAACACGCATGTTGACATTGACACCTGTCACTTCCCGTACCAGCCTAGGAGAAGGAGGATGGAATGAATGTCAGAACAGGTCCACACAAATTCTGACACAAAGATATCACTCAAGCAAACAAGAAAGAATCTCTCTTCTCGGTAGGGAGAGGTGAGCTGTATTATTTTAGCGAGGACAAAATTAACAGATTCCCCACCCTAAAATGGCTACAGGGACTGAGCAACCAGTTTGAAATGGTTGTTGGAACACAAAGACTGAAAACCTGCAAACCAGAACCAGGAACATAATTCAATAGGATTAAGAAAAAGGTTGTTGTAAAAAAAAATCTCTTTCTCTTTCTCTCTCTCTCTCCCTTTCTTTCTTTCTTTCTTTCTCTCTCTCCCTTTCTTTCTTTCTCTCTCTCTCTCTCTCTCTTGATTACTAGATAGTAAGAAAGAAAATAGGATTCACACGTTGGGAAAAAAGAACTACAAAAAAGTTTTCCCAACTACACGTTGGGGAAAAAGATTAATAACTACCGAGGGACCCTGCATACAAGGTTTTTATTAATTTTATTAATTTCCTTTTATGAATTTCTGAGTCTTAAGTGAATATTGTATATGTGTTTTTATTATTTCTCATTTTCCTCAAAATCATAGTCGTCAGAATGTGGTTTTAAATTTTGCTATTATAAAATGTGCAATATGGTACATACATACAGTAGTCCTCAGCTTACGACTACCTTTTATGACCTTTCTTGCCACATTTGTTAAGTGAATCATGTCAGTTGTTAATTTAGTAACAGGGTTGTTAAGTGAATCGGGCTTCCCCATTGACTTTGCTTGTCAGAAGGTCACAAAAGGGGATCACGTGACCCCGGGACACTGCAACCATCATAAACATGAGTCCCTTGCCAAGCCTCTCAATTTTGATCACGTGACCATGGGACTGCTGCAACGGTCGTAACTGTGAAAAATGGTCATAAGTCACTTTTTTCAGTGCCGTTGTATCTTTGAATGGTCACTAAACTGTTGTAAGTCAAGGACTAGCTGTAGAGCACACAAACACACTGCCTAGCCTCACTCACATACTTAGAACTATATTGGGTTTTATCACTATTTGCTGAATATACACAACTGGCAAAGTTCACATGTCATGCTAAGCTGTAACTTGGGGTTTATAAATTTCAAGGGCTGGGTTCAAGCAAAATGTTTATGGTTCAAGTGACACATTTATGTATGAACACAGTCAATTGTGAATTGAGATGTTAGGGCAAAGTACTGCTAGTAAATGCGAGATGCGTTGAATATCATGCATCTGTTTACCTCCAAAAGCCTATGGACCCAATCTCAGTTTCTTAAGGGAGCTCCAGCCTTACTGCTATCTACCAATGTCCCCTTGGGTTTTATCCCCCTCCCTATGCCCTTTCATCAGGTGAATACAGCAGCCAACCTGACAAAAGCAGGCGTGTTGTGCTTCTCCCAAGTTTTGCCGTGCAAATCTAAGTCTCGATGAGCAATTTGCTGGGGAAACAAAAAAAAAACATACCCTGAAAAGATCTTGGTTTTCATATTTTTAGAGAGAGGAAGCTTCTAAGCCACATGGCTTATAAAGATAATTTTGAAAAAGCATAGACATTGCCCAGTAAAACTTCAGCAGCTGGAGGAGGCGTAACAGGAAGGAGGATAGGAAACAGAGATGTTCTCAAGAGGACTTTTTGTGACCCACAGGCAAACAGCATCTTTGCCTATCCTACCACCAGCTAAAACAACAATAAACACTATGGGAAGGAAGCAGAAATGTCTGTAAGATATAGGACTTAGCAGCAAGATTAGTTACCTTTCTAAGCCATAGCATGATGTTGTGTTTGGTTTCGGCTGCTTCTGTTGTATCAACACAACCTCTTGTGATTTGTCCAGTTGATCATGGTTAAGTAATCCATGATTTCATGAGTGTCACTTTATATTTTGGCTTTCTTTGGGACAAATGTTAGATCTGCCCACAGCTGAATACCCAAAACTACCAAAGCCAGTTCAAAATAAGTGTAAGAGAAGAGTCCGGGGGCTCTTTGCAGGTTACTAAAATGCATCTATATGTAAAGGAGTTTTGGGAAAATCTGTCGAAATGATGGAAAACGAAAGAATGCAATTGTCTGCATTATGAAAAATAATTTATGGTCCTGCGAGAAAGAGAAGCCCGGGTGGTTTTAAGCTCTTTGAGTCACATACTGTACATTGCAGGTCAAATTTAGATACAAGAAAGATAATTATGATTAGCACGTTTTATGTGGGATAAGCCGATTTAAAAAGTAGGCTAAGTTGGGTTTTATGATGACAGAAATAATCCACGAAGACAGCCTTAGGCTTCCACGTCCCATCTTTTTTTTTTTTTTTTGCTACAAAGCGGAAACCAAAGGCTTTCATTTTAATGTTAGATTAATTACCCACCCCCACCCCCCCATCACGAGTTAATCAGGTTTCTTTTAAACAATTAAGCACAGCTTAAGTCTGGAAAAAGCAACAAGGGGCAATGCACTAAAAAGAGGAAGTGAATTTTTCTGAACTCATGCCACTCATACTCCTGGGCACAGAGAGCTTCCAGTCCATTTTCCTCACTGAAGAGTTATCCATTAACAGGAGGAGATTCAAGAATGCTATCCCCAACTGCTAGTAGTAGTAGCAGCCAGAAAGCAACAATCTTGATTAAAATCACTAGAAGGAATGAGGTCAAAGGTCCTCCTCTTTGTATGCATGTGGGCAACCAAGGAGAGGAGGAGGCCTGGCCCTACCACCTGCTGTCCTGCCTTTTGCACAAGAAAAATGGCCTGCCTTTTACTGTGATGTCTCAAATGGGCCAACTGCATCATCATCATCTCAAGCAACAGCCACAATAAAGAGGGTTCAGAAACTCAAAAAAGAACACATTATGTTATAAGCTTCCAAAGACAAGGCTCAATTAATCAGAAGCATGGGTGCTTTCTTAAGTTGAATAAGATGTACAGGTAGTCTTCAGTTACCAAGGATAATTGGGACTGGAATTTCCGTCGCTAAGCAATGTGGTTGTGAAGGGTGACCGCAACACTTAATGATGGCAGTCCCTATTGCTGTTGTTAAGCGGATTGTCAAGTGACTCCCTGGGCAGCTTGCAAACAGGTCAACAGGCAGGTGACACAAGGCAAAGTGAGAGCATGATGAGACCACGGGCGGTTGCTATTGGGTGGGGGAGGATGTGTGAGTGGTTCATGAGGTGTGACACAAGCGGGGAGGGGCTGGCTGCTACCCTGTGGAGAGGGTGTCAGGTGACCCACAAGGTGTGGCACGATGGGGTCCAATGTGGCTGCTGCAGAGGGTGTGTGTGCAAGCAACATGCTGGAGAGACTTGTAACCTTCCCTGCTGGCTTCCCCATTGACTTTACTTATGGAAAGCCAGAGGGAAAGTTGCAAATGGCAATCACATGATTGTGGGAAGCTGCAGTTATCCTAAGTGTTAGCTAGTTGTCTAGATCATAATCACATAACTGCAGAGTTTCTAGGATGCCCTAGAAAAGGACTGCATCTTTTGTCCACCACTGTTGTAGCTTGTTAACAGTTGCTGAAAGAGTGCTTGTTAAATGAGGGCTGCCTGTATATTAAGGTAGAAAAGCTAACTGCAATGGATTTAAAATACTGTGATCTATGACAATTACAACACCACCATAATACGGGTAGTATGATTGGCTGTTGCTGTGGTAAATAGTAACTTAATCCAACTATCACATAAAACGTATTTTGTACTTCCAATGGCATATGATCCCACTTTTAATTCCTGTTGCCCTGCAGGTGAGTACAGAACCTCCTGCCAACTGAAGATAATATTCCGTGGCACCTGATGAAGTGGGGAATGAAGCTGTCAGTGGCCACTTTAGTAACTCCATGTATTCCTCTGAATACCCATTGCGTGGGAACAGGATGGTGGATGTGTGCAAAAGCACACTGCTGCCTTTCCCAGAAGCATCTGGTTAGCCATGAATGGCCATGGAGCTAGACTAGGTCTTTTAATTTATTTTATTTTTTTATTTTATTTTAATTCCATTTATATCCCGCCCTTCTCCGAAGACTCAGGGCGGCTTACAAGCTTATTTGAGATACCAGGGGCGATGTTCATACCTGTACCTTACAAAAGCTAAAGTCTCTAAGATACCACAAAGCTCTCTGCTAATTTGCCTAATGTAGCTACCATTCTGGAAAATGGTAACTCTGTAAATCCTTAAGTTCACCAATGACTACGTGCACCCTTCCCAAGGCTGGCAAGCATCCCTCGCGGACTCACGAAATTGCCTCGATCATGTCAACACCCATCTCCACGCAGCAATGGGCATGATCAGCCCGTGGCTCTGGCAATCCTGAGACACAGTAGTAGCAATCCCCGAGGATCTTGATGCGAAGGCAATGATTTTCCTAAAAAAAAAAGAAAAAGAAAAAAGGAGGGAGATTCAGAAAAGCCATCAATGGCAACTGTAGCCTTCCAGTAACCTCATCTGAGTTCAGTTCTCCCTGCCACACACAGATCAGTCACATTAGCTAGCTAACAACTGTTATTTCAACAGCAATCTGAGAATTTGTAGCTTATTGAAGATACTGAAGTTTTTATGCAGTACTTGTTTCCAATAATGAGGGGGGGGGGAGGGAGGAGGGTTGGGGAGGGGAGGAGACAGGAATTTCAGTTACTTTGAAGAAACGTGAAACTCTAGTGAAGTTTATAAATCAACATTATGGTCCAGAACTGGTACCAGTATTACTTTCAAGGTAGGTTGAAAAGAATTTTGGAACAGATACATACTACAGCAAAGGCAGCGGAATATAGCACAAAAAAGATACAGACCAACAACCCTAGGAATAATTAGAAGTTACAGGTCCTCCTCGATTTGCAACCATTTGTTTAGTGGCTGTTCAAAATTACAAAGGCACAGAAAAAAGCAACATGACTGTTTTTCATATTTATGACCATTGCAGAATCCCCATGATCACGTGATCAAAATCTGGACGATCGGAAACTGGCAATGTATTTATGACAGTTGAACTGTCCAGGGGTCACATAATTTACCTTTTGCACCCCTTCACACCAGGCAGCTTCCAACAAGCTAAAGTCAATGAGGCAAGCCGGATTTGCTTAACAACCATATGATTCACTTAGCAAGTGCTGTGATTCGCTTAACAACTGTGTCAAAAAAAGGTTGTAAAGTGGGGGCACAACTCACTTAACTGCCTTGCTTAGCACAGGAAATTTTGGATCAACTGTGGACATAAGTAGAGGACTATCTGTATTTGGCAAGGCAACCCAAGGGAATTATCTGACAGAAGAAATAATACAGTTCACATTGACTTTTGAGGTACAGCCATCAATACAATGCTCTTTTCTCAGAGGATAGGCAGCATGGTGCCATACAGGCATTTTAAATTATAATTCCCTTGCTCACTGAACATAGCACTTGCTCACTGAGTTTTATAAGGATTATTGCCAACATATCTAAAAGCACTAAGTTCAGGTAATCATCTCTTCTGTTAGCCTAGTGGCCTGTTCCTGCCTTACCGCAGCCAGCTTATCAAAACGGGCAAAAAGTTCATTCAGTGTCATGACCAGTTCTTGTGCCGTGCACTGGGATGCCAAACTAGTGAAGCCCTCAATGTCAGCAAAGAGAATGCTGTGGGGGGAGAAAAGCAGAAATAGGAATTAGAACAGAGACCCACAAACAGCCAAAAGCCATTTGGTTCCTTTTTTGCATATATTCATGAGTAAATTCAGCCAACATCTTCAACCCCACTGACCCTCATCTGCCAAGAAATTATGCTACGGTCTCCAAACTTCTAACAGAATGATGTTTGTTAACTGGTTTCACTGTCCCTCAAAGTCACAGACGCATACACCCAAAGGATATATATTACCTGACGTTGTCATGTTTCTGGATATAGATCTTGTGGAACATCATATCTTCCTTCTTGGTGTTGATGTCTTCCTTCATTTCCATGGCAACATGTTGGGGCAGCACTGAGAGGAGAAGTCGTTCCTGTCAGGGGTCCAGAAAGAAAGGTCCATTATGGTTTTCATTACAGCAGTAATTCTGCTGGAATAAACCAAAAACCAAGATCAGAACATATTGACCCACCCCACTGCCAATGCTGTTTTACTCTATGCTTTTTGGCCTGCAAAGCATTATAGAGTTGAGTTGCCATGCTACCTGTTCCCACTTCATAAGCCTTTTACTTGCAGACAGACTGAAACATAGCAGAAAGGAAGAAGGCCCAAGATGGCAATCTATTACCATATGGGGAAAAAGGGAGTCTGTGTTAAAGGTAATGCTCAAGTATGTGTACAAAACATTATATCCTTCTGCCTAGCTGATAAAGTGATGAGGTTCACTGGAACAGACCAGTGTTAGAGCTAAATAAGAGCAATGAGGTATTCACTTCCACAGAACTTCTCTAGAAGAGAATGTGCTTGCACAGCTAAATTGGATCTGTGGATCATAGATAGAAAGGAAGAACCAATTGGGTTTTTAATGCATTCTTTCAAGGATTAAAGATCCTGAAATTTTGTGCATAGGTGAAAGACAAAATAAACTTCAAAATAATTATTATTTTGCGATTCAAGGTGCTGGTAATAACCTTTAAAGCCCTACATGGCTTAGGCCCGGGGTACTTGAGAGACCACCTGCTGCCATTGTCAACCTCCCATCGCCTGGTTCGCTCCCACAGAGTCGGCCTCCTCAGGGTGCCGTGGAGAGCCTTCTCTGTGGGCGCGCCGACCCTCTGGAATGAACTGCCCCCGGAGCTGCGGACGGCCCCTGACCTTCGGTCCTTCCACCGTGACCTGAAGACCTGGTTTTTCCAACAAGCGGGCCTGGACTGACTACGTTTTTTAATTAGGCTTTTTACTGGGTTAAATTGTCTCGTAATTTTGCATTTATTGTTTAATTCTCTTTTAAATTTTTTACTCTATGTTTTTTAATTTTTATTGTTGTGAGCCGCCCTGAGTCCTCAGGGAGAAGGGCGGCATATAAATTTAATCAAATCAAATCAAATCAAATTAGTGTCATTGGTCTCAGGAAGCCAATGCAATCAATTTACAAGCCTATAATATAGGAAGATGTTCAGCACACATGCACGTCTGACTTTTAAATACAAAGCAGACAAGTGCAAGGAGTTGAAACTATAGTACATGGTGTCACCTAATTTTCCCTCTACCAATGTGAAGTTGCAGGAGAAAGAATTTGAGGATATAATAAAGAGTTTGCAACATGAAAGGGTCAGGAAAAACATTAAAGTGAACTGATCTACCTGTACTTGTTTCTAGCAACAGGATTCTCTTGATTAAAAAACAGTGCAATACTGAATGATACATTAATGACTTTATAAGGAGCAAGCAAAAGTTCTATGAATCTATGATCAAAAGCTTTGAGGACCCTTCCTCAATTAAGTTGAACAAAAAGAGCAAAAATAATGGAAGGGATGGAAGCTCCCTTTGAGGAGAGGGATTATTATATTTTACAAAAAAACCCAAAAACCCTGCAGAAATTTTTCATGACTTTGAATTCCTAGAATGGATGCAGTATAAATGTGAGAAAGACTCTAACTGTAATTTCTACTGAATTCTATAAAGCAGTGGTCCCCACCTTTTCCACCTTGCAGCGCAGCCCGGCACATGTGTGTGTGTGAGTGGCAGGTGCAGGTGCACAGCACAATTGCTAAGCACATTTGATTTGTGCTTAGATTGTAAGCCGCCCTGAGTCTTCGGAGAAGGGCGGGATATAAATGGGATTTTTAAAAAATGGTGATAGTGGTGGCTGTGCGCGCCCTCCACTCACGGGAACGGAGCTTCAAGCATGAGTGGAGAGTGCTTGTGCTTGTGTGCGAAGCTCCACTTGCACGAACGGAGGACGTTTGAGCACAGGGTGCTTGCGCTTGTATGTGAAGTTCCACTTACACGAGCAGAGGGCACCTGTGTGTAAAGCTCCAATGGAGCTTCGCAATCGAGCACAAGGACCCACTACGTGCCCAAGTGGAGCTACGTGCACACGCACGCTTGCCCATCACTCATGCGGCCTGGTTTCAAAAAGGCCACAGCCCAGGGTTTGGGGACCCCTGCTATAAAGGATATTTAGGCTCTGTTAAAATGTCTCAGAGCTGGGGCATCCCACATTTCCAAGCAACAAAATCACCTCAATATTAACCAAACATGTGCAGGAACCCAAGACATAGTGCATGCTCTGTTTTCCCCACTCCCTGCAGCAGTTCCATCCTGCCCCCCCCCCCAAAAAAAATCTGATTAGGTCCCCACCTGCTGACGGTTTTCACGTTGTAAGTGCAGTCGAGCCTGGATGTAGCCACGTGTTTCCCGGAAGGCCTGGCGCTGTGACACTTCAGCTGGATAGTGGGTGCAGATACCAATGATGTTGGTACAGAGGAAGATCAAAGCATTTGCAACAAGCTGCAAGCAAGGGAAAGACCCATACAAACTGGGCACAAGTATTTTTTGACATAAACAGTTTCTAGCTTGGCTTTCCCTTTTCCCACTGTCTTTGGAGAGAGCCATCCTCCCTCACACCCCAGCATAAAGAATGAATTAAAAGCTTTATGCAAGGAGGGCCTCCTAGAAGACAATGGGGGTTTTGTACTTCTCTCCCTTTCCCCTCGGTCGGTCGGTCGGTCGATGCCCAAGATACCAAAGATTCTGCTGGGAAGGGTGGGTGTCAGGAAGATCCCAATGCTTTTAGGGAGAGAGAATGGGAAGTGAAACTGGGGGAGAAAAAAACCTATCTTAGTTCACGCTAAGAGGTAACGCTGAAAGACCAAAACTGTAATTATGTTTGTTTTGCAAACAACCTTCCATGTACAATGGCCTTCCTAGAGAGACGAGTATTTTTCTATGGGGAAGGACCCACAAATACCTATAAGGCATGCACTTCATTCCCACAACCCCCACCTTCAGGCCCAGCTAGTAATGTGGAAGCCTATTTCCTCTTCAAAACTCAAGAAGACTGCTGCCAATTAGAGTAAGCAATGCTGGGCTAGATGCACAAATGGTTTAAAATGGCTACCTATGTGTTTACATGTTCACACGTATTCCAAAGGCATCCGGGCCCCCTGCCTTCGAGGCTCATCTGCCAGGCCAGAGTGATGTAGGAACAGTGCATCTGTGTAACATCCAGGGGGTCACTTGCTCATCAAGTGAAGTTTCCCTTAAATGATAATTCAATTAATTCAACCTTCTATCATATTCTAAATAACACTAGGAAAAATTGTCCATGCTCACATAACATTTCAAGAAAAAGAGACTTGAAGGGAATAAACCAATTTAGACAATAAGCTTATTGTCCCAAAGCACACACACACCCCCAGACTAAGCTTGGCAGTGACCAAATGGGAGACTATTCATGAATGCTGCATGCAAGCCCCATGATGGAAGAAAGGCAGATTACTAACGTGTTTTGTGACCAGGTAAGGCAGCAATTGATAAGGAGGACAAATGAGGAAGGAAACCAACCTAGTAACAGCAGGGTCCATTCAGATCAACCAGAAACAAGTCATACCATTACAATCCTGTGGCATGTCTGCCTCACCTTATTGAAATATTATAATAATTGTGCCCTGCCCTGCCAGTTTATTGTAAGCTCTGCAAAGCAAAAACAATAGCAAGCTTTGAATACTTGACAAGCAGTAAGTAATTAGGAAGGTAGAGTAGCCAAAGAAACCAAAAGTCCATTTTTCAACAGAGGTCAGCTTAAGGTTTCCCCATATAATAACCAGCAGCATGCAGCTGGAGCTGCTAAGGATGCATGCCTGGGAGGGAAACTGATGGGGCTGAATGTAGGCCAAGATTATTGGCACACAATGCTGCCTTGAAAGTAAAATGCTTTGCAAGTTTTAACAGTTTTCTCTGGCATTAATTCCTACTGGACACCAGTATGGCGCCACTGTTCCCTGCCTTGATGTTCTGTAGCCACCAAGATAGAGTAAAAATACCAGGACCGACAGCACAACAGCTTATTCCATGCCTGTTTACAATCCTTTCACACATTGCCGCCATGTAGGCAGAGGGGCTGTCATCCAGAAGTCACACTGCTTCCAGCACAAAACATTCACAAAGTTCCTTAAAATATTTCCAAAGCAAGTTAAGAAATCTAGTTAAAAGGGTACTTGCACTTGGTTAAATGAAAAAAAAAACAGGTTCCACTGGCCTAAAAAAAATAATCAATTCTCTTAACAGAACAGCTCCAGTTATATTCCAAAATGAAAACATCTCTCCGCAGTAATTAACAGCTACAGAGCATAATAATTGGTCCACAGTTACCAGCTAAGTGTTTGCTCAAATCACAGATACAGTGTTCAAATACACAAGATTTAGCTAATTGTAATTTCAGTAGCTACAATCCAGCATCTGGATTTGCTTCACCAAAGGATGACAGAACAATGTAAGAAGACCTACATACGCCATTACTGTTTGAAGTCATTAACTGAGTTTACACAACAAAATAAGGCATAATCTGTTTTACCCACCATGGTTTGAAGATGCTGTAGTAATAGATCCCTGCCCTGGGCATTGGGTTGGACTAGATGGTAACAATCAACTTTTCCATTCTATGGTTCGATAATTATATGATTTGTCTGGTTTTGGCTTAGCATATTGAATGAACTCAGTCTGTGCAGTTTGCAAACAATTAGCATAATATATAAATCTAATCAGTTTTGGCTAAGCAATCATGGCTTTGAACAATGTATGAGTCTAATTATTTCACACACTTTAGGACTGAGCATCAAGGGATAAACCATCCCAAGAAACGCGATTCAGTTGTAGCAAGAAAGTCCTGAGTTAAATCTTTGGTCTACAGCCGAGTCCTTTGGTTTTTACAAAACTCATATCTTGAACTCCAGTTGGCAATAGCACTAGCAATAGCACTTAGACTTATGTACCGCTTCACATTGCTTTACAGCTCTCCCTAAGCAGTTTACAGTTTACAGTTTATATTACTCCCCAACAATCTGGGTCCTCATTTTACCGACCTTGGAAGGATGGAAGGCTGAGCCAACCTTGAGCCGGTGAAGATCGAACCGCTAGCAGAATTAGCCTGCACTACTACATTCTAACCACTGCACCACCATGGCTCATTAATTAAAGTCTTGAAACTTAGTTGTAGTCTGATAGCCAAAAATGATCAGGAATTTTATGCTGGGAAATGAAGCACTCTGACCTTTCCCTATGCCCACTGGCAAATCTGAGAGATTTTTTTTGCCCCTCCTCCAGCCACCCAAGTAGGTACTATGTACTATAACTCTCACTCTCTAGTCAACCCATCTCAGAAGATATGAACTGGGGGCATAAGAACCTTTGGTCCAGTAGCAGGCTAAGAAAAGCTTCATTTTGTGGCCCTTGAAAGCCTGAGACAGACCTGCATAGACAGTGGTTTGCCTAGAACCATGGTGGTGAACCTATGGCACACATGCCACAGGTGGCACGCAGAGCCCTCTCTGTGGGCACACATGCCGTCACCCCAGTCCTAGGCTTTCAGCAGGGTTTTATAAACCCTTTTTGCTTTAGGCCTCCGCCACTGTGTGTGTGGGGGAAAAAAGGTTCAATCAATCAATTTCAACTTCTCGTGGGGAAAAAAAGATCTCGCAAAGTTGGAATTGATTGAACTTTTTAGTCCCACCCAATCTGCTGTTATCACTGCAATGGGCCACACCCCCCCCAATGGGCCACGCCCACCCAATGGGCCAAGCCCACCCAATGGGCCACACCCACCTGGCACCCAATGATACATAAGTGGGTTTGGGGTTGCATTTTGGGCACTCGGTCTCTAAAAGGTTCGCCATCACTGGCCTAGAAGTAATGTATTAGTGATCAGAAGGACGGCAGACCTGCATTATTAGAGATGCAATCTAAAGGACGCAATTATGATAAGCATTTTAACTGATTAGTCACTTAAATCGGCATGAGGTTCAATATATTTCAGAAGCATTTTTTTTCCCTTTGCCGATCTTGTATGTTTATCCTGCAAGAAAAATGGGACATGCCTTGCATACAACTATGCCTTCATCTGTACCACTTCAGACCATTTGTCCATATGAGCTTAATGGTAGGCGATGAGTGAGTTTTCAAGTATTCTTAATTCCAATTCAGCCAGTTCTACCAACATGGTTAAGGACAAAGGATTATGGGAGTTGCACTCCAAAATAGCAATCAGATTAACTATCACTGATGAAACTCGTCATTGTCTACTAACTGGAGAGGAGTTCTCCAGAATCTTAGGAAGCTTTCTCATCACCTATCACTTGCTTCTTTTGTTAAACAAAACCGAGAGGCCAAAGATTGAACCTTGGATGGCGTGCATGGAAACCTATAGATTGCTATACCACTGAACTTTGAAACTTCCACTTTCTTTTCAGATAATGCTTGCCATCTGCTGCTTCTAAACAAACGTGCATGATATATAGGCATGTGTGTCCATGCATATAAACTCTGCTGCTGGATCACATTTCTAGCTGAATAAACATTTTTCAGCCAATTAAGGCAACCAAACATCACAGACCTATTTATTTATCTATGAACTACTTACTGGTTCTTATCACTTGATACCTCTTGGTGTAGCTTACTCCCACTCCTTCCACGTAATAGCCTGTAACAGTGATGGATACTCAATATTCATAAAATGTCACCCAACAGTATGGACAAATTCTGAGACTGACATTAATTCACAAGGTTTAGGGAAGAAAACCTGTAATCTTCCCCAAGCCAGGAAAGGTTCTACATAAAAAAATATATAATGAAAAAAACTTTATTTGCTATTGCTTGACACAAAACTAAATTTTACAGTATTGTACCTGCTACAGTACTTGGGCACCCATGAGAGAGGTGACATTTTACACCATAAATCAAGGTTGTGAAATGTGTGCTTCCCTAAATATGGATTATACTTGCTATCCATCCTTTCCTATAGACCAGCTGACTAAAGCTGATGGAACTGGAATCCAACATCATCTAGATACAGGGGTGTTAAACTGCTGGCCCGTGGGCCAGTTACACCATACAGAGGCCATGCCCACCTCAGCTCCGGCAATGCAAAGTCGTGATATGTCGTGACATGTCATGTGATGCAGCAAGTTTGACATCCATGATCTAGAAGGTGAAGGGCTCTCCAACCCCAGCAGTCTTACTTTGCAAGGGACCAGAACTGCTTTTAGTACCATAGAGCCGAAGTATTTATCTCTAAACCAGGGGTCCCTAAACTCTCCAACTCATCAAGCCCTTCATGAAGTAGTTTCAAACTGCTCATCAACCCCTCTGCCCACAAAACAGTATATGAAAATAATTTAACAAATACCATGTTAAAAGTACTATGAATAATAATAGCAATAATAATTGTTTGAGGATTGATACTGACCACTTTGAAGAACCCTGATATAAAAGACAGATTAAATCCTACAGTGCCTCTAGTTTTACTGAGGCAAACTAATCTTGTCTGCAGTTCTTAATGGAAGCTAAAATGAACATCTCTTACAAATAACAGGGCAGGTAAATGCATCTTTTCATTGTGAATTTCGGATAGGTAGAAACTGAATCTTGAATACCGGTAAGTTAGTTCAGATTCCAAAATCCGTTAATCTCCAGACTGTTAAATTATATTTACATTACTATTAAGAATTAGAACAGAGGAAAGCAATCTGGGCCCAGAAGGTGTTGACAAACCAGCATCTCATTGCTGGCCATGCAGAGTTCAGCTATTGGGATTTCTGGTTCAGGAATATCTGGATATACTTAGTTTCTGCCTCCAGAAGTGGTGAATGCTCCAAACACTGGAAGTTTTTTAAGAAGAGACTGGCTAGCCACTTGTCTGAAATGGTATAGGGTTTCCTGCCTGAGCAGGGGGTTGGACTAGATGACCTCCGAGGTCCCTTCCAACTTCTTCTTCTTATTATTATTATTATTATTGTTGTTGTTGTTGTTGTTGTTATTGTTGTTATTATTGTTATTATTATTATCTATTTTAGACTAGAGCTAACTAAAATAATTCAAAGCACCAAAGAAGAAATTCTGTTTGGATGTATCTTGTGCAGCAAACTCAAGACATGGTGGCTGGTGCATGGAACCCAAACTTAATTGGGCTGCCAAACTTAAGCCTGTTTCTGGTTTACCAGTACACTAAACAATAAACTAAACAAACAGGCAACACAACATAAGATGGAATTGCTAAGCCTTCCCCCCAAAAAAACAACAGCAAAACCACCTTTAAATCCACAACTGAGATTAAAAGTTGTACTGTTGTTGTTAGTTGCGAAGTCATGTCCGGCCCATCGCAACCCCATGGACAACATTCCTCCAGGCCTTCCTGTCCTTTACCATCTTCTGGAGTCCATTTAAGCTCATGCCTACTGCTTCAGTGACTCCATCCAGCCGCCTCATTCTCTGTCGTCCCCTTCTTCTATTGCCCTCGATCTTTCCCAGCATGAGGCTCTTCTCCAGTGAGTCCTTCCTTCTCATTAGGTGGCCAAAGTATTTGAGTTTCAACTTCAGGATCTGGCCTTCTAAAGAGCAGTCAGGGTTGATCTCCTCTAGGACTGACCGGTTTGATCGCCTTGCAGTCCAAGGGACTCGCAGGAGTCTTCTCCAGCACCAGAGTTCAAAGGCCTCAATTCTTTGGTGTTCAGCCTTTCTTATGGTCCAACTTTCACTGCCATACATTGCAACTGGGAAGACCATAGCCTTGACTATACGCACTTTTGTTGACAGGGTGATGTCTCTGCTTTTTAGTGTGCTGTCTAGATTTGTCATGGCTTTCCTCCCCAGGAGCAAGCGTCTTTTAATTTCTTGGCTGCAGTCCCCGTCTGCCGTGATCTTGGTGCCCAGGAAAATAAAATCTGTCACTACCTCCATTTCTTCCCCATCTATTTGCCAGGAATTGAGAGGGCCCGATGCCATGATCTTGGTTTTCTTAATGTTAAGTTTCAAACCAACTTCTGCACTCTCCCTCTTTACCAGCAACAAGAGGCTCTTTAGTTCCTCTTCACATTCTGCCATTAGAGTAGTATCATCTGCATATCTTAGGTTGTTGATATTTCTCCCTGCAATCTTAATTCCAACTTTTGATTCATCTAGCGCTGCCTTTCTCATGATGTGCTCTGCATATAAGTTAAACAGGCAGGCCGACAGTACACAGCCTTGCTGGACTCCTTTCCCAATTTTGAACCAATCAGTGGTACTGTGTCCAGTTCTCACTGTTGCTTCTTGACCCGCATATAGGTTTCTCAAGAGACAAATAAGATGGTCTGGTACTCCCATCTCTTTAAGAACTTGCCACAGTTTGTTGTGATCCACACAATCAAATGCTTTAGCATAGTCCAGGAGTCGGCAACCGGAAAAAGGAAAAGAGCCACTCAGAATTGGTTCCATCACACAAACAAAACAGTGGGAGCCGCAAAAAGTGCGCACGCGTGCGTCCACTCACGCGCATGCGCAAAATGGGAGGCACCTGTGCGGCGACGGGTCTCCCCTTTGGAGAGGTGCGCGCCGTCCTGTTCGGAGACGTGCCGCATTCGTCAAACATGGACGAACGCGGCAGCTGTACAAACGGGATGGCGGCGGCTTGGGAGAGGTGCGTGCGCACCTCTCCCAAGCCACCGCTGTCCCTTTTGGAGACCTGCCGCGTTCGTCAAACATGGACGAACGCGGCAGCTGTGCAAACGGGACGGCGGCGGTTTAGGAGAGGTGCACGCGCACCTCTCCCAAGCCGCCACCGTCCCCTTCGGAGACCTGCCGCGTTCATGCCCAAACCGCTGCCGTGCCATTTGCACAACTGCCGCGTTCGTCCATGTTTGACGAATGCGGCACGTCTCCAAAAGGGGCGGCGGCGGCTTGGGAGAGGTGCGTGCACACCTCTCACAAACTGCCGTCCCGTTTGCACAGCTGCCGCGTTCGTCCATGTTTGACGAACGCGGCAGGTCTTCGAAAGGGGCGGCGGCTTGGGAGAGGCGCGCGCGTACCTCTCCCAAGCCGCCGCCGTCCCGTTTGCACAGCTGCCGCGTTCGTCCATGTTTGACGAACGCGGCAGGTCTCCGAAAGGGACGGCGGGGGCTTGGGAGAGGTGCGTGCACACCTCTCCCAAACTGCCGTCCCGTTTGCACAGCTGCCGCGTTCGTCCATGTTTGACGAACGCGGCAGGTCTCCGAAAGGGACGGCGGCGGCTTGGGAGAGGCGCACGCGCACCTCTCCCAAGCCGACGCCATCCCGTTTGCACAGCTGCCGCGTTCATTCATGTTTGACGAACGCGGCAGGTCTCCGAAAGGGACGGCGGCAGCTTGGGAGAGGTGCGCGCGCACCTCTCCCAAGCCGCCGCCGTTCCGTTTGGATGAACGCGGCAGCTGTGCAAACGGGACGGCGGCAGTTTGGGAGAGGTGCCACGCACACCTCTGCCCTTCGGAAAGGTGCACGCGCACCTGTTGGAACGGGCGGTGCCACTCTCCATTTGGAGAGGTGCACGCGCACCACTACCCGTTCGAAGAGGTGCGCGTGCACCAGGCGACTGGGAGCCGCAGGAGACGGCTCAAAGAGGCGCGGGTTGCCGACCCGTGGCATAGTCAATGAAGCAGAAGTAGATGTTTTTCTGGAACTCCCTAGCTTTCTCCATGATCCAGCGTATGTTGGCAATTTGATCTCTAGTTCCTTTGCCTCTTCGAAATCCTGCCTGTACTTCTGGTAGTTCTTGATCCACATACTGCTGGAGTCTAGCTTGTAGGATTTTAAGTATAACTTTACTAGCACGTGAAATGAGTGCAATGGTGCAATAGTTTGAACATTCTTTGGCACTGCCTTTCTTTGGAATTGGAATGTAAACTGATCTTTTCCAATCCTGTGGCCACTGTTGAGTTTTCCAAATATGCTGGCAAATTGAGTGTAGCACTTTTACTGCATCGTCTTTTAAGATTTTGAATAGCTCAGCTGGAATACTGTCACCTCCACTAGCTTTGTTGTTGCTCAGCTTTCCTAAGGCCCACTTCACTTCACATTCTAGGATGTCTGGCTCGAGGTCAGTGACCACCTCATCATGGTCAACATCAGGGATGTTAAGCTCGTTCTTGTACAGTTCTTCTGTGTAATTTTTCCACCTCTTTTTAATCTCTTCTGCCTCTGTTAGGTCCCTGCCATTTTGGTCCTTTATCATGCCCATTTTTGCATGAAACGTTCCCTTCATCTCTCCAATTTTCTTGAAGAGATCTCTGGTCCTCCCTATTCTATTGTTTTCTATTTCTTTGCACTGTTCATTTAAGAAGGCATTCTTATTTCTTCTAGCTATTCTCTGGAATTCTGCATTCAATTGGGTGTATCTTTCTTTTTTTCCCTTGCCTTTCGCTTCCCTCCTTTCCTCAGCTATTTGCAAAGCTTCCTCAGCAATTTTGCTTTTTTGCATTTCTTTTTCTTTGGGATGGTTTTAGTTGATACCTCTTGTATAATGTTGCGAACCTTCGTCCATAGTTCTTCAGGCACTCTCTACCAGATCTAATTCCTTAAATCTGTTTGTCACCTCTACTGTATATTCGTCAGGGATATGATTTAGTTCATACCTGAGTGGCCTAGTGCTTTTCCCTACTTTCTTCAGTTTAAGCCTAAACTTTGCAACGAGAAGCTAATGGTCTGAGCCACAGTCAGCTCCTGGTCTTGTTTTTACTGACTGTATAGAGCTTCTCCATCTTTGCCTGCAGAGCACATAGTCAATCTGACTTCTGTGTTGACCATCTGATGATGTCCATGTGTAGAGCCATCTCTTGGGTTGTTGGAAAAGAGTGTTTGCTATGACCATCGTATTCTCTTGACAAAATTCTATCAGCCTGTGCCCTGCTTCATTTTGTACTCCAAGGCCAAACTTGCCTGTTATTCCGGTTATCTTTTGGCTTCCTACTTTAGCATTCCAATCCCCCATGATGATAACGACATCATTTTTTGGTGTTAGTTCTATAAGGTGCTGTAGGGCTTCATAGAACCAATCAATTTCATCCTCTTCAGCAATGGTGTTTGGGACATAGACTTGGACTACTGTGATATTGAATGGTTTACCTTGGATTCGAACTGAAATCATTCTGTCATTTTGGGGATTGTATCCCAGTATTGTTTTTCCTACTCTTTTAATGACTATGAAGGCTACTCCATTTCTTCTGAGGGATTCTTGCCCGTAATAGTATACCTGATGGTCATCTGAATTAAATTCACCCATTCCTGTCCATTTTAGTTCGCTGATTCCTAAGACGTCCATGTTCAGTCTTGTCATCTCTTGTTTGACCCCGTCCAGCTTTCCTTGATTCATGGATCTTACATTCCAGGTTCCTATGGAGAAAAAATCTTTAAGCATCGGACTTCCCTTTCACCACCAGACACATCCACAGCTGAGCGTCCTTTCGGCTTTGGCCCAGTCGCTTCATTCTTTCTGGCATTACTAGTATTAGCCCTCTGCTCTTCCCCAGTAGCATATTGGGCGCCTTCCGACCTGAGGGGCTCATCTTCCAGCATCATATCTTTTTGCCTTTTGGTACTGTCCATGGGGTTTTCATGGCAAAGATACTGGAGTGGGTTGGCATTTCCTTCTCCAGTGGATCCCATTTTGTCAGAACTCTCTGCTGTACTACAGATGCTATACTTTTAAGTAATCTTGTTAAGTGTGTTTTTCAAAATCCAAGCTACAATTCTGTGAACAAAAATGATTATTATTAACAATTAACTAGCTACATCCTAGCTAATTACCTACATTCTTAAATTTCCTTTGGAAGGAAACAAGAAATACAGAGATGGCAGCAATGTAGCACCAGGCCCTATAAACAGACATGCCACCATACTTCCAATTTTCAATAAGCTGATAACTTCATTACTTCCATAACTATGACACTGGCTACATTACTCCATCTTCAGTTCAGACTTCCTTAATCATGGCAATAGTCAGCCATATCTCTGAATGATTAATACATGTCTTCAGAAACTGTACTTTGGACAGTTAATAGCATTAGACAAAATCCCCTGGGTTATAATTAACATATTTATCAAGTTTTTTTCTGCTGGACAAAAAAAGGATGTGAGCTTTTGATGTTTTACTTCTTAATTTCTAAAGAGTGAGAAATTGAGTTTTCCCTACTCCTACTGAGGAATTGAAGAAAAGAGGCAAGCTAGCTTCTCTCTTCTCCATTCGTCTGCTATACACTATTTCATACATAATTCCAATTTATGCCACATTTTTTTTTACCCCTATACATTTGTCACTTAGCTGACAATCATAACCCAAAACACTTTATTGAATCTAACCAGCTAACAATGTGCAACACTGGAGTAATCATGTGAGTAACTCCACAGGGAAAGGATCAGTCCTGTTGGTTTGCCTTTAAAAGAATTAGATTCTTTCTCCGTTCCATAGCATAGTTCAGTAAACACTTTCTTATATTTTAGATCTGGAAGTTGTGGGAATGCTTTGATGGCCTTGGATTTGACCCTTCCCAGATACCTAGCCTCTTCAGAAACATTTACTATATTTACCAGCTGTCCCTAAGGGAGGGTCATTGGGAGCTGGTTGGATTGGCCTTTGCTTCCAGTAAGAAAACATTCCTGCTCTAGGATCAGAATAATACTGAAATCTTACATCTAGTTCATTTACAATAAGGCACAGGAATAAAGGGGGATTTGGGTAAGAAGATGAAAATTTTGCAGGACTGAATACCCCCCCCCTTCCCTGTTACAATATTTGATTAATAAGCATTTTACTATCTATCCTCAGAATAATAATAAAAAAAATCACCCTGCATCTGCAACTAGTGAAAAAGCTACAGAGCTCCTGGTTTGGAGGGAACGGAGAGAACAAGCTGTAAATCCGAAGTGTTTTTTAAGCCTTTGAGAACTCATCTTAGTACAGCAACACAGGTATGTCATCACAAGAGCATCAGATCATTGCTCTGTGCAGCCTCCCACACACGCACTTGTGGCTCATTCCCTTTCTGCCATCTTCTCCCTCTTTACGCATACATTATGTGTTCGAGTATTGCATTATTCCTAGCCGAATCCTTTGCCACCACCATTTTAATGATTCGTGTTGAAGGAGAATGTTCAGTAGCTTTAGAACATCTTAATTGCAGTGTACCTGTGCAACTTTCAAGAGCCTGAATTTGACAGCTTTCAAAAGGATAAATCATCTAAAGAAAGGGGGAGATTCTGTTGCTGCTTTTTAGGAGGAACAACAAAAGCACAAATGGGTGGGTGATCAACTACGTGTTAACATAGCTCTTGCTAAACTTTCACATTTTCTGTCCAGATGTGCACACTGAAAGATATAGTCTGCCTTTAATTCAACTGAGTGCAGGTAGTACTCACTACATCGACTTACAATCAATCATTTAGTGACTATTTGAAGTTAGAACAGCACTGGAAAAAAATGACTTGTGGCCATTTTTCATCACTGTTGCACCATCCCATGGTCACATGATCAAAATTCAGATGCTTGGTAACTGGATCATATTTATGACGGGCTCAGTGTCCTGGGGTCATGTGATCACCTTTTGTGAGCTTCTGACAAGCAAAGTCAATGGGGGAGGCAGATTCACTTAACAACCACATTACTAACTACTGCAGTGATTACCAAATATGTCAAGAAAAGTCGTAAAATAGAGCAAAACTCACTTAACAACTGTCTTGCTTAACAACAGAAATGTTAGGCTCAATTATAGCGATAAGTCAAGGCTTCCTGTAGTACAGAACCAATCCAAAAACATATTTTCATAATCTGATGCTTTCCAGAGCCAATGGGCTTATCCTCAATCAGGTTATACCACATTGACCCTCCAGTTATGATAACACTTAGGGTGGGGTTGCCAGACCACCCATCAATATACAGAACAGGTCAGGAAGCATTTTCTGTTTAGCCTGCAGCAGCATTGAATGACATAGGCCTTTTTCCTCACACAAACTGTTCTCATCCACATTAGTAAAACATTTCTTAATTCCTCCAGAATATAGACAAGATCAGAAGGGTGGCACTGTGAAAACAATGGGGAAGTTAAAGAAAAAAAAATGGATGGATGGAACAGGAGAAATTGGTACATATGTAGAATTCATTGTAATAATAAAGGAGATAAAGCAACATGACAGGTTTACACCAATGGGCTCTTCAATCATCCAGCCATCAGCTTAAAAAACACTTTTTTCAGAAGAATAAGTAGAGATGTTGTGAACGCTACAGCTACCTCAGTAGTGCCAATTCCAGCTATGTGGATTTCTAGGCAAACTTTTGCTATCATCAAACTTCTGTGAGGAAAGGAGAATCAGGAACCGAGACAATATACAGCAGTAATTAAAAGCAAGTTCAAATGTATTCATCACCAAAATCCAGAGATCAAGCTTTGTTCAATGGAATTGAGGATATGCAAATTCCACTTAGCTCCATCCACAATCGGAGTGATTGTGGGGATGGGGAAAGGTCACAGAACTTGCCTCCCCTCATATTATTCAAGGGCTCTCATTCATTCTTCATTCATTCATTTTGCTTGATGGGAGGACTTCAGTTTTGCTTGCCTGCTCCCCTTAACATGTTTTTACCACCTCTAGACAGACCAATTTTTATAGCCTTTCTTCAACACCAAAGGCATTAGCTATCCTTCAACAAAGCATCTTCAATTAGTACAGGGTTTCCATTCTGTCTCATCCACCAGTTACACGTTTATCTTTTTATCACCAAGGAGCTCCGCCATCTCTTCCCTCAGCCCCACTTTCCCCCATACCTGCTTCCAAACGAAGGAGTCTGTACTGTTCTGGTACCAAGAAATCACCAGGTGAAGGACAGCTAGCAAGGCTCCAGCCAGCACTGCCACCCGCATGCGCACGGGCAGAAGGGTGTAGATGATGTAGATGAAGAAGATGCTCCACCAGACCCCCTCGGAGGCACTTCGTGGTGAGACGTGGAGAGTGCCCAAAGCCTGCACTCCACACAGTGCCACGATGACCAGATAGCTCACCACCCACATGCAGTTCTGGTGGAAGCCAGTCCGATTGCAGAGGACCATCAGGGAGAGGAAGAGGGTAGCAGCCACGGCAAGGGCAGCGGTGTAGGACACGTTGGGAGTGCCAGGCACACAGTGGAAGAGAAGCATGATGCAACACGCTAGCACCAAGACACCCATCAGCACCGTCAGTGAACTCTGGTTCATCTGGAAGAAGTAGCGCTGGTAGAGACGCTCCAACTTGGCTGAGTGGAAGCGCTTAGAGCGGAACACTTGCAGGAGGCGCCAGCCGCAATCGCTGGCAGACAGCCCCTTGGCCTCAACCACCATGCTGCCACCACCATCCTCAAATCCCAGGTCCACAGCTTTCAGCCCCAAATCTCCAGTTCCAGAACCAGGCAGAAGTGATGGTGGTTGCTTCCTGCCATAGTGGTCTTCCTGCCAAGAACAGTTCAACCCCAGCGCACCGCTGCCTCTGCGCTCCAGCTCTTGGTCTTGTAGGCAGCTCATGTAGCGTGGGCCACAAAGTGCTGGGCGATGGCGCTTGGGCCCATTGCGCTCCCCCCAAGCGGTCTTCCGCTCATCCACCTTGGGCACCAGGATGCCACTAAACCAGGACATACTGCGGGAAAAGGGGAAAAGGTTAGAAGAAGCTTCGGAAAGATCTCTTTGCTCCAGGACAGGGGTAGGCAACCTCGGCTCTTTTATACTCATGGACTTCAACTCCCAGAATTCCTGAGTCAGCTGACTCAGGAATTCTGGGAGTTGAAGTCCACGAGTCATAAAAGAGCTGAGGTTGCCTACCCCTGCTCCAGGAGAACAAGGTGCACGCTATTCCCCAAACAATTCAGCGGGCAGAACAGCTTCCACCGCTGTTCTGAAGTGCAACTGGGTGGCAAGGAGGTCCCTTTCCATTCCCATTCCCTTGCAGAGTCCAGGCTTTTTGCATGCATGAAGCCCCAGGAGCCAACAGATCTGCTTGCTTTCTTTCTCTGTGGAATGTTTTCAGCTGAAGTCCTTTTGACTCCCAGCAGAAGAAGGTGGCAGCCCAGGGACAAAAGACAGGAGGGCAGGAGACATAGCCAGGGAAAACCTGACCCAGGATGGCAGGAAGCGACAAGACCTTGCCAAATGTCAGATTCTGGGCAAAAAGCATCAAGACGTTCCACAGAGGAGAGTTTTAACACCTGTGGGGGGAAAAATGCTTCTGTCCCAGAATGTGACTCTGCAAGGGATTCTCAAACAACAAAGGATATATATATATCCCTGTCAGCAAGACAGACCATTGGTTCGGCCTTGGGGAAGCCCCAGTACCTGGAAGGCCCCTAGGAATAGGGCACAATGAGGCGACATGGGTCTCCGTAAGGGAGCACCCTCAGTGTCAGCTTTCTTATTTCCTCTTCATCAAGCTGAGGCTGCAACCTGCAGGAAGAAGACAAACTGTCAGCTGGTCACACATTAGTTTCCATTCCCTGGCTGAAGTACCAGCTGTACTCATTCTCTGGAACTCAAAGCAAAAGGTTTTGGGTTTTTTTCCCCTCCCAACAACTCCTTAAAGGTAAAGGTAAAGGTTCCCCCGCACATGCGTGCTAGTCGTTTCCGACTCTAGGGGCCGGTGCTCATCTCCGTTTCAAAGCCGAAGAGCCAGCGCTTGTCCGAGGACGTCTCCGTGGTCATGTGGCCGGCATGACTAGACGCCAAAGGCGCACGGAACGCTGTTACCTTCCCACTGGAGTGGTCCCTATTTTTCTACTTGCATTTTTACGTGCTTTCGAACTGCTAGGTTGGCAGAAGCTGGGACGAGTAACAGGCGCTCACTCTGTTACGCGGCACTCGGGATTCGACCCGCCAAACTGCCGACCTGATTGACAAGGTCAGCGTCCTAACCATCCACAACTCTCTTTGCATATTTCCTTCCCATTTTTTTGAACGGATAGCTTGCTTCCTTTATATCCAAGCAGACATTTCTACGTAGAATTGTCTACTTATGTATTCTGTCCTTCCCTACCCTTCCCACATACCCACACTCACACTGCAGGAGATAGACAGTACACAAAAGTAAAATAATGCAGATTACCCTCGTTGCAACAAGTACACCATTAAGAAAATGATTCTCAGATAAACTATGAATTCAGTCAACTGCTAGGATACTGGAGGTCCTAACTTTTTTTCCCCAGACTTACTTTGAACAAGACCACCAGCAGTGACTACCTTTAGTTTATAACCCTCCAATATCCTGGGTAGAATCTAATACAGCCAGCCAACAATCAGCTGTACATCCAGAGGTTGCTGTAACAAAACAGTTATCACGATGCTAATGTTATCTTCATCCCAAAAGACAGATCTCAACATTCCAATCCAATTTAAGCCATGCCCCTGCATTCAACTTTAACAGAGTAATCAAACACTGTATAGTGCCTTGACCCCTAAATCTCCTCTGCAAGGTCTGGAGAGAACAGAAAGTAGGATGTGGGGCAGAAGTCCTAACTAATCTGCTTTTCCACTCCCTATCTGGCCTTTAAGCATATGGAGTGCTTTAGATGGAAACCTAAAGACTTAAAGTAGGGGTAAGACTAGCATATATATACATATACATACACACACACAGAGAGAGAGCTATACACTATATACATACAACCAAGCTTAAAATTAACCAAGCTTAGCATATTGTATGTAAACATTTAGCAATTATTTAGTTGATCTGGTAACTACTCTGACTGAACCCAGCCACAACAAAACTGACTTCAGTCTTAAGGGTGAAATAAGAGGGGCTTGGAACATCCTTCATCCTATGGAGAAAAGGCCATCATTAAATGCCTCACGGGCAAGCCCTGCAGAAAGAGATATATTTAGTTTGATTTCATCAACAGCTTTGAAGAATGCTTTGGCTGTCCAATGTATGATCACAATCATAATCATAATATTAAAGTTGGAAGGGACCTTGGAGGTCATCAGTTCAACCCCCTGCTCAGGCAGGGAAACCCTATACCATTTCAGACAAATGGCTGTCCAGTCTCTTCTTAAAAACTTCCAATATTGGAGCATTCACAGCTTCTGGAAGCAGGTTGTTCCACTGGTTAATTGTTCTAACTGTCAGGAAGTTTCTCCTTAGTTCTAGGTTGCTTCTCTCCTTGATTACTTTCCATCCGTTGCTTCTTGTCCTGCCTTCAGGCACTTTGGAGAATAGCTTGACTCCCTCCTTCTTTGTGGCAGCCCCTGAGATATTGGAACACTGCTATCATGTCACCCCTCACCCTTCTCTTCATTAAAGTAGACATACCCAATTCCAGCAGCTGTTCCTTATATGTTTTAGCCTCCAGACCTCTAATCATGTTTGTTGCTCTTCTCTGTACTCTTTCCAGAGTCTCAACACCTTTTTACATCGTGGTGACCAAAACTGGATGCGGTATTCCAAGTGTGGCCTTACCAAGGCATTGTAAAGTGGTATTAACACTTCACGTGATCTTAATTCTATCCCTCTGTTAATGCAGCCTAGCACTGTGTTGGCTTTTTTGGCAGCTGCAGCACACTGCTGGCTCATATTTAAGTGATTGTCCACTAGGACTCCAAGATCCCTCTCACAGTTACTACTATTGAGCAAGGTACCCCCCTATACTATACCTGTACATTTGGTTTTTCTTGCCTAAATGTAGAACCTTACTTTTTTCATAATCATAATCGAAGCAGCACGAAGAGAAGGTTTAGAGAAGGGCAAAATCAAGTAGGACTGATTGACAGGAGGACCAAGTTCTCAGTTCCTCAGGTCCAAAAACTTATGAGACAAACATTCTATTAGACCAAGAAAGGGCCATGAAGACATACAGAGAAAGGCAACTATTGTCTAACCTGAAAAGAAGACTAGTGTGCTTCACTTCACCTGTTTACCTTTGAAACAGAAGGCTTATCTCAGTTTCACTGAGAATATATACAGGTAGTCCTTGACTTATAACCATTCATTTAGTGACCGTTTGAAGTTACAGCAGCACTGGAAAAAATGACTCATGACTGTTTTTCACACTTATGCTGCAGCATCCCCGTGGCCATGTGATCAAAATTCAGATACTTGATAACTAAATTTATGACAGTTGCACTGTCCCGGGGTCATGTGATCACCATTTGTAACCTTCTCAAGTGGTTTCCGACAAGCAAAGTCAATGGGGGAAAGCAGTTTTGCTTAACAACCACACAAAAACTGTAGTGATTTTGCTTAACAATTGTGGCAAAAAAACAAACAAACCCTATCGTAAAATGGGGCCTACCTCACTTAACAAATGTCCTGCTTAGCCGTGGAAACTTTGGGCTTCATTGTGGTCGTACGTTGAGGACCACATGTAGTGCAGACAATAAAGTTTTAATATCTAGGGTGATGCCATCTTAAATTTAGGGCCATCTTTCCTCTAAAGCCATTACAGACTAGAAGCATTACAAGAAGGACTCTCCAACCTGTATGCTTTCACTTTCTCTCACAGAAAATAATTATCACAAATGAAGACGAATATGTGTGTCCCAGGATAATGTTGCAGGATCCAATCTACCCGGTGACTGACCCAGATTGGATCCTGAAACTTAACTATCATTTATTCCCACTGAAAAAGGGGAGGGTGAGAATGCAGAGAAATAAATTTACTAATACCTGGAATAAATCTCCTGATCAAAAAAGGCAAGTCCTTTTCCCCCAACATATTGTGCTAGAAGACATAACTAAACCCATTACAGCCTTCTTCAACCTGGGCATCCTTCAGATATGTGGGTGTCAGCTCCCCAAACTTTCAAAAAGGGCTGTTATCTGGGAATTCTGGGAGTTGAAGTCCATAAAACTGAAATATTTCCCGGATGAGAAAATTGTGATATAAAAACAGTCTATATAATCCAGAAGATACAAAAACTCTTCCCCATCCCATCTCCTTCATTTGCTCGCTCATCTGATCCTTTGCAACAGAGAGCAGCAACCAGAGGTAAAAGGATCCTTATACTTAAGAGCTCTACCGAAATCCAACTGCTTACTTTGGGAGTTCTCAAGCTACGGATTGGGAGGCCCCAGGGAGACACAAGCAACTTCTGCAAGCAGAACTGAAAAACACTTGTCAAAGCTCTGAACTCACGCTTCGTCTCAAAAAGCTGAAGCAAGAAAAAAACCCAATCATATTTTGAGAGCTGGCTATCAGTCCAAATTGTCCCAAATCACAGCTGCTTTGTTAGTTTTATTCACAAGGAATGCTCACACACCTTGATTTGTCCTTTTCAGGGGGATAAGGCAGAGCTTTGAGAAGGCCTGAATTAACTCCTTAAACCAATAACTCAGTTCTTCTCTAGGTTCCAGGGGGTTTATCCCAGTGTGTGACCCAATGGATTTTGAAGTTCTGCATTTATGTGGAGGGAAAAGCATCTCCCAGCATTGCCCCTTTCAGCAGCCAAACTTGCGATTCAGCATGAAACCAAACTGGAATAGTTTTCTCTTTCAAACTATTTGTCTTGACTGTCAGCCAAAACCAGGGCTGGTTTTAGCTTCGGCCTCTTCAGAGAATGATTCCAATACCGTTCAACAAAACTGTTGTCTCCATCTATTCTGGGAGATGGGAACAATGTTATGGCAGCACCCTTCTATCACGGGCACCCGGGGAACACATCAGGATACAGCCCCTCTTCCTGTCCCCTTTGAGTCCAGGCAGAATAACCCCATCCTAGTCCATCAGGACTCTGGCCAAACCACCTCCATTGTGGGACACAGCAGCCGAGTAAGAGACAAGTACAGCTTCGTGGCAGGCTACAGATATAGGCCAGGGGGTGCTGTGCAGACTAAAGTGGCAGATGCAAGCTTTGAGAGAGGAAAAATGGCCACAACTAAATAACACTAAAATAGCAACATCTCAGAATTCAGTTCTCCCAGCAAGAAATGTCACTCCCCCAAATGCAGAAAAAATAAAATAAAAATCAAATAATACAATAAGAATACCAACAGTGATTGAACTGCAACAGTAGCTGGTCTGGGCCTAAGTGTGTGTGTACAAGATACAGCACTGAAAAAAGTGACTTATGACCATTTTTCACACTACTGACCATTGCAGCATCCCCATGGTCACGTGATTTACATTCGGATGCTTGACCACTGACTCACATTTATGACAGTTGCAATGTCCCGGGATATGTGATCCCCTTTTGCAACCTTTGGACAAGCAAAGTCATTGGGGAAAGTCACTTAACAACGGTGTTACTAATTTAACAACTGCAATGATTCACTTAACAAACGTGGCAAGAAAAGTCATAAAATGGGGCAAAATTCATTTAATTTCTCATTTTGTAACATGAAATTTCAGGCTCAATTGTGGTCACAAGTTGAGGACTACCTGTACAGTAGCTTGGGTGGATCCATTCTTGAGACACATAGAGGTTCACCCTTTTGAGCTCTGGGAGAAAAGCCAGGACACACAGAAACACCCTAAACTTCTTTGTGGCAGAGTACACACCAGGCCTGCAAGCAAGTTCCCCAACGCACAGGAGTGCAGGTTACAGGTCAACACTCTTTCTCTCCCACCCCTCAGGTCCTCCTGCCTGGTGGCTTGCAATATTGCATAGGGCAGGGGTAGGCAACCTCGGCTCTTTTATGACTCATGGACTTCAACTCCCAGAATTCCTGAGCCAGCTTGGCTCGCTCAGGAATTCTGGGAGTTGAAGTCCGTGAGCCATAAAAGAGCCGAGGTTGCCTACCCCTGGCATAGGGGAAAGCTCCGCATGGCACAATCCTTTCCTTCACTCATTCCCCCCTCCTCTTTGCAGGAGGCATATGCAGAACAGCCAGAAAGCAACCCAGAAGTAGAAAAAAGCTTCAGGAAAGCCCACCTGTTCCTCCTCTAGGTAAGTAACCCGTCCAGACCGAGAAGCTGAAAGAGCTTAGGGCCCATTTTCTGGCTCCAACCATCCCTTATTGAGGCATCCCAGAAAAATCAAGGGCGGGGGAGGGAAGGAACCACAAAAGCGACGGGAGACGGACAGACAGAACAGACGTGCGAGGGTCTCCCTCCCCTCCCTCCCGCCCCCACCCCCTTCTGATGCAAACGAGTTGAATTAGTATTCCTAGCCCGCCAGGCAAAGCCTTTTCGCCTGTAACGTCCGAATCCAAAGAGAACGGGGACTTATACACACCGGTGTACTTGATACAAACCCTGCAAGCCCATCCAGTCGGGGGCTGCAGCAAGGGAACTTTCCCGGCGCTGAGCAACTACGGCGCCTACCGAGGGCCTGGAGTCCGTGTGCTGTACAGGTGCGTCCTCACGCCCCTTTCCTTGCGGTCTCCGCACCTCCCGGCCTGTCGAGCGCCCCGACACCAGAGGCTTGTAGCTAAGACTCTCCCCACCCACCCGAAGCCCGCCCTTGCCGCCCGCAATCCTCCGAGTCGAGGGAGAGACGGCCTAACGACTCCCCCCAACCCGCCCCTCTCCTCTCCTCTCCTCGTCCTTTCTCATCCTTCTCGAGATTGGGCATTTCCCAAAGGCCCGGGCCTCTCCAGAGCCGCCTGTCCCCCTGCCTCGGCTCCATGGCTCCAGAGGCGCAGAGCGGGCGCCTCTCGGGTCAGATCTTTCGGCTCCTTGCGCGCTCGGGAGCCGCAGTTGCACCCGTTCGCCTCCCACCGTTCCCTCTATTCACCTCGCAATGGCCAAGCGATCTGTGTGGAAAGGCTGGGCCCTCCTCTCGGGGCAGCGGGAAGAAGCAGGCGCCGTCCCCTGCCCAGCAGCTCTTTCTCCTAGCCCTCGCTCTGTGTTTACAGCGTGTCCCCCGCTCGCCGCCTTCGTCTCTTCTCCATTCCTGCTTGCTTGCTTGCTTGCTTGCTCGCTCGCTCTGGGCCCGTCCCCTCCTCCCGCGTTGTCCAGGGTAAACGCCCTCTAGCCCGGATCCACAAGGCTCGCCCCACTCTGTGCGCTCCCGACCGGGGATCGCCAAGCGGGAGGCCTTAAAGGCACAAGATCCCTTTTGTCTGCTTCCCTTTCCCCGTCGCGTTGGGATGCGGGGGCAGTTGTGGAGGTGGCGGGGGGGGGGAGAGAGAGAGACGCGAAGGTGCAGAGAAGAGCAGTGATTTTTGGCAGCGAATGCGCTTGGCAACGGAGTCAGAAGAGGCTGCCCAACGCAGGGGCACCTGCTGCAAACAGACTGAAGGACAGAGGGGAAGCAGGCACTCGTTGGCCCAGTGGCTTTTAGCTTACTCCCCGCCGGTGGGTGATTGATTTCGTCGGCTGAGAAGCCTGCCCTCAGCACGCTTTTCCGGGGATATCAAACATCCACCACCTGGATAAAAAAAAAATAACCTCATGTTTCTAATCCTTCTTCATGTCCTGAGCCGTATATTTCAGTTGCAGATCAAGAGCTTCTAGATATGAGGCCTCTTTCCTGCGATTGCATTTTTCCCCAGTATAAAGGAGGTATACACCCCTAACTAAGTGATCCCCCCCAAACAATGTCAGTTAGTCATGTAGGGGAGGAGTTAAGCTTTGTCTTTGCTCTGTGGCCACCTGTTTGATTTTTTTCCCCTCCTAAACTCTGAAGAAGCTTGCTCTTTTTTTTCCTACAAGCCTATGAACACCCAATCCACAATTGACCAGGAGAACTCTCTGTAACTGGGGTTCATTGAGCTAAGCTGCAAAAATCCAGACCGCCAAAATGTCTGGTAACCCTAGTTCTAACCCTGACAAGGTCTACTGTAGTATTGAGGGACATTTCACCTTGGGAAATAGCAGATGGGTTGAGAAATGCCCTGCTGGCAAGCATTGGTATTGGCTGTGGAGACCCAAGTTAAGTTTATTGACAGTTCATGCTCCTCCTGGAGGAAAAGGAACAGCCAATTAGCTGCTTGCCCTCAGCTCTCCTCTAGGGGGAGCAGTGGGGGTGAACCCTAATTCTTACTATTTAAAGTTAAAAGGTAAAGGTAAAGGTTCCCCCGTACATGCGTGCTAGTCGTTTCCGACTCTAGGGGCCGGTGCTCATCTCCGTTTCAAAGCCGAAGAGCCAGCGCTTGTCCGAGGACATCTCCGTGGTCATGTGGCCGGCATGACTAGACGCCAAAGGCGCACAGAACGCTGTTACCTTCCCACCGTAGTGGTCCCTATTTTTCTACTTGCATTTTTACGTGCTTTCGAACTGCTAGGTTGGCAGAAGCTGGGACGAGTAACAGGCGCTCACTCTGTTACGCGGCACTCGGGATTCGACCCGCCAAACTGCCGACCTTCCGATCGACAAGCTCAGCGTCCTAACCCACTGAGCCACCCTCTCTTAATTTGTGTGTGTGAGGAAGAAGGCAAATACTCTAGGCTTCCCAAGGGGGGGGTCTAGATTATTAAGGAAGTCCCAATGGGGATTTGGGAAGAACCCGCAGAGGCTGGTGTAGTCTTTTAAAGGCGTGTCTGAGAGAGCCTTCTTCCCGCTGCAGCTGCAAACATGTCTTGCTGCAGGATGGATAGGCATAGCCCCACAGACCCATCACCTTTCTGGCGTCCAGACTGGCTGATTATGGAATAATGCCAACAAATCTCCTTAACAGAGTGACTTACTAAAGTGCTCTTTGGGAGTGATTATCCCAGACACAAAAGGCCTGTGCTTCCCCTGGGTCTTCTTGATTTGCTTCTCCCCAGACAAGAAACACGAGGAAGGGGGCGCTAATGAATTAATTGATTCCAGTCTCTTTCTCCTTGTGTTCCATTGCATCATATTTGGTATCATGGGGATTTGAGGTGGATATCGTGTGATAGTTTTAACCCTTCCTGAACTGGAAGCCGGAACATTACCAAATCCTCAGAGAGCAGGGTTTTGTTTTGTTTTTTCTTTGTGAAGGTTCGTATCCGTAAGAACTCCAAACTCTTCTTTTCCCTCCGGTTAGGACGCTGAGCTTGTCGATCGGAAGGTCGGCAGTTTGGCGGGTCGAATCCCGAGCGCCGCGTAACAGAGTGAGCGCCTGTTACTTGTCCCAGCTTCTGCCAACCTAGCAGTTCGAAAGCACGTAAAAATGCAAGTAGAAAAATAGGGACCACTCCGGTGGGAAGGTAACAGCGTTCCGTGCGCCTTTGGCGTCTAGTCATGCCGGCCACATGACCACGGAGACGTCCTTGGACAAGCGCTGGCTCTTCGGCTTTGAAACGGAGATGAGCACCGGCCCCTAGAGTCGGAAACGACTAGCACGAATGTGCGGGGGAACCTTTACCTTTTTTATTCTTTTCTAATCATTTCGGAAAAATAATGCCACAGATTATCAATTTGGCTTGGTTAGGTGTTAGGTAAAGGTAAAGGTAAAGTTTCCCCCGCACATGCGTGCTAGTCGTTTCCGACTCTAGGGGCCGGTGCTCATCTCCGTTTCAAAGCCGAAGAGCCAGCGCTTGTCCGAGGACGTCTCCGTGGTCATGTGGCCGGCATGACTACACGCCAAAGGCGCACGGAACGCTGTTACCTTCCCACCGTAGTGGTCCCTATTTTTCTACTTGCATTTTTACGTGCTTTCGAACTGCTAGGTTGGCAGAAGCTGGGACGAGTAACAGGCGCTCACTCTGTTGCACGGCACTCGGGATTTGACCCGCCAAACTGCCGACCTTCCGATCGACAAATTCAGCGTCCTAACCCACTGAGCCACCGCATCCGTGGTTAGGTGTTAGCAAAAGAGCCTTGGTGGAGCAGTGGGCTAATGCCTCCTTAAGTAACACCAGCTGCCTGCAATTAATGCAGGTTCGCATCCCACCAGGCTCAAGGTTGACTCAGCCTTCCATCCTTCCGAGGTAGGTAAAATGAGGACCCAGATTGTTGGGGGCAATTAAGCTGACTTTGTAATAATGCTGCTTGGAGTGTGTGTGAAAGCCCTACTAAGCAGGCATATACATAGAATGAAGGCTACTGCTAAGCTTGTCAGCCGCCCTGAGTCTTTGGAGAAGGGCGGGATATAAATGGAATTAAAAAAAAAAGGCAAATTCCTACTTTCTACTTGTTCCGTATTTGAGGAGTAAAGGGTAGAATATTTTATTCTTGCTAGAACCTTGGGACTTTCATAAACATCTCCTCAGAGGTTGTACGAAATTGTACTTTCACCCACTTCTTTCCTCTTACTTTCCTCATCTCATGATTACAGGTAACAGACAGACAGACAGACTGAAACTTATTCGATATATTTAGAAATTTTGAATCCCTTGGTGTTGAATGTTCACAATCCATTATTATTTAAATGTTGTAGTCACTAGCAACTAAGTACATAAGTACATAATGTTATCCTAACTTACTTTGGGGAGAAACTCTACTGGAATAAGTGAGAAGTCTCTCTGGAATGTGATTCTTCTGCGTGTTAATTTGTTCTTATGTGTAGAGATAGTGTGGTTTCTATATTATTATGATTGGTGGCATAGTCAGCCATATGTTTAGACTGGATCTGGCATTATTCATCTACCTGTCGAGTCCTTTTCAAGGACCTGGATAGGCAGATATTGTTTGGTGGTGTTAAAGGTATTCTCACCAGATATAAGTTTTTCCAAGGAAAGCAGCCTTTTGAAATGGACTGATAGGAATTTTGCCAGTGGTGCTCCAGAGGTTTTGGGATTGCACCTAAAGAGCTTATTAGTATTGGTACTATCTTTTGATTTTTTTTGGCCATTTTACTGCTACCCAAATCCTATCTAGACTTTTTGTCTTTCGTACTAGTCTGGGGTGTTATGTGGCAAATGGTTGTCTGTTTGACTTCTAAAATCCCTTTAGTTTCTTTAGTTTCTATTGTATTGTCTTATTTTGTGGTCCTGCCAATTCTTGCTTGCAGGCAAATTGTATTTCTTACGAATATTCCAGTGCACCTTTGTTGACACTTTGTCATGCCATTGTTTGTCTGTGCAATCTTCTTGCAGCAGCTGACTAGGTGGCCCACTGTTCCTTTAGCTTCTTTGCAAAGGTGGCATTTCCTGTCAGTTCCGTCTTTTCAATTCTGGCTTAGTATACATTTGTCCTTAAGGCTTGGTCTTGTGCAGCCAGAGTTAACCCCTGTCTCTTTCTTAACCATTGCCAGGTCTTGTTACCTGCTTTGCCTGGACAATTCCCTGCAGTTGTCTTGGCAAGATTTTGCAGAAGTGGTTTGTCATTGCCTCCTTCCCAGGGCTGAGAGGAGGGACTGTCCAATGTGCTCATCTGGCTTACTGCCTAAGGTAGGATTAGAACTCCACAACCTCTGGCTTTCTAGCCTGGAGCCTTAACCACTGCCCAAAACCAGAACACCACTATGTGTAAGGGCTCCTAAATTGAACAAAATCTTAAACAGAAAAATAACGGGTCAAATATTTTATTCCTTTTCGAGATGCATATCCCTTCTTTTCTAAGAATTCAAGACACCTTAGAATAAAATATAATGAAAGTCATTAAGTATAGTCGTTAGAAAAGAAGCAACAAACCAGAAGAAACCGGGCGGAGAGGACACGAAGAATTGCAGAAGAATTAAATAACTATTAATCGTGTTTGTATAAATTCATACAGGAATATAAGGAGATAGTATGGCAAATAAGCAAACCAAAAGGAAATTAAAAATAGCCTGGAACACTTGTGCAATCCCGATGTTTTGATATTAGCAGAATTCCTCAAGTATGAACGAGGCTGGCTGGGAATTATGGATATTATAGTCTAAAGATACCTGGAAGGTGCCTGTTAGGGCTATCTGTCCTTGGCTATTACAATAAGAAAAGACCAGGCCAAAAGCCATCCTATGAAGCAGAGTTTTCTAATAATAATCAGAAAAGGCTTGAGGAAGACTTCCTCATACATAAAGTTCAGCACCTAGGCACAGCCATTAAAAATATAATACTAGCACTACACATGGTGCTTGATAAAATGACATCAGTCCCTGTCTCAGTGAGTTTAAAAATTAAACAATTTAAACAAAGGAGAAAATATTTGGAGGAGGAATGGAGATAAAGGTAGCGATAACTTGGTGGCAATGTGCACATTTTATTTCACATTTAAACTAATTTGTCTTTTCCAAAAGGGCACCAAAATAGCTTTTTTTTTAAAAAAACAAAAACCTTAATTCAGAAGCATTGTAACTGCTATAAGGATATGACATGTATGGGATGAACTGCAGCCCGAGAGATGCTACCAGAGAATTGTTCCATTGACTTTAATTTGACTTTTACTTTAAAAAGATTTTTATATAGGAGGCAAATTGGTAAAGTGACTTGCCTCTGCCCACTCTACTACCCCAGGATGTTCTCTTTCAGCCCAGCTTAACTCAGTCATTTCTGTGTGGGCAAGTGAGTACAGTTCTCATTTGTTTTGATGAGAAGAAATTTATTTTAAAAAAAAGAAAAACAGCCAGCAGCATCTAGCCAGATGTCGGTGTAGTGGTGTCTAAGGTAGGGAAAGGATGTCTGTGATATCAAATGGTGAATGCAGCTGGGTAATCAAAGCACCAGATCTTTTTATTTTATGTTGCGTGCCAGTTACATCTGGTACTTGATACTGCTGACCCCTTCCCACCCACCCACCATGATTTTTTTTTAGATCATCTCAGAGAAACTCAAGTTAGATTAGCTAGTACTTTGATAAGTGGTCATCGAGACATCTCAGAGCTGTAAGCTCAAGTTGAAAAAACATCAAAAATACAGCCATTAAGACTCATAAGATTGCATGGATTTGTCCACTCAACAGCAGTAATCAAGCTTGACTCAAAGGAATCTCTTAACAGAATTCAGTCCAAGAGAGAGGGGGATAGAGCACACAAAAGGGACAAAATGTTGCACTGTTCTGCAGTGGTACAGTCACTAATGGTCTTTGCCCCATTCATGAATTGATGTTGAAGCCGTTGTGATTTCATCCCTGAGCCAATTTATGTCTGGCTCAGCTATCAAACTGTCAAACTGCACTTGAAGTGATTATCCCATCAAGATGCCAGCGTTCTGGAGAGCTTGTAATTCAGCTGGTATCCCATTGGTATCCCTTTTGTCACTCCATCTCCCCAATTTAAGGCAGGCTCTCCTCCCCCCCCCCAATAGAATTCAGCCCCATATTTGAAATGCTGATATCAATTAGTGCCTTTAAGAAATGGTACTTTGCTCTGTGGCAACATTGTTTGTTGGAGAAATTGCTAGAGAAAATGCCAACAGTGTGTACTTCAGACATGGACAGGAGGAGAGCACCAAATAAAAACACTTTTTGAATTCACTGATTGGTCAGCTAGAGAGGATTAATTGACTTGTGGTCTGCTCAGTAATTTTGAGCTTGCAACAATTATGAGAACTTGGAGCAAGCTTCAAATGGATCTCTGGGGAATTAGGGAACTGAATGCCATGATGTAAAAGTATATTATAGGTTTAAGGGGAGCATACTGCGATTATCAAGGAACTGCAACCCATCTGAAAGGAAAAAAGGAAATCACTGGAGGAGGAACCTTGAATATTAAGAGAGGCTTATTACCAGGAAGAGCTCCAAGTTTATTTCCTTAGACTAGAGGCTAGATTTTACCCACTGGTACTGGTTGACCTCTTGTTGCTTCATGGAGAAATAATCAGAACAACCTTCCACCAGTGAACTGGGAAGCCTTAGTTCTTTACCTTAAACTGAATTTTCAAAAAACTTTGCTGATACTACAGAGAGTGTTGGGAAGTAATAGTGCTTAGCATGAGAAGCCTTTTATGACATAGGACAGTGATGGCGAACCTTTTAGAGACCAAGTGCCCAAACTGCAACCCAAAACCCACTTACGTATCATCGGGTGCCGGGTGGGTGTGGCCCTTTGGGTGAGTTTGGCCAATTGGGTCGACGTGGCCCATTGGGTGGGTGTGGCTGCAGTGGTAATGGCAGACTGGGTGGGACTAAAAAGTTCAATCAATCAATTCCAACTTTGCGAGAACTTTTTTTTCCCCGCGAGAAGTTGAAATTGATTGATTGAACTTTTTTTTTGTACACGGCGGAGGCCTAAAGCGAAACGGTTTTATAAAACCCAGCTGAAGGCCTAGGACTGGGGCGACGGCACTCATGCCCACAGAGAGGGCTCTGCGTACCACCTGTGGCACCCGTGCCATAGGTTCACCACCATGGATATAGGACACACAGCAGATTTATACCCAACTTATATAGAGAGAGAGTTTTTGGGTGAAACTAATTTATGGAATAAGTACCGTGTATACTCTTGTGCATCTTTTATGTAATGGCTATGCATTGATGTACCATTACTGAGACACATCTGCCCTGGAGGCTAATGTGTTTGCTGTCCCAGTGTCTGCATGGTGGCAATTGTGGTGTTAACACTAGTTCACTTTGCTGTGCATTGCTGATGGTGCTGTTTCATGCCACACTGGAACAAGCAGGGTGGCAGATGATTTATAAAAATTCAGAGCAGCTACTAATAATGTGGGAAACAACATAGTTTGCCTTATCTGGGGCATTTTCTCACTGTTGGGCACAAGAGAATTCTTGGATATGTTACTAAGTCAGCAGTTAATTCCTACTCAAATAGGTGATATCCTGCTCTCTGACTTAAATACTTTTCTATTTAATCTTAACTGAATTAGATATCCTTAAAGGCATTTCTTGTTACCATTTTGTGCATTCTAGAACCAAGCTGCACAATATTATTTGAGCCATGTGCAGAAGTTGTGCTTAATTACAGCTTCCCACAAAGCTTAAATTGGGGTGACTTCTGGTCAAGATATGGCAACATATGGACATTCTCTTGCACTTCCTACCAATAATTTCATCCTGGTAACTGTTTAAGTGCTACTTCATTATTGTAAGAACCACAAAACAGAGGTTCCTTTCTTAACATTTTGATTGCTATACTGGAGTGGCTTGCTTGATGGCACTCCAGAAAGTTCTACTATCATCTTTCTCCACTCATGCTACAGCAGATATGTCAAACACAAGGCCCGGGGGCCAGATCTGGCCCACATAGTGGTTTCATGTGGCCTGCGAAGCCATCCTGGAAACAGTGAGGGAACGGCCCCCACTACCTTGGCCCTGGCCCAGAGACCCTCCTCCTGCCAGAGACCCTCAGGTCTGTCCCACTCCTGCCCAGGCCCCCATAGGCACCCTTGATGGGAACGATGTAGAGCTGGCCACACCCACCCAGTAGGCCATACGCACTCTAGCCACGCCCACCCAGTAGGCCACGCCCACCCTGGCCATACCCACCCGGCCCCCTGAGGGCAGCCGCAATGCTGATGCGGCCCTCAATGAAATTGAGTTTGACACCCCTGTGCTACAGTTTCAGCAGCTACTAAGACAAATGTGATAGCCATTCTGCTCAGGAAGGTGATACATAAAAACTATTAAAGATTCTGTTAATGTTGTAATGCTGAAGAAGGATTCAGCAGTTGTTTTTCTAGAAACCTTATTATGGGAAACAACTGGCTTTGCCAAAGCTAAATTTACACAGGGCTCATCCTGTCCTAGTTTTTCTGTTTTGTCTTGTTTTTTGTTTTGTTTAAGCTGATAAATATTAGTTATTCATTCTGAAGTTCCTTAGATTTGCCATTAAGAATAAAATTTTACAGAGGGCCTGAGCTGCTAGAAGAATTTAATGAGTCTCATATTATACTTTCCCCCCAGTTACTCCAAGTACATTCAACAGTATAGAAAAATGTTCAGTATTATGTGCCATCCACAGAATACGCTTCCAGAAAAGTGTTTCAAAGCATCCAGAGACATGGAGGTAGCCCCAGTCTGCAACTCTTTCACTCAGAAATCATCGTCGTGATGTGGATGATAGAAAACAGCTTCTCTTGATAAATTCCTGGTGAAGGAGGAGGAGGATAAAAACATTTCTCTGTTGTGATATGATACTTTCTTGGATCCAGGCTGCTGAAGTTCATTATCTCTGGTTCTCAACTGGCTGTTACAGTGTATCTCTGTGCCCTTCATTACAGACAAGATTACAAACATCAGTTTTCTGTTCTGTATTCTCTCCCCCTCCCCCTTTCCTTTAGCTTTTCTTTTTTTCTTCATAGGCCTACTTATTTAAAATCTAAATAAATAAATCTAAAATCATATAAAATTGATCTATATTTAAGATTTATGTATTTTAATAGATAAATTATCACAACATTGCTTCACATCACTTTTAAAGCAGACATGTCAAACACAAGGCCCGGGGGCCAGATCCGGCCCGCGAAGCCATCCTGGAAACAGTGAGGGAATGGCCCCCGCTGCCTTGGCCCTGGCCCAGGCTGGCCAGGAGCCAATGTACAATTTCATGGTGGCCATCTATGCTGAAATGCATTCGGTCTTAGCTCCACAAGGCCATCTGGAAACAGTGAGGGACCAGCCCCTACTGTATCGGCCCCACCCCCTGGGTGCGTGCTGGGGAGGTATCACTCTTTGTGAGAAATGAAGAAATGCACCATCGCCTGGAAGTGGCCAGCACATGGCCCTGCCTACTTCGGGCAGGCTAGGGGCTGGGCAGCGTTGCGCTTCTCTTTAGATTCATGCCACCCGGCTCAGCCTCTCAGCACTGTGAGGAGAGCACCCCGCTGCCTGCCAAAATTGGACAGGCTGAGGGCTGAGAAGCATTGCACAGGTAACATCAACTCTCACGTTGCTCATGGCATCCCCTCTCCCAGAGCCCACCAAGCCGGATATGTGAAGTAGGCAAGGGCCATATGCTGGCCACTTCCAGGTGATGGTACATTTCTTCATTCTTCATAAAGGATGACACTTCCCCAGCTGCATTTCTTGCCTGTTTTTCTTCCTCCCTCATCTCAAATATTTTTCCACCACTCTTAGGAAGGAAGGAAGGAAGGAAGGAAGGAAGGAAGGAAGGTTTGAAGGAAGTCCTGCCTTAGTCCTTCCCTGCTGCCCTTTCACCATCCCCTTGCCCCCTCCTCCTGGCCTATCCTGGGGGGTCTCCCATCCTATTGCTAAGGAAGCTTTGGATACAAAGCCAGGTCTCCTCACATGGAGAGGGAGTGGGCCTCCCTCTGACTTTGCCCTCATACCCATCATGAGCAACCTGGCTAAGAAGAACAAGCATAGCAGAAGCAGCCTTGAGGAGGAGGTAAGTGCAGCTGGGCACCCCCTTGGGGAAGTGGGGCTAGGCTTCGTGCCGCAAGTGCTTGAGGGCCAGGTGGGGCGTTTGACCTCCGTGCCAAAGTCCACCCCCCCCGCATGGCCTGAGAGGAACAGTGAGGCTCCTCCAGTGGACCATGTCTTGGCACTTACCCTGGTCCCACCCCCTTCTGCCAGAGACCCTCAGATCTGTCCCATTCCTGCCCAGGCCCCCATAGGCACCCTTGATGCGAATGATGTAGAGTTGGCCATGCCCATCCAGTAGGCCACACCCACTCCAGCCATGCCCACCCAGTAGGCTGTGCCCACCCTGGCCACACACCCATCCCCCCCCCGAGGGCAACCTCAATGCTGATGCAGCCCTCAATGAAATTGAGTTTGATACCCCTGCTTTAAAGAATAATAGTCACAATTCCAGTTTGTACTATAATATGTTCCTGTTGTTTTAGAAGCTCCATGCAGTATTCCTTTTTGGCTTTATTCGATAAACAATTTAAATATTTTAAATTAGTTCTTGAATACAGTATATCTTTTCTGCTACCTAGTAAGAAGATGGAATAGGAAGTAGGTTTCTTTTTTTAAATAGGAGAGACTTGGTTACTCTGTCATTGTTATAAGACACCATTAAAAGATTAATGCTCCTATAAAAAGAAACAACAGCTGGCTAAATTTAAATTCATAGAAGAAAATTTGGATTTCCGAATTCAGCTTCTTTTTGGCCTTGATTATTATTTTATCCCACTGAATTCATGATAAGCATTGAGGTCCGTGTTTATGCTTGGAATAGTTTGAACACCTGCACTGAATACTGGAAATAGAAAATGCTGAGTCCAGATACAAGTGTTGCTCTTTTGCCCATAAACAACTTACACTGTGGGAGTAATGTCATTTTAAAAATAGAACACCTGCACTTAATATTAGAAAACATAAAATGCTGAGCCCCAGATACAACTTTGACTCTTTTTCTCATAAGCAATTTACATTGTGGGATAAACTCACTTTGAAAATAATAGCTATGTTTTGGAGTCAATTAACCTTCTCACAATATTATTAGTTTCTTCAGCTCCGGCATTTGTTAATTCCAGTTCATCTAGACCAGGGTAGGCAACCTTGGCTCTTTTATGACTCGTGGACTTCAACTCCCAGAATTCCTGAGCCAGCCTGGCTCAGCTTGGAAACCTCTCCCTTTCCCCTCAGCATGGCTGGCTCAGGAATTTTGGGAGTTGAAGTCCACGAGTCATAAAAGAGCCAAGGTTGCCTACCCCTGGTCTAGACCTGATGCTTGATTTCCTCCCTCCCTCCCTCCTTTCCTCCCTCCCTCCCTCCCTCCCTCCTTTCCTTCCCTTTCCCTTTCCCTTTCTTCCTTTCCTTCTTTCCTTCCACAAGAAACAAGTTTTTCAAATAATATGCTCCATTTTGGTCGGGAAATTCTGCTTATAACTTCTCACTCCTTTTTTTAATCTTACTACGATTGTAAATATTATACTTTGTATTCATTTAATTAGTTTGCTGTTATAAAAATAACAAAGTTTAATTTGAATTCTTGCATTGTATCTGCGTATACAAATTGTCTGGATTCACAGCTCTTGCTTAAGTCCAACAGCTCTGATCCAGAAAGCCTTTGTACAACCTCACTAGGTGTGCCAATTAAGGCGATTCATGGATCTAGAGGCCCTGCTAACAATCACTCATGTATTCATCACCTCTCCTTAGGGCTATTGTAAAATATCCTATGTGGGTCAGATCTAGAAGATCTAGAAGGGTTTCCGGGTGCTGCACCGGCCTCGGGCTCAGGGTAGGGGCAGGGGTGTGGCAGTAGTCGTGAGGGAGACCTTATGTCTGAGGGAGGCCACCGTTGTCCAAATAGCCGGGTGTGAGTCTCTCCTCATGAGATGTGGCCCTAGGGATCAGTTGGGCTTGCTGCTTGTGTACCTTTCGCCTAGTCGCATAGCACTAGCCCTGCCTGAGCTTCTCGATATCCTCTCGGGGTTGGTGATTGAGTTCCCCAGATTTATAATTTTGGGTGACTTCAATCTGCCATCCCTGGGGGGGATCATCTGAGTTAGCTTGGGAGTTCATGGCTTCCATGACGGCCATGGACCTGACACAGGTAATTCAGGGCCCGACTCATGGGGGGGGTCACACGCTCGATTTGATTTTTCTATCTGCCCAGTGGTTGGATGATCTGGGTGGGGGCTCTCCAATTGTTATGCCCCTGTCATGGACCGATCATCATCTCCTGCGGCTGGTCTTCCATTTTGCCAATCCCCGTCGTGGGGCTGTTGAACCAACTAGATGGTTCCGCCCCAGGCGCCTAATGGACCCTGAGCGGTTCCAGGCGGCCCTTGGGTCTCCACCTGCCGCCTTAGTTCACAGCTCGGCCGAGGCCCTAGTGGAAGCCTGGGAAAAGGCAGCCCCTGAGGCACTCGACCAAGTTGTACCCATGCGGCCCGTGACCCGGTGCAGATCCCAGTGGGCTCCGTGGTTCTCCGCGGAGCTCCGGGAGATGAAGTGTCGGAGACGGGGCCTAGAGAGCTGTTGGAGGTCCAGCCGGTCTGAATCCGACCGATTGCGACTAAGGTCCTTCACTAGGTCTTACCTCGCGGCGATGAGGACAGCGAGGTCAAACTACTTTGCTGCCCTCATCACGTCCGCAGATAATCACCCGGCCGCCCTGTTTAGGGTGACTCACTCCCTCCTGAATCAGGAGGTGAGGGAGGAGCCCTTGCAGGGTCGTGCCGAGGAGTTTAGCCAGCATCTGTCGGACAAAATCGCTCGGATCTGGACCGGTCTGGCCTCCGACTGGGCAGAGTCTGACGGTGAGAACATGGGTGATCTTGTCGATGTCATCTGGGAGGAGTTCGACCCTGTGACTCCGGAAGAGGTGGACAGGATTATGGGGAGGCTGAGCTCCACCACTTGTTTATTGGACCCGTGCCCCTCCTGGCTGGTTTATTCGGCTCGGGAGGGGACACGAGGCTGGCTCCAGGCAGTGATAACTGCTTCTCTGAATGAGGGTAGTTTTCCCGCCGCCTTGAAGGAGGCGGTGGTGAGACCCCTCCTCAAGAAGCCTGCCCTGGACCCAGCTGTTTTAAACAACTTTCGTCCAGTCTCCAACCTTCGCTTTCTTGCGAAGGTTGTTGAGAGTGTGGTGGCGCAGCAGCTCCCTCTGTTCCTGGAGGAAGCTGATTATCTAGACCCGTACCAGTCAGGCTTCAGGCCCGGGTACAGCACGGAGACGGCATTGGTCACGCTGGTGAATGATCTCTGGCAGGCTCGGGACAGGGGTTGTTCCTCTGTCCTAGTCCTATTAGACCTCTCAGCGGCTTTTGATACCATCGACCATGGTATCTTACTGCGGCGTCTTTGGGGGTTGGGAGTGGGAGGCACCGTTTTATGGTGGTTCTCCTCCTACCTCCTGGGATGTTCTCAGTCGGTGTTGGCAGGAGGGCAGAGGTCGGCCTCGAGGCCTCTTGTTTGTGGAGTGCCTCAGGGGTCGGTCCTCTCGCCTCTCCTGTTCAACATCTATATGAAGCCGCTGGGTGAGATCATTCGTGGTTTTGGGGTTGGGTATCATCAATATGCTGATGATACCCAGCTTTTTATTTCTACCCCAAACCACCCCAGTGATGCCCTCTCCGTGATGTCCCGTTGCCTGGAGGCGGTCCGGGTCTGGATGGGGAGGAACAGGCTTCGGCTCAACCCTGACAAGACTGAGTGGCTGTGTGTGCCGGCGTCTCGGGAAATTCAGAATATTCCATCGTTAATTATGGGGGGTGAGATATTACCCCCCGTAGATAGGGCTCGCAACTTGGGTGTCCTCCTAGATTCACAGCTCTCCTTGGATGATCATATAGGAGCTGTGACTAGGGGGGCCTTCGCCCAGGTTCGCCTGGTGCGTCAGTTGCAGCCCTATCTAGACCGGGATGCCTTGCGCACAGTCACTCATGCACTCGTGACCTCCCGTTTGGACTACTGCAATGCTCTCTACATGGGGCTGCCCTTGAGGACTACTCGGAGGCTCCAGCTGGTGCAGAATGCAGCCGAGCGAGTGGTGGTGGAGGCTTCCCGATACTCCCATGTAACACCTCTACTCTGTGAGCTGCATTGGCTTCCGGTTGTCCTCCGGGTAAGATTCAAGGTGCTGGTTACGACCTATAAAGCCCTAAATGGCATGGGTCCGGGTTACTTACGGGAGCACCTGCTGCCGGCATCAACTTCCCTTCATCCAGTGCGCTCCCACAGAGAGGGCCTCCTTAGGGTGCCGTCGGTCAAAGAGTGTCGACTGGCGGCCCCCAGGGGGAGGGCGTTCTCTGTGGGCGCGCCAGACCTTTGGAACCGTTTACCGGTGGAGCTCCGGACGGCTCCCGACCTTCGCTCCTTCCGACGTGACCTAAAAACATATTTATTTGAACAAGCCGGCCTGGTCTGATGGGTTTAGGGGTATTTTAACGCTTTGTATTAATCTATTGAATTGGGCTGTTGTATTTAATATTTCTTTTAATTTTTATATATTGTATTTTATTGTATTGCCCTGTACACTGCCCTGAGTCCTTCGGGAGAAGGGCGGTATAAAAATTAAATTAAATAAATAAAATAAATAAATGTGTAAGCTATAGCTGGTCCAGAATGCAACAGCCCGAGTGGTTGCATCTCATTTTGCCTGGAGAACTACAGTAAATTGCTACTGGAGCTCCACTGGCTTCTGGATGCAATTCAAGGTTGTCATCTTGAAAGGCCTCCATGGCTCATGTCCTGGGTGAGTTCAGGATTGCCCATTGCCAGCAGTGTCTGCCCATCCAATGAGATGTAAAAGGGAGAGTTTTAAAGGAATTAATAGCCATTAAACAGGCCCTTTTGGTGGCTGTCTTCCTGGATTTGATGACCAACAAGCTTGGTGGTGGTAGAAAGTCATCAAGACATAGCCATTCCAGGAAACCTTGAAGGACTAATATGAGATGAAGGTACCTGATGGTTTGCACGATTACTTGTTATGTTATTTCCCAGTGTAATATGATTTGAATTTTTCTGTTATTGTATTTTGTTACTGTACTAGTTTAATCTGTTAACTGGAGTTTTCACTGCTAAGTCTCATTAGAGTTTGAAACAGCATATATCCCTGGGTGAGTAATAAATACATATCCTGCCCTTATTATGTAGTAGCACCCATTGGGGTGGGGAAATGGAAGATTTGCAACAGAAAACTGACTACAACCCATCATCATTTCTAGAAAAATGGGATAAAAATCTCAGGAATATAAGCTTAAATGGGAAATCCAAAACAAATGTACTGGAAGAGAGTTAGGGCAAGCAATTTCCATATTGCTAAGCAAACTACATGAATGTGCCCATAAATTTACCAGCTCAGCGAAACCAAAGGAGAATTTGCCTTTTTCGTGAAAACTTCACTCTTCAGGCAATCAGGATCTACTTTCTATACAATTTCCTCACCTTATTTGGGACATGTTCCACAACCAGAGTTGCGTACTGCAGGTTCTGAACAGTTGTCCACCCCATTGTACCCAATTGTGGAGCAGCTATAGCAGCAGATCCTCCCTACAGAGAACTGCTTCTCACTATTAAGGAAGGAAATCACAGCCCTGCATAGCTTGCCAGTTCAGATTTTAGACCTCTGCAGGGTTAATTATTACAATGGCTTTTTTTTTTGCTGCAAGATTCCAGACCAGCGATAAGAAAAAAGCTGCCAAAAGATCTTTGGGGACTTGATGTTTATTAACTGAGTGCCACCATTGGCCATGAAACAAGCCGAACCAACTCTATTGTGTGGAAGGGAGACTGAAGCTGGGAAAATAGGGTGGGAGACTTGTCCAAGGTCAAAGTGATTTATCGGGTAAGACAGGAATGGAATGAGTGCCAGAAGTAGAATATTTTCAAAGATTGTACCTTTTACCACTAGAACATCAATTTAACAGAACATTTCTGAATATCACAATGCCTGAGCTGACTCCATAAGTATGTTTTAATTGGTCTCTCCCTCCCACCCAGGCTCATAGTAGCCCATAATTTTGGGCTTTCAACTATTTGTACTTCTTAGTAGTTTAGATTCTTCTGACGTGGAATTCTCCATGCTGAGATGGAGCCCTATTATCTGGAGTTAAATGATTGTGTCACATAAGCAGTGCAGCGTAGCTGTGGAGTCATTCCTCCCTTCTGCTTGCAGTTCTACAATGCAGCAGAGCTACAGAATAAGAAAACAAGCGTGAACTGATGCAGTCTTTGAGGTTCATATCTACGCCACAGAGTTGTAAACTGGGAGCTTAACAGCCCTTCATCCTTTCTGTGGAAACTTAGAAACTGTAGTTCTGAGATAGGGAACAATACAGTTCATTTCAAACATAGATAAAGATCTGAGAGAGAAAAAAGTATCCATAGAAAAGAGAAGTAAGCCATTCTGATACACTTGATAAATATCAGAGTGTGCAGTGAGATTGTGTGTATGCACTAGAAGGGTTGGACCAAGATCAGGAGAGGGCAGTCCTAAAACTTCCTCTTCCTTCTGAAACAAAGAGTGTTAAAGTCCTTATAATATACAAAGTTTTAACATTTTAGGAAAGTGCAAATCTTCAAAAACAAACAAACAAAAACCCTTGACCCACAGTTTCCATAAACTTCCATGATCAATGTAATATGATATACAGTATGCATGCAAACTGTGGCTGCTTTACCTGAGAAATCACATTACAGAACAAAGAAAAGTTACTTGTGATGCTCTATATACCCCAAATGCCAACATGGCCAGCAGAATCATTCTATAATATTTAAAGATTCATAATTCCTCAACAGAGGAGCTTGGTACAGAGCTCAAGACTAACTCAATCTGAGGCTGACTCCAATGTTCAAATATGTCTACCATTCCTTCACTGGTTGCTTTGATGTGGCGCTCTTCAAGCGGTCCTGCTTAACATTGCTTCAGAGATCTCTGGAATATTAAAATGGCAGCTGGGCCCCAGGAGGTGGGTGGGTGGGGGGCAACGTCGCTAAGGTTCGGATGCTGCCCAAGGATTCAAAGAAATTTCAGATCAAGTGTCAAACAATTGCTGGATTTAGGATTAGAGCACTTTCTCCAGAAGGGAAAGGGAAAGATTATCCCACTCTAGAAGTGTCAGTATTGCAACTCCCAGAATAGCCAGGGGGAAAAGTAGTAAAAAAAACACTTAGTTGGAGAAGGTTGAATTAAACCTTAGTAACTTTTTAGAAAATAAAGGCTTTCTCCCAAAGGAAAAAGGCTCAGGAAGGGCTGATACCGGAGAAGATAGGCTGTGCCCCTCACAAAAGGGACAAAGAGTGAATGTGCAGGCAAAACATGAAGAAACACTGCTGGCCTTGTAAAAGTCCCAGGGGCAAATTGGCTAACAGCTATGGGAAGAAAACACGAAAATTGAACCCGGTGGCCCTTTAGTCTGATCCAGGAACTTTTTATGTCCTTAAATTGTAAAGCCAGCTGTTTGAAGACATTGGAAAGAATGGAAGAAGCGCCAGCGGTTTATATTTCCCCCAACTTCCCTATTGCTAATCCAGGTTTGTTTTTAATGTATGTGCAGATTTTATCCTAGTACTTACCTCTAAGACTGACAACAACTGTAAGTTTTAAGGTTCCTTGAGCTGCTGTTTCCCAGGGAAGACTGGTCTCACCTATTGCTCTTTCAGAATGGATTTGTCCTCTAATTGAAGCAGAGAAATTTTTTATTTTTTTATTTTTTTTATTTTAATCCCATTTATATCCCGCCCTTTTCCGAAGACTCAGGGCGGCTTACAATTTAAGCACAAACCAATGTGCTTAGCAATAGCCTTCATTCTATGTATATGCCTGCTTATTAGGGCTTTCGCCCCCCCCCCAGCGGCATTATTACAAAGTCAGCTTATTGCCCCCAACAATCTAGGTCCTCATTTTATCTACCTCGGAAGGATGGAAGGCTGAGTCAACCTTGAATGAGCGTCACTGTGGCGTCGTGGTGAAGGCATCAGGCCAGAAACTGGGAGACTGAATTCTAGTCCCATTTTGGGCACAAACTCAGCTAGGTGACTTTGGGCCAGTCACTTACTCTCTGGCCTAAGGAACACTGATGCAAGGGCAACAAACCAGTTTTGAAAAACCTTGCCAGGAAAATTGTAGGGACTTGTCCAGGTAATCTCTGAAATTCCAGCACGATTGAACAGAAGGAAAAGAAAGGAGAACCAAGAGGCAAAATGGCTGTCCTGAGAAACTCTGCCATCTTTAATTATCCCAGAATTCCTGCTGCCTTGTTATGTACACTGGGGCTCCAGTGTTTATAAAGGTACTTGCTGGGGCAGCTTTTTTCTTCAAGACTTATTTCCAAAGCCCTGGGAAGAAGCACCAAGGGAAAAAAAGAGAAGAGTTTTAATGAAACAAAATAACTTTAAAAAGGAGTAAAAGTGTCAGCCCCTGCTGATCTCTGCTCAGTTCTCAGCAAATCTTTAGCTCATCTTCCCAGCCTAGAGCAGTAAAAGGATTGTTTCAAAGCCAGTAATAAAAGTAAGCTCTGACTGGGGAAATGGCATCCCCCCCACCCTGAGCCAGGGGGTCTTTGCCCTCTTTCCACGAAAAAGAGCAGAAGCCAGAGTGACTACTTTCCCAGTCCTTTCTCTCTGCTGTGTCTTCCAAACTGGCAGCAGCGGTGGAAGCAGGAAACGGCTCCCTCGAACAAAGGCCCATTTACAAATCCCTGTCCCCAGAGGTTTCAGCCAGAGACAGGGCCACCCCAAAACATTCCAAGCCTAGCCCCCCCCCCCCGGGTGAATCCAGGCGACATGGGAGGGGGAAGAGACCAAGAGAAAGAAAACCTCACAGCAACTGGCGTTTTTTTTTTTGCCTTTAGAACTTTTTTTCAATGTGTCTGCCCCCCCCCCACCTCTGGTGGAAAAGACTGACGCTCTTTCCTCCCTCCCTTGTTGTAGCTTAAGTTGGTCTCAGGAAATCAAGCCCTGAGCAAGAACAGAAATTGCTACTAAGAAACAAGAGGAAGGCACTAGCTCAGGGGTGTCAATTTCATTGAGGGCCACATCAGCATTGCGGTTGCCCTCAGGGGGCCGGGTGGGTGTGGCCTACTAGGTGGGCATGGCTCAAGTGCGTATGGCCTACTGGGTGGGCGTGGCCAGCTCTACATCGTTCACATCAAGGGTGCCAAGTGCTTTTTTTGTAAAAGAAAAAGGTGCCGGAACTCACACATGTCATACAACCTGCCTTGCCTACCCTACAAGGTTCCATCCAAAAAAGGTGCCGGAACTCCATTCTGAGCGTTCTATGAGAAAAAAAGCCCTGAGGGGGCCTGGGCAGGAGTGGGACAGATCTGAGGGTCTCTGGCAGGAGGAGGGTCTCTGGGCCAGGGCCATGGCAGTGGGGGCCGTTCCCTCACTGTTTCCAGGATGGCTTCGTGGGCCACATGAAACCACTTCACGGGCCGGATCTGGCCCCCGGGCCTTGTGTTTGACATGTCTGCACTAGCTGGTTCGAATGTATGTGTGTGTGGGGGGGATGTAGTCAAAAGAATAATTTGGAACCCACTGCCCAAACAGGTCTGTTGAAGATTTGGGTCTGCTTAATACATGTGCAATGTTACAGTGGTAGGAAAAAAGGAAGAGGAAGTAGGCTTATTAGGAGGGAGAATATTCAGCCAAATGTCTCCCGTGCTATATGAATGCTTGCTTGTGCTGCCTGAACAGAAGCGTGCCTGTTAGGAGGGAGGGAGATGTGCTGCAGCATTTTGTTGCAGTTCCCCCATTTGTTCAGAAAAGCTGGCATACGAATGCATAGTTCCCAGATGATTCCCTTTCCTGCTACGCTAGATTGGAAGTGACATATGGGTGTCCACCCCCCACCCCCCATCAGAACATGCTCAATTTTAAAAGGAGCCATCGTCCAGTTCACTTCAGAGAGCGAGGCCCGCTTTCGTTTCGGCCAGGCTCGTCTCTACCATATAGCGCCTCCTATGGGCAAGAAATAAACCGAAGTCACGTGCAGTTTCTACTCAGCGGCGTTTCCCACGCTACTTCTCTTTCTGGGAAAGCAGAGACCGAAATAGCCACGGAGCTTCTTCCCCAGGGAAGATGTGGCTCTTATGCGGACTCCGGCTGCAACCTCAACCCCGCCCAGGGGAGTCACTCTATTTAGTCCCACCGTTACTCCTTCGACGAGTGCGGGGGGGGGGGTCCGGGAAGAGAGAGGAAAGGAACGCTGGGAGTTGCAAGGTTCCAGGCTTCTCATTGCCTAGCAACCAGCCGCTTCCTTGCTCAGCCTAAGATTTCATTGATCCAAATTGCTCGGTTAACAAAGTTGTCGTGGCAACAAGTGGACGGGAGATACGAATTAGTGGACAAGATAATGTGTGTGGAGGAGAGAGGACAAGAAGTGTCCCAGGTGGGGAGAGGGAAATAGATGGTGATGCAGTTATTGTGAAATTTGGGGGGATCCATGGAATTACTTCAGCTCTGCTAAGGCTGCAGATTCCTCTCACTGCAACCTTATTTGATTTATATTCATCTCTCTTTGGAGTAAATATTCCTGGGAGTCCAGAACAATAATGTCAATGGGAAGTTTCCAGTTTTTTTTACATATTTAATAATATTTTACTCTGATATCCCATCTTTTTTTCCCAAGGCGCTCAAGACAACATGAAAAATTCTTCACAAATGGCCAGTATTTTATCTTCACAGCAACCCTGTGGAGACAGATTCAGTTGAGAGGCATAGTCCAAGATGATACCATCCTGTGAGTTATTATACCTGGTTTATGAGATGAACGTGACTTCTGGCAGTCATAACCAATCCAGTTCTAATCCCTAATTCTGGAGGGATTGTAAGGAAGGCGTTCCTGTGGCCCTTTGTTTTCAAGACAATGGTGATAATAGTAATATTTTGGATCAAAATTCCCATTAATCTCAACTAGCATAAGCAATTACCAGATACAGGTGGACCTTGAGATACAATCATAATGGAGCCTGCTCATTATGGTTGCATGGTGCGACAGCCGTTAAATGAAATGGCACACCTAATGATTCCCCCATCCCTGTTCTTCCCAATGAGTTGTTAAACTGAGGTGCAGGTCATTAAACAGAGCACAAAAAGTCTCAGGGATACACTTGGAGGCCTAGCATAGACCCAGGGCTGCCTACCCTGCTTCTCCCAAGGCCTCCCCCACATTCCAAGATAACCCATGCTCTGCTTTCTGGCCCTCGGGTGCCCACAGGCCTTTTCTCACTCCCACTGGGTCCCCCCAAGCGTTAGGCCTGATTCCTATCCCACCGGGCAAGATATCCTGCTTCTCACTTACCTTTTGAAGAGCTCCAAAACCTTCTCTCAGACACATGGTATGATTCCGAAATTGGGCTATGTGGGCAAACTGCTCCATTTTCTTGCCTTAGTGAGGTTACACAGCACTACAGAGAGTTTCTGAAAGCGGTGCAAACCACGTTAAGGCAGTCAGCAAAATGGAGTGGTTTGTTCCTTGCCTGCACAACGCAATTCCAGATTTGTGTCATCTGGTCAAAGGGCAAAGTAACCCGTTCCAGTGTTATGGAAGCCTTTGGAGGGCTTCAAAATGTGAGGAGGAGAGTATTTCACTGGTAAGGTGAGAATCAGGCCTAAGGCCAATGCAGAGCTGTTGGGAGCCGGAAATGCTTGCAGGGACTAGGTGGGGGGTCGGGGAGGAGATGGGGGCACTGCAGCATCCCTGTGGTCGGTCATAAGGACAAATGAATGTGGGGGCACTGCAGCAACTGTAACTTTGGGATCAGATTGTAAGTAACGTTTGGGGGGATTTGTTGTAACTTCAAATGGTCATTAAGCAACCGAATGTCAGTCGAGGAATACCTCGATTTTAACTGGGATATTACCCTGCTTACTCTGTCCCAGCAGCCCTTCACCAATGTGGCACAACCCAGATACATTGGATCTGCCACATTGGGGAAGCTTTCAACAAATGCTGAATATTTTTTAAGGATAATTCTTTACAAGCATATCCTGAAATATCCTTTCCCTTAGCCTTTATGGCTATGTCTCCTAGGAAAATCCAGTATATTTCAAAGCCTCTGGGATACATTAGAGCACATTCCCCATTTATGCAGGAATTTCCATCTGACCTTACATGTTGGGCTTCACCATTGACTCTTGTGAATGTAAATATATCCTAACACATGTTCCAGTCTCCTGTGATATCACTTCTGTACAGTCTTTTAAAATCCCCTCATGCTCCTGCTTACTCATTTAAATTTTGGATGTACCTGGAGTCATTACTGGAAGACAAAGCTCTTAACACTAACACACACAGACACAGACACAACAGACACAAGTGCAGAACACACTGCAACAGTCTCTATCATTGAGGAGCTTTACTGCATATTGCTTCCAAACTGCTGAAAGTCAAAAGCAAACCTAGGACTGGGTTCTCCTATATCCACCTCTGCTGACTTCCACTTTTTAAAGGAGTCCGCTGAATTCATAGCTGCTTCTGAAACAATCAAACATGGAGATAGCAGGCAAGATTTCTACTTCTCATATAACCTCTTATCAAAAGAGGAAATCTGAAGCTTGTGGAGGCCTGAGTCAGAGTGACTTTGCAGGCAGCCTTTCTGTAGAATGAAGGTGTGAAAAGAAAAAGGTAAATGAATGCCATAAGTGGGTGCATAGTATGCGTGTATGAGTACACTATACACCTCACACATATATACATATACAAACATATCGTGCTCAACATCCACACGGGTCAAGGAGAATTATAGAAATAGGAGTCTCAAGTCTTTAGCAGATACACCATGTTGGTGGCAAAAGCAGGCTTGAAAAAATATCTGCTGGTGCAGCAAAACAATAGCACAGGGTCTGCCAAACCCCTGGGAACCCCTGTGGCAGGGAGCAAATGGGAACATCAAGAGCAGAGCAAAGTTTGAGGGAAACATGAGGGAGTCCAGCTCACCATTTTCATTGCTTTCCTGTAATAAGAGTAAGTTGAGAACAAGTAGAAGATCAAATAGTGTTAAGTCAGGCAGTAAGATGAGACTACCGGAACAGCAATGGACTGGCAAAGGGGCTAGCAAACTCAGCAGTGCTGATCCTTGAGGCCAATCCTGACCAAGGCTTTGCTCAAATTTACAGTCAGTTTTGCCAGATTACTTGGGAATTGGTTAGAGAAGAAGGGTAGAGCAGTGTAACACTTTGCTGGTCAAGAACCCTGTCTGCAATCTATATATTGATTGAATCAGCAACCAAATCCTGGCCACAGTTAGTGAAGGGTAGAACTGCATACCTTTCCCCTTGAGTTTTATTCCTGGATAGATGTTGAAATTAGGGCAGGCCAGAACCAGGATGAATTATTCTGGCACCAGACAAAATAGTTGTGCAATTGAAGACCAGTGCTCTGGAAATTCTAGTTTTTGCTTCTCAGTTTGTCCCTGCTCAGAAGCTACTGGGTGGTAAGTCTCCTGTTTCCTCCCCGCCATTCCTCAGCAAATTTCAACTGCTGAATATGGTTTGCTTTGCTATCATCTACATACTCATTACATGCCCTATCCAAAATTACACTTCGGGGAAATGCTGAATACTCTGGTTATATTACTGATTCTTTGTTTTAAAAACAGTGTTTCTGAGTATTTGGATGTGTGGGTGCAGCCGTGTGTTTGCAAGCAGATTTGTGCATTTACACATCACATACCAGAATGGATCACATGCAAGGGATAGCTTACAGACCTCTTTTTTGACACTGCCCAGTCCAGATATTGGTTTGCAAATGTTGGATGGCATTTCTATGACAATGTTGTGTAGGCCGCATGCGTCTCTTTTCTTGCAACATTCTCAGCACAGAGGACGTACAACCCCTTGGGAGTAATGTAGCAATCTGTTGCAGAGCCCACTTTGATCCCCTTTGCCCAAAATTGAGTGACCTTGGGCTACATCCCCTGTAAGGTAGGAGAATGTGAAGCATATATACCATTCTGAGCATTTTAAACAAAAGGTGGAACAAATATCCCTTTCACTCTTATTTGCCAAGTAGGGATTCTGATATTTTCCACTGGGCACCTCAGTTGCGCCTGTAAAGTTGCTCACCGTAGATCTTTCCAAATGTTTCATTTGCAGTTTTCCACATATTTGAGGTAGATTTGGAGGTACCTTACTGGGTCTGACTGACCTTACCCAATTTGTGACCCAATTGCCAGAAAGCTTTTCACAGTACGTTGAGTTGAAACAGTAACTTCATTCCTGAGACACCCCACCCCCCCAGCTTAGTTGCATGTCGCCGTTGGTTGCCAAGTGAAATTCTTTCCATGGTGTGTATCATTGCACTGTGGAAACAATCATGCCTAACTGATCTTGATCCCCCAAAGGACATATGGTTGATTATGTGCCACATAGCATTTGTTTATTCGTAGCAACTACATAGATTTTCTCCATGATGATCTACTTCTAACCTGGTCTTTGAGGTCCCCCAATGGTGCACATATTGCCACTGTGCAGGTAATCCTCGACTTACAACCATTCATTTAGTGACTGTTTGAAGTTACGGTGGCACTGAAAAAAGTGGCCTATGATTGGTTTTCACACTTACATTGAAGCATCCCCACGGTCACATGATTAAAATTTGGGCACTTAACCACTGGCGTGTACTTACGACAGTTCAACTGTCCCAGGGTCATGTGATCACCATTTGTGACCTTCACAGCTGGCTTCCAGCAAGCAAAGACAATGGGAGAAGCCAGATACGCTTAAATGACCACATCATTCAATTTAACAAGTGATTCACTTAATGGTTGCAAAAAAAAGTTGTAAAATGGGTGAGAACTTACTTAACAACTGCCTTGCTTAACAACTGAAATTTTAGGTCCAGTTGCGGTCATAAGTCGAGCACTACCTGCAGCTCATCCACCTTTCTACTGACCATCCTAATCTGTTTCTTTCCACTTTTCCCAGCAACAGAGCTTTTTCATGAGAAGCATATCTTGGCATAACTTGTCCAAAGTAAGCTATCGTATTACTGGATGTCATAAAACGGCTAAGGATTTCTACATTTTCTCTGGAACTGGAAATTTGTTTTGGCAAATGCAAACATGATTGAAGTGGCTCTCCATTCCTCTCTCCTCCTCCCCCACCCCATCCCCAGCATCACTCTTGAAGCCACATGAAACTTCCATATCATGGTAACCATTACATATTATGAGTAGACAAGGACTTAGATTTGAAATACCGTCTCCGTACTGGCTTCTTACATTCCTTGCATTTCTTATAAGTCAGCAGAGTTGTCAAATCTGAAACATTTCTCTGGTTTGGCTGATGAACTCCCTGAATCATCAACTCAGGCTCAGAGAAAATGCTGGGCAACAACCAGAGACAGGATGTGCTGCAGGATGAAATATCTGTTGCTTTCGACAATCTGTGCATTCAGCAGGTGCACAAATGCAGTACAGTAGTGACTGATTCAAATACTAGGTAGTCCTCAACTTATAACTTATAGCAATTGAGCCCCACGTTTTTGCTACTAAGCGAGACAGGCGTTAAGTGAGTTTTGCCCCATTTTACAACCTTTCTTGCCTCAGTTGTTAAGTGAATCACTGCAGTTGTTAAGTTAGTAACATGGTTGTTAAGTGAATCTGGCTTCCACATTGATTTTGCTTGCCAGAAGGTCACAAAAGAGGATCCCATGACACTGCAACGGTCATAAATGTGAGTCAGTTAAGCGTCTGAATTTTGATGACATGACCATGGGGATGCTGCAGTAGTTGTTAAGTGTGAAAAATGGTCATAAGTCACTTTTTTCAGTGCCGTTGTAACTTCAGATGATCACTAAACTGTTGTAAGTTGAGGACTACCTGTAGAGGATGAGACAAAATATATGGGGAATTTCATACTGACGAAAAAAAATGTTTTCTAAAAAAATCAGCTTCACATGGTGGAAAATAGTTGTTGGAGAAAAAAATATGTACCTGTTTTGAAAGGCTAGCTGATTATAAGACTATTGTTTGCACAACAGACAATAATAAAAGGAGGGGAAAGAGAAAGAAATCAGGCTAATGAGCTATCCTGCCAATTCACTCCTTGTTATGCTTGGCTCAAAGTTTTAGCCGCCTGATGTCATCCAAACTCAGCTGCCACTGTTTAGGGTTACTGTAAACCTGATCATGCAGGAAATAACTTTTTTAGTCTGGGAAGAGGTTAATGCGTACTTACTTACTTACTTTTCTTTATTAATTAATTTATTATATTTCTGTGTTTCCACAATAATATGCCTTAAAGGAAATACAAAATAGGAGTATTGAAGGTCCACATTACGATAAGTTTCTGTACTAATTACAGATAGTTTTGTTACTTTATTTTTGCCATCTCTGTCTCTTGAGCAATAAGATGGTCTCACTTCCACAAAACATACAAGGTTGTCTAAAGAGGGTCCCTGTAGTCCATCCAGTTTACAGGTTTGTTTCTAAAGGGCTCAGGCACCTGCATAGCAACAGCCACCAGGGGGCGTTGGCCTGAACGGTTTTGGCGGGAAACCCAGTTTCGGCGGGAAACCTAGGGCCAACCCCATTGGCTGTCCGCTTACCTGGCTAGGTATTTAAGGAGGCCAGGTAACCCTCATCTCCCAGTTCGCTACCCCCCATCCAATAAAGAGCTGAACTCACACACCGGCTGGCGTCTCTTCCTTGCATCGGACCCACTACACTACAGTGGCGACCAAGGTGGGATTGCTGCCGACAAGGAGCTGAAGTCACCAGGGAGCGCTCTGCGAGCTGAAGGGAAAGGCATTTTCCTTCCTTCTCCCCCACGACCGCCAGCCGACCGGACCAGCCGACCGGACCACGCCAGTCACCGCATCCGCAACTGAGACCGCACACCGCACTGTGAGCGAGACCACACCAGCACCGCGATGGCAAGGGCCGGACAACCCCGCAAATTCGAAACCCGCCACCCTGAGACATGGGCCCGTTACCTGGCTCACGCCAAACTGTACATGCGGTTCAATCAGATCTCGGAGGACGGCGCGAAGGCAGCCGCCCTGCTCTGCATCGGGGGGCCAGCGCTCCTGGAGATCGCTGCGAACCTGTTCGCCCAGGAGACCATCAACACCATCGCGTACCGGGACCTCGTGGCCCGACTCAACGCCCATTTCAAGCCCCGGTGCTCCAAAGTGGCCGCGCGGTCCCAATTCGAGAAGAGGGACCAGCGCCCCGACGAGACCGGTGCCGAGTTCCTCGCCGCCCTCCGAGAAGCCGCCGTCGCCTGCAGGTTCTCGAACTTGGAGGAGCGGCTATGGGACCGGCTGATTTGCGGTCTACGCGACAGGCGGCTGCAAGAGTGCCTGTTCGAGAGAGAGGAGGTTTTGCTCCAGGAAGCCGAGGATGCCATCCTAGCTCACAAAGCGGCCTGTGGGGCCGTACAAGCATGCCAGGAAACCCAGACCGGGTAGCAGCCGAGACGGTTAGGCCACCACCACCACCATCATCATCATCTTCATCGCCATCATCACCAGCACACAGAGTTCTCAACGTGGGGGACCTGGTCTGGGCAAGGAACTACTGGGCAGGGCATCCATGGGTTCCAGGGACAGTGACTGAGATAACTGGACCCCTCTCCTACATCGTGGGGGTGGAGGGGGACAGACACATAAGGTGACACATCGACCAGCTCAGAGGAAGGGTCCCTGAGCGCACCACATACGCCCAACTGGAGAGCCACACCCCAGGAGAGGCCAGCCCAACCGGAAACAACACAGAGCAGGAACCAGAGGAGGAGGACCTCCTGAACCCAGCTCTATTCAACTCAGCAGAGAGGCCCCAGGAACCAGCTGTCCAAGCCCAGGGCCAGGCCACACCCAGACGGTCCACCCGCCCCCACAGGACACCTGCCTACCTGTCGGACTATATGTGCAAATGACCCCTACACAGTTGCATTGTTTTTTTTATTGACACACAGTGTATATAGTTATAGTTAGTGGCAAGTTGTTTCATTGTTATGTGGTTCTTCTCTAAGGGGGGAGGGGTGTTATGTATGCAGGCACCTGCATAGCAACAGCCACCAGGGGGCGTTGGCCTGAACGGTTTTGGCGGGAAACCCAGTTTCGGCGGGAAACCTAGGACCAACCCCATTGGCTGTCCGCTTACCTGGCTAGGTATTTAAGGAGGCCAGGTAACCCTCATCTCCCAGTTCGCTATCCCCCATCCAATAAAGAGCTGAACTCACACACCGGCTGGCGTCTCTTCCTTGCGTTGGACCCACTACACTACAGTATCAATTCATCTGATACATTTACTTAGGCCAGCCACTAAGTCAGGGAGTCTTCAAACTTGGCCCTTTTATGACTTGTGGACTTCAGCTCCCACAATTCCTCAGCCAGCGTGCCTGGCTGAGGAATTGTGGGAATTGAAGTCCACAAGTCATAAAAGGGCCAAGTTTGAAGACCCCTGCACTAAGTCTTTCTGAAAGTGAGGAAGTGGGGGAAAAAGTTTTTCATGTGGAGTGAAAGTTTACATGAGCAGCCAATCATCTTCCTGATTCAAGTATGTACTTGTATGTTGTATGTTGTTTACTAAGTTCTTGGCTCATCTCCTTTATTCAGTTCTGGTACTAATCAAACTTCTTGAAAGTCTCCTCTGCAAACAGTAAGACAACTGGATCTTGAAATACCTCTTAGAAGAAAGGAAAGGAAATGTCCAAACACATGACACGACTCTTCTCTGAAGGCAGAGATCACAGAACCACTGTCAGCCATGGTGACTGGGGAATTCTGGGAGTTGAAGTCCACACAACGTAAAGTTGCCAAGATTGAGAAACACTGAACAAGGGGTTTGCAATGGATCTCAGTTCTTTCCAAGAAAGGAATTCCTTCCATTATCAGCATAGGCAAGATGGAGCTAACACCCATACTTGGGACCATGGTTGCCAACGGCCCAGAAAAAGAAAGATGTTATTAGCTATTTCCCCATTGTGAGCAGATTGCATGGGAGAAGTTGATAGCATGACCCTTTGTAAAATATAAACTTTGTTTAAAAAACTGGGAGTCTCTGTGCATGTAAAAAGTTGGCAGTCCTGTGGTATGGTGCTAATGTAAATATGGCTAGTGCTACTTAAGGGCCCCCTGCAGTATATCAAGTGATTGGGACCTGCGTCACATTTTTATATTTACTCAGCATTTGCTAATTTTCCAAAAGTGGTACCTTTAAGGACCACTGAAGAAAGATGCTGAACTATGTATTGCCATATATGAGTGTTAAACATCATACTGTTTTCAGTATTTCATTTCAGGAAGCAGAAATGAGATCAAACTTATGAGCAGATATTTCTGTGGAATGAAGCTTGTGGAGGAGCTGTTGCCAGGCTACCCAGCTATTATTCTCTACCCAGCTATTATACCTCCTTATAGTGCCTTAAGCAGGTATGTGAGGCAAGCAAGCAAATCCAGTATGTATAGGCTGATAGTTAAAAATGAAGCTGTGAACAAATACAGGGAGGTATAAAGATACCTCATGAGGGTAGAGGTATGACCGCTGTCATCCCACTTGATTTGCTTCACAAAACATACTGAGTTAAAAGCAAACAAACTGCTATGGCTTCCTACAATAGCAGAATCCAGTTATTAAGAATAGCTCCACCCGTGTGAGGCTTGGCAGTGGTTCTAGTCACTAGCAATTCTGGTGGTGGTGATGGCTGTGAAGATATCATTTTAACATCCCATGTTTCCTCTGGGAATTCAAGTTGGTATGTGGGGATGTTATGTATTGGGCTCAATAGTAATACCATGTGGGTTGCTGGAGCAGCTAACGGCTCTCCAGCAACCCAGACTACAAGTCTCCAGTACTGCTATTGGCTATCCCTAGGCGGCAATGGTTGCTTCAAACCTATTGGCTGCTGCCTAGGGGCTAGACTATATATTGCGGCTAGTTACAGCCCAATTCTCAGTTCAGATTCTACAAGCAAATGTGAGTTTTCCTGAACTCACTTGCCTCATCTTCATTCCTGCGCCAAAGAACCCGCTACACAACAGGGGAGATCTCAGGATAGTTTTCAGGACAGGAAGCTTGTGAGATAAGTTGGAGTGAGAGAGAATAACCAACTCCATGACTGAGACAAATTTGCATCTCTCTAGTTTCAGTCCAGTACCTTAAACACTGTCCTACAGTAAATTATTATGGTCTCATCATCCACTATTATTTAGGGGTAGTATGTCCATAGTGTCTGTGGAGATTCTGAGTCATCCAGATCATAATTATCTCAAAGGTGCTTTTTTTTCTTTTCTTCCAAAAGGCAACCGGACTGTTTTTTCCTTGAGGAAGAAGAAGAAAATGTTTCACTTCTCATGCAAGAATCTTCATCAGTTGTGATGGTGTGTCTGTGTGTGTGTGTGTGTGTGTGAGAGAGAGAGAGAGAGAGAGAGAAGAGAGAGAGAGAGAGAGAGTGAGTGTAAAGATAGGTGCTGATAGTTGAGACTGAATGGTAGGGGGATGGAAGGATAGGTTTTGATCAGAGGGTGATGGGGGGTGGGGATGGAAGGATTGTATTTCTTTGCAGTTATCTAGTTATTAGCACTCTCTCCCTGGGAGCTCTTGAGGTGAGGCCACTGGAGGGTTTATCTTTCATTTCAGGGTCACCTGAATCAGGGTGCAATTGGTTGTGAAATCTTCTTGGAATGGCTGCAAGGCCTGCGTTGTAGGCTGGAGATAAGTGATGCCTTATTCCTCACCTTCTATTGAGAGGGGGATGTTCAGTGTTAACATAAACAGCCTCTCTTACCTCTCTTTCAAACCTGTGGTCCTCTCTATCCAAAACATGGACTTTGCTGTTTTGTTTTTCAAATGCAGATGGATTGCTAAATCTTGTCCTGATGGGTTTGATCTCTTATGTTGTGCCATGCACTTGTGAAGTGTTTGCTTAGTTTCTACCAATGATGCTTTGTTTCACCATAGTAATGCAGGATTGAAAGAGGGGAATTAGTTGCTTGTCCGTATTTCTTAGTTTCCTAAATGTACTTGCCCATTGTATAAAAAAAATTACTTTTGCAGAGTATTTTTGGCCCTGGTTAAAATCAGTAAGATGGTGAACAGGGTGTCATGATGCAAATCCCACTCTTTTCCAAAGGGAGGAGCTTATATAATGAGCTCATCCTTTTGGTTGACCCAGCAAAGCTGTTAAGTTTCTAGCAGTTACCAACCTCAGCCTCCATTGGCCATAGCATAGAGCAGGGGTTTTCAAACTTGGCCCTTTTATGATTCAGCCAGGCACGCTGGCTGAGGAATTCTAGGAGTTGAAGTCCACAAGTCATAAAAGGGCCAAGTTTGAAGACCCCAGGTGTAGAGTTATATGCTTTGTAATCCTCCATCATTTGGGGATTCAAAGTTTTGGGGGGAAAAAAACCTTTTTTGCCTATAAAATTTAGATATTGGCCAATGCTGCATTGTGAATGTCCGTGTCAAATTTCCCATCTGATCTTCTCCAAATATGCTAGGTTATAATTCCAGCATGATTAGGTGATATAATCTAATTGAAAGCATTAATAAATAAATACCACTTTGGTGCTACAGTGCCTACTGTTGTTTCTGGCTTCTTTCCTTTCTTCTGATAGTTGTTAATTCCATGAGGTCATCACAAGGCAGATAAGGTTACAGGTTGCACAACTGGTGGTTCAAGGACACACCTTTGTGCCAGCAAAGAAAGTCTCAGAAGACAGGAGCTTAAAAACAAACCTTTAGAGGCCTTCCTTGTAAAATGATGCTGGCCGGCCATTCTCCTATTCACAACAGCCATTTTTCTTCCATCTCCTGTACTCTCTGTGTCAGGAAGAATGGTAACTTGTTCAGAAATACCCCTCGTGATCATGTAGCTTTAACAGTTATTAGCAAGTGGGTTTTCTTGGTACTTTTATTTAACCATCATCTTTACCCATAATCTAGTTTGTGCTTAAATTGCTTCTATACCAGTATTTTGGCTAAGTGCACAAACCCTATTGATTGTCATTAATTAAACATCACACAAACAGTGACTTAACATGTCTGTAAACCATGCCGCACATTTCCCCCGTCTTGTACCTGCATAAAACTGCAATTTCAAAATTACAGTAGCAGACTATATTCCTTCCTGTTGGGGACTGTGAGATTTTGCTCTACCAAAGAGGTGAGGACATTGAATCCATGATTAATTAAATTTAACCCAATTTTCTGGATTCCCAGGATATGCTGAACCATAAACTCATCACACAGGCTGGTCTTCTACCGCTAATATAGTGTTTCTCAACCTCAGCAACTTTAAGATGCGTTGACTTCAATTTCCATTTTTTAAATGTTATTTTTTTACACTACCTCTGTAATTTTTATAAATAAGTCTAGGTGGCGAACACACCTAATACTGTTTCTTCTTCCTCCTATTTTCCCTGCAACAACAACAACCCTGTGAGGTTGGTTGGGCAGAGAGAGCATGACTAACCCAAAGTCACCCAACTGGCTGGGGAATTCTGGAAGTTGTAGTCCACATATCTTTAAAGTCTTTGAGGTTGACAAACACTGAGCTAAAATATGGTTCACCAGCTTAGTGTTTCATGTAAACACTGTGTTCCAAAGCCTATGCCTTAGAGAGGCTGTCATGGAAACATTTCTAGGACGTTCTGGAACCTGAAGAGCAACATTAGGATAGCTGCTGCTCTATTGCCATTCTGTGGATAGTTCGAATACTGTAAGAGGAACAGAATTGCCACCTGACTGGAAAAAGTACTGTGATTAAAATGGCCATCACCACTACTGCAGTGTTTTTCCATGATGAAATACAGAAAATTTACATATTTCATCATGGAAAAACACATATAGAAATTTGCATGAAATACCGCTGCCAACCTTTTTAAAAAAAGGGTAGCTCCCCAGGTTTGGTAGGTGCTAAGGTTATCCCTTCATGGATTACTGCCTTGTCGTGGCGAAGGGGCTTGCGTAATTCAATGAAGCTATGAGCTATGCCGTGCAGGGCCACCCAAGACGGAAAGGTCATAGCAGAGAGTTCTGACAAAACGTGATCCACTGGAGAAGGAAATGGCAAACCACTCCAGTATCTTTGCCATGAAAACCCTATGGACAGTACCAAAAGGCAAAACGATATGACGCTGGAAGATGAGCCCCTCAGGTCGGAAGGCGTCCAATATGCTACTGGGGAAGAGCAGAGGGCTAGTACTAGTAGCGCCAGAAAGAATGAAGCGACTGGGCCAAAGCCGAAAGGACACTCAGCTGTGGATATGTCTGGTGGTGAAAGGAAAGTCCGATGCTGTAAAGATTCTTTCTCCATTGTTGTTGTTGTTGTTAGCTGCGAAGTCGTGTCCGACCCATCGCGACCCTATGGACAACATTCCTCCAGGCCTTCCTGTCCTCTACCATCTTCTGGAGTCCATTTAAGCTCACACCTACTGCTTCAGTGACTCTTTCTCCATAGGAACCTGGAATGTAAGATCCATGAACCAAGGAAAGCTGGACGTGGTCAAACAAGAGATGACAAGACTAAACATCGACATCTTAGGTATCAGCGAACTAAAATGGACAGGAATGGGTGAATTTAATTCAGATGACCATCAGGTATACTACTGCGGGCAAGAATCCCTCAGAAGAAATGGAGTAGCCTTCATAGTCAATAAAAAAGTAGGAAAAACAATACTGGGATACAACCCTCAAAATGACAGAATGATCTCAGTTCGAATCCAAGGCAAACCATTCAATATCACAGTAGTCCAAGTCTATGCCCCAACCACCAGTGCTGAAGAAGATGAAATTGACCGGTTCTATGAAGCCCTACAGCACCTTATAGAACTAACACCCAAAAATGATGTCCTTATCGTCATGGGAGATTGGAATGCTAAAGTAGGAAGCCAAAAGATAACTGGAATAACAGGCAAGTTTGGCCTTGGAGTACAAAATGAAGCAGGGCACAGGCTGATAGAATTTTGTCAAGAGAATACGATGGTCATAGCAAACACTCTTTTCCAACAACCCAAGAGACGGCTTTACACATGGACATCACCAGACGGTCAACACAGAAATCAGATTGACTATATGCTCTGCAGCCAAAGATGGAGAAGCTCTATACAGTCAGTAAAAACAAGACCAGGAGCTGACTGTGGCTCAGACCATGAGCTTCTTGTTGCAAAGTTTAGGCTTAAATTAAAGAAAGTAGGGAAAAGCGCTAGGCCAGTCAGGTATGAATTAAATCATATCCCTGTTGAATATAGAGTAGAGGTGACAAATAGATTTAAGGAATTAGATCTGATAGACAGAGTGCCTGAAGAACTATGGACAGAGGTTCGCAACATTGTACAAGAGGTAGCAACCAAAACCATCCCAAAGAAAAAGAAATGCAAGAAAGCAAAATGGCTGTCTGAGGAAGCTTTGCAAATAGCTGAGGAAAGGAGGGAAGCGAAAGGCAAGGGAGAAAAAGAAAGATATGCCCAATTAAATGCAGAATTCCAAAGAATAGCTAGAAGAGATAAGAATGCCTTCTTAAATGAACAATGCAAAGAAATAGAAGAAAACAATAGAATAGGGAGGACCAGAGATCTTTTCAAGAAAAATGGAGAGATGAAGGGAACGTTTCATGCAAAAATGGGCATGATAAAGGACCAAAATGGCAGGGACCTAACAGAGGCAGAAGAGATTAAGAAGAGGTGGCAAAATTACACAGAAGAGCTATACAAGAATGAGCTTAATGTCCCTGATAATCACAATGAGGTGGTCACTGACCTCGAGCCAGACATCCTAGAATGTGAAGTGAAGTGGGCCTTAGAAAAGCTGAGCAACAACAAAGCTAGTGGAGGTGACAGTATTCCAGCTGAGCTATTCAAAATCTTAAAAGACAATGCAGTAAAAGTGCTACACTCAATTTGCCAGCAAATTTGGAAAACTCAACAGTGGCCACAGGATTGGAAAAGATCAGTTTACATTCCAATTCCAAAGAAAGGCAGTGCCAAAGAATGTTCAAACTATCGCACCATTGCACTCATTTCTCATGCTAGTAAAGTTATGCTTAAAATCCTACAAGCTAGACTCCAGCAGTATGTGGATCGAGAACTACCAGAAGTACAGGCAGGATTTCGAAGAGGCAGAGGAACTAGAGATCAAATTGCTAACATACGCTGGATCATGGAGAAAGCTAGAGAGTTCCAGAAAAACATCTACTTCTGCTTCATTGACTATGCTAAAGCCTTTGATTGTGTGGATCATAACAAACTGTGGCAAGTCCTTAAAGAGATGGGCATTCCAGACCATCTTATTTGTCTCTTGAGAAACCTATATGCAGGCCAAGAAGCAACAGTGAGAACTGGACACGGAACCACTGATTGGTTCAAAATTGGGAAAGGAGTCCGGCAAGGCTGCATACTGTCGCCTTGCCTATTTAACTTATATGCAGAGCACATCATGAGAAAGGCAGGGCTAGATGAATCAAAAGTTGGAATTAAGATTGCTGGAAGAAACATCAACAACCTAAGATATGCAGATGATACCACTCTAATGGCAGAAAGTGAAGAGGAACTAAAGAGCCTCTTGTTGCGAGTGAAGAAGGAGAGTGCAAAACTTGGGTTGAAACTAAACATTAAGAAAACCAAGATCATGGCATCCGGCCCTCTCAATTCCTGGCAAATAGATGGGGAAGAAATGGAGGTAGTGACAGATTTTATTTTCCTGGGCTCCAAGATCACTGCAGATGGGGACTGTAGCCAAGAAATAAAAAGACGCTTGCTCCTGGGGAGGAAAGCCATGGCAAATCTAGACAGCACACTAAAAAGCAGAGACATCACCCTGTCAACAAAAGTGCGTATAGTCAAGGCTATGGTCTTCCCAGTTGCAATGTATGGCAGTGAAAGCTGGACCATAAGAAAGGCTGAGCGCCAAAGAATTGAAGCCTTTGAACTATGGTGCTGGAGAAGACTCCTGCGAGTCCCTTGGACTGCAAGGCGATCAAACCGGTCAGTCCTAGAGGAGATCAACCCTGACTACTCTTTAGAAGGCCAGATCCTGAAGCTAAAACTCAAATACTTTGGCCACCTAATGAGAAGGAAGGACTCACTGGAGAAGAGCCTAATGCTGGGAAAGATTGAGGGCAATAGAAGAAGGGGACGACAGAGAATGAGGTGGCTGGATGGAGTCACTGAAGCAGTAGGCGTGAGCTTAAATGGACTCCAGAAAATGGTAGAGGACAGGAAGGCCTGGAGGAACATTGTCCATAGGGTCGCAATGTGTCGGACACGACTTCGCAACTAACAACAACAACAACAAGGTTAAGTGGCAGCCCATGGCCAAACCTGATTGCTCTTGAAAAAGCTAAGCAGGGACAGATCTTAGTGTTGGCTGGGATTCCAAAAGGACAATCATGGCAAACCTTTTAGAGACCGAGTGCCCAAACTGCGATCCAAAAACCATTTATGTATTGTCGGGTGCCAGGTGAGCGTGGCCCATTGGGGGAGTGTGGCCAATTGGGAGGGTGTGGCCCATTGGGGGGGTGTAGCTCCGGTGGTAACGACAGACCAGGTGGGACTAAAAAGTTCAATCAATTAATTCCAACTTTGCGAGATCTTTTCTTTACTCGCGAGAAGTTGAAATTGATTGATTGATTGAACCTTTTTTTTTGCACATGGAAGCAAAGACCTAAAGCGAAAAGGTTTTATAAAAGCTAGCTGAAGGTCTAGGACTGGAGCAACGGCGTGCATGCACACAGAGAGGGCTCTGCGTGCTACCTGTGGCATGCGTCCCATAGGTTCGTCATGATGGACTTAGGGTTAGGGTTAGGTCACCATGAATTCATAGAGCAAAATGGACATTGCCAACAAACTCGGAGTGCTTGGGCATGGTTAGGAGGGCACTTACTTTTCTAGGTTGCCCTATCTATGTTTCTTGGTAAAATACATAGGAAAATCCCATTGGAGGAAAATTCCACTTAGGGTTAGGGTTAGGACACCAAGACCTCATAGAGCAAAATGGACATCACCAACAAACTCAGAGTGCTTGGGTGGGTTAGGAGGGCACTGACTTTTCTAGGCTGCCCTAACTACTGTATGTTTCTTGGTAAAATACATAGGAAAATCCCATTGGAGGAAAATTCCACTTAGGGTTAGGGTTAGGTCACCATGAACTCATAGAGCAAAATGGACATCACCAACATACCTGGGGTGCTTGGGTATGGTCAGGAGGGCACTTACTTTTCTAGGCTTCCCTATCTATGTTTCCTGGTAAAATCCCATTGAAGGAAAATTCCACTTAGGGTTAGGATTAGGTCACCATGAACTCATAGAGAAAAATGGACATTGCCAACAAATCCGGAGTTCTTGGGTATGGTTCGGAGGGCACTGACTTTTCTAGGCTGCCCTATCTATGTTTCTTGGTAAAATACATGGGAAAATCCCATTGGAGGAAAATTCCACTTAGGGTTAGTATTACCTCACCATGAAGTCATACAGCAAAATGGACATTGCCAATTTTTTTGTTTGCACACTGTGACGGAGGCCTAAATCGAAAAGGTTTTATAAAAGCCAGCTGAAGGCCTAGGATTGGGGCAATGGCGTGCATGCCAACAGAGAAGGCTCTGCGTGCCAACCGTGGCACGTGTGCCATCGGTTCGCTACCACGACACTAGGACATCCTAATGCAGGGGTTTCCTACCTTGGCAACTTGAGACCTGTGGACGTCAACTCCCAGAATTCTCCAGCCAGAAAGGCTGGTGGAGGAATTCTGGAAGTTGAAGTCCACAGGTCTTAAAGTTGCCAAAGTTGGACACTCCTGTTCTAGAGCTATCATAGAGACTGGGAAGTCAAAATGCATCCCAGGAGAAGACAAAAAAAAAACACAGTTCTGTTCTGTTGCCAAGAAATTACATTGATATGTCAACACAGCCACTTAGGAACTGAACCTGACTAGATGGAGGCATTACCTTTTTAAGGTTGATGCTTGGCTTACCAGCAGTCCCACATTTCAAGGAGCTGTTCCATCTTTTGGATTCAAAATGTTGTCTTTCTGTTTACAATATTGCAATATAATTTGTATCCTCCCCCCTCCAACTTCCTTATTGGAAATGCACATTTAATTAATTTAAGCAACTTTAACTAGTACTGTTTGAGATGTTATCCAGTTCTGCTGTTCTTTTTTAAAATGCCTTTTCAGTGCTATTATTTTGGCTTGTCAGCTAAGTTATTCGCACAAAGTATCATTTGAATCATTGGGGCAATAAGCCACCATAATTAAATTCCCATTAATTTCAGTGAAGTTTGGTCTGGGTGCTTTGCGTGAATCCTAGAAACAGACTGCTTAGAAAAACAAAGCAATTTACAATTTTATGAAATAAATTCAATGCAATACAGCATAATGTAACAAAATAAAATACTTTTATGGCCTGACACATAGGTTACAGTCTTAAAATAGTCCTCACTTTGAAGCGTCTCATGTAACTTCTAGAAATATTTGGCTTTCATACACATCTAAGGTGGCAGCTCCTCCTGGTGGCGTATTTCTGCATTGAGCCAGGCTGGCACAAGATAGTAGACTCTTATTGAAATAGTATGGAATTATTTTTCAGATGCTGACCAAAGGAAGGAAATTATTTGAATGCACGTTTTCTGTTCTAGATGAAGAAAAAGAGAGTTGCTCAGCTCCTACTTTGATTTAGTCTTTACCAACAGGAACGTAGGTATTCCAGCAGCATCTTGTGGAAAGCAGAAAGAAATTGCAGCGCCTGAAACACAAAATTGGCAGAAACAAGATAAGGAAATACATATTTTACTTCGAAATAGTTTAATTCTCCAGTGCCCCATAAATAGCATTCTAACTACATTTGCAATTAGTTGATGGTCTGGCCAGGGCTTTACAGATTATCATTCAGATACCCTGGAGAACTGGTGAGGTACCAGTTGACTGGAGGAAAGCAGGTGTTGTCTTTCCCTTCAAAAGTACAGCAAAAGAATCCAGCAATCTATAGACTATTCTGACATCAATAACTCGTAAGATTCTAGAGGCCACCCTAAAGACAATGGATTCTACATACAAAAATACAAGTGAACAGAAATCAGCATGAATTTGTCAAGAACCAACATCACTAGACTAATTTTATCTATTTTTTTATTAACTTCTCTAACACATTCTGAAATGTGATATATATTTATTTTAGCAAGATATTTAACAAAATATCTCATGGCATTCTGATTAATAGGCTAGCTCAGGGATAGGCAACCTTGGCTCTTTTATGGCTCGTGGACTTCAACTCCCAGAATTCCTGAGCCAGCGGCTCAGGAATTCTGGGAGTTGAAGTCCACGAGTCATAAAAGTGCCAAGGTTGCCTACCCTTGGGCTAGCTAAAGGTTTGCCAAACATTAGGACAATTAAGTGGATACATAGTTGGTTCCAAATGTATTCAAAGAATGCCCTGTCAATGATTGTGCATCAAGCTCATGCAAGAGATCAAATGGGGTATCACATGCTTCACTTCTGGTTTCTCTACTCTTCAGTATTAATCTCTTGTGTGAAGAGATAGAGGAAAATAACATTTGTAAATGGCACAACATTGATGACCTTATTAATATCCTAGCAGACAGAATTACAGTTCAAAAGCATCTTAATACATTAAGTAAACCACCTGAAATTTAAATAAAATTCAACCAAAAGAAATGTAAAATTCTTCCCCGAGGCTATAAAAATCAAGTGTATGCTACAGCTGGAGCATAGCTGGCTTTTTCACTACTTGTAATGGTACCTAGGATGATCAGTTGTAATAGAGAAGTTGGTGGGTGCTTTAGGCTTGAGAAGACTAAAAGCTTCTCAAGGGTATGGAAGCAATCTTCAAATACCTTTAAGGATGTTACACACAAGGTCAAGATATGTTTTGTAGCACTCCAGAAGGCAAGGTGTGGAATAATAGGTTTGTGTTATGAAACATAATGACTAACAAATTCTAAATGAGTGCTAGAAAAAACTTCTGAACAATAAGAGTACTTTGATCACGGAATCAGCTACTCAGAAGGCTGACGGCCTCTGCCTATCATTAGGTGTGTATGAGCAGAGGCTACACCAGGGATGGCGAACCTTTTAGAGACCGAGGGCCCAAACTGCAACCCAAAACCCACTTATGAATCGTCAGGTGCTGGGTGGGTGTGGCCCGCTGGGTGGGTGTGGCCCATTGGGTGGGTGTGGCCCAATGGATGGGCGTGGCTGCAGTGGCAATGGCAGACTGGGTGGGGCTAAAAAAATCAATAAATTCCAACTTTGCGAGATTTTTTTTCCCCTTGAGAAGTTGAAATTGATTGATTGATTGAACCTTTTTTTGCACACAGCGGCGGAGGCCTAAAGTGAAAAGGTGTTATAAAACCCAGCTGAAGGCCTAGGACTGGGGCGACGGCACGCGTGCCCACAGAGAGGGCTCTGTGTGCCACCTGTGGCACGTGTGCCATAGGTTCGCCACCACGGGGCTATACCATCTATCAGTCCAGGGAGAGGCTTTCATTTAGTTTCCTGCATCGAGCAGGGCGTTGGGCTCTGAAACCCTTTCCAATGCAGCGGTTCCAAGTTCTAAGTGTACATTTTACCACACCAGGGGTGCCTGTCAACTCTCTTTCCTTTCTGAATTAAAAAGGAATGGGAGAGTCTTTCAAACATTCCAGATTATACCCTCAGTTTCCCCAATTGGAGGCTGTTCAAATATTGCGGTCTAGAACTCCCAGCATACCCAGGTAACACAGCCACTGAGAGATTTAGTTGAGCATGACAGTTGTTGTGTCTGCACATTTGGAAGTAGCTGCCATAGCCCTACAGGATTTTACTCTTAAGCTGCCTTTAAAGAAGAATCTAGTGTATATTCTGAACAAAGCCGGTTGGGTGGGTTTAACTGATGTTAAATTTGGCTATTTTGGAGGCATTATAGAAAGGGGGGAACATCCTGTGCTAAAATCATCTTCTGAATATTGTTTTTGCCAGTATTTTAAGCCTCACAAATCTCACTGGCAATGGAAGGAACTGATGGCAGCAATCAGCTAGGGAGTGACTTTTATCCAATTCTGATATATTCAGCAGTGTCCACAGAAGGTGCTATCAACACAGCTGAGATGGGAGACATAACATTGTGATGCAAGCCAGAGGTAGAGCATGCATCATAATACTGCATCCAGTTTGGGTCACCACATTACAAAAAAGATGTTGAGGCTTTGGAAAAAGTGCAAAGAAGAGCAACTAAGATAATTATAGCTAGGTCTGGAGACTAAAACGTATGAAGCAACGGTTGTAGGATTTGGGTATGACCAGTCTAGAGAAAAGAAGGACTAGGAGTGACACGATAGCAATCTTCCAGTATTTGAGGGGCTGCCACAAAGAAATGGGGTCATGTCAGGTCATATTCCTGCTTGTGTAACCATTATTTGGGGTTTGCCATTCTGTTGGGAGAGGGGATGTCTTGGGGATGCTTTGCACTGTCTTGCCATTATGCCCTTCCCCCAGGAGAAAGAATGCATCTCCCTTATTTAGGAGAGGGCGCTTGGAACCAGAAGGAAAAGAGAGAGAGAGAGAGAGAGAGAGAGAGAGAGAGAGAGAGAGAGAGAGAGAGAGAGAGAGAGAGAGAGATTTTATGCCACCTGTGGATTGGCTGGAATTCAAACGGACCCTGGGACCCTGGGGGGAGTAAAAATATTGCTTTTAATATACTTGTCAGAATCCATTTATATCACATTTCATAAATGTATAGGTAGAACATTGTGCTTATTCTGGGGATTCTGCCATCTCTCCGAGGGGGGGGGGAGAGGATGGTTACTTAGATTGAAATAGGCGATCTTCAAACAACAGGGAAACGTTTGAACTGGGGGAGGGAGGGGGAGAGACAGATCTGGATCGCATCTTCATTTACAACTGAAAAGGAAGAAGCAATAACAATAAAAACAAGGAGAGTTCCCTTTCCCACGGAAGGGCCTGACACCTAAGTAAATGATGGGAGCCTGACCAAATGGATGAGGGGAGGGGGCTGAAATGGGAATGCTTTATATAGGATTGAAATGTAACTTTGTTAGATTCCGTCTTGTATTGCCACAATCGATTCCATCCTAGTAAACATTTTCCTTTTGGACTAAACTTGCATCCAAGAGTTCTTATTTCCTAAGATGTGGATTGAGGTGGGTCCTGACAATACTGCTTGCACGGGTTTTTCTTCAGATCTCAGCTTGTTTTCCCTGATATCACTAGCCCCTAATAAAAGTTCCTTTTGAGACAATGCCTGTTACAAGAGTTCTGCTTTCTTGGGTGGCTTGGTTGAGGTAGGTCCTTATTTTCCAAAGCACCAGAAGGAAAGTCAAGAAACAATGGATGGAAACGAATCAAGAAGAGAAGCAACCTGGAATTAAGGACAAAATTCCTGTCAGTGAGAACCATTAATCAGTGGAACAGCTTGCCTTCAGAAGTTGTGGGTGCCTCATCACTGGAGGCTTTTAAGAAGACACTGGACAGCCATTTGTCTGAAATGATATAGGGTCTCCCTCTTGAGTAGAGTGTTGGACTAGAAGACCTCCAAGGTCCCTTCCACCTGTATTCTCAATCAATATCGTATCTATCATCTACTTGCTTTGATACCCACTTGCAGACAATGAGATCTGCAGAGAGGCTAGCAGAAATGTGATCTTGTAGGAAAATGAAGTAAGATATTATATTTTCATCCTTGTCTTTGTTTTGTTTAGTTTTCTGCTGCTGCTACACCTATCCTTATGGCCGAGCTTCACTGTTGTTACGACTATGATGATGCTTGCCTGAGGCTGTTCTTCAAAATATTATTATTATGAAAAAAGTGAGACTGGAAAATTTAAGTGGGATGAAAAATGACAAAGCAGGAGAAAGAAAGAAAAGGGGGCCTAAATTAAATCATAAACTAGGAGAAAATTCATATTAAATTGCTAGCTAGAAATTATTAAGAACATTTCATTGGGATTACACTACAGCACAGTGAAAACATGGGACTATGATTAAAAATAAAAAAGATCAAGCTGATGACAGCAGATACAGCAACCAGCTATAGAATTGACAGTGAAGAGATTGATGTCTTGGATAGCTTCCATAGGTAGTCCACGACTTATGACCACAATTGAACTCAAAATTTCTGTTGCTAAGCGAGACAGTTGTTAAGTGAATTTTGCCCCTTTTACAATCTTTCTTGCCACAGTTTTAAGTTAATCTGACTTCCCCATTGACTTTGCTTATCAGAAGGTCACAAAAGGGGGTCACATGATCCTGGGACACTGCAGTGGTCACAAATGTGAATCAGTTGCCAAGTGTCTGAACTTTGATCCTGTGACCATGGGGATGCTGTAACAGTTGTAAGTATGAAAATGGTCATAAGTCACTTTTTAGTGCAACTCTAACTACAAATGGTCACTAAATCTAAGGGAACACCTGCTGCCGGCATCAACTTCCCATCGTCCTGTGCGCTCCCACAGGGAGGGCCTTCTCAGGGTACCGGGTTAAGGAATGCTGGCGGGTTATTCCCAGGGGAAGAGCGTTCTCTGTGGGCGCGCCGGCCCTATGGAACCAACTTCCCACGGAACTTAGGACTGCCCCCGACCTTCGTTCAGTTCGCCGGGACCTGAAAACCTGGCTCTTCGAGCTGTCTGGCCAGACTGAGGGGTTTTAATTTTTAATTGGGTTTTAGTTTTAAATTTCGGGGACTTGAATTAATTAATTGTTTTAACTGATTTTAATTTTTGTATGTTATGCTTTTAATTTTCCCTGTAAACCGCCCTGAGTCCTACGGGAATAGGGCGGTATATAAATGTAATAAAATAAATAAATAAATAAATAAACTGTTGCAAGTCAAGGACTACCTGTCAGCTATTAACAATAAAGGAACTAATAGTCAAGAAATAAATCACAGATTATGACTTACAGGTGGTTCTCATTCAGTGACCACTTATTCAACCACTGTTTGAAGTTATAACGGGCACATGACCAGTCCTTAGAGTTGCAGCCATTACAGGTCCCCACAGTCACAATTGTGATTTGGGTGCTCAGCAAGTGTCTCAGAGTTACAACGTTGTGGCATCCTGCAGTCGCTTGATTATCATTTGTCAGCTTTGCTGTCAGCTTTCAAAAAGCAAAGTCAATGGGGAAGCCTGAAGGAGGTCTCAAATGGCCTGCATGTGACTGCAGGACGCTACGACCATGCAGGATTCGTGTAAAAGAAACTTGGACTGCCAGAACTCATAAGTTGATGTGGTCACATGACATCACGTCTTGTGACTGCATTGCTTAACAACAAAGTTTCAATTATGGTTAGTAAGGGAAGACTTATGTAGGCTAGTAATTAAGGCATTAGAAGAACTATACAGATGCTGCGATTGCTTACATCTAAAAAACACAATTGGGTAGGCAGTGGTTTTCTCTATGATATTCAAGGGAAAGTCGGAGTTTGAAGAAGCAGGATAGAAAGAGTGCAGGTAGTCCTCGGCTTAATAAACATATTGGAATTTACCCAATACAGTCTTAAACCATGATGGTTGTAAAGCGGGTGACCCACATGACTGATCTGATTTTACAAACCTTTTTTTGCAGAAGTCACCCTCACCCCACTGCATCGTAGCTCGTAAGGTAATTGGATTCCAGATATGGTAATAACCATATTTATATTAGGAATGCCTTCCTTTCTTACAAGTAATCCAATGTTCAAAAAACGTATAGCAATGTTTCCCTGAGCTATTTTGATGTCGTGGAAGATATAGAGAAGATTTCTGGCAGATGCCAGCTAGGAGGTATTTCTGATCCTGGACAGAGAGATGCCAGGCAGAATCACTTATGCAATAAAATAAGAACTACAAAGTAAGGGATATCAGCCAAATGGAAAGAATATAGATGAGTCACTTTGTGTGTGTATGTTGGTGGTGATGAATGATGAAAAGGGATGAATTCGGGAAACTGAAACAAAAATAGAAAAATACCTCAAAGCACACAAAGACTGACAAATATTAAATGAATAAATCTCCATGAATATATGCCCTGTATGTTTTTGCTTCTTTCTGAAAAGTTTCCTCCCCCAATCTTGGGATTTTTTTTTTATGTTTTAGTTGAGGTTTTTTTATTTTCAATTAATAATAGCAAAACAATAAACATTTTTTGAAAATAAAGGAAGGTTTCCATTTTGGGATGCTTTTATTGGCTGTTACTTAGAATGACATGAATCGAGGAAAGTACACACAGATGGTCCTATGTTGATCTGGTTAAGTGAAAACATTTAAAGATGAACATTTATGGAGTGCGGCTATACATAAGAAACAGACATCCCCACATTTCTGAACATTTTTGGCACTTCTACTGGGATAGACCTGGGGAATGTATCTTAGGATGCTTGCTTGAGCTTCATAAGCCACCCTGTTATTTTCAGGATTATTTCTTGAAGTCAATCTCCTAGGCCACAGGGCTGCAACCCGCGGCTCCGGAGCCGCACGCGGCTCTTTCAGCCATTTCCTGCGGCTCCCAGTCCTCTGCCATGTGCAGTCCAAAAAAAAAAATGGTATTAAAAAAGTTCAACCAATCAATTCAAATATGCAGGGTAGGTGCATATCTCGCCTTGGCTCCACTCTTCAGTCAAACCCTGTTCTGCACATGCACGCATGTATGCGCATGTGCACACATTTTTTGCGGCTCCCAGTTTTTCCTTTTGTGAGGGAACCGGTTCCAAGTGGCTCTTTCACTGTTTCAGGTTGCTGACCCCTGTCCTAGGCCGTATCCTTTTAACATTTTTCTCTAGACTGAGAGTGGAGGGCAAATAAGATAAGATATAAGATAGATATAAGATGGGATGGGATAGATAATCTTTATTGTCAGTTTTTTTTATGAATTCACTGGCACATATTAAAAATGAAATTCCGATGCTTACTTTCAAAAGAAAATATACTGTATACCCATATGCAGACATGCATATGCATAAACATATGCTCTCTCCATACACAAACACACACACACACACACACATACTGTATATGTGTGTGTGTGTGTGTGTGTCTTGGCGTATTCGGGTCTTTTCCCGTGTAAGATTGATAGTGTCTTGGCGATGTTTTGACGAGGTCCCACTCGTCATCTTCAGGCTGGTGTCTTCAGCTTCGTGCATGAAGCCGAAAACACCAGCCTGAAGATGATGAGTGGGACCTCGTCAAAACGTCGCCAAGACACTATCAATCTTACACGGGAAAAGACCTGAATATGCCAAGACTTACATACCTGTACCCGTGAAAATCTACGAAAACAATATATATATATATATATATATCCTCAGGCTGGTGGCTTCAGCTTCGTTCTTCTGGGAGAAGTTTGTGGCAGTGGCTGTTTGTTCCTCTTTTTTTAAACTGCCAGAGGGGGTGTGTTCTGTGGGTGGAGGTGTGCTCTGATTGGGTGGGGGGGTTAGCTGTGTTCTGATTGGGTGGGGGTGTGTTTTGAATGGGGTGTGTGTTCTGATTGGGTGGGGGGGTGTTTTGAGTGGATGGGCTGGTCTCAGCTGCCAGTCTTAGACCTGAACTGGTGAGTTGTGCTGCTTTTGTTCGGCTCCATGTTTGTGGTGGTGCCATGTTTTTATAGTGGGTGTCAGTTTGCTTATTGTGTGGTTTGGAGGGGTTTAAAGTGGCTAATGTTGCAGCTGTAGTTAGGTTTCTGTTTTGTGGTTGTGTGTCATTATTGTTGTGGGTTCGGATTTGCTTTTTGAATGGTTGTGTGGTGATGTCATGTGATGTTATCATGAGGTTGGGTCTGGTATCGTTCTTGGTGGTTGGGACTCGTCTGTCAATCAAGGCGGGTTTCCAAATGGCTGGTAGGCGAGAGGTATCATCTCGTTTGTTCATGCTGTGGGGGCGTTTTTCTATCTCAATGGCTTCTCTGATTATTCTGTTGTTAAAATGTTCAATTTTGGTGATAGTTTTGGTTTTTTTAAAATCGATTTCATGTCCCGTGGCTTTAAAGTGTTGGAACAGGGATGAAGTTTGTTCTCCCTTTCTGAGTGAGTTCCTGTGCTCTTCAATGCTGTTGGTCTGTCCGATGTATGTGGTGGGGCAGGTGGTGCATGGGATTTCGTATACTCCTTGGTTTTCTAACCCAATTATGTCTTTGGGGTTTCTTAGGATGGTGGATATTTTTCTGTCTGTGTAGAATGCTGTTTTGATGTTGTGTTTTTGGAGGATCTTGCTGATTCTGTCTGTGGTCCCTTTTAAGTATGGGAGGAGGGCTTTGCCATTTTCTTGTTCTCTGTCTTGGGTTTTTGTGGGTGTCTCTCTTCGGATTAAATTGGTAATCATGTTTCTTTGGAATCCATTGGCTGTTAGTACATTAGTGAGAGTGTGTAGTTCGGTTTTTAGGTGTTGTTCGTCAGCTAGGTGTTTCGTTCTGGAGATGAGTGTCTTGGCTACAGAGTTGATCTGTGCTGGGTGGTGGTGTGAGAGTGCGTTCAGATAGCAGTTTGTGTGTTTTTTTTTGTGGTAGATAGTGTGTCCTAGGGAACCGTTGGATTTCTTGTAGACTAAGACATCAAGGAAGGGAAGTTGATTGTTAGCTTCTGTTTCCATGGTGAATTGTATTTTGGGGTGTAGGCTATTGAGGTGTGTGAGGAAGTCATCCAGTTTTTCTTTGCCGTGTGGCCAGATTACGAAGGTGTCATCTACGTATCTGAGCCAGAGTTTGGGTTTGTGGTTGGATTTTTCTAGAGCAAGGGTTTCAAAGTGTTCCATGTAGAGGTTTACGATGACAGGTGAAAGGGGTGATCCCATGGGTGCTCCTTCCATTTGTTTGTATCTTTGTCCATTGTAGATGAAGTATGTGTTAGATAGGCAGTGGTTGGTCAGATCTAGGATGTGTTTTGGGGGGGTTGTATTTATTTAGGATAGCTGTCAAGGCTTCTTTGATTGGCACTTGGGTGAAGAGGGATACGACATCGAAGCTCTCAAGTAGGTCACAGGGCTGTAAGTTTAGTTTACTTATGATCTCTATGAATTGGAATGAGTTTTGTACGTGTGAGGTGATGGAATTTGCGTAAGGCTGTAGTTGTTTGGCAAGAAATTTGGCTAGATTTTGTAGAGGTGAGCCTATGGAGCTGACTATGGGTCTGAGTGGGGTATATACAGATCAAATATAAATCACAGTCCATTTTGAATACATAGCGGAAAAAAGGGTCTTGAGGGTTAACAAGGTTGTTTCTTTATGGTACAAAGCTATTACAGAATCTAGATGTTCTGCTTTGGATACTGTGAAGCCTCCTCCCAGAAGGTAACAAAACCAGTCATGGAGAGGATGTGTAGCATCCCTGACAATATTGCAGACCCTGGTCAAGCAATGCTTATATGCCATGTCCTGAATAGAAGGAAGCTGGTCTTCAGTGAACCATTCATTCAGCAATTGTTTAAACTTACGATGGTACTGAACAAGTGCTATTTACCACTGGTCCTTGAGGTTCTGGTCATCACAGTGCCTCCACAGTCATGTGATCGCAATCCAGGCACTCAGCAACCAACCAGAGTTTGTGACCATTTCAGTGTCTCACGATCACATTTTGCGACCTTCCCTGCCTCCTTCCACAAGCAAAGTCATTGGGGAAGCTGACAGAAAGTCAGAATGCATGATCATGTGAGGTACTTCTTTAATGACCATAGTGATCCACTTAATCATGGTAAGCAGGGTCTGCCAAAGCTGCCATTACTAAGTGGCCTGCTTACATCACATCACACTTCTCAACTGTGTCACTTAGCAATAGTCCAGTTACCACTGCTAAGCGAGGATCGCCTTCACCGTAGGCCAGGTCAAGAAAGAAGCAAGGCAGAGATTCTTTATTGTTGCAAAATAGAACAAGAGAATTTTGAAAACAGTTCAACACTGCTCACAGTTGATAAACTAGACACTGGTAACAAATATTCCTGTATGTGCTGATGGGTTAAATAAATATTTCACTTTATTTCACATGCTCTAAGGAGATAATAACACCCCTATTTATACCCTAAATAAATTAAAATATTAAAACATGCAAACATTAATTCAAATACAATCCCCAAATAATCTATTCCAATATCTGCCACAAAGAAGAGGGGATCAACCTAGCATCTGACGGCAGAACAAGGAGCAATGGATAGAAGCTAATCAAGGAGGGGACCAATCTAGGAGAAATTTCCTAAGAGTGAGGATAATTAATCAGTGGAACGACTTGCCTTCAGAAATTATAGGTGCTTCAACATTGGAAGTTTTCAAGAAGAGATTGGACAGGCATCTGTCTGAAATGATATATAGGGCTTCCTGCCTGAGCAGGGAGTTGGATTATAAGACCTTCAGGGTCCCTACTAACTCTGTTGTTCTGTTCTGTTCTGTTCTGTTCTGTTCTGTTCTGTTCTGTTGTATTATCCAGGTATCCTTGGGTGAGCTTTACAGCCCTGCCTGGTCAAGGTTGCTCCCTGTCTTTCAGAGCAAATTTAACAGTCTGAGGCCACCTAGAAAGGCAGGTGATTGAAAGATCCTGCAAATTCAGGGTTTCCTCAGATCAAATTGCCTTGTTTTCTAAAGGGGAAAAAAAGTTAGCCTTCTCTAGCAGAGAGCTTCTCTGCTTAAGGCTCCCAAATAGCACTTAGGAAATGTGATCACCCATGAAAGCAAAAGGAGGGGTTCCTTTCTTCAATCCCCCATCAACTGCCCCTAAGGGAGGGTCAGCACAAAGGCAGACTTTCCACTGTGCCTTCAGCTCCATCTGAGATGCTCCCTTGGACAGCAAACAGTGGTGCTTTCTAATTGCTGTGAGAAGCTCGGGGAGCCAATTTTTGCCTGAAAAGGAGGCTAAAAATATCACAAAGAAAAGAGACAAGAACCCTTCCCAGACTGGGAAGCGGGGAGGCACCTTCGTACTGTGCATACTGTTCCCTTCTCTCAAACACTGGATTCATGCCTGATAATAGGATATAGGGCCCTTTCAGCTGCCATGATGAGCTACTCAGCTTGTAGGCTGCCCCTCTTCTTTCTTTTCCTGACCCAGCAGATCATTTATGGAAGGGCAGAAAGGAGTCTTTCCAAAGCTGCAGATTGTAGTCCAGTTTGTTCAATCCCTATCCCCCATTTTCTAGCATTTCAAATTTGGTTACCAATTTGGGTGCTTTAATAGCCAGGCTGGAACAGTGATTCTTTTCTGTTTAGCATTGTCAATTCTTTGGCATATAAAAGTGTCTTTTAACCAGAATTTGAATGGTATTATTGCTATGGACCTTGACAGGGAGTCCCAGTGCTCAGAGGAAAATTCAGAGGAGGCATTAGGTCTACCATCTTCAGCGTGCTCTGCTTCGCTAGCATCCTGCCATAAAATGAAAGGGGGAGGAGAAATTGGGGAAGTAGGAGGAGGGTAACAGGAACCAATGTCAATCCGGAACAGACCATCCAGTCAAGGATAGAGCCATGAGAACGGAATGCAAAACTCCACCAAAGAGGCGCCAAACCTCAGAGCCATTCCCGAAATACCTAATTCGAATACCATTGGAAACTAACAGACTGGTCAAGGGGGGAGGGCCAGGGAACAGGGAAAAATGCAGGCTTTGCACAGGAATACTCAGATCCAGCTTTGCTTATTTGCTTAACCACTTGACCTTAGTAAAAATGAGCCTTTCACTTCAAAATGGAGTCGAGGGTCTTTCTTTCCTAAATGTTCAAGTTGGGACAAGCTGACAGGAGGGAGCCATTCAGAACATTCCCTCATTGCCTTCTCCATAACCAAAGAATACCCTCCTATGTCTTTCTCTGCTGAGTTCCGCCCATTCTTGCATTGGTGAAAGACTACTGTCATGACATTGACTGTTCTCCTTGCCAATTCTGATCTTGCCTCTATGGCCTCTGTTGCAAATCGCTGCAGTCCCCTATTTCCTTCCAAGGTTAGTGACAAACACACAAACAGATTTTATGAATCTTGAGACTACGCTAGGGCAATGTTGAACTAAAGGGGGAAAAAATACTACTCCTATACTGGTTCAGAGAAGGATGGCACACTCTTGAGATGGAGGTGAGATGAAGGCGACATCACAGGCACAGAGCAGAAGAAAGTTTTGTTTGTACCATGGTTAGGTTCAAAAGGGGAAAGGCCCTTAGACTTAGAGGACAAATTCTGATAATTTAAAATAGGCAAAAGTCAAGGGTGGATATACCAGTAGAAGACCTGAGAGTGAACTATATATATACCATACCGTAAGTAAATGCTCCTGAAACAAAGAAAGATTTATTTCATGCACGACTGTGAGCTCAGTTCTGTTTTGGCTTTCAAAGCAAATGCCTGAATTCAGAGGTTTTTGTAGTCCTGAACCTGCCCCTTGTTTCAGCCTCTACCTGACTTAAGTTGAAGACTATTGTGAAAAAATAGGTTTTGCTAACGGTGCCTGGTTCTAGACACCACGGAAGGTGTAGTGTCAGACAAACACTCTTTAAGAACTTGGCCTCATTGACCATATGCATTCTAATACAACTTATAGACTTAATTAACCAGTCCCACCCCAAAGAACTCAACAGAACAGCTGATGAATACCAGAAATGTTAGAGCAGGGGTCTTCAAACTTGGCCCTTTTATGACTTGTGGACTTCAACTCCCAGAATTCCTCAGCCAGCGTGCCTGGCTAAGGAATTCTGGAAGTTGAAATCCACAAGTCATAAAAGGGCCAAGTTTGAAGACCCCCCTGGATTAAATGATCAGCTCCCAAGCTGACTGGGAATTACTTGAGTTGCTGTCTGATTCATCTGGGGACATACCAGCTTGAGGACAACTGCTGTAGTGGGGCTGTTACCCTGGAACATGGAATGAACAATGTAATATATTAATTAAATGCTTGGAGCACGGTGGCTTCTTATGCATTGGATTCCCCCCCTTGCACCTGAAGTCCTAGAAAAAGCTTTCCCTTCCATTCTGTCAGCCCTACAAGGTAAGCCAGACTTAACAGAGAGATAATACATATGCCTCAAGATGAGCTATAGTAACAGGATCTCGCAAATCTGAATGCAGTGTGCTTTTTCTCAGCCCTCCTTTATCTGTATGTGAATTTGGGGGTGTCTGTCTGATATGTTTTCATATCCCTTCCTTGTTTGGTCTCAAGCAACCTTTATCTACTCATTGCCTTGGTAATAGACCTTCCCTCTCTCTATCAAAGTCATCCTCTTTACATTCTAAACACCCTGTGGTCACTTCTGCCATAGCTTTGCTGACCAGCATGACAGGAGTCATAGTCCAGCAGAACAAGGAGCACCAGGTGGGACGTTTGGGGTACAGGATTCCTAGACACTGGATGTTGTTCAAGGACATTCTGTTACTTCTCATTGATCTTAATTGGCTTTCTTGCACATTGCAGAGCATCAGACTAGATCAGGAGTGTCAAACTGCCAGCCTGTGAGCCGGATGCATCATAGCAAAACCGCACCCACCCCATTGCCGGCAATGGCAAAAAAGTCACGATATGTCACAACATGTCATGTGACGTTGCGGGTTTGACATGTTAAATCGCAGGTCGCAAGGAAGACGAGACAGCCGGGGGGGTAGATGTAGCAGACCTTTATTCAGCTGGGTGGATTTCGGCTTGGGACAAGGGTTTACCTGGCGTGCTTTATACCTGCCAGGTGAATGCCAGCCAATGGATTCAAACCTGGGCTTCCCGCCACTGCAGGTAACCAATCTCTTTAAACCCCGGCTTCCCGCTGGTACAGTTATAGCCTGGAGCTGTCAAACCTGTTTGAACCAGGCTTTCCCGCCACTTGCGGTTATAGCCTGGAGCTGTCCAGCTCCGCGCCTCCTGCTGTTCTGCTGGCTCGTGTATGTTAGCTGCATACACTACAGACACCCCTGGACCAGATGATCCTTGCAGATCCTTCCTGTACTATAAGTCTATAAATAATGCTCCTTTCCTTAGAACAGGGCTAGATCAAATGTTTTTTCTCCTCAATATCAAGAAACATTTCCCCAGCTCTTTATTTACAGCTGCATATTATATAGAGATGCAATGGGGGACAAGGGTTAGTATATATCTTTTTTGTTATCTCCTGGCAACAGTTTTTTCCCCCCACCTCTTCCAAAGGGAGTGGGCTTTTGTCTCCTCCAAAGGACTAGAAACCCCTAGGGAAGGCTGTAACACTGGGAAAGATGGAAGGAAAAAAGAGGAAGACCAACCCCAGGTAGATGGATTCATCTACAGGTGTGATAGGAACTCCATTGGAAGATTTGAAGGAACAGCTGGGGACAGGTTATTCTGGAAAAACTAGAGTTGATACCAACTTGATGGCACACAATCAATCAGAAAAATGCAGAGGCATGGCCTCCATATCACTGAAAGTAAAGTGGAAATGTCTGGATATGTTTCTTATCAATCTAGCTTGGAACCCCATGAAGTTTTGTCACCAAATCACCACCTCTGCGGTTGATCCCTGGAGAACCAGGTTAGAGGGCGCTGCAGCCCTCCGGATTACAGCAGCCAAAAATATCCTTTTTCTCTCTTGTTTTGTTTTGCTCTGCTTCTGCCTCTGCCGCCTGACTCTTTGCCTGTGTCCACCCCTCCCAGCATTTCTGAATCCACCTGGATTCTTCTCAGCAGTATTCAATAATTCATATGCCGTTTGGAGCTGTTTGCAAGCTGTCCTAAATTTTTGAGATGATCTTGGTTTGAGGAGTGGCCTCTTCCCCCTTGTCTCTTTCTGTAGCCCCATCTGCTCTGTGGCAAAAATGCAGGGGATTCTGAAGAGCACCAGGAGATAAGAGCGAAAAGGAGCTCTCAAGCATTGTGTACTAGGTAGGCCACTCCATTTTGTAACAAGGAAGCATATATCACCATTCATTTTAGCCTTTGATTATGGTTGGTTTCTTATTCTGGGAAAACCCAAAGTCTTCTCTATTGCATGAATACACAGACACCTCTGAAGAGTGGGTAAGTTTTCCTTTTGCCCAGTCTACACGCAAAAAAGTACTGAAAAATAGCAATAGCAAAAGTACTTAGATTTATATACTACTTCACAGTGTTTTATAGCCCTCTCTAAGCAGGTTACAGAGTCAGCATATTGCCAACGGTCTGGGTCCTCATGTTACTGACCTGGAAAGGGTGGAAAGCTGAATAAACCTTGCGCTGGTGAGGATCGAACTTCTGCTTCTGTGGGCAGAATTAGCCTGCAATACTGCATTCTAACCACTGTGTCAGCACACCACCATAGAAGAACCACACTAACCGCTTTCCAAACAAGTCTTTTTAAAAAATAAATATTTATTTTACAAAACCTGTACCCCACCGGATTCCACTGACCCTGGGCGGTTTGCATAAACTATACCTTATTACTTATTGACTTGAAATCTCTTTCCGGTTGTCAGAGGTTTGCTTTATATTAGATCACTAACTGTCCCCCTTCAAAGAATATAAAGACAGAGGGTTTTTCCATGCTATATAATTGAATCATATAGGATTATATTAAATTTACCAGATTTAAGTTTACCAGACTAACACCAGTCTACCAGATGAGCAAAGAAAATACATTGACACTGCCAATCCAGATGTAGCAGTCTTGTACCCTCCTGGTGTGTTGCAACAGTGATTTCCAGAATTCTGAACTATTATAGATATCTACTTGGATATCTGGGAGCTGTAGTCTTTAATGCCTTCCTGAACGAGCATTCTCACACTTCCCAAGGAAGAAAAATGGTAATGCAAACAAGAAGTGAAGTACATTCCTATACACGTATCATTAAAAGAGGACTCTATGTTGGTTGATGGACGTTGTCCAAATAAGTAGGTTTAAAATTTAGACAATTAAATAACATTGAATTCAGTGGCTTACTTTCAAGATTCAGATTTTTTGTTTGTTTGTAAAACTCTCTTCCACCTAGATGTAATCTGAAGTAAAACCTGTCAACCTTCCAGATTATTCCTGTCTGTTCTTTGCAAGGAGGAAACTTAATTTGTAGTAATTTCTATTTGCTGGATCACATTTCATACTAGGGCTGTAATGTAGCATATCTTAAAAGTCCTGTTCCTCTACTGAGGGAGCAGAACTTTTAAGATATGTATAGAAGAAGAAATTTCAGCAAGTGTTTATGCACTTTCCATAGTTCAAATTGGATTCGCACACTGCACAAAATCATAAAACAGAGCCTTGGTGGAGCAGTGGGCTAATGCCTCCTTAAGTAACACCAGCTGCCTGCAATTAGTGCAGGTTCGCATCCCACCAGGCTCAAGGTTGACTCAGCCTTCCATCCTTCCGAGGTAGGTAAAATGAGGACCCAGATTGTTGGGGGCAATTAAGCTGACTTTGTAATAATGCCGCTTGGGGTGTGTGTGAAAGCCCTAATAAGCAGGCATATACATAGAATGAAGGCTATTGCTAAGCTTGTAAGCTGCCCTGAGTCTTCGGAGAAGGGCGGGATATAAATGGAATTAAAATAAAAAAATAAAAAAATAATTTGCTTAACTAGGGGTCTTGCAAAACCAGTTACAAACACACCAAGCTATTGTTTGTAAATCACAGTGTCAGGGTTCATGGAACTGCTAAGAGCCAACCCACAGTATGGTTTAGTGAGATATTTGAACCCAGTGTCTATATTGCTCTGCAAGTTGCAGAAGCCTGTTCCTTTTTTGTAGGACTAGTCTTCCAGTTTCGATCCTGTTTCACTACACCACTGAACTTGTTCAATATAATAGACGTATGCCCTTCCATAAAAGTTTTGGGACAGAGAGGAAGCCAGAGGAGACTTGTTTGAATATCAACATGGAAGATACAAGAGTTGGTTTTGCTAAGTACACGATGGTGCTAAGCAGGACTTCGTGGCATCTGTCAAAGCTTCTGGGAGTCAGCAGGAAGCGCGCAGGCTTGATAGTGCTGCCTGGATCTGTTGTGCTATTTTTATATCTAGCAAATGCTTTGTCAGAGGACAGCATCCGGAGATTGTGAGCCTTTTGAAATACCAGCTGGCAATGTGACAAGATGGTCAATGGCTCCCAGACCAGTGAGAAGCAAAAAAAGGGCTTTGTTTCTATGCCAGGCCTCCAATTTGGGGTCATGGTAAAAAGTCTGTTTTCTAAGCAACAGTGGAGTCCTTGCATCCAGTAATAAAAAACAGCCCTTGCTCTCCTACCCAAGTCTTACAGAGTTGCTTTAAACTGAGTCATAGCCTGGATCTCCACTCTTATATCTCCTTCTCAAAAGGTTATTTTTAGGGGAACTACAAGAAGGCTTTTACATCACTTAATTTTTGATGCTTTTTGAAATTTCCGGTTTTGATGTTCTGAATCAATTCACTTACTCTCTATTTTTGAGATATTTTATTTTCTAAAAGACCCAGAAGGACTTTCTAGGCCAGTGATGGAGAATCTATGACACATGGGTCAAAGGTGACATGCCCCAAAATTTTGGATGACACACCACATTCACCAATGGTCGAGAACAACTATTTTGGAAAGCACAAGTCCAAAAATGAATTTGTTTTACTCACTTCATTTTTGTAACTATTTAACATTTCTTTATGTAGTACTTAGCACAACACGATTGGACTATATTTTAAAAAATAAACAATTCTGTAAATAATTCTTTCTCTTTTGTTGCCAGGGAGTGGGTAACAAACCAGTTGAGTCAAGTTAGGCATTTTCTGAATTTTTGACATGTGAAGTTCAAAAGGTTCACCATTACTGTTCTAGGATTTTTTTAAAATAGACTTTTTATACAAAAAAATCCTTAAGCTGGTGACTTCATGAACCACCAAGTAGTTTTCTTATCAGCAATACAAAAATGGTTTAGCATTGCCATCCTCCCAGATGCTTAAAATAATTTTAATACATTAATTTTATTAATAGATACATATTACTATCACAACTTTGGGATTTCCTGGTAGTTATCCATCCAAGTACTAATCAATTAATATGCTTTAAATTTCTGGGGATCAGCCCAGGTCATCAAGGTCACATGCCTTACACATATAACTTCCTGTTCCCACAAAAAACCTACTTCTAAGTAGACCTATTCTAACTGATAACAGTTCTTCTAGGCCCTAACACTTAGGATGTTAGGAAAATAAAACTAGTATCAGAAGAATCAAAATCCTTTTTCCCTGGTTCGTTTCCAAGCTGAGAATTTTAATAAAAGTCATCAGACAATCAGTGGAGGTCAAAGATATTATGTTTATTTACCCAAAGTTGTCAAATTGATCAGTGGAGGTCAAGAATGTTACAGTTATTCACCCAAAGTTGTCAAATTGTTTTGAGTAGACAGCTGCAAAGGAATACCTCTCCATTTTCCCTTTTATAGATCTTAAAGATTTAGCCAATCATTATCAACATAATGGATGCATCAGCTTATTGCAAACAAATGTTTCCTTATCTTAGAATGAAAGCAGATGCTTCTTTATTTAGAGTTAAGCAATTGTCTCCTTATCTAGAACTAAAATATATATTTTTCTATGCATAAATTATATGACTTTCTTTACATGGGTTTTGCTACATCATATCTGTTCCATTTATACTGTCGGAACCAGCTTTTACAGAATTTAAACTTTTTGTAAATGTATCAGAAAAATATTCCAGCACTAGGATTTCCTGTAGAAGAGCCTGTGAACTGGAACTTCTGTGTCATTGCCCAGTCCTTCTCCTGAAAAAAAAGATAGCATCTTCAAAAATAATAATAAAAAATCCCATTATTACATCTTTGTCAATCAACTACCCTTTCCCTAAGAAGACAGGCCACTGGACCATCACTAAAATTATGGTTTGATACAAGGCATATCCATACCATAAGAGGAATTCAGGACATTTTTTAAAGGTTTGCTGATAGCCCATTTAACAAAAAATGTAGAGCTTTACTCTTGAACAAGGTCAAGATTAAACTGCTCCAAAAGTGTGCATTCACATGCATGCACACGTGCACACACGCACACTTACAGGCACACATATACATGCTGATGCCACTGTAGGAAAACCACACGGTGTGCAACAAAATGAGAAAATAGCTTCTACTCTCCTTAAAGGCCTCTGCTGCTCAAGCACAATATTTGCCCATAGGAATGGGAAGAGCTAATGGACAGAAACAATGGAAGAATGTGCTATGGCTCAGCGGTTATTTTTGGTAAGGATCCTTTTGCCAGCTACCCATTCTGAGTGCCAACATCCAGCCATCTCTAAATCGAAGTGGGAAACAGCAGAGAAAAGTTGGTGCTTGGTCCTCCCCCCCACCCACTCTTGATCCAGAAGTGACCAGAGTGGACTGCACTCTCCCCAAAAATGTTAAAAACTGGGAGAAGGCTTTGGCAGCCCCACAACTTTCCCTTCTCTCCTTCCTTCTTGTTCCCCTTTCTTTCTTCAGACAACAAAGAGGCTTCTAACGTCCCCAGGGTGATCTTGGCGTCTGAGAACATCCATTAACAAGCATTCTGGTATCCCCCACCACTCCTCTGGTCCTTTTAAGGGGAGTGTTGTCTTATTTATGAAGCCACTCTGAAGCAGCCAAATGGAAGGATTCCCCAGCATACAGATACTCCCACTTCTACCTAACCACCCCCCACCTTCTAAGCTGAGTGCCTGCTTACAAGGGGAGGGGGGGGAGCTGATCTTGCAAAAGCATTTCAGAGAAATGTCCTCAAGCTTTTATTTCTTCAGGGCAGCAATCCTCCGCAGTGCAGGAGGAAGGGCAAGGGAGGAGAGGTGTAAGTGGGGAGAGATGAAAACTACTCTGTGTGGGAGGCATGGCCTCAGCCCCTGTTGGCAAGGCGTGGGTGGATGTGGGTGGTGGGTATCTCTTCCTTGCCCTACAGTTTCCAGGGCGGGAGGCAAGTCTTTGCAAACAGATCTTGGGCTTTTGGAATTAAATCTGTTTTCAGCAAGACACTGAAAGATGGTCATCAGGGGCCAGGCTCAAAAAGGATGGTCCAAGGAACTGAGGGGTGAAGTCGGTGAACTACTGAACTCCACGGCCCATAAATTAATCTTGAATCCATTTATGCATTTCAAGAGATCAGGGATTCCAACTCCACTAAAACTGAACAGCAGTTGAATAAATACCCCTCAACGGCAACCAATGAATGTACCTTTTTTAGAAAGGAGAAATAGTGAGGTGGCGGGATAATCAATTAACTGTAGTAGATATTTCTTTGTATTAAGTTTTTGTTCCAATGAAAGAAGTGAGAGTCATGCAGGAACATTTGAAGAGTTACTGTAAATTATCAGAAGTTTTAAGGCAGGGGTCTTCAAACGTGGCAACTTTTATTACTTGTGGACTCCTGGCTGAGGAATTCTGGGAGTTGAAGTCCATAAGTCATAAAAGGGCCAAGTCTTCAAGACCCCTGATTTAAGGAAAGATCCCTACTTTTTGCCTACTTGTGCTCTATTAATTCTTCCATTCCATTCCATTCCATCCACCTTCCTCAACTTCTGCTTTATCTTCACCAGGTCTTTACTTTGTCTCAAGGTAAGTCATTGCCCACTGCACACCACCTAAACAAGATTTTCACTGCCCAATGAAAAACAGTGTTTGTGTTCACAAAATGCATGAACTCATGTTGAACTAAACGACTGTTTGCAGAAATAGGCCAATTTTCTGGGTCCACATGACACATGGTATCATAAACAAGTCACATGGGAAGCTGAATTTGCTCAACACATAAAGCTAAAATGTGGTTGGCTAATTTATAGTTCCATGTGTGGTAAGTATGGAGCTAGTATGCAGTCCAAGAAGTTTCTTCAGTTCTCCAGAATGAAGAAGCTTCTCGGATAAGAAGCAAAACATTTTTGGGATAAAACCAAGAAAGTCCATTGCCTTTTGAGAAAAAAGCATTTTTGGGACAAACATGACCTGGATCATTGAGAATCTGTATAGACATTCAGGCCAGTGTATAGGTTTTCCTTCAATTGCAACAGTGCAACATAGTTTTTTTTAATATTTCTTCTATCAAATGTTTGAATGACCAAGTATCAGGATGTAGGAAAGGGAATTTGCAGACAGAAGCAAATCAGCAATTGGCAGGAGTCCTATGAACTCGGGAAAAACTGAGTCCACTCCAGGCTCATGAATAAAAAATGAAAGAGGAAAAACTCGCTCAGGTTAACTTCTAATGACTACATCTATATCACTCTCTTGGCAACAGTACAGATATGGTTTATCATTTTGTTCTCCCACAATGGTTTTTATTCCTTTTAACTCCCCAGAACGTTGAAAGAAAAAAAGTATCCAAAAGGAATCAGGGTTCTGACTGTCCGTCTGTCCAACTATCAGCAGGATAATTCTGAAATTCAAACGGAATAGTTCAGATGATTCTGAAAATAAGCCAGATCTGGCTGGGGGCTGTATGAAAAACATTCCAGGGAAGAAAGAAAAACTCCAATCCTTCCTGTTGGGGAGTGACTTGGAATGTTGTTGATTTTTTTTATTATTTTAATTCCATTTATATCCCGCCCTTCTCCGAAGACTCAGGGCGGCTTACAAGCTTAGCAGTAGCCTTCATTCTATGTATATGCCTGCTTATTAGGGCTTTCACACACACCCCAAGCGGCATTATTACAAAGTCAACTTAATTGCCCCCAACAATCTGGGTCCTCATTTTACCTACCTCGGAAGGATGGAAGGCTGAGTCAACCTTGAGCCTGGTGGGATGCGAACCTGCACTAATTGCAGGCAGCTGGTGTTACTTAAGGAGGCATTAGCCCACTGCTCCACCAAGGCTCTGTTCTAGGCCTTCCCACCTCAGTCCTGGTCTTGAGACACAGACTGACCCACACAAATAAAACACAACAGGAGATCAGAAGCACACGTGCACACCTATATGCAAAGAGAATTTTTTCTTAATGTTGGTAAAAGGGTGGGAAAGAATCTCTGCATGTTTTTGCTGCCTTATTGACTTCCCACTCTAGCCCAGAAGTTTCCTAGTCGTGTCTCATCTACATACAAACCATGATCTATGGTACTTAGTCAACCCAGCTGAACTTTTGTGATTGGCTAGGTATTTTATTTTATCCCGGAAGAACTGCTATGTTTTCTTATGGGGGAAAAAAAATCCACTCGGGATGAAAAAAAGAGGAAACCACTGGGTTTTCTGAGCCAAAGAATTTGTGAAAGTGACTCATGAAGCAGATAAGGAAGGCAAGCATCTCAAGCAGTGGGGAGGCTAACAGCTGAGAAATGTTACAGAGGAGAGGAAAATAAGCCTGGGTCCTCAAATTCTCCTTTTTGGCAATGAGTCAGGTTTGAGCGACTAAATCTGATGCTGAGCACAGATCAATGTGAAGACAGCACCTGTTAGGAACACTTTAAATCAAATGTGCTTTTCCTAGGATCATGCAGGAGTGACACCTTTTGTTTCAAGGTGTTTCCAACTGGTGCTACATTCTCACTTTCTCCTTCACATCACATTTTGCCCCTCAAATCTGGCTTGCTACATACACCAGCTAAAGAATTTGGTCTCATCTCCCCAGCTAGATTCTTCTTGGGTTTGTATCCTACTAGACTAGAGAGAAAACAAGAAAAAGCAGGAGGTTTTTGGTAAAATGGAATGAAAAACGTAAGACAAGGCATTCACACATGGATCTGTAATGCTTCTAAGATTCAGGATGCAAGATTTGGGCTAGGCACTGCACATTTGGAAGAACCCTCATAATATAGGGCCATGGTGGTGAACCTATGGCACGCGTGCCACAGGTGGCACGCAGAGCCCTCTCTGTGTGCACGTGTGCCATCACCCCAGTCCTAGGCCTTCAGCTGGGTTTTATAAAACCCTTTCGCTCTAGGCTTCTGCCGCTGTGTACAAAAAAAGGTTCGTTCAATCAATTAATCAATTTCAACTTTTCGCTGGGGAAAAAAAAGAACTCGCAAAGTTGGAATTGATTGATTGAACTTTTTAGTCCCACCCAGTCTGCCGTTACCACTGCAGGCATGCCCACTCAATGGGCCATGCCCACCCAATTGGCCACACCCATCCAATGGGCCACACCCACTCAGCACCCACCCATTCATAAATGGGTTTGGGGTTGCAGTTTGGGCACTTGGTCTCTAAAAGATTCACCATCACTGGTATAGGGTGTCCTGCCTGAGTAGGGGGTTGGACTAGAAGACCTCCAATGTCCCAACAACAACAACAATAATATTGTGGATGCCAAGGGCATCTGGGACAAGAGTAAAAAAAGAGCTAACACTATGTCCAATGGTTTGTGTGGCTGCATCCATCATCTAATTTTCTGGATTTTCCTGCTGAATTCTCTCATAAAAAAGTTGCCCTGATGGATTTTGTATTGACAAAATGGCTGCCAGGAAGAATGTGGCCGGCTGAAAGATTATTTTACTGGAAGACAAGCAGGCAGGATTACTTCCAGGAATCCCTTTCTACCTCTCAGAGATGCTCTTTACCTCTCTATCTTTAGTTGTCCCTCCCTCCACGTGCTACTTGATTCTTGGTGACTGAATATTATCACACTGAAGGTGAGCACATCCTGGTCTGCCCCATTGAGGACATGATGAAGAGAAGATACATTCCAGTGAATTGAGGAAAGCAGATATGGGTCTTGATTGCTGCCCTCATAGGTTTGCCATTTGGGTACTTGCTGGTAAAAAGGGCAACTTTCAGAATCAAAAGAGATCTTCACAAAAGAGTTAATCTCTTCTTGGGTTTAATTTCAGTCCTTCTCCGAGGACCAATTGCTCCACTGTATCATCCTTCCCAGCAGCCACTTTGGTCAGCTTAAGGATCCAAGAAACAAGCTGCAGATAGAACAAACACCATTCTTGGGGAACCATTCCTTCCAGAAGCCAAAATGCTGAGTCTTTTTTACAGCTTTCTTATGGTCTCAGAACTGTCAGTGAATAGTATGGATAAATCTGTAGTGCTGGATGCTGAAAGAGGACGCACAGCTGCCTTTGAAATGACACATGAGATCCTATAAGAGCCTATCAGCTAACGAGATATTTCTGCATGGTGTCATAAGGCAAAGAGCAGCAGTAGAAAGCATCTCTGAGAATTAGAAAGGGTTGTCTGGGGGGGGGGGGAAATCCTGCCTGTTTATCTTCTAGTAAATAGGTTTTTGCAGCTGGCCATATTCTTCCTGGCAGCCAAGTACACAATTTGCTAGTGGCCCTGATATTTGGAAACTGCACACTCCCCTGTCGCATAAGAGTCCCTCTGAGCTGGGTTTTACATCTGCCTTATGAACTAGGTTGAATTCATGGGGAAGTTAGAGGTGTGGGGGGGTGCAACAATCTGTGTTGCTTTCATCCAGCAAAGATGCAGCCACCTCTGCATCTCTCCACATCCGGCATCTTCCTGCTCAACGAGGCAACGTGCCATGGTCTCTTGGGTTGAATTGGAAACGAGGAGGAGGACTGGAAGGAATAATCCAGAGCCTGGGTTGGGGCTGAGGTGTGTGTGTGTGTGTGTGTGTGTGTGTGTGTGTGTGTGTGTGTAACTGAAAACCCAAACCCTGAGAATTCAAGAGAGGCAGAATGAACTGGGCCCTGAGGTAACTGGCAGATTCAAGCAGGCAGATGGCCTTGGCTGCCACTGTGGCTCACAGCTTCTTCAGCAGCAGAGAACCCAAACAGATGCTCTGCCTTTCCAGTTTGTTCCCCGCCGGGACGACACCCAAGGCTTATTTATTGCAATGCTCAAATAAAGTCATTTGAGGGAAGAGCTCCCCACGAATCCAACGGTTTAGCTGCACAAAATGCTGAAACTGCCAAATTCTTTGTCTGCCACTCCTGCTCCAGCTTCTGGCATTATTGTCCTCTCACAAGTCTGGAACATCTAGCCTCCCTGCCGCTTGTGTCACCTCCAGATGTGTTGTCCCTTCACTCCCAGCCACAGCCACGCAGGATGGGGAGAGTTGTAGCCCCGCAACGCTCAAAGGGCAGAAGGTCAGAACAGTCGTTTTTGCACCCTTCTTTCTTTCCTATCAGATTGTGCCAGGCTAGTGACAAAGCTAATTGCTTCCTTCTCTCCCCCGCTCCCCCAAAAGGAAACAATATAGAGACTTTGCTTGTATAGCTATGCTTTCCACTTAGATTCACGTGTCTCACATCTGCACCTCTCTCAAGAGAGTCAGGAGTACGATGCCTCCTATTCTTGTCCATCTTTCTCGAATCCAGCTGTCCATCCCAAACCGGTGTCAAAATTCCCACCTGATTTTCAAGCCAGCTTCTGAGACAGGCCAACAAAGGGAGCGGGAGGCTGGCAGAAAAGAGGTTGAAGGAACTCGGGAAGGAAAGGGAGAATTATACGGGACATTTCCGAGGGGATCACTTTACCGGGCCAAAGCAGGGTTCAGAAAAGAAAACATCATCACTTCCGGGAGGGGTGGGGGGTGGGGAAGGGAAAACCTCTCCGGCAGGTCCAAGTATCTGAAAATGTATTTCTCTGACTAACGGGAGAAGCTTTCCCCCATTCCCTACCGTGTGGAGATTCTTAGCAGCCATTCAGTGGAGCCATACCCCTCCGTACTTACTTTCAGTAACTGGCACTTTATTTTTATCCCCGCCTAAGATTTTTCAGGATCCCTGGAAGTCCAAGTTGGTTGAGTTCCAGGGATCCCAGACCAACCCGATGCCTGAGAAAATGCGGCGGGGATCGGAGCGAGGGAGGGAGGGAAGGAGGGGGGGGGGGAGGGAAGGAAGGAAGGAAAGGAGGGTGGGTGAGCCGCTTGTGCCGCCACCATCTCCTCTCCCGGTTGGTAAGGTGCCCGCCCTCTCACTATTGTCTACTGGAAGGAGCATCTGGGAAGCACGGTGAGAAGGAGAAGAAGAAGAAGAAGCCGCCCGAGGAGTCAAGCGTAGCTTCTCTCGGCAGTCCCGGCTGAGCTGTTCGGCGAAGACGTGGCGGCAGTGGGGAAGACGGCGGGAAAAGGCGTGGGGCCGGGAGAGCGAGGACGCCGGCCGCCGCCGCCGCCGCCGCCCGAAGTGAGCTGACGGGCTCGGCTGGGCGCACCCCCTGCCCCTCCCCCTCCCCCTCCCCGAGTAATGTGATTATTTAGCGCTTGTCACGTCCCCCATTATCCGAGCGGCGCGTAACGGGAGGAGGGGGAAGCGAAAAGGGGCGGAGAGGGATGCGCGGCGGCGGCGGCGGCGGCGCGCTCGGCGCTGGACCTGGAGAAGGCGAGCGAGAGAAGGCGGCGAGGGCGAGGAAGGCGCTTGGGAGCGGCGCGGCGGGGAAAGCAGCGGGGGCGGGGGGCGCCTCCCTCCCTCCTTCCTTCCTTCCCAGCTGGCACCGCACTCCGGGCCTCGCCGGCTGGCCGGCTCCCTCCCCGTCTGTCTATGTCTTTTTCTGACTCCAGCGCTACCTTCCTGCTCAACGAGGTAACTTAACGGGCACCGCGCAGCCGCCGCCGCCGCCGCCGTTGCCATCGCCTATCACCACGCTGTTCACAACCTCTCTTACCTTCTTCTCCTCCTCCTCTTCCTCCTCTTCCTCCTCCCTGTCTGCCTCCCTGCTCCGTTCTCTCCTGCTGCTAAGCACCAGGACCAGCCCGGGCGGTCCTTCTTAGTTCTCTTCCCAGATTCCCCGTCCGCCCTGAATGCAACTCTTGGCAGAACCGGAGCCTTTGCCTGGTGGAATTATGGACAGGAGACGTCGGGGAGCAGGAAAAGAGGGACTGGGTGTTTATTTTTTTTGGGGTGGTGGTGGTGGTGGTGGTTTCCTCTTTCGGTCATGGTTCTCCTTCCTGGCATTCCGATGATGCTGGTTTTTTTTTTAACATCTCAGCAGGGAATAGAGTGAAAACTCCTGTTAGAAAACAGTGTGAAGAGATGATGAGATTGGATCTGGTTTTTGCAAAAGCTGGTGTTAACCCCTCCTCCGCCAAATATATTGGACAGCTCCCCAACTTTGGGTGGGAAATAGGCGCGCGGGGCGGAGATTAGATTGTGCCAGCAGCTCTGGCACTGAAGTAAAAGAGGCAGATGGAACCAGCGCCTGGGGGATTGCAGGGGGAAAATCCCCATCTGGCCCACTTCTTGCAAAGTCCTTTCCTCCCCTCCCTGCTCATTTCTGTCAGCCCAGTGCAGGTCGGTAGGCAGCATCGATCTCAGAGTTGATAGGGTCAGACGTAGGTAAGGGTGGAAATTTGGTTGGATCTGGGGCATGTGCATGCAAAGTTGAAGACCTCAGCAAAAGTAGAATGGGTTGTAGTCTTCCACATTCTGGTGATGTACAGAATTATTGGACTACAGCTCCCATCGTCTAGGGAATGGCAGAAGTTCTCCAACACAGCGAGGGAGAAAAAGTAGGTTGGTGAAGTATGAATCAAGGCATCTGTCTAAGAATGCCTCTCAGGATTGTGAGAGGTTACAGAAAAGACTGTTGGCACGAAGACTAGTGTGCAGGAAATTAGGATTTTGGGTACCTGGGTAAAAGCTGGTATTAAGGAAACTGGTGTAGGATAGAAGGATCGCCCTCTGTGATTCCCTGTCCATGTGACTTTGCTGCTCCCATGTCGCTATGCCCACTCCAGCCCACCTTGCATTTTGGTGGCAGGTAACTCAATGAGAGGTCACCACCCACCCGTGGGTTGGATGTCTCAGTAGGCTTTTCTGCATCTGTGTGGTAAATTGTCTGGTACCCACTTAACTCATGGGAAGCAGTCTAATGGGGGATGTGTTGGTTGGAAAGTGTGGTTATAGTTCTTATTCTCCTCCCATCCGGTGGGGTTGTTCCACACTTCCAAGAACTCTCTTGATGACCAGTTCTTCCCTTGTTGTGTCCCGCTGCTTCATGTCCTCTGGCACCCCAGTCCTACATCTTCCGTGTTGCTATAAGGAGGTGCAGATAGAGCTGCACTGTCCAGATGCCACTGCCTGCCTCGCCTCCCTCCTTACTTGCCTGTCTCTGTGCCTGCCCCCAAGGGAGGGCTGGTGGGTGGGCGCTATTGTTTTTGCTGTTGCTGCTCAGCTGAGAATGAGAGCATCCAGGGTGGGGAATCAGATCGATAGCAGGCTGAGTTGCTTTGCCACTGTGTGTCACCTGCTGCCCCCAACCCAACTAGGGCAGGGGGCACAGCAGTAGACCACTGTCCATCTGGAAGAGCTCCTATTTTTCTTCCCTCTCGGCTTGGCTTCCTCAACGATTCTTTCCTTCCCTCATGTATGACGACTCCTATCTCCATGGATTCGAAGACTCTGAAGTGGTGAGTCGACAGGCTGAGAGAAAGGGTCTATTTTAAGCTGGGAGACGCCCACTTCCTGGCCACTTCCTAGTTGATTATTGGGGTGTGTGTGATGATCTCTGGGGTAATCAAGAAGGACAGTTGGAAAGTTGGGGCTGAGTAACCTCAGGGGTGCCAGGGTTTGCCCATCAGTTCATTGAACGGTTGCAGGGGATTGGGTTAAATGGGCATCTGGGAGGAGAAGCAGTGTTTCCTTATTTACTGGGATAATATTGACTGGTTTCCTAAATCAAGGGACAATATCTTATAATGGAGAGATCTGTGGTGAAGAATCTCTGAGAAATGGATGGGGACTGAAGAGATTGCATTCCTTGGTTGGAACAAGGGTGGTAGATACCATAGTTTTGGTCTCAAAGTCTTCCTCAAAGAGCAGAAGAGAGATCTGTGGGTAGATGAGCCATTTGGATATGATCCAGACTTGGAGATTCCAGTGCATTAACAGCTCCCTCCAAACTGCTCCACCTGCTGGCTGGTGAGCCTAATGTATATACTCCAGTCCTTTCAGAAGAGTGGCAGAGATTGAATAGATCCCACCTCTGCCCATTTGGACATGCTCTACATCCTACCTTTGTAAAGGAGGCGCTTTATGCCTTTCTAAAGCTGGCAGCAGAAGGGGGTAGCGTAGTCCATATAAATGGGCATCCCAGTTGTGGTTCTTTCACCCTGTTTTGGGGAAGCATCCGTTGTTGCTCAAGTGGCTCCCTTAAGATAATCCCTTTTTGAAAGAGGGAGCTTGAGAAGTAGCTTCGGAAATCCTGGCTAGGAGTGCGGGAATGATAGATGTGGTTAAGCAGAGAGGTTATTTGGGAACAACAACAGGAGGGAGGGGAGAGAGGCCCAGGGAAGTCTCCACCAATATGCCAGTTCAGCAGTGTCAGTCACCAGGGGAGCCTTCAGGGTTTGGGGTTTCCTGCAGGGGGCCAGACCACTTCTTATCATCTCCAGGTCTGTGGCTTCCTGCCTTCTAGGTTGGGGTCAGGCAGCCACAGTAGGCACATCTGCTTTGCTTTCAGATGTGTGGGCGGGAGCCAGTGGGGGAGGTGGATGATCAGATGGCATGACGGAACTGGGTGGTGGGGGGCTGTGGCATTTCCCAAAGGCTCTGCCTGAGCTGGAGGGAAGGGAGAGACGCCCTGCATGTTCAAAGGGTGAGTCGTTCTCTTCTCCCCCAACCCCGCCTTCCCTTTTTAAGATGTCTTATCGAAATCAAAAGACTGTTTCTGAAGATTGTATTATTATTTCCCTTCTTCCCCTTGATTATGATCTATCTAAAGAAAAAGAGAGAAATGGAGGGGTGGGTGGGTGTCTTTTTTTTTTAGATAGAAACTGGGCAGATGATGCAAGGTCAGAAGACAATTGAGGGTCATCACCTTTTCCTTCTCTAAAGGTATCATGGTTTCTGCCAGATATTTTGGGGTGCAACTGTTGTAAATTCTAAGTAGCAAGACCATGAGTCAGAGATCATGGGAACTATAGTACAGAAAAACAACAACACAAACATCTGAGAGGCACCATATTATTAGGGAAAAGAACTCCTAAATGCTAATGTCAGGTTTCTAAGTTCTCAGAAATGTTGGCATTCTGTTTATTCTCTTTATAAACCTGTTGATTATTTTTAAGTTTTGTTATTAGGTTTATGATTATTGTGTGTAGTGCTTATATGTCACTCAGATAAGATTTAGATTTTTGCTGAGCTTGGTTGTTTTCTTGCAGATGTTTCATTGCCCAAACTACATAACTTCAGTGTTAGTGTTACCTAGTTAGTTACATAGATGCTACCTAGTTTGGGTAATGAAACACCTGCAAGTAAATGTCTGTGGAGATTCTCAGTCATGCAGGTCATAGTTGTCCCAAAGATGCTTTTTCAAAAGGCAACTGGATTTTCTTTGTTTTTCCTTGAAGACGTTTTTTTTTCTTTAGAACTGCTAAAAAAAGCTTCTTGGATGAGAAGTGAAATGACTTCAAGGAAAAACAAAGAAAATCCAGTTGGCTTTTGAAAAAAAACACCTTTGGGTTTCCTCCAAAAAGCTGAAGGCAAACTGTATGATTTTCTCCTTTGATCTTGCAGAATCCCAATAGTGCAGGGCAAATTAGGCTGGGAAAGAATGACTGGACCCAAAAAAGCTTCCAGGCCCTGGATTGGTGGATCAATGGAGGTTTTCAGTAATAGACCCATATTCTTACCTTGCTTTCCACCCATCCTGGTGGCTCTGGTGGTCGGGAGTACGTTAAAACCTGGAAGACCCTTAATTTGCGAAGATTTCTGGATCCACTACACTACCCAAATGTGTACTGTGTGCTTGTTTGAGGAGTTAAGCCAGAAACAGGACAAACAGCCCTGATGATAAATTGAATTTGAGTGCCTTGGATCACAATCACAGCCATTCCTCCTGTCATTTTGAATTTACCCTGTGTAATCGTCAATTAAATCAAATGGCTGGTACAGGAGCAGAAGATGGGCCAAGTTCCTGATTCTGGATATGAATACTTTGAAAATGGTTTGTTATCTTCCTGTGTTAGTCTCCTCCTGTCCAAATATCAGTGCTCAGAAAAAAAACAAAACCCCCACAGATTAGAAAAGTCCTGCCTTCTTGATTTCTATTCCTCATTGTAATCCATAATCCCTCATTTATAGTATTTGCTTTTCGTATTCCCTGGAGAAAGCAGGTGGTTGGCTGCCATTTGCATTTGCCTTCAAAATAAGGAATCTTCCTTTCATTTTAAACATAATATGAGGGATAGTGAATCTAAAGATTGTTAAGACAGTGGAGATCAAAATAAAGCTCAGCTAAGTGGCAAGATAAAAGGAGAGAGAAAGAGTTTGCATCTCTTTGATAGCATGGCTTTTAAGCTCTTTGGCCCACATTCCCTGTTTTCTTAGGTTGCTCATAGTTGCAGTCCTGACAACACAACTGGAACCAGAGTTAACCCTTATCTCCTGTTACTACATAGATATGGGCATTAATGATTTTAGATTGGGAGTTTTTAAATCTGAAGGCACCTCTAGAAGGAGGAAACATCCTTAATTCTGAGCGCAGGCTTTCAGGGGACTCTTTGAAGCTCAAGAACTAATTTTCCAGAAACAGGGAAGAGTGAGCTTCTGACCATGCTTGCTGTGGAAGCCCTGAGAATTATCCCAGCCACCCAACATTATGAGCATGGACTGGAGGCTAAAATCAACAGTTGGTGGAATTGAGTAGGTCTCATTTTCTGAAAAGAAGCACTGGGGTGACATGACAGCAGTGTTCCAATATCTAAGGGGCTGCCACAAAGAGAAGGGAGTTGACCTATTACCCAAGGCACCTGAAGGCAGGACAAGAATCAAAGGATGGAAACTACCTAGTCAAGAGAGAAGCAACCTAGAACTAAGGAGAGATTTCCTGATAGTTAGAACAATTAACCAGTGGAACAACCTGCCTCCAGAAGTTGTGGATGCTCCAACACTGGAAGTTTTTAAGAACAGATTGGACAACCATTTGTCTGAAATGGTATAGGGTCTCCTGCTTGAGCAGGGGTTTGGACTAGATGACCTCCAAGGTCCCTTCCAATTCTTTATTCTGTTATATCAGGACCATGCTGTTAAGTTCCCAGTTATTGGGTTTATTGGATTTATTGGTCATGCCTATACACAAGAATCAGTCAATTAACGGGACCTAGGTAAGAGTTTATGAAATTCAACAGGGGCTGTACTTGGACCACTTGATGGGAAGGTAAGGACAGCTTCAACACAACTTTGTTTTTAAGTAATTATTTTCAACTCATCTT